>NC_137901.1:31473661-32780077 GCF_963455335.1 Martes martes | reverse complement strand
CGAAGAACAATGAATAGCAGTTAAGCTTGCCAGAAGCAGGAGAAAAAGGAGGGAGGAGGAGGTTACATGCATACTTCACTGTCTACTCAACATTTCAGGTGGAGGGCTACACAGAGGGATTCTGACAGGGTTAACTTATGCCATTAACCTGGTACCATGTATTAAGCACTGATTCACTTCATGAAGCCACAATAGGCAACATTCTAGAATGCTCTCTGGACAGGTTACCAAATCATCATCCCACTTGGTTAATGACTTTGCACATATTTCAGGAAGACAATAGAATTTTTGTAAATTACACTCTAGTATTCCCATGGGGGGGGGGAATTCTATCAGCATCTGCATCCTTTTTAAACAAAACTTTGTTACATTTAAGGAAGTGCTAATCTTCCAAAGACTAACTTCCTCTTATGCCTTAGATCTAAGTACCATAGGTATCTTTTCTTCTTGAAAGACATAAACTTTTTATTTTTTTATTTTTTATTTTATTTTTATTTTTTTGAAGATTTTATTTATTTATTTAACAGAGAGAGAGAGAGAGAGATCACAAGTAGGCAGAAAGGCAGGTAGAGAGGGAGAGGGAAGCAGGCACCCTGCTGAGCAGAGAGCCCGATGGGGGGCTCAATCCCAGGACCCTGGGATCGTGACTCGAGCTGAAGGCAGAGGCTTAACTCACTGAGTAACCCAGGCACCCCTATTTTTTTTTTTAAAGATATTATTTCTTTATTTGACAGGGAGAGACACAGCAAGAGAGGGAACGCAGGCAGGGGGAGTGGGAGAGGGAGAAGCAGACTTCTGGCTGAGTAGGGAGCCCAGTGTGGGGCTGGATCCCAGGACCCTGGGCTCATGACCTGAGCTGAAGGCAGACGTTTAATGACTGAGCACCCAGGTGCCCCAAGGTACAATCTTTTTAGATGAACTCTTTTTTCTTTATTCCATGTTTCTCTCTACCTAAGATCACCGTTAGGAAGTATTCAAGGCCCTGATATCCAGTGCTGTAACCAGGAACCACATGTGGTTACAGAACACTTGAAATGTGGCTAGTATGAATTTAAATGTACAGAAGTGTACAATATACAACAGATTTCAAAGACCTTTTACCAAATTTAAAAAAAAAAAAGGTAAAATACTAATCATTGTTTTCTATTGTTTATATTTTAGAATGATATTGTTACTATATTGAATTAGTAAGATACAGTATTAAAATTAACTTCACCGGTATATTTTACTTTTTTAATGTGCCTACGACAGTGTTTAAAATTATACATGTACCTTTCTCTTTTCTTTTTTCATTTCTTTTCTTTTCTTTTCTTTTCTTTTCTTTTCTTTTCTTTTCTTTTCTTTTCTTTTCCTTTCCCTTTAGGTCACATTCTTTGTTTTTGTTTTGCTTTGCTTTGCTTTGCTTTGCTTTTGGTAGAGAATATCCTCCAGTAGCTTCCTACAAGAACTTTCATTATAAATTTTCTGAGTCATTTTATGTCTAACCATGTGTATACATAACAGGTTTTGTCCTAGTTTCTATTTCCCTCCTTATATTAAAAAAAAATTCTCAAAAAAAAAAAAATTCTCCAAAAGATAGTTTCTGCTCCCTTGCCTTCAAAATCAGTCTGCATGCTAAGGACTTCCAAAGTTAAATCTTTGGCCCATAATTCATCAAAAATTTGAGACAATTATATCATGCTTCTTATTGAACTTATTTACTTGAAATATATTTCATGGACATCTTAAATCTAATTTTTCTATATATACACACAAATATACATATATACACACAAAAATACACAAATAATATATACACACAAACCCACTTATATAAACAAGTAGACTTGTTGCCTTGCCTTGAGTTTTTTTACTCTTAGCAAATGATAGCATGCAATACTTAAAGTCTCTCAAGTTAGAAACCTAAGATATGTCCTTGATGCCTTTCTTCAGGCAATCTATCTGCAAGTCCTATTTTTTCTGCCTCAAGATGTTTTTCTAACCTGACCATTCATTTCCATTTTTGATGGAATCACTTTTGTCCAAGCCTCCACAATTGTGTTCTAGGCCTATTTCCAAACTGGACTTCAGGTTTTTACTCTTGTTCTCTACCAATCCATTCTCTACATCTGGAACAGAAAAGAGATAATTTAAAACATAAACTTATGCTGAAAATCTTCACCCTCACTCAAAATTAAGTACAAACTCATGAACATGACTTACGAGATTTCTTGTGTTGTGATACCATTCAGCATCTCCAATCTTTTCTCATGCCACTTTCTACCTTGCACACTCTGCTTTAGCTCATTCTGGAAATGAGTCAGTCCCTGGTCTCTTCTCAAAATTACCAAATGCTTTCCTACCTCTGGGTTTTTACCATGTTGTTCTCTAGAATCTTCTCTAACTTTTGCATGACTGGCTCCTTTCCAACATTGAGGTTTCACTTGGACACCTCCCTTTGTTGACTACCCAGTCTAAAATAGCCCCCACTACTGCAACACTATTTCTTTATTTTCTATCATAGAGATGTTTTTCCTTTATAGTTCTTCTCAAAAATTATTTTATTATATTTTATTTTCTTGTCCATTATATGACTCTTTATCTGCATAATGTTAGCTCTAAAATGGCAAAGACCATGATTATCTCATAGACCACTGTCTCCTGGTCCATGTGCAATGTCTGGTATAGGAAAGGTACTCAATAAATACAGAGTGAATAAATAAATGGATGGTTATTTGCTCCTCGGAGATTATTTCATCGCATAAATTTAAGCTTTAGAATTACTGGCTCAATATATCAGGTGTCATCATATTTTAAAGCTTCTCTTGAACAGGAGGAAACATGGAGGAGGATAAGAAGTTTGCATTTATCATTAGTATATTCAAAGAATATGGGGTAGAAGCATGAGTATGTAAATAGTCTAGAATATCAAGAGTTATTTTTTTAATTATGGAAATACAGTTTTTTTTCAGTAATGGAACCACAAATCTAACATCATTGGCAATTATCATTACTCCTCAGGCCATAATATGACAGATGTGGAGGAGACTGACAGTATCCCGCTGTAACCTGTCCCAGTATCACTATGGACACTTCTCATACTATGATTATCAGTCATTTATTTCTGCATTCCTTCTTGCCCAACCATTTAAAAAAAATTAAAAACTCTAAGAAACAATGAAAATAGAATGAGAGATACTTTTTAATTAGAGAACTGAATGCTTGTTATTCAAGTACTCTTTAGAGATTCAATTTTGAGAAATGAATAACCCAACTTGAAGAATTTGGCTAGATAGGCGAAAAAGAGAAGAAAAATGAGTCTTTGGTGGCATATGAAAGCTGTATGTCATAGCTTCAACTTACATCAAAGACAAGAAAGTGATTAATCAAGAGTAAGTTACAGAAATAAAATGGATGCGTACTCAACTTATATAAATGTCAGTTTTGCTTGATGGCACTGTCCATTAAGAAACAGAAATTTGGAATTTGAAATACTATATTATAAATTCTGTATAATAGCTCTATTTTTATATAAAAATTTCAACCAGTCAGTTTTATTCGGAAGTTGAACTTTTCTGTAGCTAATTTAAAGGAATCGCTGATCTCAATGAATTGCTAAAGCATTAGTACAGCTATTGTTAAAATGGGCAAAATGTCTTCAAACTACAGAACTTGCTGTTCGAGCCTAATTCTGAGCTCTTTTAAAAATGTTCTTTCTTCCTTGTAAGTTGAAACTTGAATGGAGGTGGGAGGAGAAAGACATGCCAGGAATTAAGATTCTGATTTTGCAAATTCCTTTAAGAATTGTGATTTGGTTCTTCAGAAAATCAGCACAAACGAGGTAATTTCTTTAAAATAAAAGTTATATGGTTGCAATTTGCATTCCATTAATCTGGTCTTTGAAAGTTTCCTTTCTCCCCTCTTTCCAAACTGTCATATCATGCTATCATGTTAGAAAAATGTTATTTCTTGCTAAGTATTGCAGAACTTTAGAAGTAAAAGGGAAATTAGAGCTACTCTAGTCAAACACCCTCGTGTTCCAAATGTGAATGTAGGGGCCAGGGAATGTACAGGGGCAGCAAGGATCGCACTCACACAATGATGGTGCCAGTTCTAATCAGGGATTATATCTGGAAGTGACTTCTTAAGGTGTCATTAAATGAGTTCAGTGGGAAGAACATGAGACAAATAGGTACTGTTGGAGCCAACAAAACCACATGCCCATATCTGAGTTGACCAGTGAGCAAATTTATTCCATGCATAAGAAGTCAGGTTCCCAACTTTAGGACCTGTGATGGTGACATGCCCTATTGATTATCCATTTTATCTCTTTTGGTATTTATGCTAAAAAATAATTGGAAGAGTTTCTGTGTTGGGATGTTTGGGTGGTGCAGTAAATTAAGCATCTGCCTTCAGCTCAGGTCATGATCCCAGGGTCCTGGGATCGAGTTCTGCAACCAGCTCCTTGCTCAATGGGGAGCCTGCTTCTTCCCCCTCTGCCTGCTGCTCCCCTTGCTTGTGCACTCTCTCTCTGACAAATAAATAAATAGAGTCTTAAAAAAAAAAAAAGAGGTTCTGTGTAAAACTGTTATCAAATTGTCTATTTAAAGTCTTTTTACACCAACTCACTTTGGCTCAGCAAAACATAGACCTAAATCTTGGACTGAAAGAAGCAGCTTAATGACATTAGTGAAAACACATTTTAATTTGGTTTGGGAACTTATTTTTTTAGCAAGGTTTTTTTTTTCTTTTTATTATAAACATTATTATTATTTAAAGGTAAGTATAATTGAATTTGAGTTCTATATGTTATGCAACAGAATATCTTTTAATGTTTTTGAAAATATTCTCAAATCTGAAGTATTTCCCTTTGCTCCTCTAAGATTACCCTGCCTATCCTTTCAAACCAACCGTAATTTGGTTCTAAGAAAACTATTTTTAGTACGTCCCATTTACTGGTCTCTCTTTCAGTCTGATCAATCTCTTTATTGCACCACCCTCCCATAGGTTTGTTATCAATCCTGAGCCATACTTTGCACTATTCCTCCAACTTAGAAAATTGTGTTGGCTGTCACCTCAAAGCCTGCTTCTTCAGAAGGCTCATCACATCACCTGTTCCTTGCCAAAAAGCCTCACTGTTCTCTGGGCGACCACATCCCCATACTGATCTCCCTAGAAGGGCCTTCACATCTATCAATAGCATGCCTGTGATTTTTTGTTGGAAGGATTCCTGAAGACAGGAAACATGCCTTCTATTCCCTGTACATTTTCCATATCACCTAGTCTATTTTTAGGTACTTGGTCAAAATTTAAGAAAGAAAACTAATCAATTTTTAAAATAAAAAATCTTAAGGGCTCAGAAGATTTTGAGCAGAAACACAGACAATCTCATTCTTTTTAGAGCCTGGAAAGCAGTGAAGACTTAGTAGGCAGGGGAACTGTCTCAAGTGGAAGCTACTGAGTGAACCCTTGGGATAAGGATCCATTCTCCTGTGTGCTAGACCAACGCTCACCTCACTATTTACTATCTCACTTGCAATACCCAGAGATCATTAGGAACAGAAGAAAGAGTAACATGCCTTGAAGAGTTGACACACATTCTTGTCTGGATGCAAGACACCCAGGCTAGGCATCCAGAATGTCAGCTCTTAGCTCGTTCAAAACAATACCACCTGAAATAAAGCAACAGGCGGCGAGAAAAGCTGTCAAGTCCCAATTTGCAGTTTCTAGTAAAGATCACAGCAAAAAATAGACTCCAGATTCAACTTGTCTTTATTTCAACTTCTCAAGGGCTCAGCACTACCTAACTGCTGGAATTCCACACAAGCACACTGACCAGCGTTATGCTCGCTTCTCCTCCTTCCTGGTTACCCAATTAGTTCCTTGTTAACCACACACCTGCAGTGTCTTTCCCCTCAGGCTCTGCTCCTCTCTGTGTAGCTTGTAACCCCTTCTGTACACATTGTTTAAAACACTATTAAGGTGCCCCCATGGATGCCTGACAGAATCATTGGTGCCCCCTTGGTTGCCAAAGTAATTAGCTTACAGGGACATCTCATCTAATATAACTGCAAAATCAGGAATAGATCAAACTCCCCTGCCTGTGCAAGCTGCTGGGGCCCTGGGAATGCAAACGCTATTCGTCCAGGTAATCAGGTAACATCGCAACACAATGTCAGAAGCAAGATATCCAGAGATTTCAGTCAAAGGAACGATTGGAACACCGTTGTCTTTATCAAACCTTTCTGAGCTCCAGAAGGAAAATCCCCTGGGAAGCCAAAAGGAGAATGATGAGTCAAGGAAAAATGTCTTGGTGTTATGCTGAAGACTTTTTCACAGCTGCTTGTGCCTGAGTGAACTGCCAAACTTGGAAAGGACGCGTGCTTTTAAATGAGGAATGTGCGAGACTGCGCTCCAAGAAAGTGAAGGGAACGGGGTGTAGGGAAGATAGCCACATCTAGAAGTGCCAGTAGGTTGTCAAACCATATGTCTTCTCACAGGCAGAACCTGACTTACAAATCAGAATTAATTAGGATTAAAGCTCTTTTTCAGATCTTCCAAAAAATAAGATGACATTAGGTAACAGTTCAAAGGAAAACCACAAGCCCAAAATGGTGTCACTTAGGCCAAGTCCCCAAACCACAGCTTAATACCTAATCTGACTGCAGTTTCAACCTCCCCCAGAAATGCAATCTTAGTCAGTCAGGAATTTTCCTGATCAGCTCCGGAGTCTGCCACAGGGGTCTTCTCCAGCCCCTAAAGGAAGATGAGGAAATCCAGAAATCTGTATGAGATTTGCCCCTGCTATGTCCCCTAAAGGCAAGCAACACTGACTGGAACAATTTTTTTTTTTTTTTTTTTTTTTGCTAATAACTTTTTCTAGGCCCACCCCTCTTCCTACAAAAACCTTCCATTTTGTACCACTCAGAGGACAGGACACTTTATTAATGAATCCATTAATAAAGGCAATTAGATGTTCTGACTCACTGGGATGACTTTTCTTTCTTAACATAGCCTTCCTTAGCAACACATTCCATGATCTGAAAATCTTCATTTCCAAGAAGTATATCTCTTTCCATCTTCATTATTAAAGAAGAAAAACAGATTCAAACTCTAAAGGGCAAAATAATCAGACTTAAAAAAAAAAAAAAAACCTGCAACCTACTGGAGACCAAAAAATTATAAGAGTAGGCCTGGTTATTTTAAATAAGAAAAACCTGCAAATATAATTTCAGAGTCTTGTAGCAATTATAATCAAAGGGAATGGAAAAGAATCGCAGGAAAGCAAATGCAGAAATCTCACCAGATCTCAAACAGGAAAAAAAGTGGATTGTGAAAATCATAGCTCAAGGGCGTGGCATTGATAACTAATAAAATCATTGAATTATTAAATAATTGATTTGTTCATATTCAATAAGGGAAAAGTGATAAGTGCAATGTGTTTTCACCAAAAGATACCTCATGCTAAATTAACCTTTTTTTTTTTTTTAATCCTGTTATCAGGCTGGAAAATCAGAGGTTTCAGTAACAATATTGCTGGATTTCAACAAAATTTTCCTCTTTTTATTTTTCAAGATTTTATTTTTAACTAATCCTATACCCAATGGGGGGCTCGAACTCACAACCCCGAAATCAAGAGCGAAATCAACACGCTCTGCCAGTCGAGCCAGCCAGGTGCCCCAGTTTTTCTCTTTTTAAGAAGATGGGGGGAAATGATAAAATGTTAGTCGTGTGTGTAATTTAAGAAAGAAAACGAAGAATCATAGGGGAAAAAGAGAGAGGGAAACAAAGAAACAGACTCTTAATTACAGAGAACCAACTGATGATTACCAGAGGTGGGGTGGGTAGGAGGATGGGTTAAATAGGTGGTGGGGGTGAAGGAGGGCACTTGTGATGAGCAGTGCTGTGTGGAAGTGCTGAATCACTAAACTACACATCTGAAACTACATTACACTGTTAACTAACTGGAATTGCAAAACTTTAATTAAAAAAAAAAAGAAAGCGAAGATGGGAGAAAAATGAACATGTACTGAACATTTGAATAAAGACAATGCAGGTTGAACCTGGCTTCTTAAAAGGATGAATGTCAATCCAGAGAGAATTCTTAAGGCCGTGTTGCCTTTTTCCTCACCTAGGTGTCAAGTGCCTGCTGTGTGCTAAAATTTGAGGAAACAGCAGTGAGCAAGATCAAGATGGGCAAAGATAGACTCTCCCTTGCCTTCACGGAGCTTATGTAAGTTTGACTTATTTCATTAAAAAGTGGGTGGAAAAATAGAAGGTTATTATCAAAGCCTTAAGACTTTACAAAGTCAGATGTAGAACCAAATCATCCTATCAGAGACTTCAGATTAAAAAGGTTAGGCTAGAAGGAAGCATCACACCTGAGAGCAAAATAGTTAATCGGGATAAATGTAAATTTGAAATCTATTTAAAACTGAACTCAGCAGATGTCTCTTGAGGTCTTGAAGTTTTGGGTGACTCCAAGATTAGAGGAGGTTAGAATGTGATTTAACTTTCAAATTAGCTAATCAAACCCTAAATTATATAAATAAAGGTAAAGTTCAGTGTCCAAAACAAGGGAAAATGAACTGCATTGCTTAGATCAACTTGGAAGTTTTCATTTTGTTTAAAGCACCACAGATTTAAAGAAAAATAACAATAATTTAGGGGCAATAAAGCATGGCAGTAAAATGTTTGGAAATCCTGCTATGTAAGAATCTAAAAATTTGGAACATTTAAGTAAGAAAATGCAAAAGGGTAGAGCATGTGCACTAAGAGAGTAATGTAATTGTTTTAATATGTCACTTAATATGGATTAAGTGATAGAAATTACAAAGACACAAATGGTGCTAATAAGAATATATACATATATATTTACCAACTACGTAAAAGAAGAGAGGGCTGATGTTTAATATGGTGTATACTAAAAATGACCAAGTACACACTGAATGGCAAATTGTGAGGAATATTTTAGAAAGGACTCCTCAATTAGAAAGGATTTCAGTGTAAATGATATCTAAGATCTCGTCTCATTTTCCAAATCTAAATCTATGAGACTATGTAATAGAAATATTTTCTTCTATATATTTGACTTCAGATGAATGTTTCCTCCTGAATTACTATTCTATAACCACAAGAGATGAACGGTTATTAAGTAGGAATGGTTTCTCCAATTTCTCTTGCCTTGATCTATGGATGTTATCATCTTAGAGTTTAAATCCAATAACAAGCAAGCCTAGCATCTCAATCAAGCTACATTTTACCTCATTTATTATACTTTGCTCAAACAAAATACTAACTTATTTCTCCTATTATGAATCTTGATGTTGCTTTTGTCTCCATTTTTTTTTTTCTAACAACAAAATCATTTCGTTCTAGCTACATTTTGGATTTTTGGTCCATTAAGCTTGTGGTTTCTTTTAATCTTTAATTTACATTATCCTCAGAATCATTCCAAAGATGCCATGGTTTATGATATATTACTGTAGTTCCAGCAGGTCATGACACTAAGTAATTCCCAGCTTTGCTGGTGTCCAAATTCCAGAGATTCTGTACGATTTCTCCAGACGCTGCCTTCCTATCTCTTGCTGTGCAATAACCAAGGCTGTATCCTAACTGTGTTGGGTGGAGGGATCTTTCTAGCTTTTCTCTACCCCTGCCCTTTAAAAGTATTTGTTATCTTCAATCCTGCATTTCTCCAGTCTTGTGAAGTACAAATATGTTTGATTTTTCCTAAATTAATCCCTCAGCGGAACTGCTGGTTTGTTCCTCCCCCACCACCCCGTTCTACTTAGTCAATTACCACTTGTCCATCTGTTTCTCATTTTCTAACATTTTGTTGACATCATTTGTCTGGAGTCATTTCTTATCTTGTTCTTGCTGTCCTCATGGATTTATACCTTTATTTTATTGTGCTGTGATTTTAGAAAGAGACGGATATAAACATTTGGTCTGACAGGTTAAATTAGAAGTCTCATCTTTTTTTCATTTGAATGATTTTGAATTTTTGTTGCTGTTATTAGTTCAACCACATAGTGCCTCTTATTATTAAAAAAATGTTAATGTTAAAACCAAGGAAATGATGGGCAAGTGAATTCAAATTGTAATAACGTGTGTCTCTGTTCAGGTGAAATGATATATGGTAATAGTGCTTTTTTTATCCATTTTAAAATATTTTCTAGATATTATAGCTGTACTATTTCCCTAATAATAAGATTTAATTAAAATAACCAAAATAATTTTTATTCCATATTTTTCCTTATTGTGCATTTTTTAATAATTTGAAGAAAATACTTAACCCAACAAAATTGCCTTGGAGTTTATATTAAAAAAATTTAGAGTGCACATTTAAATCAAAAGTATTGAGAAGAATGGGCTATAAAATAAAACAACATGAGGATTACAGAATGAAAATTTATTGGGAATAAGGTGCTTAAACAATATATAGTACAGTGATTTAAATTTAGAACTTGGGCATTGTGAAGGTCACCTTATTTCTTTTAAGGATATTTGTAGTGAGCTTTAGATGTAGGACATTGCTGGTAGGATCGTGGAGATGCTGAGTGAAAGCCTGGCAAGCTGTGCTCAAAGGATTTGGGTTGTGAAGAATTAATATTCACATTTTAACTTTGAGATTTTGGTGGGAGGGTCTCCCTAGAGGAGTTGTGAGCACAGCGCTCCACAAGTGTTTAGATGTTCTCCATCATAATCCCTGGATTTGTCCTTGGTGGGGGCTGAAGGCAGTGGGACCCTAGGGGAGGATTATTGTTGGCATTGTTATTTAAAAACAGAGTAAACAAATAACAAGGAATTCACTATAGAGAAGGTACTGCCTTGAGCTTTGAGATAGGGGGATTCAAGTAGATTTTCAAAATTATACTGCTGGTTTTACTAACAGAACAAATGTGGATTTAAAAAAAAAAATACACAAACTGCTGAATGGCGTTCTCTAAAGCAGCTCCCCCTCACCCACTACACCCACCCACAGTGAATAACTCAATTCATAGAATAAATTATTGTGACATTTTTATCACTTTTGCCAGTACAAGTGCATTTCACCTTATTTGATCCCATCCATTTTATTCCATTTTATCTCCTGACAGGTAGCTCAGATTTTCCTTAATCTAGGTTATTAACCCCTTAGATATACATTTTTAGTATGTCCTAGCAATATTTAATACATTTAAATTGGAAGTTGAATTTCTGCAACTAAATTCATCTCCTGCAATAAATGTACAGTTATGTCTAAAATAACCGTAAGCTGGGTGCCTGGGTGGCTCAGTCGTTAAGCGTCTGCCTTCTGCTCAGATCATGATCCCAGAGTCCTGGGATTGAGGCCCACATTTTTGCTCCCTGCTTGATGGGAAGCCTGCTTCTTCCTCTCCTACTCCCTTTGCTTGTGTTCCCTGTCTCTCTGTCTCTGTTTCTCTTTCTCTCTGTCAAATAAATAAATAAATAATCTTAAAAAAATAATAAAATAGCTGCAAGCAAAAAATAAAAATTGAAAAAATTAAATAGCCATAAGATTTCCTTTTCAACTTTCTCAGAGGTGACTAATATTTCATTAAGCAGTTTTAAAAAGACATTTGTTGATATTTTGTTGTTGTTTATAATACAAATTTATACTTATGGTAGAATATTTAGAAAATGCAGTTAAGTACATGAAAGTAGACATTATCTATAATCTCACTATTTTCAAAAATCCAGTATTACTATATTGGTATAATCTTATTGGCTTTCATTTTCATAAGTAGGTAACTTATTACTGCTGATGCTCTATAAATTTATAAATTTAGGCTCATAATCTATGAGCTTTTCTAGTTTACTTTTTAAAATTATATATGTTGCTCTTTTTTTGTTTATTGTTTTGTTTCTGTTTTTAAAGGTTTTATTTATTATTTGACAGAGAGAGACACAGCAGGAGAGGGAACACAAGCAGGGGGAGTGGGAGAGGGAGAAGCAGGCCTCCTGCTGAGCAGGGAACCTGATGTGGATCTAAATCCCAGGACTCTGGAATTATGACCAGAGCTGAAGAAGACAGACTCTTAGAGACTGAGCCACCCAAGTGCTGCTTTTTTTTTTTTTAAGAAAACTGTTTTCTATTATATGGGGAAAGAACATTTTCCTTATCTCAGGCATGGATAGCACAATTTTTAATGTAAGTACATAATTATTTATTATATAAATGGTTCATATTTCATTTTTTAAACTATCTTCCCATTTCTGAGGATTTGGATTGTTTCTGATTATCAGTGTGTGTGACTATATACATTGTAGGGGAGGAAAAATAATTTCCCACTACCCTTCTAGATTCTTGGCTGAGACACCCCCCATAATAAAAAAAGTTGATTAACAGGAGGAAAAAAAAAAGAAAACCAGAAATTTTAATAACATGTTTACTTCCTACATACATAGATGCCCAGGAAAAACTAAGTAATTCCCTGAAAAGGCCCAAGACACTACCTTAAATATTTTCAGCTAAAGACAAAAGAAGATATTGGTGGGGGGGGGGAGGGGAAAACCAGTTATGGGAGGTTATTAGGCAAAACAAAACAAGGGTGGAGTTAATATGCAGATTCAAGTCCATATCCTCTCCACTGATATTTGACTGAAATTTAGTCATCCTCCTCTTCCTGGTATAGAGAGGAAAACAAATGGAGATTTCTTTTATAAATGTAAATGTGTCTTACAAAAGGGTAATTTCTACATAGTTTTCAGAGCTTTTCCTATTTCTGCTGTTTCTTTATATTTTATATATATATGCTTCTTTATATATATGTATATATAGAGAGAGAGATGGAGACAGAGACATAGAGACAGAACCAGAGAAAGGCACAGAGAGATAAAGACCTCAAATAAGATATTTTGTGAAATAAACAAAGACCAATGAGGTAAGTAAAGCAAAAGCTATTTATGCAGAACTTCTGATAGCAAAGGAATCAGCCGCCATCACTTGTGTTTGGCAGAGACTCAAAGGCAAGCAGAGCAATGGAAAAGAATCTGAGTGGGCGGAACAAAAAAAGACATAAGGTATGCTCTGATTGGAGGCAGTTGCCATGAGGAATCTACAGGCAAAGTAATTAGAAGAGGGGCATCTTATGCCATTAGTTAGGAGTACATTTTTGGTTTTCTCTGTTTGGTCCTAAATTGGAAGTGGAGAAGAAAATTAGGAAAGCTGTCCCTTATTAATCAAGCCATGACTGATATTTTGGGCCAACTGTTTTAGAAATTATTATGTGGCTGTCTGGATTGTTATTAGAGATAGTAGTCTGACGCCCTGAATTTCTGACTAAGGGTTGGCTTCTGGGCAGGTTACTGTAGTTAAGGGTTGGTTTCCTGGATAGGTTGCTGCAAACTGTGGATCAAAATTGTATTTTTATATCTGATCTGGACATTGTTTGTTTGTAAATTCAGTCTCTCAATATATACACACCTTTAAAATACTTCAAATATACATGGGACATTTACATAAACCGTTTACATCCTAGGTGACCATAAAATTCTCAGTATTTTCTAATTGATATTCTACAGACCTCATCAAGTGATCAATATGCTGTGAAATAGAAATCAACATAAAAACAGTAAAGAAAAAAGGAGAGAAAAAACAAGGAGGAGAAAAAGAAAGAGCAGAAGGAGGCTGTTAGGAAAGGAAACTAGCATCCACACTAAGAACCACAAAACCGTCACACCTCTGGAAAGTAATTAACACTCTTCTCAATAGGGCAAAATCAAAATGGAATTTTCAATTATTTAGACAGAATGGAAGTGCCACATATCCACATCCATGGAATCCAGATAAAGTAGTAGTTGGAGGAACTTTTTTGCCTTCTCATGTTTATATTAAATAGTGCTTCAGTGAAAATCTGTGCATGTGATTTTTTTTTCAAACTTACTCTGATATTTTCAAAGATGTATTGAAGAATGTTTATCCAGATTCACCATTTTAAAAAAATTTTGCCATATTTGCTTTATCACTCTCTCTTTATGTGCATAAATTTACTTCTACACGTTTCAGAGAAAGTTGCAAACATTATGCCATTGAATCCTAAATTCTTTAGAGTATATTCTCTATAAATAAGGAAATAACTGTAGTGCAGTTAGTAGGTTAAGGAATTTTAATATTGATAGAAGAATATTATCTAGTTTATAGCCCATATTCAGACTTCACAAGTGGTCCCAATAATATGTTAACTTTATCTTTTTGATCCAATATAGATTATGCACCAAATTTTATAATCATGACATGACACACAAGGCCTTTTAACCTGGAAGTTTGCAAACCTTTTTTTGTCTTTCATGAAATATTCTGAAAAATACAAAAGACTAATTTGTAGGCTGGTCCTCCTTGTGTTTCCTCACAATTAGGTTCAGTTTATTCATTCTGGTAAAGAATACAACATAAGTGATGCTATTTTCTCAGTCCTCCAGAGTGCTGTTGGTTTGTCCCATCCTTAGTAACATGATCTTTGACCATAAGGTGGGTCTACAATGTTTATTTTATTTTAAAGTCGCTGTTTTTCTTTCTAAGTAAGTGCTTTTGTAAGGAGATACTCTGAGTCTATCTAAATAGCCTGTTGTTCATGAAATGTTCACATTTTTTGAAAATTCTCATCTGAATCATATGTCTAGGATGATTACGAAGCGGTGATTTTCTAACTCCATTGTCCCTTCTACATTGATTAGTAGGCATTCCACTGTAAGAAAGTCTTCCTTTCATTACATTTATTTATGTGTTCCTTATTAGTAAGGAATCATGGATTTTTACTTAACAGATTTACATTTCTAACACAATTTATTTTGTGCCTTCTTAGGGTAACCTTCTTACAAGCAGAGATTCTTGAAGTAAGTACATGAAATTGAGCCAAGTTGCTCCCCAGAAAAGCAAGATTTGGAACTCCTTTTACTAGTGTATTAAAAATGCTTACCTCTGGGGCACTTGGGTGGTGCAGTCACTTAAGCATCTGACTCTCAGTTTTGGCTCAGGTCATGACCTCCAAGTTGTAAGATTGAGTCCTGCATCAGGTTCCACGCTCAGCATGGAATCTGCTTAAAGATTCTCTCCCTCTGCCCTTCCCCTCTGCACTCACTCACTCTCTTTCTCTCTCTCAAATAAATAAATGAATCTTAAAATAAAATAAAGTGTTTATCTCACCACTGGCTATATTTTCAAGTGTTTGAGGTTCATCAATAATGGGTGAGATATGGAAACTGCTACTTAATTTCACAGTTTGTGTTTACTAAAGATGTTGCAACTTTATTTCATATTCATATAGGTATGCTCACATGCCTTTTTTTCTTTGGGACTATTGGTGTTTTTCTTACTGATTCTTTAAAGGATATGTATTTGACATACAAATGTCCTTAAAATATCTTTTCTTCCAATCATATTTGTGCTGCCAATATTTGCAAAAGTAACTGCAATTCTACCAGCTCAGGAAAGTTCTCTAATCCTCTTTTCCAAAGATAATCGAGAGGTTGGCCAATCATCAACTCACCTGTCCAAAACTCAGGCCCCTAGTATCCCATTTATTGTTTGCCACATGTTGTCTTATGCCGACTGATGCATTTGTAGGACCGTCGCCTGGCTGCTGATTTCTGTTTTACCCCCTGGACACTGTAACTCAAATTAGCTTCAACTCTATGTTCCATAGCCTGAGGATAAGTCTTGTTTTAAGCCCCTTATTCCCTCCAGTTGCAATAGCCTTGGGTTCTGCTTGTGTTGGAGGGAAATTCTGACAAGCAGAAGATACATTTGGAAGAATACAGATTGTGGAGGCCTTTGCATTTCAGCCAAACCTTCGTCAAGATTAATGGTTCTCGTTGTGTGGCCCTGGGAGCCCCAAAGACCCTCTCAGGTGATCAGGAAGAACAAAAACTATTTTCACATTAAAACTATCTTTCTTTTCTTTTTTTCACTCTTACTCTCTCATGAGTGCACAGTGGAATTTTCCAGAGGCTACATGATTTCTGATACTGCAACAGAGTGAAGGTAGAACCACATATGAGAATCTAACCATCTCTTATTCAATCAGCCACCAAATATTTTTGTAAAAATGCAAAATAGTGATATATTTCTCACCAGATTAGTTTATTAATGTAGTAATTTTTCATTAAAATATGCTATTAACATTAGGATTTACTTGTTATTTTACTTTTTCTGTTTAAAGTATTTAATTTTTTGAGTATAATTTTAAGTATAAAACCCAAATGAACAAAATCAGCCCCATCATATTTTAAAATAATTTAAAAAACACTTATGCTAAAAAGCCATCAATAACTACATCACACATAAACTCCTATTGATTATTAGAATTCTATGTTGCATGAACTGACTTAAGCCTTTGTCAGGAACCCACTGTCCCTCCTGTTGACATGGCTGCCTCATCTCATCTCTCCTTTACAATGATTTCCTTAGTGATATCATTCCCAGATTATTGCTCATCCAAAATTTAATCACTCTCCCATTGTCCTTTTTAGCAGCTAGTCTTTTTCCATGTAGACCCTGTTAATTTAATAAGCACACTGGGGAGCAAAAGGACTTGAACAAAATAAATCCTTGAGCATGGGTAATGCCCCCCATGAGATGATCTGCTACACTGCTCAATTTTCTCTCTCATTTCCCATTGTCTTCCCAAACACTGAGGGACACTTATTTTCTTGTCAGTTCTATGATAGATCCAATTTTCACATTTTAAATAAATTTTTCTATAATAATAGTTATTTTTCATGGAAGAATTATAAAAATTCAGCTAGAGTCAATACCTTCTGTACAGTCTTTCCAAGTACATTTAAGTACTTTTATACTAGATTGTAAGCATCAAAAGACAGGTAGGAAAAAAAAAAAGATTATATACCATATGCTCACATTCACGCACACACACACACACACACACACACACACACACACACACAAAATAGCTAGCCCACAAATATATTAAAATACACCAAGTTACCTGACCAAATATATTAAATGATGATTTGTGATTATTTATGTACAAAGATCCAAATATTGTCATTGCCTGAACTGTTTTTATCTTTATCACTGTCATCATTAAGCTTTGCCTGTTGATAATTGGTTAATGAAAATTTGGTAGAGGACAAGCCTGGGATGTTATGGTAAAAAGGAATTACCAGGTGTGATACTTTCTTTCTTTTTTTTTTTTTTTTAAGATTTTACTTATTTTTTTGAGAGAGTGTGAGCACAAGCCAGGGAAGGAAGAGGGATGCCCCACTGAGCAAGGAGCCTAGCAAGGAGCTGGGTGCAGGGTTTAATCCCAGGACCACAGGATCATGACCTGAGCTAAAGGCAGACACTTAACAGACTGAGCCACCTAGGCACCCTGATGTGATACCATTCTTGCTGAATCTTATAGACTTCTGGGATAGTGGAGGGTTTAAAAGGAACTTCAAAAGAAGAGTTGGCTTAGAAAATTGAAGAGAGATTGGATATACACTCAAGAATTGTTTAAAGGCATGATTAAAGGTGGAAAAATGTCCCTGACTTGTTTGTAGATTACCAAATTACTCAGTAATTTTATTTGGTATTAGTTTGCACTAAACTCCAACATAAAAGATTTCAATCATTCAAAAGATTCAAATGCTTAGAATTGTTACACTTCAAAACAACATTGGGCAATCAGAAAAAGTAGATCATCTGTCACCAGAATGGATCATACACAGGCCCACTTTGAAGAAGAGAATGTCTGTTTTCCACCCTCTTGGGTGTCCTTCTCAGTTTTCCATTCAAGAAAGTACATACATCCAGGAATGTCAGTGCTTTCATGCTACTTGAAATGCTGGTCATGAAGAAAAGGGATTTGACAAACACATTCCCATTAAGGTAGATTTACTTTTGGTGTTGACTTTTCCTAGAGAAAATTTCATTTTTAAAATATAGCTTTGGTGACAGAAATTAATGAGTGTTATTTTCACCTATAGTGATATAGAAGAGAGATACCTAAAGGCAAGAGGCCTGCCCTGCTCTCTTAAGACACAGTTGGATCTTCATATTCTTCCCTTTTTGCTTTCTACAATGTAAAACTCTAGTTAATTCTCATGCAAGCACACTGCTTGTGAACAGAGTGTGATTCATACATCTCTCTCAACATCTTTTTTCATATGTTTCAATGTCCTTTTTCAAAACTGCTTTCTCTACTTGGCAGGAGTATCTGGGTAACACAATGGTAGGAGAAAGTTTTGAGCCCAGGAGAAGTGAGAAATGATCCTGCCCTACTCCCTTCCTACCTGGAGATTCTTGAGCAATCATACGCACTGATACTGTTTCCTCATCTGGGAGTGAGAATCATATGCACTGTTGTGAAAATTAAAGATAACAAAAGTATGCATAATGGGCACACCATAAACTAGCTAGTTTGTTAGATATTATACTTGTATAATAGGTAGTACAGTTACATGAATCTGACTGGTAGATAGAGATCTTTGTACATAGCACCTGGTTCTTCCTCTGCACATATTAAATATGTTATATGTAGTATATATGTTATTTCGGCTTTCTTTTCTGTGTGTGCAAATCTAATCTCTATCCAGGTACAACACTCTCCAATCAGAAGGGAAGGTGGCCATAAACAACTGGGGATGCCATATTTGTGCCTTGCAGCTGCTATCAGCCCAGTATTTATTTACATTCCATGTCTATCTTAAATAACACTTCCTCCTTGATGTCTTTATTGATACCATCCACTGTTTAGTCTCCCATACTGGATTCCCACAGCACATTTTTATGCATCTATTTTACTTTGATAATTAAACATTTTTTAATTAACCTATTTCCTATATTACAATTCCCATGCACCATCCTCCAAGTAGACTATAATCACTTTGAGAACAGGGAATATGTCACACTTCTTTCCTAACTGGTAATCTCATGGGCACTATGTATATATTAAAGATGCTTCAACATATTTGTTAAATTTTATTACAATGAATCTGTTAGGAATGGGGAATAACACATACATTGCTCTCTAATAATTGTCAAGCCCTCTTTTCAGTCCCAGCTATGCCGGATCTTCACCCAGCCCATGACCCATCACTGCAAATACATTTGCCACTGGTTCGGTGATTGTGCCACTGTGCCAGAATAGAAAGAACTTTTGCATTCCCATGTGCAATACAATTGGCTCTCCCATTCTGAAGTGGAATAAGTTTCCGAGTACGACTGCTTTTGAAGAGCAAAGTTTCTGTTAGAAGCCAGAAAGAATTTGCTCCTGCTCTGACTGCATTTTTTAATCATCACTGTTTGCCCCTCCAGTACGTCCACCCATTTCCGAAGCCAGGCTTGTGATTCTGATGCACCATCGTGGCTAAATACAGTATATCATTTCAGCAGGCTCTTCACATTGTGTTATTGTTAATGATGCTTTTTATTTACCAGAACCATAGGCAATATGATATTACTCTCATTCAGTGAGCCCGGCAGGAGACTTTTTAAAAGTGTAATGCATTTGCTCTAATGTCTCTGATCAGGTGGATCCGGCCTGGAAAAACTCCAAGTTGGATAATTACATTTTTGCTACCTATAATTTCCACCACCCCTTTGAGAGCTTGTAGCATTCTTTTCCTTTCATACTCCACACGTGTGGTGTTTGCTGAACTCAATTTTAAAAGGAAAAGAAAATCAGCCTGGAGTCTTAATCTCCAGGAGGTGAGGGAAGAACAAAATTGGAGAGTTCAGAATGAACACTTCTAAATTTGTGATGTCACTGAAGTTTGATGTTGGTGTTCCTCATCCCTTCAAAATCCTTGTCCAATATCAGCCCTTTCCCATGACTCATCTTCTCTCCCTTTGGATAAGCAGTATTCTAATGTTATCATGATGTTTTCAATAATGAAAGGAAGTGATCAAGTAAAATCATTCTTACTAAAATATACATATTATGCTTGATAACGTGTCTAGAGGCATCTGAACTTGAAAAAAGATGGCTACTGGAAGGGGTAAAACATAACCCAGAGGGACAGATTTTCAAGGGCAGAATTTTAGCACCCATATCCTGTGAGAAAAAAAGATATTCTCAAGTGGTGAATATGACGTAGGAAAGATGTTAGAGTTCAAAGCCAAAGGTCAAGAAGGAATTCTTGAGATATCTTTGGCGCAAAAAGGTGGTTTTATTAAAGCAGAAAGGGATAGGACCTGTGGGCAGAAAAAGCTGCACTGGGGTCATGAGGAGTGGCTTAGGGATAGCTGGAGAGGGTTAGGGATAACATAAATCTCTAAAGAATTTTGGACGCAAGATTTCCAGGACCTTGAGGGGGCTAGCTATTGTTGGAAAAAGGTCACTTATTACTGTCTAATAAAACCCTGGTCATGAGACCCTTCAGATATATATCAGTGGGTCATATGCTTGGGGGATGATTACCAACATGTACCTTGGGGGATAGGGGTAAAGGAAGTTTCCAAAGGAATTTTTATATGTTCAAGTAGACTTACAGGATCCTAGGGGTCAGGCTAAGATTAAGATTGCCTTTTGCCCTTAGCAAAGTATTAACATGGAGGCAGCTGAGTTCTTAGAGGAATGTCACTCTGCCTGTTTCAAGGACTTGTTAATGGGCTGTAGATAGTAAGGGAATTTAATAATTTTTCTTCTGCCTTTGTTTCCCACATCAAGTATAATGCATGCATCTTAAGTTCCCTCCTGTGCCCCCACGTAAGAAATGCACTGTTTTTTAAGGTAAAAAGAAATACTAGAGTCTACATTTTATTGTCTCTAATAGGTTACATTAACATACAAGGCTCTTTGCACATAAGGTGTGACAGGGTCAAGAAGAATGTTTTTCGTTTTTTCAATATAAGAGGTCTCTGGATTAGTCTTTTTTTTTTTTTTTTAAAGAGTAAAATCAGCTGAAGTTAGTGATGAAGGTGACTGAATGACTAAGCTGAGTAATAATATCTGAGTGTGAAAAGGTTATGACCTTCAGATCCATAAAATAGCAAAACTAAATTTTGATTCTGACTGGTAGAATTAGAAGGGTTGCCATGGCAGAGTATCAATCCATGTATCATAATTACATGAAGGGATGAGTTTTAAAGGGAAATGCTTCCTCGAGTGTGTCATGCCCATTTCAGAGGTGTTTCACATTAGTTCTTAATGGACATACACAACATACTCTTACTTTTTTCGGACATCTCCCTTCCCTTTGGGGACCTGGATGTTCGCAGCATCTCTACAGTCCACGTCAGCCCACCCAAACAGCTCTTTCAAAGCTCTACCTCAGAGTCACGTGCAGTTCACTGTCAGGGCAATTGCTTAACTGACGAGAGCTGACATCACTGTAATGGAGAAGCCTGGCATGTATTTATGTAACATTAATTCAATCTATAATATTATAGCTGTCAAAGTCGACTAATGTAGATTTCAATTTATATATTTTCCCTTTTCCTGATAGGCCTTGCATTTGCTGATGTTACTCAGGCTTATGGGGATGTGTGTGTGTGAAAATTTGCTCTACATCAAACCAGATCACCTTTCTTTGTTTTCCTAATGTTACAGACAGACACATGCCATTTTTATCTAGAAATGGTGTGAGGCAGCGCTGAGCAGAATGGTGGATTCTCCGGTTACACTGGACTCAGGGCAGAATCAAGGTGACTCTTAAGGGAGTTGGCTACATACCAATTTACATCTGGAAGTGATGGCGGTAGTGGACAGAAACAATTCTGTCTCTGAAGGTCTAGAAGGGGAGCAAATTTTTGGAAGAAGGTGATGATTTAAATTTTAGAAGTACTGCATTTTAGATGTTGGCAGGACATAAATGGAAATATTCCAAGTGAGCATACTCAATGGGGAGCGATGCTATTTAAGGTAAGAAGAAAGGTGGTATTAGGAGACACATCCTTTCTTTTGAGTTCCTTTTAAATGCAATCAATGGACCCATGTTTAACTTTTGGGCTTATATTCAAAATCACCAACTCTTTTACTCATCTGGTTTCATAGCCTCTGCTCACGAGTTTTCCCAGTCCTTGACCCATTTTGGCAGTAAGTGTGGCTCATATTCTCAGCCTGGCATCTTGTGCTTGGAATAGTGGCTTGGGTTAGTATGTCCTTTGAAACTATCATATCACAACTTATGGTATTTTCCCACTGTTTTTAGTACCACAAACATGGTCCTTAAATGACACATCTGAAATCTTTTTTTTTTTTTGTAGTGTCTTCATGATCCATTACTCTGAGAAATCAGAGTCCTCCTACTATCCTTTCTAAATTCATTGTTTGATTAAGTGCATGTATTTTTTAAAGCACAATTCCCCAGGCTCCCTAATTTTGGCCATTGCTTTCTTTTTCAGAAATCTTATCCACACTTATACAATTGGTTCTAGTAGATTGGCCACTACTAATAGTTCTACCACTAGTTACTGGTCCTACTAGTCTGCTACCTATTAGAGCAAGGGCTGACAAACTTTTCCTAAAAAAGGATAATAAATGTTTTGTGCTTTATGGGATATACATATATAAATTTTGTCACTCCTTCACCTATTCTTCTTCTTCTTCTTCTTTTTTGAGTTTGTTTAATTTACAAGCCTTTGAAGATGTTGAAAATGTTAAAAAAAAAAAAAAAATCTTAGCTTGGATCATTCAAAAACCTTACCAATGGTCCCTGTACTAGAGACCAAAGGGAGAAACAAGAATGTATTCTCATTCTGTAAAAAGGTCAAGAAGACTGAGGAGAGATGATGAATCATCACTACTAAAAATTAAGGAGGTAAAAGTGGTGATCTTGGGATAGATAATTTTACCAGAACATTGCTTTTTGGAGGTGATCACTTTCTAACTTTTCTGTTTTGTAAATGTGACTTTTATCTTCTACTTCAAGTAGAGTCAGTATATCCCTGACCTTCTACAAAGAACTTAAATCATCCCAAGTGTCTGTTATTTTGTTTCAAATCAAGTAGAGAGTGTTTACAGTTCCCCCTTAGAGAATAAATCCATCTTGAGTTGACTTGGAATTGGACTGGACTTCACCAGTAACGTTTGAGTAAGGCTGTGCACTTGACAAGCTGTGTCATGAGGTGACCTTTCAAAGTGTTTTTTCACCCCTTGAATTCCATTCTTCTCAAATGACTATTTTGGACCCTGAAAGATTTTGTTTTGTCTTTGCAAATTCCTATCAATGGAAAGTATTTTTTTTTAAAGATTTTATTTATTTGACAGAGATCATAAGTAGGCAGAGAGGCAGGCAGAGAGAGAGAGAGGAAGGGAAGCAGGCTCCCTGCTGAGCAGAGAGCCCCATGTGGGGCTCTATCCCAGGACCCTGAGATCATGACCTGAGCTGAAGGCAGAGGCTTTAACCCACTGAGCCACCCAGGTGCCTCTCAATGGAAAGTATTAACACCATAACCCATGTGTCTGTCACTGGACTTAGACATATTAGCCAGCAAATCTTTTAAACAAGATATGCAGAAGACACAATGAAGCAAAATAAAAGACAAGAGGGGAACAGAATGACAGAAGAGAGAGTGGGAAAAACCAACAACAAAAAATATCTCTTTCTAATAGTTTGCTTGATTAGGCTCCCTTCAAGAATCTCCATTTCTTTTTTCATTTTTAGATTTTATTTATTTATTAGAGAGAGAGCATGAGTCAGTGGGGGGGAGGGAGAAGGAGAAGCAGACACCCTACCGAGCAGAAAGATGTGGGGCTCAATTCCAGAGCCCTGAGATCATGACCTGATTTAAATCAAACACAGATAATTAACCAACTGAGCCACCCAGACATCCAAGAATCTACACTTCTTAGTAACAGGATTATTGAATACTAAGTATCATAAATCTATACTGATACCCAGGGAGGTCAAACCCAGGAGGGACCATGACATTTAAGAGGTACATTTTTGCCTACATAGTACTGAAATAGCTGGGTCAAAGATAATCTAACGTATAGTCAGTCTACTATCTGGGAAATTTCTGCTCTGTTCCATGAAATTCAGAAAAAAAAAATTATCTGGTAAGAACAATTTTCCTTCTTAGTTTGTTGAATAAACCAACCCAAAACATACCCCACTCATATCCAGTCAGAGAGGACCATTTTGTTGGCTTGATGAAACATCTCCAAAAAAACAAAAAACAAAAAAAAAACAAAAAAACAATGAATCAATATAACTGAACTTCAAAGGACATGATAAAATAATGGTGGCCATCTGTGACTCAAGGGACACTGATTCTTATAATATGGGGTAGGTAATTTGAAAAAAATTCATTTTAGATTTCTGTTACTGTACATTCAGTGTCTCTTTAAGGACTTTCAAGATATTTGTTACCTTTAAAAACTTCAACTAGTGCTACATGGAGTCTCTTAGTTTTCTGATATTCCTTTGGTGCCTAGCACAGAGCTTCTCCACTCTAGGGATTCAATGGAGATACATTGATCAAGTGATTAAATTTTATCCCTGTGCTACTTTTGAGCCTCATAAATCTCTTCCTTCTCAAATTTGTCACTCTGAATGCATGAGAAAAGGAAAGGACAACGCACCCCTCTATGCCCTGCCTTAGTCACTCATTGTCCTTGCATCAAGTTACAAAGATTTATTTCTTTTAATCAGCCTTGATCAAACACTCCCTCGAACCAGTTAACCTTTCAGGTTGTTTTCCCCTTATTTCTGAAAATTTGTCTTCAGCTGTCTTCTTTTAAGGTGCTCAGAAAGAGCCAAAGCAATACAATAGGATCGTCTAGTAAACAGACCAAAAAAGTGGTAACTTCATTAGTATGAATATGAGGAATACTATTTATCCTTCCCCTCCCGCACTCCGCACACACACACACACACACACACACACACACACATTCTTCCTTATGGTCGTCCGTTATGAAATTCTGACCAATAGACACATATTCATGCATTTGGAGTGCTAACATCCCAGGCTCTGATCGGGAGATTAGTACCTAAAAAATGTCTTGCCAAACAGGATATTGAGGGCAGAGTTGCTGGAGGAATTTCACAGGGATAGGAAAAAAGACAGGGAGCAGGGATACAGAATAAAGCAAAGCGTTCCTTTTGTTGGTGATCCTAGGTTAAATGTCTATGACAACCTGTTTTTAAATATTAATCACTTAAAATGTGTTGTGGTATTTGTTTACCACAAATGACATTAAATTTTACATGCTAATCTTTAAATCTTTTTTAATTAAAGAAAAAAAAAAGGCAGTGCGAAGGCCCTAGAAACAAACTTTCTGATTACACAACTATTTTGAGGAAACAGGTAAGTTTTGTTTTTTTTTTCCAAAGGCCCAATAAAATGACATTTCTCTGGGTTTGTATGGTATTAGGTCACTTTGTTCCATCATTTAAAGCTCATAATTTTAGTTATCTTTGCTGCGGATCTAGATTTACCTAATTATCCAGATATTCAAATTCCTGTCTACGTTGACAATGTCATCACTCCAAGACATCCCAGGCTAGTTTTTTGTTTGTTTGTTTGTTTCAAGGTCCTGTGTTTTCTTGGGAATCCTCAACCCTTAGGGAATGTAAGAGTGACAGGCAAACCATGGAGCATTTTCTTTCTTAACAACAGTCAAACTCCAAGAAGATGCTCATCAAATAATTGTGAGGCTTGAAAACATTCAAAAGTCATCGTCTCCTGTGATGTGTAGAATAATTAAATGCAACATCAGCATGACATCAGTGGTAGATAATTTCCAGCCGTAAAATGCCATTGTCTCGCATTAACTTGAGGGTTGTTGGAGGTTTTTGTCTCCATTTCACCAGACAGAGTACAAAACATTGTGACATGCTTAATATTTCTTCCGCCAAGATGTCCACTCCGATTCCTCACCCTTTACAGAGTTGTTGATTTCATTCTGCATTTAGCTGCCAAAAAAGCGATTGCGTGTGCAGCACCAGTAACAAAGTGAAAATGAATTATGCATCAGAAGGAACTGCATTTGAGTCAAAAAACTTAGACTTCAGCATCTTCAAATTACAATATGATTTAAGAAGGAATACATTTAAGGAGATAGCAATGGACTGAGGTGAAGGGGTCAGCATTGGCCCGGTTTAATATAATTTAGCTTTCAATTATTTATTTTTTAAAGAGCTACTAAGCACACTGAATCTCTTTAATGGCAATGTCAAAAGTATGGAGACTGGAGGAAAGCCATGAATAATAGTGACAGATTGTTATGCATGGTAATGTTATAGGGCCTGCTGCAAACCGAAGCATTCACCAGAGCAGGGAGAGCAAACAAGGAGCAGCCTGCTATGAAAGCAAGGGACATGGCTCCCTTCCCCGAGCAGGGAAGACAGCTGAACTCCACTTCCCATCTAACTGGCTTTGTCAAAAAGGCCATGAAGCCTGTCTGTCCATAAGAATTCTGCACTTCTCTTTTCACAATGGAAACATATAATTGCTCGTTTAAATTGTCCACCTTTAATTTTATGGACAGTAAAACTGACTCAGTAAAATAGCCTCACACATTCTTTGAGCAACTGGGCAGTGACAAGAACTGGGAGAAGTGCCCCAGGAGACAGGGGGCCGCAATTTGCCCCTCCTTCAGGAAATCAGTCATCAGTGGATAAATTTGAATAGAGAAATGTACTGACCAAAATATAGGATAGACAACAAGCATTAAACAATCTGATATAAATGGAAAGTGTTCATTAATACAGAGGAGGAAAGGTAAGGCCCATGGTGAAGTAGAATCTGGACAAAGGTTAGGAATTCCCGTGTTTATCCATCAACTGGCCACGGGTCCCGCTCCCCTCTGCCCACGTTTCACATTTGCTTTCTTGCAATAAACAACACTGACCAAGAAGAAACCCTACCCATGAGCCGTGTTTCTCACCCATGGGGCAGTAATTCATTTCTTCTATGGCCACTGCTCACCTGTGTGACACATATATATCTCTCAGTCAAATGGTCATTGTGCCACACTTAACAGTTTTTTGGATACTAGAAGGATTAGGATTCTCATTCCCTCCCATTCCCATTACCATTTTTACCCCTCCTCCCCTGTCTTAGAACCACTTGCACCGCATCAGCACTATCTTTCTTGGCTTAGTGCCAAGCAACAAAGGCAGTGTCATACGGGGAAAAAACAAAACGAAACACAAATTAGGAATCAGAAGGGCAGATTTCTGGTCTTGGCTTTACTTGCCTATTTAGACAATGTTGGAACTTTGTTTCTTCAACTTTTAGGTGAACAGATTGGTTAAATCACTGGTTTAAGAGTATACACACAGGGGTGCCTGGGTGGCTCAGTGGGTTAAAGCCTCTGCCTTCGGCTCAGGTCATGATCCCAGGGTCCTGGGATCGAGCCCCGCATTGGGCTCTCTGCTCAGCGGGGAGCCTGCCTCCCTTCCTCTCTCTCTGTCTGCCTCTGCCTACCTGTGATCTCTGTCTGTCAAGTAAATAAATAAAATCTTAAAAAAAAAAAAAAAAGAGTATACACACACACACACACACACAGAGCCTGAACCTTTAGTGGTAGAATATTTTTTTCAAAATAATTTTCTTTCACAGCCCCCCAAGTGTTGTGCAGACAGAAACAGAGACATGCTAGTTGGGGCAGGATGAGGAGCCCATAGCACCCAGCACCCTTCCCTCCCCTAGCGGAGCTTCCTGAGCTCTGCAGAGTCCAGTCTTAAAATGGATGTGATAGCAAATTTCTGAAGTTCTTTCAAGTTCTTAATTTCTTGGATTTCCTGTCATTCTATAAAACATTTTGTTCTACAGTGTTACTATCTTAAAACTCATTCTACTACCATCTGTTCCTTTTAAAAAAAAACAAAACAAAACATGGAGAGAAAAAAATCTAAAACTAAGGGAATACTTAAGGATACAATTTCTGAGAAAGGGAAGTTAATTGTTCCCAATTGCATATCAGAGTGGGCTAAGTTTTTGCCTCGCTGGTACCAGTTAGCAGCTCTATGGAAACTTTAAGCAGAAGAGGAAGACGTGGGTAAAGGATGTGTTCGTTTACCATTTCACTGACAGATCAGGGAGAAGGATCTGTTCCACTGGGCAGAGACAAGTACCCGGTCACTGATAGTTTTTGCCCAGTTCCATTTTGCATACTGTGTCTGAGGAAAGCAGGGCTTTCATGACTATCCAGTCTGTGCATTTCCGTCCTATGGTGAAGATTGCAGGGCATGTGGTTCTGAGAAAACATCGCTCCTTAAATGTGAAAATACATAACAGCAAGCTGCCAATGGAACAGTGTGTCAAGTGAGGGAGCCAGGGTTTCCTAGAGCCCAAGCTACATGTGATTTTGAAAATTATAAAAACAAAGTAACTAAAAATAAGTTAAATTAAACTTGGGTGGAGATAATTGTTGCTTGATAGATATCTACAGAAAAAACAAGTATTTTTCTGACAAAATATCCAGGGTGCTTAGCAGCTGTATGAGAGCAGGTCCCATCCTTTGATTAGCCACATTCTAGGGAGGTTTTTAATATTTTTCAAATGGGAAAATAGAAGTATTAAAGAAAAATTACACTCAGTCTATTCAATTTTAAAAAGCCTAAAATAGAGACTTTAAAAAATAGACAACAAACAGGTTTGATGGAGGGAGGTGGGTGGGGGATGGGTAGACAGGTGACTGATATTAAGAGGCCACTTGTGATGAGCACTGGGTGTTGTATGTAAGTGATGAACCACCAAATTCTACTCCTGAAGCCAGTATCACACTACATGTTAACTAACTCAAATTTAAATAAAAAATTGAAAAGGAAAATAAAACCCTAAAATATATGGATTAAGAGAGAATGAGAAAAGAATATTCTATTTTAGAAAAACAGTATTAGAAAAAAAAAATGGGGCTGAAAGCAAAACTAAGTATTTTATCTCCAAGAAAGATGGAGATCTGCTGATTTCAAGGTTTGCAGTTTGGGGTTTAACTTTCAATACTTTCTGTTTTTTATCACCACATCGTGCCTTCTCTCCAATCTATAGCATAACCCTTTCCTTCTTGGGGAAAAAATAAAGAAAGAGAATATGAGCAGGACTATTTTGTCACAAGCCAGTGCCACTACTCTGATGCCCTGGGATCCACTTTCCCACAGATCTAAGGCCTTGGAAAAAACTAGAAGATTTATTTTTCAACGAACAAGCAAATCATTAACTAACTGCTAAAGAGTTAACTAGTGATAGTGTAACATCCTGCCCTTCCCTCTTTAGACAGTAAGTGAAAAACCAAAGTTAATTATGACTGAGTAAAAGAAAAACTATCATTGGGATAAATAAAGAGAACTATAAGAATCCTACCTTATCTGTATTTCACTTACCACAATTTCAGTCACCCAAGCTCAGATGTGTTCCAGAAGCAGACAAACCTCCTGACATAAGAGTAGAAGGTCAATATTAGCCTCCTAACACCATGTCACAATGCCTACGTCATTCACCTCACTTTATCTCATTACAAAAGCATTTTGTCGTCTCACATCATGACAAGGAAAAGAAGGGTCAGTAATAACATATCATAGATAATGTATAAAGAATTTTGAGAGAGAGAGAGAGACCATACTTAACTTTTATTAAAGTATATCTTATAATTGGTTTATTTATTACTGCTATTGTTAATCTCTTACTGTACCTAATTTCTAAATTAAACTTGGTTATAGGTAATTATATATAGGAAAAAGCACAGTATATCTAGGGCCCAGTACTATCTGTGGTTTAAGAAATCCACTGGAGGGTCTTGGAAAGTATCTCCCATAGAAAACAAGGGATTGCTGTATATATGTTTGTAGTGATGTGTATGAGGCAGTGAGACAGAGAATGAGTTCATCTTAATCAACTAATTAATTCTTAGAATTCAATATAATCTGTTCAAAGTAGCTTCAATCAGAGTTTAGGGGTAATCTGGGATCTTCACTGGCTTGGTGGGATCTAACATTATCCATGATTCTCATGGATTAAACACAGCAACCAACTCTTCATAATCATGACAGTCATCTGATTGATCTTGACATGTGGGAGAGATGCCACTATTCATACTGAGTGATTATCATGTAATACAAAAGCCAAAAAATATATGGCTGGATATCAAATGACCAATCTGATTTCTCTGGTCTCTCTTTGTAACACATTTCCCACTCCCTGGACTAGGACCAAAGAAGAGGTTATGAGAGAGAAGAAATCCATCTTGTTTTGCTTTCTTTCATTTTTATATAAACCTTGTTCAGAGAGTTTTGTTGTGTTTTGGGCATGGGTAGAAATGCCCCTTCCCAAATCACGTTGACATTCAGCCTGACAGGTAGATAGCACCTAATTAGTCCCAAGAATCTACTTGTTGGAGAAAACGTTTTGTTTCAAAGAGTCACAATGACAGAAAGACAGTTTCTTGGTAGTTATAAAATTCCTAAACATGACCACATAATTTAGGAAGGAGTTGTGTCATCACACTCAAAACAGGAAGTCTATCCTGAAGCATAAATCTGGCCTCTAAATTTGGTAGACCACTGTAAAACCAACGAAAACAGTTGTTTGATTTTTGTGATATTGGTTGTCTTTTTCTTGTGACGATATAAACATAGGATGTTAGGTCACTAAAGGACATTAATGTAAATTTTTTTCAATTACAGATTTAAAAGAACGGGTCTTCAAGAAACTATAGAATTTTCTAAACAAAGTCAAATGTCATTTCTTCTAAGAAAACAAGAGGAGAAACAATAATATGAGTGGAGGAGCTCTTCCTAAGGTCACAAGAGCTTTTGGGTAAAACATGCAGCCCTTCCCTTGTCAAGTGGTTGTTGTCGTTGTTGCTGTTTTCCTCCTGTCTTCTGGAAATTCTCCATGAAGAGATTTATTCATATTGCCCCAAACTTCCAGAGTTGCATCTCCATTTCATATTCGAAATCTCACCTCTTCAGATTAGGGACTGGTTCCTATTCAACAACAGCTCATTTTCCATAAAACACATGGAGAAAATTCACCTATATGTATGGTGCATTTCACATGCAAATCTACCTAGTCAACAGCAGCGTGGACACTGATTATACAGGAGACACTAATCATGAAGACTTTTAAAGTTACTGAGGCAGACGATAGATATCCTTGCCAGTGTCCTAAGGATGTCAGAGGTAATGTCTGTCACTGTGATACTCTGGTAGTGGGATGGGCCAGAGGTGCCAAAGCCCTGGAATCCAAACTCTGGAAATGGATTACCATGTGATGGCAACATTGAACAGTAAAAAGTTTTGTTCTTTTTGGTCCTTGGGAAATAGATGGGGGTCGGCAGGGGGTGTGTGACAATTGTACCTTTTCTCTTTTGCTCTAACTTTCTAGGGCTTGTTTTATTAGCATATTTTTTTTAAAGTGCCTTGAATGTAGATGGCTCCTTCCTGCTGAGCTAGTCAAAGTGCTTTACATACATTATCTCTCATTTGTCCTCCTCTAATCCTTAGTGTTTGATAGGTGTCAAAGGAATCAAAGGAAGGTCCTTTTTTTTTTTTTTTTTTTTTTTTTTTTTTAATTTGAGGGGGGAATCAGGGTTACAAGATTGAAAGTACAGAAGAACAAATTTCCAAAATGGGATCCAGCTTTGGAATTCCCTTATAACACAGGAAAAAAAAGAAAAATACCTTCTTTGATTATTACTGTTCACCAGAAGCCCACTATCCTTTCTTTCCTAAACCTAAAAAGGCTACACTTCTCATTTTTCTTGTTGTGACTTCAACCTTGTGGATTGTCCTGGCTTATGAAAATCAGCAAAAGTGGGTACTATGGAGTGGAGACATCCCTGCCCTGAGAGAAACACACACACACACATGCACAAACACACGTGTGTGCGCTCACACACACACACACACATACACATGCACAGGATATCTGCATGAAAGAGAAATACAAAGTCATGAAGATATGGGGTTATTTGTTGCATCAGTATAAACATAGCCTATTCTCACTAATACATCTTGTTTGGGTAATACTTAAACACAACGAAAGATAACAATCTGCTACTTAAAATTTCATTGGAATCACAGTGTATACAAATGGACAAAAATGAACATTCCCATCAGGCAAATAAGTTCATTCCTATAATGTAGATTTCTACAAATCAATGAAGTAAGTATATGTTGCTACAGGGTATTATTCCTAGTACTTTTCTATATTAAAAGTAATAAATTGTACTGATTTTTCTTAATGTGAAAATAATGCATGTAAATTAAAAATAATTATGGACTACAAGAAAGCACAAAGAGGAAAATAAAAATAATCTATTCTGCATCCAGAGATAACCATTGTTATTATTTGGAGGCATTTTATAGTAGTTTTTAGCAAAATGAACATTGGTGGTTGTTACACCTCATTCTGGCTCCTGTAACAAGGACTACACAGCTGAAAAGCAGAAAAAAAAGCTACCCACCTGACTTCTAGCTGGCTTGAACACTAACTAGCTGTGAGACTTTGGCGAACCTTTTAATAGGCGCTAACTCCCTTTCTTTATTGGCATTTCTATCTCACAATTCTGTCCCTTTCCATGAGATTCTAATTTCATAACCTTTGTTTCAGCTTTTATTATTTGGCTCAGAGTCAATTCACTAAAAACAATTAGCTAGAAGTTGATTCATCAAAAATGATCAATTTCCCAGATGACCATTTCACCAAATTTGTAGCAGATTCAAAATAAATCTTTAAGAATTTTACTAGTTACATTCAATAATAGATAGTCATAAGAGTATATTTTATTATCGGTAACAAAAATGTTGGTAGGGTGCCTGGGTGGCTCAGTGGATTAAAGCCTCTGCCTTCAGCTTAGGTCATGATCCCAGGGTCCTGGTGATGAGGGAGCCAGAGGCTGGCTGAGGACAAAGCAAAAGCTGGCACCTTGCACCCACTCTCCACCGCTCCCCTCCCCTCGGTGATATATGTGACATTCCTCAGGCACCCCTGACTGCCAAAATGAGAAACAAATAGTTAACTTGCTGAGATCACAATCCTGCAGGACAGGAGTCTCCCTTGGTTTACAAATGTCCTAGTGATCTACAAACAAAGAAGTTACATTATCAATAGCACAATTTCCAGAGGCAAATAACTCAGTTCCTCAAGCCTTAATGTCACCCTTCCATCCATAAAACAAAACTGAAGGAGGCTGGAGTAGAAGGAACTGTAAGTAAAGTTAAGTTTCTTCTATACCTAAATCTCACTAACAAAGATGCTTGATAGCAGGATTGTGACATCCCACCAGGAGTCTCCCAGCTATCTTGATGTTAATGGCTTGCCAAAACACAACATTGATCAGGCCACAAGACCTCCGGTATCCCTGCACCTTGTGGACCCTCTTTAGCATATGAAAGCTCCATTGAAATGCCCCTTTCCCTCACCTTCCCCCAACCACAGGGTACATAACCTGCCATCCCTCACAACCCTGGGCAGCAGCAGCTCTTCCTGCCCACAGGTCCTGACCCGGTGCTTTAATAAACCACCATTTTGCACCAAAGATGTCTCAAGAATTCTTTCTTGGTCATCGGCTCCGGAACTCACCCCACCAAACCTCACCTAGGTTCTAGAACTTCATCACTGGGATCTAGCCCCACATCACATCAGGGTCTCTGCTCAGCAGGGAGTCTGCTTCCCTTCCTCTCTCTCTACCTGCCTCTCTGCCTAATTGTCATCTCTGTCTGTCAAATAAATAAATAAAATCTTTTAAAAAAAATGTTGGCATTTTGTTTTGTTTTGTTTTGTTTTCCTTTTAATATGTTGCTTACACTAGTATCTGCCTAGTCTTTTAATCCACTTTCTTTGTCAACCTATCCCTTTTAGCATGAGATCTATTCTAATTTTCCAACAGTCTAATACTTCAAAAAATTGCATTTATGGGGCACCTGGGTGGCTCAGTGGGTTAAAGCCTCTGCCTTCGGCTCAGGTCATGATCCCAGGGTCCTGGGATCCAGCCCCGCATTGGGATCTCTGCTCAGCAGGGAGCCTGCTTCCCCCCCACCCCCACACCCCACCCCCGTCTGCCTCTCTGCTTACTTGTGATCTGTGTCTGTCAAATAAATAATAAAAAAAAATTGCATTTGTATTTACTATACTTCAAATTTGTGGTTGTAATCATATAGAGGGTTATAGTAATAATTTCTTTTTTTTTAAGATTTTATTTATTTATTTGACAGAGAGAGAGACAGAGATCACAAGCAGGCAGAGAGGCAGGCAGAGAGAGAGGGGGGAGCAGGCTCCCTGCTGAGCAGAGAGCCTGATGCAGGGCTGGATCCCAGGACCCTGAGATCATGACCTGAGCTGAAGGCAGCGTCTTAACCCACTGAGCCAACCAGGCGCCCCTATAGTAATAATTTCTGAAAATACTTCCTCTTTGAATGATTGAAATCTTTTATGTTGGAGTTTAGTGCAAACTAATACCAAATAAAATTAGTCCAACTGTCTTTGCTAGCATCCAATATTTAGTAACTTCTAATGTGTAAGAATTTTCCTGATTATTTCTTTCAAGTACTTTTGAAACTAAAGATAATTAAATTTAACATTTAATTTAAAGTAAAATAAATTTTAAATTTAATATAATTAAATTCAGTTACAATTTTAAGTTTAAAGTTATATTCACATAATTTAAAATTCAGTTGTTTCAATTCTTTTAAATTTAAGGAAAATTTTAATGTAGCTGTGCATCAACATTAATTTTATTTTATTTTAACTTAATATTTAAATGTAATTTAGTGTTAATTTGATCATTAGAAATACAACATCCAGGCTAATAGGCTGTTTTAGGAATTAGAGAATAAAATCTAAAAAATGTTTAAAAATTTCAAAAGCAATTTAAAAATTCCCAAAAGCTATTAAAAATTTCAAAATCTATTCAAATCTTCTCAAAACAAAAGGAAATAGCTAAGACAATCCACGTGAAATGTGAAAATCTTAATTAAGAAAATATTTTCTGTATTTTTCAAGGTGAACTGTTAAAAGATAAGTTGAAGCATATTACCAATTTTAAGAGTTTATCTGAGCAAAAATCAGTCATACTGCACCAAATTGAAAGTGGTTAGGGGGGACCCCTGGGTGGCTCAGTTGGTTGGGCGGCTGCCTTTGGCTCGGGTCATGATCCCAGGGTCCTGGGATCGAGTCCCACATCGGGCTCCTTGCTCAGCAGGGAGCCTGCTTCTCCCTCTGCCTCTGCCTGCCTCTCTGTCACCTGTGCTCATTCTCTCTGACAAATAAATAAATAAAATCTTAAAAAAAAAAAAAAAAAAAGAAAGTGGTTAGGGGTGCTCCCCTGACAGGAGCTCAGGCAAAGACATTTAGACTTACAGAAAAGGCAGAAGGAAAGTAAGAAAATTGTTGACTGGCTATAGCTTAAAGCCTAGTTAGCTATTTGCGATCGGCTGTCCTCAGCATTTTGATTTTATAACCTTAAGACATGTACAGACTTAGATTTTGTTTTGCCTACATAGGCTGCAAGGACATTAGAGTGACCTCAGTCTAATGGCCTCCATGTTTAATCAATTTAACAAAACTGATCTGTTTTATATTTTTTATGGTGTTTAAGTTTATTTCACTACTTCTTTGTTAACATATCAACTATAGTTAGTATTCAGAAAAAAATGGATTTAATTATTATAAATCTAAATTGAAATTCCTATTGAAACTTCTGGAAACAACAAATAAAACCATTAGCACAGTATACACTGGGTTAATGGATTCTTCATTAGTTTCTTCCCTAGGCATCCTTAGTCAACACCCTTTATTTCTTTTTTTTTTTTTTTTTAAAGATTTTATTTATCCATTTGACAGACAGAGATCACAAGTAGGCAGAGAGGCAGGCAGAGACAGAGTGAGGAAAGCAGGCCCCCTGTTGAGCAGAGAGCCAGATACGGGGCTCGATCCCAGGACCCTGGGATCATGACCCAAGTTGAAGGCAGAGGCTTTAACCCACTGAGCCACCCAGGTGCCCCAGTCAACACCCTTTAAAACCAAAATATACCACCAAGTGACCAACCATCAAACAAAATAAAAAATAACAATAGCAGAATTAGTGAAACTAAATCAGATTGTTTTCAATTCTTACTTGATATAACATAATATGGAACAAAATTGTTTTGGACCATTGTGATAATAATGTTATTTAATTATACAGAACTGCTTCCTCATCTAAAATGGCTTGCCTCATGTATATGTTGTTCTTACCCGGTTTTGAGAGTTTACTCATCACATTTATTCAATGGATTTTTGTGTAAGACTCTTCTGTATCAGCTATACCTAACCTAGTGGTTGGAGACATGAACTCTGTTTACCAGGGGCTTGTGGGCAGTTGTGGAGACAAAACAATGAACAAAGAACAAAACTGCTATACAATGGAGTTAACTCCAAGAGTTAGCTAAGAGAGGGATCTAGAATGTTCCTTGCTGATTTTCACAATAGTTCTCACATCATTTTATTTCTGAGATTCAGTTAGATAATTACAATTTTCAAATGGGCAACAAATTTTCAAATCCACTTAAGCAAGAATTTTAAGTTTTACATCAGTGTGTGTGTGTGTGTGTGTGCGTGCGCGTGTGTGTGTGTGTTTGTATACATACATATATTTTTTTCCTTTTTCCTTGAGACCAGTATCATTTTCACACTGTGTCTCCCATTTCCATGATACATTCACATAAATTCATTCCAGGGTAATGTGTTCTTTTGAAATAAAGTAAAACAAAGAGGGACGCCTGGGTGCTCAGTCAGTTAAGCATCTGCCTTTGGCTGAGGTCATGATTCCAGAGGCCTGGGATCCAGTTCCAAATAGGGCTCCTTGCTCAGCCAGGAGCCTGCTTCTCCCCTTCCCTCTCCCTCTGCCACGCCCCCCGCTTGTGCTCTCTCTCTTGCTGTCTCACTCTGTCTATGAAACAAATAAAATCTCAAAACAAAACAAAAAACAAAAGAGAAAATGGATTTGGCTTTAGGAGCTGTGTTTACAAAGGAAATTCTTCAAGATAGGATGTATTATACATATCGTGGAATAACTTGCATACATTTATGGGAAGTTATCCTTATTCTGTGTTTTGACTTTGTAGTTTTCTAAAATGTTTTATTTTTCTTTCATATGCATTATTATATGTGTAATTATAGTATAATAAATGAATGTAGGGGCGTGCCAGATCCTCTGCCAGGACCCAACTCTCATTTTCCTAGCTCCAGAAGCATTTTCTTCTTTGAAGTTGCCCTATGATGAAGGAGTCTATGTCCCAAGGTTAGCACTGCTCCACAGGGTCAACACATATCCAATGACTATTCAGTGTCAGCGTACAAAGGCCTGTCTGTGCACCTTGAGTCAAGACACCTCTGAAGAACCATCTCAGTTCCAGAAGTCTCCATGAGGTTAGCTAAAGGCTCTGTTGAAACTGCATCAGAGTCTTACTTCTCCTTCAGTTCAACTCTGTTTCCCTCACTCCCTTAGAATTTTTGTTCCTAAAGATGCTGTGCAATAAACCTTCTGTAAACAAATTTCTGGCTTAAGAGTCTATTCCCTGATAACTACCTGTGATAAAACAACATTATTTACACAATCTGCATATAGGCTGTTGAAGCAAATAGCATTTAAACTCCCCAATTAGAATTAAGAATGTCCCCTTTGCTAAAATTGCTATTATAATTTTGGACAAATTCAATAAAAATATCCTTCATTTCCAAATCCTGCCAAGCTCACGCGTACTCTAAATTGTGAGAGGGTGGACTATGTTTGGATTTTGATTCCCAATTCCTCATCACTAGATGAATGAGTAAATGAATGTATAATGACTGAAGGGAGATAATGACCTATATCATCCAGATCGAAGACTCTGCCAAATACTGCCACTGGTTTTTGAGCTGTTCAGCTGTCTTCTGAGAGTTTGGACCTAGATTTGGGCATCCTCTTTAAGAAGGGCAACCACAGAGATTCCAGAATAGGAGAAAGATGATTCAGGTTACGGAGGGCCAGCCAGCCAATCTCACATATATAAAAGGCTTAAAGAAGTTGGGGCGCCTGGGTGGCTCAGTGGGTTAAAGCCTCTGCCTTCGGCTCAGGTCATGATCCCGGGGTCCTGGGATCCAGCCCTGCATCGGGCTTTCTGCTCAGCAGGGAGCCTGCTTCCCCCTCTCTCTCTCTGCCTGCCTCTCTGCCTACTTGTGATTTCTGTCTGTCAAATAAATAAAATCTTAAAAAAAAAAAAAAAGAAGATTTAAAGAAGTAGATTTAAGACTAAGAATCTGAAGTCACACTGGACATAACAAAGATATGAGGAATGAAAATGATAAACCAGCAGCTCCTGCTTTTTAGCGGCAGAGCTGTCTCAAGAATTAGAGAAGTATATCCTATGAGGTTTTGAATGCACAGGACAAACTGGAGTGGGGGTCACCAGAAGCCAGGGATACTGTGGAAGAGATCCATGCACTGTGTTCAGATTCAAACAGCTGACAGCCAAGGACTTGTCCTGCTCTGATTTTGCAACGCTGTGGAGTTAGACGAAGAAGGGTCTCCATTTGAACTTCACATCAAACAACATGGTAATCTACACAGAAAGAGAAACATGTGTGCCAAATATATTCATGTGAGGTAAATGGATAGATAAATCTGTATACTAGTTTGATCACTGTAGATACGGATACAGATGCTGCTGTATGATAAGACCACACCAGAGCTTTAGTTCATTTCTTTTCATGTTTTAGAGAATTACATTGTATGCATGTAGGACAATGTATTTACCATTTTCTTTCTGGAAAGGCCAATACTTTTTGTTGTTAGTACACACAGTGCTGCTATGTATATTTCTGTGCATGTCCCTAAGAGCACATGTGTAAGACTTTCTGTAGGATACATAATCAGGAATGGCATGGCTAAGTATCAAAATGTGAACATCATCTTTTTTAGTAGGAAATACCAAATTATTTGCCAAAGTCATTTTATCAATATTCACTTCCACCAGCAATATGTAGAAACCAGTTGCCTCCAGGCAGCATCAGCACTTGCCTGCCTTCTGATTTCCGACCAGTGTGTTGGGCCTATAACACACGTCCCTAGAGATTTTACATTTCACTGTGCTGACTGTTGACAAATTGAGGCTCTTTTCATGGGATTATGTAACATCTCTCCTTCTTCTGAGAAATGCCAATTAGTTGGTCATAGTCTGTGTGTGTGTTGCAAAAATCTTCTTCTCTAAATAAACCAAACCAAACCAAAACAAACAAACAAAAAAACAACCCAAAACCCTAAAATCATCTTCTTATTAAGAGGAGTTTTTTTTTTTTTTTTTAAGATTTTATTCATTTATTTGAGAGAGAGCATGAGAGACGAGAGGGTCAGAGGGAGAAGCAGACTCCCCACCAAGCAGGGAGTCTAATGCAGGACTTAGTCCCCGGATTCCAGGATCATGACCTGAGCTGAAGGCAGTTGCTTAACCAACTGAGCCACCCAGGTGCCCTAACAGGGGTTCTTTATATATTCTAGATCTAATCACCATAAGTTGTATGTGTATAAAATATCTTTCTCCCAATTTGCAGTGTGTCTTTATTTGCTTAATAACCTTCTGGAGAAATTGAATTGTTAATTTTAGTATGTTCATATTTATTTATCTTTTGTGGGTTGCAATTATTAAGTCTTGTTTAAGAAATTATATTTTTATGTCAAGGACTTCAAAGCATCCTTTTATAGTATTTTCCTATTCTGTCTTTATTAATTTAGACATTTATGTTTAAATTTTTAACCTAATTCAATGATTCCTATTAATAGTGTGAGATGGTGATTCAAATACATTTTTATGGACAAGTGATTGTTGTCGAAAATTTATCGAAGATGTTTTTTCCTCTACTATCCTGCAGTGTACCTGGACATTAACCAACTTCCCCCTAGACCTAGGTCTGATTCTAACTTTGCAGTGTTTTTTTTTTTTCTTCATTATTTCATCTCCATTTCCCCCTAAATGAATTACTTTAACTTTACAATAATTCTTGATATTTGGTAATGTCTTAACCATTCTTGATGTCTGGAATGTACTGTTTATGGTTCATTCTTGTACTTTGTTCTTGCATACATGTTTCAGAATTAACTTATCTTTAAAAAAAAAAAAAAATCCCTGCCAGGATTTTTATTGTAATTGTGTTGAAGTTATAATATATTTGGGGAAATAACATTTTTCAACATTACATTTTCTAATCTGTAAGCATTGCAATATGACTCCATTTATTTAAATATTTTCTAATATCTTCTAATAAAGGTCTATACTTCTTTTTTTTCATTTAAGGGGCTTACAAAGTCTGTAGTTTTTAAAAGAATGACAATTATGTTCAATTTTTGGTGGTTTAGTGTGCTTTTAAATTTTTTACTTTTTAATATACTTACTTTACAGAAATGCAATTTATTGCATATATTTATTTTATATCCAGCAATTTCCTAAATTATCTCATTGATATTTTTCACAGCCAAATGTCCTTAGAAATGGTAATCTGGGCATTTTAAAGGAAATTTTAAAAGCCTATGAAATGGAAACAAAAAGAAAAAAGCCTGAAGATACGTAAGTGCTCCAGCCAATATCATTCCAGTGATGGGAAAAATTTACAATAAAATCCTTATGAATGGATTTTTACAAATCCAGCTTTTGTGTTTTTCACCGGAATATGTCTACTGCTAAGAAATTGTGTTCTGTCTTATTCAGATACCAGGTTCTTTTCTTGCTGGAATGATGCTTTGGGGTTCATGATAGATAGAAAAGTAAAATCTAACACCTTTCCCCCCACATCCATCCCTACTTCAAAAGAAACTGCTCTGTTTGATCCTCTTCCTCAAGTTCCTATTGACAGGACATCCATCATTTTATTTGTATACCACTTTTCACAGCACTGAAAGTGCTTCACAGAACTAGTAACATCCCAACAAATTATTTGTTCAAAAGGCAAGCTTATCAATCCTGCACTGCTTACCTTTCTGTGTGCAGAGCTGTATTGGCTGAATGTGAAATAAGGGTGGAATCTGGTGCCCGTGTCATTAGACAAGCAGAAGTGCTGTGGATCTCTGCAGTGGTCTCTTGGAAATGCAGGCTGCAGGCTCCTGGGGGTCTAAGAGGCCATATGTACCTGCAGGTAAGAGCACATGCCAGTTTCTCCAAAGGTCTTTCATAGATAACACACTGTCAGGAGACCCCCTGGGGATGAAAATTATTGCAGGGGCTGCACTTGGTAACCAGGTTTGTGGTTAAGTTAATTTTAGATAAAACTGGACACAAATGTCATTAGAAAAACATATAATTGTAAGGACCTATTTTTTATTTTTATATTTTAGCAAGAGGCTTTCATTGAGGTTAAACAAAACCTTGTTGTTTAACCCTTAAACTGTCCTACTCCCCTTCCCCCAGGGGATTCACTTAAAAAACAAGTCCCTGAAACCAGCTCCAGGTAACAAAGCCCAGATACAAGGGTGGGTCAGGCCAGGTGGAGACATCGATCCATGGGGGGTTGCATACTGTCTCCCTAGCTACCAAGGAGTATGGGCCCCTGCCCTTTGGGAACCTTTTTGGCGCCAATTCTAATCAAGGTGTAATAGGCTGGTTCAAATGTCTACTAGGGTAAATTGTAATTCGATTGGTCACTTAGCATCACTGTGGAGTTTCCTGTGTGTGTTACAATCTCGTTGGTCACCTGTGCGTGGCCAGGCCTGACCACATGGCCTTCGCCCTTAAAAGCTAGTCTGTGAAACAGAGAAGGGTCGCCCTCTCTTGTAAGAGGTGCGTCCCCGAACGTTCGGTTAGATTCTTGATGCTTGGTGCAAAATAAAGATTTGCTTGACCTTCGCTTTATATCAGTCTCGCTCCTTTAATCACGGACCCATTATTGGGACATAACAATAATCATGCTTTTTAAAACCATTCTTCAACATGGCTCTTCTGCTCTGGTCAGGCTTTTGACTCTCTCTATAGGCATTTCATCTTCTTTCCTCTTCTCCCCTACCATGAGACCATTCTTCCCAATTATTATTAGCATAATACTTTGTTTGTCTTTCTAGTAATCAGATTATGCAGCATGATTCCTCTCTCTAAATCCAACCTAAATTTATGTTTCCCTTATATTTTTTCTTCAATAGTACTTTAGGGATAAATTAATATTTACATGTGTACCTATGCTGTGGTACGAGTTTCAATACTGGGCCAGAATAACATGATCATGTGAATTTCCATTTGAGTTCCACAGGCCAGCTGTGTAATCATGGTGGAATAAAAATAGCATCACACACACACACACACACACACACACACACTTAACAATGTATATGTGAAGCTATTATATTGTTGTTTATATTTGCTTTGGAAAATTCCCTTGTTTTGTATGCTTAAGTTCTTCTGATTAAATACTTGAAAGCAGAGAATGTATATCTTTGTTCCGTAATTTTTCCTGGAGACATAATAAAGGTATAAATGCAGGCAGATATATATGTAACCATTTTGGAGTGACTGAAACTACTAAGTATGTTAATTTGGGTTTGTAAGTTCCAAATAGTAAAGGAGAGAAGCAATTTTAAGCTTGTGTATGCTTGTGTATAATATATGTAATGTATATACATTTATCGTTGTTTGGCAAATGATTATAAATACCTATATGCATACGCAAATTGATAACAAACAATCTGTATGATTATTTTATAATAATCAAGAAATTAGGCACTTATACTATAAAAACATTATTTCTATAAAAGTTATACATAGATTTGTCTCATAATAATATAAAGCTAATTACAAGATTAAGAATTTATCTCAATAGCTATTAAGAGGAAAAAACACATGTATAATTTATATTTGATTTCAGTGGGATTACTCTTTAGGAAAACAAAATCCAATGGTTTTCACTAAAGAAACATGTTATGGCCTGGAAAAAATATATTTATAGTATCTAACTTGTGCAAATATTTTCCTTTCAACAAATTCTTCTATTAGCACGTACATTTATAGTCATAAAACAACCTTTAAGCCACACTTTACTAAGCCCTAAAGCAGACAAAAATCAAATGCAGATGTGGAATGGGAGCCAAACAGATGCTGAAAAACCCTGTCAATATCCTAAAGGAATCCATTCTCTATCAGAAAGAAACTTAATTTCTACTATAAAGAATTTGATTATGTATTGTTATACAAAATGTGATTAATGTTTTGTGGTGATTAATCAACTGCAAAATATATAATTATGCCATCTGTATTTTTCCAGCTTCTTGGCACTTAAAAATTCTGTAGGGGAGTTGGGAAGTGGGGGTACTGAGAACTTGTGGCATTTGGAGAGCTTTAAAGCCACAGGAGACTAGTCTGGGGAACAGAATAACTTACAGTCCTGGTGCTTATTGTAATGGAAAAGGACTAAGATAGTAAACAGAGAGACCCCCAAGGCCTACTGGTTCCCTGCTGAACAGAAGACTGATAAGAGAGGCCACAGTCTCCTAGACACAGCAAGAATTAGCTCCCCCAGACAAATTGCCATTTGCTCTTCACTCCAGGAGCAGGTTACAGACTTCATCTTGACTAGTGGGTGTAATGGCTTCAGTGCCAGGCAAGGGATTTATCATTTATTTCAGTACATCCATAAAGTAAATATTTTTGCATTTCTTCTCCACTACGATCCAAGATGTAAGACTGTGATTAACGTTTATGCCACGACCCATATTCATGTCTTTCTAAAAAAATGAAAACTGTTAGAGTTGTATTTACACATGTGTCCCAGCTGGAAAAAGTTTCAATATAGTTGAGAGTTGCTTATTAAGTTGAATTCTGCAGAATACCTAGGGTTTTAATATATTATTTTGACCTAGATAATGCTAGATAATATGTTTCATTGATTTTTTTTTTTCATTTTACTATTGCTTTGGGGGGAGCATTATGTAGAAAAAGCTGAAAATGAGTTCTGCTTCAAATTCCCAATGGTTTTTAGTAGGAAGAATAGCATTCTACTCGTGTGCTAAAGGATAGTACAGGGAGATGGAGTGATTTTCTTAAAGCATGCTTCCTTAACCCTGGATATACATCAGAATCACAGGTAATTCATTTTTTAAATGCAAAGTCTGGGCACACATGCAGAGATTCTGCATTAATTCTTCTGGGGTAGAGTCCAAATACTGGTGTTTTTAGAAGCTTCCAGATAATTTTCATGTAATGTTCATTCAGGATAGATATCCAATAAGCCAGTAGTTCTTCAAGTATGGTCCTCCTACCACCAGCTCAGCATCACCCAGAAGCTCATTAAAAATGTAAATTAAAAAAAAAAATGTAAACTATCAAACTCCCCTAGAGCCCCACTGAATCTGAAACTCTGGGCATGAGATTCAGTAGTCTGTAATGTGTGAGTGAGTGAGTGACCTACAGGTAACTTTGTTACACACTAATTTTTCCTTAAATTTTAGCCTGCACCGGAATCCAAATTTCTGATACAGATGTGGGGTGAGGCTGAAGAATTTGTATTTCTAACTGGTTTCCCTGTGATGTTGATACTGCTGGTTCGAGTCCCATAATTTGGGTCTCCAGGGTTAAAGTGTTGCAGCCAGTGTAAGCTGAGACCTACAAGATAATATATTAATAGATGTTTTAGATATGTTCTGTATAATCCTTCTTAATCTAAGAATGGCTCCGTTTTAAAAGATAGCTATTGTAAAATCTTTAGTTTCAAATTCCCGCAGGTGATACTCACATTCTCTCTCCAGCTTCTTATAACAAAGCTATGTGTGTTTGTAGGAAACCATCCATCTTGTCCATTACTGAATGTAAATTGAGCAAAGGTTAGTCTCAATAAATATTGATAAGTTGAAAGAGAAAATGAATGGATATTCTGGTTGAGGTAATAGTTAATTCAGTCTAGCAAAGGATTCAACTTACTCATTTCAGTAGTTGTTTTACTGAACTGACAGCCTGTTTTGAAATAATATTGACTGGATGTATTTTGGTTAAAAGTAGGAATCTGTCCACTTTGGCAACTCGCAACAACCAGATGTCTATTGACTAGATTTTTCGGTTCTGGACCAGTTATCATAGAGTCTAGCAGATATCCACTGATGCCATCATGGGAGTTATTTTCTGTTCATATGGCCCTAATATCCATAAATCTTTAATCCTCTCAGTCATATAATTATGAATCTGCCATCAGCAGCTAACACGGAGAAGTTCACCACTAAAGGAGAAACCATCTCTTCCCTCATTCCTTCATGTTCATATTCTGATAATCAGAACAATATGAATGGAAATATGGAAGACCATCATGACAGTTTAATTGGGCTGGGAAGGTTTCCCCCCCCCCCGCCCAATTTTTAAGACTGTGGGTATGATATACCTATACATCAGCAAAACATGAGAAGTAACAACTATTTTTGAACACGGTTTGTGGAAGAGTAGTCCTTCTTTCTCTCCTTTCCAAAGAGAAAAGGAAGAAAATAATTCGAAGAAATAAAGATGTAGGAGAAAAGGAGGGGTACTCCTCTGTGGGAAAGGCTGACATAGATACAACCTCAAAAATCACTCTTCGTCACTACAGTGCAGTGCCTTGTACCATATATTGCTTTCAGGGGGATTTGAATGAAAGCTCCAACTAAACTATCTCATGTAGTTAGATGAGCTCCAACTAAACTATCTTCATGAGAGCAAGAAGTTGATTGTTTAAGATATCATCTCCACATGTGTGTAAAAGCAGAGCATATTTAGTGTATGTTACCAAGATCTCAAAAGATATCAGATTCTGTCAAATTTAGCATTTTTCATCAAGTTCTCAACAAAAGACCTTGGATTTATCAAATCAGTGAGGGAGGTGTGATCTAGAATATGTGCTCAAGTCATCAGTTGGCTACCACAAAAAGAAAAAGAAAAAAAAAAAGTCGACAAGAAGGAATGTTACTAAATGTTGATAAACAGCTTAATCACCCATCAGGATGACTCAAAAAGAAAATGTATTATTTATCAGGAATTTGGAGATGACTCTTAAAAGAAGATAGAAAGATATGTTTAGGAGAAAGAGAAAGTAATGAATTTGATGATCCAGGAAAAAATATTTAAAGTTGGAAAAAATAGTAAAATAACTGCCATCACACAACCTAAATGCATACTCAATTATCTCAGTGCCTTTATAATAAAATGTATAATACATTGATCTATATACAGTAGGCGATTATGAAATACAAGATGGCATTTGCTCGAGAATGAAGGCAAACATATATTTAGAAATTTAAAAAGAAACAAAATGAAAAGATATAAAAACAAGCTTTATCAATCATAAACTGGGATAGACTTGACTTTGTGCATGAATTTCATCACCGATGTTTAGAAATACAACTGTGCAAAGGGCTAGAAAGTATATGACAATCAGGAGTTTTCACACACTGTTGGCATAGTGCTTCCAGTTTCCATGACTGGAAAAGTAAATGTCTCTGTAATACCCAAAACATGGAAACATCCATGGGGAGAATTTATAATTTTCACATACTGAAGGGTACCTGGCTAGCTCAGTTGGGAGACCATGCAACTTTTGTTCTCAGGCTTGTGAGTTCAAGCCCCACATTGGGTGTAGAGATTACTTAAAAAAATAAACAACAAGATCTTTCACATACTGATAAGTGAATGAAAAAGTCTGTTTAAATATGGATTTACTTTGAAAAGTTTAATGTTGAGTGAAAAAAGAAAGTTGCAGAATGGTAAGAACAGAATGAGAATATGTATGTAAAGTGCAGAGCAAACAATGCATGACTTATGAGTACATGGGGATAGGAGGCCCTCCAGGTAAGGGTGGAGAATATACTGAGAAAGGAGTACGAAGATGATTTCTATAAAAATTGACAAATTGACTTGACAAAAAGTACATGTGATTTAAACATTCCAATTATTCTTTTTAATGCTTCATAATTTCTGGAGGTCCATTAGATCATTTTATTGGGGGAATAGAATAATGTTTAAGAAGTTGAAGGAACAAAGAAAATGACACCATACAGCTCTGTCTCTGAGTGGAGCAGAAGAGAACATGCTAATTTCATGATTTATTTGGGCCTCTGTGAGCAGAGTACTAAGTTGAATGGACATCATTGGTAACTGATACATACTGTCTTCAAAGAGTTTGCAGTTTCAAAGTGCCAACTGATCTAAGAACTGGAAGAGGCTCCAATTCTAGGTTAAGTTTTCTGTTTTTTTACGGCATTTTGTAAATGGCTCCAGTCTCTGTCTGCCAAGTTCTCTTTACTACAAATTTTAATATTATTGTAAAAAAGAAATTCAACTTGAGGAAAGTCAAAGTATATTCACTTTCACATAATGGTTAGATATTGAAGAAATTGCACCAAAAATAATAAGATACTTAGGAATAAGCCTAACCAAAGAGGTTAAAGACTTGTACTCTGAAAACTATAAAACACCGATGAAAGAAATTGGAGATGACACAAAAACATGGAAAGACATTCCATGCTCATGGACTGGGAGAACAAATATTGTTAAAATGTCTAAATATTGAAGAAATGTTATTTTTATGTGGTCTGATCATTATAAGCTTCTGTGTGAGAACTAACCACTAATGCTTTGTTATAGAACTTCAACTTTCCAAAGATACCATAGCAGGGTAACCAATTAAAGGAGACCATTAAGAAAATATATTGCAATTAAGTTTACATTCAGCAGATAGGGCTTGTTGGTAGATAAGAGGAATCTTTTAAATGTGGGCCATTTATTTATTTTTACATTTTATCATGTTGATTATCACAGCATGAGGCATTCTTTTAGATTAAAAACATTGGGAATGTTAAATTTAAAAAATGAAAAAGCCAATATGCACAATTAAACAATTACCACTCTCAACCTAGACTCACAAATGAAAATAAATAGGTAAGACAAGAGCATATAAACACTTAGGGGGTCTCAGTTACACTCACTGCCTCTGTGGCAGCTCCATTAACTTGAAACCTTGGGTTGTTATTAAGAAATTACAGTCTTGCCTCAGGAAGGGATGGAGTTATGCTTGTTCATAAGCCTGGGATATAGCTTCCTCATCACAATGACAGACATTCTCCCTTCACAGGTGTAGTGTATCCATGTTTTAATGTGTGGCATTTAAAAGATGCTCAATCTATTTCCTTTTTCTCAAAATGTGTACTCAAATTCTACTAAAGAGTATGTTTGAAACTTGAGGCAAAGCCCATGGTTCAAATACACAGCATGATAAAGAAAATATAAAAAAGTAAACAGCAATGGCAACAACAAGAGCACTTTTACGCAGTTCAAAAACTAGTTTATATACTGAAGTGGAAGAGATGCAAAGAACACTGAGCACAGCCATGGTGTCAGGCCTGTGGTACCCAAGTCAGCAAACAGATAATGGCAATGGTATTCAGTAACAGATCACCTGCCTAAAGACACCCACAGCTCAGTGGTCAGATCGGTCTACGCTAAAATGGATTAAGGAAGCAGAAACTTAAGAATCTAGGGAAGAACGAAGACAGGGTCAAAGCTATATGATCATAAAATGCAACAAAGTATAGTTGGCTGGATGACAGGAAGTGCAAAATCCCCGGTAGCTTAGCAGGAAAGAGACCTGACCCACAGCTATGAGGACCGAGGTTCAGTGAGCACGGGCAAAGCCAAAATCTTGAGACAAAAACAGGTAAGAAAATGGAGGGTGAAGAAGTGAGAAATGGAGAAACAACACACAACTTCCCACTGAAAATTGGCATTTCCTTCAAAATAGCAAAAGCAAATAAAAGATCAAAGATTTATAAATTCCTGGGGGGGGGGATTTATCTTGGTTAGCATTAATTTTGTACAAAAGCCTTAGAATAGTTTAAACATGCAAAATTACAATAAAATTTAAACTTCTCGACAAAAAAAAAGTATAATAAACAAAGTTAAAGGACAACATATGGCAAGAAAATATTTATAAAGCACTTAGATAACTAATGCTTATTCTAGGGTATATATTAAGGATTAACAGGGTGCATGGCTGGTTGGGTTAGTAGACCACGTGACTCTTGAGCTCAGGGTCATAAGTTCGAGCCCCATGCTGAGTGTAGACATTACTTAAAAAATAAAATCTTAAAAAGAATACTACCAAACCAGTAAGGAAGATAAAAATAACTCAAATGTTATGAACATGGTACATTAAAGACAAAAAGTGTTCATTAATGATATGAAAAGGTGTTCAACCTAAATCTTATCAGGAATATGAAAAATAAAATATGTTACCTGCATCTGATTGGCAAAATTTAAAATGTCTGCCAATACCTTGTTTTGGGCATAATGTCTCCTTTACTAGCCTTGTATAAAACTCATAGGTAATATTATCTGCCTGTATATATACTTTGAAAACCCCAATAATGTAATATCATAGTATCATAATATATTATAAATAAAATATGAAAGAAGGAATAAAAGAGTAATTTATAATATGATTGTACAGTTTAATATATAAATACTTGAGCATAACAGCATAATGTCAGGCATTTGCATCCATATCCCAGTGAAAAGGACAACAATGAGTACAAGACAGATCCTGGAATTTTTAGTAGAGAATTTATTGATCATGGGTATTGTTGTCATTAGTAATGTGCTTTGTAAAGCTTTTTAAAGTACTGATTTTTATGCATATCTGTATCTCCCAGCAAAAATAAAAAGTATATCCTTCTAGAGTTTATATAGTGGTTCTAGGCATTAAAAATTATGTATAGATTAAAACTAAGTAAAAAATTCTTTGGATTATAGGGAAGCTAATTTATAACTTTGATAATTACATACAACTTCGGATTTTTGCTTTGTTTCTTTTGTTCAGCTTTGCTTATCTTCATAAATGTCCAGTTATATTTTCAAAAGTTCTTTGAGGAGAAGGACAATTCTTGTCATGACAGACTGTGACATGAATTGTTAGTCATTGCACATTCTTGACCCCACCCCCTTAACACCAGTAGCACTTTCCAGCCGTTATGACAACCCAAAACTTCTCCACAAATTCCAGTGCTTCTCAGCATATGGTGATAACCCCTAGGAAAGGCCTGACTACAGCAAGGGGGACCCTTTCAGTCACTGATTGTGATATAAATCAGTGTAACTTACAAGGGCAGTTTGTTAATTTATAATAAATTTAAAGGCTTCATTCCCTGAGAACGAGCAATTCTACTCACAACCATATACTCCAGAGAAACCATAGTTCATGACTTGGGGAAGAATGTACATGAATGATTATTGCAGCACAGAGAAAAACTGAAACAACCTAAATGTCTATAAACAGGAGAAGGGACAAATAAATTGTGTCATATTCTTGCAATGGAATACTTGATAATATACATATAAAATGATAGATGAATTGATAAGTTTTGAAAACATAAATTGAGAAAAAGTTGTAGAGGGAGCTATACAGTATGATGTCAATTGCCTAATTTTAAAAATATGAGAACAACACTTTACATTGTTCAATATACATGCATATGTAGTAAAAAACCAGTTAACTCACATCAGTGTTGAGACAGGCTTTTCCTCTAGCAAGGGTGGGAGAGGAATCTAATATGTTACTTTTGGAAACAAAAGCTTCACAGTAGATATGTCAAAATGTTTCTGTTGTTAACCTGATATCTATAAGAGTGTTTCTTCTTTTACTCTCTATAATAATGTATAGTTATTTTTTCAACCATACTGTTCTAGTTAACCAGAACCAGTATCTCTTTCAAGGCAAGTTTTTTGTTGGTAACAGAAGAGATTTTTTTTTCATAAGTTTTTCATCTTACATTTGAAATATTTCCTTACACATAACTTTTCCCACCGGTCTCTTGATAGCTTCAATTCTCCCCTGTGTTATATGAAATCTACACTTTTTGGATAAAACAATGTATCACTCATCCTTTTGTTTTGTTTTTCTTAGCTTCTAGCTGGAATGTGGAGGTAGATTTCAAATGAAAAAAAAAAAAAAAAAAAAAAAAAAACACGGAATGTGTGTTACTGAATAAATGATTTTGCCCTGTGTCAGAAGCTTTATTTCAGAGAGTGTTTGTCCTTGAAAAAATTAATCTTATGTTAAAATAGATGTGCTTTTGCTAATGTCTCAAACTTTAAAAAAGGGAAATTGTTTTCTAGATTGTCTCTAAGTATTGCAGACATTCTGCAACATGCATTAAAGGACAGACTACATACTTATATTTCATACTTATATTTCTTTTCTCTTTTGTCTTTTTTTTTTAATGGTAAAGATCTATCCAGTAAGAAGTTACACATAGGATAGTATTTAAAGCTATGCCACAGCTGTTGAAAAATTTTGTTTTACTTTTGAACTTTGGACAGTTGCAGGCCAACAGAGACTTGGTTGCAAGCAGCATAAAAACCATAAGGCAGTGACCTATCAAACTCAAACTTCTATGTAACGTGGAACTAGTGGAGTAAAAGAGGGTATCTGTGAGAGACGTAGCATCAGGGTGATAAAAACAGATGAGGGTCCATTCATATTATCTTCCTTGTGACTGTGGACTCCAGTTTAATTTAATTGTATTATATTTATTTTGTGTTCGCAGACGCTTAAGATCTCAGCAGGCTAGATGTTTACTCCAAGTGGGGACATGCTAAGAGGTGAAGTCAAATTCTGGAACTTAGAACATGCAAGTCACTTCAGAAGTACCTCTTGACACTAATTTAAAAAATATGAGACCAACACTTTACATTGTTCAATATACATGCATATGTAGTAAAAAACCAGGAACTCCTAACCAGTAATTCCTATTGTCGCTTAGGTATGCTATTTGTTAAAAGTAGGCAATAAATGCTGTTGAATAAGTAGATTAATTGGATTTGTCACAGTAGGGCAGCATGCTTCATTTAGCCTGAGAACTGGCTTCCATCAGTAGCATCAGATGTTGTTTTAGAGTTGCAGGAATATCTATCATGGTGACAATTCAGAGATTAGCTTTATTTATGAAAAATATGCATTTCTATTAAAGCCCATTATGCACTGTCCTCATTGATTCACCTAAAATTTTATTAAGGTTCTTACACACAGACCCTGTTTTAGTGTGTAATAAAAACTCTTTGTTAACCTCAAATTTGCTACTGTGAAAATGTTAGAGAAGGGTTCTCTGGGAAGGGTAGTCCATGACACTGGCATGCCTGTTTTCTTCCCCTACCCTCCCCTATAGCAGTTTTAAACTTCAAGCCCTGGTTGTGATTTTCAATCTTCAGTCAATCACTAATTCATTCATCTGGTTAGTGAGTCAGTCAATAAATGTTTATTAAGTACCATTTCATGCCATGCATCATTATAGGTGCTGGGATAGAGCAGTGACAAAACACGGAAATCTCTGCCTTCAGAAAGCTATTCTGAGGGGAACAGACAAAGTGAAACATCTATCATCCATCTATCTATCTATCTATCTATCTATCTATCATCTATCTATCTTCTATTCATCTAACTATGCCAGATCACTTAAAATGCTAAGGAGAAAGTAAAGCAGAATGGGAACTAGGAAGTGTGTGGGCTGGAGAGGAAGAGCGGTAGTGGTGGTGGCCAGACCACAGTAAGAAAGGCTGGCCAGGCTTTTCTAACTAGGTGGACATTTGATTGAAGATGGGAAGAAAGGGAGAAAGTCAGTCTGTGGAGGAGTTTTCCAGGTGGCAGGATCAGCACGTGCAAAGATCCCAAGGCTAGGGTGTGCCTGGTATGTTCATAGATCCAGGACAATGCCAGGATGAAAATCTCAGTGTTTGCCTGAACTGTGAAGTCAAGTATCTCTCTCTCTCTTTTTCTTTCTTTCTTTTTTTTTTTTTTTTTTTGGTCTATCATCTTCACCATCCTCTCAGCTTTCTTCATCATGATCCTTTCTTGAGTTATAAAATCCAGGGCATGAGAATGCATTCAGGTTTCCTATGAGGAATAGTAAAACTTGGAATTTAGCTCCTTTCCCTCTGAAGCAGAGTATTTTTCAGCCATCCACATTCCCAATTCCCCTCAGCCTGCAATTTTATGGCACATATGTTCCTTAAAGTTTTCATGGTTCAAATGTTTTGACCTCTTCAAATTGTGTGTACAAATGTCAATATTGAAGGTAGGGCCATATCTGCATTTAAAAAGGTAACTGAGCCTAAAGGAAAACGGGTGTATCAATATTACTTGTTTTATGAAATATATTTTTGATATACCATATTATCAGACTAAGAAAAGTGTTTAAATAGAGGGGAAAATAAGAATTGCGTCAATTGAATATTGGTACATTATACTGCTAGATTCTTTCTAAAATGCTACTTGACTATCATGTGCAAATAGTTCCTGATTTATATGGATTTGTTTTTCAGTGAGCACAAATGTACCCTGAATATATCCCTTGGTTTTTAAATCTTTTTGAGGTACCAGAAATGTTTTCAAATTTGCTTTACCTTGAACAATGTAAGAAAACTCAAAATCTAATTCTGAACTCATGTCTATAGAGTATTACTTGTTAAGATTTACATGCTCATTCAATTAATTATAAAAGCCCTCTCTTATTCTGAGCCATTCATACATTGTTTCAAACTGTCATAATTACTGCAGCTGTGTATCTCCCACTATTAGTTACCTCTCATCTCTTCATTTTTTTCCATTTTCAACTGTTTTCCTAACAACATTAACTTCATTTACACTTATATCAGCATAAAATCCCTCTGGTTAGTTCCTATAAACATATTATTCTGTTAAATTCAGTTTACTAAGTTACAATTTATATAAAATCTAATAATTTTAATTGCACAGTTCAATGGATTTTACCCATGTAATTGCCACCCAAAGGGTCTTTCACGCCCCCTCCCAACAAGCACCATCCATATCTGGTCCCAGCCAACAGCTACTCTGCCTTCTATCATTTCAGATTAAATCTTTTCTTTTGAGAGTTTCACATAAATTGAATGATATGGCCTGTGCTCATTCATGTCTGGATTCTTTGACATGATTTTAGATTGATCATGTGATTGTCTACCAATAGTTTGTTTCTTTTTATTTCTGGTCGGTATTTCCCTGCATGCTATACCACAATTTATTTATTCACTCACCTGTTGGTGAACAGTATTAGGGCTTCCAATTTTTGGCTATTATGTATAAAGCTTCTCTAAATAAACATATGCAAGTCTTTGTAAGGACATTTTTTCATTTCTTTTTTACTTAGCAGTATAAATGCTCTACTTCATAAAATTCCACGTTCAACATTTTAAGAATGTTAAACTATAAAACTCTTCCAAATGGGTTGAATTATTTTAAATTTTAACCAGGATTATATGAGAGTTTCTGTTACTCTACATCCTCACCAACACTATGTTGAGTGTGTGTGTGTGTGTGTGTGTGTGTGTGTGTGTGTGTTGGGTGTGTTTTAATTTTACTCATTCTAATGAGTATGTAGGTCTATCTCTATTGATTTTATTTGCATTTCCCTCAAGGCTAATGTTGGGTATCTTTTCATTTGCTTATTGGTCATTTGTATATCTTTATTTCCAAAGTGTCTTTTTAACACTTTTCCTCATTTAAAAAATTGGGTTTGTGGGAGGAGTCAAGATGGTGGAGAAGTAGCAGGCTGAGACGACATCAGGTAGTAGGAGATCAGCTAGATAGCTTATCTAACCATTGCAAACACCTACAAATCCAACGGGAGACTGAAGAGAAGAAGAGTAACAATTCTAGAAAATCGATCGCTTTCTGAAAGGTAGGACCTACAGAGAAGTGAATCCAAAGTGATGGGAAGATAGACCGCGGGGGGCGGGGCCGGCTCCCGGCAAGCGGGGGAGCAACGGAGCACTAAATCAGGACTTTTAAAAGTCTGCCCCACTGAGGGACATAGCTCTGGAGGCTAAACCGTGGGGAAGCCCACACAGGGTCAGCATAACCCCAGGTCCTGTGGGGTCACAGAAGGACTGGGGGTGTCTGAGTTTCGCAGAGCTTGCAGGTATTAGAGCGGGGAAGTCGGCTACAGAGACGGAGCAGAGGAGCGAGCTCTCAGCTCGGGGTTACCTTGAACTGGGCACAGGCTGGGTGAGCTCGGAGCACGGCCGGAGGCCAGGGAGACAGTGACTGAGCACTTTTCTCCAAGCGCGGGGCTGGAGGCCAGGGAGATGGAAGCGACCAAGAGCTTTTCTCCAAGCGCGAGTGATTGAGCACTTTTCTCCAAGCACGACCAGAGGCCAGGGAGACGGGGGAGGTTGGGCACTTTTCTCTGAGGGAGCACTGAGGAGCGGGACCCCGAGCTCTCGGCTCCTCCGGGCCGGAGATTGGGAGGCCGCCATCTTCATTCCCGTCCTCCGGAACTCTACGAAGAGCACTCAGGGAACAAAAGCTCCCAAAAGCAAACCCGAGCGGATTACTTAGCCCGGCCCCTGGTAAGGGTGGTGCAATTTTGCCTCGGGCATAGACACTTGAGAATCACTACAACAGGCCCCTCCCCCAGAAGATCAACAAGAAATCCAGCCAAGACCAAATTCACTCACCAAGGAGAACAGCGGAATTCCGGAAGAAGAGAAAGCAAATCTTATCTGGACAAAATGACAAGGCAGAAAAACCCACCACAAAAAAAAAAAAAAAAAAAAACAAGAGGCAGTACCGAAGGCTGGGGACCTAATCAATACGGACATTGGTAATATGACAGATCTAGAGTTCAGAATGATGATTCTCAAGGTTCTAGCCGGGCTTGAAAAAGGCATAGGAGATATTAGAGAAACCCTCTCTGGAGAGATAAAAGCCCTTTCTGGAGAAATAAAAGAACTAAAATCTAACCAAGTTGAAATAAAAAAAGCTATTAATGAGGTGCAATTAAAAATGGAAGCTCTTACTGCTAGGATAAATGAGGCAGAAGAAAGAATTAGTGACATAGAAGACCAAATGACAGAGAATAAAGAAGCTGAGCAAAAGAGAGACAAACAAATACTGGACCACGAGGAGAGAATTGGAGATATAAGTGACACCATAAGATGACACAACATTAGAATAATTGGGATTCCAGAAGAAGAAGAAAGAGAGAGGGGAGCAGAGGTATATTGGAGAGAATTATTGTAGAGAATTTCCCTAATATGGCAAAGGGAACAAACATCAAAATCCAGGAGATGCAGAGAACCCCCCTCATAATCAACAAGAATAGGTCCACACCCCTTCACCTGATAGTAAAATTTACAAGCCTTAGTGACAAAGAGAAAATCATGAAAGCAGCACAGGAAAAGAAGTCTGTAACATACAAGGGTAAAAACATTAGATTGGCAGCGGACTTATCCACAGAGACCTGGCAGACTGGAAAGAACTGGCATGATATATTCAGAGCACTAAATGAAAAAAATATGCAGCCAAGAATACTATATCCAGCTAGGCTATCATTGAAAATAGAAGGAGAGATAAAAATCTTCCAGGACAAACAAAAACTGAAAGAATTTGCAAACACCAAACCAGCTCTACAGGAAATATTGAAAGGGGTCCTCTAAGCAAAGAGAGACCCTAAAAGTAGTAGATCAGAAAGAAACAGAGACAATATACAGTAACAGTCACCTTACAGGCAATACAATGGCACTAAATTCATATCTCTCAATTTTCACCCTGAATGTTAAAGGGCTAAATGCCCCAATCAAAAGACACAGGGTATCAGAATGGATAAAAAAGCAAAACCCATCAATATGCTGCCTACAAGAAACTCATTTTAGACCCAAAGACACCTCCAGATTTAAAGTGAGGGGGTGGAAAACAATGTACCATGCTAATGGACATCAGAAGAAAGCTGGGGTGGCAATCCTTATATCAGATCAATTAGATTTTAAGCCAAAGACTATAATAAGAGATGAGGAAGGACACTATATCATACTCAAAGAGTCTGTCCAACAAGAAGACTTAATAATTTTAAGTATCTATGCCCCTAATATGGGAGCAGATAACTCTCTAAACCAATTAATAACAAAATCAAAGAAATACATCAACAATAATACAATGATAGTAGGGGACTTTAACACTCCCCTTACTAAAATGGACAGATCATCTAAGCAAAAGATCAACAAGGAAATAAAGGCCTTAAATGACACATTGGACCAGATGGACATCACAGATATATTCAGAACATTCCACCCCAAAGCAACAGAATATACATTCTTCTCTGCTGCACATGGAACAGTCTCCAGAACAGACCACATCCTGGGTCATAAATCAGGTCTCAACTGATTTCAAAAGATTGGGATCATTCCCTGCATATTTACAGACCACATTGCTCTGAAGCTAGAACTCAATCACAAGAGGAAGTTTGGAAAGAATGCAAATACATGGAGACTAAACAGCATCCTTTTAAAAAATGAATGGGTCGACCAGGAAATTAGAGAAGAATTGAAAAAAATCATGGAAACAAATGATAATGAAAACACAACAGTTCAAAATCTGTGGGACACAACAAAGGCAGTCCTGAGAGGAAAATATATAGCAGCACAAGCCTTTCTCAAAAAACAAGAAAGGTCTCAAATACACAACCTAACCCTACACCTAAAGGAGCTGGAGAAAGAACAAGAAAGAAAGCCTAAACCCAACAGGAGAAGAGAAATCATAAAGATCAGAGCAGAAATCAATGAAATAGAAACTAAAAAAACAATAGAACAAATCAACGAAACTAGGAGTTGGTTCTTTGAAAGAATTAATAAGATTGACAAACCCCTGGCCAGACTTACCAAAAAGAAAAGAGAAAGAATGCAAATAAATAAAATCATGAATGAAAGAGGAGAGATCACTACCAACACCAAAGAAATACAAACAATTATAAGAACATACTACGAGCAACTCTACGCCAACAAATTTGACAATCTGAAAGAAATGGATACATTTCTAGAGACATATAAACTACCACAATTGAACCAGGAAGAAATAGAAAACCTGAACAGACCCATAACCAGTAAGGAGATTGAAACAGTCATCAAAAATCTCCAAACAAACAAAAGTCCAGGACCAGACGGCTTCCCAGGGGAATTCTACCAAACATTTAAAGAAGAATTAATTCCTATTCTCCTGAAACTGTTCCAAAAAATAGAAATGGAAGGAAAACTTCCAAACTCATTTTATGAGGTCAGCATCACCTTGATCCCAAAACCAGATAAGGATCCCATTCAAAAAGAGAATCACAGACCAATATCCTTGATGAACACAGATGCGAAAATTCTCACCAATATACTGGCCAATAGGATCCAACAGTACATTAAAAGGATTATTCACCACGACCAAGTGGGATTTATTCCAGGGCTGCAAGGGTGGTTCAATATCCGCAAATCCATCAATGTGATACAGTACATTAGTAAAAGAAAGAACAAGAACCATATGATACTCTCAATAGATGCTGAAAAAGCATTTGACAAAGTGCAGCATCCCTTCCTGATTAAAACTCTTCAAAGTGTAGGGATAGAAGGCACATACCTCAATATTATCAAAGCCATCTATGAAAAACCCACTGCAAATATCATTCTCAATGGAGAAAAACTGAAAGCTTTTCCGCTAAGGTCAGGAACATGGCAGGGATGCCCATTATCACCACTGCTATTCAACATAGTACTAGAAGTCCTAGCCTCAGCAATCAGACAACAAAAAGAAATTAAGGGCATCCAAATCGGCAAAGAAGAAGTCAAACTACCACTCTTTGCAGATGATGTGATACTATATGTGGAAAACCCAAAAGGCTCCACTCCAAAACTGCTAGAACTTGTACAGGAATTCAGTAAAGTGTCAGAATATAAAGTCAATGCACAGAAATCAGTTGCATTTCTTTACACTAACAACAAGACATAAGAAAGAGAAATTAAGGAGTTAATCCCATTTACAATTGCACCCCAAACCATAAGATACCTAGGAATAAACCTAACCAAAGAGGCAAAGAATCTATACTCAGAGAACAATAAAGTACTCATGAAAGAAATTGAGGAAGACACAAAGAAATTGAAAAATGTTCCATGCTCATGGATTGGTAGAACAAATATTGTGAAAATGTCTATTCTACCTAAAGCAATCTACACATTTAATGCAATCCCTATCAAAATCCCATCCATTTTTTTCAAAGAAATAGAACAAATAATCCTAAAATTTATATGGAAACAGAAAAGACCTCGAATAGCCAAAGGAATATTGAAAAAGAAAGCCAAAGTCGGTGGCATCACAATTCCAGACTTCAAGCTCTATTACAAAGCTGTCATCATCAAGACAGTATGGTACTGGCACAAAAACAGACACATAGATCAATGGAACAGAATAGAGAGCCCAGAAATAGACCCTCAACTCTATGGTCAACTAATCTTTGACAAAGCAGGAAGGAATGTCCAATGGAAAAAAGACAGCCTCTGCAACAAATGGTGCTGGGAAAATTGGACAGCCACATGTAGAAAAATGAAATTGGACTATTTCCTTACACCACACATGAAAATAGACTCAAAATGGATGAAGGACCTCAATGTGAGAAAGGAATCCATCAAAATCCTTGAGAAGAACACAGGCAGCAACCTCTTTGACCTCAATCGCAGCAACTTCTTCCTAGGAACATCACCAAAGGCAACAGAAGCAAGGGCAAAAATGAACTATTGGGATTTCATCAAGATCAAAAGCTTTTGCACAGCAAAGGAAACAGTTAACAAAACCAAAAGACAACTGACAGAATGGGAGAAGATATTTGCAAACGACATATCAGATAAAGGGCTAGTATCCAAAATCTATGAAGAGCTTAGCAAACTCAACACCCAAAGAACAAATAATCCAATCAAGAAATGGGCCAAGGACATGAACAGACATTTCTGCAAAGAAGACATCCAGGGCACCTGGGTGGCTCAGTTGGTTAAGCTGCTGCCTTCAGCTCAGATCATGATCCCAGGTTCCTGGGATCGAGTCCCACATCGGTCTCTCTGCTCAGCGGGGAGCCTGTTTCCCCCTCTTTCTCTGCTTGCCTCTCTGCCTACTTGTGATCTCTCTCTCTGTCAAATAAATAAATAAAATCTTAAAAAAAAAAAAAAAAAAGAAGAAGACATCCAGATGGCCAACAGCCACATGAAAAAATGCTTCACATCACTCGGCATCAGGGAAATACAAATCAAAAGCACAATGAGATACCACCTCACAGCAGTCAGAATGGCTAAAATTAACAAGTCAAGAAATGGCAGATGCTGGCGAGGATGTGGAGAGAGGGGAACCATCCTACACTGTTGGTGGGAATGCAAGCTGGTGCAACCACTCTGGAAAACAGTGTGGAGGTCCTCAAAAAACTGAAAATAGAGCTACCATATGACCCAGCGATTGCACTACTGGGTATATATCCTAAAGATACAAACGTGGTGCTCTGAAGGGGCACGTGCACCCGAATGTTTATAGCAGCAATGTCCACAATAGCCAAACTATGGAAAGAACCTAGATGTCCATCAACAGATGAATGGATAAAGAAAATGTGATATATATTTATATATATATATATATATATATATATATATATATGAATACTATGCAGCCATCAAAAGAAATGAAGTCTTGCCATTTGCGACGATGTGGATGGAACTAGAGGGTATTATGCTTAGCGAAATAAGTCAATCGGAGAAAGACAACTATCATATGATCTACCTGATATGAGGAAGTAGAGATGCAATGTGGGGGGTTTGGGGGGTAGGAAAAGAAAAAATGAAAGAAGATGGGATCAGGAGGGAGACAAACCATAAAAGACTCAATCTCAAAAAACAGACTGAAGGTTGCTGGGGGGGAGGGGGGATGGGAGAGGGTGGTGGGGATATGGATATTGGGGAGGGTATGTGCTATGATGAGTGCTGTGAAATGTGTAAACCTGGCGATTCACAGTCCTGTACCCCTGGGGCTAAAAATACATTATATGTTTATTAAAAAATTAAAAAAAAATAAAAATAAATCATGAAAATGGAATTGATTAAAAAAATTGGGTTTGTGTCATTAGTATGGGGTTACAGTAGATGTTTTTAATATATTTTCTGGGAATTAGTTCTTTGCAAAGCATATGAGTTGCACATATTTTTCCCTGTCTGTGGTTTACCTTTTTATTTTCTTAATAATGTCTCTCAAAAAGCAGAATTTTCTATTTTAATGAAGGTCAATTTATGTTTTTCTTTTATGGTTAGTTCTTTATGAGTTCTATGTAAGAAATTTTTGCTTTCCACAAAGACACAAGAGTTTTCTCTTATGTTTTCATCTACAAGTTTTATAATAATAGTTTTTATATTTAAATCTATGATCTATTTTGAGTTAACTTTCATTTATGTGGGGAGGTAAAGAAAATTTGAGGTTCCTTATTTTTCATATATATATCCAGAAATCCCAGCACCTTTTGTTATAAAGATGTTATCCCTTATTAAATTACATTGGCATTCTTTATTGAAAATCAATTGACTATATATATGTATATATACACACACACACATATATATATACACACACTTATATATATATACACACACATATATATATATGGGTGCAGACTCATACATATATGGTCAATTGATTTCTGGACTCTCTATTGTGTTGCCTTGATATATATATATATATCAAAAAATATATATATGTATGTATACATATATACATGTATACATATATACACATATATACATATATATTTTTTTTACTCTGATAATATTGTCTTTATTCTCAATTTTTTCTCAATTTATAGTAAGTCTTCAAATAAGACAAGATCCCCAACATTGTTTTTGCTATTTTAAACCATTATCATTTCTTATCATTTCATATCATATCCATATAAATTCTAAAATCAGCTTGTTAATTTCTAAAGAAATCCATTGAGTTTTATTTGGGATTACTTTGAATCTATGAATGACTTTGGGCAAAATTTTGAAAGATGCCTAATGACCCATGAAAATGTTATATTGTTATATCTCTCCATTTATGTACATAAGTCTTTGCTTTCTCAGTGTTTTAGAGTTGTCAGTGTACACATCTTACAAATATTTTGTTAAATTTATTCTTTTTTTAAGATTTATTTCTTTATTTTAGAGACAGAGAGCACAAAGGTGAGGGGTTGAAGGAGAAGGAGAGAGAGTCCCAAGCGGATTCTGTACTCGGAGCAGAGCTCAAAGCAGGGCTTGATCTCATGACCCTGGGATCACAGCTGACAGCAAGAGTCAGATTCTCACTTGCGCCACCCAGGTGCCACTTGTTAGATTTAATAAGTTTTTTTTTTTTTCTTGTAATTTATGTTCAATTATTTATTGAGATTGAAATGCAGCTGATTTCTGTATACTGGTCATAACTGTGCAAAACTCCCTCTAGTAATATAGAAATTATCTCACAGCAAAATGGACCAATTTTAGGCATACTTGATTAGTTATTCTTTCCCCTGGATCACAGTCTTGCCTTCCCATTGTTCAAGGTCTGAAACAGAGGTTTTTATATATTTCATCTAGTTTCCTGGTTGTTTACAGTGGAAATGTTAATTCCAGACTCTGTTGTTCCCTCATGGCCTTAACTGGAAGCCCACAGTGATCTTTGCTTTTCTCTTTTAATTTTTAATATATTTAATGTTTATGATGTAATTCAAGGAGATTATATTCCTTCAGATATTAAACTTCTAAGCAAAGGAAATGATTTTTTCACTTTTTTTTAGAGCATTTTTATGTTTCTCAGCAGAATTTTAAAATGTGCTTAGTATTTTTACACTTTATATTTTTAATTTGATACTTGTAAATTGCACTGCTAAGCAATTGTTTGGATAGCATATGTTAATGTTTTTGTACTAATGCATTCTTTTTCTCTTTTAAAGTTTAAATTTTTGACATTTCTGTTAGCAGAGTGAATGTATTAATCAGGATCTATTTTTGTTTATTTTGTTTTGAAGGGTGAGTAGTTCCTTTTTTCCTCCCCCCTTCCCTTCCTTCTTTAAATAATTTTTATATTTTAAATAACAACAGTTTGTTGAGATTCTATGCCTTCTTTGATTAATTTTGACCATTTGTACTTTATTACAAAATCTTTCATTTTCATTGTGGATTGTAAAGTTTTGTATAGTGTTGATTACAATACCCTCTGTACTGAGTTACTGTTCTCTTTTATTCTCTGGTTATTGCCCTATCAGCATATCTAACAGTGTGTATTCACTTTTTGTCTTTTTTCTTCATTAAATTATTTTGTACTTGATGATTTAATTTAAAAATCTTTAAAATTCTTTTAACAGTAATATATTTTTATTCTGTTGCATTAATTTTGACTTTTTGTTTATTCCCTTTTTCTCCTTCCTATACTTAAAAAAAATTATCTTTTCTATCTAAGTTCATAGCCTAATCGATTTATATGCATTAATTCTTTCAGTGATAGTTTAATGTCACTCATTTTTCCCTGGGAAAATTTGTCTTTGATTGTATCTAGTCTTCAGTACCAAACCTTTATGGCTATAATCAATTTATTTTTCTTCTTCTCCACCCCATCAGTGTTAGGACACCCAAGTCTGGAGAAAAATCAGAATCACTCTATTTAAACAGGTTGCCCTGAAACGTGCTATGCACTGGATTTGAATTTAATTAGTGGCATGAGTCATTTCTCAAACTGGATAAGGCAAGGGAGACAGTGGGCTGAGCATATAGAAATCACTATCTTCAGTGTTTAATAAGTTGAAAATTAAATGACTGAAAATAATTTTCCTTCCTCATATTTGATAAATTCAAAATGAGCAAGCTGAGAGAAGTTATGTATGTTTTGATGGACACTAACCTTTAGAGCTCAGCATCAGGCTTACCAATCATATTTCCTCCAATTGATGTCTTACTGCCTGTCGTGGCAACTTAGAACTCAGTATTACTCCTTATAGTCTTACACTGAGGGATGCTCCAGGTATGACACACCTGTTCTCCTGAACCATGACTGGTTAGCATATGACATGATAAAATTGTAACACATTGAAAAGTAGTGTAAAAATAATGACAGGATAATAATATCTATTTCAGAAAGAGAAAGAATGGCTTCAGGTAAGGAAACAGAACGTGTAGAGGCCTAAAAGAGAGTTGCTTGTGCGAGCAGTAAAAAAAGTCATAATGCGCACATACACACACACACACACACACACACACACAAGATGCCATTGTTCATGTTAAGCAACAGTCAAAACATGAATTCTTGTCTACCAGCTTTTTAAACTCTCTTGGAGATAATTAACAAATATCTCTCTCCAAAGCAACACTCTGTTTGGCCCCTGACCAACAGGTAACTCCATTCCCAAAGATACTGGTCTAATTCCCTCTCCCTGGCAAAAGAGCTCAGGGGAAGAAGTACAGCTCTGTCTCTCTTTTTCAATTACATCTACCTACTCCCAACAGGCTTCACCCAAACAACAAGTCCAAGGATTCTAAACAAGATGTTTTTCTTTTGAACATGTCCAACTTGGCTCAGCCTCCCTGCAGTGCAGTTCCAATATGATTCAATATGATTCTGGAATAAAATCAAATGATGTTTGTTTCCTTTTTTTCATCTACTGTAAGGAAGTTTCTAATCTCACAGGCAAATTTCTGATTTCTCTGGGATTCACATTAAAAAATCAGTCTACACTTAAAAAGTATAACAGATGAGAGTTTTGCACACTTAAGTTCATCCACTAAATTGAAGTAACAGAAAATTGAGATGTTTTATGATGGGACCATCTCTAATTTGTATATATTAGTGAAATAATATTGTCCTTAGTTATTCCATGCTAAGTAGGCTAAATATTTATATTGATCATTGGTGTATGTACACAGTTATTGAAGGATAATATTAAAACAATGGCCCACTAATAACTATATTTTAAACAATTCATAACATTAAATTAAAATTCTCAGTCTCTTCATGTCTTTAGTAATTAAATGATTACTAAAAGATCACAGTTAAAAGAAGGTATAACTTAGGTTACATCACCTCACTATGTGATCCCAAGTCCCAAACTATGTCAGCCCATTGCTCAATACTTTATTTTTCATTGAGTCAGATGTTAATGCTTATATTATTCTAGCCAATAAGCCAATGGACTTATCAAGTTTGTTGTGTTACCTCTAAAGTCAAATCATTTGAGGCCAGAAAAGAAGAGTAATCTGGAATTCAGCAGAGCACATCAGTATTTTCCATTTTCTTCTTGACTAGAAAATTATAAAAATACATGCACCAAATATGACACAAATAGAATATCTTATTGAATTGTTAGCAAGATACCAAAGATGTATTTTTCTTTTGCAATCATATGTTACTACTGTAATTAATACTATTTACATAGGCAATAGTTGACTTTTGTGTGCACAAATGTCCCTTGTCCTCTTGTGTACTCATTAGCACTATAACAGGCAAGATATTAAAGTAAAATTATTGTGGATTAAGGAGTATATCATATAGTGTGCAATATACAGATACAGTTTAACGCACAATGGGTAAGCATGCTACCATTTACAAGTCATCTAACAGCTTCCCCAAGAGGTAGTAACTAATTTGCTATATTAAAACTTGGACTTTTAAAGTAAAGAATGTGCTATACAGATGGCTAAGTCCCACACAATGCTTCTTTTCCCCCTAACTTTATTGACAGATAATTGACATATAACACTGTTTAAGTTTAAGGTGTCAAATGTGATGATTAGATACAAATATATGTTGTAAAATAATTACCACAACAAAGTTAATTAGTATCTCCATCGTCATACAGAATTACTCTTTTGTATGTGTGTGTGTGATAACATTTAAGATCGACTTTCTTTGCAACTATCAAGTATATAATTGAGTATTGTTAACTGTAGTCACCTTGTTATACATTACATACCTGGAATTTATTCATCTTATAACTAGAAGTTTGTACCCTTTGATCAGCATTTCCTCACTTTCTAGCCCATGGTAACCACTTTTTCACTCTCTGTTTCTAGGAGTTCAGCTTTTTAAGATTCTACATGTAAGTGAGATCACACAATGCTTGTCTTTCTCTGCTTAACTTATATCACTTAGCATAACGCCCTCAAGGTCCATTCTTGTTGTCATGAATGGCAGCATTCCTTCATTTTTATTGTTGAATAATATTTCCATTGTGTGTATACATACACACACACACACACACACACACACACACACACACACCATATTTTCTTTATCCATGCATTTTTCAATAGACACTTAGGTTGTTTTCATGTTTTGGCTATTGTAAATAATGTTGAAATGAATATGGGGTGTAGATATCTCAAGGTAGTGATTTTGTTTCCTCTGAATATATACCCGAAGCAGGACTGCTGATTGATATGGTAGTTCTACTTTTAATTTTTTGTGGAATCTTCATACTGTCCGTAGTGGCTGCACTGATTTACATTCTCATAAGCAACAGTGCAGAAGAATTTGTTTTTCTTTGTCTTTCTGACAATAGACATTGTAACAGGTGCAAGGTGCTATCTCCTAGTTTTGATTCCCACTTCCCTGATGATTAGTGACATTAAGTGTCTTTTCATGTACTTGTTGGCCATGTGTGTGTTGAATTTGGTTTTGTTACTGTTTGGTTTAGAATTTTTGCATCTATATTCATCAGGAACATTGACCTGTGGTGTTCTTTTCTTATAGCATATTATTCTGGCTTTGGTATCACAATAATACTTTCCTTGTACAAGGAGTTTGGGAATGTTCCCTCCTCTACCAACTTCTGGAAGAGTTTGGAAAGAATTGGAGTTAATTCTTTAAATATTTGGTTGAACTCACCAGTGAAACCATCTGGTCTTGGGCTTTTTTTGTCGGGGGAGGGGGGTTGATTACTGATTCGATCTCCTTATTCATTATTGGTCTGTTCAGGTGTTCTCTGTTCATGATTCAGCCTTGGTAAGTTCTGTGTTTCTAGGAATCTATCCTTTTTTTTTCTAGGTTATACGATTTGAGGGGGCACCTAGTTGTCTATAGTAATCTGTTATGATGCTTTCTGTGGTATCAGTTGTGATGTCTTCTCTTTCTTGTTGATTTTATTTATTTTATTTATTTATTCATTTATTATTTTATTTATTTAGTCATCTCTATTTCTTAGTATAGCTACAGTTTCGTCAGTTTATCTTTTTAGAAAGCCAGCTTAGTTTAATTTGATATTTCCTGTCCTTTTCTGGTTTCTATTTCTGCTCTGATTTTTATTTCCTTCTTTATGTTTTTTCCCCCTTCACTTACAGATTAGTTGGTTCTTTTATTTTTTTTCCTACTTCCTTGACGTGTAAAGTTAGGTTGGTTACTTGAAATCTTTCTATTCTCTTGAAGTAAGTATTTATTGCTATAATATTCACTTTTAAAGCTGCTTTTACTGCTTCCAATAAGTTTTGGTATGTTTTGTTTCCATTTTTTTTTAAAGATTTTTTTTATTTATTTATTTGTCAGAGAGAGAGAGAGAGGGAGAGAGAGCGAACGAGCACAGGCAGGCAGAGTGGCAGGCAGAGGCAGAGGGAGAAGCAGGTTCCCTGCTGAGCAAGGAGCCCGATGCGGGACTCGATCCCAGGATGCTGGGATCATGACCTGAGCCGAAGGCAGCTGCTTAACCAACTGAGCCACCCAGGCGTCCCTTTTGTTTCCATTTTTGATTGTCTCAAGATGTTTTTTAAATTTCCCTTGTTTGGTTATTTCTTCTTTGACTCATTGGTTGTTTAGAAATCTGTTTATTTCCACATGTTTTTGCATTTTCCAGTTTTTCTCCCATTATTAATTTTTAGTTAGTAAGATCTTCATCCCTTTGATATATTCTGTTCTGAGCTCTGGCTTCTGTCACCCAGTCATGTAGTTCACAAACTGAATATTCTAAACTAGACAGGAAATAAGTAGTTCTCTTTGCCTGCACCCCCACACAGCATGTAAGCTCACTTACATGCTCTTAGTTTTCTCTGTAGGAGAAATTGCAGGCCAAGGAAGTTTCTTTTGGCACTGAGCTGTGCCACCTTAGGTAGTGATGCTATGGGTACAACAAAACGATTATTCTTGCTGAAATCAATGCATCCAATCTGAAAAACCTTTCCTCCAACTCTGCTGTCACTTATTTGCTAGAATCCTGGAATTCTACAGGATACTTCTTCTCTGTGGGTCATTATCAAAATTGGAATGCTTTGGGAGCAAGATGGTAGAAAGCTCTTACTCTGACATGATAAGGATGTCATTCTCTCCCATACAGTGCTTCTTCATGGCAAAGCTGGATACAGGGGCAAGAGAATATATGACTTATTACTGTGGTAACTTAATGCTGGTAGGATAACAAGCAGTACTTTGCCTACAGCACATCCCCCCACCCCCACCCTGCCACTCTTTCTCACATAATTTTCAGCAGTGAGAAGACTATCCTATAACTTTCTTTTCTTTTTTTTTTTTTTTATATTTTATTTATTTGACAGACAGAGATCACAAGTAGGCAGAGAGGCAGGCAGAGAGAGAGAGGGAAGCAGGCTCCCCGCCGAGCAGAGAGCCCGATGCGGGGCTCGATACCAGGACCCTGGGACCATGACCTGAGCCGAAAGCAGAGGCTTTAACCCACTGAGCCACCCAGGCACCCCATATCCTATAACTTTCTGTTCAGGGACCTGGGATGAACTTTCTCTCAAAGGAAGAAATACATATGGTCTTCTTTAACTCATTCTACCTACAAAATGTTTATAGCTGATACAATGTAGGTTATACTCTTCTGGAAATGTGGAATCTAATCAGTCATAAATCATACCACAAATCAATAACTCAAAAGGATTACTCTCTAAGGCCTGACTTTTAGTCACTGTGATGAGAAGACTATGGAAGATGTCTTTCCAACCTTCTTGGTATATCTGTGATGACATATTATTGGAGGTGCTTATATTTGTAGATAATGTTGGACCTAACTTCAGTATTTATGATGTGGTTGAGAAAAAAATATTTTTTTTTAAATTTGAAAGCTGAAAGGTATGTTAGAAGTTCATTTTGTGGGGTGCCTGGGTGGCTCAGTGTGTTAAGCCTCTGCCTTGGGCTCAGGTCATGATCCCAGCGTCCTGGGATCGAGCCCCGCATCGGGCTCTCTGCTCAGCGGGGAGCCTGCTTCCCCCCCCTCCTCTGCCTGCCTCTCTGCCTACTTGTGATCTCTCTCTCTGTCAAATAGATAGATAAAATTAAAAAAAAAAAAAAAAAAGAAGTTCATTTTGCTTTTTAAGTTTCTTCCTATGGTCTTGATAAGCCTAGAGATATGCGTAACCCCTGATTCCTTTAGAAACAATGTACAAATGATTTCATCTCATATATTAACAAAAATGCAGTATTCCCGGGACATTTGTTGTCTTTTTTTGGTTGTGCCAGAATATATCATTTTTTCAGCTGGTCCACATTTCTATCTTAATCATTCAAAGCACTGTTGAGAAGTTTCTAGATCTTCTTGTCAATACACTAAAACTCTTTAGAATGGCTCATTAAATGACACAGTGGTTACTTTTAAGTTAGTCAACATAGTTCCTTTACTAGTCTTTGTCTTCAACAGAATGATTCTAAGTCATCAGGTATAATACAGCAGGACAAAGGAAATTCAACAGCATATATTTTCTTATTGCCATTTGTCATCCAATTGTGGGACCATATTTTAGAGAAAAAGTTCAGTCAACTTCATATACTTGCATCAAGTACATGAAGTCATATGAAATACTCATTTTTACTAACTGGTATGATTTTATATAGCCTGTTTTTTACAGTCAACAACTGAGCTGTGCCATTTATGGTTGGAGTTCTAAAATATACACATAGGTAGCCTAGTGTTAATTTGAAGACAAGTGTTTATATATCCAAGCTATTCTATTAACAATTTTAATTATAAAGGGTGAAAAATACATTGTTTAAAAAGATCTTATTAGACTATTTTTGTATTAATATCCCAGATCTTCTGTTCTTATTTTTAATAATGGAGAAAACTGAAATAAAGTGATGAATCAAAGATAATAAAAAAAAGTAGCTTATCTGTAACCATAACTCAGGTTTCATTTGTTCAATCCCCGTATCTTTTCCTGTCAATTATATTCAATTTAGCATGACAATGTATTTTCTTTCATTGTTCTCTACTTGCCATGATTAAATCATAAATAATAAATCCATATTTATATTTCCAACTGTAAACTATGTTTGCATCCCTCATGGAGCCTAGTGTATAGCTCAATAAACCATACACTATTACATATTTGTTGCATGGAATTTTTCTTGAAAAACCTGATTAGTGATTGGAGAGCTAAGTGGAAATCACATAAGAATTCATCCTTCATGATCTTTCTACTTGCTTTCTAGACACCACGATTGAGATTTGACTCACTGCTCACCTCTAAGGAGCCAGCCACTTTCTCTTGACCATTTCTCTTCACCTTACCCACCTAATGATAATTTGTGGGTTTATGAATTCTATGCATTTGGCAGCCTACATGAGTATCTGAGAAACTTAAGTACAGCAGTATTGTAATGTCCCACCAACTCTATCTTGACATTTGGATTTTTTTTTTTTTTCCTAGAACACCAGGGTTACTTTCATTACAAATCTTATGAGTTTTATAGATTTCATTATAATGTGAATCCACAGAAATTTGAGGATTAGGAAGTAAAATCATTAGTTATATCTTCATGGATGACTATGGTCACTTAAGAAAACCTTGTAAAGTTATCATAAAATGATTCCTAAGGCATTTTAAATGACTTATAAAAAGAAATGCTGCCAGGCAGCAACCCCTTTGGTAGCTAAGAATATAAAACACACTGTGTATAGGGAAGAAGCACCTAAATGACCACACAACAGTGTAGTGCTCCCTGCTAAACTAGTGTAGCACCATTAAAAGTTGCAATAAAGAGGGCAGGTCATTCACAGACCAAGGAGGATGGCAGAGGGATTTAATCAGCTTTTTGCAATGGGTTCATTTCCCTGCCTGTGCTTTTTATAAATAGTGTGGTCTTAGAATAACAACAAAAATTATCCATTCTTTCTTTGAAGTTCCAACCACAAAACCTGTAACTCAGGTCCTGATAATTCTTCTACGACATTAATTTAATAATCTTTCCAAGCCCTTGCTGTCCCCTTTCCAAAATTTTCCTTCTTCTAAATACCTACTTATACGAAGCCATCTCACAATCAGGTGGACACAGCAGACTCACTGCTGTTTTCAGAGCTCTGCTACTATCCTCCAGGAAAAGAAACATCTTCAGCAGGGGCCTCTCCTTTAGAGGCAACCTTAGCTTTCAGAGCTTTTCTTTTGTAACCTACCAAGACTGAATAATTCCGTCCTCTCCTCTATTATCTTATCTACCTCCTTTTCCCTCTTACTTTGAAGACCTTCTTTTTCGCTTTTCTTTTCTGTACCTGCCATCCATATCTTCATCTTCCCAGGATTATTTGGATCACCTTTTTCCTGCTTAAAAAGCTACTGGAAATGGTGGATAGTATTGATTTGATCACCAAAATCCATATTCAGTGTAAACATTTGGGAGTTTCAGTACAGTGCTAAAAACTTGATTTTGTCTGCTTTGAAGAAAGAAAATTCCAGAGAGCTAGTATTAACATCAGTGAAGACAATTAATGGATATGGATGGACTATCTATTAGGGAACATGAAATACCCCGGGCTACAACAGGCAGAGGGAGTATTGAGGGTAATATAAATAACATACGCTATAATCTAAAGACTTTTGTGTTACATAGAGGTGTCTTTTTCAAAGTAGACATTACTGTCCGCTTCCAAAAAGTAAGGAATTTTTACAATCTGTTCTAAAGTTAACAATGTTCTATAGAGCATAGGTGGGGAGAGATGGGAGGAGAAAGATATATAGAAACACAGAGAAGCAGTGTTAAAGCTCTATCTAACTATCTATCTATCTACCTACCTATCAGATTGTTAGAGAGCATAGCATCCCAGAGAGGGAGAACAGAGCAAGTTGCCAAACTGCAGAGAAAGTTCCAGAAATGCTTGTCAGAGTATATGCAGAACAGGGACCTATTCTAAAGACAAAACAAAACAAGAAAATGCTTTTTTTTTGGCAACTGAAACATTAATGAAGGGACAGCTCTAAATTACAGCATTTCAAAAATGGGTATGGTTAGTAAAACTAGAGAAACAGAAGTTAGAATGCACTAAGTAAAGAAGAAGCACAGAGAAGTGTAAACAGAATTGACTTACAATTCTCTATGATTGCTATACTAAGTACTTTTTTGAGCCCAAGATCAACACAGATATCTCAAAGAGCATCAACTATTGGTAATCAACCAGGATAATAAAAGGAGAAAATCTATTGGACTAGTCTTCTAGGCTAAATATTTTCCTAATTTTTTGATGAGGAAGGACTCATATTTGTACTTGAAATTTCCTGCATCTGATATGGCTCATTATATTTTTACGTAAGCTAACTGTATAGAAATTTGCATAGACGTTTCACTCTGTAATCAAAAGAGAGCCAATGTTGTCATGGTAAAATACTAAAAGAAAGAATGCTCACAGATTTGGTTTCATAAAAATGTATGAACTCAGTGTTTTTATTTGTCAACAGTACTGCAAACCTACTAAGGGCTGTCCAAATGAAGCTCTTCTAAGATGATGACTTTATGTGGTTAAGTCCTTAGTATGCTGCACATTACCAAAATGTAATTTTGAAAATTGACACATTTATATTAAGCACTTTGGTTATACCTAAAATTTTAAGGTGTTTCTATAATGTCTAATTTATCCATTACCTTTATAAACACAAAGGGAGATTAATAATAAGTAGAAATTTGATTATATCTCTCCAGGTACCATAGACCAAAAAACTAATTAGAATTCACTTGAGCTTTGTGCAAGATCTAGAGCACCAAGATGTAAACAGGGAAGACAGGCTGGCCTCAGAAGACAAAGCTAAGGTAGTGCTGGGGTCAATACTGATTAAAACCACTAATCTAGATGACCTGTAGACTTTTCTAGGTCTACATTTCTCCCCTACCATGTTCTTTTGGTTTTTCACAGTGACCAAACACCACTACCACCAAGAAGTTAGATGAAGATTATAAAATTTAGAGTGGGATGGGTTATAAATATCTAATCTAATAATTTACAACTTGTATTTCTCAGAGATTATCTTTTACACCAACCTGTTTCTGGAAAGTATCTCCCTCCACTCCCACCCAGAAACAGTTAAAAAAAGTGAAACTTTGTTTTTTAAAGTAAGTATGAAAAATTTTGCTTTTCTGTGTTTTATATGATAAATTACCAGATAAGATGTTGTAAAGAAAATGTTTCTGAAAATTCTTTGGAAAAACACTGATCTAGTGCAATATTTCAACTCATGTTGGAATATCTTTTTGAGTAACTCTGGCGATTGGTTAGTGAGAGAGCAGATTAAAGTTTTAACTGGCACTGCAAAGGGGAATGATTATTTTAACTGGACATTATATTGACACTAGCTGAGAAAACAAACACAGCAAATGCTTGAGGAGGAAACATTATCCTATCTACTATGACCTTTCCTTTTCTCATGTAATCAAAATAATGGCTATGCAAACTTATGAATAAGAAATAAGCATGTGTAAAAATGTGTATATAGTTTCAATGTATATTGTTTTAATTTTTGTTGTGCTTTTATATATTCCATATATTTGAGACTTTTACTGTGTAATCTCACAGCTAGGTAGACTTAAATGACCCATCAAAGTTTTCCACTTAAATGAAGATATTTATTCAAAAGGTCAAGGAAACCCTGATAAATAAGACAAGACACAGGTTCTCGTTTTTGTTTTTGTTTTAAACCACTGGGTTTTGATATGTGAAGTTTACAACACCGTGGAGGTTGGATACTGAAGTACTAAGCATGCCTTATATTTTCCATATCCTGACGTTTTAACCTCTGGATTCTTACGGACTCTGAAGGAACTGTCCTTCCCGCGGTCCTGGGTATTCCTTGAGATAGTAAACAACTCTTCTAGAAGCGTGAAATTTAAATGCAAACCAACCAACTTAGAGCCTATATGCCACCACTTTCTCTATCAGACGGTCATATCTCAGGCCACTACCCACCTGCCCTAATCATACAAAGAACTGGCACCAGAAAAATAGAAAAGCTCTTATGTGTAGGGAGTGATGAAATTATTCAAACCAGCTTGCCCTGCTTCGTCTGTTCTTTCCCACAGAAACCACAATCCAGGCGACTGCCCACATTTCCCCTGGATTTTTCTGCATCCTGATTAACTGCTGCTTCTCCATGTGGCCCCCTGCATGGAGTTCCATGGCTTTTGTTTCTAGTGAACTGTAGGGAAACTTCTTCATTCATGGCAGTCATTTCTATATTTGTGTGTCTTATCACATTTCATTAAAACAAATGCTGGGTATCCTTAAAATAGGGAGAAGAATTAAATTCTTTCAAATTTTATATCTTTAAATTCCTAAATGTGTGAGATTGAATAAATTACTAAATCTAGGAGCCTATGTTTCCTCAACCATATACAGTGAAAATAATAGTATTTAACCTAAAGGATTGGGAGTTAAATTTAAGTACCTGTCACAAACTAGATTTTCAGTATGCAGGAGCTGTTATTATGAAATACAACAAGCCTGGTATGTTAACTATGATGAATAGGTCTCCCAATTTCTAAACTCATTTAGTATACCATAACTTGTACTTGTGAACTATAACTTTAAACTATCACTCTATATGTTTATCTTCTATATAACTACTTAATTATTATTTCTTACCTAGTAAATATTTTCATTCATTTAAAAAAGATAACATATTACCCTATTATCAGTGATCTAAGCATCACTGCTTTCTGACTTGGTGAGTAACTAGAGAAGTAAATTTGGCCAAATCACTACACAGTGCTTTCCTTCTTCATTTCTTAGAGACTGACATTCAGGGATAAAAGCCTCCATTCTCTGATCACAGTCCAAGAATTCCTTAAACAAACTCAACCCAATGTTCACCCAAGAGCTTACCAGACTTGTGTCCTCTTAACTAATTTACTGAAAATGAAGGTCTGAACTAGTCTAAGCTCTCTCTCATAAGTATTCATTACTGTTTCCATAGGTTGAAAGAAGGAAAAAAATGTGGAAACATGAGAAGCAAAGAAGATCAAAGAAGAGCAGGAAGAGGCAGAGGGAAAAAAAAAAAAAAAGTTTTTTTAAAAATACACTGTGGATTTTCTTCCACGAAAGGATTCTTGTCAAAGTTCTCAAATAAAGTAGCTGCAGGGCAATATGTGTGGCTTGTAGATGAATTTACTCTGAGCCCTCCACCTGGCATGTTCTTGGAGGGACCATTTGCTGAAAGGTGCCAAGCTACATAAATTATCAGCAACTCTGGACTGGAACAGGGCATGATCCATGCTGAACTGGATCAGGCTACAATCTAGTAATTGTGATTTGAGTGTTTCTGGAAGTCACCAAAATCATCCTCAGGAGTCAGCCTTCATCAAATTAGTTTTGTGCATATTCTTTCTGGGTCATTTAGTTTTCAAAATAATAATAATTATTATTATAGCAAAAGTAATAATGATAGAACTGATAATAAATATTGAGGAAAAGATTCAAAATAATATATAATAAAATTTTTGTGTGGTATCATTTATTTAACACTGGAATGGGAAGGCACTACCTATAAAACTGGGAATCTAGATAAGGAGACAAAATCCTAAAGGGAAAGAAAGGTAACACAAAACCAAAACAAAGAAGAACTTTTCTTTTTTTTTTTTTAATTGCCCAAGATTGGTTTTCTCATTAATAAAATCTAAAGGACGTTCGCAAAGCTGAGATTTAAATAAATGAGGAAATTCTCATTCTTGTGACATCTCTTTAAGTCAGTGTGTAATTACTGATCAGCTACTATGTGTTCCAGTCCATACTGCAGTCAGCAGAAGATGCAAGTATAGCCAAAAGATTAAAACTAAATGGAAAATTAAACAAAGGCATTTGGCTATGAATATAATCTAAGGCAGTAGGCATTAATAAGCATATACCTCAGTAATGAAAGCCTCTTATCATTTCCAATGGACCTAAAGATATGTACACCAAAAGAAGGGAAATAAAGTATTTGAACTAAATAGATTTTGCACAACTACAGGGCTCTGTGGAAAAGACTGCCAGATGACAACTCTGCTGGAAAAATACCTTTCCGCCTCTTCTGAGGTTTTGATCTTGATGTTTTTGATGACTGATATTTGTTTTTGGGGCTAAATATCCAAAATTCAGACACAAAATATCTGAAAAAGTAAGCCAGCCATCCTGGACATTTTAGTCAATAGGGATCAGACTCAGAGAGATCATAACTGTCCCTGGCCAATTTACAAGATTAAAGAATAATCCACCCTAACTCAAAATATTATGAAGAATATAGCTTGTCAAGCTCTAGCTCAATTTATTCTTTTAAGATCTCCCTCAGAACCCAGAGAGTTTACTGTTGTATAGAGTGCAAGAATCACGGGTTGAGAATGTCACTGTATATAGATGATAGAATTTTCTGAACAGTTGGGAGAGATCCATATGAAAAGGTTAAAAAATAGGAGACCGTTTTTGGAAGAGGTGCAAACCTGGGCAAGAAAGCCGAGTTGGAGACTAAGGTCAGGCAAACAAAGCGGGGGGTCCCTCTGTGAAGCTTTAACTTAATTAAGACTTGTCTATATAGCAATACATATTATATTTATATGTTTGTACATATATATAAAATATCTGAAGCAATGAAAATATTTGGAAATACGTATTTGATGAGGACATGTAGGGAGCTTTTATAGTTCAATATTAAAAAGACAATCTAATTAAAACTCAAAGAAAATCAACAAAGGACTTTAATGCATAGTTCTCCAAAGAAAATATATAAATGTCCAATAAACACAAGAAAATCGTCATTACAGAAATGCAAATTAAAGCTGAAATGAGATATTATTTCACATTATTAGGATGTCTACAATTTTTAAAAATGGACAAGCATTGGTGAGGATATGAAACTGGAACACTTAAACATTGCTGGTAGGAATGTAAAATAGTACACCCATTTAAAAAAGTTTGGCAGTTGTTCAAAATGTTACATGTAGAGTTACCACGTAACCCTGAAATTATACTCCTCAGTTTATACCCAAGAGGAAGGAAAATGTATGTCTACACATGAGATTATACACAGATGTTCATAGTAGCATTATCCATAACAGCCCAAAAGTGGAGACAACACAGATGTACATCAACTCATGAATGGATAAACAAAATATGGTATGTCATACAATGGAATGTTACTTAGCCATTTAAGGAATGGAATATTAACATAGACTACATCATGGATGAACCCTAAAAACACTGTACTAAGGAAAAGCAGCTGGACAGGAAAGGCCATATAATGCATGACTTCAGTTATACAAAAAGTTCAGGATAAGTAAATCCATAAAGACATAAATAAGTAGTTTTTAGAAGCTGGGGAGAGGGGAATGAAAAGTACCTGATAAAGTATACAGGGTTTATTTTAGGGATGTCAAAATTCTGCTAAAATTAGAAAACTAGATAATGACAGTCATTGTAGAACTATGTGGATATACTAAAAACCACTAAAATGTGTGCTTTAAGAGAGTGAATGTATAATACATTAGTTATATCTTAATAAAACTATTACAAATAAACACACTTACAGCTTGCAAAGAGGGTAATGTATCATTGGATACACACAAATAAAATTTTAGATCAATCTGAATCTGATAAAAACTTTTAAAATGCTATCTAAGCCAGGCAATACCTGGCAATGAATGGGTACAAGGATGAATTTGAAATTTCTGCCTTTCTTGAGCCCCCAATCAAGCAGAAGATAGAGACAAATACACCTGTTATTATTAATTATTTTTATAGAATATATACTATGTTGACATGTACTTAGAATTAGTTAGAATGAGGGACAAATGAGTCAAGCACAGGGTGACAAGATGACCTTTCAACTTGACACTTGAGTTAGCTGGAGTTTTTTAGGATAACGAACATGAGAGTGACATGGTGGGAGCATTTCTAGTGAATGGTATATAGAATATTAAACAATCTAGAAATGGGCTATGGTTAAAACCTACATGCTAAGATGCTATTGACTCAAAGTGCTGTAAGAGATCAGAGACGGTGTTATCAGAAAGGCTAGAGTAGTGCCTTAGAGAAAGCAACATTTATGGAAATTTAAAAATTGTATTATCTCATGCATGCTTTCTGTTTGCTCAAAATGAAAAAGTTTCTCTATTTTATCATGGATTCAGGGAATTATCTGACTCTAAAGATGCATGAAAGTCATTCAGACAGACATGAAGACTTTTATTTTTCCAAATTGTTTTTCAAACATTATGTTGGATATTATTTGGACACTGATGTGGAAGTGCTATTTGCCTTAGGAACCAGCCCTCAATTCAGGGTGTTAAAACTGTTCAAGTACGCATCTTGATCTCATTCACTGTGCTTTCTCTGTATCTGACTTGTTCCTAAGCTGCACCTTTTCAAAAATACAGACGTTAATAAGTGTCCGGGCAAATTTCATATTGAATAGAAGTTCTATCCCTGATACAGTCAGAAGAATTAGAAAACCATAAAAAGGCAGTCTAGTGAGAGGATGAATGAGTGCAACAAAAGTGAAAGCAATAGGTACATATGGAAGAGAAACCTGACCCAGCCTGGAGAGTTAGGGAAAGATCCCTGGTGAAAGTAATGCTAGAATTAGGAAAGAAAGGTTAGCCCTGGCATGAGTGAGAGGAGGTAAAGATCACCTTGCAAAAAATCACACCCTAAGGGGAAGAGGGTGGGGCATATTACATGGGGTTCCTGGGAGTGTTAGGTAAGTCTTATAGCATCAATTATTAACTTTAATTCTGTACTCTAAGAAAAGGTATGGCAGGAGTTACTGTGGCAATTTCCTTTGAGAAATGTCACCCTGGTAATAGAGTGGAAAATGGATCAGAGAGGTACAAAACTCTATGCAGCGAGAGCAGTATTGAGGTTGTAAATTGGCAGTTTCAACAGATATTAAGGGAAATGGAGAAGACATGGTGGTTGTTTGCAGATGGTTATAATAGAGCGGGAGTTACAAGGTGGATGAAGTTTCAGGCTTAGGCAACTGGCAGAGTCACACCATTTCCTAACGTAGAGAAGGCAGGAGGACACGCAGCCTACAAGACAAAATAAAAGACAGACATCCTTCAATTGTCCATTACCTGTCCAGGAGAAATTGCCCAGTAGAAAGTTAAACATGTGGGTCTGAATCTGTGATCTAGAGAATCTAATGTGGAAATCAAAGTCATGGTAATGGATGAAAAAAACATTGGCTTAGGAGGAGCTAGTCTTAGAAGACTATGTTTGGAGAGAGTAAAAAGGAGGGTAACAGAAATAAATATTTAAACTACTGTGTAGGAGACATTAATGAGGAGCACGTGGGTGGATTAGTCCATTAAGCATCCAACACTTGATTTTTGGCTCAGGTCATGGTGTCAGGGTAGTGAGATCAAGCCCTGCTTTGGGCTCAGTGAAGAATCTGCTTGGGATTCTCTCTCTCCCTCTTCCTCTGCCCCTCCCTGCCCCGCTCCCATTCTCTAAACAAACAAACAAACAAACAAATAAAATCTTTTAAAAATATATTCATTTAAAAAAAGAAGTTGAATATGGGGAGAAAAGAAAAAGGTATTATTAATGGCAATACATGCTATCAAGGTGTATACACATTGTTTCCTCAGAATTAGATTTATACTATGATTTTATTTGACATTAAATAGTACAGAAGTGATTCACCTGATCAGATTTTCACATTTCTTTGTCTGATTGCTTACAAAATCAACTTTCTCTATTGTGGTATATTTGACATTTAATATTATATTAGTTTCAGATGTACACCGTAATTATTTTATATTTTTATATATTGCAAAATGATCACCACATTAAGTCCAGTTAACATCTGTCATCATATATATTTACAGAATTCTTTTCCTTCTGATGAGAATTTTTAAAATCTAGTTCCTTAGCAACCTTCAAATATGTAATACAGTGGGGCAGCTGGGTGTTTCTGGCTCAGATTATGATCTCGTGGGTTGTGAGACTGAGGCCTATATCAGGCTCCATGCTGAGTGGGGAGTCTGCTTCAAGATTCTCTCCCTCTGCCCCTCCCCCCCTTTCCTTCTCAAATAAATCTGTATAAAATTTGCCTTACAGTACTAAATATAGTGGCTATGCTGTTCATTATATACTCATGACTTATTTATTATATAAATGAACGTTTGTTCCTTTTGACTTCCTTCAGCCATTTTGCTCCTGTCCTACTCCCCAACTCTTGCAACCATCCGTCAGAGTACTGTATCTATGAGTTTGGTTTGTGCTGTTGTTGTTGTGGTGGTTGTTTTTAGATTCCACATATAAGTGAGATCATATGGTATTTGTCTTTCTCTGACTTATTTCAATTGGCATAGTGTCCTCAAGTTTCATCCATTTGTAGAAAATGGCAAAATCATTCTTTCTTATGCATAATATTCCATCCCAATAAATGCTACATTTTCTTTATCCATTCATCTGTCAATGGACACTCAAGTTCATAAATAATGCTATCATTTCATATCAATACCATAAATCGTATCATACCAATATCATAAATATCATATCAATATCATAAATAATGCTACAGTGAACATAGGTTTTTTGGGTTTTTTTGGTGGGGGTGAGAATAGAGGGGAGGGACATGGGGAGAGAGAGAATCTTAACAGGCTCCACACTGGGTGTGACACGGGGCTCGATTTCATAACCTTGATATCATGACCTGAGCCAATATCAAGAGTCAGATGCTTAACTGACTCAGACACCCAGGCACCTGCATATGCATTTTTTTTTTTTTTTAGTTAATGTTTTCATTTTCTTTGGATAAATGCCCAGAAGTGGAATGGATGGATCATATGGTAGCTCTATTTTTAATTTTTAAAAGAACCTCCATATTGTTTTCCGTAGTGGCTGCACCAATTTACATTCCCACCAATAGTACACAAAGTTTTCTTTTTTTTCACATCCTCACCAAAAATTATTATTTCTTTTCTTTTTCACAATAGCCATTGTAACAGGTTTTTAGTGACATTTTATTGTGCTGTTGATTTGCATTTCCCTGATGATGAGTGATGTTGAGCATCTTCCCATGCACCTGTTGGCAATCTGAATGTATTCTTTACAAAAATGTCTGCTCAGATCCTCCTCTTTTTAAAATCAAATTGTTTATTTGGCTATTGAGTTGTATGAGTTCTTTGTATATTTTGGATATTAACCCCTTATCAGATATGTGATTTAAAAATATTTTCTCCCATTCAGTATATTGCTTTTAATTTTGTTGTTGGCTTCCCTTGCTACACAGAAGATTTTTGGTTTGATGTAGTCCCATTTGCTTATTTTTGCTTTTGTTGCCTTTACTATTGGTGTCAAATCCAAAAAATCACTGCCAAGACTGATGCCAAGAAGCTTACTGCCTGTGACTTATTCTCAGAGTTTCATATTTTCAGGTCTTATATTCATGTCTTCAATCTATTTTGAATTAATTTTTATATATGGTGTAAAGTAGTGGTCCAGTTTTATTCTTATACATGTGGCTGTTCAGTTTTTATAACACCATTTACTGGAGAGATTTTTCCTTCCCCATTATATACTCTTGACTCCATTGTCATAAATTAATTGGCCATATATGTTTGGGTTTATTTCTGGGCCCGCTATTCTATTCCATTGATCTATGTGTCCATTTTCACGTCAATACCATTTCATGTCATACTATTTTAATTACTATAGATTTGTGATACATTTTGAAGTCAGGGAGCATGATACCTTCTGCTTTGTTCTTCATTCTCAAGATTGATTTAGCTCTTTGAGGTCTTTTGTGGTTTTATACAAATTTTAGGACTGTTTGTTCTATCTCTGAAAAATGCCATTGCAATTTTGATAGGGACTGTAATGAGTCTATAGATCATCCTGGGTACTGAGGACATTTTAATAATATTAATTCTTACAGTCCATGAGCACAAAATACCTTTCCATTTATTTGTATCTTCTTCAATTTCATTCATCAGTGTTTTACAGTGTTCAGTGTAGAGCTCTTTCAGTACCTTAGATAAATTTATTCTTAGTACTTCATCCTTTCTAATGTACTATTCTTAGTACTTCATCCTTTCTAGGGTTGTTTTCTTCATTTCTGTCTCTGATAGTTTTTTATTAGTGTGTAGAAATACAACAAATATCTGCATATTGATTTTGTATCCTGCAATTTCACTGAATTTATTAATTCTAAAATTACTTTTCATGAAGTATTTATGATCATGTCATTTGTAAATACTGACAATTTTACTACTTCTTTTCCAATTTGGACATCTTATGTTTTTTCACTCACTTAGTTGCTGTGGCTGGGACTTTCAATACTATGTTGAATGAAAGTGGTTGCAATAGTCTATTTGTCCTGTTTGTTAGGTATGATGTTATCTATTGGCGTGTCATGTAAGGCTTTGATTATGCTGAGTTGCATTCCCACTAATACTCACTGTGTTGAGAGTTTCAATTATGAATGGATGTTGGATTTTGTCAAATGCTCTTGCTGTATCTATTGAGATATGTGATTTTTATTCTTCATTTTGTTAATGTGGTAAAGCACACTGATGGGGCAAATGACTGGCGAGTGATTTGCAAATGTTGAACAATCCTTGTATCCCTGGAATATATCCTGCTTGATCATGGTGTATGAGTCTTTGGAGTATTGTTGAATTTTTACTAATAGTTAATTGAGAATTTTTGCATCTATGTTCATCAGGAATATTGATCTGTAACCTTTTTTCTTGTGTCTTGTCCAATTTTAGTATCAGGGTAATTGTGGTCTTATAAAATGAATTTGGGAGGATTCTCTTCTCATATTTTTTGGAAGAATTTGAAAAGGGTTGGTATTAATTCTTCTTTGAATGTTTAGTAGAATTCACCAGTGAAGCCACCTGGTCCTTGACCTTTGTTTGCTGCAACTTTTTTGCTTACTTATTCAATCTTCTTACTAGTATTTGGTCTGTTCAGATTTTCTATTTCTTCATGATTAAGTCTTGGAAGGTAGTATGTTTCTAGGAATTTATTCATTTCTAGGATGTACAATTTGTTAGTGTATAATTATTCATAGTAGTCTGTTATGATCTTTTGTGTTTCTCTGGTATTAGTTGTAAGGTCTCCTCTTTCATTTCTGATTTAATTGAGTTTGCTCTCTTTTTCTTGGTGTGTCAGGCTAAATGTTGTCAATTTTGTTTTTCTTTTCAAAGAACCAACTCTTAGTTTTATTGATTTCTTTTATGTCTTTTTAGTCTCTATTTCACTTATTTCCACTCTGATTTCATTATTTCCTTACTTTCCTAAACTTAAGCTTAGTTTTTTCTTTTTCCAGTTCCTTGTCGTATAATTTAGGTTATTTGAGGTTTTTCTTATGTCTTGAGGTAGGCAATTATTCCTATGAACTTCCCTCTTAGAACTGCTTTTGCTGCATCCTGTAAGTTTTGGCATGTTGTATTTTTATTTTCATTTGTCAAGATGTTTTTTATTTCTTTGTTTATTTATTCATTGGCCCATTATTTGTTCCATGGCATATTGTTTAAGTCCCCATATTTGTGAATTTTTCAGTTTTCTTCTTGTAATTGATTTCTAGTTTCATACCATTGTGGTTGGAAAAGATGCTTGATATGATGTCAATATTCTTAAATTTGTTAAGATTTGTTTTGTGGTCTAACATGCATTTTATCCTGGAGAATGTTCCATGTGCACTTGAGAAGAATGGATATTCTGTTGCTTTTGGATGGACGGATATATATATATTTTAGGTCCACTGGGTCTAATGTGTTGTTTAAAGTCAATATTTCCTCATTGATTTCTGTCTGTATGAGCTATCCATTGATGCATGTTAGTGGGACATTAAAATCCCCTACTATTAATGTATTGCTGTCTACTTCTCCCCTTAGGTGTGTTAATATTTGTTTATATATTTAGATGCTCCTATGTTGGCTGCATAAATATTTATAAATGTTATATCCTTTTCTTGGATTGACACCTTTATCATTATATAATGCCCTTCTTTTTCTCATATTATAGTCTTTGATTTAGAGTCATTTTGTGTGATGTAAATATAGCTTTCTTTTGGTTTCCATTTGCATGGATTATCTTTTTCCATCCTTTCACTTTCCAACTGTTGATTGTTCTTATGTCTGAAATGAGTTTGTTGTAGGAATCATATAGATGGGCCTTGATTATTTTCCATTCAACCACTCTATGTACTTTGGAGAATTTACTTTATTTACACTTGAAATTTCTTTTCTTTTCTTTTTGGACTAAAGTCATTATTGATAGGTATGCACTTATTGTCATTTTGTTGTTTTCTGGCTGTTTTATAGTTCTTTTGTTCCTTTCCTCTACTGCTCTCTGACCCTTTTGTGGCATGTTTTGATTCCTTTCTCATTATCTTTTGTTTATCTACTATGGGTTTTTGCTTGGTACGTAGAATGAGGCCTATATAAAATAACTTGTGTTTATAATAGTCTATTTTAAGTTAGCAGCAACCTGAATTTGAATGCATTTAAAAAGTCTTCATTTTTATTCTCCTCCCATATTTCATGTTTTTGATAACACATCTTATATCTTTTTATCCTGTGAATCCTTGATTAATTAGTATAATTAGTTATTTTTGCTACTTTTATGGTTTAACTTTCATAATAGTTTATAAGTGATGAATTCATTACCTTTATTATATACTTACCTCTACTAGTCAGATTAATAATTTCATATGTTTTCCCATTATAATTTGCAGCTTTTGTGTTCTTCTTAAAGAAGTCCCTTTAATATTTCTTGCAAGATTGGTTTAATGGTAATGAATTATTTCATCTTTTGCTTGTCTGGAAAACTCCATATCTTTTCTTCAGTTCTGAACGGTAACTTTATGTTAAGGTATATTTGGTTGGAAGTTGTTCTTTTTTTTGTTTATTTTGTTTGTTTGTTTGTATTTTCTGTTCCCTTCTTTCAGCACTTTGAATATATCATGACATTCTCTTCTTTTTTTTTTTTAGAAATCTTTTTATTTTAAGATTTTATTTATTTATTTATTTGACAGAGAGAGAGAGAGAGATCACAAGTAGGAAGAGAGGCAGGCAAAGAGAGAGGAGGAAGCAGGCTCCCTGCTGAGCAGAGAGCCTGATGCGGGGCTCGATCCCAGGACCCTGGGACCATGACCTGAGCCGAAGGCAGAGGCTTTAACCCACTGAGCCACCCAGGTGCCCCATGACATTCTCTTCTGACCTGCAAAGTTTCTGCTGAAAAATTTACTGATAGTCTTATGGGAGTTCCCTTGTATATAACAAGTTGTTTTTCTCTTATCTCTCTCCTCGTCTTCAATATTTGACATTTTAAATATACTTTGTTTTGGCATGGGTCTCCTTACATTCATCTTATTTGGAACTCTCTGAGCTTCCTGGATTTGGATATCTATTTCCTTCCCCAGGTTAGAAACATTTTTAGCAAATATTTTTTCAAGTAAGTATTCTGCTCATTTCCCCCTCTCTCTTCTCTTTCTGGGACTCCCAAAATGCAAATGTTAGTCTGTTAATCTTTATGAAGTCCCTTAAGCTATCTTCATTTTTTTCATTCTTTTTTCTCTCTACCGCTGTTTGGCTGAGTTCCTCTGCTCTTTCTTCAAATAAATTATCATTTATTCTACTTTGCCTCATCTGTTGTTGGACCCCTCTACAATATGTACCAGTCTATTTATTGTCTTTGTCAGCAGTATTACTTCTTTTTGGAACTTTGTTATATTTTCTATATCTTTGTTGAAGTTTTCACTGTGTTCATCATCTTCTTTCAAGTTAGGTCAGCATCTTTATGACCATTATTTTGTATTTTTTATTAGGCGAATTACTTATCTCTGTTTCATTAAGTTCCTCCCACCACCACCCCATGCCAAGGTTTGATCTTTTTCTTTCATTTGGAATACATTCCTTGGTTTCTTCATTTTGCTTTTCTGTGTTGGTGTCTACACATTAGATGTAGTAACAGTAAGCTCTTTTTATCTTGAAGGGTTGAACTTTTCAGGAGATAAACTTTATTCATCAAACTTGCCCTAGCACTTGTTTCTTTAAAACCTTTGTGATTGTCCAAGCATCCTATTTTATTTTTTAATAGTTTCCAGTACTTGAGGGTGTGTCAAGGCCAGTCAGTGTCCCAAAGGGGACAATCTCTATCAACACCTATATACAGGCTGTATGTTGAAGGTCAGTTTTTAACAAATGCAACAGTTTTTAAAGAATGCAAATATATACCAGCCCGTGGAACCACAAGTATAAGCTCCACTGGCTACCAAAGCCAGGCAATCTGGAGATGTGTTCTGGGCATAAGTCACAATAATTGTGACTCCAGATGAGTGTAGAATCTCCTTTGAGGGAGATAACCAACTTCTACTACATGACTAAGGTGGTACCTGAAAGACTTTTCCTATTTATAAAGTTACTCTAGGCAATAAATGTGTTAGTGAGATATCTTGAGACTGTGTAAATATATCTCTTCACATACTTTTACTTAATATCTACTGATGTCTCTTTCATGAATTAATATTTTAATTGCTGCAAAATAGTTATTTTTTAGACCCTTTAGTTCTTTTACATTTATTAGTTGTCAGTCTGTTGAAAGGAAGAGTATATGCTTTTTTCTTTTTCTTAAGCGTGGTTTTGTGGATTTCCCCTATATTGTATTATTCAGAATAAAAATTAAGAAGATCCTCAAATTGCTTTAATTGGTAAGAGCCTCTTTAGGCTAGCTTTTTCTCTCTTTTAACTTGCCTCATTTATTTATTTATTTATTTTTAATTTTTTTTTTTAAAGATTTTTATTTATTTATTGGACAGAGCGAGATCACAAGTAGGCAGAGAGGCAAGCAGACAGAGAGGAGGAAGCAGGCTTCCTGCCGAACAGAGAGCCCGATGAGGGACTCGATCCCAGGACCCTGAGATCAGGACCCGAGCCGAAGGCAGAGGCTTAACCCACTGAGCCACCCAGGCGCCCCTTACCTCATTTATTTTTTGAGCATTTTTCTTTTCTGACTCAGTGAAATGTTCCAGGCTTATATTATAGTTTCACTCTCCTCCCTTAGGTTTCTTTCACTGGGAATGGCTTATGAAAACCAAGATCTGGACATTCAGTGTTCTCACTGCTGCTGAAGTGTCATTGCTCCCACTCACTTCAGTGAAGAGAGTTAGGAAATAAGTGTAAACACACACACACACACATACGCACAACACACACATACACACATACACCTATACTTATTTCTGGACTCATCTTCATGTATCCATATTTAAATAGAAGAACACATAATATTTTTAAAAGCATGGCATTATACCAACATCTTTAAATTTTAACGCAGTATCCTGGGTTCATTCTAATTGTCTCCCTTCCCATTTTTGTAACTCCCAAATTCAACAATGAGGAACTTGATTCCCATTGTCCACAATCTACCAGCTTTTACTGACATGGGCTCAACCGCATCAAGGCCCTATCTTCCTGTGGGTCCTACTGCTGCCAATTTGGCAAGAAAGAAGAAAGAAAGGAGAAAAGAAGGAAGGAAGGAGGTAAGGCAGCTCTATATTTTTTATGGCATCTTTCTATGTATGACCCTCTTATCTCTACTGAGAGCTTTTTATTAGCAAAAATTAAATCTTACACTTCATTACATCTCTCCAAAATATCTAGCATCGTGCCTTACCCAAAATTTGAAAGCAGAAAACTATGGGCTGAGTTCTACCGATACACGTTGTTTATTTAATTTGATATGTTTTTAAAACAAAAATAATGAGTTTATTTCCCAATTTTGTTTTAATGGATATTTGACACATGGTTTTTAATTTCTTACTTCTTTCAAAAATCAGAAGTTATGACATTAATGGACATGTACTCCTACATGATGAGGGGGAACAGTTGAGTGACTGCTGCTATCTATAAAAGGACATTTACTAAGAGTTCAGTACAAATCTCTGCCATACTTTGTCTCATTGACCACCTGGCATAGGTAGATTGAATGTATACCCTCAAAGAAATTTGAGTTTATACCCTGACACATAAGAGGCAATGGTTGAAAATTTGAATATTTGCTAGTTGATTGATTACTCAAGGTCAAGTTTAGAGTCCCAAGTCAACTGAATCAACCTTTTCTAATAAAGCTCTGACAGTTTTTCCTTGCTATTTACTCCTCAACATCTCTCAGCTTAGCCTAAATTCAGAAACCTGGTCACTGCCATCTATGAATTATAGTAATCTGACCACAGAATATTACTTGCAATCCTTGAGAAGAGGAGGAGAGAGTGCCAGAACCATTAGTTTCAGGGGAATAAAAATTGCTCATTCATAATTTTGTGTGTGTGGTCTATGAGCTGTAAAGACCACTTAAGGTCACTGCTTCATACAGTATTAGGTAAACATTTAAGAGGTAAATACTTTTATCCATCTTTGCTTCCAGCAAAGAAATAGACCATGAAAACTCCAGAGGCCTGGCTTGATATATGTTTTCACTCTATTATTTTTTCCTGAGCTGAGTTCTCAGTAGTGCTCTGTGTAGATGCAGGTAACAGGACCATGCTCAGTGTGAGGAAAAAGAAGCAGATATATCTGTGAAGCTATTTTATATATATTTTATACTTATATATGTTTTATATTTATAAACTATAATATATAAAATAACATCTATAATTATATACATATAGAGAGAAAGAGACCAACAGAGAGAGAAGGAGAAACCTCTGTCCATGTGATGACTTTTATCCCTTGGAAAATAAATATGTCTATTAATTTGCAAATTTATAGGCCAGTTGGAAAGAAATGAGAAAAGAGTTATTAAAATAGTTATTATAATTTATTATATTAATATATGATAGCTGACATTGTTTAGTGGCTATAAACCATATCTAATAACTATAGTTATTTCTCTGCTAATTGTAGATAACTGTCACATTTTTTACTTATATTTGCCAGTATGTTGGTTAGTGGCATGTCAGTTGATGGTATGTTAACTTGATATATCTCAATTGATGGTAACTCTACCTTGAAAAGTGAAAATGACACTCTATTTATTGATAGTGAGGCTGAACATTTTTTATGTTTATTTTTATCTCCCCTGTGAATTATTCATTCATATCACTGAGATGTTAATGAGTTCTATGTATCCATTATATTTTAAGATGATAAAATTTTTGTCTTATGGATGTAATTATTTCTCCTAGGTTACTATTTTTTTTTTATTTCCAGTTTTCATATACAAAACTTAAAAATTTTAGTAGTCAAATTGTTAATCTGGAATAAATAAGTAAACAAAATAAACAAGTAAATAATAAAATTTTAAGTAGTCAAATTATTAATTTGGAATAAATCAATAAATCCTTTTGGTTTATTCCTTCGCTTTTATGATTTGAGTACTTGTCTTCTTCCTAAATTGAGAGTAGTAAAAATACATTTCTATCAAGTGTGTATTAGACAGTGGGAATTATAATAGTTTTTGGTCATTCATGGTCAGCCAAGGCAAGGACCCTCTATCAAGGGGCTCCCAGTTAGTATAACAGTGATAGATATGTCAACAATTAATTTTATTTTCCTCAACAGTTTCCTTTATTTTCCCGCCATGTAGGCCACAGAGAACTTAAATATAAGCAGGGTTTGAGAGTTTAGTTATGGATGACAATGAAAAAAAATATACTGTTCTCCCCATCAATCACTCAAATACTGATTCCAAATTGACATTAATGATGAACCTTTTCTTACTATTAATAAAGAGTCTTAGTCTAGATCTCAAAGGAGCAAACTCTTCAACTTGCTTCTTACACAGATGGACACACTGACACAAAAACACACATCCTCACTTTGTGTCTTAGAACTGCCAGGAAAGTGTTGAAGGTGAAAAAGAGGAAACCAGGGACATGTCTCTGCCCATTAATGAAATTAAAGGCTTTACTTTTCCTGGGAGAGTGTGATTTAAGGGCTAATCAGCACCATGGTCCTTGCACATTACCTAAGAAAGTAGAAATTACTGGCTACTGAATCTGTGCTTGGAAGCTCCAGGGGGAATCTCTGCAGGCCCTCTGATAACTTTTTATACCGCGCTTGAATATTCTTCCCCATGTAATTGGGTTTGTTTGCTATATATATAAAAAGCCGCCGCTGGCTAATCGTCTGATTCTTTCTGTACGTGTTTGAGTAGGACAGTTTACTCGTGCAGATTAAGCTTCTTGTGTTCAGTTTTTCTCTACTCCACTGGCAAGGACTCTAACTGCTCTATTTACTTTGCACAGTCCCATTAAATTATTCAATGGTGCTCACATTCGTATGTCTTTAGAACATTGGCTCCAAATGAGTCATATTCAAAAGAAAGGCTTTATTTTTAGGCCATTGAAATCAGAAACAGTATCACAGGGAAAATGATTCTAAAAGTAGATTTTAGTTCATTCATGTAGGGCACAACAAACTCTTCTCCAAGTTCTGTAAGTTGATTGCTCTTCAATATCAAGGCAACCTTTCCTGTGGAATAAAAAAGCCATTTCTCACTTTCATTGAGGCCAAAGATGAGGGCAGGAAAAAAAACATGAAGGGTGATGATATCTGAATGCCCTCAATGTTTCTTTCCTTTGGGAATATCCACATGAAATTGCCAGTGTAACCTCTGTCTCTCTTGAGGCAGGCACAAGAGCTCTGAATGAGAATCATATAAATATCCCATTTCTTCATATATATTATACTGGGGAATATCTATCACATTAATTCATGTGTGGAAGGAAAGTATTACATAAGTCTTATAGACACTATGGATAAAGAAATGAATTAGACAATATAATGAAATATGTGCATACGTGCATGCATACACACAACCGCCATGAATACAATGTCTGTTACAGAAATCTGGCAAATATTTTTTGATGCTTGCTGTTGTGCCATGGTACATATTCTTGGTTTTATATGTGTTGCCCCCTGGTGTGAAAGGAATGAGCATGTACAAAGTTCTTCCATTTAGGTTCTCCCAATAAGTGGTCGTCTTTACCAGCCAAAAGTAATTAGGTTATGCTGTCCACCTATGGAAATCCTTGGTCCATACGGTCAAATGAGTTTTCCCAGTCACATACATTCTTTGTTCTCAAAACAAAACAAAGTAAAAACAACAACAACAACAACAACAAAACATCAGTGACAACATGCAGAGCTTTTCCCAATTTTAGCAAGGTAAGAGGGAAATTTTAGAGTTTTTGTTTACCATCATAATGCTTTCATTTCTTTCCGACAGGTATTTCTTTTTTCCCAAACACTTTACTTCAGATCCCATTTACCAGCAATTGCCTTTCTCTTTCCAGTTAATTTTCTGATTCATATTTCTATTTTACAATCATGATGCTCAATATCAAAGAATGGTGTGTAAGAGTATCCCTGCTATCCTAGATTCAGTGACAGGAAATCAATTGTTTTTGTTCTTTGACCTCTTGAAATCACCTTCACCCACCAGCCATAAGTATATTAGCAGTATACGCAGTAAGGATCCGGTTGTAGGGAAGCTATAATACAATGAAAAATAACCAAGGGTTTGGATTGAGAAATACTAAATTTTTAGTCCCAAACTCAGTCCTATATTTACGTTATATTATTGTGGCTAAGCATTTAATTTACCTGAATCCTAATTTTCATTTGCATAAAATACGCTAGTAGTATTTGAGGATGAATAAAATTATACTCATGTGGGAAAAAAAGGCAGAAGGAAACGTAGATAAAACTAAATGTCCTTCCAACCTATAGCCCACTGACAAATACTTGAAGCTGGCAGAGTATAACCCCAGAAAGCTCCTGACTGTCTTTTTTTGTTTGTTTAAGATTTTATCTATTTGAGAGAGAGAACATGAGAAGCAGGAGGGGCAGAGGATGAGGGACAAGCAGACACCCAATGCGCTATAGGGGGCCACACTGCGGGGCTAGATCCCAGGGGATTGTGACCTGAGCAGACTGATGGCAGATGCTTAACTAACTGAGCCACCCAGGCACCCAGCTCCCAACTCTCTTAATGTTAATTCCTTGCTAGAGGGAAAAATGACCTTAGCTTGACAAACGCCAGACTTCAGTTATCCTGTGAGTTTTCTTTAGCCTATGAAAATCCTTTTGGAACTTCCTTTTGTCTTTACTTCCTCCAACTCCAAAGTATATAATCGGTTGTTTCTCACAATCCTGGGGCAGCAGCTCTTCTTGCCACAGGTCCTGTCCCTGTGCTTCAATAAAACCACCTTTTTGCCCCCAAGACCTCTCAAGAATTCTTTCTTGGTCGTTGGCTCGGGACCCCAAAAACACTACTCCAAAATCACATCAATATAAATAAAATCACCTTTTAAACTGAAGAAGTTTTGTTTCAGATTTGAAGACTAAATTCTTATGTGCCCATGGCTATTGCTAAATGGTGAGAAGTGGAGAAGTAGAAGGCAATCCATATGGATGGACCTTAAAGTGACTGAAATGGGAAGAATTTTAGTCTAGGAGAGCACTGAACAAACAGCACGAGGAAAGTTAAGACTCATAGATTAAAAAGGCTTTGTTCAAATGTATAGAACATTAAACACTGACTGGACTTATTAAATAGATTACATATTATATAGCTTAAGCAATTCACTGTACATCCAAAGGGCAGTTTTTCTATGAGAACAGGAGAGAGAAAGGGAGTGGGGAGGAGAAGGAAGGGACAGAGAATGCACTGTCTATTACTCTTTCATTCTAATGCCAAAGCCATTAAAGTAGGGAAACAATATGTTAACTCCCTGACATTCTCAGTTTATTTGCAAAATAGTTTTCCTAGGAGACCTTATTGAGAGGATATACTTATTATATTGTTGGGGCAAAAATTATTCAGCAGAAAATGTGGGTAGTATGGTCAATGATCAAACTACAGAGTGCATTCTTTTTATCTTTTATTTTTCTTTTCTGTAGTTTTCACTTTTCTCTCTTATTACCACCACTGATATCAAAGTATTTGAAAGAGTATTAAAACTCTGCTAACATTTGAAGCTATAATGCTTTTGGAAATAGTTTTAAAGCTGGTGAGTGATGAGGATTGTAATTTCTAATATCAATTGACACTTTCTCCTCCACCTTTCATGCATTCAAAGAGCTCTGGGCTCTAATCTGCTCTTAGCTATTGTTGAAAGCTGTCATTAAAAATAGTAGCTGAGACTCATATAGCCTTCAGCAGGGTTTGGCCTTCACTAGGTAACAAGTGGAAACAGACCTATAGGCCCTAAGCAAGAAGCAGCACAGTTTAGGTTTTAGAAAACCATTTGAAAGTGACTCAGGTTAGTTAAAGAGGATTCATCCTCTAAAAAAAGAACTGTTCATTGAACACATGGTAATTCAAAATCTGGTATAGTTAGGACACTGTTCTGAGTCCTGTGAAATTGTGTTTAAAAAGGGGACATGGATGCTTCATTCATAGGGAGAATAAAAAGATCAACTGTATTAAGAAATTAATCCCAATGATTTATTTCCCACTGTGGTGGTATTTTCTACAGAGAAGCATAGAATGTTAAGCTTTGACCTAATTGAGAATGATGGCAAATATCAGAGTGATCTTCCCTTGGGAAGTAAAGTGGACATCACATGAAAGAAAATGAACAGTGATAGTTCAGAAAAATACCTGTTGGAGGTAAAATGTGTTTCCGAAAGGCATGTTGAAATTTTAACGTTTGGTGCCTCAGAATATGACTTTATTTGGAAATAAAGTTGTTGATGTAATTAGTTAAGATGAAGTAATCCTGGTGGACTGACCCCTAATGCAATATCACTGGTGTCTTTATGAGAAGAGGGAAATATGAACACAGATATGCACAAAAGCAAAACAATGTGAAGACACACAGGGAGAAGATGACCATGTGAAGATGAAGGCAAAGACTAATCGGCTGCCATAAGCTATGGAACACATGATGTCACTAGAAGCCAGGAGAGGCAAGGAAGGATCCTCCATTGGAGGTTTCAAAAGGAGCATAGCCCTAGCAACATCTTGATTTCAGAATTCTAGGTTCCAAAGCTATTAAAAAAAAAAAAAATTATCACGTTTTAAGCTACACAGTTTGTGGCACGTGGCACATTATGGCGGTCTTAGGAAACCAAGGACACTTTATAGTACTACATTAGCTTTGTGATATTCAAGTTCCTGTGCTGGGTCCTGAGAATACTTAAATGATAAAAGCAAAACAAAATTCCTGAGTTCATATAAAACGAACATCCTATTGCCAGAAATATATATTTTATATAAACATTTTCCCAAAGCATTCGTTTATGGTAAGTGATGCGGGAACAGGAGGCAAGCTGAGGAGAAAGCAGAAGTTAACACCCCCCAACCCCCTCCCCCCAACCATGGGATATATGTGACATTCCTCCAGCACTCTTGGCTGCCCTAAAGCTAAGGAAAGGAAAAACAAATAGTTAACCTTTAGAGATCACAATCCTGCAAGACAAGTCTCCCTCAATTTAAAAAACCCTTAGCAATTTAAAGAACAAAGCATTTCTATTAATGGTCTAGCTTCCAGAAGGGAATGTAAATACAATTAAATGTCCTTATAACCTGCAGCCCATCCACAGATAACTTGAAGCACGCAGAGTGTAATGTTCCTCCAGGAAGCTCCCAACTGTCTTCATGTTAATGCCTTGCTAGAGGGAAAAACAACCTTAACTTCACAATGGCAAGGCCTCCTTACCCTGAGAGTCTTCTTTAACATATGACAATCCTTCTGAAAACCTCCCTTTCCTTACCTCCCCCAACCCCAAAGTATATAATCAGCTACTCCACACAACCCCAGGGCAGCAGCTCTTTCTGCCCATGGATCCTGTCTCTGTGCTTTAATAAACTTCCATTGTGCACCAAAGATGACTCAAGAATTCTTTTCTTGGTCATCGGCTCTGGACCTCTCACCACTGAACCTCACTTACATTCTAAAACCCCTTCAATAAGTGCTAATATAGACTATTATTGAACCCCCCCTCAAGGTCATATACTTGGAGACATAACCTAGTCCAAAAGAAATGGATGATTTTACCTGAAGAAATGACTCTTTTTTTTTTTTTAAGTTATTTTTAAGTAAGCTGATATAGAACTTGAACTTACAACCCTGAGACCTAGAGTCAGATGTTCTACCTAATGAGCCACCCAGGCACCCTGTGAAGAAGCAACTTAAATTGACACCCTAAGAGCCTCACTAGAGGCCTCATTCTTTTCATTATTGAGCCTTGTCAGAGTTGAATTATAAGAAAAGAAGTGAAATCCTGATATCTACATTTTCTCAGTAAGTGTTTGTGGAGAAATTAGGAAGGAAAGAAGGGAAAGAAAGAAGCAAGGAGAAGAGAGAGGTGAACTACTAAGGCAATAAAAGTGTGTGCCAAATTAAAAGAAAAAAGAAAGATATTTTCTTGTTGGCCCAGGAAAGATGCTGAATTTTATTTTACGTTTATACACACACACATGCATATTTTTATATCATAGACAGAAGGTTAAACACTTCCATTCCAACAAATGCTGACTATATAATAATTTTCAAATCTAGGGAGTTCTCTCACTGTAGCTTTCTAAGCACATATATATTGTGTAAAGTTGCTCCTGCCGGCGATGGTAAGAAAAGGGGCTACGAGGAAAATGGATCCGAGAGATTAACTTTATTGCAAGCACCCTCGGGCGAGGTTCCACGACTCACAGAAAGAGAGAGAGAGGGGGATAGTGAGTCGGGGAAGTTGCACTGGGAGGGAGTTGGTGGGGGTCTTTTATCGGGTTGAGGTAGGGCATAGCCTTGTGCCTGTTGGGTATGTGGTGATCGGAGGGTATGGGGTGAGGGTGGTCTGTGATGGGCAGTTCTGGATGTGAAAGCACCTGGGTGGAGAGTTTCAGTCTCCTGATGGTGACGTGGAGGCCACAGTGAGGGTGGCGGAAAAGTCCGTCATCTTGGAGAGCGTTGGCAGGAAGATCCGCCATTTTGGAGTCCCGGTTTCCCAGCCAGCCAATCATATTGTACTGACTTTGTGGGATGAGCTACTTATCTATCAGAAAGAGATTTTCTTTTTCATGTGAATGGTGTCAGAAAAGTTCTCTTCATCAATGACCCAACTGCGTTTTGATACATTCTTTAAATTAGGCTGTTAGTCTTAATAGTCTAATAGTCCAGGGTGAGCTCCCAGGAACAAACTAAGAAAATTGAGTTTTTGCTACTTACACAACAAAGAGAATTAGAACCTGTTGACCAGTTTATTCCATTTGTATCTATTCAGTAATTCAGCAAACATTCTGAAGTGACTTCTTTGTATCAGTTTATTTTATTAGGCATATTTCAAGGTATTAAAGATATAAAAATGGTAGAAGAGAGTAAAGATTTAAAAACATGCACACAATACAGCTAATGATATAAAGATGCAGGAAGTACTGGGGTATCTTGGCAGAGACATGCTGACTACCTGGGAAACTCAGGAAAAACATCATATCAGGGTGGCATTTAAACTGGTCTGAAGACTGAGTAGGTGTTGAACGAGTAAATAAATAAATAAATGGGTAAACTCATTGAAGTGAGAGGAAAAACCTTTCTAGGTTTGGGGCATATTTCTAGATCACTAATAAAATAGATTTTAATTCATTGATAGAGATAATAATTCCACTATAATGAATTTTACAGTGCATGAAAATTTTTCTATTTTGATATAATGGTTCTTAAACTGAATATGTATGGAGCAGTTATTTTCTAATCCAGGAAAGGAAGGTTTTATGTCCCTTCCACAACCCTTCAAAAGTAGATATCAAGTACCAACTATGTTTTCAGTTCTGGGCCTGATACTGTGAATGATTTCAGAATATGAGTGACAGCCTTTCAGGAACTTTTCTTTTTTAGAATATAATACTCTGAATGAAACCACACGTATAATAGCAGATATAGACAACATTATTTTATACATTCAGCCATTTAACAGTATGCATATGGTGACATTTTCTGTATCTCAGAGTAAAATACTGGCTACTTATTAGAAGATGGCTAATTAAAAAAGGTCAGATTATTAAGTAAAAATTAGGGAATCAAAAAGGCTGAAGATCACAAAAGAACTTTAGGAAGTCAAATCAAGCTATAATGAACAAATATAGGAAAACTGTATAATTCCAATAATCCATGAGACTGATACATTCTGTGCATTGTTAATGAATTTCTAGGGAACAATAATATAATTATAAGTTATCTAACTTTAAAGACAACATATTTTTAATCTGTATTCATATTTCCTATGTTTTTTTGTTATTACTATGTCTCATGATTAACAGAATTTATATAAGACCTTACATTGTACTTGGCATTTCTAACATATATATGAGGTGTGGCAAGGTGTACTGCCATGGATATATACTCCTACGTGGACATATACAACGTACTCATATATTGGTATAATATACATTATAGGAAATTGTCAATTTATAATTAATTGATTGATTTAATTTCTGCCCCTGAATCACCTAGTAGAATAAATATCTAAAACACAAAATAAAGATAACCTTAATATTTACTATTTTAATTGTACCACTATTTATCCCTGGATTAAAATAAAATATTAAACATATATTAATTAATATCTCTGGATAAGTATAAACTAGATCTCAATTTTCCTGTTTTAACATGTAGAGTTGGAGTTGAAAATATACAATATAAGATTTTTACTTTGTTACAGCTCTTAATCTGCCAATTTACAATACAACTGGAAAGATAACAGTGGCCACATCTTACACCTTTCAGTATATGTTGTAACCCTTAGGAGATAGAAGTATTCCATAATTGCTGATGGCAAGGCCATGATAGTTCTGTTATATTAGACTTGAGGAGTTAATTATCTATTCCATAATTATCTACTATATTCAGAACATAATAATGTTTCAACAGTGTGGAGGAAACACTATATGTCTTCTCTTTAAAGTAATCTACTTTATAAACACTTTGAACTTCTTCAGCAAAAACATCATATACATTAAAAATGAAAGTTGTACTATGCACTCTGGATGAGAGAATATAAATATTGATTTAATATTTTATCTACAAGCATGTGACTACAGATTTCCTAGATTTAGATATCACATATTCATATCAATGAACCAAAAGTATTTCATATGAACTTGATACATAAGAAATGCTTAATAAGCTTGCATAATTAAGTAAATAAATGTGTATGTTTATTGGCAAGTGCAGATTACGTTAAGGAAGTAGTTACGGAGTTAGAGGGGAGAGAGAATATTCTGATAAATGCTTGTAAAAATGATTGCAAATGATTTAAATGTAGAAAAGTGAAGGAGTTTAGAATAATATTCAGGTCAACTTTCAGGTATTTAGACTCAGTATAAGATAGTCATTATCTGTGAGTCATGGGGGCAGTGATAAGAGAGAACCACCTCTGCCACCATGAACTAAAAAGCAGATGTTCTAGGGTGCTTGAGCCTGGAAGAGGGGCCCAAGGACAGAGAATCACTCCAGGCACTCCCTAACTTACACTAGAACCTAGCCAAAGGGAGCCCATGGCTGAAGAGACAGTAGAGTTTAAAGAGAACAGCCTGAGGTGAGGTGCAGAGTGCTCAGGCTCTTCTCAACACCGAAAGTAGAGAAGAAAGGAGACAAAACGTCTAAGCACTCCCCTGCCAAGCCCTACCTACTAAAGGGAAGGTTGAGATTCCAAACTCAAAACATTTGAATTATTTGTTTGATTGAATCTAATTAAAGTGAGAACAGAGACTAGACAATTAACAGAGTAACTCAAAGACCAAACCAAGCTCAGCAACAGACTAGATCGACTCATTGGCTTTTTCTCAGTTGTAATGCGGTGCACAAAAGAGCCCTACACTTGTATAGACATAATATTATTCATTCATTCTTTCCAATTCTTTTCCACATAATGCTGTGATTCGATCAAAATTATGAGATAATTTTTTAAAAAGATCTGAGCCATTATCAACAGTAGAAACAGCCCAAATGTTGAAATTATCCAAGAGGAACTTTAAAATGATAATTATACAATAAGGGATCTTAAAAAAAAAATACACAGCATGAATGATAAAATGAGTAATTTCAGCTAAAAACTGTAAAATAAAAAAAATGGCAAAAGAGTGAAAAATAATTTTAATGGGCTTATCAGCAGAATGAACATACCACATGAAAGAATTAGTAAATGTAGAGGGGGAGGAGTCAAGATGGCGGAGAAGTAGCAGGCTGAGACGACATCGGGTAGCAGGAGATCAGCTAGATAGCTTATCTAACCATTGTGAACACCTACAAATCCAACGGGAAATCGAAGAGAAGAAGAGCAACAATCCCAGAAACAGAAAATCGATCACTTTCTGAAAGGTAGGACCTGCGGAGAAGTGAATCCAAAGCGACGGGAAGAGAGACCCCGGGGGGAGGGGCCGGCACCCGGCAAGCGGCGGAGCGACAGAGCGACGGAGCACAAAATCGGGACTTTTAAAAGTCGGCTCCACTGGGAGACATCGCTCCAGAGACTAAACTGGGGGGAAACCCAGGCGGGGTCAGCATAACCCCAGGACCCGCGGGGTCACAGAAGGACTGGGGGTGTCTGAGTGCCGCAGAGCTCGCAGGTATTAGAGCGGGGAAGCCGGCTATAGCGACAAAGCCGAGGAGTGAGCTCTAAGCCCAGGGTTACCTTGTGCCGGTCGCAGGCTGCGTGGGCTCGGAGCGCGGCCGGAGGCCACGGAGACAAAAGCGACCCGGCGCTTTTTTCCTCGAGGCGTGACCACAAGCCAGGGAGGCGGGGCTGTTGGGCGCTTTGCTCTGAGAGCGCACTGAGGAGCGGAACCCCAAGCTCTCGGCTCCTCCGGGCCGAGAGATTGGGAGGCCGCCATCTTCATTCCCGTCCTCCGGAACTCTACCGAAAGCGCTCAGGGAACAAAAGCTCCCGAAAGCGAACCCGAGCGGATTACTTAGCCCGGCCCCTGGCAAGGGCGGTGCAATTCCGCCTGCGGCAAAGACACTTGAGAATCACTACAACAGGCCCCTCCCCCAGAAGATCAACAAGAAACCGATCCAAAACCAACTTCAGTCACCAAGAACAGCGGAATTCCACAGCAGGAGAAAGCAAATCCTACCTGGACAAAATGACAAGGCGGAAAAACTCACCTCAAAAAAAAGAACAAGAGGCCGTACCGAAGGCTGGAGACCTAATCAATACAGACATAGGTAGCATGACAGATCTAGAGTTCAGAATGACAATTCTCAAGGTTCTAGCTGGGCTCGAAAAAGGCATAGAAGATATTAGAGAAACCCTCTCTGGAGAGATAAAAGCCCTTTCTGGAGAAATAAAAGAACTAAAATCTAACCAAGTTGAAATTAAAAAAGCTATTCATGAGGTGCAATCAAAAATGGAAGCTCTAACTGCCAGGATAAATGAGGCAGAAGAAATAATTAGTGACATAGAAGACCAAATGACAGAGAATAAAGAAGCTGAGCAAAAGAGAGACAAACAACTACTGGACCACGAGGAGAGGATTCGAGAGATAAGTGACACCATAAGACGACACAACATTAGAATAATTGGGATTCCAGAAGAAGAAGAAAGAGAGAGGGGAGCAGAAGGTATATTGGAGACAATTATTGGAGAGAATTTCCCTAATATGGCAAAGGGAACAAACATCAGAATCCAGGAGATGCTAAGAACGCCCCTCAAAATCAATAAAAATAGGTCCACACCTCGTCACCTGATAGTAAAATTAACAAGTCTTAGCGACAAAGAGAAAATCCTGAAAGCAGCCCGGGAAAAGAAGTCTGTAACATACAAGGGTAAAAACATTAGATTGGCAGCGGACCTATCCACAGAGACCTGGCAGGCCAGAAAGAACTGGCATGATATATTCAGAGCACTAAACGAGAAAAACATGCAGCCAAGAATACTATATCCGGCTAGGCTATCATTGAAAATAGAAGGAGAGATAAAGAGCTTCCAGGACAAACAAAAGCTGAAAGAATTTGCAAACACCAAACCAGCTCTACAGGAAATATTGAAAGGGGTCCTCTAAGCAAAGAGAGACCCTAAAAGTAGTAGATCAGAAAGAAACAGAAACAATATACAGTAACAATCACCTTACAGGCAATACAATGGCACTAAATTCATATCTCTCAATAGTTACCCTGAATGTTAATGGGCTAAATGCCCCAATCAAAAGACACAGGGTATCAGAATGGATAAAAAAACAAAACCCACCAATATGCTGCCTACAAGAAACTCATTTTAGACCCGAAGACACCTCCAGATTTAAAGTGAGGGGGTGGAAAACAATGTACCATGCTAATGGACATCAGAAGAAAGCTGGGGTGGCAATCCTTATATCAGATCAATTAGATTTTAAGCCAAAGACTATAATAAGAGATGAGGAAGGACACTATATCATACTCAAAGAGTCTGTCCAACAAGAAGATCTAACAATCTTAAATATCTATGCCCCTAACATGGGAGCAGCCAACTGTATAAACCAATTAATAACAAAATCAAAGAAATACATCAACAGTAATACAATAATAGCAGGGGACTTTAACACTCCCCTCACTGAAATGGACAGATCATCTAAGCAAAAGATCAACAAGGAAATAAAGGCCTTAAATGACACATTGGACCAGATGGACATCACAGATATCTTCAGAACATTCCATCCCAAAGCAACAGAATATACATTCTTCTCTAGTGCACATGGAACATTCTCCAGAATAGACCACATCCTGGGTCATAAATCAGGTCTCAATCGGTACCAAAAGATCGAGATCATTCCCTTCATATTTTCAGACCACAATGCTCTGAAGCTCGAACTCAATCACAAGAGGAAATTTGGAAAGAACGCAAATACATGGAGACTAAACAGCATCCTTTTAAAAAATGAATGGGTCAACCAGGAAATTAAAGAAGAATTGAAAAAATTCATGGAAACAAATGATAATGAAAACACAACAGTTCAAAATCTGTGGGACACAACAAAGGCAGTCCTGAGAGGAAAATATATAGCAGTGCAAGCCTTTCTCAAGAAACAAGAAAGGTCTCAAATACACAACCTAACCCTACACCTAAAGGAGCTGGAGAGAGAACAACAAAGAAAGCCTAAACCCAGCAGGAGAAGAGAAATCATAAAGATCAGAGCAGAAATCAATGAAATAGAAACTAAAAAAACAATAGAACAAATCAACAAAACTAGGAGCTGGTTCTTTGAAAGAATTAATAAGATTGATAAGCCCCTGGCCAGACTTATCAAAAAGAAAAGAGAAAGGATGCAAATAAATAAAATCATGAATGAAAGAGGAGAGATCACAACCAACACCAAAGAAATACAAACAATTATAAGAACATACTACGAGCAACTCTATGGCAACAAATTTGACAACCTGGAAGAAATGGATACATTTCTAGAGATGTATAAACTACCACAACTGAACCAGGAAGAAATAGAAAACCTGAACAGACCCATAACCAGTAAGGAGATTGAAACAGTCATCAAAAATCTCCAAACAAACAAAAGCCCAGGACCAGGCGGCTTCCCAGGGGAATTCTACCAAACATTTAAAGAAGAATTAATTCCTATTCTCCTGAAACTGTTCCCAAAAATAGAAATGGAAGGAAAACTTCCAAACTCATTCTATGAGGCCAGCATCACCTTGATCCCAAAACCAGACAAGGATCCCACCAAAAAAGAGAATTACAGACCAATATCCTTGATGAACACAGATGCGAAAATTCTCACCAAAATACTGGCCAATAGGATCCAACAGTACATTAAAAGGATTATTCACCACGACCAAGTGGGATTTATTCCAGGGCTGCAAGGTTGGTTCAACATCCGCAAATCCATCAATGTGATACAATACATTAATAAAAGAAAGAGTAAGAACCATATGATACTCTCAATAGATGCTGAAAAAGCGTTTGACAAAGTGCAGCATCCCTTCCTGATTAAAACTCTTCAAAGTGTAGGGATAGAAGGCACATACCTCAATATTATCAAAGCCATCTATGAAAAACCCACCGCAAATATCATTCTCAATGGAGAAAAACTGAAAGCTTTTCCGCTAAGGTCAGGAACACGGCAGGGATGTCCGTTATCACCACTGCTGTTCAATATAGTACTAGAAGTCCTAGCCTCAGCAATCAGACAACAAAAAGAAATTAAAGGCATCCAAATCGGCAAAGAAGAAGTCAAACTATCACTCTTTGCAGATGATATGATACTATATGTGGAAAACCCAAAAGGCTCCACTCCAAAACTGCTAGAACTTATACAGGAATTCAGTAAAGTGTCAGGATATAAAGTCAATGCACAGAAATCAGTCGCATTTCTTTACACTAACAACAAGACAGAAGAAAGAGAAATTGAGGAGTCAGTCCCATTTACAATTGTACCCAAAACCATAAGATACCTAGGAATAAATCTAACCAAAGAGGCAAAGAATCTATACTCAGAAAACTATAAAGTACTCATGAAAGAAATTGAGGAAGACACAAAGAAATGGAAAAATATTCCATGCTCATGGATTGGAAGAACAAATATTGTGAAAATGTCTATTCTACCTAAAGCAATCTACACATTTAATGCAATCCCTATCAAAATCCCATCCATTTTTTTTAAAGAAATAGAACAAATAATCCTAAAATTTATATGGAACCAGAAAAGACCTCGAATAGCCAAAGGAATATTGAAAAAGAAAGCCAAAGTCGGTGGCATCACAATTCCAGACTTCAAGCTCTATTACAAAGCTGTCATCATCAAGACAGTATGGTACTGGCACAAAAACAGACATATAGACCAATGGAACAGAATAGAGAGCCCAGAAATAGACCCTCAACTCTATGGTCAACTAATCTTCGACAAAGCAGGAAAGAATATCCAATGGAAAAAAGACAGCCTCTTCAACAAATGGTGCTGGGAAAATTGGACAGCCACATGTAGAAAAATGAAATTGGACTATTTCCTTACACCACACACGAAAATAGACTCAAAGTGGATGAAGGACCTCAATGTGCAAAAGGAATCTATCAAAATCCTTGAGGACAATGCAGGCAGCAACCTCTTTGACCTCAACCGCAGCAACTTCTTCCTAGGAACATCGCCAAAGGCAACGGAAGCAAGGGCAAAAATGAACTATTGGGATTTCATCAAGATCAAAAGCTTTTGCACAGCAAAGGAAACAGTTAACAAAACCAAAAGACAACTGACAGAATGGGAGAAGATATTTGCAAACGACATAGCAGATAAAGGGCTTGTATCCAAAATCTATAAAGAGCTTATCAAACTCAATACCCAAAGAACAAATAATCCAGTCAAGAAATGGGCAGAGGACATGAACAGACATTTCTGCAAGGAAGACATCTAGATGGCCAACAAACACATGAAAAAATGCTCCACATCACTCGGCATCAGGGAAATACAAATCAAAACCACAATGAGATACCACCTCACACCAGTCAGAATGGCTAAAATTAACAAGTCAAGAAATGACAGATGCTGGCGAGGATGCGGAGAGAGGGGAACCCTCCTACACTGTTGGTGGGAATGCAAGCTGGTGCAACCACTCTGGAAAACAGTGTGGAGGTTCCTCAAAAAACTGAAAATAGAGCTACCCTACGACCCAGCAATTGCACTCCTGGGTATATATCCTAAAGATACAAACGTGGTGCTCCGAAGGGGCACGTGCACCCGAATGTTTATAGCAGCAATGTCCACAATAGCCAAACTGTGGAAAGCGCCTAGATGTCCATCAACAGATGAATGGATAAAGAAGATGTGGTATATATACACAATGGAATACTATGCAGCCATCAAAAGACATGAAATCTTGCCATTTGCGACGACGTGGATGGAACTAGAGGGTATCATGCTTAGCGAAATAAGTCAATCGGAGAAATATAACTATCATATGATCTCTTTGATATGAGGAAGTGGAGATGCAAGGTGGGGGGGTTTGGGGGGAGGTAGGAAAAGAAAAAATGAAAAGACGGGATTGGGAGGGAGACAAACCATAAAAGACTCAATCTCAAGAAACAGACTGAGGGTTGCGGGGGGGAAGGGGGACGGGAGAGGGTGGTGGGGAAATGGACATTGGGGAGGGTATGGGCTATGATGAGTGCTGTGAAATGTGTAAACCAGACGATTCACAGACCTGTACCCCTGGGGATAAAAATACATTATATGTTTATTAAAATAAAAAAAAAAAGAATTAGTAAATGTAAAGATTGAGCAATGAAAATTATCCACAAAGGAAAAAAAAAACAGATATAATATCCTTGAAAAACAAATAATTGACCTAAGATTTATATAATTAAAAACCCAAAAGGAGGAGAGACAACAGGATGAAAAAAATACTAGAAGAAATTGTGGCTAAAAATTTTCCAAGCAAACAACACACACACAAACACACACACACACACATACACACACACACGATGAAGAGAAAATCCTGAAAGTGTCCAGAGAAGAAGACATATATACATATATTCAGGAAACAAACAAAAAAATGACTGAGTTTTCACAAGAGGAAAAAAGACATAAGGGCAGAATACAAATGAAAACCTCTTGAAAGTGCTGAGAAAAAGAAGGAAGAGGAGGAAGAAGGGGAAAAAGGTGGAGAATTTACATATCTGATTTCAAAACTTAAAATTATTAAAATAAAATAAAATGGAGACCAGGCTTGAAAATCCCACAAGCAGACAAAACAAAGTAAGCCCTACAAGCAAAACCAAATCTAACATATTTCATGAACCTAAGTGAGACTTACTTAGGTTAATTTCTTATAAATGGCTCTGAAAATTATAAAAGAAACAGGTCATCTCCCTAAAATGGTGTAAGATAATTACTTTTAACCAATCTGCTGCCATCTGGAAACCCCCATTGTAACAACCAATCATTGTAAAGGTTAAACAACTTCCTCATTTTCATTTTATAAGCCATCCTGTAATATCATGCTCTGACCTTCATATCAGTTTTGGATTTGAAGACTCCCAGTTTGCAAAGTGTTCTTTTATATACAACAAACTCTTACTAAATACTAGTTTGTTGATCTGGTTTTAATTTTTATGATTTCTGGATTTTTTACACTATAAAGACAGTGTGGTAATTGGCATAAAGGTAGATACATAAATAAATGGAACAGAATTGTGAGACCAGAAGAAAGCATTGTATTTAGGGTTAATTGATTTTTGACTAAGGTGTCAAGACAATTTAATGGAAGACAAGTCTTTTCAACAAAAAATACTTGGCCAAATGTGTATCTACATGCAAAAAGAAAAAATTAAGCCTTACCTTACACTATGCATAAGTATTAATTCAAAATGGATCATCGCTCTAAATGAAGAGCTAATATGGTAAAACGTCTAAAAGGATACAAAAGAGAAAATCTTTAGGAACTTGGATTTGACAAGAGTTTATCAGTACAATTCCAAAAGAAAACTGATAAAAGAATAAATTGATATAGGATTTTATCAGAAGATACCATTAAGAAAAGAAAGACAAGCCACAAATTGGGAGAAATTATTTGCAAATTATTTGCAAATCATATATGTGATAAAGGACTTGCATCCAGAACACATACATATTTTTTAAAGTCAGTAATAAGACAAAAAATTCAAATTAAAAAAAAATAAGCAAAGATTTGCCTAGGTATTTCAACAATGACATATAGGAATGTCTATCTGAGCCCATTAAAAGATATACAATATTTTCAGTAACATGGAAATTGAAATTAAAACAATAGTGAGATACTAAAAAATACAGACAAGAAGAAGAATTAGGGGGAATGTAGAGAAACTACTACCCACACATATTGATGGCTAACCGTTAAAATGGGAATACTAAGTGTGGAACCTGGCATTCTTAAAAAATTAAACACTAACATATTATATGACCCAGCACTTCCACACCTGGGACTCTGCCCAAGATAAATTAAATATATGCCCATGCTAAGATAATTATAGGAGTATTATGTATAATAGCTCCAAGTTAGAGCCAATCCAATGTCAATCAAGCGATGAATATGTAAACAAAATGTTTTGTATTGATTAAATACAACATATCAATGAAAAGAACAAACTACTGACATATACTACAACAGGGATACACCTCAAAATCATTACGCTAAGTGAGAAATGCCAGAGGTAGAAAACCACATATTACATCATTTTATTTTTATGAAATGAACAGAAAAAGCAAATTTATATATAGAGGGAAAGCAAATAGGTGGTTGTCTACAGCTAGAGATGGAGACAAGGATTAACTGCAGATGAGCACTAAAAATTTTTTTGATGTTATATCTGCCATGTTTATTGGAGTGGGGAGTGGCAGAATATGTGTTGGCTTTTGTCATTTTTTTCCTATATGCAATATGAAGCACTTGAAGTAAATGGTTTTTACCTCTAGAAATGGCACTCTATTTCTGAAGCATGATTCCCACATTTTTCAGGCTAAGGATTATTAGAATTGCATTTGTGTGATTCCTTGGCTTTCTACTACCTTCCAGATCTCTCTTTCCATGCTAAAAATCTTTTAAAAAGCATCCAATAGTATACTCACTACAACATATATCAGTATGAGGTCATTTGCATTTTTTCAAAAACATCTCATCTTATTTGTGAAGCAGATTTCTTTCAACATATCAAAGCATATAGTCGCACTGAATCCATCTGAGCCCTTTTTAAATCATCCTTCTAAGCAAAATACTTTCATTTAAAAAAAATGAACATTTCCTGCACCCAAGTTAACTTTTTGTGTTGAGCTGAAGCAATATAAAATATCAGCTCAAGTGGGAAATGTGGAGAGGAATTATAAGGAAAAGCTAGGAAGATTAAATGGGAAATGACTCTAAAGTCTGATGTGTGGCATTAATGATGTAGCTCGCTGTAGTTGAGAGGAGCAGCGAGTTCTTTGCCTTTTACATTTGGGAAACTAGTGATGTCTTCTATGTGTAAGCTGTGAAAAATTTAAACACAGTGTCTAAATTTTACTATGAAAACTACCTTTTAACTACCTAAAAAGAAACATGTATAATTTTATTGGCAATAAGAAAACTGCAATTCATCCTTGTGATATCCACGACCACCACTATCACTTCTATTAGGCTCATGCTTTGATTGTGTTTATTGGAAAGGTTAAACTCTTTGCTATTACTTTATGATTTTATGACAGATAATGACAAAAGATTTTTTTTTTAAGTCTTGCATGTCCAATGAACAAAGAAAATCGGCCTGATTTCAAAGAGTTGGCAGTGTATATAGAGCATTTTTATGTAACGTTGGCAATAATCAAATGCTAAGTGATATGTACATTTTGTACAGATCTTAAACATGGTTTGAGGCGTTGAAGAAGTAAAACTTCCTTTGGGTTGGAATAATAAAACAAAAACAAAAACAAAAACAAAAACAAAAACAAAACAAAACATGGTAGAATGGAATTGAAGTAGTAGGACTTCATTTGGGTTGGAATAGTAAAAACAAAATGAAACAAAACATGTGGTAGAATACCTAGGCAAGCAAAGAAGTATGGAATGGAGAGACACCTAGGTAGGGATATGTAAGGAATATAAAAATATACCATGCAGTGATCAAATAGCACACTAATGATAGTATTCCCCACATTACTACTCCTAACCCTCTCCTAAGGAGAGAGGGGTATTGGGGAGATAATTCGAATCACAAAGATGTGGCATGTGGTGGGGAAAGGAGATATGTTGGTTAAAGGGCACAAACCTTCAATCATAAGTTCTGGAAATCTATTGTACAGCATGTTGACTGTAGTTAATAATAATGTACTGTACACTTAAAATTTCCTGAGAGAGTGGTTCTCAAGTATTCTCATATACACACAAGAAAAGGTAACCGTGAAGTGACAGGCATGTTAATTAACTTGATTCTGGTAATGATTTCACAATGTATACAGTAAAATATCATACTATATACCTTAGATATATATAATTTTTGTCAATTATACCTCAATAAGTCTGGGGGGAAGAATCACAAGAAAACGTATTCAGAAAAATCATTGGGAATGTTTTCACACAGTTAATTCAACTACAAATCATAGTTGTTCATAATCAATGAATAACTGGCATCTTATTATAAATTTCTAAATAAGCTAATTTTATTTTGAAAATATTTTACAAACAAGAAACAACCTGGATCTTTGAAGACATCCCCATTATTTAAATTCTAGTAATGTCAGCAGTAGTTATCACAGGAAATGTAGCAGATGGAAATCTTATGTTAACAAGTTCTATCACTTAAAGTCCAGGAATTTCATTGGTCTTTCATTGTACTCATCTTTCAAATGAGAATCATAATCTGAATTACAATTACATTGTGAATGTTGTATGTTGTAGGGGAAGAAGCATAAACCTTTTTCTTCTACCCATCTTGGGTTCTCTCCCTGGGGTCCTATAGTTTAAACTGCAAAAAGGCAGATTAATAAAGGGAAAAAAGTTAACATGCATGTCATCATCCACAAATATATATATGGGAGCATTCAGTGATGAGTAACCCAAAGAGATTCTTGGAGTTGGATTTATATACCATGTTAGGGTAAACAAAAGGAAAGAGGTTTGGGGGTTCTGGACTGGGGATGAAGTTATGGGAGGAAGACAAAGAATAGTATGGACAGCTGTGGTTCTTTAATATGGTTTGTTACATAGAGTTAAGTCATTGCCTTTTCCATAAGTGAGTGTTATGAAGAGACCTCCTCTTCTAGGGAAGGGACAGATAATTCTACAAATAGACATTTCCTTTATAAATTGAAGACTCATATCATGTTCTTAAGAGTTTTTCTTGGCTCTGCTGATTCTCAATGGCCATTAGCTCAAAATAATCCTTATGCCAAAGAAGCATATTTTGAGGTGGTATATTCTGGTACCCTTCATTATATTAGAACTCTTCATGAAGGCCTGGTGAATATTTGGGAATTTTAATTCATTTTGCATATCTCATCCTCTTTGGGTAACAGAAATTTGTGGCTTGAAAGTGTATCTTTCTCTTTGGTCTGCACACTTCTGAATTTTGAATAAAAAAGAGGAAAAAAAAGCAGCTAATACATATGTGCATTAAACATGCATAGTCATCCCTAAAAAAACCAATCTACTTTCTTTAATACCTCTTTCCTTCCTTTTTCCCTATTCCTTTTTCCCTATCTTTCTTCCTGTCTTCCATCTTATCAGAAAAATTTTAAAAATCAGAAAATTTCAGACTTTACTCATTTAGACAGTGTACTAATTTAAACATGGGGTGAACTGGATTTATCTTGAATATAGGCATTTTGCAAAAATGTTTGTGAAGTGGAATATTTGTCTACTTACAAGAATAAACACTTCTTGAAAACTCTAGAAATAGCTATTTCAATACCAAAAATATACAGTGGAAATAGCACAAATGGTGCTTTCTTATGTGTATTAACAATCATTTTTCATTCTTTTTAAATGTGAAAGTTAAGCTAACATTATCCAGCATTAACTAAGTTATGAAATTGAGACCAGAGAACCTGCTCCATAATTTACTGATTGCATGATCCAAGGGAAGTCACAACTGGCAATTTTCATCTCCCCAGTGAGCCAGCTAGACTTGACTATATTTTATCTTTCCTTTATATCCTATAATAGACATACCATAACATAGAAGATGCTTATGATTGCATAAAATTTAAATATTCATGATTATATGATTGTATTAAATGATTGTATCAAACTTTAAAATTCTATGATTAGGATACACTTTTGTTTTTTTTTCCAACCAAAAGCAAATTACTAATTTTATTTTTATTTGCCTACTTTCTGCCTCAATTGTTCTATCTTCTTTAAAACTATTTTTCCTGTGCTACTAAATTGTATGAAATTTCTAAGAATGCATATGCTCATTTGATTGTTGTATCAGTTAATAAGAGTTTCTCCATTTAGTGACTTCCTTAGACAGAGTGCACATGCATTCCAAGAAGAATTTGCTTTTCAGAGACCAAGTAATACGCAGATCCCTTTGCTTTCTCATCCTTGCCAAGCTGAGAGTCAGGGAAAATGGCTTAGAACTCCTTACATAAAGGTGAAAATGAGAGAGAACAACCATCCAGGCCTGAAGGAAGAAATCTGCCAGTCCTCTTTGGATTCTCCTTTAGGTCAACTTAATCTTAACCTCTTCAAATTCTTTATCATTCTGCTTTGGTGCTACTTTGACCAATCAGAATATAGCTATGTGTTTCACTATTCTTTTGCCAATTTTTAAATCCTGTCCTGTTCCAATATTGGTCAAGATATTTGCCTATCTGTGAAGTTGTAAAAATCCCATCATTATCAACTGAACAATATATTTTAGGCACTTTCATATACCCCATAGAGCAACTGCTCTCTCTGCAGAGACGGAGCTGGAAGTAATGGACTTTGTTATGAGTTGAGAGCACTGGGTTTTCAGCTTATTCACAGCATGTAATATGAGATAAAAGATACTGTTGGGGGTTTTTGTTTTGTTTTGTTTTTTATTTTTCATTTTGAAATTTTAGACTCAAAGAAGAATTGCAATAATTGTATATAGTTTCATTATATACTTTTCAACTAGTCTCTCCTAATGTTACCATAAGCATGGTACAAAGGTAACCCCTCGCCTCCCAAAATAATACTGGTACAATACTATCAATTTACTATAGACTTCATTCACATTTTACCTTTTTTTTCTACTGAAGGATCAAATCAAAACCAGGAACTCAAGTCACATTCAGTTGCTAGGACTTCATAGTGTCCTCCCATCTGTGACAGTTTCTCCATTTTTCCTTTTTATTTATTTGTTTGTTTGTTTGTTTATTGTGACTTTGACATTTTTGAGGAGTACTGGTCAAGAATTTTGTACAATATTTCCCAATTTTGGGTTGTCTAATTCTTTATCATGATTGTGTTGTAGGAAAGATGATGGAGTTTGGGGCTGATGGCCAATGGAGAACTCTTGAGACAACTTTGGTGCAAATGGGTGATTTTATTAAAGTACAGAACAGAACCCATGAGCAGAAAGAGCTGCACTGGGATCATGAAGAGTGGTGCATCATATACTTTCAAGTCAGAGGGGTTTGGAGAGAACGTAATAAGTCTCTAAGGAATTTTGGAAGCAAGGTTTCCAAGGACCTTGAGGGGGTTAGCTATGATTAGGAAAAGGTCATTTACTACTGTCTAGTAAAACCTTAGTCATGAGACCTTTCAGATGTATATTGGTGGGTCATAAGGTTGGGGGATGATTATCAACATGTATCTGGGAGGGGGGGGGATAGAGATTAATGAAGTTTCCAAAGGAATTTTTTATATGTTAAAGTTTACTCACAGGATCCTGGGGGTAAGGCTAAGATTGCCTTTTGCCCTTAGCAAAGTGTCAACATGGAGGAAGTTGAGTTCCTAAAGGAATGTCATTCTGCCTGTTTCAAGGACTTGTCAACAAGCTGTAAGTAGTAAGGAAATCCAATTTTTCTTTTGCTTTTATTTCCCACGTCAGTTGTACTGGAGTTAGAGATTTTAGGGAAGAATACCACAGAGTTGAAGCATCTTTCTCATTGTATCATACAAGTGAGTACATATCAACCTGACTTACAACTTGTGACACTAACTTTGTAATTTAGTTGAAGTAATGTTTACAAGGTTTCTCCACTGTAGAGCTGTTGTTTTTCTCCTTCTGTGCTACATTTATCATAAATGAGACACTATGTCAAAAGAAGGGGAATTAAGTCCAATGTAAGCTCCACTTTTTGGAATAATATTTTAAAAAATTGGGGATATATGTTAAAAACACTGTAGTATTAAAAAAAATGGGATGATAATTTGAGGCTATGGAAAATAGTCTGCTACTCCTCAAAGTGTTTTATTTATGCCAAAGCCAAGCTGAAGGAGAGCCAACACCCTCAAATCAGAAAGAAATTATCTTGTAGGTCTTTTCTCTTGCATTTTCAGTTTTTTGAGTCAACTCTCCTTTTGTTTTATTCTGCTTTCAAATGCTTAGTTTTATAAAATATTCTACCAGGGCCTTAGTTTTATAAAATATTCTATCCAAATTTTTAGATTATCATCTGTGGAAGTGGCCGTGTGTCCACTTTGCTTTACTGCCATTATTTGGAGTTTCAGGGCTCAATTAATTTGATTGGTTTGCTTGATCAGGTTCATAGTATTTTCATTTAGTCCTAAAAATATGAGTTTAAATATACTGAATATAATATCTTAAGTATGGTATGAACAACCTTAATCATGTTATGACCTAAAATTATTTAAAAATACTTCAGTGATGATGAATTCAGTCATTCCATTCAGCCATTTCTCTGTCAATTCAGTGAAAACTAATCAGAAGTAATTATACACAACATACTGGTTTTCTTAGTTTCTGTTTTGAATTTTAGCTGGCTCTTTCAAATGGTCTTTCAAATCCATTTGTTCTCACTGACACAAATGCTTACTGCACTTTCATTTTCCAGTGTGTTGTGATTATGGCCATTTGCAGCCTTTCCTATTGGTGCGGATTTCAAAACTGACCATTGTAGGCAGATAACCTAGCAATGGGTTTCCAGGGGTTGGTGTGGTCTGTGGTTGAAGCAACTGACATTACCAGATTGCAAGGCAATGTGCTTAAGTACTTATGGTTTCCTTTACAAACAACAAATTCTCATCATAGGCATGGTGATCCAGCTGATTACTTGCTGAGTAGCTGTGATGAATTCCTGTGCACTTGTATATGTGTGAGTCTCTGTTAGTGTGCACATGTACGTTTGTGTGAAGTGCACGTGTGTGTGTGTTGGGGGTACTTAAGGTAGACAGTTCAGAGACAGAAGAGGAAAAAAGTTGGTGGAAAAAAAGGTGGTGGAGAAGGAGTTAAATCAAGCTAGTCAAAAAACCAGTGAGTAGCCACTCTGTATATTAAAATAAACTAGTAAGTGTGGTGAATATAAAAGCCCAGGGCAGAAGGCCTCTTGTTTCAGTGGGTAATTTTCAGGTAACTAATTTGAGCAGTCCTTTCAAGACACAGAGCAGCAATTTTTAAATTGTGGTAATATTACATTCACAGGTCTTAGAGGAGGCTGGGGAGCCAAATAGGGCTCTTGGGCCCAACTCCTTTTTCAACCAGAAGAGCTTTATTTCCAACTGTTTTATACAGTTGACATCTGAGTAAAATGCTTTGAATAGAGTTCCTTTAAGAAAAAATTGAAAATGATCCCATAATTTTGAGCTCCTAGAAGACAAGGATAGCACGTAGTAACAACCTAGAAAGGATGATCAAAAGATAACATAATTATACCAATACCAATAATTATAAGGAAAATATTATATGTTAACAATTAAAATAAGAAACAACTGTGAAAATAATAAAACATCTATCTTCAAAATCATATTTTATATTTCACAGCTTATCAATATAATATTATAATAATATATATTTATCAACATGATATTATAAAATTTCATAAAAACTTAATCAGGTAGCTGCTGGTTTTGTGAATATAAATGACTTTTATTTTTTTCAATTTTTAGTTGAAAGAAAAACATTTTGAAAAATACATAGATATATTGAGTGCCCTGTGGAGCATACGAGGGGAATTCTCATAACGGTCACTGGCCTTAGCAAGGTTAGAGAGCAACTGAGGAAATAAAACTTATGTTATACACAAGGCTCCTGGGTGGCTCAGCCAGCTGAGTGTCTAATTCTTGATTTCCACTCAGGTCATGATCTCATAGTCATGGGATCAAGGCCTACTTCAGGCTCCTCACTCAGTGAAGTATCTGCCTCTCTCTCTCTTTCTCATCCCTATGCCCCTCTCATTAATTTACATTGCTTTCTAAACTTCTTTTCTTGCATATGAATATATAGTGTGAAGTTTCCTAAATGACGACCATATTTTCAATATGATTTTTTTGTTACTGTATCTATATTAGATTCCATCTGACTTTTGAAGAAATGTTCCAAATGTAATGACAACCATTTTTGTCCCTAAAATCATATATGATACTCTATGTTCCTGGAAAATAAGACAGAATTGTATGAACATCATAAGAAGAACACCTTGTGTTTCAGGCTCCAACCTCAGGAAAGGAAGCCTGAGAATCAAGTAGTCCAACTGCATGAGTTTATATGTCAAGGCTTCATTTATTCCTAATGGGGCCATCAACGCCTTTTGTGATCTCAGTAATTAAGAAGCCAGTTTGATTCCTCTGATTATGGACTTCCTAAAAGCTGGCTGCTAAGTCATAAAGGAAATAGAAAGATGCTTTGGAGAACTAATGGCTGCCCATGTGTGCTGAGTCAGTCTTGAATTTTATGAGAAGCTATGCTGACTTATGCAGGACCACTTTGTGTCTCTGAGATGATCTATTTTAACATGCTGATTGCTTCTTCTTGGGAATCATTTTCCCTATGGAGACATGGGCCATTTGTATAGTTTTACAAAACTAATTCAGTATACTAGATGAGAGAAAGAAAACTTGGAACAGCCATGGAAATTCTAAAGTAAAACAACATGTGTGGAGACCTGTCTTAAACAAACAAAAATATGCAGACATAGGAGGATTTCTTTAGTATTTTAATTAAAAGATGGAGACTGGTGACTCCATTATGGACATCATCAGTATAGTCCATTCACTGGAAGACAAAAGAATGGTTTGAGGACTCTCTATGGAAATACTATGTTATCCCACTCATTACCACCCCCAACCATCTCCAATTTTGTTTATGTCTTCCTTAATGAATGCCACAGAGCAGGGAAAACAAGAAAAGAGGATAATATGTGCCAAAAGAGTAAAGCAACATGAATCACTATGATGGATTTCATCAATTAGAAACTGAAATTAAAGATACTAACCTGTGAAAAAATTGTACCTCTGGAGGTTGTTCCAGGACAGTGTCTGTTCTAATTTCAAAAGGTAAGTTGACAGAAATGTTTAAAGTATGGTGTGTAAGAGAAGTATTGGTGACCCAGAATAAAAATCACAGTGGGAGAAAGAGAAGCTTTATATCATTTTCCTTTCCAGTGCATGCTTTGATTAGATAAGCACCAAAAGCCATATTGGTGACTAAAAAGTTTTTCTGTTCATTGTTCTACCTAGGAGGCATGTGTGGCTATTGAACCAATTTTTTATTTGTGAGATGTTCCTTCTGAATAAGCCCTTCTGAGTCACAAGATCCTCTGATGAGGAAAAATTAGAGAGGAAAAAAGGGGCAGAGGATGAGGAACAGAGAGGAGAAGGATCTTGATTGCTCTCCAAATGCATATTAAATGCTATGTGCTCAAACAAATGCAATCTCAATTAACCAGAGTTCAATTATCTAGAAATATTATTCAAATAAACTAAAATGACTTTTTTTTATTCCGGTCCCTGGATAAAGAGATGATAAGTGGAATAGTAATAATAATAACAACAGCAACATCAACAAACCAGTGGCGGCGGCAGCATGCTGGTTATCCTCTACTAGCATCTTCCTCCCCACCTTCATTTTCTGCCCTGCTTTTTGCTTTAGGAGGTTGGCCCAGCTGACCGTATCTCCTGGACTTCCTTGTTCTCTTGGCCTGGGTGGGGTTCAGCCGATGGAAGCTGATAGCAGGAGATCAGATGGCAGAAAGAGAGTGAGATTACAATATTTTTTCCTAGTTTCTTCCCTGCATCACAGGGGTCCTTCCATTTGTTGTCTGTTCTATGGCATGACTGCTGTCTGGTATCTTCTCTTCCATCTCTCCAGTTCCATAAGTGCTATCAGTTTTATCTCTTTCCTCTGAATTATTTTAACACTCTTGTCAGAAATCCAAGCATGACTTTCTTTAGGTTAGTGATAAATAAAGAAGATCTTTTTTCATATCTTTTAAATGTCTATAAAAACAAAATCAGGCTACGAGGAAGGTGATTTTAATTCCACGGTTTGCACCTCAGGTATTCTAATTCTATTGTAGTCAAATTTTCTCAGTCTTCCTGCTGTAATTGGAAGGAATCAAGGAATCTCAACCTCTGTACCAAGATTGAGAATCTCAAAAGATGGCCAAATTCCCCACCATGGTCTATATGTACATGCAACTCCTCTCATCGTGGAATCTAAACTATGTCTGTGGCTGCTTTGACCAACAGAATTTGAAGAAAGTGACCTTCTGGGACTTATGAGCAAGGTATGAAAAAGAAGATCTTCTACTCACTAGGGATAAATTGCAGAACATCCTGCTAGACAGAGAGGTCCAGTAGAGAGGCTTTAGAGAGTCCAGCACTCTGTGAAAAAAGAAGCCCCAAAGGAGCCCTGAGGGCCCCAGATGTCCAACCATCTGACAGCATCTGCTATTTTGCTGCAACTGCATGAGAGCTTAAGGAAGAGTAGCAGAGGAACCTCTCAGCTGGGCCCAGCTAACACATAGATTTGTGAGATATAATAAAATGTCAATGGTTTAAGCTACTAAATTTTGCAGTGATTTATGATGCGGTATTAGATAACTATAGCAATAGATAATCCACTTACTAGCAGTGTGACTGTGAAAGGTACTTGAGCTGCCTGAGGCTCAATTTTCTCATTTTCAAAATGTTCATGATAATAGTTAACTATACTACAGGTTACTTTGGGGTCTAAGCTATAAATGAGATAAAATGTTCAAAGTAGTCATTCAGCATAGAGCGTGGGACACAGGAAGTATTCAATAAATTTTGTTCTTATTGATAACATTATTATTACGTATTTTTCATCTCCACTTCCTTGGATAATTTTATATATATATATACACACATTAAGGCAGATTTCCTTAGCACTTATAATATTTTATACACTGGACTACATGTCTGAGGGTTCAGGCTTAATAAGAAAGTACAAGAAAAATTAAGATAACTCATAGCAAGAGGCTATGGGGATAGGGAAAAGGGTGTGACTAAATCTAAAGCAGAAAGAAAGAAAAAACTTCTGTAAGAAGATAAACTGAGACTTGAATGAAGAGAGTTTGCTTGGGAAGGATGAGCCTGGAAATTAGTATTTCTGACAAATGTGGATACCAATGCGTAAGAGGTTTCAGATGTTGAAGGACATGGCCTACACAGAGAACCAGGACTTGTGGTTCACTATAGAAAAGACATGAAGGATACGTGTGTTGGTGTGAGACTAGGTCATAAAGAAGGTAGGAGTGATTTTGAAGTGACTTGTACATTTTGCTCTGGATTTGGAACATATCCTGAAAGCACACAGACATTTCTGTTTAGGTCATAACTCTTGCTTCTGTGAACAATGGGTTTTAGGCAGGGGCTTTGAGTCTTGTATGAAAACTCTTGGCTCTGGGAACAATCGATTGAATAGAAAGAGACTAGAGGTTTGGAGGTAAAGGTGACAAGTAGAGAAAGGCTGGCATTAAAGCAGTAGAAAAGCAAATGGACAGCAGTTCTTGAATTCCAGAGATATGTGTGAGGAAACATCAGTAACATCTTCCAGTAGCTGCTGGATGAGGGAGATGAGCAAAAAGGAGAGAAAGCAAAGGTGGCTCTCAGGTTTCTTTCTCAAGTCTTCTGGTAAACAATAGTGACTGTCACCAAGAGAATGTTAAGGACTGTTTCCCAACTACAGAAGGGTGTGGAGAGGAAGGCTAAGAAAGTCATAGTTCTTTATAAGGCACTTAATACCTACTAGATACTTTCACAGAAACCCCTAAGTCTATGCTTCAATTTACTTAAAATAGTGGAACTCTATTGATTGTATAGATAATTATATTGAGATTCAATTAGATTAAGTTACTTGAATAAGAACTACAGAATGAATGGCAAGGTTTAATGACTTCAAAGCCCATGTGCATTTTTTATTTAGGAAGTTGGATCTGCAGCTCAGAATAAGGATAGAGATAGGGAGCTATAGATATAGTTGTTGATGTTGTCTTGGGAATGGATGGTTGTAGATAGAATGAAAAATGAGGAGCTCAAAGGCAGTATCCTCTAAAACTCCAGCTGCTACAAATTCAAATAAAGATGAATACATCTGTAAATGGAGGCAGTTCTGATGCACAGAAAGAGGTCCGCAGAGAAGAAAGCCTAGACTAGGGGTAGAGGAATAGAAGAGGGCAAACCAGAAGAAAAAGTTGACACACAAATAATATGCTACAGACTGCTAAAGAGGGTTGAGAAATGAAAAGTTACCAGTAGGTTGACAGCTAGGAGATAAAAATAGTTGGAACAGTCTGGAAAATCTTACTGTCCCAACTAGGATTGTGACCACTCCCCCTCATTAGCTAGTCTTGACAAAGCAGGGAGGAAGGAAGAGGGCAATCCAGTCTTCAGATACTGCAGTAATAAAGAGACAATGATGGGAAAGTAGGAAAAGTATAAGGAGCTGTGCCAATATAAAGTGACCTCCCAGGAAAACTATTCTTTACAATTCCGATTTCTGTTTCTCTCCAGGTATTTTTTCTTAACCAAGTTTTTGCATTAAACCAGGTGTCTTTGTCTTGCATTAGGGGAAGCCATATGTGTCCATAGCAGCTCTCTGAATGTGGTTATCCAGTGTTAAGCCGTGTCAAGAACTGTGAAGGGTCTTAGACTTTACCCTACTTGTAAATGGAACAAGTCAGCCCGCCCGCTATCATGTGGATGTTGGCAGAAGACATGAGACTCCTAGGTCAAAGGCAAAGGACTTTCTTACTCATGGCAACAGTAGTAGCCAGAATATGAGCATTTTCTTGTGCTAGTTCCTTGAGCCCCAGCCCCCACAGGACATCGCAAAGGGGACAGATGACACCTGGGTTGCGTTTCACTAGAGAAACTCTGAGTTCAGTGAATCTAAACCTCCTTTAACAGGCAGTAATATGCCTATATTCTGTCCCAAAGGAGGCGTTATATTTGTTGTGCTGGCAGTTTGGCTCTGGAGGGAGACACTGTATCTTCCAAAGCAGTAAGTGAAACTGTCCTTTGCTCTGAAGAGACACACTCTATCTTCTAAGGTTGTTGCTGTGCACACACCTTGGAACAGATAGTCTGGAAAAAAGGTAGTAATTCCCTCTGCTCATAAAATGTATAGAAACACAAGAGAATCATGGAGAACTGCCTCCCAACAAGCCAATGCAAAACTCTAATCATGTGTTCTTGGTCACCTCAGGAGAAGAAAATGGCAATCACCACAATTTTATATATAAAATTGATACGGTCTCACAGACTCAGTATTATTCATATGCCAATGCATATACCTTCAGCATACAAGTTAATATTTTGTATAATTTGTTTTAAAAACCCCAAACTTCTGTGTTTGAAACTCTTTTGCATGCATATACACTCACCATTTCATCTGATGATGCAGATAATCTTTGAGGTACATATAAGGAAGTATCATGATGATCATCCCAAAGAGAGAGAAACACGGATGGTAAGGAAGATTATATTCTTTTCCAAGTCACAAAAATAAAAAGCAACTGAGCTTTACACTCAATGAGTTTGTCTTTCCATTCTGGTGCATTCTTTACTTTTCATGGCTGTACCCTGCTATAGCTAAGCTGAATGGAGGGCCTCACTCTCCCCTACTCATCAGACCCATCTAATGTGCCATGTGAGCCTGGGCCTGGCACTTTCCTCTTCTCTGCCTTATTGTATTTAAGCCAGAAAATGGTGGCAATCACGTGTATTTTCATCTTCACAGCACTGTGGCAAGAACTCAAAGGTAATTGACATGAGCGTGTTCAGCATAGTTTCAATCACCATCAGTCTATTGGCACCACCTCTCTTCCCATCTCATTCCATTGTGTCCAGGGCACAGCCTCAAATCTCATCTGGCCTTGCAGACATTCCTTGAGATGGCCTTTCTCTCCCACCTGAAGCTGATTCTTTTTATAGTATGCACTCCAGCAAACCTGCAAATCTACCTTCTTTTATTGCAAATTCTTCTCCTCCGAACTTGCATATACTTGAGTAAGAACTTCAGTGGTACTTTTTCTATTGAGCATCCCTCTTCCTCCGTGAGGAAGTATTTCCAGCCACCTGTGGCATTCTGTCAACATCTTCTTTATCTTGTAATACATACTGTAGCCTGTTATCATTACATATTATTACAGCCTGTCTTTGAGTAGATACTGCAAATATCCCGAGGGAGAACAAGTGTCTTCTCACTTAGGACTGTATCTTTACCTCATTGCCAATGTCATATTTTACCTAAGTCTGAAGCATTTTTTAATAGTGATTAAGAGCTTGGGTTTTGGAGGTAGGTGCTCCTGGAATTCAATTCCACTGGTGCCATTTACTAGTTGTGAAATCTCAGGCAACTTCTTTAAATGTTCTAGGCCTCAGCTGCCTCATGGAAAAGCGGCAGATGATTATATCTTTTTCAGAGGTTTTGGGAAGGAGTATTTATAATATAATAGCAAAATACTATTATATATAAAAGATTATTATTCTATCAATTTTATTTTATATATAAATTTTATTTTATAGATACATATTTTATATATACATTTTATTCTTATTTTAAATTATATCATTTTTTACTTTAGGTTTGTTATGAGAACATGTCCAATTCCAGAAAATTCTATTTGTTTTTACTACTCTTCAATTTCCAAGCACCTTCTTCCTGTTCCTATTTATAGAGAAGAGACTTTTTGAAATGTTTTCATGCAAAACCTGTCAAAAACTAAAGCACTTTTTTAGGTCTCTTCATAATGCAACTACTTAAAAACCCAATTGGAATGCCTTTGCTCTTCTAGTTACACAATCTACAAATGAACTAGTGGTAGCTCTCCTCCACATCATTACATTCAGCTATAATCCAAGCCCAGAAACATGGATATATGCAGCTACCAACGTCGTTCCCATATATGAAAACCAGTGGGTGATGAAATGGATGTTTCTTTGGCTAGATGTTCATAAGGGGCTCCACAGAGACAGCTGTATCAATATAAGCCTCCTTCCTGCTTCATTTCCTGTGACATACAGCTTCCTGTGTAGTTAGTTCTTTTAAAATGCCAATTGCCTCATATGTTATCCTACCCTCAACTCTCAGCACCTCACCTTTGCTTACATAATAAAGCTTAAACCCTTTAGCTTCAAAGTCATTCCCATCACAATCAGGATGCAATAGTGTTATCCTATCTGACTTCCTAGCACTATACCCTCCTCCCCATGATGTGGCTCCAATTATAACACATAAACCTGCCTTTATGCATGTTTAGTCAAACATTCACACCTTCCTTTCTAAGAATAGAAATCCAATCACCCCTCTTCTTCACCTACAAGTAATTCAACACTGATAAATTCTTTTCTCTTCTAGAGGATCCTCCCCAAGGTACATTTTATCTTTTCTCTGGGCATTGACTAGCTGTCTACAATACTCTTAAAAATAATAGTTTCATTGGTTCATGTATTTTTTCAGTTTTAAAATTATTTCACGTGTAACTAATTTTCTCAACCGAATTCATTATCACTCATTAAACACTAAGTTCAAAATAGCTTGCTACTTTAATTAGCCTGACACCTAGCACAGTCTTCAGAGAACATTTTATTTTTGTTTTTCAATGCTTATTAAGGTAAACTAAACATATATAAAAGTACACACACCACAAATGTGTATCCCAAAGTTACCTGTCACAAATGAACACACCCAGAAAACCAATTCTTAAGATACAGAGCATTATTAAGACTTCAGAAGCCCTTTTCATGTGATTTTCCAGTATACTTTATTTCCAACGTTTCAAATACCTGTACCAAAAAGTACAATGGGGTGATTTAAAAATGAAGCATTTATGTCACTTTCTGGGGGAAAGCCACAGACCTCTGCCCACCCCTACTGACCAAAGAAATTACTCCCATAAGGAACCACCTTTAAAATGTTTAGTGATTTCTTCTGAATGCTACGTCTATTTCTTAAGGTATATGTTCCAACCACTATTTCTCAATTTGTGACGTTTAGACATTACCTCTTAACTCAGTTATGAATGATGAGGATTAGTCCATTTACAGCCCCCGCCCCACTCTTTTAGCCTCCAATCTTTTGTCCTTAATTGTTAATCATCGTAAGGGTGTGGAATATTATTTTTTTGATCTAATAACAGAAGCTAGTATCTCTTAACTCCCCACTTTTTACATTGAGGACATTATCATCTCAAGTTTCCCTTCAATCATTCTCTCTACCTCCCTAGGCCTAGCACTATACTTTCTATAATTAACTATTTTATGTTTGGTTTATAGCAGCATTTCTCAAATTCAACGGCACACCAGAATCACTTGGAAATGTTGAAAAATACTGATGTATTATCCTCAACTTTCTGATTGAATAGATCTGGGGGAGTTAGGTATTGTCATTCTTCAGAATTCCACAGAGCTTCCAATGTGCAGCCGGGACTGAGAAACACTGTCAAGATGTGGATTCCATAAAATACATTGATTTTACATAATCATGGCTACATCAATATGGTTCATGTCAGCAGCCACTGTTATAATATAATTGCATATTCTCTTTTGGAACACATTTTTTTTTTTTGAAAATTTTAATTACTTCTTTTTTCTTGCACTATTTGTTTTCTTTATCCCCAAGCCCTTCATCATTTATTTCACTGGGTTTACTCTTATTCTCAGAGATCTTTCTCCTACGGTCCTCTATCCCCTTGTATAAGTACGGCTGAATATGAAGACTGCTATGGAGAGGTCTTCCTGGAATTTCCTTTCACTTCTTTCCACAGTTAAATCCTCTGTTTCTGGTATCTCATGTCAGCCTCTGCAGGTTGACTCTGCAGTTTTGGCTGTAGTTCATGCACTAGCAACTTTTTAAGAAAGAAAGTTTAATTTTATGAATTCTTGCCTGTTTCAAGATGCCGTTGTTCTGCTCATGAAATTGGTGAAAAGTTTAACCAGATATAGAAAATAGAGTTTGAAAGTAATTTTTCCTGGTACTTGAAATTATTAATCCACCATTTTCTGGAATCTATCTTGCTGATAAAAATTTAATGATAAAATTATTTTAGCTCCTTTAAGTGTTGTCTGCTTTTACTCAGTGAAAGAAACTTGGATCCTCCTTTTGCAGTTCTGGTTGTTTTTTTCTTTTTTTTTTAGATTTTATTTATTTCTTTGACAGACAGAGATCACAAGTAGGTAGAGAGGCAGGCAGAGAGAGAGGAGGGGAGGCAGGCTCCCTGCTAAGAAGAGAGCCTGATGTGCGGCTCGATCCCAGGACCCTGGGATCATGACCTGGGCCAAAGCCAGAGGCTTTAACTCACTGAGCCACCCAGGTGCCCCACAGTTCTTGTTTTTAAGGTGACATATTTAGTTAGTGATTATTTTCTATTCATTGCATTGAGCCACTGTGATCCCACTGTGATAACCAGTTCTGGGAAATCGTCTTCTATTTGTTCCTTCATAATTTCCTTTACTTGGTTTTCTGTGTTCTTACATTCTGTAATCCATAGGGAACTGTATTAAGTAGCCCTTATTTTAACCTTCCTATCATACTTTGCAACTCTGTGTCTCTTCTTAAACTTTTGAGGACATTGTCTCAGCATTACCTCTTATATTTTATTATACTTTTCTTTAAAATTAGCAATCATATTTTTACTTCAAAGATCTTTTCTGTCAGTGTTCTTTTTCCATAACATCCTGTTTTTTTTTTTTAATGGGATGTCATACATTCTGAAATCTACCTAAGAATACTTAAAAGATGTATCTTTTTCATTACTTTAAGTTCTCTTTTTGTCTTTCACAGGTTTATCTTTTCCAAAAGGTCCATTTTTCTCCTATTTTACTCATTCCATGCCCCATAAACATCTCCTAAATTTTGCTTAGTCATATTTAAGCGGGAAAGAAAACAAAACAAAACAAGAAGTAGAAAAGCTAACTGTGATTGAGACCAAGGTTTATTGATTTAGTGGTTTTCCTTTAGGATATACTGGCCTGGAACTAGTAGTTACCATTTGGGATTCCAAAGATATTACAAATGTCTTTTCAACAAAAATGCTAATCATCAGAGGAACTTTCAAGGTTGGATGTAGAAAATTCACTCAACTAATGAGTGAGATTAATAGGTTTGGTTATTGTAGCAGGGGTGAGTTATTTGATTGTTTATTTGTTTTATTTTATTTTTTTCTGAGCAGCAACCTCTTGCTGCAGTTTCTAATCCTCTCATCCCATGCAATTGTATTAATGTAATTCCAGGATGCTGGTGCCATCAGGTACCTGGCAGAAGCAAACAAAATTCCTCTAGAAGTAAATACCATAACTCTAGGCCTAAAATGATTTTTCTATGTAATTAGCAAACAGAATGTCTGAGATACAATCAAGAATAATCAGATATGCAAGGAAAAAAGATGAGCAATTGCAAATTTGTATTTAACTAATAATATAGCCTCAAAAATAAGCAAATAATATAAAACTAAAATTAGAAATAACTTCATGAAGTTACTCATAGAATAAGTAAACAAAAAGTTATTAGAGAATAGAGGTTTTAAAGAATATGGCTAGTATATTTGACCTTTCGAATAGTACACTGGAAACTACAGAATAAACACTCTTTTCAAGGACATGAAGCAGGTCTTAAAATTTTCAAAGAATTGAAATCTCAGTTAAAATCCCAGCAGTGTTTTGTGACCGTGTATATGAAATTTGTTATATACAGTTTTAAAACTTATACAGAAATAAAAAGGAGCAATATTTATGGAGTCACACTTAAAGAAAAATCACATAACAAGTAATGAAACTTTCTCTACCAAATATCAAGAATTATTTTAAGGCTACATTAATTAAGACTCTATGGTGCTGACACAACAATAGACGAGCAGAGGAATGGAATAAAACACAGAGCTCACAGACACAATTATCTAACATCTGATGGAGGTAAACAGTAGCACTTTAGAACAATGGGGAAATATAATAGTTCCATTAAACGGTCCTAGAGTAATTAGATAACCACACAAAAAAACTGTCATGACAGTTACTCTTCCCCATATACAAAAATAAATTCCAGATTGCTTTTCAGATTTAAATGAGAAACACAAAACAATAAATCTTTTGGAAATAACATAGGAGAAAATCTCCAAATCTTCCAGACTTTGTTACAGAGAAAAACTTTTTCAACAGGACACAAGAAATACTAGTCCCACTTCCCACTCCCAGGAAATATTAATATATGGAACTAAGTCTAAAGAGAATTTGTTCATCAAAAGGTACCACAAATTAAGAGAACAAAAAGTTCAACCACAAAAATGGAGAAAGACTGAGACACCCTAACCACAAAGGGCTCATATCTGAGTATGTAATATAGCCCTACACATTGATAAGAGAAATTCACCCAAAGAAAAATAAGCAAGTTAATTTAACATACATTTCACAAAATATATCACCGAATGGCCAAAGTTGCTCAATTCCATTAGTAATCAAACTCATTCAAACTACTATCAGAATGAGGAAATTCACTAACGAATATGTCACTTAGTGTATTTTTCTATAAATGTTACTGAATATGAAAACTTTTCATCTAAAAAAAAATATAGAACCATATATAATTGCCTAGAGGTAAACCCCTTTCAACATGAAGGTGGGATGATGCAGAAAGTCAGCAGGAAATATGAAGACAGTAATGGATAGTTGAAACATAACTGGAATTATAAGTCCTGGGTTCTACTATCGCTGTTAAACCTTCCTATGCTCTTCACCAGCTATATAACAATGGCCACATCATGCACCCATTATAAATCTCTATTTCTTTATTTTAAATTTGAGCTCAATATAGGTCCCTCTGTGTTTGTTGTGAAGATTAAACAAGATTATTTGCAATAAATGTTAGATAAATGTGTGGGTGGGAATTTAGGAAAATAGAACAATACTTCAAAGATTTTTCTCCTTTCCAATTTTATTTTGTGTTAGCTTTGGAAATCTTATACAGTTTGAGAAGGAGAAGAAAGAAAGAAGACAGGGTATAAAGAAAAAAAAAATGATGCAATTCTTTCATAGCTCAAAAATACTGCCAGCACTGGTTATTTTCTTAATAACCAATATTTTTGTTTAGTCATCTAAGTGGGTCGTAGAATAATACTGTCAAAAGTGTGCCTGTAAGTCCAGAAACAACACTTGAGGCTAAAAAAGAGTATATCAATTAGGAAATTACCAACTATTTAGCTGGTGTCTATCCACTTTTTAAAAATATTGACATCAATAGAAGTCACACTATTACAAAATAAGAAAGTTCTTTTCTTTGCTAGGAACTAGACCCAAATCTGTTCCATAAATTAACAAGTACAATATTAGCAAGGTCTTTGCACTCCCTCTCCTATCCTCTTCCACATCTCTAGGGTCTCTTGCTACATTTTTGTTTAAAAAAAAAAATGGTGAAAATGCTTTAACTGTGTTGTATCTTAGCCATGATATGTTTCTCTCCTTTAGGATTTATTGTATTGAGATTCCTCAAAACTAATGGTGATGATGATGATGATGGTAATGATGACGATAATTATAATAGTAACAATGGCACATTATTATTAATGATATAATCAAGAGCACACATAACAAGAACAGTGTATAAAAGAATTTCAGATGATGATGGCTGACTGATCAGTCTGGAATGCCCAGAACAGAATTATTTATAACCTTGTTAAATACAGCTGAGATGGAACAAAGCTTCTGAGAAGGAGAGTTTAAGGAGTCTTTATTTGGGTTCCTGAGTGCGGCCTTCCTGCAGCTCTATTCTATGAGGCAGTTCATTTCTACACCCTTGGTGCACACTCTTTATGAGCACCTGATCCCCCAATTAAGGCCTATACCTGCAGCGACCAAACTTCCGTCCCATTAATTGCTGCCTTTAACACTCTCCACAGCTCAAAGGAACTTTAGTGACCAGAAAATCAACGCGGGGCAGCTGGCCCCAGGAGTCTGAATTGCTTAAGACAAAAGTAGCAGTTTTGCAGAAATGCATTCACTTTCTCTTCGTGGGGTTATGAAGGCATCCATTATGGGCTTAGCTAAATACATTCACCAATGTGGCACTGGGTGGAAGATATTTTCCCCCCCTTGCAAATGAGAAGTGATTGAGAAGGGACAGAACAAGATATGCCAGTTGCCATTTTTTGGGGAATAGGACCTAAGTTAGGGAGGGTTAGAGTGGGGGATGGGAGATAGAGTCTTTTTTATACTTGCAAGACCAGGACTGAATGTAAGAGAACTCTTGCTGGAGAAATGCTTTCCATCTAGATCATGCCTTTTTACAAGTCTGGAATTGAAAGTTACTAGGGCCAGATGGTCTCAAAGATTTCAGACCACAGCTTATACAAGTCCCTCTTCATCATCAGAAAACTCAACAGTTCCTACGATCAAGATGCCAGACCTGCTCCCTGAAATCAACATAATCGTGTCTAAGCTCACATAAAAAATGAGACCTTTTCATTTAATCTTTTATTTTTTATTTTATTTTTTTTTAAGATTTTTTATTTTTTATTTGACAGACAGAGATCACAAGTAGGCAGAGAGGCAGGCAGAGAGAAAGGGGGAAGCAGGCTTCCCGTTGAACAGAAAGCCGGATATGGGTGCTGGATCCCAGGACCCTGAGAGCATGACCTGAGCCGAAGGCAGAGGCTTTAACCAACTGAGCCACCCAGGTGCCCCTCATTTAATCTTTTAAAAGTGAATTCCTAATTGTGGTTAGCTATGGTTCATGGACTATCAAGATCTGCGTAAGTTATCACCTCTAATCAAGGAATATAGCCTGAGAGATTATTTATAAATTGTCAGAATTTCCAAAATTTGATCTGTCACTCAAATCTGCACTGAAATGCACCAAGTTCATTACTCTATTACAATGACTCCAGCCGCTCCTTTTTTTCTTGTAATTCTTTTTTCTATTTCACTGGATCAAGACAAAAAATGTTATACTAATCAGCAAAACTACCTGAATCATGTTATCATAAACATTTATTTCTGGAAGGAAGTATCTGTATACATAGCCAGACTCCCTGGATTCTCTTAAATACTATCTGTGACTTTGGGGAAATTTCCTTAATCCCTTTGCTTCAATTTTTTTCAACTGTAATATGGGTTTGGAAGTAGTATCTAACATAGAAAATTTTTGTGAGGATCAATTTAAATCTCTCAGAGGAAGGCCTGACACACAGAGACATTAGTTGCTATTCTTATTGCCATAACACAATTCTTAGTTCTGTTCCAGATGCTTTATTAACCCAGATTTCCATTCTATATGGCCTACCTTTCCCAATCCACTCTCCTGTCCCAATGTTCTCATAGTGGTATCATATAACCAGATCATCGAGCATAATTGTGTTGAGCATGCTCAGTAGGGCCAAATACAGGAATAATTTTAAATCACTAGTGTTGACATAGGATGGTTAAATAATAGATTAAGTAATGAAATATGGCAAAATATTGACTGCTGTTATATTGTTTAGTAGGAACTGGGTTACTTTAAATTTATTTCATTATATTTTCCCATACTGTATAAATTTTTTTCAATAGTTAAATTTCATTTTTTAGGAAAATAGGAAAAACATTATTTTATAAAAGAAAATACATATAATAAATGGCATGGAATTTATAACAAAATTCAACTGATCATTTGGGAAGAGTAAGATATTTCCCAATAAAGCATATTCCAGAAGGAAGTGCAGAGATCTTCTTAACTGGACCAAGATAATCAAACACACAGACTTCTGGGCAGAACTAACATCCATTTGTAAAAAGAGTTCAACCAAAACTGTTTGTGTGTGTGTTTTTTTTTTTTTTTTAATTTGAAGGGTAAATATTTATTAAGACAAAGCTTGAGAGAGTAGCTAAAAAAATTTTTCACTCCTCAACACTTTTTGTCATAGAATGAAAAGTCATCATGTCCATGGCTTCTCTCTAAAAATTACCTATGTTGAAAATCTGCATTCCCTTGATAGTTGATTTTGTAATGACCACAGGTCAGAAAATTTTATTTTATTTTTATAAATAATGTTTTTGTAATAGTGTCTATCAGTTTCCCATTCCTACATCCTATCTTTCTTTCCAATTTTATTTTATTGAGTTGGTGCCTGCTTCCAAAAGAATTTAAGAAAGAAACATTGACTTACTGATATAATTTTTTATTGATTAGCAAATTACTTATTAAATATTTCTCATATTCCAGCTACCATATATTCAGTTGTTGATAAAAATAATGGTGCACAAAATGTATTCCCTTCACTCAAAGATTTAATATCAAATTAGCAATAAAGACCAATATATGATCTCTGTAATGCAGCATACTATGGTGATACTATGAGGTAAAAACACAATGATTTCCAGAATGTCATTTGCAACATTTACCATGACATTTAGAAGCAAGTGTAAGCCTTTGAGATTTAAGCAAAATCTTTTGATTTAGATTCATTTAACTTCACTTTGCATTTTAGACAATTTGCCCGAGGGGCTTAGAAACATAATTTATGAATCGCTCAATAATTTCTCAAATAATTTGTTTTGTATAAAATATTTATATGAAATGATTTTTTTTTCCCCTGGAAGGGAATAGAATAGAACACATATTTCCACTAGAATAAAGTAGGATGATTCACATTTATTTCTTGGTTTCCATAACAGAACTCAATTCATCCTAATTCAAATATTTCAATGTATTCCTCACCACCCATGTGCCATGGGTGGGAGAGAAATGGTAGAAAAAATTAAAAATTTAAATGGAGTCAAAACATTTTATAGTAGCTGTTTGAAAACAACTGAAGACATGCAATGTTGCTTAACAAACTAGCTCTGATGTCACAATGTTAGAGAAATTAGTTACTGGGGTTAAGCAGAGTTACTGGAGGAAGTTGAGGTAAGTTTTGGTAAATTAATGGTATTCCTGTATATGGAAAAAGTAAATGTATCCCTATCTCCATGTGCCTCTTTTTCCCAAAATGTCATTCTGCTTTCCTACACAGTTTTGACTTCTGAGACACTTGGCTGGTTACCGGGAAAGCTGGACACCTGCCCTATAAATACACACCATTATCATTCTTTCAAAATATTTCACAGAACTGTGTAAATCACTGGTCTGAATTAGGAGGTAGGCCAGACTCAGAGGAGAGTCTGAATTTCCATTATCATGTTAATGTGAACTTCCTGACAAACCCTCATTACCAAGAAGGAAAGATGGCTGTCTTAATAAAATTTTGTAACCTGCAGTCTTCATATTTTGCTTCTCCCCTTCCTTTCCCTTTACTTATTTGGGAGCATTTCATCTAAATCATTGCTTGTTGGACAGTCCTTTGTGAATCATAATCTGCTCTGATACCACTATCAGTGAAAATGGTGCTGTCAACATTTATGTCAACGCTGAGGTTGTAATTTTTGACAGTAATGTTCCTGGGCTTGATCTAAAACTCTCTGTTCACATTGACAGAGCTGCCTGTCAGAGTCCCTTCTGCCTGACACTTCTAAGTGACTAAGGACTTGGTGGGACTCACTCTAGGAAAAAAATCTCATTCCAAGTTCTCCCATTAGGTCCATGGCTCATCTGAAAGCACTGCCCATGTTACCAAGAGATAAATGAATGCATACAAGCAGTGACTTGGGTCAGCAGTAGGTTGCTGTATAATGTTCATAAATATCTGTGGAAATAAAATACACCAGTGGTGAATTTTTCCTGAAGGCTGGATCTTGTCAAGATCCCAAGCATAAATCTTAAACCCCATTAAAGAACATTGGTCTTACTTCTCATTTCAAATACTATATTTCAACATAGCTTACTTCTTGTTTAAAATTACAAAATTATGCTCTCAAATTTTATGATTTGTATGATTAAAGTGCTTCATTTTGAATGTTTCTGCTATATCATACTCATCACTATGCCCCAAACGTGTTGTGTTCCTTCCCTCATCCATTTTTGTAGTCAAATATTTCATCTTCCAAGAAATTACTTCCACTTCTTTGTAACTATTAGATTAGCACAATTTAAAGAAGTATAAGATTACACAAAGCTATAGAGTATTGGCAAAACCGGTAAACTCATATATTGCTCATGACACGGCAAATTTGTATAAGCCTTTTCTAAAGCAGTTTGGGATTATATAACAAAAGCCAGTTGGGGGCGGATAATGTGTGTATATGTATGAGTGTATATATATACCTTTCTCAGTAATTCCACACTTAGGAATACATTCTAAGAGGATAATTCAAAATAAGATAAAAGTTAATAATAAGTACAAAAACATTCATTGCAGCATTATTTATAACAGTTAAAATTGGTTATATGTAAATGTCCAATAAAAAAGGGCTAAGCATATTCTATTACTTCAAATTGATTAAATTGTATGAAACATTAAAAGATATAAAATTCACTCTATTGCTTGCTAGTTCTGTGACCACACATGCTCAATCTCCCTTTTGAACTGCTTCTTTTTGTACAGCCCAATATAAACATCCTCTAACTGTATTTCTGTGCTATTCTGGATTATGCAGCACCACTGAGAATCCTTCCATCATAGCACACTTCCTACTATAATATGGGTATGACTTCACTGTTTTTCCTACCAGACCATAAACCCTTGTGGATAAGAACTGTGCCTTTTAATGCTGTATCCTTGGAGCCTAGAATATTATAGACTATCTGTAGTCTAGACTAACAGTTCCCCACTGAAAACAAATGCAATAATTTCTTGGTAAGTAACAAAAGCAAAATACAAAAGAATATTTACAATACCATAAAAGATTTAAAGGTATTGATTATGAGAACTAGGAGTCAAGGTGTACAAAGAAGAATGAAAATGATATCAGAATTAGATTTCTATGATTATGAGTAGTTTAAATTTTATCATTTCCTTCACTGTTGCTATAAATAAAAATTCAAAAATGATACTGTGTTCAATACTTAATTTTACATAATAGTTCTATGAATCAGATTCTTTAAAATGAGGACATTACTTTTTTTTTTTTTTTACTTTTTTTTAACTTCCATTTTCTATAAGTCTTTGACATCTAAGTGTTGGACCCCTTTGATAAGTCAATAAATTGATCTGAAATCCATCTTCTTTATCTACAAAATGGAGATAATAAGATCTGCCTAACAATATTATTACCGAAGCAAGACAATCTAGTAAATATGTATACAAATAGGTTGGAGGAGCTCTTCTGTATCCAGGGAAGAGGTGACACTTCTAGAAAAATTAAGTTCAAAGTTCCTAGGAGAGTACGAAATACTGGGAGAACATAAGATCTTATTGCTTCTAATCCCCAAGTAGTTATCTGCCTTGACACTCAAATTGGAAAGACTTCAACGGCATATCAACTCTTTTTCCTTAAAGGTTGATATAATAATAGAATTTTTTAAAAAACTAGATTTCAGAGGCTGTACTTGAGCTTGTGGTTACTTGTCTCCAATTCCAAAGAGCATATCAAGTCAGTTAGTTTCCACTGATGTATTCCCATTGGACTACTTAATAGAACTCAAAGTGCTCACCTCATATTAAAAAAAAAAAATACACGTAGTAAAACCTAACCTTTTTGGTATATATTTCTGAGTTTTCATAAATACTTCTAGCCATGAAACTACCACCCCAGTTAGGATGGTTGGTAACTCCATCAACCAGAATGATTCTTTCATGTTGCCCCTTTCTCGTCAACTCCTCTCTAATTGTGTCACTGGTAACCACTGCATTGTTTTGTGTTTCTATAATTTTGACTTTTCAGAATGTCATGTACATGGCATCATACAACCTATGGAGTTGGCTTCTTTAACTTAGCATAGTGCCTTTGAGATTCATACGTGATACTGTATGTATCAGCAGCTTGATCCTTTTTGTTGATAAGTAATATTCCTTTATATGATTTCGTATAGTTCTGTTCATTTATGTATCAGTTTAAGGGCATTTGTGTTGTTTCTGGTCTTTCACAATCATGAATAAAACTGCTTATATAAACATTCATGTACAGGTTGTTGTGTGAACATATGGTGTCATTTCTCTTGAGTAAATTCTTAAGGGTTGGATTGTCTAGTCATATGTAAATGTATACTTTATGAGAAATTATCTTCCAAACTGACTGTACCATTTTGCATTCTCACTTTCATGTTCTACATCTTTCCTAGTATTTGGTGTTATCAAGTTTATTTTCCTTTTTCCAATCTACTATTTGTGTGGTGGTGTCTTATTGTGGGTTTTTGAATTTTCCTAATGGTACTGATGCTGAATATCTTTTCATGTATTTATTTGTCATTAGTATATCTTCTTTAAAAGCTGCAGTTTAGTCCTTACATCTTACTTTTTAATGGGCATGTTCTGCATGATGAAGTAATCCCTACATTCTCACTATCCATTCCATTATGAGGCTGTACAAAATCATTCTGAATTTGGATCCATTCAGCCTCTTACTGAGGATCTACTCAAGAAATGTCCATTCAATGGCCAGAGGGGGATATAAACAGACTGGGTGAGCCTCACAAAAGCTCATTCCCTACTCCCTAATTTCTATAATGATCTTAAGTTCAATGAAGTGCCAACTTTGGCAATGGAATATTTTATCAGCTTTTCAAATGAGCTTCTGCATTATTTTAATGCAATCCACTCTAAAACCAAATGTACAGAACTGTGATTAACAAACCAGAAAATGCTTAAGAAGTTATTTATTCCCTCTTCTTCTGCTAAGGCTCCTTTGCTAATGCAGATAAGTCACTAATATTGGGGACATTATTCTACCTAAATATTTATTGAAGGTTTACTATGCATAAGACACTGTCTTAGTTACTCAATAAATATTTGTTGAACTGAATGGGAGACAAATATATACAACCATATATTTTCTAAATAAAATCTATAACCCATATTAAATCATTCAAATATTTCATATCTAAAAGTCACACTGGGACTTTTTACTAAGCACTAATGGCATGCTAGATATAATAACACCCTAGATGACTGAAGAGATGAAAAACATAACCCCAGACCTCAAGAATTTTTTATTTTACTTGGAAGATATACATACATGAACCAGAGGACAAAACATGCACAAAAAGTGCAAAGTAATATATTGGTCTTTGCACAAATGCAATGATTGAAATGATATAACCATAGGAAATGGTTTTCCAGCAGGGATGGGCCATAATAGGGGCATAAAGGATGGAGATGATAATAAATTCTTTCTTGGGCTCAAAGCACAAGGGGAGGAGACACAAGAATCAATATGGAAAAGACAGTGAAGAAAAGGAGTATCAATTAAGTCCAGGAACAAAAACCTATCACCCAAGAAAGGAAAAGAACTGAGGATGAATTTGGCAGCTATGCTGTGTGTTAGGTGATAACAGATCAAAGTGGCATGGAAGACTTCCCAGGTACACGGAGCACATGGGCAGGGGACTAGTGTCAGCAATATTTAGAACAGCAAACTGAAGACCAGTAATTCTAAGATATTCTCATAGTCAAGAGACCTGGCAATGATTGACAGCTAGACTTCAGCTCTGGAAGAAGGAGGAGGAGGAAGAAGAAGAAGAAGAAAAAGTTTCAATGCATAGTAATAAGGACCAGTACGAAAGTCTCATCTTCAGCTTTGACCAGATGAAGACATAATCATTTTAGGAATGAGTATATGAAGAGAGTCCTGTTCTAACCATTGGACTATAAGAGCACATCTTTGGGAATTCATTTCATTTTACCTGGTCAGGGGACAAAGTGAGACCTTGAATGGAGCTAAAAGTGAGCTTAGCTGAGAGATGCTAGAAAATACTGAGTCAAGAGAATCAAATCCAAATTTACATGAATGAGCATGACTAGAGGATAAAAAAAGTGATAGCTTTGATACCTGATTTTTCAGGATATTAACAAAAGGAAGTTAATGATATCCCCCTTTAATATTATATTTTGACTCCACTTAACATCCAAGATCATATTTTGCTTCGCTGGTACAGATCTAGTAATTTTCAACTAGTAATTACGTAACTCCCTCCTCCTCCCCAAGGAGAGAGTCATTTTACAAATGCAATATACAAATAAATAAAGGCACCAGTGGAGCTAGACCTGCAAGCTTTTAGAAAGCCGATAAAATTTGATTAAATCCTTCTTTTGTTGTTATTACGTTTTCATCACCTTTGTCATTGTGTCTACACTTCTGAACTCCACCTGGGAGCGGCAGTAACAAGGTATCACAAAACTGGCTTTTCTCACTCTAATTCCAACCTGCCAGAAGCAGCAAACACAGGAAATCTCGGGAGAAAACCCCTTGTCATACAATTTACTGCCCAATTTTGCAAACCCGAGAGGTTTAGCTACTAGTGGTTTCCAGAGTTTCAAATAAGCTTACCAGTTTGGGGCTATTTATCCATAATACAATTCTAAATATTCAAGATCAAAACCATGAGCTTTCAGCTTAGAGGAGACTGATGAATATTCTTTGAGGATTTCAGGGAAAAGGGAGTTCAATATATAAAGGATGCCATATGATTCTACTTCTCTGTTACCACCTTATATTTACAGTGAGAACTGTGCCACTGCAGAACTAAAAGAGACCTTGGAGATAATCTGATTTAATGCATTCATTTTATAGAAAGGCCTGAAAATGGGGCGCCTGGGTGGCTCAGTGGGTTAAAGCCTCTGCCTTCGGCTCAGGTCATGATCCCAGGGTCCTGGGATCGAGCCCCGCATCGGGCTCTCTGCTCGGCAGGGAGCCTGCTTCCTCCCTTCTCTCTCTCTGCCCACCTCTCTGCCTACTTGTGATCTGTCTGTCAAATAAATAAATAAAATCTTTAAAAAAAAAAAAAAAAAAAAAAAAAAAAAAAAAAAAAGAAAGGCCTGAAAATGAGTTACCCAAGATCACACAGTTATTTAGTGGAAGAATAGAAATACAAATCTGGGTTTGTAACTCTGCCCAGGCATATACTCTATTCAGAAGTTGAATTGAATTCACTTCAACAGAAGCCCAGAGATGTTCTACAAAAGAACTAAAAGGGATAATATTTTTCCTCAATAGCCTTATACTGTCTACAAAACACATGGGTAAAGTAGATGATGCTTTTTGGCTATATATGATTCTAACCTAAACTGAATCCATTGAAATAGCAGATGTGTGATGTTCCGGTACAGAAAACTTATTGAAGGTGGTCATTAAGTTAATCCTTGGAGATATGTAGATAGAGAGACAGGTTCTTTTTATACTATAATATATAAACAAAAAAGAAATAGGACCATGGGATTAAAAAAAAAGAGGAAGAATGAAAATCATATATGAATGTAATGAAGACAAGAGAAAATATACAGTCACATTTTCTGAATTAATAAATTTCTAAATCAAAGATTTTAGTTATGAAAGAGGTATTTAATTTACTTTTAGAATCTTCTTCTAGGCTGATCAAACTAGCCTGTAGGAAAGGTAAATTCTATCTGTAAGTGTCAAGTAGTAGCAACAGATCTACTTGTTTGTTTTTAAATATGTGAATTTTTAATATAATTACATGTGAAAAGATCGTATATATTTTTATTACTTTTTAAAATTTTTATATTAATAGATTTCATTTTGAAAATTTTAATATTTCAAAATAGGAGAGTTCCTATGTAGCTTCTCTCCATTCTCCCCAATAATAACACCTTAGGTAAGTATAGTGTTAAAACCAGGCTTTTACATTAGTACAGCACTATTATTTATTTTTAGAATCCCATTATTTTCGTTATCTATTTTTAAGTATCTTTTACTGATTGACCCCAGACCTGGCAAACAGATCAAAGCAAGAAAATTATTTCATACCTGTTCTAGTCCAGGTCCCTTCAAGAAAACAAAGGGCATACACAGAAGGGTAACTGAAGAGATTTTAAAGACCATTTTTAAAGGTCTAGGCAGAATTAGGTGACAATAGCGAGGCAGTGAATCTCCCTGCAGGTAGCAACAGCAGCCAGTAAGAGGCCTAAGCTGAAAGCACGAAACTGAGGGAGCGAGAGCTACACTGTTCTTAGAGCTACACTGTTCTTAGGCGGTGTTATATCAGACATGAGCTATGCACAGTTTTCAAGAGGAATGCAGTTACTACGTACCAGTGGCCTTGTAAAAAGCAAGCTGGGGAATAAATACCCCAACTCCTCTTTCGTCTTGGTCTTCTGCTGGTTCTTCCCATGGCTCCAAACCAACCAGAAACCAGAGGATAAGACAGTGGTTGATCCATTCAGTAGAGGTCAACTTCCCTGAACACCAAGCAGAGTGAGAAGAGCAGCTGGTAAGTCCAGAGCGGAAAATAGAGAGTATCCAGCAAAGTAACTGAAATATATAATAAACAATTCTTAGTTCATACAGTATTTATTCATTACCAATCCTGCCACTCATTTGTTTGCAGACTCGATAAAGCAGGTATGTTATTAATTTACCTACACCAGTGCGCCCTTATTACTCTTCATTGTCATGTCAAGGTATAAAATGTGGGAAGGAGTTCATGTGAGATAAGGAAGTTGAGGCCTCATATGGTAAACAATAGGTCATGATATAAATAATAATACTTGCATCAGAACTTTCTCATCTCAGATCCTCTCACATTTATGAGCAAAGATTTCATGAACAACTTAGCCTTGTTCTTCCCTCTGAAGTTTCAATCTCCCAACCACAACCACCACCAGCACCCCCTAAACTCTTTCTGGGTTGCTTCAATAACAGTGCTAATTGTTTTAGACTTCTGCTTCTGCCCAAGATGGAGGAACAGAGCCATATTTGACCTCTTTCCAGAAGCTATGAATAAATGACAAAGCATATTTAAAAACAACTTTCAACACACAGAACATTCAAGTAGTAAAGGAGAGTTATCTCTGAGAGATAGGACACAAAGTGAGGCATTAGATTTCCCCAGCCTACTGCCATGAGCATTTCTAGTCTATAGGGCATCCAGGCAGAGTCCGGTATACTTACTCACTTGAGGAGATGGAGCTAAACATGCCAGGGAGACAAGGGCCACTAGAACTAACAGTTCTAGCTACCAGAGTAGTACCAGAGAGGAAGTACCAGAGAGTACCAGAGAGGAAAGATTATGCAGAGGGAGCGTGTTAGAGATTTGTGGAAAGTTACTTTCAAGTAATTAGCAGAGTACTAATAAGCACAACTACCTGAGGAAAATATTTGAGACTAGGGTAAAAATCAACTGAAAGAATTAGAGGAAACAGTGCCAGTAGTTAGTCATGTCTGGGAAGAGTGCTATTCCCATTAAACAGACTGAATGGCCATAAATTATAAGGTTTCTTTTTTTCTCAGTCAAGAAGTTCAAGTCTCAGAATTGGGAAATAATGAGGTCTAGACTGAGCACTGCTCTACACCCGCCTCGACAAATGATACAAGACTCAAACCTGAAAGCATCAAACTGTTTCTAAATAACTTAAGTGCATTCTAGAACAAAGTTAAAAAAATATTTTTAAGATTACAAAAATTTCGAGCATCTAACCAGGTAAAATTTGACTACAAACTAACACAGATATTGGGATTATCAGACAAAACATTAAAACGGTTCTTCTAACTGTATACCACATCTTTAAAATATAAGCAGAAGATTGAAAGGTATTAAAACTGACTGAAACAAAACTCTTACAAGTGATAACTACCATGTCTGAAATGGACAAGGTTTTTGCAAATCTAAGCATTTGACTTGTACCAGGAGGTAAGATATAATAAGGTTTCAGGTATTCTGCATGCAAAAAATTAATAACATGCATTTCTAGAAAGCTCCAGTTCTATAGTGGAAATACTTTTATTAGCCAATAGGAATTTAAAAATAATACAAAATCTGCACAGATGGTTTTATATAACTTTTATATAACTTACATTTTTAAAATGGAGTTTACTTACGCACCTGTGTGGCTCAGTCAGTTAAGCATCCAACTCTTGATTTAGCTCAGGTCATGATCTCAGGGTTGTGAGACTGAGCCCCCCTTGGGCCCTATGCTGGGTGTGGAGCCTCCTTAAGATTCTCTCCATCCCTCTTCCTCTGCCCTGCCCCCCTCACTCTCCCTCTCAAAATCAATCAATATGGGGTTTATCATATTTGTTTGAATATGCAACATAAGCAATAAAGTACATGTGTTCCCTGTCAAAAAATACATATTTAGAGAGAGAGAGCATGCATGTTGTGGGACTACATCAAGTGGCTTTAAAAAATATAATTAGAATTCTCTGTGCCAAAAGAGTGGAAGAGGAGAAGAGACACAGAGAGAGAAGGAAAGAAAGAAAGGGAGAGAGAGAGAGGGTAGAAAAAAAAATAATCAAGATATAATGGCCAATATCTTTCTATATTTGTTGAGAACTGTATACCTACCAATCTGAAAATCTCAATGAGCCCCAAGAAAAGGATACCTGAAATAAACTGCACTAAAGGCATACCACAATCAAACTGCTCAAAACCACTGATAAAGATAAAAATTTTAAAGCATCCAGAAGAGAGAGAGAATATACACTTCAAAAATAAAGATCACACTAAAAGTTGAAAGAATTTATCAGCAACCAACCAGCACTACAAAAACGTTAAAGGAAATCCTTCACAGACGGGGGAAAGACTAACCAAAGGAGATATGAATCTATACCAAGTCATAAGAACACTGGAAATGGTTAACTGGTAAATGAGTAAAGATATAGATAGATATAGATCTATAGATAGAAGTGTATATTTACAAATATGCAATGTGTGTATCTGTGTGTGTGTATGTATATGTGGATATATATATCTCTCACATGTATATATGTGTATATGCACATATACATATATACACATATGTAAGTATACATATATGAATGCCAAGGGAGATGAAGGAGCAAGGACCATCTGAGGTGGCTGGAAATCATTTGACTATTTTCACCACATAGCTCTGTATCTCCTGCCTTTTCTACTCCCCTGACACTCCTCCCTCTTTTAGCCAGTCAATTGAGTGTTTTTATTCTTTAGTTAAAGGGTTTCCTGTTGCTCCTTTGTGCTCTGCCTGGCTTCTGCCATCTCTATTTCTCCTTCACATGGCTACCTCAGAAAGGTGGCTTTCATGCCTAAACGGTGGGGTAAACACCAGTGTGAGAGACCACCGATTCCTATTCAGAAATTGCTATTGAAATTCTAGCTGATTTCCTGAAGATCTCACTGAAGTGTAGCTCCTTCGTCATTCTTTTTTTTTTTTTTCTTTCTTTTTAAGACGCTAGCTGGTCCGTTAAAACCATTTTCTCTTAAGCCATACCACGGCATGGTTCCCATTATGAGCATGGTTAAATAATTCTTAATGAATCCTCCTTTATCAGTAAGACTCAGCTCTTGTGAGGAGGATTTGCTACTTTTAATTCTATATGGAACATAAATGGGTCACCAAATTGTTCCACACTATTACTGACAAGATATGTCGCCATCATTTAATTACATTAAATTTTCAATTTTTGAGAGTCGCCTTTAATGTATGTGACTACACATTTTGCGTACAAGGGATATGCAGGGAAAGAAAAAGCATGTCCAGGGTCCTGAATTGGACTTGGTGAGGCAATTTAAGGAAGGGCTAAGTTCTGGGATAGCTTGTGCAATATAACGCATGACTTCAGAGTGAAAGCATTTATAGAAACCAAGTGCTTCTCACAATTGGTGGACATAAACATGCATTAAAATGGTCGTAAGATTGTAATTACCTAGACATTTGGGGATGTTGCTATCTGAAAACAGACGGTTTGGAATTCTAGTTGAGGAAGGGTTCAGAAGTGAGGCAATGTGCTTCAGTGATCTTCTGAAAGTTACTCCAATTGCTGCCTGTATAAATCATTTACTAATTAATCACACCATGTGTTCTATAGCAGCCCTGAATTGTAACTCAAATAATTCTTGTTGTATGCTTATCCTGTATCTCCCCGAACAAACTCTAAGATTCTCAGGGGCAAGCCCATGTGTGCTTCACTGACAAGAGGAGGTTGAATAGTCCCTTGTTTATAGTTTGTGCCCAATAAATATGTTAATGTTTGATATGTTACTGAAACAGAATGAAGAGAGCTTATGTGACAAATAAGTACAACAATTAAAGGGGATATTATAAAGTCTTGAAAAACTGAAGGCACATAAAAAGTCCTGTTTAAGGGTCAAGTGTGGAAGAGGCATGAAACCTACTACTTTGTAGACACTGAATGGATAGGAAGTTGAAAGGTAGGGAAAGATTATATATTAATGGCTGTAAAGGAAAAATAGAGTATTTAGAAGGCTTTTCTAGTTTCTGAAGTTTGAATGTAACAAGGACAACAACAAAAATCCATGAATTTTACTTCCCCGGATCTCATGAGAAATTGCACCTTGGGCTTTAGACTCTTGTCTTCTTATGATCTTGTTAGACTGACACAAAGCAGGCATGTGACATATGACAGAGGTATTTGTTTCCTGGGGTTGCTGTAACAAATCACCAAAAAGTGGGTGGCTTAAAAACAACAGAAATTTTTTTTTTTCTCTCACTGTTCTGGAGCCCAGAAGCCTGAAATCAGTATCAGTGGTACAAAATCAAGATGTCAGCAGAGCCACACTTCCTCTGGAGCTTCTAGAGAATCCTTTCCTTGCCTTTTGGTGGCTTCTGGCAATCCATGGCTTGTGCCTGCATGAACTCCAAACTTGGCCTCTGTAGTCCCATTACCTTCTCCTCTCCTGTCTGTGTGTCACATCTCTCTGTGTCTCTCTTATACAGACACTTGTGATTTCATTTAGGCTACACCAGGATAATCCAGAATGATCTATTGATCTCAAGAACTTCTACTTAATCACATATGCGAAGATTATTTTTCCAAATAAGGTAACATACACACTTTGCAGAGCTCAAGCGCTTACATCTTTGGAAACAATTATCAGTCTACCAAAACATCTATCTTTGCTGTTGCTGTTATTATCTGTAGCATCATATTCGTGACTCTTTGTGATTAGACAGAGCTGAGTTCACAACCATGTACTATCAAAGTCATATTGAAGAAATTATGTACCTTCATGTTTCAATTTCCCTACCTGTTAAAAGGGGTATGCATGGGTAGTATCTCACAATACTGTCATAATTATTAAACAGGATGGTATATATTTAATTTTAGCAGTTTACACTTAGTAAGTTCTCAATAAACCATAGCTATAATTATTTTTATGAAATTAATAAACCCTATCACTCAAAACAAAATGTCAGTTAATCTAAAGGTTACAAAAAGGCATAAATCTTGACCACCATTTTTAGAAGTTTGCAATCTAATTGGTGAGATAAAATTTACAGTATAAAACAAATACTGGAGCAGAAATGCATACTGAAAAACTTAATGCTATAGCAGTTCGAATAAGAATTAAGGGCATGGCAGGTTTTTCCCCAAAAGGTTTGCATTGATGGGGCTGAGAGGTAGGACATGCAAAGTCACATGGGAACAGGACATGTGCAGTAGTAAGAAGGGATAAGGAAGGGTAGTAGGCAGCTGACAGCCTAGGACACAGAGGGTGCAAGAACGACTGGAGTTGAGTATTGGAATGAAGGCTGAAGACACTCTGCGGTCAGTACACTAGCCTAGAAGCTCCATGAAGGTGACAACCGAAACTGTCTCCAGACATTGCCAAATGTCCTTAAAAGGAAGAGGGCAGAATTGTCCTGGGTTAAGAGCTACTGGGAGAAACCAAATGAAGCACCGCGGGAATTAATTTAAGTTGAGCAGTTTCAAAAGGGGAGAAGCTGGAGTACCATTAACCACATACACTAATGGATTTCCAGAAGACATGTACTCTATTGATTTTTACCTAGTGAAATCTAGAACGTGATTCCCCTGGCAATATAATAATATAATCATTTCTAAAATTCCAAATAATTTTTTAAAATCCAAGACCACAGATTGAAATGTTTCTTCAGATGTTGTTATAGCTCATATATCTGGAGGGGAGGGTCTCCATGAAACAGGAGGCACCAGCCTGCCAGTGTTGCTTACAGGGCTGGCCCTGGAGTTCTGCACCTCCCGTTTGTTCTACAGAGGACACCCGCATCCCCAGGGGTGCCAGTGCATATCCTGTTATCAGAACTAGACTTGATTTAAAAGGAACAAAGAAAACACACATATTGATTTCTGCTGCATTAAATACATTTACACTTCAAAGGAAAAAGAACATAGAAATGTTTCAATTTGAGTTACATACTTAAAATTCCATTATTAAAAAAAAATTCACATTCTCTAGCAAATTTGGTAATACTCTTTTTTTACACTTTCATAACCAAATGGTTTCCTTCTTACGGGCTATATTTTTTGGAATACAATGAAAATGGCAAGGCCATAGGAAAACAAAACATGCAATTGCCCATTTAGCATAACAATACACACATAACAATACAAAGAAATTTGGAAATACTCCATACTATAGAATTTTATATTAGGAGCTCCAGATAGAGTTACTTTCTATTAACTCGTGGTAATAGAACAAAATGTGAATCTGGACAAATTAAGTACACAGATAATACAAAAATGCCCACGTTTGGGTATTATTTGAAGTAAGCTCTAGCTCCAGGTAAAATGGTAAAATTGCTAATTTTGGGGGGGGAGAGGGCAGCCTCTGTATTTTTCAATAGCTTTTTTCCCTTGTTAAATATACCAGTGTCTGGACAGCTAGTACTTTGATGCTTTTATGTGGATGATGTATATATTTACTTATTCAACAAATATTAATTTGGTACTTACTGTGTACCAGACACAGTATTCAACAATGATATTATCAAGATGGATAACCTATAGATTCCCTATTTTCCCTGACCCTGTTTTCATCTTTAATTAAGGTTTTCCTGTCCAATTTGATTTCTTCCCAAAACTAGTTTTCCTTTTACCCATAGGAGTTTTATTCTATTTTATAGATGATATGATAAATGAATTATTTCTAGTATATTTCTCAATGATATATGACCTCCTTCTGATAATAAAAATCACAGTAATAAGATATTTAAATTTATTAGTAATAGGAAATAGAAGATTTTTTTAGCATCATAACTTGAGTGAGGCCAGTATTATTTGGGGGTGAGGCTTATTATAGCATTCATCTAATTACATCATCCAGAAAGCTTATATTTCTGATTACCTGGAATTTATGTTTCCCCAGTTCACCTTGCTTAAGAGCCCATAAACTACTTCTTTTGTCCTTTGAGAGGAAGAATATTGGAGAAATAGGTTGTTTGGCCAAAAGAAATTAACAAGTGATGGAAAACAAAACAAAACATAAATGAACTGGTGAATCACCTCTGTCTTGAATGTACACTTTTTTTTTTTTTTTTTTTTTTTTTTTTTTTTTTTTAGGTAAGAACTTCAACTTCCCAGTGACCCAATCACATTGCATTCTCAGGAAGAACTATTTGTAATTGGAAGTTGTCAGGGGACTGAATTATAAGTAAAGAAATGACTGAATATTGACTCCATTTCCAGAACTGTTCTAGGCCCTATGGAAATGCAGAAACCGTGTCATAACTCATTTCTCCCTGGGACAGCTAACTAATGCGAGCATGAAGTACTCCAGAGTGTCAAAGGGGATGGAGATCGACATGAGTTGCTGTGCTCAGGGATGACTCCATGGTTAGTTTTGATATATCCTTTATGTGTCTTTATGTCACAAAGAAGGAAATATGTGAAAATAAGCTTTAGGATGCTTAAATTACTCCAATTTGCTTTTATTTACAGTTGTGTAGTTCCTGAGGATAGTGTTTGAACTGAATGCATTTTGACAGCACAACAATACAATTCCCATGATCAGTATGAGATTACCCATTGCTACACAGATCTGTTACCTGCTTTGTTGCTTTTTCTTATGTCTGGTTGTCTACTGTTCACCATGTAGTAGATAATTACCATCTTATTATATTTCTGTCTTTAGATGGAGCAAACTTAAAAAAACCAGGGGAATATGAAGAAAATCAGACAATTTCATTTGAGCCACAGTGAAATGTAATTTGTATTTTTTTTAAGATTGAGAACCATTGCGTGCACTCAAGAACACTTGGCTCTCAGTGCTAGAAGAAGGCAAAGAGAAGGATAAGGAAAGTATTCTTTCACTGTGCTCAAAAAGTTGGTTATATATTTTCCACAAACATATTTCCCTCCAAGTATTCTTAAAGTCACTGGGAATTTTCACACAAAAAAATGCTCTAAGCACTTAGACCATCTGTAACAGGGGTGCAATTATACAAATCATGGATAGGTAGTTTTTTCAAACTTGATTTCCCCAAATCTGAATTTTTAAATTTTGCGATGGTGGGAGGACCATACTGTCTTACAATGATCCAAAAAACACGAGCCGCTGGTACCTCTACCTTTTGTATACATGGCTGGAAAGGGTAGGATACAAAGTTCTCTCTTATTTAGTATGTATTGCACAGAGCAAGAGGTCTCTATGAGATGCTGACTTGATTTTTTTTTTTTTTTCTTATGGCTCTATTTAACACATGCTTAATCAAGTAGGGTTATAATTTGAGAACAGTCAGATGGTTCTCTATTCAAACATATCTCCTCTACTGGTATGGCAAAATTATAAAATGTCCATCATTAGACATCCCCTTTAGTTAAGACATTAATGTTTCTTTTTAAAATGCAAATATATTATTAGTCATTAATATCTTATTACTAATTAGTTAATCAATTTTATCCTGACAAAGAGAGAGACCAAAAGACAAGGGAAAATAAGTCCTGGGCAAGAATATTTATGAAGTGAAAGATCAGCAAAGCCCTGAACCATAGGCATTTCTGGGAGGAGGGTTCAGATGAGGCAGCATAGAGGAGGGATTGTAAGGAAGACAGATAATATTCTGAGAGCTTAAAACTTTCAGATCTGTCTCAAACCTTGATACCAGAATAATCATATATGCTGACTGAGCCAGTGACCTAACTTGAAATGTGTGTGTGTACTGGGAGGTAGGTAAGAGTCATATGTACATCACTTGTATGGATTTGCATTCTGATGACTTAAATTTACTTCGGAGGAAGGGTGTAAGACAGAATTGATGATTTTTCTTGGACCTACAAAATGCTTAAATTTGAGCAAACAACATGACCACAGTTTGGGGGAAATGGTTGGGTTTTGAGAGATACTGAGAACACAAAGTAAAACAATATAACAACAACAACAACAAGTAGTTTTTATGCAGCAGCCAGTGCACAGAATGAGACTATGAAAAGATGAAGAAATGACAGGGAAATGTTAAGGAGCATAAGGGATGGGCTGCTGAGTTGGCATGACAGGTGTTCCTGGATGCTTCACTCTTGACCTTCCCATGTAACATCCTCAGAGAACAGTCCTCGATAGTCAGTAAATCCTAGTTCCTGTGGTTCCTTCTACAAGTAGAACATTAGTTGGCATGTCAGAAGTCATGGCCGATATTAATAATAGCTAAATATTTTGAACCTTTGCAATATATCAGGGACTCTGTTAAGCATTTTATATGTAAAGGTTATGGTTATGGTTATATGGTTAAAAAGGCCATGACAAACAATAAATTACAAAGTCATCTAAAGAAACCATTTCCAGAACAGAGGGGTACTTAAATGTGCTTTAGCCTGTCTTTCCAGACATCAAGATAGAAAGGCTTTCTTTCTCTCTCACCTTCTAAATAATAACTAATACTTTAATGTCATAACACATTACCAGTTCACTCACTATCAACACTTTGATGTTTAGAATATTTACATGCTTCTAATTTTTAATTTCTTATTCCATTCTCAAAACAACCTTGGAAATTATGATAAGAAAACTGAGACATAAATTAGTAAGGAAATTTGCCCAAGTCACACAAGAATAATTACTGGAGCCAGGTTGGAAACCCAGGCAAAGGCAGAGTTCTTAATTACAAGACAGAGCAGGTGACTTCATGGACCTTGAGTCAGTGTGACCTCAGTAAGTCTCTGCTCTCTCACTGGTCAAATCTGTAAAATAAAAGAGGTGGCACTGGAGTTCTGAAGTCCTTCCTAGCTTTTAAATTCTATGACTCAATCCTAGTGAGGTTATGGGGAAACAGTCGTAATCATATCCCACTGGAGGGTCTCAACGTAGATTGCTTTATAGCAGAAACTTGCCAGTGTATTATTTCACTTCTAAGAATTCAACCCAAGATACACAAAATATAAAGGCAAGACTTGATAGATGAGAATGCTTATCTGAGGTTTATATATACTACCATGCAATTTGGGAACAACTTCAACATCTAATAGAAAGGGGTTGTTTATATACATTTTGATGTATACTTTTTTTTTTTTTTAAGATTTTATTTACTTATTTGACAGACAGAGATCACAAGTAGGCAGAGAGGCAGGCAGAGAGAGAGGAGGAAGCAGGCTCCCTGTTGAGCAGAGAGCCAGATGCGGGACTCGATCCCACGAACCTGGGATCATGACCTGAGCTGAAAGCAGAGGCTTTAACCCACTGAGCCACCCAGGTTCCCTTGATGTATACTTTTGATGAACGATCATGCTCTTACTAATATGTTTTAAAAATAATTAATGATATTGAAAAAACTCACAATAATAGGCAAAAATAAAACAAGATATAAAATTATAAATATAGGACTATCCAATCTTGATTGATATTTACATGTAGATGCAAACAGTATACATGTTTATATTTTTTTAAAGGCAAAAACATGCAAGTATTAACTTTTTTGGTAACATCATTATACATAATTTCTATTTCCAAATTTGCCAATACTCGTTACTTATATGATCAGAAAAATAAAATAATTTGAAACAAAACATATTCAATAATGTATAGCAAATCCCATGAACAATTACCCTCTTTTCTTCTTTCTACCTCTGATGTCTGAGCAGATCAATGAGACTCTAGTCTAAGACTGACTATCTCTAGATCCCCAGGAGCTGGTCATGTTCTTGCTGCAACCACTTGGGAAGGGTTTTGGAATGACCATATACTTTTACAAGGATTGTAAGATTTCCCACCTGGAGAGCATGCTGATGGCAGCATGTTATCCATGGCCTGAGACACTACTTATAAAGACCTGTGTAGTGCTGTTAAATCCATGGTCATCTGATGCTGCCTCTAATAGTATGTAGCATATTGTTTGCACTCTATAAATTTTAAGTCATAATAATCAATAATAATAATAATGAGGCAATAAAAAATAACTGAACTCAGTAGCACTGATGCAGTAGTTCTTTATGAGTTCCCAGTAGGGAAAGCAAGTTATGAGCAAAACTAGGAAAGCCACAGTTTTCAGCATGACAGACCTTCCAGAACAACCTGTGAAGCAGAACCAGTCTCAAGTGTGCACACATATGGGCATGTAGTAATGTCAGTTTGCAATTCTAGGAATCAGGCCTGATTAAATAGTATAAGAAGAACTGGAAAAATTTGCCTGATTCTAATTATCTCTCAATTGTATCTATACCATTATGAGAACAGGGTTTGAAAAATCTGAGCATGTCATGAACTTGGTTGGGTGTACAGGCAAACCCAGTGTGAACTTGTTCCACTGTAATTCTTATCTTCCCCAAGGAATCTGTTTAAATCATCCCAATCTTCGTGTTCTTTTCCTTTCCATACTGTTGATAGCACTTGCTGCCTTATTGGTGCATTCAGATGTTTGAATATTTTACATTGTACCTTGGATGTATTTATGTACTTTTCTCTATATATCTTCTTTGTGAATTTTCTAAATTATAGGATCATTTGCTTGAGGTTTTTATCCTGCCAACAAGTGATGTTGGAAAGTTAGGGCTCCTATGAGCAAGACCCTGGTCCACTCTTAACGAAGCAACCATGGAATAGAAAGAGGGGCCTGAGGGCTTGATATGTATGTGTGTATTAATTTCTTCTATTATTTTCATTCCCTCTTCACTAGAATGTAAGTGGTTGGAGGGTACAGCTTTGTTTTATCCACAAGGTAACTCCAGCCACTGAAAAAGCATCTGCAACACGCGGAGCACTTGATAAATATTTCTGGTGAGCAAAAAAATATTTGGAAAAAGTTGCCCTCCCAGAAAACATACATCACTATGAGAGGCTACCTCATCAATTCTCAAAAAAGGCCTTTTAAATCCATGGGGCTTGGCCAGGCTGGGGTAGTAGCTGATTTGAGAGTAGCTGATTTGAGAACATTCAGCCTAAAGGTGACACAATTCCCCTTGTATCTATCAGAGAACTGTGCTGAATTCATTTATTTTCCCAGCCCCTGACATTGACCTGATTACTTTCTGACACTTAATTGTGACAGATCAAGTATTTCTCCTTGTCCATCTTTCATCATGCTTTGTGATCCAAGACACCAACTTTAAGCTTTTTTAATCCAAAACAATCACAACTGACCAAGCCAAACATATCAAAACAGAGCAAAATCATAGGACTGGCCACAAAGGGGATATTCACTAAATTCCTACTGTGTTAAATGACATACTCTACTTGCACACCAGCCGTAATAGGAAAGAAATTCCTATGTGTATAAGACACAAAGTAAAAGACTTATAATGATAATTGTTATTATTCAATAATCTCTCTTTGTTTTCAGTTAATACACAGAGGAAGTGGATTATGCATTTTCACTGAGCTTTCAATTATATAGCTGTAGATAGTAAATATGAGATATGCATATGTTGAAGAATTAAGACTATTCTGACTTCCCCCGACACCTATTTTTAGGTTTTGCTGAAAGTCTCTGTGTGACCAGGGAATTGAATAATAAAATACATGTTCAAACAAAATTTAAGGAGGTTGTTGTCTACTGTTGAATCATACTCCACAAAGAGTGTGCTCACACACTCTCAGATAAAGATTAGTTCATATATTTCAATGTCGTGTGTGCGTGTGTGTGTGTGTGTGTGTAATATTTTACTAAGGTTGTCACGTCTCTTTCTGAATGTAAGCTGTTTGGGTTGAAATGCCTCACAGAGCTAGCAAAGGAGCAGGCACAAGATATGGACTGTTGGTCTATTGTTTGAAGACCTATGTTTGGGATCCCTGCTTTGAGCAGGGAGATTTATTGTTCATCTACTCCAAAAGATTTACCTTTGTCTTCCTCAAAATTAATCATGGACTTTCTCATCTGAAAACGTCCTTAGGGATCATTCTGCCAATCCCTGGTCTTGAAACACGAAATTCATTTATCCCAAGCTGAATGGGTGGTCATCTAACAAATTCTGGGATGAGAAAATTTAAAAAGTAGAAATTCAAGGCCTGCATGTTAAATGTGAAATAGCAGCAAAAGCAAAGAGACACGAACCCAGGAAGAATAAAGGACAATTGACTTTCAGAAAATTTGAAAAAGAGATACGATACCAAGTTGGATACCCAGTTGATCAGCGCCAGGAAACATCTCATTTTACATGAAAGTAAATCGACAAGACCCCCTCCTCTCCACCTGTGCTTCTTTCACAGTCCAATTAAAATCACGTTTTCTTTGAAAACACAGAAAAAGAAGGAATTGTCTGGGCACGTAAGAGACATCAGTCGTCTGGTTATGCAGACAGGTGCATTTGTCATGCCCTGGGGAGCAATGGCGGTAGTTTTATTTTATTAATTGAGAAGATTATACATCCATGATAGCCACGGTTCCCCATTCTCCTTCTTGGAGAGAGGATGGAGGAGGGAAGTGAACATTCCATAGTTAAGCAGGAAAAAGCCCCCCCCCACTTTTTTTTTTGTTTTATTGCATTCTAATTAAGCATGATGGGAGTGAGAGATCCTACAGCAATGCAGCAGGCTTGAAACACTGACAAGGTCAATTATCTCCTGATAAGCCTTGCACCAGCAAGGATTAATAATATGACTAATATTAATTGAATGTGAGTTCATTGAGTTTTATTTCTTATTTTAAAGTTCTCTTGGCGGGTGTGCATGCCATAGTGCACGGAGAATGATGGATGGAAGTGATGGAATCACTAATAAGCCCTCAGACCCCATGGCCCACTAGGCACACAGAGGATGCAGGTTTGATTTTCTTTTTGGGTTTCCAAAGAAACCCTGGCAGAAACCTAAAAGGAGCTAGTTTTATAATATAATTTGTTCCATGAATGAAGAAAGTACAAGAGATTTCAGACCTATGAATTCAGAATTTCTCAAATGAAATGAATGCACAACTAACTGATAATGTCACTTAAGGTGAATTAGGTATAGTTGTTTCATATGGAGAAAAAAGAGAGAAAGCAGGTCCACTTTCTTTCATGGAATCCAAACTCACAGATAAGTTGTTAATATATAATAATATATACAATATATAATATTATAAGTAAATAATATTAATTATAATATTATATATAAAATATTATTATTATATATAGTATACATCACTATATATTATATACAATATAATGTAATATATATTATATTATATATAATATATATAAAGTAATGTATATATTATATATAATATATAATGTAATATATTGTATATATAGTATATATTACATTGTACATATAACATAATATTAACCTATTATATATAATAATTGTTAAGTACTATTTAAAATTATTTGAAATTATTAATATAATAATATAAGTGTATTATAATTCCTGTACAATGTTCGCTTTAATTTTATGCACCTTTGTTATGAAATTAGGAAAGTATGTCCAGGGACAGAACTTGTTTTGAATGAACTGAAAGATGGATGCCAAAGCATGTATTGTGTATTGTGATCTTGAAAGTGATTTCATTGACTTGGGAACTGAGATATGCTACTTTAATCCAATTTCTTCCCCATGCATTGGTATGGCTTTTATGGCTAGAGATATCAGGCCTCCACTCACTGATTCCATAAACTCACATCACTCCTTTTCAAAAGTTGGGAGGGGATGTAAGGAGTTGCATATTCTAAAGCACAGAAAATGTAGTAATTTTGTGTTTTTGAAACACAGAATTTATTGATTCAATAAAACAACATCCCACTTTATTTGACTAATCCTTTATGTTTGAAATGCTATTTGCTTTTCAATAAATGTTTGGTTAGAATGAATGCTATCCACAGAAACGAATAGGAGAGAACCAAGGAGAGTAACCACAAGTGCAACAAAGGTCACAAAAGACCTAAAAGTGATTTGAGCCCAGCTTGTCAATGCTTTGAAGATACCTTCAAATTACATGTGAGATTTTAAACACAATATCAATTTCCAATTAACTCATCTTTAAAGTTTTTTTTTCTACCTGCCTTAGCTAAATATGAAACCTCCCTCCTCTGAACTTATAGTTCAAAATCAAGATACTCTAACTTGACATCTAGGAACTAGCTTTACTATTTGCATCTCTATCATTTTGCAATTCAACTCATATGTAAATGTGTATTCATTCTTCCATGTGTTCTGGTCTTATCTCCTCAATAGAGAAATTCCTTGAATATGGGTGCCATTTCTTTAACAGTGTCATATCCTGAAGAACACCACATGAGGCAGAGGATGCAGTAGGTGCTAAATATTTAATTGAGTAACTAAAGCTCCAGCATGTTCTACATTCAGATGGGAAATCAGTGACAGGCATATGCAAGGTGCACGTGCAGGTGTCTTTCCCCCGGTGATCCTGATACTTCTAGAGAATCATCTGGATTTAGCAAATGACAGTCATGCTGGGGAGAGGAGTAGGGATCACACGACACAGTACCTACTATTCAAAACTAACATATCATAGTGGGAAGAGGGATAGAGAGAGTGAGAGAAGAAACAACTTCTACTGCAGAGAAGAAAGGAGAGGAGACTCATTTGTGCCAAAACAAAGCCATAAGCCAGACTCCTCCAGGGGCAGCAGAAGTTCAGAGCAATGAAAAAGGCGCTGGAAAGGTTGGTACCATCTGTAAGTTTATATGCTGATAGCTTGGGGGGCAATAATTATAATTATTTAGAAATACTGATGAGAAAGTTCATAATTAAGAAAAGCAAGATTTAGATAGAATATAAATAGTTGGAGGTAGTGTTCTCTGTTTTGTTGTTTCCTTATTTTTCTTATGATCTACCATTTAGTATCACCCAGGAAGAGTGAGAAATCCAGGGCCTGATGATACAGTTTCTGATGCACACTCTGCCCAGTGATTTTGTCCACTTATTTTCCCTCCTCTGTGAGTGGGGTTGGCAAATACAGTTGCCACCAAATGAGAGCAGTTGATGGCTGGAATATTAAAGTCTGATGCGTGTGACTGGGGTTCAATAAAAATACATCAGGAAGGATGAAACCCTTCCAATTCAGTCATACACTTTGCTCTGCAATTTTCAAAACCAAAGTACCTGAAGTCCCTATTGTGACGCACTGCAATGTCCCATCACCTGTGTCTTTCAGAATTTTCCATTTTCTCCATTTTCCGTTTCACAGTTAAATGCAAAGCATGTTTATAAATGATATTTATTTTATTATAAATAGGCTCTGGGTTCCTTTTTACTTCTGCCCCCTCTTAATGCATTCTATGAAGTACATGAAAGTGTGGGCTCAGAATCCAGCCAGACATCTTCCCAGTTACCATGACAGAGAGAGTGACATGTTGGGTTCAGAGTCACACTTTGTGCTTATATTCAGAATTATACGTTACTGAAATGAAGTTTAACATTTTTTTTTTTACATAATAATGTCTATTTGGCCTTACAGAATTATCTGTATCTCCACTCTAATTCTGCTAGATGGTAAGGATCTAGTTGGGGGTTGGAGAAGACACACTTGATGACGAAGCATGCAGTTCTACCTTTTTACTCAATGGTTGAGGAGACGAATTTCTCCTGCCAGTGACTAAATATGGGAGTCTGTACTTTCTTCTGGTGCTTAAAAAACATTTTGAAGCACCTCACTTTAGAAAGGGGAAGAGGTAGAATTTCCCCCCATCTTATCCTAGTACATGCTCTTTACATTTCTCCCTCCATAATCCCGAAACTTCAGATCATCCTGCCCCATAAATGGAATAGTGCACGTGGTAGCAGGTGGAATCTCATCAGCTCTGAGTCATACATAAAGCCTTGACTTTGAATTGTAAGCCTGCAACTTAAGATCTGTGTCTTTTTGGAAAAGTTAACATATATTTTCTGAGTCTCAATGACCATTCTTCAAATGAGAATATTAGCATATACTTTAGAATGTGAGAATTAAAGGAAATAATCTATGGAAAGCATCCATTTCTAAGAAAAGAAAGAAAAACATGGGTCTCACTTAACTCATCTGGAATCCAAATTCCTTTATCACAAAATGAAGGTGTCTAAATAATTAATACTCGGCACTTTAATGGGCTTGCCACCCACTAACCTTGTGATTCAACAGTAGCACCAATGAGCGGAGCATCCGTTTTAGCTCAGTGAGGCTGTGGTACAATCGTCCCTCAGTGAGAGATAAGGAAACTGAGGTTTAAAGAAATAAATCATGTGCCCTAAGTCATACAGCTGACTGGTAGGGTCGAAACTATTTGGCTTCAGAGGGTTACTCTCATTTACTGCAAAGTGTTTTATAGGTGTTACTATCCCATTCAATGGATCAATAAGACAGGTACTTTGTTGAAACACTGCTAAGTAAGAGGAAGATAGTATACCATGTAAACTCTGAAATACTTTAAAAAATATCATTGGGAAATTTTATCTCAAAGACAACAGATGTAGGGAACTATTTAGGCAAAGATGAAAGTTTACTTTCCATGAAAATATGAATAGGAGACCTTCTCAATTTATGCCATTTATGAATTGGGACTTAGTTTTAGAATGTGTGTGGGTTTTTTTGTTTGTTTGTTTTGGTTTTTTTTTTTTTTTTTTTGCATCTGGGTTGTTTCGATATGACATAACATATACAAAACTCCTTTAAAAAGGAGGCAGAGTCATGTTTGTGTTAGATGAATCAATGGCTCACTTGCCAGTAGGTAATTCTGAACAATCTCAGCTCTTCTACTTTGCCATTCCTGAAGAAAAAACTAGAGAAGGAGTTTTGTTTGTTTGTTTGTTTGCTTGTTTTTAAGCAAAGGTTTTTAGAAGCAAGGGAAATAATTTCCATGCTCTTAATCCTGCTGAAGGGAAATGACATAGAGTATCCTCAGTCCCTTACTTGGACGTATATGGAAGAGGAGGTAGCAGAGTAGAAGCAGAGAGATAAACTGATAAAGGTGAGAAGCGACTGGTAACAGCAGACAGCAGAGGAAGGTGGCAGGACTGACTAACATGCAGTGAACAGCCCAGGGATTCAGAATATACTGTCATCACCAGAGGGAGAGGGGTATGGATTTGGACCTTCCAGAACCATGATTTTTGTTCATGAAGAGGACTCTGAGACAGTAAGGAAGTGTGAAACTACTCTCATAGTTACCTATTTAGGAAGGCTGAGATTCTTATTTTAAGAAAACCCTTCAAAAATTTTAACAAAAATATTAAATATTTTTATTGCTTTGTATAAAGAAGTAACCTTAATTGTCTGAAAAAATAATAACATTGATGAAAGCTGTATTATTACAGCTGGGAAAGCAAACCATTTTGAGTCTGTGTGGCAGATGATTGACTTACTGCCTGAGATAAAATGTTGCAGCATGAAGGCTCCCTTCAGTAGAGTGATTGAATATGTCTACAAATAGCAATCCGTGTTGAGTGCCTCTAAGAAAGGTGGTTGACTACAGAGTGTTCTCTCAAGTAGGGAAATGGTGACCAAAACTGTCACCACACCACATGGGTCCATATTAAAACTCAGTTGCCTGTATCTTCAGTCTGATTGGTTCCATTATAGAAAAAATAAAATCTATCTGGCATCATTTAAACCAAGCAACTGGTCTATCATATGGTTGAGCGCCCTTCAAAAGTGGTGCCAAGTCTAAAATGATTGAGAAGTGCAGATGAGAGATAGAGGAACCACAGGTATGACGGTGTGAAGAAGAACCTATTTCAGTCTGGTGAACTTATCCAGTCTCATTATTTCAAATATCACTCATGTGCTGATAATTTGTTTTTCTGGCCCATACTTTACTCCCAAATTCTAGATTTAGGCCTCCTACCGCCACCTCAACATTTTTTTCTTGGGGTATATACTAGACACGTATTTAAAACTGGCATGGATGGGGCATGAATTGCGCTTTAAGGATGAATAGAATTTGGCAAAGAAGAGAGGAGGAGAAACACACACACACACACACACACACACACACATCAGATGAGAGTTGTACAAAAGCATAGCATAGATCAACCAGGAGGAAAAAAGGAAAGTCACAGTACAATTATGATAAATGAGAATCTTATTTTGCAGAGAGCAAAATAGTAATTTTATCTCCAAATATGATAGAAGAAAAAGAAGGAGAAATTCTTCACTGTCTCTATGAAGAGTTCAGATAAGACACAAAAACGGAGGAGCTAAACGTTTCAGCTTAATGGCTTTTCTTAAATTTTAAGACTGCAAGTATCCCCAAGATTCTCATTGATAAATCACCTTCTGGAACCCCTTCAGATTTCCAAATAATCCCTAGTCTTCAATGGAAAGAGAAATCAAAACATGCTGTCGTAATTTGGGAAGATTTTGTTCCAGTTCTATGTTAGGTCAAGGCCAAGTTCAAGAATCAATCGGTTTCTACCACCACCACCCACCCTCCACCTTGGCATACTCCTCACCATAGTCAAGTGGCTACAGTTTTTATTATTGCAGCCCAGACTACCTTCATCGAACTCTTTCCCAGCGCAATAAGCTTAGAGACAATAGGATAGCAGGAATCTTCTTTTCCGTCTCCTCTTTACCGCTAATCTTTATTGCCTGTGCATTGCAAAAACAAGCATGAAAAAATAAGACAATTTCCAAAGACAGAGTAAAATCCCAAAAGGTAACATATAACCATCTGGAGTACAACAAGCACATCATATTTTCTTTCTTTAGCAAGACAGTTCTGAGTTTTATGGAAGTCATCCCAGTAGGCAAAGACCTACTAGCTGTTTGTAACTCCTTAAAATTTTTTTTAAAAAAATAATAAAACTGCAATGTTTCTTTAATGTCACAGTCTGAATTATAAGCAGAGAGTTGGCACATCTCTCATTTTATTCATTCTAATTACAATTGCCTTGTCACTGAGATGCCAACCTGACGAAGAGCAAATCAGGTAGCAAATCCCCAGGGGCCGCTTAGTAACAGGAAGGCTGTCTCCAGTGGAATCAACGTGACAATTTCTTCTTTCCCTCTTCAAAGTCGAGAGTCCCCCTGGACGAATTCACATTTGATTATTTTCGCTAGGCTCTCTGTCTTCAACTGCTTGATTAGCATCTCACTCACCTAAGAAATTAGACTAAAGTTTGTGACCATTAAAAGGAAACCAAAGCATGTGCGTGGATGCCTGTTCGTGCATGCAGCACACCTATGAAAAACCATGTTCTGAACTTGGCACTGAGAGCTGGCACTGATTATACTGTGTGAGGGCCACTGTGTGTGTGTGTGAGAGAGAGAGAGAGAGAGAGAGAGAGAAAGAGAGAGTACGCGTGCATGTGTGCGTGCGTGCGTGTGTGTTGCTGTTTATGTTCCTAAGAGGTGATCTCTATGCAAATCTCAGTCTAGAAATATTCGAAAACCATAGGCAAAGGTGTGGTAGTTGGTTCCATAGGTACCTGATTTTCTTCTTTCTAACTTTATAGCAGCTGTGCTTAGAGATAAGACCACTGTGCCTATTATTACTAAAATGTTTCGTATAAAAGCTGCATTCTTTCTGGTAAAACGCATTTCTATACAATGGTGCAATTAATGTTAGAGGAAAACTAATACATCAAATTAAAAACATTCTGAGAAAATTATCATGATAGTCTCCTCTCAGTCCATTGCCAACCACTGATGTGATGGATCAATGGCCCAGGAAACAGGACAGAGAAGGGACTGATGGAGCCAGAATTCTGCCTTCAGAATCTTTTTTCTACTTCTTCCCTGAGGTCTTCCTTAATTACCCTGGTTGATGGGACAATCATTCTTAAGTCTTGGTGTATATAACAGAGCAGATAACTTGGCACTGGGTACAGACATTCCACTTCACTACAGGTGAGCTGTAGCTCAAAACCTGCATTTCAATAGTCATCAGGGGTGATTATATTAGGAACATAACTACATTTATTCTCTCAGATCCAAAATCCTATAATGATAATGTCAATATCATAAAACTGTCCCACAACTCAACTAGGGCGAACTTTTAATTAGGATGTATGTCAGCTGCTCCCAAGCAATTTCCAAGAAAGACTAGGTATTAACATTCTCTTTTTGCTACACTACACACCGTATCTAATAAGTGCTCAGTAAATGCTCGCTGGTATGAGTTGATGTAATGCAGAAACAAAAACTATTTTGTTTCAGTGTCTTCCTTCTAGAAGGCAAAGTTTCCTTTGCCAACAGACAGACCATATACCTTTAGAATTCTAAATTATTTTAGAAAAACATTAGTCTCTTCAAGGAGATTGGCCGTGGGTGACTAGCTCTCTCATAGGACAGTCAAGCTCTAGGCTACCTCTCTTACTTGGATGAGGTGAAATGATCAGTGCTGTTTCTGTCCAGTGCACGGTTGATGATCTGGCTCCTCCACTCATGGCCACCTGATCTGCCCAAGCTGAAAAAATACACCTTTCTCTAGGACTGGAAGGTCAGCCAACAAGAACAGAGTTACATCAGCTGGGATATAGATTAAATACTGTGGCTTTGAACTTTCATGCCAAAGAACAGGTTCATATTCTCCTTCACGCTCAGAGATCAGCAAATTGAATTATCAGCCTTTCATGTGATAGTTCTGTGTCCAGTCCCTTATTGCTTCAGGGAATGGAGAATAGCAAGTCATTGTTTTTGCCCTCAAGTATCTTGCAGTTTACTTTGGGAGACAGATGATACAATGTATAACATAAAAATAAAAATTTCAATAACACTTAATGATAGGCACTAAGGATGTGCCAAAGAGTAAAAGAGTTCTAGAGCTGTCTAGGAAGGCAGAAAACAGTCTGGGGTGATCTGAAAAACCCTCAAGATGGATGTGTATCTCACTGATTAGAGCAATGAGTAGATTTGAATACAAAGATTTGTAAGCCTGAGTGGAGATGGACTGGGTCAGAAGCATGAGACAGGCAAAGCTGGTTTTCTTTCCTCCTTGGTTCCTAATATAAACTGGCACTCAACTAAAGGTCTGCCAGCTAACCCATCACATTAGACTTGTCTTCTCTGACCGTTCTCCCCATCTGACAAAAACTTACCAAGTCATACATTCACATATTTTCTTGCTTGTCCAGAATATATTATTTATGCAACCTATTTTGTACTCAACTGTTATATTGCATAATATGCACTTTTTATGTTTGTACAGCCCCCTCTACTCATTGAAACCTCTCTCCGGTATTTCATCTTCATGGTGCCAACTTACGAATCAATGAATTAATTCCTACAAAAATAATAAATGAGAAACTCAAGGGATGCTCTGACATAAAGGCAAATAAGGATACATTTTTCAGAGAGACTGGGGAAAAGACTCAAGTCACATCAGGAGGGCTATGACTCACACAGAATAAGTCCTTAGCAGCAAGATATGTGCTCTCAAGTCTAAGCAAGTTAGGAGTTTTATCTTTCATTTCACCAAATTTCTATATTTGTCCATATCCTACTAACACCCATTAACAAAAACTGTGTACTTTAGTCTCACTCTACCCCAAAAGGCTGTGGCTTCCAATTACTTAGGAGGAAATGGCCCTTTTGAGCCTCTATAGCAAATTCTTCCCTATGTCTTCAAATTCCATTGTCATTGCTCAGTTGCCCACAGAGTTAATTTCATTCATTATTCTCTGTAGTCTGTATTTTCTTGCCATAGCATTTTGCTCAAATGTTCCATCCTTCATGAAGGCCTTAGTTCTCCTTTTTATCCACTCAAAGCCATCCCTCCAGACCTAGAAAAAACCCAGAAGTCTTCCGGATATTGTTGATTCTTCCACATTCTTGGATGTAGAGTCATAGGCATTTATCTCATGTGATGGGACTTGATTGCACGTGTATACATGGATGTGTGTGACTGCAGAACATTGGAAGAATAAGTGTGTACTATTTGAAAAGAGTAGATTTTGGTCATAGGAGCTGGAATCAGTTTGTACTGGAACCCTCTGCCTCAGTGGCCAGAGGGACCAGACCTCACTGGTGCATCCAACGTGTTTTTATAAGTCCACACAGGAGTCAGGGAGGCTACAAAGGAGGTTCCCCAGCAAGCCTGCCCAATCTACTTGACAATCTCCAAATAGAGACTTTTTCACAGTTGGAGTAAAACACATCTCAGACTCTTCTCCTCTACTAGAATAAAGTGAGTTGCATATATTTGGGTAGTTTAGGAGGTATTTAAAATGCAAGCAGACAAGCATTTACAAAATCATTGTCTTTTGTGGGGATATGATGGACCCTGTACATTCGAGGGGATGACTATATGCATGTGAATCTCAAATTTTAAAAAACCACTTGACAAAGAAAGTTCTCTATTTTTCAAATCACTGCTTCTAGATTCAGTTTAATAGCAGATTAGGCAGTTCCGTCTGCCTGGGCTTGAGCCAATAAAACTCATTCATAGTATTTAGTGGATGGCTCTGGTAAACAAAGATGGTTGCAAAGCCACCTTTCCCTCAGGTAACCATTCAACTACCAGAAATGTGTTCCAACTACGAGCAGCAAGTTTAAAAAACAAACTCAAGTGTGACTCAAAGCTAATATAAATCAATCACCATTAAAACCTTTTGGAATACAGCTCTCTTTTCCACAGCTCTTCATGTCAAATACCAATGAGCATGTCATATATTATTATTCCCTAGCATCTTAAAAGAATGAAGATATCAACAGCCATTTAGATAGGCACCAGGAATAGAAGTGAGACTAAAATGAGTGAAAACAAGACCTAGCCAAATGGCAGTTTTCTCTTTTATAATATCCTTAAACATGCCTCATAGTTGCATCATATAATTATTCAGTTAAATAATAAATCCATTTATAGCTGAGGAAAAAAGAGAGAAAATTAAATGATGAGGGAGGTTTGGAGGGATGGAATGTTTTCCAGGCTGGGAATGGCAGCCTTGAGAATCAATAAGATTAGGAAAAACAGGCAGCAAGTTCTCAATACAGGCACCTGCCGAACAACGGACTTAATCCCAAACTGGAGACTCCATAGAAAGAGTGAAAAATTTTCTACTATGGAGGGAATTCATGTAAAATAAAGTTTAATTTAGATGTAGAAAATGGACCTAGTATGGGAATGATTCCCTGATAATGCTTGAAATGACAGAAAATGTGTTAAAATAATTTATAGGGTCCAGTTGTACTTCATCAAATGATTAACGGTATTCCATCTGCTTTCTAAATATTCCCACCTTCTACTAATTCCTCTGAAATTTTGCCATTTCAGTCAAACTAAAATTTATTAGTACCCACTTACTGTGATTTACATGCAGGATGATTTGCACGCCTCTTTCCTGGGCTATTTGCATGTCTTTATTAGGGATGCAGCTTATTTGGGGGCACATTTGATTTATAAGCATTTGGCAAGTCTGCCCTTCTATTCTTCTTTCTTTTTGATTCATGCAAGGGCAGAGATATATTCCTGGGGCTTATTCATTCCCTAGGAAATTAATTTTTTAATGAAATCTTCCCATTTGGTTAAAATTTGCAAAAAATTAGATTCAATTTCCTTTGCTTGGCTGCAACAAAAGTAGTAGCTAGAATTAGGACTTCCTTTTGGTAAAATTTTGAACTATATGAAGTTTGTATACAGTGGCTGTGGACTCACCATTCTATGACTATATTCTCTTCCTGCTCCCTAACCTAGTCTTCATAGTTTATCTCAAAACACATTAGATATCACTTTTAAAAAAATACTCCCAAATGCAAATCTTCCCTCCCCCAACCACTGGGTCTCTTTACTCCCTTTTCTACCTTTTAAGGACCATCGCTCGCTGGCCTGCCCTTACCTGTCAAGAGAAAAATGATCTAATAAAATTATAACACCAGTGTAAGAACAATTCCCGCCTCCATGAGGCAGCTGGGATTTGAAATGGGACACTTAGAGAAACAATGCCTTACTTATAATTTCATAATTTAAAATGAACTATTCACATATGCTATGTACTTAAATCCTTGAAATATTCTTCAGGATAATAATTATACATATTTCAGTTTTATGTTAGGGGACACTATGACTCAGGAAAGAGGGAGACACTATGACTCAGGAAAAAGATTTAGGGGAAGATTGTGGGTAATGGGGTATCCAGAGCCTGGTCAACTATCACCGAATCCCATAAGTTTGCATTCCTGCACCGGCTCCTAGTGCTAAGGGACAATGCACTAGTAGCAGAGATTTATTTCCGGAGTAAACTGTGAGATGCATTTTCTTCTGGGCAAGACAGCTTTCTTATATCTTTCAAATCAAATTACCTGAGTGGCTTCCTATTCTGCCTAAAATTGAAGAAGAGGAGGAAAAAACACATTAGGAAAAGGTTGAGTACAACTATAGAGGAATCTAATTTAGGAGGTGATCTCATGAGACCTCATGCCCACACAAAACAGTCCACAGCAGGTCATTCTTGTCAGCTTCTCCAATCAGCGTATTTCCATTTTTAGTCTAATGCTGTTCAGTGACCTTGTCCTGTGGCACAGCCAGACAATATTATGGGAGAAACAGGAGCAGCAATAGCCTAATTATACAATTACATATTCATTTACCCCCTAGAGAGCCTAAGACTTTTCTGAGAGCCAAACAAGAAGTGGTTGGCTGGAAACTCATTTTGAAAAATTGCCTCACCCCAAGATACAGAACCTTTTCCATATATGGAACATATATGGAATTATCAGCTGAATTGCATTGGTTGATGTCAGGAGAAAAATAAAATTATGGAAGACACTTAACCAGATGTCTTAGACATGTAACCAGATTTAGAAATGTATCATAAAGTCTGCATTATTTGGCAAGGTAAATTTTATCAGTGGAAGACAATTCACACTCAGATTGTGTCCAAACATTTTCTTATTTGAGCAAGTCATCATCAAAACTGTCTTCTATTCCCTACCCATGCTATTTTGACTCCTTTTTGATATAAGATATGTGCTGCTAGGAAAGAATAGGGGCTTTTGGGAAAAAAAGAAGAAGAAGAAGAAGAAGGAGGAGGAGGAGGAGAAGGAGGACGAGGAGAAGGAGGACGAGGAAGAAGAAGAAGGAGGAAGAAGAAGGAGGAAGAAGAAGAAGAAGAAGGAGAAGAGGAAGAAGAGCAATCGTACCCTACAAAGTCCCTTTCTGCTTTTATCTATCTTAAATACTGATAAATTCATCATTGGTTGCCCAATTGTCTTTCCTGGTAGTAGTGGTGTATGCTGACATCTACATCAAATAGTAAATATTTGAGGCTTTGCACAGCACATGCTCTGTCTCAATTTTTGACTCAATTCTGCTGTTCTAGCACAAAACCACCTTTGGAAAATATGTAAATAAAGCAATATGGCTGTGTTTTAATAAAATTTTATTTACAAAAAAATGCAGCAGGTTGCATATAGCCCATGGACATGTAATATACTAACTCCTGTTCCATAGAGTCCACATGGTCTTGAAAGGTGTGGTAGTAATATATGTTAGGGGAAGGTAGGTCATTGTTTCTTTTCCACTGTTTCCATTTTCAAAATTGTTATAAACTAGAGAAGATCAATGGGTTTCCTATTTTTCATAGTCACTCTGAAATTTAGTATCAAAATACCTCATCAGAATAACATAAAAACAAAGATATACTTTTACTGAGCAAATCTCAAATATCTCCAACAACTTCTAGGAAAAAAAAAAAAAAAAAAAAAAAAAAAAAGGTCATTTTTTTTTTCTTTTGCATTCAGCGTCATTTCAATTGATAAAAAGTTGGGCCCCATAATGCATTTATTTCTGTGATTACTCTGTTATAATCAAAAACAGATCTCTACATCTACAAAATTTGCTTTTTTATCATACCTTGTATTCTCATGGCTTTTCATGTGTCATGCTTTTGTCCTCTGGCCGTCTTCTACATAGAGTACTCCCCTCTTCCTCCTAGATATGCTTCAGTCTTTCATGACTAATCTAGGTCTCATATTTCCCAATAATGCATGGTTGGTTACCCAAAATGGCCAATCCTTTTTATATTCCCGACCCCTTTTTCAGGTTTTCATATCTAGATCCACTTTCATGTTTCCGTGATTTCAAGGAAGATGCCAGTGTCTTTACATTTTCCCATAAGCAGCTCTCTGTGCAGAAAGGAGGACTTGCATTTTAATTTACTTTCCCCTGGCAGGAAGGTGACTCTGCAGAGTAGTCATACTACCAATTATATTACATGTAACAACGAGCATCTATAAGATACTTGGACAGAATATATGACTAAATTTGGAGATCACGATACTCATTGCCATTATTGCTACAGTGTTGTTTGCAAATTTTTATACCAGTTGACCCACATGGAGATCCAAACTGTAATTTCCATTTCATTATACAATGATCTAATTATCTCAGCTAATTTTCCCTCTTGTTGGGGGTGAGCTTAGATATATAACTAGTTTTGATATTACTTCCTTACAATTAGAGAAATAAAAGCTAAGAAATTACAGATAACCTGCCTCAAATGGCATAGTCTTATGGTAGATTACCTAAAATGCTATATACTTAGTCAAGCATTGCTTCTGTTGGATAGTTTGCCACTTTGAGGATGAATATGAACTCTGTTACCAGAATTAAATGATCAAAGATAAAACTGTCTCCTAGAAGAAATTGGAAAGAAACAAAAATACAGAAACACCAAAACATCCTTGTCATAAAGAGTGTAACCCAAACAGGTGCTTCCTCATGGGCACATTGGAAAAGCACGGCCTATTTGAAAATGCTCGTTATATTCCCTTATTTTCTCTACACCCATTCCTTAATCATTAAGGAATCAAATGCATAGTGACCTTAACAGGACCCCATGCCTTAAGTGACCATCCCCATCTGGCCCTATTCCCCACCTGTGTATATATGCACAAGGAAACTATCATCTTCTTTTTAGGCCATTGCCTGTGATAGCTGGAAAGATGAGACCAAGGCCATAAACGCGAGGTTTTGAAATGCAGCCAGATGGTTGCAAAAACTGTAACAGACTGGGGGTTTCTAACTTCTAGGGCATTGTCTTCCTTTCCTTCTGTGAGGATGTGTTTTCCTGTATGGTTGTCCTACCACATCTTCAAAAGACTGCAATCTGGTTTCCCCATTGATGATAAAGAGATGTCAGATTTCTTCCTATTTACAATATCAATTCTAAGCCTGAACAATGAAGACAACCTTGGGCCTCTCATCCATTTTACCCTTGTTGGTAGAAAATGAATATACAATACGCATATATTCCTAAATGGAATGTAGGATTACTCTTTTTATGATTAATGACTGAGATCAAGTTGACAAATTCAAAATCCCACAACATGTGTTACTAAAGGAAAAGGAAAAAGGGAATTTATGGTATATTTTTAAGCCTGGAAGCAAGAAGGTACGCAGTGATGGTGTTGGGGAGTGGTTGGAGGATATGCCAAGGAGAAGTTCCGCATAAAATATGAAAGGAACAGAGAAAGGACATATGAAAAAGAAATTATGACAGGAGTAAAGCAAGTCAGTGGAAGTCATCTGTGTGTAATTGTAGTAAAAAGGCACCCTTAACAGTGCCTCTAATTATAAATCTGACTTGACAAAGTACTTTAAACACTTCTATAGTTTGCTGTATGCATCTGTCACCTAGGACTAGCAATATTAAAGCGTATGTGAACATCAGAGAGGATTCTGTGCCAGGCGCAGTTGGTCGCCTCCCAAGAGCCATCCCACCCATCTTCTTCCTTGGTAAAGATCTCGAACCTTGTTTCCTATTGAATCGCTACGTACTCCCTGGCACTTTCTCCTGTCCTGGGATGAAAGCTAATTAGTCTAAGCAATCATGACCAATTATTCTGCTTATCTGTGCTGAGTTCACTCAAGGGCATATGGCACAGCCAAACCTGCCCAATGATATTAGAGGAGAGTATCACTGGAAAATTTCTGGGAAAGCAGCTTGTCCAAGGAAATACAATTGGTTGAGTCAAGTTTCAAATCCAGACAGTCTGACTCAGTCTTCTTTTGAAATGTGAGTAAGAGAGACCAAGAGGTCATTTCTCTCTGACTCTATAGCAGATATTCTGGAAGTTATAAAGTAAGAAAGATTACATTGGAGAGCTTATTAAATACAGATTCCAAAACTCCAATTTTATTATTAAACTCTCTGGTCAGGTAATCGTGATGCAGGTGAACTTGGGATCATACCATGACATGGGCCACTTGAGAGGATTTCCTGATTCTTGCTCTGTGAATGGAACTGAGGAATAGGCAGTTCCTTATCCCTGTTGTATAGAGGTTTATTTAGTCTGGGGAATTGTATTAATAATTTATTCTCTAGTCCTCTGTAGGTAAATGCATGGCTTTTAAACTGTCTATGTCTGGTGAATAATCCTAGATTTCTGCCCTTTGTTCAGACAGAACATGTGCCAACTGCTTTATTTATATTGGTATGTGCTTGATGCAATTACTAGGATAATCATTACGAATGCTAAATTCATTTGTTTATTCTTCTGGAATAGTGCTGTCCAGGAGAATTTGGTAAAACAATGGAAATGCTCTATATCTGTGATGTCCAACGCTAGTATGAAATTAGTCATGCGTGGCTATTGTGCACATGCAATGTGCCTGGTTGTACTGAGGAACTAAATCTATAATTTTATTTAACTTCTATTTATTTATATTTAAATAGCCAGTGTGGCTAGTGGCTATAATACACAGCTTTAGAGTAGTGTGTGTATATGTACAAGTAGGTATTTTAGGAACTTGAGAAAATTATTTCCTATTACTGACAAGTCTAATTTGTAGAATGGTCTCTGCCGTGCCATTTCACTTCTCTTGAGAGCCTACCACGTGATTCTAAGCCATTATAGTCATTGAGGTGAGGTGCTTGTCTTCACAGCCTTGCCATTCCCAGGATGCCCCATCTCTGTGAGGCACTGTAATCTCAATGTCAGACACATTCACAGAAGCCAGCCTCATAGAATCCTGACAAACAATAGCCTGGCATCCTGACGAGCCGCCACAGCGCTCCCAGGACAGGAACCACCTTTACAGAGAGATGAACTCATTCATTATTCTGAAAGATTAAGTACCAAATACCTCATTAGAGAAACTGCAAGCTGAAAAACAGATAACAGCTGGAGAAAAGGAAAAAAGCCATTTTCAGATGAGAAAGTAGTAAGGGTAGGGACTAACTGGTTCTGTACCAAATGGGTCTGGCTTTCTTTCCCAGTCTCCCAGGACCACATTTTGCCCAGAACTGGTGCCCATGAGCTTCCGGATTCTTACTATAGCAGCCAGGTAGTACTCACCATTAGAGTCCTGATGGAATTAGTAGAAATGACAGACTGCTCAATAAATCACATGCTGGTTTCTTCCATTTGAATGAGAATTGACTGGCACAAATGATTGATTAACATTGACAAAGCCATATGGGTTCAAATCATATTCCTTTTGTTCATACTTTCAAACAATTCAAATTGCATCCTTCTCTAAGTTTCAGCACTGAGGTTTTTTGTTCTGTTTTATTTTTTTCTCCATAGGAACATGGGGTGAGTGGGAGGGGGCAGACTTACAGTAAACGCCAAACTTTATGATTCTCAAGTCACACTGGCTATGTGATCTTGGGACAATATTTAAGCCTCTGTCTCCTCATCTATAAAACAGTATCATCCTTATTGGTGTAATATTCAACAGTCTGGCTTTCAAGACTGGTATCATCACCATTAATACAGCTTCCACCAACCCTTCATGCATATCCAGTTTCACACACTTACGATATGATTTGGACTCTCGCAAGTAAGTATAAGATGCTCTATCATTTGAGATTTAGCTCTTCTCTCAACTAAACGGAAAGCTCTCCAAAGACAGGCACAAACTGTAACTGTGTCAGACCCTCATGACCGTATGTTCAATAGAACACAGTTGACCATTTGTCTCAGTCACCAGAGTTTTTCTTCTTCTTCTTCTTCTTCTTTCTTTCTTTCTTTTTCTTTTTCTTTTTTTTTTTTAACTGTGGCTGCAGTGGAGGAAAGTGTGAGGGTTACTGGAACTATTAAGAGGACTGGCTCCTTGCAAGAGCTTGCCAAGAATCAGATAAACATCAGAGTCAGGACTGGAGCTCAAATAAGGTGGATGGTGTTCAGTCAGAGTCAGAGAGAAAAGCAGTAATCATTAGGACCTCCTTCCTTGGGCAGGGCAGTAGATCCTATCCTGGGATCTAGGGCAGAACCTATTCTTCATTCACAGGAGGAAAAAGCCCAAGAAGAGTGAAATTGGGCACCTAACTCAAAATTTGATTTCATAGCATAATTCTTATCATAACATAATACCAGGAAACCTGACAAAATAACTCCAAGATAACAAAAAGTTCAATTTTAGCCAAATGAGCCAGGAAGAAATGTATAGGTTGAGGCTAGGGAAGGGCAGATAGAGTCAAGGCCATCATTAGTGTTAGGAATATGGAGAGGGGGAAAAAAAAAGAAAAAAAAAAAAGAAAGGGATCTACATTCTGCAGGAGCCTCTGTCCTAGGTCTAGATGGATAGCTTTAGTCTAATTTCCAATAGGTTAGGGGGCGGGGAAGTAAAGACAGATCTGACACTGGGAATGCCCTGTCTTACTGGAACTGACTCGGGGTATAATGCAGATAAAGCCTAGAAGTGAAAAACTTCCTTGAGGATCTCAGCTGGGAGTTGCTGGGTAAAGCAGATTCAGAAGAATTCTGTTTGTGTAAAGTGCATGTTATCATCAAGAAATGATTATTGGTCTCCTGAGTACCCATAGTCTCAAGTACATATTGCCTGTCCTTATGCTGACCTTTCACTATTGTAAAGATTAGTCCAAGTCTAGTTGGCTTTTCACATATGGAACATTGAACAATGACCAACAGGTGGGGTCATGCACCATGGCTATTCAAGTTGTAACCATGGGAATAAAATAATAAGTTGGGACCAATAGACCAGCCAGTCTGGGAATGCTGGGGAGGCCTTCAGACTGATAGCCTTCACTGCAGGCTTTGTGTCAAAAGACCTGGTGTTCGGTCAACCATGGGGACCTCTGAGTTTGACTCACAGCATTTCAAACTGACCTCTCTGCTATCTTCCTACAACCTGAACTATAGATTCGAGTTTACGTCTTGTCTATGCCTTCACTCTGTGGTATGCGTGGATTCTGTTTGGTTTCTCTTTCTGCCCTTACATTTCCCTCCTGGACTAGAGGAGTTTTGAGAAAAAAAAAAAAAAAAAAAAGACTGCCTTTTCTTATCAACTTTCATTCCCAAGTGCTAAAATCTGCTTAATCCTCTAATTATTCCTGTCTGGCTGGCAGTGTCAGAGTATATAGAAGTAACTTACTCTCTCACTCATCGCATGTGTGTGTGTACACAGGTCCATTTCCCCCAGACATGAATTGAACCACATCTGTGCAATCCCTTTCTAACACTGTAGTTTGGACAGAGCTTTGTATCTTTTAAAGTGATTAAGAACACAGATTCTAGAGTCCGAAAACCTTAGGACAAAAACCTGGTTTCACTGGTTGGGGTTAAAATTGAGCAAATTATTAGACCTATTTAAGCATATGATTCTTCCAATCTATCATGAAGAAAATAACAGTGACCTATGTCATTGTGAAGTTTAATATTCCCTAATACTTAGTAATTATTCATTTAATGTTGTCTTTATGATTACTTAGTATTAACATTGTTATAACATTTCTCCTATTATCTTCACTTTCAGAGACCAGATAAGACCACCGGTTCAAACTTTTCTTTACTGCTAATTAATTTCCACCTTTAACAAATTGCTTCACCTCTATAAAACCAAGATCCTTCAACTGGCAGTGCTCTCTTATTTATCTTAAAGAAGTGTCACCGGCATCAAAAGTAATTCATAGATGAGCACATTTAAACATTTTAAACTATTATAGGTGACTCTCCCAATAGCTCTTCAATGCATCCCACCACCACCACCACCAGATCCTGTATTGAACACTGCCCCTTTGCAAGTTTGACACACTATTCTTTGACCCAAGGTAAAACAGAACAAAAACAAACAAAAAACAAGCTAAATTTCATTTTCCCCAGTGATTTTCTAGGCCCTTTTACTACCTTGCTAAATCATGTGTACCATTTAGGGTGAGCAGTGTATCAGCCACACATTTTATAAATAATTTCCCCTTACCTTTCTCACCTAATCCAGTCATGTGGGTCAGACTTCATTATTTATTCACATATCAGGAAATGGGAACAAGTCAATATATGACTTGCCTAAGATAGAAAAAGGGCATAGAAATGAGGGCATGATGGAAATTTTGGGTCTTAAACTAGATTTGTTACCCACTGGTCCACCAGATTCCTACATGCTTGTATAGTACTTTTACAATCCATAATATGTCATCTATTGCTTCATGTGGGATGGTGGGGGAGAAAAAAAAAAAAAAAACCCAAACAACTTGCTCAATACTAAATGAGAAGCCAAAGAAGCTCAGGTGACAATACTGTGAGCTTTAGTAAATATAATGCTGTCTCTGCATTTCACAAACTAAACTTAAGCCAGATCACCACATACTCTCCCAGATGAGTTTCCCCTATCTAGTCTTTGCCCTGCCTATTAAATTCAGCCAGGCTAAATTTCCTTAAGTCTGCTCAAGATCCTAAGGAGTCTTGTTTTTTAGCACCCACTAGTGTTGGGCTGGGAATTTGCTGGGCAACATTTCTTTCCACTTATATTTCTGGGGAGGCTCTGTGTCTTCCACATAAGTCATTTCCATTCCTCTTCTGACATGGCATGTGCCTATCCACACAGACTCATTCCTCCTTTCCTGGGCTAGCCCTTCCTGCCCATTACTGTTGAGGTCGTCTCCCCTCGCTCCATCTCAGAGCTCCTAGGACTTTTGTCATCTGACCTCCCAGACTGAGCCCTTGTTCTTAAAAGATTGGGGATACTTTGCTATTTCTTGTGTTTATTTTGGTTGTTGTCGTTGTCGTTTTAATCAATTGCATCTTGGAGCATTCTGAGAGCAGATTTCATGTTGCACAAATCCTCTGTTCTTAGAACCCAATGAAACAAGCTAGAAGAAATTTTTGAGGTCATTTGAGTAGTTTCTCAGTATTTTAAAACTGCAGCTCTTTGGTTTGAACATGGAAGCCTCCAGTTAGAATAGACCAGAGCTAGGTAAACTGCCCATACCAACCTACTCTGTTTATCTTGTTTACCCATTTCTCTTGAGAATCCCCAGAACTCTGAGGAGCAGAATTAGAAAGTCACTGAACGGCATTTCCACTTTATAAATGAGGGCCCGGGGTCTCTGAAAGTAACATAGGATACCTGCCCAAAGATACGGAGCTGACACTTTGCACAGTGCTGGCAAATCACTCAACCCAGGATAGGACTAGTTGAATTGAAAGCATTGGTTGATTGCCAGTTGTCAAGTAGCAATTACCAAAGCTTCACTTTGAAAATGAAAAAACAAGAGGGAATATCAATTTATATCAGGAGAAAATGTGTACTACAATACTTAAGAGACCTTTAATGATACATATTTTTGTTTGCTAAGATTCTAAGATGTTGAAAACCTAAGACAATCATGCTTAGTTATTTCCTATAAGCACCTAGAGAAGGCAGGAACCTCTGTAAGCTGAGGCCATTTTAGAGTCTTTCTTGCTTGCTACGCTTGCTGAATGCTCTCTATTTAATATCACTCTTCCAAAGAGGTAGTTAACCAAATAAGATGAACAGTGGTCTTGTAAATGGAAATCACATCTGTCAGGGGTGAAAAGCCTTCTGAAAGGGGTCCTCTACTCTCAACCAAGTAGAACTGTAGTGTGAATATTTTTCTGCCTCTTTGTAACAACTCTGATGGAACTGGAGACATACAGCCCCACTGTGTTCATTATTATTAACTCAATCCTGAGATAAACGGCATAATTTGCAGCAGGATTCTTAATATTACATAGAATAAAACTGTAGTTTTTTCTTTGCTCATTTATTCATTTAACTAAGTGCCACTTTCATTCAGAAGGTAGTTTGCTCTGTTTAGGTCTCTCTTTGTACCCTGTAAGCCTGGTGGGTTTAAGAGACTTGTAGTATGAATCCCAGGTAGCTCTTGCTTTTCTCTCTGTGAAGCAGTAACAGATCTATGAAATTGAAGAATCTCTTAATTAATACCATGAAGTCATTTCTTAGGTGGATGTGGGATTCAGGAAATTCTATTTTGAAGGTGACTGAGGACTTCACATTGCAAGCCATAATCTGGATTTTATGACCTATTTTACAGTATCACCTCCCCTTTTCTGACTTGCAGAGGAAAAAAGTCAATATAATATGTGTGAGGCAGTATACCTGGAGGACAAATGTGTATCTTTTGAAAGGTATGCACAACCATGAAGTATAATAGTACAATATGAAATTCACAATATTGACTAATGTGGAATGAAATTTTGCTTTCAAATACAATTTATGTCTTGTTAATGATATTTTTTTCCTCTATCATTTCTTTGTTATTTTCCCTGGTGTTGATTCAGTTCTAGGACCTTCAGTTTTTCCTCACTATAAACTCATCTCTCAATAGCCTTTATTAATTGACTCAACTTCACTGAGAAACTATAAAAATACACATAATTTGCACCTCTCAGTATGTGCACCAGCCACCTTTGGTCCTTAAATTGACAAATAAGTGAAACTTTAGGTTTACTTAAAAGACAAATTTGCTCTGATAATTGTATTTTACGGTTTATATGACATAACAGCACTGGGCTAACCCAAATGTTAGAGCAATGTAGGTGAATCTGAGCCCGTGCTAGGACTATGTCCTCCTTTATTGGAAACAAAGAGTGAGGGGGAAACTGGCACTATCCAACAAACCATCCATCCCTACCAATATGTTGAGTCCTCAACCAGCCAAGTGTTTCTCTTAGGATGCAGGTTTCCACAGGTGTGTACACTCAGCAGGTCCAAGTTCAACCCAAATTTATATTTCAAAGTGCACTGACCCAGGACTTGATAACTTCTTGCCCATTTATTTCTCCCCTGCTCTCCTGTGCTCCTTGTTCTCCAGTTTTCTGCAGAGTGCTCTGACCCTCATCTTCCATCTCATCTTATTATATGTGGATTCTAGACCCCCTGATCTTGCTGGATTGTCCAATCAGCCCTTGGTCTTGACTAACCCTTGTCCTAAGAAGACTTGAGTTTGTCTTACATGTGTGGATGCCATTTGTCTGGAGACTTGGGACAACTATTTCTTTCATACTCAGTAAAGCTCCTCTATCCCTGAGGACTCCAGGGAAATTCAGTGACACTGAAAAAAACATTGAGAATTACCTTTAAATATTTGGAGATAAAAAATAATCAAAAACAATCAACTGCTGAGCCAGATACAAAGCTGGGCTTTAATGTGAGCCTTCTAATTCTAGAATTCCAACATTATTTTTCTTATCATTAGTTGACTTAGGTGGTTGTTTGTTTTTTTTTTTTTTTTTTTTTTTTTTTTTAATATTGAAACCACATGGCATCATTGCAATGCATTTCAAAGTTTTTGAACATTAAACCTTTCTATGAATTACTTATAATTCTCTCTCAGGCTGAAGTTAAAGAAAAGAAACATGAAGTACACTTCAAAAAAATCTGGTAAAATTATAATAGCAGAATAGCAACAGCCCGACCACCCATATAATGAGACTTCAGCTCCCTGAAAATGTGGTTCAACACATGTGTCAGTGTCAACCCAAGGCTGAGATCTAATTAGGGCACATTCAGCCAGTCTGATTATGTGTTTCTTGTTTGGTGACAAATTCGTTCATTTTGCAACATTTCTGTGAACGTCCAGCAATTTGTTTCTGAGCCTGAAGCAGATTTTAAAAAATATATAATTCTATGGGGTGGTGAGTAAGAGTGTTCTTCAGTAAATAACCATTAACACACACTCTCCTCATCCGAACCTTTAGATGAAACTGCCAAGCCTGTTCAGCGAATGCACGGATTCAGTCAATTAATATTTTTGGACACTAATCTGGCTTGTTTACTTTACTGATGACAATTGATTAGTAGAATATTCAACTGACTTGATTTAAATGAGTAGATCAGTTATGTGTACAGACTGCATCTGATTTTCAAGGACCAAACATGTCAGGGAAACAGGTGTGAATAAAAGAAATACACTGCATGCTTGATCTGAGTTTGTCACAAACTTGAGTGACCCTCCATGGGAAAGTCGCATGACTTTTTTGGCATCTATTTCCTTATTGATATCATAACCTTCATACATTCATCACTTAGAAAGCTAAATGAAATAATGGTTCTGGCTTTGCCTGGAAAAGTTTGTAATCACACATATGGAACAGAAAAGAAAGTACTTAAGTTTACTGGATATCACCAGGATATTTTTATGAAGCAGTTTTTTTTTTTTTTTTTAAGAAAAAAATTGGTAAGACCTTAGGTCTAGAGAGGGACATAAGGACATATATGTCTCTAAAATCCTGAGCACTTAAAAGTGTTCTGGAAAAGAAGGAGACAGAGAAAGAGAGACAAGAATAAAGAGAGAGAAAGAGAGGGAGGGGAGGGAGAAACAAATCTACAGTTTTGTTTCTTAGATATTGGAGAAGTGTAAAGGAAGTTCCTGATAATGGGGTAGGCAAATAACTTTTTATAAGTAAATACGTATATGATTTAATTTGAAGCTGTTTGTATTGCTTTAATATAAATTCTTCCTCCTCTCCCCCTCGTTCACACTCCTCCAAAACCATAGTCGCATGCTATCAAATCCTAATTTAGCAATGAGGTTAATATGTTGTATGAAAACAGCCAATATAGAAGCAGTTAATTGAAACTTATGGTGATTTTGAAAAAATAAACTCCAGAAAATGCACTACAACTTTCTGGTGGATTTTGGTTGCCCATGGGCTGTGTGAAGATGAGCACTCAGTGATCTTGTTTAGAAGTCCCAATGACTCTACGAGATGGGTAACGAACAGTCACCATTTTTCAGATAAGGACACTGCAGCACAGAGTTTAAGTGACTTGCCTGAGATCATACAGGGGCAGAGCCAGGATCTAAACCCAGATATTCAGGTATCAGTTTCCAGCTACATTATCTGGAAAACCCTTCAAAAAGCTGAGTGACTAATGTCAATAATTGAGTGACACATAATGCTAAAATCCCTAGGCATCAGTCCAGCTGGGAGACAACCTGAGGTCACCGAATGCTAGACTGGCTCCAGAGTCCTGCCTCTATTGTCCTAATAGTCTGTGCAGCATTCCCAGAACTGAGTGGGTGGGAGATGTGTCTCAGTAACTGAAGGGGTACAAAGGAAACCCTTACAAAGGGAGCTACATAGGAAACCAGGAGTTCCAGAGTTCCAGCATCAGCTCTGTCCGCCTGGGGACTGTTCTTCCTCAAACATGATAAATTTGCATGAATGACTCCCAGAGTTAGCAAACCAAACTTCCATGCTTCTCTCCTATAAGCCATCAATTATCCCACATTGTATTCATCATCAATAGTGGTATCATAAAATTCTCTTGAGACTCAAAAGTATGTTTCATTCAGAATGGGGTCTTCTACCCTGTGATGATCATAAAACAAACACACTTCTATGTATGGACATTCATGGGGTAAGAACAGTTTTTCCATATTAATTGGAAGAGTGCTCCTCACTACACACAAAATACTGGTCTGAACAGTCCCCTAAACTTGTCTTTTTTGATTTGGCATGGTGTGTGTGTGTGTACCACAGACAGTATTAAATATAGTTGGGGGTGGGGCACCTCGGTGGCTCAGTGGGTTAAGCCTCTGCCTTCGGCTCAGGTCATGATCCCAGGGTCCTGGGATTGAGCCCCGCATCAGTCTCTCTGCTCAGCAGGGAGCCGGCTTCCTCCTCTCTCTCTCTGTCTGCCTCTCTGCCTACTTGTGATCTCTCTCTGTCAAATAAATAAAATCTTAAAAAAATATATATATATATAGTTGGGGGTCATTTTCAAATGACCCCTGAATTGAGTTTAAACATACACACATACACACACACACACCCCACATATATCAAAGAAAAAAATGTGTTTTATTTGCAATGTGAATAAATATTCTGTTTGCACATATGTGTTTTTATTTTGGGGTTTTCTGAAGCTGTATGTTTGTTGTATAATTCTTATTCTCTGTTTCTTTTTATGTATATATTATTGTCCAGGACTGAGGGCTTGTTTTTCTCTGTAATACTTATACAGCCTTGTCACTGAGACTTAACCATCAGGATAAAACTTGCCACTGAAGATTTTGTAAAGGCTCCAAATAAATCACCAATTACAAGAAGTGGAGTGGTAGTCTCTTGGGTTATAACATTAAGATGCCCAAAAAGAAACAGAACAGTCAAAACTAGGTGTTTGATGCTACTTGTGAAATTCAACATGGGGAATACCTGAATCTGGATACCTTTCTAACAGCTTTTTTCTTTTGCAAAGACATGGCTTGGATGTTTTGTTTTGTTTTGTTTTTTCCCCTGATGAATATGTGATACATTATCAAACTGAATTTAAGTTGGTTATGTTTTTGCTTACATTTCTAACCTCTCTAATTGGATTTGTATTATTTTTCTGTCTTCACCAGTGCCTGTATCAACTTCCAATTTAGTGCTGCTTCATGTTTTCATTAGTGTGTGGCTCCCTCCCTCTTCTAGGTCATTAATAAAGGTATTAACTAAAGCCAGCTCTCCTAACTGCTGGTGCTATCCACCCAATGCCTCCCTTGAGTAGGATACATTTCCATTCACCATTGCTCTCAGTTGACCATGATCCAAACCAGCAAAGTAACTACATTCTTCTTCAAGTCTATTTTTATTGTATTCTTAAACTACATCTCATTGCATGTTGGACCTGATGTTTTTCTCCAGCCCACATGAATCATTACTAAAATCAAACCTAGTAGAAACCAGAAGAATGTCAGGGAAGGAAATCCACCAGTTTAAAAGGTGTTGGTATAATGGGTCTTTTTTGTGATGGTTGGGGAGGTCTGAAACCAACAAGATTGATGCAGTTTGCATCTCAGACACAGGAGATAATCTGTGGGGCTGGAACGATCACTTCTGATTCCTATAGGCTGGAAAAATGCATCAGTGGATAGACAGACATGTTTATTATTCCCAATAAATGCTCTGGGTCTGACAATTTTTCTTAGTTTAATGTATGAATTTCATTTCATAACAGCAATAAGACACTCCAGGCTGTGCATTTGTTAGGGATTATTGCACTTCTTGGGTGGTTTAAGTCATTCTGCCTTTAGTCTTATGCCATATAACATGACCCAAGGCACCTTATAAATAGCAGAGCAATGCACTGCCTGTCATGTGTTATAGCTTGAATAGCCTTGTAAAGGGACATGGATTATAGAGGTATGATAATAACTATAAAACAGGAGTGGTAATTTAAGTGCCTGTGTTGGATAATCTGTATGATTAGGTTTTTTTTTTTTTTTTTTGGTCTTTTGTGTTTCATACTACTTAGAATTCTCATTTACTGAAATCACTGCTCAACAATACAATGTGTTAATGGGTTGAAGGTAATTCAAGATTTAATTTAATATTTTAAATCTTCTCATTGTTTTGTTTACCAATTAGTTGTCAGAGGTTAGGCTGGAATTAGCTGACTTACACAGCAGCCTCACTGGCTCAGAGATCACAGGTTACCATCTTAAGTTTAGCAAATACTCTCAGGGTTGGATTCTTAAACTCCATGGAAAAGTGATGCCACAAAAAGAACACCTTAATGTTTCAATACCACAACCAAAAGGGCAAATGAGCACTATCTGTGCTTTAAAGCTAAAGCCTGGTGGTGGGCCATTAAGGAGGGCACGAATTGCATGGAGCACTGGGTGTGGTGCATAAACAATGAATCTTGGAACACTGAAAAAATAAAATAAAATAAAATAAAAATAAAGCTAAAGTTTTAGGTGGACAGCATATAACATTAGGACTAATGGAGATTTTACATTTTGTAAGCCAACATCTTATTATGCCAGATGCATTTTTTTTTTACTTTTTTTTTGTTGTTCTTGAATCCAGATGTTTGACATAATCATCAAAATTTATCTACATTTTGTTTAACTATTTTTTTTAATTTTTTTTTTTTTTGTTTGTTTAACTATTTATTATGAAGGAAATACTAAGGACAGTTTTAACTGTCAAGATGCTCTCTAGGGTTAATGAAGGAAAAAGAAATTAATCAATATGTGGAATCAGGTCCCTGAGCTTCTAGTCCCTCCTCATTAGCTGACTTTGACAGCACACTACCAGCACCTCAGCGTTCAACATTCTCCTTATCACTTTCAATGGGAAAAATACGAAGTATATATTTAGAAGAAGGGCGACAGATGAATATTTATAATGCATGTTATTTGTATCTCTCTATCTATCCACCTATCATCCACCCACCCATCCATCTATCTAACCCTGATATGTGAAGGGTTATGGACGATCACCTACCACTACACACCCCATAGAGGCATTGGTGATCCCCCCCCATCCCTGCCGCCCCGCCAAGACCCTGGACTGTCAAAGCATGTTAGAAGAGACATTCAGTTTCACATCTCTTCTTGCATAAAACGATATGGCTGTATCATAGAATTTCTGAATTACTGGAAGCACTGAAAGAAGTCCTAAAGCCTGTTTCCAAAAAATAGGCTGGCTGGATGGACATTCTCTCTTGTAATGGATTTCTACTGTTGGCAAGCTACGGTTAGAATTTTCTCAAGTTATATCAAAATAAGTCTGTCTGTAATCTCTCCACATTGGTCAAGGTCTGGCCTTTTATGCCAACATGAAAAAAAAAATTGTTGTTCAACTTCTGATTCTAAACTTCTATGAAGACTACACAGTATTCCACTTTTCTTTTGTTACTTTTAATCCCGGACAAGAAGTTCCATAAGGCACATTGCTAATTGTAGCATGTATGCTTAATGATGAAATTCTGTAGTAACTGCAGAATGTTCTGCAAAGCAGTTTATAGATTAAATTTGTCCATGTTTCATTCAGTGAAAGGAGAAGAAAGACAGATAACATTGACAATAGCCTCCATTTAAATTCATGTAATAGATCTAATATGGCACTTTGTAGCATTTTGCAGAGCTGTTCTTATTTTATCAGGATAGGAGTAGTTACTTTTTAACAAAAGAATAAGATTGAAAGAGTATTTTAAAAAAGAATAAGTACGTTGGTATTAATTTTTATAATAGTTCACTCTAGGAATATATAGACTATCATGCATATTATTATTTCAAAATTCTTATTTTTCTTTTCCCTTTATTACCCTTAGAAATCACAAGCCTGCTGAGGGCTAAAACCAGGCCAAATCACTTATCTTAGCAACTGCAATATGCCTGCCAACAAAAAAGATACATTCTATCCATGCTAGATAAATTTAGGTGTCCAGTTTAAATACAATTCCCACTCTACCTTCTGGCCACACTTCTTTCCCATCAAAGCCTTCTCAGCTTACTTTAGCCTGGAGTCACTTTCTTCTCCTCTATTGTTACATAATAATCAATGGTCATGCCATTGTTACCAATTATTCATACGTTGCATTATGCAATTAATTGCATTGCCATACTGAATTATTTTTTTTAATGTTTTATGATTATTTAATGTTTTACTTGCTTGTCTTCACTGACCAATGGAACTTCATGCTGCTAAATACCCAGACTACTGTTACAGGCTCCTTGAATTTCTTTAGCGCCTTGCATTGACTAGGCACGTGGCAAAACCCACAAGCTATATTTGCACATTTTTACCAGATACTTAAGTGGCTTCTTTAATTATTTCCAGCATCCAGGCCATCTGACCTTACTGGGGGGGTGGTAGTAAATGTTAGAGAAATTGAGACTCACATACAGCATCTTGTGTGGTTAGAACTGAGTCTCAGTGAGGTGAGGTGGAATGTGCTTCATCATTAAAGTCTCATTTCAGAAACTGCACAATGACAGCTGAAAGTTTTTCTCCCCCACATATATATTTGAATGCTCAGAAAAGATAAGAAAGCCTGAAGAAGAACAGATGTGTTAGAAGTGTGAAATGGATTAACATCAAAGCCCCCTGGGAAAAATCTGAAACATGAAATGCAGGCTCCTGACTGACAAGAGCTATTCAGAGAGCGTTCAAAGCCCGGCAGTGCATTTCAGGCTGTGTCTCTCCCTGAGCTGTGAGAGGCCTGTGTGGCAGGTAGAGATGCAGGGCGGGGGAAAACCCTCTCTGAACTTTGGGGAAATGTAGCCTACCATGTGTGCTGATGTGCAGGAGATGGGAAAGGCAAGGCATATTTTTTTTAACCATGTCAAGACTGGTTCTGTTTCATATAGAGACAGAGAAAGAAGCCGCTGATGTGTTTGATATGAAGGGCAGTGGAGGATCGCTTGGATAAAATCCTACTTACCCACCACAGGGACTCACATGTTCAGTATTTGTGACTTATTCCACTGGTCTTTATAGGCGAGTCCCTTTTGTCTACCATGACTTCACAGATTTTAATAATCATTCAAAACTGATGATTTATCTTCAATGATTTAACAGTACAAGCCAGGGTCTAGAAAATATACTATCCTCCTCAATAGTTTTAAACAAGTTATTTTTGAATAACAATATTTTTGGAAATAGTTCATTTTGTTTTCAAAACACAAACCTAGTCATTTTACAAAACTGGCAGGTAAATTCAATGAAAGCTTAGATCTGGAAATCCTGAGCATAGGTGGAGTCTTAAAAATGAGACAAGTGGCAAAGATGACTTTGGAATGAGAGAGGGTTCTAATTAAAGGATGTGTTCTGCCCATTACTGTAGATTTTAAAATTGATCTATCACTTCACTTTATGACCATGCCTTAAATAGCTCCCAAAACCTATAGGATGCATCTATAAAGTAATTAGATCTTTGATTCTTCTTTTCAAAACTCCAACAACACATATATAAACAATATCACCCCTGGTACTTAACCCCTGCTGTCCACATAAGATTATATTCAAAGTTATGACATCCCTTCCTTTATAAAAGTGTGTTTGATCTTTGAGAAGTCAAAGATCAAAATCACACCTGTCAGATAAGATGATTCGGTTGCTCATAAACTCTGGAAGCCATTTGTTGTCTGTCAGGAATATTGGAAGATGGTGGAAAGCATCTATTCTACTAGGAATCACGCTATCTCAACTCATCTCCTGCCAGACAACACATCCACTAACCAAAAAAGTTAGCTTCGCTCCAATATTTTGCATACAACTTATAATATGAAATAATTAACTGAGTTAATATTTATTAAGAGTCTATGATATTTTAGGAAAGGTTATAGGAATACAAGAGAAAAGAAACAAAAAATTAATCGTGACTGATTAATTAACTATCTGTCCAATCAACCATAACATAGTTATATTTGTCTTTTTTTTAAAATTGTTGGCTACCGTTTTCCCTTGTATATGACCTGTCTCCCCACCAAGTTTTAACTACACTAAAGTAAACATAGTGAGGCAGTTAATGGTCAGTCTGCAGAGTCAAATACATATGGGTTCAAATCCTAGGTGTTCCATTTAATAGCGTTGGCAATCTTTAACAAGTGCTTCCATCACTGATGCAAATGTCTCTAATGCTGTTTTCTCAGTTATAAAATGCGAAGAAAAAAAGGGATAAATTCATTGATGTTATGAATCAAATAAGGAAAAGGACATGAAGAACTTAGCACAGTGCTTGGCACAAAGTTGCTCATCTTCGCTGCTCATTGAGTCCACTGGGAGGCCTTGTGTGATACCCATAATGAGGTTGATACCTAATGCAGTGCATTGGTCAATTTTGATGGATCTTTAAAAGTTTTGAATGCGTTGTTAGAGAAAAACCTACCTAACCACTTAAACAATACATAAAGCTGGCCCTGCACTTGGTTATTAACATGACACAGTCTGAAATGCATGAAGTACAAGGCCCTACTTCCACTGTTCTGCAGTTGTTTCCTGGAAATCTGATAATTTCTTTTTCAAGATAAGCATCTTTTCATTGCAATCTACTTTTCAAATGTAGGTATCACTGAAATAGGAAGTTTATTCATTATGAACTTTTTCTGTAACTTAGTTTATCAAAGTAATTATCTGAATAAAAAAATCATTCAGAATCCATCAGTTACAGAAACTGTCTTATTCATCTTTCTAGTCACTGTGCACAGAAGAGTACACAGTTGGTGCCTAACATTTATTAAATGGATCAATGTACAAATCCATGCATGATTTAAAAAAATTCTTTCATTAGCATGCTAATGTGTTTAAGTTTCAGGTTTGTGTTGGTGGTGAGTGATTGGTGGTTAGAGGGCTACTGGGTTGTTAACGGGGTGAACTCAAAGGAATGAAGCAGAGAACACTTAAGAAGATTTTCCCTACATCACTTTTCCTAGAATCTTTCCCTAGTGTTATGACATCAAACAGCCATTTGGCCAGACTGTGATTAAGGTCAACACCTACAGAGGAATATCTTGGCCTTATGTATGTTGGAGAGATGGGGGAATTCTTCTCCTGAGCCAGATTAATCCTTTCTTACCAGAGCCATTACTGTGCCCCAAAGGAACTGCTCAGGGGGCTTTGTGTGCTCATTTCCTCTAGGGGAAAAAAAGGGGGTGGGGAGAAAGAAAGAAACCAACAGAGGTGAGTTATTAGCTAAGTCTAAATATTATCTGAAGGTAAAACTTAGAGCTGTAGAGAATATTTGACCTTAAAATTTTATCTCAAAACTTTTGAAGGGAAAAATAATCTGAACAGCATTGGTACTTATTTCTGAGTGAAAAAAAAAATCTTTTTTTTTTTTTTAAAGATTACAATCAAAACATATCCCTTTTTTACTGGATTTGGATGTTTGCTTGAGGCCATTGTGTGGTGTTTACCTAGCTTCTTCTAAATTGTTCATGAATTTTCTACCAACTCTTTCTTTATAAGGGAAATTATTTTTTGAAGAAACAAAAGCTCAGATTACAAATGTATGCTTTGCTGTACATGGCTGGGGTAGGCTGGGAGTGAGGTGAAATATCCTTCTCTAACGATGGAGCTAGGCATGCTGAGACATGGAAGAAGAGGACAATAAGAAGCTCGAAGTATCTGAACTACTATGTTATAGGCTTCATACAGCAGGAATTTGTCAATGACATTTGAATGTATCAAATCAGAAAAAAAATGTGGATCTATTAATATTCTGCCTATTAAAATATATTATTGTACTGATGAAAGTGGTACTAGAAGAAGGGAAGGAAGAAAGAAGCAGTACTAGAGATTGGGTGGTGACAACTTAAGCCAGAAAATGACTCAAAACACTTGCCAGGATAGAAGCCAAGGAAATAAGAAAGCTATCACCAAGAGCCAGTAAAAGGAAACTCAAGTAATTAGGTGTCAACATCAGAGAGCTTTAGTGCAACCAGTTGGCAAATATTTCAGCATCCAGAGGGAGAAAATAATTTAGGAAGTTTAGTGAGTGGTGGTAAGTAGATACTCACATAGATGAATGGTTGGGACCAGAGAAGTCCAATAGTGGAAAAAAGAGTCTAGAACCCAGCCATGCCCCCAGTCTTCCGGAAAATATTGATGCCACGCTGGGGTTCAAGATAGGACTTAGACCCAAACTGAGTACCAAACAAGGCAGTTACTGAGCTACTAAAATTGGATACATGAAAGAAGTTGTTAAGAAGCATTAAAACAAGAAATCCATTGCTAAAATTAGTGCAAAAGGACTAACAACAAATTGATTTAATGATGAGCCTTGAGGCTGTGGAACCACCATACTTTATGTTATCTTCCTATGGACCAACAAGTCCTACTCTCTGCAATGGATTTAACCTATAGGTATAGATTTGAGGTTCTCCAGTAGAGACCCATGTGAGTCATAAAAGCACTGACGCCAAAATGTGGTGTCTCCCAAGAACAACCTTCTGGAGAATAGTTCTTAAAGGCAGGCTATCAAACAGGCTTAAAGTTCACAAAATAGTTGTCAAGAAGTTCATGCATGAAATCCATGACTTTCATTAAAGAGAATATATATAATCAACTTTTCCATTCAACTTAAGAACAAACCCACAAAACAATAGAGTGTGTGTCTGTTAAAAGAAGTGGGTGGAGAGAAAAGGGGGATGGTATTAAAGAACGTGACCTCAAATGTGGCAACTGACAGCCATTAAGAGCACTAGACAAGAGACTGCACCACTGCACAGAGCAATAATGAATGATGTTGATTTCCTCTTCTGTTTTCTTTGCTTTAAAAGTTAGGGCAGCTTATGAAACCATTTAGAAAGTTTTCCAGCCAACATGGTTCAGCAATGGAGTAAGGAAGGCCATCTAGAAGCTTCAATTATCTGACAAGACCATCTGGGTGCAACACTTCATTTCTGAGAGATTCTGGATACATATGAGGTCAGATAGAGGTCTAAGAATAAATAGAATAAATAGCACAATAAACAAAAAAATCAAAATCTGAGCATTATTGAGAAAATGTCAAAGTGACATCTCTTAGCAGTATTCCTCAATATGGCTTTTCTGAATGAAGAAATGAATAGCATAAGGGGATATAACAATTCCTGATCCTGCAGTCTTCCTTCGGTTTCCAGCTTAGCAGTTGAAAAGCTTGAAGTCTCCTCCTTTATAGAGATTGTTCCTCAACAGAAATTCGTGTAAGTCTTGGATATGGGAGGTTTTATGTTTATTTGATGTTTGAAATTTTCTGCCCATTATTGATCCCTGCGACTCTTAGGAGTAACTTAAGTGTCTGACACAAGTGAGTTTATAAAGTAGACCATATCTTTTATCCATTAGCTGGCATTTCGTATATTGTCCAAAGTCTGTCACGAGCTTTGTAGCATTTCCACAGCAGCAGCACCTGCCCAGTGAGGGATCATATTTCAGGGTGTACCCAGTCCATCTGCCATAAAAGAAATTGACTGTTGATGACAGTCTCCCCAGCCCCTGCCCATTATCAGAAAGATAACCCTTCCTTCTCTCTACTCTCAAAAAAAAAGGGGGGGGGGACATTTTTCCAGGACAATTTTAATACTTCTGTACCTATCAACTAGGTGTGTTTTGTGATTTTTGATGTCTGTTAGGGTACACACATTTGCAGCCATGAGAAACATACTAAAAAACTATAAAACGTCATAGAGAAATGTCAATAATGTTGCCCTAAAATCTTCAAGGCATTTAAAAATCAACCCATGTATCTTAAAATACGGGAAGCAGAGAATCCAATTTTTGGATGTCAATGAATTACTGGATATTTCCCTACATGATTATATCCATTATCTCATTTAACACTCACAGAAATCTTATGAGGTACATGTGATTTTGATTTTTATAGTTGAGGAAGCCAACTTGCACTGGTTTTATATGCAATAACTTGCCAAAATAAGACCAGGATAAGAAGCCAATTCACGGGTCTCTAAAGCCCAATATTTTTTATTTACATTAATGTTATCTCTGTAACAATGGTATATATTTGCTTGGATTTATGTAATAATGACAACAACAACAGCACAATAATCAAACACTAACATTTATCAGTATTTAACATGTCATAGGCCATTTCAAGTATGATCCCATTTAATCATCAAAACTACTCTGAAAAAAAGCATTATTATTCTTATTTTAAAGGAAAAAAGTTGAGACAGAGAAGGTAAGTAATTTGCTCAAGTTTATACAAATGGTAGTGATGGGCAGGTATTTAACCCCATGTCTGACTCCAAAGTTCATGGTCATAATAACTGTGATAAGTGCTTAACTATGGTAAGTGCTTCCACATTCATTATTTTATTTGAGCCTATAAAACTTTACGAGAGGGGTAGAACAAGCATCCGCTCACTTTACAGGCAATGAAATGGAGGGTCAGACTTGCACAGAGCTGTAAGTGGCAGGGCAATGTCTTAAGCTTGGATCTTCTAACTCTGGTTCACATATTGTTATACTCTACAGGAAGTCACATGATGCTTGAGTAATGGAGAAAACATGGTATATGACATTTTGTGAAGGAAGACATAAAGTTGCATGCTCTGCTCCACACCTTGCATGAGGCACACTGAGCATAAAAAGAGGATAGAAATAGTGCAGTGAGTCTTTCCATCTCCTTGAACCTGATTTCTCCGTCAGCATAATTAGCCTAACAGCCACCTCACATATCTATTGCTTAGGGCAAAAGAGGGAGTGTGTATGAATGTTCACCTCTAGTACTGGCTTAGCAAATCCTAAGGGCTTAACACCAGTTTAGAATAAACAAAATACAATTCTTGCCCTCAAGCAACTTACAATCCAGTTGCGGGGGTAAGAGTATTACTTACATTGTACTAGCAAAAAATGAAAAAACGTGTGATGTGTGCCAGAAATGTTTAACAAAAATGAATGAGTCAAGGATGCTATTACAGGCCAAGTTTAGGAAGAGATGCTGAACTGACTGATTATTCAGGGATCAGCTCTGCAATGTAGGAATGGAATTTCCAGGTGAAGGGAATGACCTGATTCTCCGCAATGTCTATGGTTTTCTTAATTGGCTACTTTGAAAAAAGCTTTCCAGGGTACATTATTCAATGGCTCCTTAACAGAGTTTTAGGCATAGAGTAGCTGATTCCCTACTTAGTGCCTGAAGGTCACCATTTAGCATTCATGATTTTGAGTTCATTTTTTCAGAACTGTAGGAATCTACTGTAAAAACATACAAATTTCTGGAAGGAAAAATACTATAAATTAAATATTATCAATTCTTACCTAACATTCACACATTTGCATGTATAAATTTCTCATATTGTTATTTTGTCTAAGAGCTAAATGAAAGTCAAAGACTAAGAAATGGAAAGGCCTAAAAGAAATAATAAGGGGGCACAGCAGAGGGATACTAACCCAGGTTGGCAGTTCCAGTAAGGTATTTCTGACAGCTAGGGATATTAAGGAGGTATCCAGAGAAAAGGAAACCTAGAAGTTTGCTGGTGGCAATGCAATAATATCTTATTTTCCATCTTACGTTTGAGCCCCATCAACTGACTTGTCATCGGAGACACGGTATTTGTTCAGAAAATATACAGATTATAAGGTACAAGAAACAACAGAGGCAGTCTTTGTGAGCCCAGGCTTCCTTGCCATCCATCAATATCTTTTCCACTATTGTCATGCCCCAAGCAATCCCCATTTATATAGTCCTTCTTTGATTTGACCTAAATAAGGACAACATATGTAAGGACAAGTTTTGCTGACACCTTGAAAACAGAGAGATTGGTTTCTTCTAAGGGTTCACAAAAACAGGGGTGGTTGGTAAAGGCTCATATCACCTCAATGAGCTCACCAGATTTTCAAGCAAGCTTACCAAATTTGAACAAGAAGCACTGGTGACTACTTGTCTCAGGGTACTCTTTGACCATGGGTGCCCACTCAGTCCTGTGAGCAAGGTACAGGTGATTAATGCCTTGTGTGAGATGATGGGAATTTGTGGATAAATACCCTGGTTATCAGCCTGAGTGGGATATTTCTGATGTACACTCCTTAAGCTGACTTTCAGTGTTTCCAGTAGGGGGAGGAGGGAACTCTAGCTGCCCAAAGTAGTAACTGGTTTAATAACATACCAGTTATTGGATTCTTCACCCTTCCTGTCTTACCTCTCCACTCCCTTAATGGAGTTTCCTGGAATCGCCCCCCCAAATAAGCTATTTGCAATTGAATCATGTCAGGAACACAACCTACCCGTAATAGAATTTCACATAACAGAAGTGAAATGTACATCACTGGCTCCTCTTCAAGTCCTGGTACTCTATTTGCAAGACACAATAACACGGCTTCATAGCATTTCACAGTTAAAAAACCCTTTAAAGCCACTTTAAATAACATTCTGTCTCTACCCAAAGAAGCCAAGTAAGAAGTCCATTTAATAGTAATGCTTTGCTCTTGTGCATAATTTTGCACTTTTTAAAGCACTTTCCCATATTTAATCATATTTGATCCTCATGACAACCCTGTACAAAATGTAGGGCAAATGTTAGCTTGAGGGACAATGTGGAGTGGTGGAAAGAGCTCTCGGAACTGAGAGTCTAGAGACCTGATTCTGTCAGTAATTAGCTGTACAACCACAGGCAAGGCCTTAACCCTCTCCAGGCCTCCGTATCCTCATCATGGCATGGGGCTCTGATCTATGGAGTTCCTAAGACTGTTGCAAGTACTAACATTCTGTGAGACCCAAAAGACAAGATGGAAGGTGGAGTATGTGGATAGCAAATAGCTTCCTGAAGGTCAGACAATGTTCAGTAGTGAATAAGATCATTTTAGAAAAAGGGCATATTTAGTAGCAAATTATATCTAGCATGGATGAAGACCCTCACATACTAGCCATTGTCATCAATCCTGAAAAAAAAAAAATCCTGCAAGGTATATTTTGTTCTCAATATACAGATTAGGTACCCTAGACCCCCAGTGTTTATGTTACTTGACCTAGGTCACAAAGGAAGCTTCTATGTGAACCCAATTTATGTGATTTCAAAAATGTCCTTTTCTATTAAACAAGTGTGTGTGGGCTTTTTGTTTTGTTTTGTTTTTCCTAGCATATCCCACAAGAGCACCAAGAATATTACAACAAACTAGAAGTCTGATATGTATGGGTTCAAATCTTGATTCCTTTTCCAACTATATTCCTTCATCTATAGAATGGATATAAAATTATTTTCTTAGGATTTTTGAGAGGATTAAAAGTGATGAACAATCCAGAGGTTTCTAGAATAGGATTTCTACTGAGAGTATATGTTATATTCTTTTTCCCTACTTCTGTCAGTTTTTCCATCAAAGCAGTAAACCCAGCTCCTACAAAGGCCATCCTGGCAGCTTCACACAGCTAAAATCTGCCTCTCTCCTGCAAACACACATGAGTAAGCCTGGGATGTTGGCTGGTACGTGGGAAAAATGAAAATCTTGCAAATTTATTTTTTCTTGACCTATTCATGTCTTGATTCCAGCCTATCAGGTTTGTGAAAAAGTCTACCCCCATCTATAGTTCCAGGATTATTATCATATTTAACTATTCTGCATAGGCTACTCTTCTCAGTTTTTTACCCCTGAACTTAAGTGTGTCCACACTCATGCACGTGTGTGTAGGAAGTATGTATGAAGATTATTTCACTCACTTTTCAGATTCTACTAGTGAGTGATTCATAAGTAGTAGATTATGACTTTATCATAAGGCTAGGAGGACATGTTGCATATACTAGGGAAATTGCATAATCATTATATTTTAGCTTAAATAACATCAGAAAAAGTTTAATTAAGACTTTTAATTAATAGTTGAAAGATTAATCAATCAATAATTATAGCAATGATTATAGGGTATAATTGAGCTTAATTGGAGGGGGCTGATTAATGACCTGAATAAAACTTTCAGATTTCCTGTCTTGAAACTATTCAGAAATGATGGATTTTGGCTCATAGAATTAAAAAGAAATGCCAGGATTGTAGATTATGGGTCCTTGGCAACTAGGCCATGAAAGGGAAAACACATGATTGAAGTAAAAAAAAAAAAAGTATTCTATTGTTCAGCTTGTACATCATCATATTGCTAATTTGTACAAGTTTAGATTAATAGAGGAAAATATGCATCTGAGGATGTCTATGGAAAAAGAAAAAAAAAAAGAAATTGCTTGAGACAGTTTTCTTTGGAAGCTAATTTCTCAGGGGTGTTCTTTCCATCTCCAAGGGCAAAATGGTTGTGTGAATTCAAATGACATTCTTATCAGAGCATCATAGGAATAGATTTGGTAGAGGATCAGACTTCTCAAGGAGACAGTCCCTGTTTATAGGATGACAACCCCTCTCATTTCTACCTGATCTGTTCTAATCAAATCCAAGTGGCTACTGGGACCAATATCAATTCTACCTGAAGATGGTTCAATTCCCTTTGGAGAACAGGTAGGTGATCTCATTTCAGGGTCATCTCACTGATGAGGATGAATCCCACAATGTATGCCCCACATGGAGATGTATATGCTCAGGGTTTGGGGTAAATGGTTGTTTTCCAGCATAGATAGCACCATGTTATTATTGATCCTGCACATCATTTTCAGGAAACAGGCCAAATATACTCTCAACATCCTTGAATACAAATGAGATTGGTCACACAGAAAGACAACCTCACAAAGTATTTTCAAAAGTCTTTCAGCCCACCAGAAAACCCATTTTGGCTACAAATCAGGAATCGACTACTTCCACATTTGCCAATTACTTATACCCATTTCCTCTTGTTCCCCCTCCAACTTACATGATTCCTTTCGACCTAAATGTAATCCTAGTCATGGTAAGGATTCTGTGTGCAGAAGCTTTTAACTCAGAAGTTCATGAACTTAATCAGTAAGAATATTTCTATTGATTATTATTGTATTTGTCCAAAGTAAAGCTGGTCACTTTGTCAGACGCAAATGAAGGGGCAGATTGTAGAAACTTGCCCTTAACTTCTGTAAAGCTAGCATATATTATTGACAGAGAGCATAATGTAGATAGGAATAATAAAAGCCATGCAATTAAGTCTAGCACTAATCACTCCCACTTGCTGTTTGGTTTTGGGCAAATTGCCTAAACACTCTTGTCTTCAGTTGCTGTATCTGTGAAAGAAAGCTTGTTCTGATTTTTTCATAGTTTGTCACCCCACTGTAATCCTGCAGTGCAATTCTGGACACTTTCTAGAGTTCGTGCAGACACCCAAGTCTGTCTTCATCTCAATGATCACAAATTCTCAGGTTTCCAGGCCACCCAAACTCTGACCAACTGGCTACAAATTTGGTGGTTCCCACTACCACCTTGGGTTCAGTGATTCACTAGGATAACTCATAGAATTCAGCAAAATGCTATTACTTATGATAACAGTTTTATTATTAATGATAAAAATCAGGACCAACCAAAAGAAGAGATTCATAGGGTGAGGTCCAGGACGTTTTGGATATGGAACTTCCATGTCCCCTTCCATGGAATCGGGGCATATCATCCTCCCAACACATCAATGTGTTCACACACCAGAAAGCTCACCAAGCCTTAGTGTGAGTTTTAGGGTCCAGAACTTTTACTGGTGTTTCCTACACAGATGTGATTGATTTAATTATTGGCCACGTGATTGAACTCAGTTTTCACCCCTGTTTCCCTCTTTGGTGGTTGAGAGGTTGGATTGATTTCACATGGCTTAAAGCCCCAGTACTCCAATAACATGGTTGTTTTCTCCAGCATGGCTGGCTTCCATCCTGAAACTATGTAGAGACACATCACATATGACTTTGTTAGCATAAACTTTGGTGTGGCCTCAGGGTCACAACATGAGTAACAAAGAAACACCTACCACTTAACAAAATTCCAATAAAGTTTTTTTCCAAGGACCTGGGTAAATAACCAGATAAATTCTTCATTAAACAACACCTACTGATTGCTGTGTTAAGTGAACAAGAAAATATATGTAATGGTGTTTCATTACTTTAAGTTATTAAGCAAAAATAATATCATGATTTTTTTATTAGAAAGTAAGGGAACAATGGAAATTCTATTTTATTCACTGTGATACCCTCACTGTGATCTGTTACTCACAATTTCAGAAGAGAAATATCAGTGCTGACCTCAGCAGTCAGAAGAATTTTCATAGCTGAGATAGAACTTAAGTTGGGCTGTGAATGATCAGTACAACTTGTTAGAAAAAAAATACACTCTATTCCATGTAAGCTGTCAATACAATCAAAATGATTTAGCAAATAATAAAAGTAGGTTTGCTGATTGATCTTTTCACCTTTTGATATACTGTTTTAATGCTTTGTGAACACACAGTGCAAGAGAATCTAAGTGTTCTCCTTTAAGATGGCCATACAAATCAACCTAGAAGTAAAGTAGAGAAGGAATAGCCTTTATTCTGAGTCCTCATTTCCTCCTTCTGTGTGTATATTTGGGCCCATGGAGCATCAGTCTGTGTGGTACCTGGACTATGGGGCAAGCCTGGATCCGTTCTAATTTCTATCAATTTTTAGTTTGGTCAATTTACACATGACACTTGTCTTCTTAGAAATCTAGTTTCACCACCTGCTAAACGAGAATAGTATTGGCCAAGTGTATATCACAAGATTATTTTAAGATCCAAAAGTTTTTTTACAGTATTTTAAATGTAACAAACTCTCTCATTTTAGAATTAAGTTCAAAGGTAGAAATTAGAAAAAAGTTTAAAACAGTCCATATATCTTCTGTAGTATCACTGCCCCTTTCTGCCACCCTTTCTTACCTTACAGCAAACACTCCTTCTCTTACCCTCTTGGAAACACTTCTGTTATTTCAACTTATTGTTCAGTAAGTTCTAAAAAAATATACTGATACATTTTACATTTTACATTAGTTGCATAGCAAATGAGAGATGGAAACTAAAACGTATATAGTTCCATACACAGAAAGTATAATGTCCTCAGCTAGACAAGGAGAGCAAGTCACCCCATTTGAGTAGGATGACATCTTTAGCATTTTGATTTGGAAGTCACAATAGAGAGGGGAAGCAGAACTGTTAATAAATAATCATAGTGCAATTCCTACTGTTGTTAAGTGCTATAATAACATGAGTTATTAAAAGTGCTGTGGAAGTTTAAATATGATAAAAATTAATTCTGAGGGTCAGAGCATATTTCAGGAAAGTGATGCTTGTACTTGGTCTTAAAAGACAAGATGGGTTTTGAGAGGCAAAGAAGGGATCCTGTGATCACTTCCAACATAAGCTCTAGCATGAACAAAGTGCAAAAGAGTGGAGGAGCAAGGTATGTTCTAAGAATAGGGGGAGGAGTATCAAAGCCAGGACGTGAAGCACTTTGGATAAAACACTGAAAACATCAACCGCAGCTGAGAAATACAGATCAAGTATATGGTGGTGGGGAGGAGATTGCTGAACACATCTTTGTTTTAGCAATACCATACTCACTCCAGTGAGAAGAGCTGATTGGTATACAGGAGAAATTGACATTGGGGAGTCTAGGAAACATTTCAGAGACTGAACATAACATAGGGTTTTTACTGAGTGCTCGCTTATGTGCAACACTACATTCAAAGTTTGCTACATGTGTAAATACCTTTAATTCCTGAAACAATTCTGTAAGGTAAATACTCACGTTCTCTCTTTTATACACAAGGAAGTTGGGAGCCCAGGGACTTGAGTGAGTTGACCAAAGTAGTATCATGATGACCATTGGCTCCAGATTCATGTTTCTTAAACTCCACAAGTTGATCAGAGTCCAAGCAAACAACAACAACAAAAGAGAGAAAGGAGAGATATGTGCTCGACTGAGAGAAATTTAAAAAATATGACCCTTTGATTTTTGAGATCTGGTACATGATGAGGCTAAAGGGGTGGGTACAGACGGGGAAGACAGAGAGTATGGCTTTAACTGGGTGAGTTTTCCACCCCTCTAGAATATATAGAGATATTTAAGAGTTGTTAACTTTTGATGAAAGTTGAATCCATGGAAATTCACAAACTTGCCCAGAAAGAAAATGTATCACAAAAGTTGAAGAGAGGTAGGTCACACGAAGAATTTTAGGTAGTAGGTAGTGTATGGAGCCAAAGTTTGGACATCCCCTCTAATTGTGAGTGCAACACCCTTCCCCATGGGATTGTGCTTGTTAGGACAGTTGCTATCTGCTCTCACCACAGTCCAGAGTTTTGACAATTGCTTCTCACAGAGTTCACCACTACAAACAAGAGTAAGAGTCCATGGACAAAGGCATAGAACTGTTGGGAGACATTTAATTACCTTAAAAATCTCTACAACCTGGGGAACATAATGGTTAATGGGGTAATCAGATGGAAGGTGTGGAATTTTAAACAGTAGAGACTGTCACTAGAGTACATTGTTACCGCATTGGAGATGATAAAATCCTAGTGCATAAATGCTGACTGGAACATACCTTCAGCATTCATAAATCAATAATTGATAAAATGTACTCATGTATAACTAAGTAGATTTTTGTATGGTAGGTTGAATAAACTGATTACAGTATACTGCAGGACTCAGTGGAATTATGGGCAGGGTTTTAAAATTCATAAAGATGAACTGGACATTGTTTTATAAAAAGCTGAAGTGTGGGGGCACTGGGTGGCCCCGTCGTTAAGCGTCTGCCTTCAGCTCAGGCTATGATCCCAGGGTCCTGGGATCGAGCCCCGCATCAGGATCCTTGCTCCGTGGGAAGCCTGCTTCTCCATCTCCCACTCCCCCTGCTTGTGTTCCATCTCTTGCTGTGTCTCTCTCTGTCAAATAAATAAATAAAATCTTAAAAAAAAAATTGAAGTGTGGGTATCCTTACATTGTTAAAGCTGTGAGCTACAAACCTTAGATATAAATTGGAAAGGTGTTAAGACTGTGTCAAAGGTAAAAGTATTAATTAGACTGAGGCATTTCCTTCAGCATTCCTAGTCTCAAAATAAAGATTATGGGAATTGTGAACCCAGTAAGGGACTTTCTGATAATATTTCTGTTACCTTATCTACCTTGCATCCTCTGTGGTACCCTGGATAAAATATTGGGTCATTATTGGCATGTTGGCAAATATCATAATGGAGATGTAATTGGGCAACCACTGACAGGTTTTGAAAGTTCCAAGGGGGTGAGACTAAAGTGTGGTATCACTGTATTTTAGTCTTCTGGAATGTGTGAAGACCACTTCTTGACCATCTTAAAATTACTTTTGAAAAATGAAGTAGTTACATGACACATCTCCTAATTTATGCCTTCATTCTCTCTATTTATCTCCTATATGAAGTCTTCCCCAACTATACCAATGGCTAAAAATGTCTTATGTGCCTATGCCTTATGTCCATATAAGTGCCAGTCTTCATCACAGGGTCTTGGAATATTTCTGTGTGAAGAATCTTTAAAGAACATGTAATTAAACACCATTTCCCAGACTCAAAGGCTGAAAACAAGTCATTTGAGGGAGATTTCTCCAATTCAAATCATCTGTTAGTCTGAAGCTCTAGCTCTGTAATTAACATGGATAAAAAACCAGAAAAATGCGGTGTGTGACCCAGGTAGGTATCAAAGAATGGTATGAGATGGCCAAGCGAAAGTACATGGTAAGAATGGTAGGAAGCAGTAAGCACAGTGCCTGATAGGTGGTAGAAACCATGCACAACTACAACTGGACAAAACTTGGTCAGATACAGTTTTTGGAAAAATAATTCTGGAAACATTGGAAAGATAATGATGGAAACAATGGAAAAGATGGAATTAGAGTTATGAGGATAATGAAATATTCTTGGTAAGTAGAAAGTTCTAAGCTATGAAAATTACCTCATGTTTCTCTCACTGTCAAGCACCTTGTATTATTTCCATTTTAAGTTTGTTTTGTTTCTTGAGTTAGATTCTAAATTCATTTAGGACAAGAACATGATCTTCCCCTTAGCAGAGAATTGAGCATAGTATGGGAATTAGTAGATCATCAAAAGTGCTTTGAGCCAAATGTGTTAGCACATGCTAGCTTTGGTTAGGTATATGATAAAAAGTATTCAAATCTCAATCTAACAGGTATCCATACTCCAACACATACTAAATTCAAAATATTATGTATGTCACCTAAATTGGGGGAGCTTCAATTTCTTCACTTATAAAATGTGAGAATTGTATTTGAAATATTCTAAATTCCTTTTCAACTTTAATGTTCTATCATTTTGGTTTTCAAAAACTCAAGCAAGTGGTCATAGTCACTGTCTCCAAACTCCTGAGCAAACACATCATATTGGTTGACTAATGTGATGCCATCAACCATGGTTTCTGCACACCTGCCAATTTCTGATAAAGGAGGTTCATGTTGTTCATAAACTTTCAGTTTCAAAGTGATTCTTATTTTCTAGTTTGTTCACTCTGCTATGGGGTCCAAAATGGCTTCATCATATTTTAAAATAAAGAACACATTTACAGCTCTTCAATTACATTTATCTTAAGAAGAAAATAATGTAATTATCATTTAATTTTTACAGCCTTAAACTTTCATTCAGTACATTTTGAGTGCTTTCAGACTATCTGAAATGCAGGAAAAGCGAGTTAAAACAATGTGTCTATTTCTATATGTGATTTGTAGATTTTGTAATTACTGTCATTTGTCAGAATCAACATGCTTTTTCCTGAATACAAGAGTCAAAACAGAGAGAATCAAAGAGGGCCTTAAAGAGGAAAGGAATGAATATTTCCTTGTTAGTGTGAACGAGTAAGATTAAATGCTCTGTGTATTCCTTGCTCAGGTGGAACACCAGTAGGACTGGGACATCCTTATTAGTGGAAAGTTACCCATTTCTACTGAGAATTGATAAGCAGACAAACACATCTGACAATCATGTATCTTAGAATCTTTGTAGGATTCCTTGCAGAATACTGCAGAATTTGACTTACTTTTGACTTTGAAAAATTATCAGTGAGACTATCAGGAATTAGACAATATGATAGTTATGTGCATATAAATGATAGAAATTTTAAAAAATCATAGCTGCAGTTGGATTTTTGAATATAAAAGATGAGATTCTGCTGTTGTTTAAGAGGCTGGAAAATGAGAGGAGACCTACTTGGTTAGTAGTTTCTGGGGATAATATTTAATAGGGTTGTCTAGGAGGACAGGCTTAATAAAGTGACCCCCTTTCTCTTCTCCTTAGTTTCTTTGTAAATGAAAGAATTTGGCCAAGGCTCTTTCTAGCTCTAAAATGTAAATATATACATATATATTTATTATATATACATATATACATGACATATATCTTTGTATATGTTTAATGTGTGTGATAGATACAGAAATGTTCCCCAAAGATGTCCACGCCCTAATCTCCTGAACCTGAACCTGAAATCAGGCTACATAACAAAGGTGATGGAGGTATTGTAATTTCAGATGGAATTGAAGTTGCAAATCACCTTGCCTTGAGACAGATTATTCTGAATTATGACAGTGGGCCCAATGTAATCCCAAGGATCCTTATAAATGTCCTTATAAATGAAAGAGGAAGGTAGGAGAGAGAACCAGAGAGACAGCAGCTTGAGAAGGACTTGACTTGCGGTTGCTGGCTTTGTACGTAGAAAAAAACTGACACTAAAATTCATTTGGAATCTAAAGGGATTCCAAATAATGAAAACAATCTTGAAAAAGAAGGACAAATTTGGAGAAATCACACTCCCTGAATTCCAAAACTTACTACAAAACTATAGTAATCAAAACAGTATCGTACTGACATAAAGACAGAGATATAGATTAGTGGACTAGAATAGAAGACTTAGAAGTAAACTTGGATATATGGTCAATTGATTTTTTGCAAGGATACCAAAACTATTCAGTGGAAAAGGACAAGCTTTTCAACTAACAGTGCAGGAGTAACTGGATATCCAAATTAAAAGAATGATTGGATCCTTACTTAAAACCATATGAAAAAGACAAAAACAAACAAAAAGAACAAAAAACACAGCAGAACTCAAAATGTCTCAAAGGCCTAAATATAAGACCTAAAACTTTTAGAAGAAAACAGATGGGAAATAATTCATGGTATTAGGTTTGGCAGTGATTTATTGGATAAGATACCAAAGGCACAGACAACAAAAGAAGAGATAATTGAACTTCAGCAGAGTTAAATTTTTTTGTGCATCAAAGGACACTATTGAAAGAGTGAAAGGACAACCCACTTATGGGAGAAAATATTTGCAAATAATATACCTGATAAGACATTAATATCAGAATATATAAAGAATTTATACAACTCAACAACAAAACAAACCAATTTAAAAATGAACAAAGAACTTGAATAAGCATGTATCCAAAGAAGATACGCAAATGTCCAATAAGCACTGGAAAAGGTGCTCCGTATTTTTAGTCATTAGGGAAATGCATATCAAAACCACAAGATACCATTGCACACATATTAAAATAACTATTATTTAAAAAACTGAAAAACCACAGTGTTAATGAGGATATTGATAAACTAGAATCTTACGCATTACTGGTGGCATACCTGCTATGGAAAATGGTTTAGCCTTCCTCAAAATGTTAAACAGAATTATATTATGATCCAGTAATTCCACTCCTATGTACATATCTAAAGGAACTGAAAAAAGGGGTCAAAACTGGTACTTGTATGTCAGTTTTTCACAAAATATTTTTCATAAGGGCCGAAAGGTAGAAAAACCATTAATAGATGGATTTCCAGGGAAAACTAAATGTGGTATGTACATATAATGAAATATGATTCGGCTATATAAAGAAATGAAATTCTGATACATGTTGCAACACCAGACCACTGAAACCATTATGCAAAATAGAGAGAGACAGAAAAGGACACATGTATGATTCCAGTTATATAAGGACCCTCATATAGGCAAATGCATAGAGAACCAAGGTAAAACAGAGATTACTGTTTAGTGGGAGAGGGAAATTGGGAGTTACTATTTAATGGGTATAATGTTTCTCTTTGGGATGATGAAAAAGTTCTAGAAATGTATAGTGTTGATGTTTGCACAACACTGTGAATATACTTAATATCACTGAATTGCACACTTAAAAGTGGTTAAAATGGTGAGTTTCATGTTACATATATTTTACAATAAGAAAATGCAAGAAAACCCAGTTTGAAAAACCTTTAAATAATAACAATAACAGAATTAGCTAAGATTTATTATCCATTTAATTTGTGTGATGAATATTCTGACTGCTTTTACCTTTATTAATCTTTTAATCATCACAATATTAGCAGGTGGAAGATTTTAAAAAATTATTACACCCATTTAAAAATATGAAAACAGAGGTTTAATTACTTGCTCAAGGTCACATAAGTGTGTGTGCTTTGGGTGTGGGGAGGTTGAGGGGAGTCTCGGATTGAATACCCACAATCTTGTTCCAGATCCATGTTCTCAATATTGGCTTCCAAATTATCCTGATGCTTCCCAAATTATTGCTTAATTGTAAAAAAGTTCAAGTATAATAACAGTTTCACGATTTATTCTAAACACAAAACTCTATTTCCAGAACCAATGGAGTTTTAGCTATGTATAGTGGAGACTCATTCTAGGGCTTGTGTTTCAGTTCAGTGACTTATTAGGAAAACTGGCTATAGGTCTCCATATTAGCTTTCTGCCACCCCCTCCCCAATTAGGCAAGATCTTTGTTGGGGTAGTAAGGTCATAGTACATGTGGGCCCAATGCACTTGGGAAGGGTAAAGAAATGGATGACTTTCCTCTGTCCTCTCCTTTTCTCCTCGTATTATTGGTACCCCCATTCGTAGCCTTAGGTCCTTCCAAACTTGCCTGAAACAAGGGACATCTGCATGGATTTTTCAGCCGAATTGGAGCCCAAATTTTAAGTCTTTAAAACCAGTCCAGTCAGAACTTCTGGAAAAGTGGTTCCTGAAAGCAATTGCCTATATGACTCTGCATTCTCTAATGTGATACGAAAATCCTGGCAAAATAACTTTCTTCCTGGGGGAGTCACTTCTTTATCTTGTGGTAAGAAGTGTAACCTCTTTAGAAATCCAATTTGTCTAATCCTAGAACCCTTGATTCTGCGACCTTCACATGACTTCAGAGAGTGGTGATCTTTCTTGAGAAGACATGTGCCATATCTGTCTTACAGATGGCTCCTACATCCTGTGTCATTTGATATTTCTCTCTGTTCTGCAGTTAGGTGGCTCAGATTCTTAATTAAAAGATTCATTTCTATGGCAGCTTTTATAAAGCAAATATCTGCATACGAAGGAAAAGGAAACGAGAACAGAAGGAGGAGGGAACACGGTCTGCTTTCCACCAGATACTGAAACGTTCCACTAATCTCTTTCGCACCTTGTGGAGTTTCAATTTTCCCTTTAAAATGTGGATTAAACAAAGTTGCCAAAAAACATATGCTTTCATGTCAAACATTTCACTTATTTGGGAGGCTGAAAGCAGCTTGAGAGCGCTCACTGCCTCTGCCTGAGGGAAAGGAGCAGAGTGGTTGAAGCTTTTTATGGGAGCCTCCCCTTGAAGCTGAGATGTGGACGTAGGAAGAATGGTGTGGGCTATGAGGACATCCCAGGGGGTTGCTCCTCGTGGACAAAGGAATCAGGCCCAGTGGTCAACTTGGACACGGACCATACCTTTTTGGGCTGTGATCTTCCCAGATTTTACAAATGATCAGGGCTAGGATGAGTCAGTACTTGATGTAGGAGACCTTCAAGGCAAATCCATCTGCTGTAGTCTGCCTTCTAAGTAAGAATAAATCATGCTATTTCATGGAGTAGACTTGTAAACGTAGCGGGGGAAGTGGGAGGACAAAGAGCTGTGGGTCCTGGCACAGATGTTCCAGAAACTCGACTATTACGGTCTCTCTTCACGTGCCAGTAACCCTGAGGGTGACTGTCAAATCACTTGAGTTTAAGGGCAATGTTGCAGTGTGGCAGAAGATAGGCAAAATGACTGTTTTGCATCATATTGTAGACACCTAAGGTAGTAATTCTTTGCAAACTACTAGCTTGGGGACTTTGAGATATTAATTTAATCTCTCTGAACCTCGGTTGCCTCATTTGTCAAATAACATGCCTACTCTTTGTTTTGCCCAGGGATGTTTTGATGATAAAATAAAATATGCATGAATATGTGATTATAATCTGACAAATTACATTTGTCTCTCAGTTTTTTTGATTGGGTTAATGTGGATAATAGTAATAGCAGGTATTTATGGGAAGTTTACTATTTGTCAGCTAGGAGCTAGAGTTTTTTTTTTTTTTTTTTTTTTTTTTTTTAATTATTTAATTTTTTATTTGACAGAGAGAGAAATCACAAGTAGGCAGAGAGGCAGGCAGATAGGAAGGGAGAAGCAGGCTCCCTGCTGAGCAGAGAGCCCGATGTGGGGCTCGATCCCAGGACCCTGGGATCATGACCTGAGCCGAAGGCAGAGGCTTAACCCACTGAGCCACCCAGGTGCCCCAGGAGCTAGAGTTTTTAGATAAATCATGTCACACCATCTTCACCGAACCACTCTGTGCATTAGGCAATATTATTCCCATTTTACAGATGAATAAGTCAAGAGTCTCTGAGACCTAAAATAAATTGCCCTAGGTTATTCCACTGATACATACATGGCAGGGCAGGGGTGGAGTAGAGAAGAATAAGAAGAAAAAGAAACCAAAGCTCAGTTGGTCAAGTTCCAAGTTCATACTCTTTCCTCTATGTTGTCCTTTGGTATTAACACTGGAGTAATGTTTTCTTCAGTTCTCACTTTCTCACTTTATTTACCATATTATATTTCCAAGTTATTTGAATATAGTGAATAAAAATATCCTTTCTCCTGACCCGTATCCATGCCAAAATGTCTTTAACTCATGCACCAAAAGTGCAATAGCTAAATAATTTACCAATCAAGAAATATTGGGTTAGCTTCTCTGTCTCGTCTTTGCTATAAACATTACTTTAATAAACATTTATGTATTAATTCATTTATAAACAATCAGAGCACAGACTCTGGAGTTAAGGCTCTCTAGCATTGAGTGTGGCTCCTATACCTTCAGACTTTCTTCGAGTCACTCAACTGATTGTAACTCATTTATCCTCATCTGTAAATTGGAAAATTATAGGAGCTAAGGTCTATTATGAGGATTAAGGGACTATGTGAAGTTCTTGGAGCAGTTTCTAGTATATGGTAAGTGCCGTAGAGAGATCAGCTATTTCTCTTATGCATACTGGATTGAGATCTACCTCTGCAGTATGATTATGATGGGCATACCCACCCTGCCCAAATTTCATCCTAGGCTTCCTATAAATAGCAGCTATTATTGCTCACATTAACCTGCAAAGGAACTAATTTCTTTCATGAAATTGTATCATTAGAACTTTGTTCCTTTTTTCTGGAAGACTTTTCAATCTTCTGGATAGGGAGCAGAGTTACATAGGAAGTTTCTAAAAACCTAAGTTCAGGAAAAAATGTACAGGACAAAGTAAGTGGGTGTGAGACAGGGAGCCTAAGTGAGAGGTCGGGGTCAAGAGGAAGCACACTGTTATGCGATGGGACTACACCAAAACATACTCTGCTTTCCCCAGGAATTTGTCTCTGATTAGTCTGAGGGGCAGAGCCAGTGCCATGCTGAGTCAGTGCATCACCACGTCCATATGGATGGCACAGATGTCTGTACTCCAGCCTTACCCTTTTTCCTGAGTTCCAAGTTCTAGGTCTAATCTCTTTCTGGAAGCCTCTCTTGGGCACATCAAAACCCACAAGTCCAAAATGAACTTAATGACTTCCATCCTCAAAGTCACTTCTATTTCTGTGTTCCCCTCTCAAGAAATGGTGCCACCATTCAGAGAGACACAAACCAGAAACCTGGGTGTCAACTTGAAATTCTCCTTCAGCTCCTTCTTTTCGGTAAACTTTTTATTTTGATAAGTATTTGACTTTTTATCCCTTTGTCTCCATTTCTAATGCTTCTGTATTGACTCAGAGTCATAATATCTCATTTGGGTTACTATAATAGGCTGCAAATTCTTCTTTTTGTCTGCTGAGCCCATATCTACTGTTAAAGGTTGGCCAAAAAAGGAGGCTGTGGTTTGAAGATACCCCTAGACCAAACAATCACAGTCAGGTAACTAAAATTTAAAACTGTCCTGATTTCCCTGAATGCTGACTCTGGCCTTATATAAAACTTAACCTTTTTTCATGTCACTATGACCTGTAGCTTTCCAGCCAATCAGCTACAAATAAGTAAGCTTACACAGTGAAAAGGATTACAAAAGTTTCTAGTCACCAACCACAATTAAAAAAAAAAAAAATGTACTCCCTCATTCGCACTTTCTGAAGTGAGCTATAAATGCTGAAAAGAGCTTCCAACTACTTTCAGTTTGAAGTCTCCCCATTTGTGAACAGTTTGCCATTCAACAAAATATTCATACCAGTTAAAGCTCTGTGAATTTTCTTCTGACACTGCCTTCTTTTGCAATGCCATCAAAAAGTATTTCTTAATATAAATATAATTAGGTCACTACTCTGTTTCCACACTCAATAACTTCAAGGCTGAAATGTCATGACATTGACCACAAATGGCCCCATGACCTATTTCCTGCCTCTTGACTCCACCTTTTCTCTCAGCCTAGTACCTGAACTAAACTAAATTCAATTCCAGGTTTTCAAACTGTTCCTTTTAATCTCTGGCTCTTTGCACATGCTGAGTCCACCCTGAGGAATGCTTTGCCTTCAGTCTCTATCTGCCCACCATCTTCTAGTACTTGGTACTTGGTACTTAGCTCAGAAGACATCTCTTCCTATGATCTTTGCAGAAGTCCTGCTACTTCATCAGCAGTTTTCATTGGACCTCTCCCCTCCTGGACCACAAAGCTTCCTGAGGGCACTTAGGATCCTACACTACTTAACATAGTGTTTGGTTTAAAGCAAATTTGGACTAACCAATAATTGAGTACCATATGAGGATATGTTGGGTTTGGCTATATTATCAGCTGGAGAGATATGTTGGGCAACGTTATCCAGTTTTCTTGCCAGGAAAGTTTAAAACAGATAAGGAGATATATACTGGGGAGTAAATACACAGTGCTGTATCTACTGAATATAATATAAAATCTCTTTATAGGGCAACCTGTAGATAACAATATGCCATGATGGCGAGCAGCAGGGCATTGGAGAAAAATTCACAAGGGAGACTCAAGGTACTCAACTTGTACTCTTAGCCAAGTAGTGACATATGCGACCTGAGGGCACCTCACTGTGCCTTATGATCTTCACTTTAAAAGAGAAGTGGGTGGGGCGCCTGGGTGGCTCAGTGGGTTAAGCCTCTGCCTTCGGCCCAGGTCATGATCTCAGGGTCCTGGGATCCAGCCCCGCATCAGGCTCTCTGCTCAACAGGGAGCCTGCTTCCCCCTATCTCTCTGCCTGCCTCTCTGCCTACTTATGATCTCTCTCTCTCTCAAATAAATTAAAAAAAAAAAAAAAAAAAAGAGAGAGAAATAGAGAGAAGTGGGTTTGGAGTTGATGTCTTATGTCCCTTCCACTCTATAGCTCTATGAATTGTTGGCAAAAATTAAGAAACCTTGATTTACTACATGTCTATAACTTGAGTCTTTGACTTTACAAGATGTCTTAAACTACAATTTCAAGACATACTGTGATGCTAGAGAACCTGGCTTTTAGGGAAAAAAATACAATTCAATTCATTGAGCATTTATTGGGTACTCAGTAGAAGCACCAAAGTGTTTTAGGTATAGTGAATATTGCACAAAACAGAATGAAATCCCAGTCCTAAATGACTCTAAAATTTAACTGAGGAAATAAAATTAGAAACAAGAATGAGAAGAAAGAAGTTATTTTAGGGCACTGACCTTGTTCAGTGTCTACAGTAATACAGTAATAGGCTGAAACATATGAGACGTCAGGGTTGTTGGGGAAGGCCTGATAGTTAAATCTTGAATTTAGTTGGACCTTTAAAGTCTTCCAAGAGTGGTGACAAAGGAGAATACTTGATAATCAAGCACAGAGCCAAAAGTGGACACTATCAAGTATGTATTAGGATTTGGAAGGCAAGGGGAAGATGAGATGTGGTTCATGGTATGGAGATGGGCCTTACTGGAGGACCTCCAGAAAGACCTGGAAAAAGGGACCAGACATGCAGACAGCAGAGAATTGAGCAGGAGCTGCAGACAGCACAACACAGGGACACTCCAGAGTGTGAGCAGAGTAGCACAGGGAAACGATGAGAGTTCTGCCTCAAGAGAAATGGGTAGGAGGGTCTCCCCAGGGTGAGGCCTACAAGATTCTGCCAGTTAATACAGAATGGCAGTTTGCCCTCCACCCTGAGTGATCTCCCTCCTTGGAAACCACAAATCTGGAAAAAATACAAATCTCAACCACATGAATCAGCCTTGTATTTCCATATCATATTTGATGCTTCGTCTCTCTCATTAACTCCCCCTTATTGTCTGTCTGCCTAATCAGTAAACAGTTCCACCTCCCTGTCCAGTTGTCTATTTATTCTGGAATCGACACCCCTTTAAATATGAAAGCTTGCACCTTACTCCTTGTCTTCTTTAGTGGTTTCATTTTGCCAAACCAAGGACCCTCTTTTTCTTCCTTCTTTATTCTAGAAACCCCATCATTGAGAAGACACTTTGCACTCAGTGAGCAACACTTCCTTGCTGGCAGGGGGCTATATGGGTGTTCATATTTTATTTCCTTGCAGCCCAAATATCTGGGTTCTGGCTGAAAGACCTAAAGCAAATAGAACATGCATCTTATCTGTCTATGTTTATAATGATTTACTCACTGAATAAAATTTAGATTTATCTAAATTAGATTCATTTAAATTCTCTTGTCTGTCATCTCTGTTAGAAAACATGAAGGTTTTCTTTCTTGTTGATGAAGGAACGGAGACTCAGTCTGTAGCCTGTTTATTCTTTCTCTGTGTCTCTGTCCCTGCCAGCTCCACACACACACACCCCTGCTCATTCTGACACACTCACGAATATTCTCACAGGGAGATGGTCCAGCCCCAGCTGACGGAGAGCGCCAAGGGAGGAGTACGCAGCCCCGGCATCAGATTAATGAGCTATTTGACTGGGACATGATGTTGGTCTAACAGCAGTTTTCCTTAAATGTGGTGCGATTTTGCAGAAGTTTATTCTTAGCTCTTTCTTTTGGCTTCTGCAACATGTTAACAGCTTGTGCATTTTGTAATGCCTTTTTTCATTGCTATGGTAACCATTAAAACTTAAGGTGTATGTGACTAGAGATCTGGCCAAGCTATTGGTTGCTAGCACGCTGGAAAACAGCGCAAATGAAACCACATCCAGTCGGCTGCGTTTTACAGGTGTGCTCGCTTTAATTAGCCTGGCATGTGAAATTCTATAACAAAAATTAGGATAAAAAATATTAGGAGATGATTATTCACTTCAGAGAGAAATGACAATAGAATCCCTTTATATTGTGAATTCCTCAGTTGGTTTTAAAATATGATTATGTTGACTACCTGCTTATTTACAGAAAACTCTTAGGAATAAATATGCAAACTCTGAGTTATTAAGTCTTAGAGACGACTCAAGAGTTCGATCTCACAGCCACATGAAGTCGGTAGGCATGCATCCTCCTAGATCTCTCCACATTTTACGGTTTTGCTTTTGCTTTTAAATATTGTGTGATCTGCTCTATCAAAAATGGTATGGTAATTAATGAACCATTATCAAATTTAGGTCAAGTTGCCGATGCTAAGCAAATCTAGGCATGTACACTAAGCAAAGCAAAAACCAAGCAAACAAGCTAACAAGTCCAACAGAAACAACAGCAACAAAAAATAAAAATAAATAATAACAAAATTTTAAAAAAAGAGCAACAATAATAATCACTATCCCAATTATGAAAAGGTCAATGGCCACTTAATATAATTTGTTTCTATTTTGATCTTATTTTTCCATTCCTCCAAGTCTTTAGTCTCCTTAACATTATGCTAGGCCTTGTAAAGAGGTACTAAAAACTTGGGAGGCAAAGTTCCCATTTTCAATGAATTTTACAATCTTTTTTGAAATAAGATTTATAAGCAGGAAGCAAAGATAAAACATAGTAACAGATTAAAATATGCACCTCCCCCCAAGATGTAAGCTCTGTGAGTTCAGAAAGTAGAAGAATCATTGTGAGCTCAATAGTCAGGAAAAATTTACATGAAAGGCAAAATGCAGACTCTTTCCTAGTGAAAGATTTGGTGAGATTTGGCTAAGCAGACCAGAGGACAGGGAGGATGGTATTTCTAAAGAAATGTCTTTCATAACAGTATAGTCAAGATGCTTGAAAGTGTAGAACAGCGTGAATACTGGATGAGAAAATGGTTCATCCTCAGGTTAAGATAACATTTTGTTTAAAATATTGACATTCCTTAGGAAATATGAGAATAGTTCCTCATAGCTCAAATGCAGATGACAGCATTTTCTGTCTAATATAAAGATGATGAATTCATGTTGAACACATAACAAAGTTTGATGCACTCTTTTCTTAAGGCTATGATACATTTTAAGCAGAGGAAAATATATATTCAAGAAACTAACAGTGGAATTTGCAGACCTCACAACAGTACCACCCAAGCCACAGAAGTACCTTCTTTCATACCTTCCTTCCTTCCTTCCTCCCTCCCTCCCTTCTTTCCTCCCTTCCTTCCAGAAATACATTTTTTAAAAAAAAATTATTTATTTATTTATTTATTTATTTATTTATTTGACAGAGAGAGATCACAAATAGGCAGAGAGGTAGGCAGAGAGGTGGGCGGGGGGAGGGGGGGAAGCAGGCTCCCTGCCAAGCAGAGAGCCCAATGCAGGGCTCAATCCCAGGACCCTGAGATCATGACCTGAGCTGAAGGCAGAGGCTTAACCCACTGAGCCACCCAGGCACACCAGAAATACATTTTTTAATAAAGATCTTTAGGTACCATGTTTCTTCTCCTTCTTACTCAGTTCAGCTACCATGACTGTGATGTGGATTGTGGTCTTTGCTGAAATAACAGATACAAACACCCACATCCACCTGTTTAATAAAAATACATCTTGAGAAGTTCCATCTTTAGTGATAGCTTCCACAAACACAGCCTCTAACATCGCCTGCTTCTGTTCTCAATCACTGGTAGACTCTTATTTAATAAAGAATTTCATTTATTACAGACACCCAAAAAGAGAGCATTGTGCAAAAGTCCATGTGGGTGTTGAAACTGTCAGGGCCACCCCGGATTTTATTACTGTTACTGATAGTAGGATAGATTTCATCATTTTATTTACAGACTCCAAGATACTCTGACCAGAGCACTTCCTGCTTTGAGGGCCTCTGCCTTGCCAGTTGTTCATGGGAACAGAGCTGTAATGAGTCCCCTAAAGTGGTAGTTACCCATGAAACAGTGAGAAGTTAGTTTATAGGGAAGCTGAACATGTGAGATTTTGAGAAAATGGAAAACCCCACTGTACAATTAAATGTGCAAAGAAAAGTTCTTTACTTTCCCATTTTAAGTCATACTCTTATTGGATAATTAACTCAAGCAATCATCTTCTTTGCTGTCACAAACAACAGGACAAATTATTACACATGCGCACACATGTACACGTGTGCACACATACACACACACACATTCACACGCTTCCACCTTTTTCCCTCCATCTCTAACATTAAATTCTGCCTTAACAGTATCATTTCCCCTTTAAGCTTAATGTATTTATTTCTGTGAAAATGATACTATCATTGTAATTCAGAAAAATATAATCAGTCTGGTACCTTAGTGTACGTTTATCATCATTCAAAAGAAGTAGTTTTCTTGGGTGAGAATGTACAACAATCTGGGGGCAATGGATATTTACAGGAGTGAGAGTTAATACTCCCAAGTGGGCAAAGATCCTGGTGGTAACTCACTACAATGGAGTTAAATTTTGTGTAGTTTATTTAGGAATCTAGAAAACTATGCTCTCATTCTGGCTTTAAATGACAATGCCAATTCAGTCATTCTAGCTAATTTTATTGAGTCTCGGTTTCTCTATCTGCCACATAAAATTATTGAACACGATGACTTCTAATTTCCATTCTAAAATTTTATTTATATACTTATAATTACAAACTTGCCAAGGATCTGTCCTTCCCTAGTGGACAACTGCTAATAGGTATAACAGAATACATTAATGACTAGTCCCACCTAATAGTTAAAAAAAAATCCTTATAGAGTCAGCCAAATTAAGTAGCCCTACACTATTAATATTGATCCTTCCTATTTTCACTAGAGCACTGTCTTAGGTAGAATTCTAAGAGGGTTTCCAAATTCCCCCTCTGTTGTATACACTTTGTATAATTCCTTCCTCTTAAAGTAGGAAAGAACTTGGGAATATGATGAATTAGCTGCTCCCTTGATTTGGTTATGCTTATAAGACTCCATGTTGGTCAGTTACAGAGGCAGGAGAAGTCTAAGAGACATACTCCTTCTGGCCTGGAAGAAAGCAAACATCCATGTTGTGAACTGTCTATGGAGGCCAAGAGGCAAGGAGCCATGTGCGACCTCTAGGAGCTGAGTCATCACTAGCCAGCAGACAGGCAGCAAGAAAACAGAAACCTCAATCCTACCATCACAAGGAAATTAAGTTTTCCAGTAACTAGTGAACTTAGAAGATGACCTCAGGCAGATGACCTCAGGTAGAAGGCAGAGTCCCAGTGGATACCTCAATTTCTACCTGGTGAGACCTTGAATAGAGGATCTAGTCAGCCAATATCAAGATTCTGACCCAAAGAAACAGTGAAATAATACATTTGTTTTATTTAAGGCTGCTAAGTTTGCAGTAATTCATTATACAGCTATAGGAAACTAAAGCCAGTCCCATTTACCATCACTTATTTCTGAAGAATGCGTTCACATAAACAAATGCGAACATCTAATGAAACAAGACACGGAAAAAACAGGACCAACAGGTTAACAAAAGAATTAAGACAAAAGGTATCTAGAAGCAGAGCGGACTATGTGAAGGTGGATTTCCTTTGGACCATTGTGATCTCATCGAAGACTTGGGCACGTAGACCAGTACCCACTTCCATGCCCATCTAGTCCCTTATGTGCACATGCTTGTGTATCAGTATATGTACATGTTCTGTTTGTATTTGTTTGGTAATGAATCACATCAGATGTTTTGGGGGTAGTTGTTAAATCTCTTATAATGGATATAACTGTGCAAGCTTGCCATTGGGGAAATTTCCTCCTGACCTCAGCTGGTGATCAGCTTATGCCCTGAAGCATAAGAACTGATAGGCCCTATAATTTTATCCAAGCTAATGTAACAGCAGCTGCTGTCCTTGGTGCTTGCTATCTGATTAAATTCCCAAATTAGGGATTGCCTTTGTAACCTGAATTCTGTTATAGTGGTAAAATCTGACAATAACTGCTCCCGTTTTTACCTCTCCCATCATGGAGTGCTTCTTCAATAACACATGGACCATCTTAGGCCATCGAATATTCCTCTGGCACTTTATTAGATTTTGGGAATTTTGTAATCCTCCTCAAAATGAGATTGCGTGCTTTCTAATGTAAGAAAGAAGAGAGAGAGAGGCCAATTCAGCTCTAAAACTGCAATTGTTTGCCTACCTCCAGGGACACATCTCACAGATTGCCATGAAAATAAATTGGAAAGTTTACAATTCCAAATTATTGCCTCCCATGTATTACTTCACAGACAAAAACAAACACTACCACCACCATCATCACCACCAAGAATATATGAAAACATAGCCAAGAACTTTCATCCCTTCATGAGGGAAAAATGCATTACAATTAGATTAGACTATAACCATTCAGAAAGTGTGTTTGTTTTCTGCTGCTTTTAAAATGATTTATTATTTATTACTATTTTTTTTTCAAGATTATCTTCTTTATTCCTTCAGGAAAGGAGCAGTTTGGCTCCCTGTGTCATTACCAAAGCAGAGCGAAAGCCTTCAACTGCGGACTGCTGCAGTTTCCACCGTAACAGTCAACCCAGCAATTAGAACCGTTTGTTACAGTGACAGCAAAGAGAACCATTTTCAAGCAACAAGGCAGACGAGTAGACGCTGGAGGAAGCAAGAGCATGTTCATTTGAAGGGGACTAACGCCACACAGCAGCTAATCTTGGAATAGCAGGTAGTTTTGGGAACAAGGCTGCAAGGGCTGAGTTATTCACATAAATTTTTTAAACTTTTGCAGAAGGTCTGATTTGGCTTTCTCTAAGAATAAAACTGGTCATAAGCGCTGGTATTGGGGAAGAGACAAAAGATTTGTTTAGTCTACTTTCTAAATTAACTTATTTTAATATTAAAAATGAAAATATAAAGGTGGACATTTCCATTGCTAATTCTGGATTTGTGATCGTATTTCAGGGCTCAGAAAACATCTCACAATAGAAACTTTGCCAGTGAAGCCATATTTATTTTACAACAAAGGTATCTGAAATGTAACTTCACCATTTTAATTTGTTGCCACTTAGTCATTTTCCCTGATCTTTCATATATTTTTAAGATTATGTTTACAGTGCCATTGATAGCTTGAGAGAAAAATGTTGTGTTTGATCTCTCTCTCTTTCGTTTCCCTCCTTCTTTCTTCTTCTCCTTCCTTTTAAAATATACTCTTCTTTTATTACATTGGATTTGGTTCTCCATTCCAACAATGATGAACTGTGTGACTCTGGACCTGTCAGGTTCTCTTCGGATTTTTATTCCTCTCTCTCTCTTTAATGAAGCAAGAACACTACTTGCTTACTTCAGAGAAATCATCTGAGAATTAATGAAATAATGTGAAATGTTTGATCTTCTCAGAGCCATGTACTTTTTTCTCCTTTGTTCAATAGCTATTATCATATGGGAATTCAATAAATAACCAACAACATATATTCTTCAACATTAAATAGTGATCTTGCTAGGTATTCTTTACGGCAAATATTTGTATATTTCCACTTCTCTATTCTGCAAGAAAAACCCCCAGGTTTTAAAGCAAACATATCTCTGAATTCCCATGTTTTCTAATAGGGAAAATACACGAGAATGGGCGGTTTGCATAGAAGGCTGTCAGGATGTTTCAGTTACTGTTTTCCAGTCTGTCTTTCCAGAAGCAGGTATTGCTAATGCAGAAAACAAAAAAACAAAAAAACAAAACAAAACAAAAAAAACGTTGGTAGTTTTTCCCTTCTGCTTTGTTTTAGGGAGGACGAGGCTTTGTTTTTTCCTTTTATTTGTTTCACGACTGTGCAACTACTGCTTTGGCACCGAGGCAGCTTCTGCCAGAGTCAGAGGTGAGGTCACGCTTGACTGAAGAAATCTAAGATCAATTTGTTGTCTCATACTTCAACATTAAATGCAGCTTGAAATATAATTGTTAGTCCGTGCACTCTCTGCTTTAAGGAAGTGTTCCAGCACCTCAGAACGGGGAATGTGGTTATCGGTGATCAACCACGACGTGTACCCTAAACCAAGGCGAACCAGAATTTTCAGGCTGAGAGAGAGAGGGAGAGAGAACAAACACACGAGGTGCAGGTGGGAGAATAGAGAAGAAAAAGACAAAAAAGTGCTTGTCGTCAAAATACTGAGTGGCTTAGAAGGTACTTGGTCGAATTTGGAAATCTGCAAATAAACCCGAAAGGAAATATCATTTATAAATTGTTGTCCTTTATTCTTTTCCGTACTGGGAAAGGCTCGTCCTGTATAGCTTCATAATTCCCTCCAGGGAGGAACGATACCACCAGGGCCAGTAACGTACAGTTTCCCTTTTGGAGGGTATTTGCATGTTACAGAAAGCTTTGGGGAGGTCACAGCGTATGTGTGGGAGGGTGGGGGTGTGGAGTGGGTGAGAAGGTGGTTCTGAACTAGGTGGCCAAGGACTTTCGAGATCATTGGAATCAAGCCCTGTTAAGGGTCAATGTTTTGTCCTTGTGTTCAATTGGATTAAAAAAAAAAAAAAAAAAAAAGGAGTGATAACCAGATCCCAGTTTTGCACATCCATAAATTGAGAGTTAACGTTGAAACAGGAGCTTGTGGTATAGATTCCAGGTTAGATACATCCTAGAGTAACCGTTATGCTGGGTAGAGTGACAAGGACAACATGCGTGTCCTGTCTGGCCATGACAGTAAGACAGTGTTTTGACTTACTTGCTAATAGAAGTGTTTCCTTAGCTGAGAGTCAGCATGGGGGCCTATCCAGGCAGGGTTCCATCATGAGACAAGTGAGGATATGTGTTGCCACCCCATCATTTACTACTTGTGCAATTTTAGGTAATTTTTCAACCTCTAGGACCCTCGGTTTTTTCATTACTACAAGGAAAACTATCATATTAATATGAAAGGGTTTGGGAGAAGCTCAAATAAGATGATGATCATAACAGCAACCTTTTCCATGGGTACCTATTTGTGTCAAACTCAGTAAATCCTTATATATATCATTGCATTTAATCTTTGTACTTACAAATGATAAGCGTTATTCTCATTTTGAGGATGAGGAACCTCAAAGAGTACAGTAATGTTCTCATGGCCACAGCCATTAAGTGAGAAAAATGCATTCAAAATCAGATTTGTGTGGATCTAAAGCCTTTGTTCTCCTGTATATTTAGTAAAATCTCTGTCACTCTGCACCACCTACTTTGCTGACTCTGCATATCATTGGTGACACCCTGATCTGTGTGGGTATTGTGCCAATCCCTGCGCCATAGCATCCAGCAAGAGAGACTTCCAAACAAGTGCCTATATCCCAGATTCTGAAATAACACTGATGTGTGTTCTCTGTCCCGGATTCTGAAATAACACTGATGGCCTTCCCTCATTTTGAAGCCCATTAAAGATTTTGAAAATGATTTTCATGTTCCCCCAAGATTTTTTTTTCCCAACGAAACATCTACAATCCCTCAAACATTTCTCTAAGGATTTGGTACCTAGAATGTGCAAAATCCTAGTTTTATTTTAACTATCTCCTTCCTCTCTCTATATCAAAGATAACAGTTATATTATTAATAAGAGAGAGTATGAGCTAGTCTCTTGAGAGAATTTTTAATCAATTCTGTTTTTATAAAAATTATTTTGGTTTTATTTCATACTTTAATTTTTCTCTTTAAATTCTGCCAACAAATATCAGGAATTGTACTGCCTTTCCTAGTCAAACTTTCTTTTGCCCATCTCTATATGAGATTTAGCATGAGAGCCAGAACTGTGGAATGTGAGCTGTACTGTGGCCAAAGCTGCAGGGCTAGCTCATGTGCTCCTATCAGCCTGGCCAAGCTACTTAGGTTTTCATGGATGGTGGTCTCTCCCCGACCATTAGGGGAAGCACAGTCCTAGACCATGGCTTCAGCCATCAGTCTGCCATTGTCTAGCTGGACACCTTCATTGAATAGATGGCAAGAACAGAAGTTGACGGTCTTTTCTGAGGTCACTGCTTTCATGTAAGAGAACCAGAACTACTGTGTCCATGCTTCCTGACTTCCTGTTTAGTATCACCTCTTCTGTGGGGCCTCCTCCAACCATTTCTACAAGTGGGAGTTAATGATGAGAAAACAACTTACCAACCCCGCAGGCTGCCTACTCCCTAGCACAATCATCGGCCCATCACTGCAACCATCTCCTCCCACAATGACTCTTCCCACAATGATGTATCATGCACACAAACACAATCATACACATGCATGAAAACATACATCTCTCACAGGTACATACCTAGTCATGCATATGCACACATCTCACATACAGACATACACACACTCATTTACAGGTACACCTGCAGTTGCTGTTGGTCATCAGAGAACCAATCTTTCTATTCTTGGATCTGAAAAACTCATATTCATGCCTAAAATCTGGTTCTGGGTGTCCTTCTCTGGCCATTCACCCAGAGACGGACCATGCCTCCCTGTACTACTAAAGATAGTTCAGAAGTCTCTCCAACGCATGTATTACACTACACGTTTTCTGTGTATTTCCTTTTCTGTTGCACTGTGAAGATTATAACTGCCTTCTGGAAAGAACCATATTTTGCTTTCTTTTGTTTCCCCATAACCTACCAGAAAGCTTGTCATAATAAGTGTTTCCTGAACTGAAATAAACTGCTGATGCTGTAGTTACAAGTAGAAGAGAAGGAGGTACCCTAGGGGAGGAGGCAGTACACATTTCCTTTCTGCTCAAGCATTTTCCCCTCACCTTTCATTGATTCCTTACTCGGTTGTACTAGAATTACTGTGATTCACTCATTCTTTTAAGGAATGTTTGAACCGACTGTGTGATAGCCAATGTGCTAAATGCACTGAGGGTAACAAATCTGGGTGTCAAATCCCTGGTCTTTAAAGAGGGTGCCATCTCAATTGGGTTGAGGATGGGGTGAGTGATGGAGGAGTACAGAAATCCATGAACACTACCATAACAAGAAAAGTACTAAGAGAAGTAAAAAAGGAGTGCTATGTAAATTTAGAGAAAAGAAGAGTCATTTGGGAAAGCTCCATGCCAGCCTCTGGGTTCTGTCCCTGGTACCCGGTCTTTAACCTGGTCTTTGAAGACAGGAAGCTCTCTATATCCCAAAGCCTAGGAAACCCTTCACCCACATGAGACTAAGGTTATCTGTCCATTACCCCTGGATCCTGCTATATGTAATTCCACTTCAATTTTTATATTACAGATTACAGGTCAGGTTCAAATAATTTCACATGTTGGCTCTCTTATGAAATATTCCAAGAAAAAGGAATATCAAAACAAGACTCAAATGCCAGAGGTACTAGAAAATCCAAGAAGCTCAACTCTCTCTCTCTCTCTTTTTTTTTTTTTTAGTTTAAGATGGATTTAAGATTGAAAACCTGGGACAAGGAGTGCAAAATGAAGTGAAGAAATGAAAATAATGTTTTTGACAGGAAGGAGCGGAGAAGATGGATCAAGTCAACACCTGTAAAGGCATAGAGGGAAACAAGAATAGGTAAAAACTTCAGAGAATTCTCCCACCCCTTTCCCCACTTCAGGGCCTGGTATAGGGACAGCAGGGGTTGTTTTTTGTTGGTTTGTTGGTTTGTTGGTTTGTGTGTCTTTTATGTCAACAGAATGGGTATTTTTTTCCCCCTCTCTCCCTTTTCTCTCCAGGACTCTATACCTGCTTGAAGACAAGCACGGTTTCAATTTAAATAAAGAAAAGCAGGTCTGTATGTGTGTCGGACACATGAGAAAGACGTGGCCATTTACTCTCCAAGTTCTGCCATCATCTCCTTTTCCTTCACCTTTTCTTTCACAGAACACACCCAAGCTGACCTCTATTGCCATGAACTAACATACTATGGTCTAAAGCTTATAATTCAAGTTAAAGGAAGGATGCCCATAAGGAAAACATGTAAGAAGGAGCGGAGTATCCTAACAACACTCTGAAAAGCAAATGCTTGCCAGCATACCTGCCAGGGAGCAACGTTTGATGAGGAGAAGGTACAGGGCTCAAGGACAGATCACTGTAAGAGTGTCTCTCATAGGGGATCTGATGGGAGAGAAAGAACTACCAGGTTAGGATAGAACAGGTCTATAGAGATCTTACCTGTACCCTCAAAATCAATTCCCTTTTCCTCTATCAAAGTCTCCTCCCCATAACACCTCCATGTCTGCTCACATTCTCCAGTGACCACAATTCTTCCTTCAGAGATACTCATGCTACTGAATCCAGAATGGTGACTGTTTTCTTCTTTATATATGACTGTTTATTTTCTCCTTGGTGTCTATCTTTCTCTCGCTTCCTCTCTCTCTCTCTCTCTCTCACACACACACACACACACATTTGCCTTGTGGATTGACAACACAGATTAAGGAAATTTTTCTTGATCATTTTTGTGTCTTCCAAGAATTTTTATGAAAAACATGTTCATGAAAATCTCACAAGAATCCAATGGCCTGGGCATTATTATTGTCACTTTTTCAGATAAGGAAACTGTGTCATGATAGAGAGTTAAAATAATCAATAATAGCACACCAGCTCATAAGTGAAAGAGCCTGTATTCTAGTCTTTTAATAGCATATTCTATTTTTTCTAACACATCAGTTTGCCTTTGCCACTAAAATCATTACTTTACTTTGCTTTCAAAGCCCTAGTTCAAACCATTTTTTCCATGATATCTTTTTCTGAATACATCAATCTACAGAATTCTCTTCCTTGGAGTTTATGATAACAATAGAAATTAGATATTCTGACAGTGTTTTGCAGTATATAGCATGGTAATAATAATCACTTGTAAGAGTCACAAGGTCTTATTTGAAAATATTTATTTAGTGTTTTCTATGTACAAGTACCCTTCCAAGGAATTCGCATTATTTACTTGTTAACCGAAATAAATATTTTAGTTTACTAATTGTATCATAAGCTTTGGAAGGCAGAAAACATCTTTTAAATTTCCTCTTTGTTCCTGTAGTGTGTACCACATCCTTATCCCTGTAGATCCTAGACACATAGTATGTGTGCAAATAAATCCAGCTACATGATTCATAACAAGTAATTAGTTTTATTAGTGTCTTCTGTTGTTGTTTTTGTGGTTACTGAGTATCAATTTCAGGATGCTTGTACTTCTGAAATGCTTAGAAAATACCAAATCTTTCCCACTCCCAGAATCCTAACAGATCTCATTTGTGTCAGCCTTTAAGAGACTCTGAAGAAGCCTATTTTGACATATGATTTTTATTTCTATTTCTTTTGCAGCTACTAAAGTTTCATGTTCAGCCAAAACATGAACAACATCCCACCAGTCATATTGTATTACACTACAAAATTGAGAATTGCATTAACAAGATAATTTAACAGGTGTTTCTGAAACAGGAAAATGCACACCATCATTTTCCGAAGGACAAGGAGAAAATGGCTTCTGATTGGATAGTAGTGATATTGAGAAAGCACTCATGATATCCATCCTGAGCATTTGGGCTTCTATCTGTGACAGATGTCGCCCTCCCAGCCAGCCTGCCAGTCCTCCAGTGGCATATGCTATAATCCGGAAAATTTGGTTTCTGGTTATCACCCTGATACCTCTCTGCAGCATGAAAATGAAGCTGCTAATTGCAGGTAAGAATAAAATCTTCCTGGAAGGGTTTGTCTTTAATATAAGATGACAGCTTTACATTTTTGTATATAAGATGTACCAAATTTAGGAAAGTTTCTCTTTCCTGGCATGAGGAATTGTAGGTAGTAAGCGATCTCTCACTGTGTGTGTGTGTGTGTGTGTGTGTGTGTGTGTGTAAAAGACTGTAATCCCTTGAACACTCTACTTTAGTATTTCTTTTTTAAAAGTTATATTTATTTAATTAATGTCTACATCCAGCCTAGGACTTGAACTCACTACCCTGTGATCAAGAGTCATATGTTCTTCTGACTGAGTCAGCCAGGTGCCCCTCTATTTCAGTATTTCTTCATTCATAAAAATATCTGGATGTTCTGAAAAAGCAGGACTCCAAACTCTTCCCCTAGAACCTTCTCCAGATCGCCAAAGAGATGATAGAGTGGGGGAAGATATGTATCAATGCCGAATCTGATTCTTGACATGTATCATGTGATGGGACCAAATAAAAGGAAAAAGGAAAATGGTGGGGCAGACACAAGAACCATTCCTGTATAAGTAGGCATTAGAAATGAAAGTTATGGGGCAAGGGCCGATGGTTTGGGTGGGCAATTGGGACATGAATCTGCCTGTTGGGAAACTCCTTCTCCCCATATACTCTTCCACCTTCTCCACGCCCATGTTGATGGATCAACTCTGAAACCTGGTAAAGGGCCAGCTATGAGAAAGCCTGGATCTGCACTAACAGGAAACATTTTCATTCATGTATTCCGATAGAAACAGAGACACTTCAGCAAAGATAAGCTTTGCACACAAAAATTTAGAGTTAATAGAACTATTTAAAAATTAAATACTCACTGTAGCATATTCCAGAACCAGACTAGAATTCTCTACTCTCCTTATACAGATAAGAAAAAAAAAAAAAAATCTTACATTGAAATAAGAATATTGTAGAGCAGTTCAATGGCTGGGAATAACCCTTATATTAGGAAAGAAAAGATATTTACAGATAGCAACTGCTTGTTCTATAGGTTGAAAACTGGAATGATGAAAGAATGTGCTCATGAAAAAGGTAGTGGCTGACTTGAGAAGAACGAACGAGAGCACATGATCACAGTGCAGATTGTGGAAAAGTACACTGGGTACTCAGAGTCAGAACTGAAATGACAGAAAACCAAACGATGTGGAACACAGACTTAAGGAGACTCAAGGTCACAGGATAAAAAACCGAAAGGTGGAAGAAAGGAAGCAGGAAGGGAATGAAGGAAGGAAGGAAGCGAGGAAAGAGAAAGATATGAGACAGAGATAAGGGACAGCAAGGGAAGTCATCTTGTGAAAACTGATGTTCCTGAAGAGAAGAACAAAAAATAAAGAAATAATTTAAAAAAAAAATCACAAATATCATTGTAGAATGGATACATTTAACTGACAAAAGACTTGCTCCTGTAGATGGAAATGGTTCATGCCATGTAAAATTAAGCCATAATATCTAAACATCTGCCAGTGAAATAATGGAATCTAAAAGATAAAGACATAATTTTACACGTACCTTCAAAACACAATATATGTCCAACTGTAAGAAAATTCGTGATCACTTTGAATATAAACCAGTCCTATATTTTCTCAACAAGGAAATTTTAAAAATGAGACCAACTTGAAAACACGGTACACAATTTAATAATAAAAACTAATTTGTTAATTTGCTTGCCCAGCTATATTTAAATTCACATATTATAAAATACGTAGTTGAAAATTATATTTTTTTCCTTCAGCTTCAATCGTGAAGCAGTTTGGCACAAATTCATAATATGCACTTTTGGTATCAATCTTTCATTACCACCAGAGCTAGTTTAGAATCATTTAACCTATTGAATTAAACCATAAGAAATCTCCAACTCTCAAATTGTTTTTGACTTGCAAAAGAATAGTTGTGAGGACCTTCCATGTAAGTTTGGTGAGTTACAGCTCTTTTGAACATGTGTTGAGATATAACCAATAGAAGTTTTATGCGTATCTACAAGTTTTAATTTTAATAACAAGGCAGTTAAAAAAAAACCCTAAAGATATACATTGTTACCAATGTAACTATGTGGCCTAATGCTTAAAAAAATATTTTTTCAAAGAGTTTATTTCAGTAAAACCCAGCACTTGCCCTCATGAAAGACTACCCCAGGAATGATGAAGAAATCCTGGCTAAAGCTCTTTGCATTCTGGTTTCATTGGGTAAGTTTCATGCGTCCAAAACCAACACTGATTAAGGTGGTCTTAATCCACTGTGTCTCTGTAACAGGAGCCTATGTTTCTTATAAGAGGAATAGTGGAAAGACGGTAAAATCACTTCCCTTGTGCTGAGTCTGGACTCAGATTTCTCCTTTCCATCATGAGCAACCAGCAACTAAAGGAAGAATGAGTTAAAGTTCTCTATTTCTACATCCCACCAAGAAGTGACCTGCATATGAAGGTCAAAAGACCTGGGGCGCCTGGGTGGCTCAGTGAGTTAAGCCTCTGCCTTCGGCTCAGGTCATGATCTCAGGGTCCTGGGATCGAGCCCCGCATCAGGCTCCCTGCTCGGCGGGGAGCCTGCTTCCTCCTCTCTCTCTGCCTGCCTCTCTGCCTACTTGTGATCTCTGTCTGTCAAATAAATAAATAAAATCTTAAAAAAAAAAAAAAAAAGACCTCCTATGTCAGAAAAGAACCTGGGAAAAATAATATCTGTGGATACTTTCTGAAAAACTTATTAGAAGACTTATACTTAGTCTGTGAAATCAGATTATGAATATTGTATTTTTTAGAAAAATTTATACTTAATGAAAGAATAAAACAATTTACTTATGATAGATTTAGTTAAAAACAAGAGTTTGGATTTGGGAGAAGAAACCGTGGACATTTAACTTTACTAATTTATTCCCAAAAGCTAGCATGGTAAAGAGATTAAAAGCCTGGTTTAATGCTCCCTAACTCTGTGAGACTGAGTCCATTCCTAATATCTCTGTTAATGGGTCTCTTTATTTATACCATTGGGTAATTACTAAATCTGCCCCATATAATTGCCGTGAAGGTAAGGCACATTCACACACATGCAGCTCTGACAACACAGTCTGGATATGGTAAGCCATCAATAAAAGGTCACTATGATGACTATCATTACCACTGAATGAACTAGAAAATCAACAGATGGTATTCTATATAGAAGGCTAGACTATAACTTATGAAATAGTGGCTAGGTAGTAGGATTAGGTGTAATTTTTTATTTAAAATATTTATAAATATTTTAATATAAAATATTTTAAAATAAAATATTTATAAATTTAAAATATTTATTTCTCTATTTCTCTCTTTCTGAAATTACTTTGTATTACTTGGGTATTTTTATTTATATAATAGTTAAAGTAAGTCACAATAAATTATGACGTTCCTTTTAAAATCAACTTAAATTTGTCACAATAGCAGTTTGTGATAGAACATTTATTCTAAAATCAGTAGTCCTCATACCAGAGATTGTGCATGGTGAATCACTTCAATGTTCTGGGTTCTGGATTAGCACATAGAAAGAAATTAAATAGTGAGAAAAACCTTTTCTACATCAAAAGACATATGGCGTAAAATAAAATTTAATCAGTAGATTATATAAATGTCTGTAAGTTAAATACAACTTAAAGACCAGGCAAATACAACTTGTATAAAACCTATACAACTTTAGGTTGTATACAAGTTGTATTTGCCTGGTCCTTTTTTATTTTAACTCAATGATAGTGAGGTTGTTTTACTTGGTATGCGGTGAGCCTATGGAGACAGCCTATCTCAACAGGGTGCCAGAGAACACGCGATGTACTCTATTGCCTTTTTGGTATTCAGTCAGGTGAGCGTTAGTGTCACAAATGGAGCAGGGCACATAAAAACTCTAAACAAAAAATACATTTAGCACTTGAGAACATGCATTAAATTAGAAATTAGCTGAAATACTTTGGTGTTCATATCAATAATAAACAATCTGGTAAACAGGGCGAATGTTAGGGGAAAATGATAAAAGACAGGCTTAAGAAAAAGCCTGATAAGTTTAATAGAGGTGACAAAATTTGAAGGCCATATATTAATATTTCTCCAAGTGCATTAGTAGAATTCCAAGCCTCACGTGAACCTGAGTGTTAAAGGCTAAACTTCCTAACTAGATGCAATGTCTCTCACGGTATTTATTTCCCTGTTCTTTGCTGAAGTAGCATTTGACAGGGTGTTGCTTTTATTGATGATGATGACAATGACAGTGATTAATGTCAATGGGGATGATTCAGCTGTGCCTTAGTAGGACCATTGTCCTTGCTAGTCAGAGAGGGAGAACATGAAAAGATAAGAGATGGGGAATGACCTTGGAGAAGACTTACAAGTAACCTTAAGAATGTGTAAAGCTGCATGTTGATAAATTCAGTGGGTAGAATAATAATGCTGTATTTCCAAACACACATAGGAGTCAAAATGAATAGATTGAAAGGCAGAGATTCTCCCCCCAGCTGTGCAGGGATCATCAGACCATTATTGAGATGCTTATCCTCTGCAAAATGGTTTGTGTTGAAATTATTTTTTTAAGGGCATCATTTCTCTTAGAAAAACTTCATTACTAATTTGCCAATTGAATATCCCATAAGATATTGAAAGGCGTTAGTGAATATAGAGTGAGGATTTTGATTTAAAAAACATGTGCATCCCCTGTTGTTCAATAATAATAGGGATGAATAACATCTACTTTAGGTTTTCAAATGTAATTTATGGTGATAAGACTTTTAGACAGGGGATGGATGAGCTGATGGATGATATACATATAGTTGAAACTCAGGTAATGATTGTGACATGTTTTGCATTAGGTTATGATAATCTGAAAACAATCAAAGTAATATATTTTTTTTAAACTGCCAAGAAGGAGAGTGAATTAATAAACTCTGCTATAACAAGTGCTCTGATTCTCATAGTGTACATCTTCAGTTCTGCCTTGGCAGGTTCCCTGTCAAACAAAACACAACCAGTCAAATCGTAAGCAGGGTTGGGGGGAAGGGTTGTGCTTGCAAAATTTTAGGATTTGACATTTAATAACCTATATATCATCTCTACAAAGAGCAATGATGACAGAAGAACATGAAAAAGGTAGAGAAGTTAACTCCTGGTTTATCCACTGACTCCTTTCTATAATTCCTTCAATTCTAAAAATACCCCCAGCTCGGTTCTTCAGTCATATATTCTCCAGGTATCTTTAATTTTTCTTCATAGATTTTTCTTTATCACAACCATCATTAATCATTGCATACTTCTGTGCTTGATAAAGTGTTCATTTGTTTGTTTGTTTGTTTTCTCATTTCCCCCTAACTTCAGTGGGAAAAAACTGTGGCTGCTCTTCTACCCCTCTTACCATGGCCAAAGGACATACCCTAACCCTTGGAAAGATTTTTGTAAGTCCCCTGCAGGCAGCAAATACCATAGACATGCGCAATACCTGATGAGTTCAGAGCACGGTATAGTGTGTTTTGTTCCGCATGGCTGTTAGGAAGGAGGATCAAGAGAAGATAAACTAGCCCAACCACTAGATGTTGTTCTAGATAACAATTAGGTAGCACAGGGCACAGTATATTCAAAAGGTGTACCTAGCTAAGGTGTACCTCAGGCTCTGTTTGTTCCAGATGATTCAGTCTGGTAGAGAACACATAGGAGCTGAAATAGAGAACGTAATCACAGGAAGAAGGGCTGGATGGGTTTAACAAGGTCCCAGGGGCCCCATATTCCAACTAGAGTTCAGGGGCAGGCTCTAACTTTAGTGGTTTACTACTTTTAAAGTAAACTTGGTTTGCTTGGTTATGAGCAAACAAAGCAGAATATAAACATGGAAGTCCTGGGTGGATATTGAATGTTTCATATAGGAAAAGCAATGTACAGAGGAACAAGGAATTTTTTTTTTTTTAAAGATTTTATTTATTTATTCGAGAGCAAAAGAGACCATGATTAGGGGAGGGGCAGAGAGAGAGAGAGAGAGAAGCAGACTCCCTGCTGAGCAAGGAGCCCGACACAGACCTTGATTCCAGGACCCTAGGATCATGACCTGAGCCGAAGCCAAAGGCAGAGGCTTAACCAACTGAGTCACCTAGACACCCCGAGAAACATGACTTTAAAATAGCTAACATTTACTAAAAACTCCTCTCTATGCTTCCCATATGAGAATGCAGGGGTTGGGTAGAGAAAGAAAGTATAAGTACTAAACTCCCTCTTGTTCCGGTGAAACCTTGAGTCTAGGTGGCAAGGTCATCTCCAGCATGGGAGGAATTGTCCCACACCCTGAACTTTCAGGGCCTAGACAATATTCCCTTCCAGCACTGACATCACTACAGTCATATAAGAAAATGATCCACAGAGCTCCACCCTCCTCCACCAATGCTGGAGTCACTGGCTCAGAACTGGACATAGTCATTTCCCGTCTTCTACAAACAGTCTTTGGAGTGTGGAGAGGAAAGGGTGTTCATTCCCTTTCTTTGGTCACAGTCCCCGTGGCTATGGACCTTTGGTAAATGATAAAATGTTAGAAAAGTTACGTAGCAAAATGTTATTTTCCCGTGAATTCAAAAAGATACGTGCACCCCTACGTTACTTCAGCATTATTTATAATAGCCAAGATTTGGAAGCCACTCAAATGTCCACTGATAGATGAATGAATAAAGAAAATGCTGAATATATATACAGTGGAATATTAGCCATAAAAAATGAGATTTTTGCCATTTGGGACAACATAGATGAACCTAGGAGGTCTTATGCTAAGTGAAATAAGTGAGACTAAAAAAGACAAATGCCATATGATTGCGCTTACTTGTGGACTCTAAAAACAAAAGAAGCAGACAAGCAAAAGCAGAAATAAACCCATAAATACAGAGAACAAACTGATAGTTGCCAGAGAAAAGGGATGTGGGGGCATGGGCAGAATGGGTGGGTGAAGGGGACTTGGAGGTACAGGCTTCCAGTCATAGAATGAGAAAGTCATGGTAACGAAAGGTATAGCACAGGGAATGTAGTCATTGGGATTGTAATAGCGTTGTATGGTGGGATGGTAGCTACACTTCATAGTAAAACATATAGTGCTGTCGGATCACTATGCTGCCCACCTGAAACTAATGTAACATTGCATGTCAACTGTACTTCAGTGACAACAACAACAACAAATGTCATTTTCCATGAAACAACCATGACTGCAATAATTTATACATGTCAGTAACATTAGTAATGAATTCAGTAGTTGTTCAACTGCATCACTGATACAGTAAGTTTATGGGGTTGGTCTAGGAATCTAACCTCCTTTTTAAAATGGTTTCAATGGAAACATGAGTTTTGAGTTTTAAACATACGACTTCCAAAGAGTTGCAGAATTATCTGTTTGTTACTTTTATTGATGTTAGTTTGTTATGTATTAGACTTACTATGGTAGTGCTCACAATGGTTCATTAAACAACTAACAGAAAAAACTGCTGCCTTATACTTATTTCTTTCCAAGGATCTCCACAAGACCTTTTAGTCCTCTGAATAAAAGTGTAAGTCCAAGGACATACGCTTGCAACCAGGCTCACTCCCGCATACAAGTACTTTAGAGACGGTGAAAACAGCTTTGCTTCTCTCACTTTTAAACCCGTGAGACTTAAAGAAAAGAGAAAGCAAGGCATCAAGTCCGAGGTCTTTTATTCAACCCTATGACCTATGATAACATAAAGAAATCCATTTTCTGTTTAGTGAGACCTCATTTCCTAAAAGATAAACTTCCTGTATATTGAAATGTCCTCTATCCCCCCAGGGCATATGAACCCCAAACTCAAGAGTGTTACTGCTGTATATCCTTAGTATATGCTCTTTGGAAAGTCTTTTAACATTTCCGTGCCTGCCTTTGCCCTTCTACAAATTAATCTTGTAATACCCATTTCGAAAGAGTGATAGGGAGCTTTTGACATGTGTAACAAGGACTTTGAGATCCTCAGATGAAAGAAGCCTCAGATGTACAAAAGCATTATCCTTGTTGGATGTGCATTTTCTCCTATGGTCTAACTGAGGGGAGGGATTAGGAGAGATTAATTGTGCATATGATCTGCCTAATCGGTTAAGGAGAGCGCAGAATGCTCATGACCTTCAGGAACACCAAATGAAACAATATGTGCCAAGGCAGTTTCCTGAGTTTAGTTTATTGTTTCAGCAGAGGTTAAGCTAGGGGAGAAATGGAAGTGCTTAAGTTTTGAGACAATACAATTGAGAAGGAGCGTAAAGGCAAAAGCCTTGGAAATGTGCACGCATATAATGTAAGTAAATACTGCAACAACATTGGGCCTCAAGACAAAGATTTTTAAATGCCATTTGGCTCCTTATGGGAGTGTGTTTTGTGGTGTAAAGAAATACAGTAGTTCTGACCCACGGCCCAAAAGATGGGTTAAGGAGAGGAGCCATTCGCTCTAATCTTCCCAACCCCCTACATTCCTGGGTTATACTAAGCTTCAATAATAGGAACTCGGTTCCTCTAGTCTGTTGAGAGGGAAGTATTTCACAAATAGAAAGAAGTTCCCTTGGAGAGAGAGCATGATTATTGTTACAAAGGTCAATAAAGTTAGAAATTGTTAATCACAAAGACTTTAAATTGCATTGTGAGTCCTGCCCTTCAGCTTTACAAGCTCTTTGTGAGTCCATCAACCAATCCTAAGGAGGAGAGTAATGTGCTTTCCTTGACTTGGTGAATATTGCAAATGTAATTGCTTTCTCTCCCATCTAATAACCTCATTGTCCTTTAACTTTTAATCATGCTTTACCTATTTGTTCACACACGTGATTTTAAATTAGGTTATATTATGTCAACAGTAGGTCAACAGGACACTAGGCTGGGGGTGGTAGACGAAGCCCTCTTTTTTCACTTCCTTTTGCATGTCCCAACTCATACCTGTACACTTTTTCTCACTTCTTGGTTTCTTACTCCTTAAATACTTCAGGCTTTTGAGTCCCAAATATTGTCAAATCTTGCACTTAATGCTCACAATGGTGTGTGAATTTTTCCCTTTGATTTACTATGATTAGAATACCTTTTCCTCCATATATTATGTACAATGTGAAATGGTGATATACTGGATAAGGCAGAATACCTTTGAGGGATTGCCTTGATGGCTCATGTTTTAAAAGATCTTGGTAAAAAGAAGTAGAAAAACAAGAAAATTACAACTAAAGGTGATAGGTATAACATCTGTTTACATTTCATAGCAGGTGCCAGTATTGAGAATCTAAAACACAGGTCTCTTCTTGATTTACCCATGGATATATGGTGGATATTTATACTCATATTCTATATGATATATATTGCTTACATCATTTGTTTTTACAGAAAAATGAGGGAACACTGTGCTTTCATTTATTAGCCACCTAACTAATATGATTCTCAGAGTATCAAGCAAACAAAAGTTGATTTTCTCCTGAGACATGCATATATGTGGTTCTTTCATGACACAATAATTACTGCTAAGAAGCTGTCATTTTAAGTAAATTACAGAATTTACTTTCTCCCCATATTTTGACAATGTTCAAATATCCATATCATATAGGGTACCTATTCCTAAATATACTTTGCAACAGATATATAAACCATATCCATGTCATATATTCTGTATGGTTAAAAAAATTGTGCATAAAGCTTTAGAGTTACAAAATGCTTTTATTTTTGTGTGTGTGCTTTTAAAGACGTTATTAGCTAACATGGAATTGTTTCCAAAGTGGCTATAGTAATTTATTATCCCACCAGCATATAGAGTTCCCACGAGTGTCCACAGCTTTGGCTATATTTGGTTTTAAAAATTTCTTTCACCCCTAACTTTTTTTTTAGACATTTTTAAAACTTAAGTTCAATTAGCCAACACAAAATGCTTTTAAATATTGTGTATGATACTTCCAAGATATGGAAAGGCAGGAAGCACTGGCTTATAGACAGGTTCTGAGTTAATTCCATTCTCATTAGATACAGAAGCTGACTTTATACCATGTGTTCAGATGCAAAGGCTCCTGCTACTATATCATGTTGTTTCTCAATTGTGGGGCTAACAATGCAATGGAATTTGATGGAGAAATAGATATTAAATAGGGACAATTAACTAGGGTCTTTGGAGGTTCCAAATTGTTCTTGTGTAAAGAGTTAGGGATTGTCGCTGTTCCTGAAGCTAAAGGGACCCAAGATCAAATCCCTCTCCTCCCCCTAAATTACCAATTTTATAGAGACCTAGACATGTGATGACGACCTAAAGAGATAATGGCAATGGAAACATGTTCATAAGTGTTCACCTATAAATAAAAATATGGGGTCATTATCATAATTATGATATTAACAAGATTATAAAATTGATATAACCATATTAACAGACTCTGTGGGGGTGCTGTGAGGATTAGCACAGATAAGATGCCTCACATTCTTATCACACTCCCTCTCAGTAAACTCTGAATATGATTATATTTCATCATCATTACCATCAGCAGCATCACCAGCATCTTTATTGTTTTACTGGAGGATTTCAAGATTTTCAAGTGTAAGGACTGAGACATCATACATTATTTTTAAAGGTTTATTTTGGATCAGAAGTACACATTTAGGAGTAAAAGAAATCGTGATGCCCTATTACCAAGTAAGCTCAAAAATGCAAAAATCAGGGCCCGAGAGAACAAAGACATAAGGAATGAAAGTAAAGAAATAAGGACTGGCAGATAGTCCAGGGGATCTAACTTGATTTGATTCACGGATTAATTCCAGCTTGTCTAGCTAGCAAAAACCCTTGTCGAGTGCTGCTATATTTGTCAGCATAAAGGCAGAATGATGGGGAATTCTGTGCTTTCCCCAGATTAGGCATCCTAACTCGTCCTCGTCTAACTTTCAATCTCCATGTATACTAGAAACAGAAGGGCTTTCTCATACAGCTTTTTGTCATGGCATCTCCCTCACACCCACGTATGTACCAGGAAAACCAAGAAGAGCAGATTGCCCCTTCCTCCAGGAAGGCCTCTACCTGGGCCCTACAGTAGTATTCTACTCAGTTTTAGCTGGATGTCATTACCATGGTGGCCTCCCAGCCTGAAAACATCTTCTTTTCTCTAGGCCTGCCAGTCCTGCTATTGTTTAATTTATCTCTGTTAAGTGTTGCCCTCTCCTCACTATCTTCATTAGAAAGTAAATTATATTGAAGTAAATATCACATTAAATAAGTGAGAATATATTTACCAGATCACGTTCCCTTTACAAGAGAAAACAGACAAAAGAGAGTGCTTGGGGCTTAGGATGGAAAGAAGTCACTGAATGGAGGTCAAGGGTTTAAAAAGAGGGTTTACTTAACCTTGATGCCAGATCTAAGGTAATGAAAAAAGTTGGCACCGTCATCCTAAGCCACTATGTCTGCTGTTCAGTTTTTGTTTTTTACACCTCTGGGCACCATGGCCTGATTTCATTCCCTAATGCTACAGATCCATTTCAGAGTCCAATGAATAAATGTCACACTCTTTGCTTTCTGGTTATGGAACTGACTTCAGTGCCCTCCAAAGATACAACAATCAGCTAGCTCCCAGCATTTATAGGAATGAAGTATGTATTAATGAATATTAAATAATAAGATAAATTGGCAAGTCCTGGGTCGTTTTGATTCATGCAAGCTATAATATTTTTATATATCCATGTATATGTTTATATTTTAAGGTACATGAATCAGAATGCGTAAGAACGCTTATAATTTATCTTGATTCTTAATATTTATTAATGTATAATACTAATAAATTTTAGTGCATACACTTGTAAATTTTTAATATATATTTGTACTGAGGGTAAGTAAAGTGAGTAAATATTAGAAATAAAAAGAGCAAAATGATAAATGTAACTCCTTGTACACACCAGCTAAAGTTTGTTTTCTGAATGTAACAACCTTGCAGTGTCAGAGTAGTTTTTAAACTCTTTTGTTTTTCCATTCCTTTCCTGTTTTTCTGTTGAAGTCACCGCAGAAACAGTGATTTTTCCATCACAGGGGCAGAGACTAAGGGTGAATTAATCTAGACCTTGAAATTGTTGAAGCAGCTCTCTGTAGTTTTGCAGTTTAGTTCGTGTAAAAAGGCAAATCACGTGGTGATCAAAGGCCCAGTGTCCTATTTCTGTGTTTTTTCCCTCCTCCTCCAAATTCTCCCTCTAATGGTACTCTCACAGAACCCAAGTCTTACAAAGAGTTGAAGAAATTATTGACATGGTGGGGCAGGTGACAGAGAGAGGGACGAAGGGCATTTAAATTTTAATCAGGGACAAAGAGATGGGAAGACTTTGGTTCTTTGACATCAGATTCTTTATTCCCTAAATTATGAATTATTTTATGAGTGATCGAGAATGAGACTTTTATGGATATAGAAGATATTCAAATCATGTATACCTTTGTAAACTTTAGCTCTAATCTTTTTGCATAGGAAGACCACTCACAACTGGGTTGTGAGTATGTGTTTGGAAGAATATGGCCCTCTGAGGCAGGAGACTAAATGGTTTGAGATGTCTTATCAAGGCACCTATGTGACTTGGTGCTCTTCATCTTTGAATGGTAAGCAAAACTTGGTGAGTCAAACCCTACAGCAAAACTTACTGCATGTAAGAACAACTGAAGTGTTTTAATACTGGTTTCTACTATTCTTACTAGAGATAAGAAAATAGGCATTTTGAAGAGGGTAGGTGATTTGAGTGAGGATGTGAACTCAAGTACATTAATTTCCAGATCTGCTTTTTGGTTTGTGGGGGGAGTGCATGATGAATGAGTAGATGTCTGACATGATGTCAAGCTCTGACTTGAAATAAAGATAGTGATTACAAGATAGATTTTAAAAAGATTATACTATATGGGTTCAAATTTGAAAATCACATATGTGTATGGAATATGTTTCTTTATATCTATATTAACTTATATATAAACATTATATTGATAGTTTCATGCTACATAAGGGGACATATCAAACATAACTATATCACACATATATACACAACTCAGTATTCATTATATCTACTAGGGGCCAACCATTTACTACACCTGAGACACAGAACTGTGGACATTCAAATACAGCACCGACACTCATGTGGGCAATAATGACAACAAACACAACATCAACAACAATATGTACACCTCATTCTAGATACCAAAACACTTCCACAGGCATTGCTTGTTACTTGCAAACCTGATGGCAACTAAGTAGAAGGTCATTATCTTTCCTTTTTTACATGTATGGAAACAGATTCTCAACAAAAGCCACATGCAAGTAAGCCAAGAACTCATTAATACCCAAGATTTTTAAGTATTTATTTATTATTATGAGATCACTTATCCTTTCTGTATCAATAGCTGTAGCATTCTATGTTGATCAAGAGGAAAGAAACATACGTGGAAAAGTAAACCACATTTAACAGATCCATTTATCTTTCTAAACGAATTCAGTGAGCTCCTTTTTAATACTCTTACTTTGAATGATTAATTGACATCAAATTATTTACCCCCAAATGATAAATTATTCTACAAGACTGATGGAGTACAACACTTTCTTTGATGGATACCTATGATGCCCAACCTGTGTGAACATTTGTAAATTTTAGTTCTGATCTCTTTTTTATAGGAAGAACTGTAATTTGAGAAAGGGCATAATATTTTTGTAAGCAAATGTAAGATTTCCTTTGGTAATGTATTTTTAAAAGCCAGAGATTATCTCTTGCATTTATAGATATTGGCCAGAAGACACACCCACACACACCCACACACAAAGTATATGACCATACATTTGTGTATACATATACACACCAATATTGAAATGCATGGTAGAGCTCATAGTTCTTATAACTCTTAAAGAACTACTTTCTCATTCGTTTGCTGACTAGAATCCTCTAGAGGGTGACAAAAGAGTTGCTGTGTAGTTATCCTCAATTCGAACATATGGCTTGGCATTGCTTACAGTGACCTTGTGTTAGCTCTTAACCAGCTTTGCCTGGCCAGCCAGCCAGCCATTCTTGACTTCACTATGGTCATAAGGGTCTAATGCCTCCTTAATGATAACCTTCTCTCATTCCTGGCATGTTAATGGCCTCACCTCAGGAGACAGCTTCACATCTTGGCTGAGACACAAGCTCCCTTAGCTTAAAAGATTAATCAGAAGCCTGTGGCTAATAATAGCCTGCCCATCCCACTCCCATTTTGTGCCTGACAACTAGAACAGGTTGATAAGTGTTATTATTGAGTCAGACACTTGGAATCATCCTCAAAAGGTCATTTAGTCAATCTCCCCTCCTCCTAGAATAACTTCATGGAAGCCATCCCAATAACTGACCATTCACTCATAGTTGATTTTAAAAGCCTCTGTGTCCCAGCTAGTCACCCCTGGTTTCCTTTTGCCAGAAGTCAGAGAAGAAAGCAGAAAAAAGGTTATAGACATATAAATAATGGTGGTTCCCAGGTGTTTCTTTTCTTCTTTTCAGGCATTGTAATAGCAAAATGGGTACCTATTGCTCCTGACTGCAGAAAGCATATGGTAAATATCACTCCTCTGGGAACAGAATTATGAGTTTTGAGAGCTGATGAGAGCAATATTACCAGGTATCTTTCAGTCAATTTATAGATGAAAAAAGTGAGATGGAAAGAGTACCTTGGTCTCAAAGATAGGGAACTTTAACCTATAATTCTGAAGTTTCACAGGAAAAAAAAATCTACATATAAGAATAAATAGGTATTGAAGTTATAAAGATTTTATTTATTTATTTGTCAGAGAGAAAGACAGCATTAGCAGAGAGAGCAACAGGCAGAGGAAGCAGCAGGCTCTCCAGTGAGCAGAGAGCCCAATGTGGGGCTTGATCCCAGGACCCTGGGATCACGACCTGAGCCAAAGCCAGTTGCCTACCAACTAAGCCACCCAGGCATCCCAAGGCTTCTTAATTACTTTTTAAAATTTTTCCCCCCAAGGCTTCTTAATTTTAAACAGAAACGGAAGTAAGTGACAAAATGTGTTGAGCCATAATTTTATCAAAGATGAAAATCAGGGTGGGCTTAGCTCAAGCGATGTCAACTTCTCCACTATAACATACACCTGCCGCAGAAACAATGATAGACAACCAGTTTCATATATGTAATAAAAATTTTGTCTTTCACCATCGATGGTTATTCATGTACATTTACTACATCCTCATTTGGAGTATGAGAATAGTGTTAGTGGTGAGATGGGGTGAGAGTCATTTCTATTAAGTAGAAAAAGTAGGAAGGCGACAAGAAAGCACTAGCGGGTTATGAATATAAACAAAATTTCTAGGTAAAAAGTCCATCCTCTTTCTCAAAGGTTTCCACGGAGGACAGAGTAAATTGTACCAGGACAGAAATTCTTGGATTAATTAAAAATATATAATATTCTTTGATTTTGAGTGGCAATGAGATTGCTGATCTTAGTCACTCATCAAATGTCAGAGTTTAATGCCTGCCCTGGCACTTGCTCTCTCTTGTAAACAGTTATGCCCCTGAATCTCCCTGAAGTCAGCCTAAGAGCAATAAAATGAAACAACTCAGAGAACTGAATTAACTTTAAAATATTGTAATATTTGTAGTTAATAGCAATATTCGTTATAACCAGGTTGAAATGTGTTCCCCCCAAATTCATTTATTTTGAGGTTCTATCTCTTAGCACCTCAACATGGATCTTATTTTGAATAGGGTCTTTGCAGAATAAATCAAGTTAAAATGAGGTCCTTAGGTAGGCCCTAATCCAACATGACTGGCATCCTGATACAAAGGGAAATATGGACACAGAGACAATGTGAAGAGACATAAGGAGAAGATAGCCATACACAGGCCAAGAAGAAAGGTCACAGGCTTCGAAAGGATCCTGTCTGACATCTTATTTTGGATTTCCAGTGAGACAGTAAATATCCATTATTTAAGTCACTCAGCTTATGCAACTCTGTTATGGTGGCCCTAGCACGCTAATACAATATGCTTATTATACTTGAAAAATATTCAGAGCGAGCAAATATCAGTGTCGATGCAAACCCAGAAGGATTTTCTTTTTTCCATTCTTACTCATTTTACTAGGTCCTATGTCTCCCTAAGAAGGGGGAACACTGAAGGAGAAGATCTGGATGACTTTCTTATGCATCTTGTTGGTGTACAAGGGCTCTCCGAGAGAGTGAGGTGAGGGAATGGGAAGAAGCCCAGAAGCGGTAAAACCTCATCCACAGCCTGATCACTTGGGGCTCTCCAGAGTTTAAAATAAGCTTCATGGTGTGTCCTGAGTGAAGGCAGGGAAGCTGACCTTCTATAACCCAATAGCAGTCAGTCATTAGCTAAGGTTTAGGAGACGGGGACACTTCCTACGTTCAGTAAAGTGGCTCCCTCACACCAAAAGGGAGCCTTGCAAGTAGCGTCAGTGGCGTAAGCCATTGGAAACTAAGCAATGGGAGAGGGGAGCTAAAGGCTCACAGAAATGGAAAAAGTGATCCAAGTGGATCTGGGTGAGATGACAGTAGCTGAAATAGATACCGCAAGGAAAATAGGCTATATTTTTGAGGATCTCTCTAACCATTTCTTGCAGAGAAAAATAGTAACTATTAAGGACTATGACATGGGAGTCTCTTGAGACTTTGGTTCAGTTATTCCATAGGAACTGCGTGTTTCACCTAATAATTCTATTCTTTTTGGTTTTGCTTTTATTAATTATGCTTACAGAGGAGTAAATAAAATATATGTGTGCCATTTTAAAGATAATCAGAGAATATCCTTGTGCACTTACAACTCATTTAGAAATAGAATATTATGAGTAGCTTAATTGCTACTCTTACAACCTTCTCTGATTATACCCTTCTCCTTCCTCAGCGGAGAACATGCTGGGCTGACTTTTTGTTGATAAGTCTATCTTTCTCTTTATTCTTCTCTTCAGTGTTTTCATCTTTGTTTATATCCCAAAATGATGTATTGTTCCATTTAACCTCTTTTTGAACTTGACATCACTTTAATTATATAATATATAGTCATGCAGAACATGCTTCTTTGTCCAATATTGTGTTTTTTAGATTCAGTTACGTTGATGACTGAAAGTATATTTTTTTATACAGTTGATGTGCATATGAATTGTTTCCAGCTTTTGCCATTATTAAAAAGGTTTCTGTTCTGAATATTCCTGCACCTTTCCCTCGTCACCCTTATGCGAGCCAGTATCTAGGGAAACATCTAGATATTAATGATGAGTCCATCAACTCAACTTCAAATACTTGATATGTTGAGACTTCTAACCATTCTGGTGGGTTTACATATGCATTTCCTTGACACCGATTAAATGAAGCATATTTATATGTTTTTTGGCCTTTTAGTTTTCTTCTATGAAGTGCTTGTCCAAGATTCAATGACAATTTCCATTTGGTTGTTTTCTAGGAGTTCTTCATATATTTCAATAGTCATATGTGGTCAGTTTTGTGTATTACAAATATCTTCTCCCAGTTGGAAACCTATTTATTTACTTCTTTATGGTGTTTTTGCTATTTTTAAATGAAAGTTATTTACTGTAATGTAGCTAACTTTCTTTTCCTTGATGGCATCTTTTTGGGTCTAAGAAAATTTCTTTCTTTCTCTCTTTTGACAAGCTCAGAGAGGTAGTCTCTATATTATCTTGTAAGAATGTTATGATTTTGTCTTTCAGAGTGAGCTCTTCAACTGACCTGTAAATGATTTTTTTTAATGATTCCTTATTTCCTTAAATAGTTAAGGAAGACCTGATGGCTTTCCAACTTAAATTATATCATACACCAAGATCACCGTTACACATAGTCCCACAAAATGAAGCTATGTTTTAAAATACCTGATCCTTCCACAATGATGAATTATACCTCTGTTATCTCTACTGCAATCCAGTTTCTCTGCTTTCCTTAAAGGAAGAACAGAACTGCCAATGCTTGTCTGTACTTTCTGCACTTAGTAAGTTAGGCAGTTGGTTAATTATTCTCTCTCTTATCCAGAGAGCATTTATGGAGGCTTTTCTCCAGTCCTATTCTTGCTAAAAAAGCAAACTGAGGTTTCTATAAGGTGAAGGAGAATTAGAAATGAAGAAAATCATTAAGAGCAATGCAAAATCTGATATATATTTTCACAGAGATGAATGACTTTCAGATGGCATTTTGACTTCTCTTTTCTAAACACACACACACACACACACAACTAACAAAGGATAGTCTACTTTTATGTTGTGTGTATCTCTAGGAGTCCAAAGGATGTGGGAAAGTAGTGGGAAAGTATTATTTTCCCTCCATTCTGAACTCATATTTAGCAATTATCATACACAGTAGCCAGCTATACTATTGCTTACTTTTCTGTAAACTAGTAGAATTGATAGAATGAATAGTTCCCAGTTGTTACTGCTTGACCCCAAGGCATTAATCAGTAATGTAAATGAGGAATAAAGTCACTGAGTTTATTTTTAGAGACAAACAATGACAACTCTTTGTACCTCAAAACATGAAATGAAGGGTAATAAATGGGCAAAGAAACAATTGGAAGGATGAATACTGCATAGTTATATAAAAGCAGATGAACAGTTTTATGAACTAAAATGAGTCTATGAAAAAGATGATTTACCTGCTACAAATGTTACTACTTCTATTAAATATTTAAGTGATAGAACTTTGCTTTTTAAAGCTCTTGTTACCGTAATTTTACCATTTTTTTTAAATGTAATTTATGGAGTCTTGGTATTTTAAAACAGAAGTTTCATTTGATCCTGGGGAACAGAACTAAAACAGAACTAAAATATTCCACAGAAAGATAGAAAAGAGAATATTTTAACCCAATGCCTCTTCATTTCTTTTTGTTTCTTTAGATTCCAGAGTATTGAAATGCTTATCATTATTATTATTACTTGTTTCATCTACTGTATGCTTATCAAAGTAAGTTTCTCTGTCACAGCTGGAACAATCAAGATTTCTTTTGTTGCTTATAATAAATAAATACTCAATTGTGAGAATGTCCTCAGGGAAAGTTCATTAGAAACGAAATGAAAATGCTGAGAAATAAATGGTTATTGTGATTGCACTTGTTTTGAAATAATATGCAAAAATGTAATTTGCCTCCGTAATGTCTGGAATGCAAGGAAAAAATTTAAGATGGAGAAATGGAAAAGACGATGCATTTATTATGTTATTTCAATTATCATTTTACTTCTGAGGGTGGGAGAGCTTAGATTGAAAACACTATTTTGGAGTAAAATGTGAACATAGCTAACAGGGGAAAAAGGGCAAAGTACACAAATGGGAATATTAAGTGATAAATAGATAAAATTGGACACATCTCTAGCATTGCTTGACAGATGCTTTTTTTTTTTTTTAATTTAATGCCTTAGCATTTGGATTTTTCCTTTTGTTTAAGGTCTCTATTGGCAGCCTTATTCTGCAGTTTCCCAGGTTATTTTGCCTTCTCCTTGTTTTGGCTCAATGACAAGTAACAATTAACCAGTCAGGGAACATTGTAATAGAGATGTGAATGGCTTGAGGTAAGTGCCTGATATCAGAAAACAATTCTCCAGGTAAACAGTCCCTTTCAGGGATTCAGGATAGCGAAATGAAAATTAACTTCACTTTTCTTCAGATTTAATTCTCCTTACTTGTCCTCATTCCTCAAGTTATTTTCTTTTTTATGTCTCCAATGTGGATTTGCATGGTAGTTTCGTTTTTCTCAAATGGTAAGGGAAGGTAGAATTAAACAAAGAAAACAATTAAGACAAATAGATGGTGGGAGCCAGTGTGCTGGAGAGTGGAGGAACAGGAAAGAGACGGCAAAGAGAAGGCAAGGCGAATCATCGAGTTTAGTGGCAACAGAGCCACTAACGGACAGCTAAGGATGTAAGAGGAATTGAATTCAAGGCCAGTGCCGCTGCCCCTGTCCGAAGCCCTTTGATTCCTTTGTTGTTTGCATTTTACCGTCACAGTCAACTACCTCATGCAATTGCTCAAGTCTAACTCTTACTCATCCTCACCAGACAGCCAGTGGAGTGTAAGATGTGCACACAGATAGCAATCACTGACAGGATGATAATAAATTTGAAAAACTTACACACATACACACATGCACACACAGGCCGAGAATACCTCAGGGAGAGGGAATTAAGGAAATAGGTGATTATCTAGTAACTCTGGGGAGAATTCTGACCAATAGTTTGCAAACTGAAAAAAAAAAAATTTCCTAGACATACAGTCTTTAAAATGTCTGAGGAACCGGGGCGCCTGGGTGGCTCAGTGGGTTAAAGCCTCTGCCTTCACCTCAGGTCATGATCCCAGGTTCGTGGGATCGAGCCCTACATAGGGCTCTCTTCTCAGTGAGGCGTCTGCTTCCCTTCCTTCCTCTCCGCCTGCCTCTCTACCTACTTCTGATCTTTCTCTGTCTGTCAAATAAATAAAAATTGAAAAAAAAAAATGTCTGAGGAACCACTCACGGTCCAGGGAAGGAAGTGGTGCACTTAGATGAAAATGACAGGGACCAAAGAGAGAGATAGAAAAGAGAGCGAATGCATGGCTGAGGCATGTCTCCTGTATGTAAATACTGGGGAAGGCACACAATACGTTTACGCTGCAGAAGGGAACACGGCATGAAACGTATATTCTCTGGTCCCCCAGAAATTATAATTTGTACTGCAGTTTACCTGACTAATAATGAAAAGATGCACAACTTTAACTGGCACATGGATGAGAGAAACTACAAGGAGATGGGAAAAAGATAACAGAAATGATTCTTAAGTGGCTAAAGAAGGGAGAGTAGATAAAACTTGTTCCAGGGGTAATGAAGGAATGAGATAATGGGAAAGTGAAAAAAATGTAACGCACATTGTTCTGGAAATAATACAAGCCAGATACTTGGATAAGAAAAGTTACTGATTTAAACCTTGCAAATGAGGAACGTGATTAGAACACTCCCAACCATGGAGGGGAGGTGTGAGAAATTATCAGCAAAAAAGGTGAAAATTGCTGGTGGAGATCAACTATAAAATTTTAAATAACCAAAAAATGACTTTAATTAGAAATGATCTCAATGAACTAGCTTGCATCATAAAATCTGGCACATAATTGATGCTCAGCAAAGGAGTGATGAAATCCGTGAATAAATAAATGAATAAAAAAAAAACAAGTAAATGAACATAGCACATTAAAGAAAAATTAGCCTAGTGACAATATGGAAGCAGAGAAGTGGCCTGGAGAAAAGGAGCCTGATTATAAGAGGCCATTTCAGAAAATCAGAGGAGACAGAACTGTAGCGACAAGGGAAGAAGAAAGTGAGAAGGAATTCAAGGGACAAAAGGTACTGCTCCCTAGGGAGTGCTGTAAAAGCCTGGCTATTTAGAGAAAGAGCTACTTTAAAAGGAATTGTGGTAAGTTTGATACCAGAGACATTAATGTTTACTGACACTGAAAAGGTGTAGGTGGTTGTTTGAGATACAAGACTACACCTCGGTCCAAAGTCTAACCTGGAGATCTTTCCATAAAAGGCAAACATACGGGTTGACTGTGACCATGAGAACAGATGATGTCTGACTGAAAAGGGAGAAGACAGAGAGAAGAACAGAGACATGGGAATATACTCATGAGTATACACTGATATGCCTGATCTCAAAGATGAGACCAAAGTCAACCCCCTGTAGACAGTGCGAAACAGGCTGGTGAGGATTTGCTGTTCACTGTGTGTGAGCAGAGAGGTGTCTTAAGATGAGACATTCTCAAATATGTTACTGATTGTTTAAGCACCAGGTCTACTGCTTGCATTTGAGTAAATTTAGGATAGCGAAGTCAGTTGTTCATTTTACATTACAGACAGGACTCCTCATACAACTATGAGCATTCTCTCTGGGATTCCTTGGTGAGGCCCGACTCTCTTCACTTAAGTGGACTTGTTGTGTGTTCCTGGTTTCAGCTCTCTTTCCTCACATTTCTAACGCAAACAAACCAACTTCCTTTTCATAAGCATAGATGCAACTAGAAAGACGTTTTATTTTTTGGAAATAACTTAAAAAGCTCAAGTGACTAGAGTTATTTTTTTAATGGTAGCATTTACTGTATAAAATTCTTTAAACTTAAATTTATATTGCAAATCAGTATCAGTGGGGAAATGAAATATTTACAAAGAAGTCATGACAGTATTGTTTTTCTAATCCAAGGTCATGTTGGGGTAGGGATGGTGGCAACGGAAGGTGTAGGATAAAACAAGAGCTTGGTAATACTTCAGATCAGGGAAACGTAACAACAAAAAAGGAAGAGGTAATATTTAAATTGGAAGTGAGTGATCACAAAATTTAGGAATCAGAAATAGTGTTGCCAAGTTTTTTTGAAGCCTTACTTTTCCTTATTAATTCCCCTTCTAAAGTTTCTCTGCCTTGTGTGTTAGTACTGAATAAAATGTTTTAGGTGGCACTCCACTTTTGTCATTTAATCAAGTGTGCCAATTAAATAGAGCCCTCTGTTAATTATTAGGAGAGCTACACAGAAAAAAAAATGCCTGGAGGTTTTGAATTGTTTGTTTCCTTTTTTTCTGTGTTATATTTAGCTGTCTGGACTAAGTATATTTAAGTTGGGGCTTATTATTATAAGTCAGAAAGTCACCACGAACTAATTATTTTCAGTTCATTTATGTGATTAATGTTGAAAACTTGGAGACTTGTACATACCTTGAGTTGGCTCCAATTAATCAACGTGGAGAAAAAAATTCAAGGTGCCCCCAGTCCTACTTCCAAAGCAGTGAAGTGCTACTGGATTTCAAACATGTTATTAGTTATTCTGGCTAAAATGAGCACACAGACACTACAGGCTCCTCTCATCCCTCTCCCTGACTCACTGTGGAATGCAGAGGGGCTCTGAATGTAGATTATAGATATTTTTAGTAGATTCTTCTCAGATGTAAGACAACAATAGCAATCCGTTGCTATGAGGTCTCCATATTCAGGAAGACACATTTCTTCAACCACAGGATCCAAAGGCATTGACTTCATTACTGTTACTGAAGTCTGGCTTGGGCCAAGACCTTCAAAATTCTTACCCTTCGACAGCTGTTTGGTGGTTTATTTAGGACTTCGATGGGCAGTCTCAGCACAGCTCCTCCTGGATAAGTGTCAGCATCTCCTCCAAATCTCTGTCATCCTTTGCCTTAATTGGCTCCATTAACAGGTGTTCTCAGGCCAAAAGATGAGGATTCAACTGATTCATCACTTCCTGAGGCCTAATGTCAAAGATAGCATTTGGAACACACTGGGGGTGAGGCAGAAGCTGGGAAATATGAAAAGATCTCACAGTCCATTTGGCTTTAGTTGGTAAAGTGTAGCAAAAGGATGGCTTGATTTGAATTTGAACTCTAGCCTTGACCTTAATGCCAATATAGGCACGTGATCTCCATTTCTTATAATTTCCTGTGTTCTATTTGGAAAGATGCCAGTGAATATATTAATGTTACTACTAACTTCTACTGCTTTCCTCATATCAAACATTATTTACTTGCTTTTCACAGTACCATATTACTAACCATATTTAGTGTTGCATAAACTGAAGATCAAAAATATTGTCTTGCCAAAAATTTTATAGACCAGAAAGTAGACTAGTTGTTGCTTGAGTCTGGAGTGGGGATGGTAATTACCTATAAATGGGCATGAGGAGTCATACTGGGGGGAGGAAATAATTCTAAAGCTGATCTATAATGATACTACTTGTATATTTACCCAAATTATTGAACTATACACTTGAATAGTGTAAATTTTATGATGTTTAAAAAATACCTTAATAAAGATGCTTAAGGAAAAAAAAGCAAGTTTTGAGGCAGCTGGGTGGCTCAGTTGGTTAAGCATCTGATTCTTGGTTTAGGGTCAGGTCATGATCTCAGGGTTGTGAGATCGAGCCCCATGTGTGCTGAGAGCAGAGTCTGCTTAAGATTATCTCTCTTCCTCTCCCTCTGCCCTTCCCCACCTCAAGGAAATAAATAAATCTTAGAAAAGAAAAAATTTTTTTACCAAAAGTCATATCATTCTACTCTAATGCCACATGTTTGCATATGTATCCCAATGCAACAAACTCTGGGAACCTACTGAAGACCCGGCTCCCCTCTAGTTTGCTGGAGAATGTTGGGCAATTTATGGAAGTTTTCTGGGAAGAAGTTTCTTCAACTATAAAGTGAGATCTCTGGACTAGTTATGTCTCTTGAAGATCTTGAATTAATTCCAAGAGTATCTAACTGAGCAAGCTGTCCATGAATTGATATACAATCGTATTATATGAGTTTAAAAAATTAATTGTGGAAGGACATTTGAGGAAGACTATTTCACAGAGAATATTAAATGGAAAATGCTGGTGTTGAAGGCAGAACTAAGATTCTGCTGTCCTTCTTGCTTCAATTGTAAAATTAAAAAGGTCCATGAATTCTTGCAACTATTTATCTTCACATAACAACAACATCAAGTGTTGTTTTTTTTATTTGGTTTTCTTTGTAGTTTCACTAGTTGACTAAGTATTTACAAATGGTCCGGGAATGCAGTTAGATTTCTAGAATTTCTATAAAGCACACTGATCTACAACTGCATAGCAGTATGAGAATGATTTTTAAATCCACTCTAAGTTATATACATTCTCTTTAACAGAACTCCATATTAAATTGAATAAAGATACAGGAGAAATAAAAGGATAATACATTTTCCTCAATCAAAACTATATTTTAAAAAATAACTATATTTAAATTGAGTCATTTTTTATATATTTACTTTCAGTATCACATACTTTCTCCTCCATTTTAAAATAAGATTTAATTTAGGTAAATTCAATTTTTATCTCATGTTTCCACTTCAAAATATGCCCCTTTCCTAAAGTGAGGCACATCCACATTCTGACTACCTGTGAAATATTATGGTTTTCATAGGAGAAGGTATGCAGCAAATTCCCTTACATAAGGGAAGGAAGGAGGAACACTCTGAACCTCAGTGAGAAGAGCAAGAAGATCATGAATAAATCTTTGTGATGCCAAATATTTGGAATGAAAATGAACATCTCAGACACAGGATTATTTGTACTGTATCTCTGGAATTTTAGCCATAGAAACATAAGTAACAGGATGATAAAAAACTGTTCAAATTTCATTCAGTTTTAGATTACAGACTACTCCGAGAAACAGTTCTCAGATGTAGAAGAACAGCCAGATTGTAAAGTCCTGTGTAAAACACTCCCCTATGTGATATATATAAAGGATCCATTTCTTAAACACAGTTACACATATCTCTAATTATTACTTCTGCTATCTGGGTTAGCCACATGAGTTATTCATATCATCATAAAGTCCAAAAATACTTTATGGTTATTTTGTTCAGTCTTCCACCAAAATAAAGATTTTTAATGTCAGAAGTGGATACTTAGATCCTCTTTAAATACCTTCAGGGGGAATACACTCACCAACTGTGAGGAGGTCAAGCACATTTTTGATTTCTTTATTTTTTAGAAGGTTTTTCCATCATAAATGATATTTATTTTGTTGGGGCACCTGGGTGGCTCAGTTGATTAAAGTCCAACTCTTGATTTTGACTCAGGTAATGATCTCAGGGTCAAGGGATTGAACCCCACCACAAGCTCTACACTCAATGTAGAGTCTGCTTGACCCTCTCCCTCTGCTTCTTCCCTTGATTGCTCTCTCTCTCTCTCTCTTTCTCTCTCAAATAAATAAATAAATAAAATCTTTTTAAAAATGTCTATTTTGTTTAAAAGATATGGTTTATTACTAATAGTTACAGGCAAACAGAACAACTCTACTCATTTTTCTCAGAGTGGCAGATTTCAGAATACCTGAAGAGAGTTGCTCTTTTCCAGGCTACATATTTCTAGAATAATCAAGCTTTTCTCACATGTTATCTTTTCTAATCCTAGAATTGTTATGAAAACTATGTTTGATGAATGTGTGTTTAAAAGTAATGGCGATTGTATGGTTGTGTGTTTATAGGCAAAGAAACAAAAAAATCTTAATTTGACATTGTATCTATTATAGTCTGACCCAAAAACTGCCTACTGAACTCCAGAAGTGTAGAGAGAGTAGAATGGATATTTACAAATATGTGGGGGGAAAATGTGAAACAATCAGGAAACCAGGAAACACTGAAGCAGGGTTACCATCGCTAAGCCTCAAGGGGCAAAATTAGGGAACAGTAACTAGAGGGTAGCTGTAGGATAAATCCATCTTAAAAAAACTGCCTCTTTCAAAAGACAGACACAGCCAGACTTCAACTCTGCAGGAAAAGACATGTCAAATAAAGTCCCGGATTCACTCTGCTCTTGTTCTCCAATGATCTGCCATTGGCCTCCCATCGGCCAGACTCAACCAGGGACCTAAAAACAAGAGAGCCCATTAAGGTCAACCCCCTGCAATTCAAAACAGGGCAGAGACTGAGGAGATTTCAAAAAAAAAAAAAAAAAAAAAGAAAGAAAGAAAGAAAAAGAAAAAGAAAAAAAAAAAGAAAAGAAAAATATCTAGCACAACTATTTAGATTTTCTATTAATTCATTGATTTTCTTTTTATCTTACAACATTTTTCACACATTTCTTTACCAAAAAAAATGCCTTTTCATCCCAATACAAAATTTATTCTATCACTTTAAGATTAAAGTCCTCAATGGAACTCTTTCATATGATCACAGCCATAAGAAACCCTAATGATCTAAAATATGGATAGAAATTTAAATTTCTCGAATACCTTTTATAACTTCATCACAAGGAGATACAATAATTTGATGAATAGGGATGGAAAGTATCATGATCTTCATTTAGAAAGGAGAAGAATAAAATCAAGGTAGTTAAGTGACTTGTCTGAGTTGAAAGCAATGACAAGAATATAGCTCAGTTTTCCTTTGTCCGCTTTCTTAAATGCTCCTACAGAAAACTTGGAACAAGGCTGTAAAGGCCTTTATATGCATACTCAGAGAGGTATCATTTGGACAATGGGAATTTAATCTACATTACTTTATCTCATATACTCAAGTTTTTGTTCATTCGGCAAAAGTGGGTTGCTTACAGGACGGTATACATGCAAGGCCACAAGCAGGCTACGATGATAGAAACAAGAGAAAACAACAGGGAATGTTTGAGTGCTTGCATTTTACCCATCTTACCTCTTTACCTCAGGTCACAAAACATGCTATTTACTGTCCGTGAATATGTGATATAATGAGAAGCACAAAGGGACTTACTAGTATGAAGAGCCTAGGAGCTCCTTGCCAATTGTGCCCTAAGGGACAAGAGATCTGGACCTTGAAGAAAAATGAAACACATGTAGAAGGTGAGGTTACATGAACACGGTCATTACATGTAAAGGGAATTTTATGTGCCAAGTCACAGAGGTCAGAAATCTTACAGAAACAAGTAGAAGTTGATTTTGGAGGAACAAGTATCGAGGGAAATTCCTGAAATAAAGATAGAACGTCATGCAGAGGCTAGGCTATGGAGGGTCATAATGTTGGCCAGAACATTTTGGCCTTTATTTTGTGGATAAAGTCACTGAAGGCTTTTGACCATAGGTGTGATATGGTCACAGCCACGGTCAAAGTCTTTTACCCAGAAATAGATGGAAATGGGTGGCTCCTTTGAGCAGCTATACTTGGAAATTCTCCTCAGTCTTTCCTCTGTTGTGTTTTTTTTTAAACTTTATTTTATTTTTCTTTAATTGACAAGGATCACACCGAGTCTTAGGTTTTGTTCACTAGACATGTGACAGTGATGTGTCTCACATTTCCACATGTGCTGATCTCCAGATCTAGTCAACCATCTAATCAACATCCACTCTAGTTTTTCAAACTAATTTCAGATCAGTATGTCCAAATAAATTCATACATACATATATGAAGTATGGCCCCCTTTTAGATAAGCTCCTTTTCTATCATCCGTTCATCATCTCTATGAACCAAAGATTATAAGCCAGAAACCAAGAGTCCTTCTAGATACTTTCCCTGTGTTGCCAGTTATATACAACCCATCGCCAAATTCGCTTCAAGTAGTGGTTTTCATATTAGTCTCTACTCTTTACTGTCTCCATGACCTACAAAAGCTTCTTCTGCCAGTCTTTGGATGGCTTCAAACCACATACTTTCAGAATTTCATTGCCCGTCATGTAGCCTTAAATCCTCAGTACTACAGAAAATAGAAGAGACAGCAATCGATGGAAGTAACTTATATAAACAAGAGATCTTTTTGTTTTCAAAGGTAATGGAATTTATTTTAAACTAAATGTCTGAGTAATAAGAATATGTTATGTCCTGATGATTCACCTACTGAGGCAGGAGTGTGCAGTGTCAGAGTTCACAGGGGATTCTAACTCATCTCCTAAAGTTGGAAAAATAATAGGGCACAGAGACCTAATTTTTCTTCTTCCTTTTCTACAGTGTCAAAAGATACTTGGTATATTGTGAAAAAGGTTCTTAAAAATCTTACTAGCTGTGATTAATATCTTTAAATCTGATATTATCAGAATACTTGTCTTTACATAGCATGGCAAAAGAGCTGTGCTAAGTTTCTCCCCCTGGAAAATATTGTCTGTAGTTTCCAAAACCACATTTGCCAGAAATGTATCTGGGGTTGATCAGCAGACCCGATTTTAGGTTCTGAAAGGAAGAAAGTTCCGTGATCAATCAGTGGGTGTTTGCCCGACCCTGTGGAAATATTTTTTCTCTCTCTTATACTGTAACAGTCTAATTCTACCCACAGTTAATTGGCATTTCATAATACAATTAAAATTGAAAGAAGTTGAAGCCTCTTATACTGTTGATCTGAAGAGGGATGTTATTCAATGATATTCTGCTGTGAATGGGAAATAAAACGAATTCATGGTGATCAGATCAGAATGGGAAAATTAGTTAACATTTGAAGGAAAGTTCTATATCTCACACAAAATAACCTGGTTTATTATAAAACTAAATGTCTTTCTTGTTGAATTGAGCTCTCTGAATAGGTATCTCCAGAGCCTTTTGAATTGCCAGAACTGAAACTCATAAACATTCATTAATAGAATATTCTGGGTAATATTTTTCCCTTTTCCAAAACACTGCAGTTTCTGTAAAAAAACATTTTTCCATATCAGAAAGATAAATCCTAATACTCTAAGCAATTAAGAAGAGTAGAGAAACACAGGTTTCAAATGGTGTATCTCTATTTACCAACTAGTAGAGAAGTAGTACAAGAGCTTTGTGAGGAATTTGTAGCATTTTTAGTCTCTCAGGATAAAGAAGAGCAGACTGGAAATTGTTGTCCCCCCCCCTTTACCATTTTAATTCCACTTTTGTCTTTCTGATCAAAGCTAAATCTAGAACTGTGAATTCCTATACATTAGAAATGTTGACTTACTATTAAACTTCTGTGAAGAAACTACTCATGCTTCATTGCTGTTGAAACCTTTGAAAGTAATTGTAGTTTCAGAAAGAGAACCACTTGACTATGGCAAAGAGAGGGTTTGGTTATTTGTAGCTTAATGCTAGCCTTTTATAAGTCTTCCACAGATACAGGAAATTTGGAGACAGCTAGACTGAGTGTGGTTCCATAGCCCGCTTCAGTGCTTCCCAGGCTGGGTTCACACAATGGGAGAGAGTCTGCAAAATAGAACTTTCATGAGATTAAGAGACTCACTGAAGAGCAAAAGCTTTACAAACAGCAGACACGGGGCAAGAACCTGCTGCTGCGAAACAGTCCTCAAGTTTTCCTACTCTTCCTTGTTAACGGATACCAGTCATTCTTTGATTTAGCAAATAGTGATAAGCGTTGGTGTGTGGCACTTTTCTAAATGCAAAGGATACGGCAATGAAGAAAGCTCATAAAACCCCTGTGTTCTTGATGCTTGCATTCTGAACAAGGGAGACAAGTGAAATAGGTAGTGTAAGTTCTGTAAATTGGTTGGTATAAGTTCTGGTACATAATAGTATGCACTAAAGAGAAAAATCTGATTAATCAAGAAAGGGTTGGAAGTTTGAGGCAACGAAATTTTAAACAGAGTATTCACAGAAAGCCCCAGGGGGGGAAAAATGGCATTCACATAAAGACTTGAAGTCAGTGATGAACAAGCCTTGGGAATAACTGTGAAACAGAGTCTAGGCAGAGGGAGAAGGAAATACAGAGCCTCTGAGACAAGAATGTGCCTGATAAATATCATGAAGAGCAAGAACCCCGGTGTCACTAGGGCATCTGGTCAGAGAGGGAAATGGAAGAACTTTCTCATAGAGTCTCGTCAAAGGACATTCGCTGTACTCAAGAGTAAGAGGAGATGCTACAGGAGTATGTACTCTGAACAGAGAATGACATGATCTGACTGTTTAATGTGATAATTCCACACTCTGTCTATAGTTTTGAGAATAGACTCAGGAGAGACAAGGGGAAAAAAAAAAAAAAAACAGAATGCCTCGGTTGGAAGTAATTACAAGAAATTGGTTTGACTGGCTAGTTGAGATTGGGAAGAGGGGAAGTGGCAAGGAGAAATTGAACATCGGATACGTTTTAAACAGAATTTGTTGAATCATTGAATGTGGAAGATGAAATAAAGAAAGGAGAAAGAACTGCTTCAAGATTTCTGATGAGTATCTGGAAAGATGGAGTTGCTATGAATTGAGATGGAAAGACTGTAGAAAGAGTAAATTTAGGGTAGCAGAACAGCAATCCAGATTTGTACAGGTTCAATTTGAAATGCCTCTTCAACTTGAAGAAGAGCTATTAATGCGAATTTGGATACACGTGTTTGGCATTCGAGAGAGAGTTTAGGCTAGAAATAGAATGTGTAAGTTGTGCTAAGGTTAGAATTGCCTCCCCGCCCCGCCCCGAAATTCACGTTCTTTCTGGAATCTCAGGATAGAACCTTATTTGGAAATAGGGTCATTGTAGATATAGTTAATATGTGGTCCTACTGAAGAAGGGTGGACTCTTCATCTACTACAACTTGCATCCTTATGAGGAGAAAAAGATACGGACACACAAGAAGAATGCCATGTTACACAGGGGCAGAGACTAAGTGAGGCATCTCTGAGCCAAGGAACACCAAGGATTGCCCGCAACACTAAAGTGAAGGGAAAGGCATGAAACAGATTTTCCCCTAGAGTCTCCAGACAGAGAGGCCCTGCCAACACTTTGATTTCAAACTTCTAGCTTGCAGACCTGTGAGAAAATAAATTTCTGTTGTTTCAAGCTACCTAATTTATGGTACTTTATTATAGAAGCCCTGGAAACTAATACATAAGTCATCAGGGCACAACAGTTATTTAAAGTCAAGAGACTAGATGAAATTCCCCAAGGAAGTAAATGCAGTTAGAAAAAAAGGTGAAGTCCAATGTCTGAACCGTGGGTAACACTAGCTTTCAGAAGTCAGGGAGATGAGGAGAAGAGGTAGCCAGTGAATTAGAAGAAAACAAAGCAGAAGTGGGATCCTGGAATTCATATGGAGAAAGTGTATCAAGAAGAAAGAAATGTGTTAAATGCTGCAACTGAGTAAAGTAAAATGAAAATTAAGAATTGATCATTTAGTGATGTAGAAGTCACTGGTAACCTTGACACTTGAATTAAGTTATCATACTGAGAATTACCTTGACATAATTGTTTTTAAATTTCCAAAGATAATGATTTATACAAGCTGATATAATTTCCAAGTAGATAGCTAACTGACAGAGATGATAAGATGGGAAATTCAAGATGTGGTGATATTTTCATTAAAAAGCAAACTTAATTCAAGATGAGGACTCCATAACTAACTATAGCAATCACAAAAAAGGAGTTGAGAAAATACCCTAAAAAATCTTTCACCATTTCATAAATTTGTATCCTAAAGGACAATTATCTATAGTTTGGCTGCTCCACTTCCCTTTTTTGTTATAAAATAGAGGAGAAGAAACAACAAGAGCCACAAATACAAAAGAAGGCAAGAAAGTGACCCTCATAGGGGACCATTCTCTTTGTTGTCCCCATGTGAGAACTGTCGATGATACAATGCAGAACACCAATGAGACGTCTTTGTCAACAGCACTGATATTCCTCACTGTAATTCTCTGCTTTGAAACCAATCTGCAATTCTCCTGACACCAGTTTTCAATTTATGACCCTGGGTGGGCTGGTCTCTGAGGAAGGCCAGCCTATATATGCAGCAGCTGAAATAACTAGCTGGGGCTAGTTAATGAAACTGAGAATGTCATGGGCTGGTTAATATTCATATATTTGAAGGGAGCATCTCTGTTTAACCCAAGGGCTATATTTCATTAGATTTATGCACTGTAATGCAATACCTGAACGCTGAGTGAAACTGGTATTGTTTTGTTAAATACTTGCAGTTTTCATTTATGCTTCAGATGAAAATCTGTCCATCTCTGGCATATGTAAACCTGTTTTCTCAGCTACTAAAAATTTTCTTATTGTGGTTACCGTATCCTAATGCAGTAACATAGATAATTCACTTGGATATTAGAACAGGACTTTTTTTTTAAGTCTTAGGCAGTTGTAACAACGAAAGTAATGACTGCAACAGGGTCTACAGACATATATTTGTGCCAGCGGCATGCAGAATGACAGGGGCAACCCATGTATCCAGGAGAGAAAAATTTACATTAGCAGAGGATGCAACACATATTGCAGGTTAAAGTAAATGAGGAATGCTGTCATTGCTATTTTGTTGGACAGAGAGATACTGAATATCTTCGTAAGCAAGAAGAGTCCATAGGGTGGACCTCAAATTTGGATTGCACTAGAATCAAGTAAAGATACTATTAAGAGATACAAATGTTGGGAGGTCTGGGTGGCTCAGTTGGTTAAGTATCTATCTTCTGCTCAGGTCATGATCCCGGGGTCCTGGAATCAAGCTCTGCATCAGGCTCCTTGCTCAGTGGGGAGCGTGCTTCTCCTTCTGCCTGCTGCTCCCCCTGGTTGTATGCTTTCATTCTCTCTCTCTGACAAATAAATAAATAAAATCTTTAAAAAAAAAAAAAGACACCAAAGGCTAAAGCCCTCCAAGCCTCTAGGTCCACTAAATTAGAATATACAGCAGTAGATTTTACATATCTATACCAGAAGTAAGATGGTACAGACAGTAAGATCCTTCAGGAAACATGAAGTAGTTCTGGAGGTAAACCGGCAATGTTTTCTGCCTGGGTCTACTATGTTTAATAGACACTATGATGTTTATTATTTCACATTTCTTGTTGAAAATTGGAAAGATTACAGAGTCCTTCATGTGAATCCTGTCACTTTTTGAGGTAGAGAAAAATGTGGGGGAGTTAAAGAATAGGTCACAAAACTGTCATTCCTAGAGATGCCACGTACACACACACACATCCTTCAAAGGTTCCCTTACAAAATACACTTTGGAAACATTGAACATATACAACCTGACAAACACTTTGATAATCCAAATTACATGTTAATTCATTTCAGATTAGGCAGAGTACTACAATTTAAAAAACCAGTTTATCAGTTCACCTCTGTTTAAACTAGCATTTCTAATATTTGTCCGTGGAATCACCATTTTTTCTGCATATCTTGAGCACAGTTTGGAAAATGCCATCTTTGGTGGAGTTTCTGTTCTATTAGCTTGCTTTAACATTTGACTTTTGATTCATGAATTCACCTTATCTTTGTTAGTTTTTAGAGTAAATGTGCCCAGTTGAATACACTACACCAGGTGCCTCCAACTTAAATGCACAATTCACACAGTGTTCAAGGAAGTAAAGTAAAAGGTGTAAACCGAGCTGGCCTCTAGTCAACAGGCAGTGGTGGTGTGTATGGGTAAAGGGAGAGTTTCTTATTTGTCTACAGGTACCTAGTCTTTTCTTTTTTTTTTTTTTTTTTTAAGATTTTATTTATTTATTTGTCAGAGAGAGAGAGGAGCAAGAGTGAGCACAAGCAGACAGAGTGGCAGGCAGAGGCAGAGGGAGAAGCAGGCTCCCCACCAAGCAAGGAGCCCGATGTGGGACTCGATCCCAGGATGCTGGAACCATGACCTGAGCCGAAGGCAGCCGCTTAACCAACTGAGCCACCCAGGCATCCCCCTAGTCTTTTTCTAATAACACCAATGCCTGCCCTCCCTCCCTCTTTTCTTCCTTACCTATACGTCTCTCTATTTATCTATCTACTTACCTACCTATCTTGAGAAAGAGAGAATTTACTGACACAACTCAGGCCATGGGCCTTCATTTTCAAACCCTATTTTATTTTGTTTTTATTTAAAATCGATTTAATTAACATACAGTGTACTATTAGTTTCAGAGGTAGAGTTCAGTGATTCATCAGTTGCATATAACACCCAGTGCTCATTACATCAAGTGCCCTCCTTAATGCCCATCACCCAGTTATCCTATCCCCCGCCCCACCTCCCCTCCAGCAACCCTCAGTTTGTTTCCTATGGTTAAGAGTCTCTAAGGTCAAAACTTATTTTAAATCAATCTTGTCATCAAGGCTAAGAATTCCAATGTTTTTCTTAATGGAATTCAATTACTTGTTTATTAACAATTTTCATGTAAGAAGAAAGATGACCAATATTGTAAATAATGGATAAGCCATAAAGATCCATCCTAACTACATTACATGGCAAAACGATTTTTATATTTTATGTTTACTTAATGTAGTAATACTGATATATGCTGATATATCCAAAATGTCTACTTCCCTATGGAAAAACAGAGAAGAAGCAAGGTAAAGAAAACTTTCAAAACCTGAGGCTATAAGATTATGTACTCAAGCCCCCCCCATAATTAAAATGTGCTCATTTGATCCCCATAGACAGTAAGTGTAACAAACTCAAATAAGATGTCTCTAGAACTTATGCAGATCTAAAGAAAGATCTGCTTCAATTTCTTCCAATGTTTAAATATTTAAATAAGAGGTCTTACCTAAATAGAAAGTAGACGCTCAACCAAGAGCCAGAGGAAATTAGTACCTTTTGATACTCAGAGGTCATACGGCAAGGAAACAGTAGACTCTTGAGAAAAAGTGAGGAAAAAAATACATATAAAGATAAATAAACATATCTGTTAACTGTGTTTAGAGGGTGTGAAGGGAGGGGAGTTAGGGAGAAAATAAAAGGTAGCAGCTGTGGCAAGCTTTCCTACATGGGGAAAATGGCTATAGGAGGTAAAGTGTCACAAAAATAATTAGAAGACAAAAAGCCTTCTTCTGTGCAATGGAGCATGTCTACCCTTTCTGGCCCCCTGAGAGCAAGAGAAGTCGATCCACCTGCATTCCATTTGTTTTGAGCTTTTTTGGTGCTTTATTTTCAAAATGTAACATTCCATTAGCACACGCCTTTGAGAAATCAGTAGGACAGTTGAGAAGGAACTCTGCCTCTGAGAAAATGTGCCCATTCTGGCATTTACATTATTGGGTCTCTAAGTGTCACATCTCATAGGTCAAGGTTTCAGCATTTTAGCCTAAACTGCATTATTCAGTGGGTAACACTGCATGCTGAAAGAAGTACTTAACTTTAAAAATGGTATCAGTTTGGTCAAAATCCTTGTAAAAATTTTAAAGACTTTTTTTCTAAAGGACAATTTTAGATTCAGAAGCAAAATTGAGAGGATGTGCAGAAATTACTCATATACTTCCAACCCCCACATAGGCACAGCCTCTCCTATTAATATCCTCTACCCTCTACAACAGTACCTTTTTTTTTTTTTAACCCAAGGATGAACTTACATTGACACATCATAATCACCCAAAGTCCACAGTTTACAGTACCATTTACTCGTGGTGTTGTTTATTCTATGAGTTATATAATGGCATGTGCCCACCACTGTAGCATCACGTAGAGTATTGTCACAGCCCTAACCATCTTCTGACTCCACCTAGTCATCCCTTCCCCAACTTCACCTCCTGGCAACCACTGATGTTTCTACTGTTTCTACTGTCTCTACACCTTTGCTTTTCTGAGAATATTAAGTAGTTGGAATCATACAATACATAACCTTTCCAACTGGCTTCATTCAGCAAGTAATATGCATTTAAATTTCCTCCATGTCTTTTCACAGTTTCTTAGTTTTATAAGAAATTGCTAAACTGTCTTCAGACACAGCTGGACCATTTTGCATTCCTACCAGCAGAGAATGAGAGTTCCTGTTGCTCCATGATCTCGTAAGCATTTGATGTTGTCAGTGTTTCAGATTTTGGCCATACTAACAAGTGTGTAGTGGTATCTTGTTGTTTTAATTTGCATTTCCCTGATATGATGCAGAACATGTTGTCATGTGCTTATTTAGCATGTGTACATCTTTGGTGAGATGTCTGTTCAGGTCTTTGGTCGATTTTTAAATTAAGTTGTTTTTTTATTGTTGACTTTTTGAATTTCTCATTATATTTTAGATAATAGTCCTTTATCAGAGGTATACTTCACATAGCAGAAGATGTTAATTTTTATGAAGTCCAGCTTATTTATATTTCTTTCATAGATCATGCCTTTGCTGTTGTATCAAAAACATCATTGTTATATTGAAGGCCACCTAGGTTTTCTCCTATGTTCTCTTCCAGGAATTCTGCATGTTACAATTAGGTCTGTGATCCATTCTGAGTTAATTTTTGTGAAGCGTGTATTGTCTATGTCTAAAATCATTATTTTCATTGTGAATGTCCAGTTGTTCCAATACCATTTGTTGAAAAGATTATTTTCACTCCCATTGTAGTGTGTTTTCTCCTTTGTCAAACATTAGGTAATTATATGTATATGGTTTTATTTCTCAGCTCTCTATCCAGTTCCACTGATCTATTTGTCTAGTTTTCACCAATACAGCACTGTCCTGATTATGGTAGCTCTATGGTAGGTCTTGAAGTCAAGATAGAATCAGTCATCCAAATCCATTTTCTCCTTCAATACTCTCTGGGCCAGTGTGGGCCTTTTCCTTCTTCATATAAACTAAAGAATCAGTTTGTGAATATTCACAAAACAGCTTTTTGGTGATTTTGATTGGGATTGCATCGAATCTATGATTACTTGGGAAGAACTGACATGCTGACAATAGTGAGTCTTCTTATCCATGAGCATGGGATATTTCTCCATTTTATTTCTTTTATTTCACTCATCAGAGTTTTGTATAGATCTTATAGATCTTTCCACATATAGATCTTACTAGACTTTTACCTAAATATTTCATTTCGGGGGTTGCTAATGTAGGTGGTATTGCATTTTGAATTTCAAATTCTACTTGTTAATTTTCAATATATATACTGATAGATATATAATGATAGACTTCTGTATATTATTAGACTTGTATCCTGAAATCTTGCTATAACTGCTTCTTTACTTTCAGGAGGCTAATTGTTTTTGTTGATACTTTCAGATTTTCTACATAAATGATTATGTCATCTGTGAACAATGAGAATTGTATTTCCTATCTCAATATACATAACTTTTAGTTCTGTTTTTGTCTTATTACATTATCTAGACCTTCTACTAGGACGTTAGAAAAAAGTGGTGAGAGGGGAAGCATTCTATAGTCCTATGATTAGGTCCAAGTATTTTAGTGAGTATATGTCTCTGGTCTGTGTACATCACAAATGTTTCCCAGGTTTTTTCTTCTCTCCTAAGGTGTGACAGGATGGCTAGAGTTGGGTGTATCCTTTTTCCCATGTGGAACACTAAAGCTGACTGGTATTGGTTATTTCTCTTCCCTGAGATCAGACTCATAAAAGAATCCAGCAGGTAGTCCCTGTTAACTAGCTTCTCCTGAAGGTAGGTCTTGTTAAGAACAGTGCACTCTGCTGTGTTCCAAAATGGTTCTCTTTCCTCTCCTTCTGCCGAAGAAATGAGTGGATTTTTCTCTGATATTTACTGTAGAAATCTGGTCAAGTTCCTGGAGGTAAGTCTCACACTGTAATGGCAGCATCCCTATGGCTGGGTCCCCTGAGAATTTTTAACTCAGTTGTCCACAGTAAGTATGCAGCAATTTGTCATCACAGTTCAGGTTTTCTTACCCAACACTTGTTTCTATAGTGATTTATGTCTGTGCCTCTGTATTCACCTGCCTGTCTCCAATCTTGAAGGCAGCAGTCTGCCTTGTGTTCTCCCCTCTCTTATGGACTGAATAAGAGTTGTTGATCTTTCAGTCTATTCAGCTTTTTACTTGTTAGCATAAAGTGTCAACTTCTGACCTCCTTACACATGGGACCAGGATCCCAAGCCCATTTGATTTCTTTTTAAATCAAGCACATATTCATAATAGACCCTTTGAAACATAACAAATTATTCTGGATGGGGAGAAGGATCTTGAGTCCTGCAGTGGTCTCATAAAATAATAAGGGTTGTGAAAAGATAAGCAAAATGTTGCATGGAAAAGACACTGACCTACAGGTAAATATGCAACACCACTTGTGCTCTGCAATGAAATAATGGTATATAAATAAGCATGACCAGACTGTTTTGGTAATATCTGATAGAGTTTAAGGTAAGTGAAATGGGTATAATTATGTCCATGGTACCATACTTCCTGTATATACCAAGCTCCTCTCTTTCTTTTCTTGTTTTCCTTCTCCTAGGAAGTTTTGAAAGCCAAAATATCTGACATCCAGGTTTTTTTAATGTCTGACAACTAAGCCATGAGATATAATAGAGTGAGTAAATGTTTTATGACACTAGTTCAACTGATAAGGGAAGCTACTCTGATCATTACAGATTATTTAGTCTTCTCCCCTCAATGTATCTCTTTAGCACACAAAAGGAGGCTATTTGGTAAAATTGGGTAAAGTACATGGATAAAGTAGACAGATAATAAAAATTGCCACTTTGGGATATCTCTATAATGTTCAAGAAGCGAAATTACTCCAATGCTTTCTTTGCACAAGAGTAGGTCTTCAAATACATTGTCCCAGTGTCTTATTCCATTTGGGCTGCTGTGATGAGTTACCATAGATCAAGTAATATAAACAACAGAAATTTATTTCTCAAAGGTTTGGATGCTGGAAGTCCAAGGGCAGGATGCCAGCATGGTTGGCTTTTGTTGAGAGCCCTCTTCTGAGTTACAGACTTCTCCTTTTGTCCTCCTGTGGCAGAAAGGAAGCAAGCTAGCTTTCTGGCCTCTTCTAATAAGGACACTAATCCCATTCATTAGGGCTCCATCCTCACGAGCTTATTAGTTCCTAAAGCTCATCCTCTAAATATTATCATTATATTAGGGGTTAGGTATTTCAACATATGAATTTTGGTGGGAAACAAATTTGCAGTCTGTAACACCCAGGCAGACTGGGAAAGACTATATGAATAGATAACCACGCTTATATTGAGAAGGTAATTGTACTTGTTTTGGCTTCTTCAGAGGTCTTTTTCAATAGTGTTTGAGCCTTTATCATATGACTAAACATTTTTGCCTCCTTTTGCTTCTAGCACACTAGGTCATGAACATTATCCTGGAAGAACAAGGTACCACAGGTAATAAAAGTAAGAACAAGAGCCTTTTTCTTATATCACTTATTTCTACCATAGTGAGAATTAAAACTATTGATTTATTTTCTGAGTTAACAGGAATTGTGATTATTGAAAATATTTGATTGAAAAATGTTGTCTCTGAAAATAGAGATTTCACACATCAAAGAGTAAATAGAAGTGATAATTTTAATAATGCATAAATATAAAGAAATTGTTGTGCTTTGTGAATTAGAAACAAGTATATATTACAATTTCATGTTAGGTCTCTCTTGGGTATAATCTGTAAGGAAGATCTGTAAATCCTTTGTCCAATAGCAGCCTTATTCATTTTACTTTTCTCTTTCTCTTTTTCCTTTTGTTAATGAACTCTTTGAAAAGGAAACAATGGGGAAGGAAAAGATAAAAGAAACTGCAGCTCCATCAATTTCCTCATTGCGTCTCATTAGCTAAGAGACCAATGTTAGTATCTTTGTGATTTTTGTAGTATTGACTTTAGGCTATTTTCAATTTGTGAAAATAAATTACTTCCCCCATTTCTCTTTGTTTCTTCTGAATAAAAGAATCCTATGGACCCAAGTATGGTAATGGGTTAACAATATTTAAGATACCTCTTACTGATATCCGTAATAATGTTAGAGATTGGAATAACAGTGTTAAATCACTTTGTAATCTGCCAGTTTTGCTATTTGTACTCTGTCTTATGTTTTTAGATACATACATGTGCATAACTGTTTAATCTTCTTAAGGATTCACTCCCTTTAATAATAACCTTCATTATTTGTAATATTTTTAAACTGAACAACTATTTTAACTGATATTCGTATAAATAACCAGCTTTTTTTGGCTAAGACTATATCTATTATAACTTATTATATACCTTCACTCTCTGTTCTTCTGTTATCACATGTTCTAGATGTGTATCTTCAGTAACAGAAGGTAGTCAGATAACTTAAATTTCTAATCTGAAAATGATATTTTAATGAGCAGCTTTTTTTTTTTAAAGATTTTATTTATTTATTTGACAGACAGAGATCACAAATAGGCAGAGAAGCAGGCAGAGAGAGAGGAGGAAGCAGGGTCCCTGCTGAGCAGAGAGCCTGATATGGGGCTCGATCCCAGGACCCTGGGATCATGACCTGAGCTGAAGGCAGAGGCTTTAACCCACTGAGCCACCCAGGTGCCCCTAATGAGCAGCTTTTAACATCTATTGCATTACTGATACATAGGCATACCTTGGAGATATTGTGGGTTCTATTCCAGACCACCACAATAAAGCAAATGTCACAACAAAGCAAGTCAGGTGAACTTTTCGGTTTCCCAGAGCATATAAAGGTTATATTTATACTATAACATTTTCTATTATGTGGGCAATAGGATTATGTCTAAAAAAACAATGTATATATCTTAATTTAATAATATTTTATTGCTAAAAATGTTAACCGTCACCTGAACTTCCAGCAAGTCATAGCCTTCTTGCTGTGGAAGGGTCTTGCCAATATGGTAATGGCTGCTGATGGATTATGGTGGTGGTTGCTGAAGGCTGGGAGGCTGTGGCTATTTCTTACAATAATACAACAGTAAATTTCGCCTCATCAATTGACTCTTCCTTTCACAAATTATTTGTCCATAGCATGTCATGCTGTTTGATAGCATTTTACCCCCACAGAATTTCCTTCAAAATTGGAATCAATCTTCTCAAAACCTGCTGCTCCTTTGTCAACTTAATTTATATAGTGTTCTAAATCCTTTGTTGTCATTTCAACAGTCTTCACAGAATCTTTACCAGGAGTAGATTCCATCTCAAGAAACCACTTTATTTGCTCATCCATAAGAAGCAACTCCTCATCCATTAAGTTTCATTGTCAGATTTCAGCAATTCAGTCACATCCTCAGACTCCACTTCTAACTCTTGTACTCTTGTGGCTATTTCCATCACATCTGCAGTTACTTCCACTACTGATGTCTTGAACACTTCAAAGTCACCCATAAGGGCTAGAATCAACTTCTTCTGGAGTCCTATTAATGCTCATATCTCGATCTCTTCTTGTGATTCATAAATATTCTTCATAGCATCTAGAATTCTTTCCAGAAGGTATTCAATTGACTTTGTCCAGATCGATCAGAAGAATTGTTATCTACAGCAGCTATAGCCTTACAAAATGTATTTCTTAAATAATAGGACTTAAAAGTAAAAAATACTCCTTGATCCATGTGCTGAAGAATGGATGTTGTGTTAGCAAACATGAAAACAGCATTAATCTCATTGTACATCTCCATCAGAGCTCTTGGATGACCAGGTGCATAGTAAATAAGCAGTAATATTTTGAAAGAAGTCTTTTTTCCTGAGCAGTAGGTCTCAACAGTGGGTTTAAAATATTCAGTAAACCATGTGTAAACAGATGTGCTGTCATTCAGGCTTTGTTGTTCCATTTACAGAGCACAGACAGAGTAAATTTAGCATAATTCTTAAGGGCTGTAGGACTTTCAGAATGGTAAATGACCACCGGATTCAAATTAAAGTCATCAACCTCATTAACCCTTAAAAAGAGAGTCAGTCTGTCCTTTGAAGCTTTAAAGTTAGGCATTAACATATTCCTAGCTATGAAAGTCCTAGATGGTCCTTATATTCTTACATAAGGCTGTTTTGTCTACATTGAAAATCTGCTATTTAATATGGCTATCTCCATTACTGAGCTTAACTTGATTTTCTGGATAAATGGTTGCAGCTTCTACATTAGCACTTGCAGCTTTGCCTTGCACTTTGATATTATGGAGATGACTTCCTTCCTTAAACCCCATTAACCAACCCCTGCTAGCTTCATACTTTCTTTCTGCAACTTCCTCACCTCTCTCAGTCATCATAGAATTGAGGAGAGTTAGGGCCTTGCTCTGGACTAGTCTTGGGTCTAAAGGAATGTTATGGCTGATCTGATCTTCTCTTTAGACCATTAAAATGTTCTCCATATCAGCAATAAAATCAGCTTTCTTATCATTTTTGTGTTCACTGGTGTGGCACTTCTAATTCTTTCAAGAATTTTTCCTTTGTATTCATAACTTGACTGTTTGGTGCAGGAGCCCTAGCTTTTGATCTATCTCAGTTTTTAGCATTCCTTTCTCACTAAGCTTAATCATTGCTAGCTTTTGACTTAAAGTAAGATGTGTGTGAGTCTTCCTTTCCCTTGAACACTTAGTGATCACTGCAGGGTTATTAATGGGCCTGATTTTAATACTGTTATATATTAGGATACAGGGAGGCCCAAAAGAGGGAGAGAGATGGGGAAACAGCTCTTTGGTGGAGCAATCACAATACACTCAACATTTATTTATACATTCACCATCTTAAATGAGCATGATTCATTATACCCTAAAACAATTACAATAGTAACATCAAAGATCACTAATCACAGATTACCATAACACATACAGTACTAATGAAAATGTTTGAAATATTGCAGTAAGTACCAAAGTGTGACATAGAGACATGAAATGAAAAAATGCTATTGGAAAAATGGTGTCAATGGACTTTCTTAACACAGGGTTCCCACAAATATTTAATTTGTAATAAAACTCGGTATCTGAAAAGTGTGTAACGTGAAGCACAATAAAGTAAGGTATGCCTGTATTTGGATTTGTTCAAACTAAGGTATCTTGCATCCTCTTATTTCAATTATTTTTTAGCGCTTTTATTCTCTTTTGTCTTTTATTGAGTTTATCACATATTTTATTTTTATTTTCCAATAATATATAAGTTTATATTCTATTTCTTCTATTTTAATGGTTGCCCTGAAGTTTTAAAACCCATTTTTTCCCTTAAGAATGTTGAAAGGTTCACACACTTATTCCATCTTATCGATATAAAGCTCTACATTTGCTGACCTGAAATACATTCCTGAGAGACCTTCTACTTTGCTATCTTTTACTATAAAATTGTTAAAGGTAAATGTGCACTCTCTAAGCAGCTACTGGATTCAGCCACCATTAATCAGGTTTTCTGTTTCAGCACAAATTATTTCTAAAGAGTTCATGACCTTTCTTCTATATCACATGATCCGTATGCCAAGAATCAAAAATTCTCTCTTGGGAGGCTTCTGCAAGATGATGTCATAGGAAGATCCTGAACTCACCTTCTCCCATGAACATACTATATCAACAGCTCCATATGGATCATTTACCTCTGAAAAAGTTTTGAAAACTAGATAAACTGATTTTCCACAACAAAGGACAAAAAGACCACATCTGAAGAGGTAGGAAAGGCAGAGATGCAGTCTCACCAAAACCCCACCTCTGGCAGGAAGACACACAATAGAAGAGCTCTCACCCATCTGGCACTTCTTCCTGAAGGAAGAGGGGTTGGTGCCCCATATCACATGCCCCAACCTCTGGGAACTGCACTGGAGAGACCAGTCCCTACAACATCTGGCTTATAAAACCAATAGAGCTGATGTCCAAGGGACCCAATGTGCAAAAGGAAACTGAGATTTCCCTTTTAAAGGGCTCACTTATAGTCTCATTTCTCCCAAGACTCAATGAAAAAATGCCAGTCTGAAAAGCACTCGTGAAAAAGGTTAATTTCCTAATCTAAAAGCATGTGCTGGAGGGGTGGGGTACAGTTGAAACTCCCTAGAGATGGAGGCACTGGCAGATGTTAGTTTTTAATTTTTTTTCCTAGATAATAGTTTTAAACTCTCTACACAGCCCGCCGGCACAGACAGGTGAGCTGAGACATGGTACCCTCCTGACACCTTGCAGGCCATCATGGCACAAGCCAATTGTCTTGCTGAAGCCCAAGTTACTTGCAGCTGTAGAACTCCACCACTACCTTTCTGAAACCATCAAGGTTTCCTTGCTCCCTACACTCTCCATCTGCCCAGCTAAAGCCAGTATATGAAATCCACACAGGGGACACCCTTTGATCACATGACCCTGGTAGCTAAGGGAGTTGATGTTCCTGAGCTCCATGGGAATGTAACAGTTGGTAAGACAGTTCTTAGCAGGTGACCATCCCCGGGACACAACACAGACAGCAGACAGAGACAACCTCAGCTTTTTCATGAAAATGGACTATTTACTTAGTCTGAAGTTTCAGCCTGAGGGATAGGCATCAGGTGTCCCACACATCTAGAGATTAAGGAAGTAGGCCCAGGGAACTTAAACAGAGAGACAGCGTCATTGTACCTTGTTACAGCTTGACAAGACCTCCCAGAAGGAGATTATCCACTTGTCTGGAACGCTGATTTTTGCAACTATTGCTCAGAGGATACCTCCAGATCTCCTAATCTGGAGGTCAGCAGGTATTATTATTGTGGTCTCACCAGACTATATTTATTTGCCTACTTGGAAAACTGCTGTCTGAGAATAAGACTTCCAAACAGCCTGAAACTAGATACTAAATGAGATTACTCCCCTTAGAACACTGATGGACCTTGGCATACCCTCAACAATGAGGTCATATCAAGAATAAATAAAGTTTAGACAATCACAAATGTCTGAGAGAAAACCAAAAGCTAAGGCAAAGATGAATGAGAAGGTTAATGAGAAGCTTCATCTTCTAAACAGGGCCACCCCAGCTACCCCAGGGATGTAGCCGTTTTGTCTCATACATAGAAATAAATACAGGCAGCCAAGAAAAATGAGGAAACAGAGGAATATTTTGCAAACAAAAAAACAAGACAAAACATTAGAAAAAGACCTTAATGATACAGAGATAAGCAACCTACTTAAGAATTCAAAATGATGGTCATGAAGATGCTCACCAAACTCAGGAGAATGAATACAGTGAGAACTTTAACAAAGGAAACATAAGAAAGTACCAAACAGAAGTCACAGGGTGACAGAATACAGTAACTAAATGGAAATACTCTCCAGAGTGGTTCAATAGCAAACTGAATAAAGAAGACAAATGCACCAGCAAGCTAAAAGCCAAAGCAATGGGACTCACCCAGACAGAGCAAAAGGAGAAAAATTTTTTAAAAAATGCAAATCACTGAAAGGACCAATAGCAAATTAAGTAGAACAACATTCACATTACAGGGTTCTCAGAAAGAGAACAGAAAAAGGGACAGAAAACTTATCTAAAGAAATACTGGCTGAAAATATCCCTAATGTAGGGAAGGAACAGAGACATCCAGGTCCAAGAAGCCCAGAGAGTGCCAAATAAGGAGATCCACACCAAAATACAGTATAATTGAAACGGGAAAAGTTAAAGATGAAGAGAAATCTCAAAAGCAGCAAGAGAAAAAACAAATTAAGTTCAAAGGAAAGCCTATCAGCAGATTTTTCAGCAGAAACTTTGCAGACCAGCATAAAGTGGCATGACATATTCAAAGTGTTAAAAAGAAAAAAACTTTACAAAGAATATTCTACCCATCAAGGTTATCATTCAGAATTAAAGGAGAGAGAGAATTTCCAGACAAGCTAAACTTAAAGTAGTTCATTACTACTAAACCAGCCTTACAAGAAATAATAAAGAAACTTTTTAAACTGAATAGAAATGGCATTAATTAATACCAAGAAAACATATGAAAGTAAAAGTATTACTGGAAAAGGTAAATAAATAGTAAATGTACTAGATTAACCACTTACAAAGCTACTATGAAAGTTAAAAGGAAAAGTAGTAAAATTAATTAGAACTACAGCAATTAAATAAGGGTACATAAAAAAAGGGTAAAAATGATATCAAAACATAAAACACGAGGGGAAAGAGTAAAAATGTATTTTAGGATGTGTTCAAATTTCAGTTGCTACCAAGTTAACATAGATTGTTCTATATATAGGATGATATATGTGAACCTCACCATAACCACAAAGCAAAAACTTATTGTAAATACACCAAAGAACATGAGAAAGGAATCTAAATATAACACTAAAGGAATTCATCAAACCAAAGGCAAGAGAGAAAGAGAAAAAAGGAATAGAGAGGAACTGCAAATCAACCAGAAAACAATTAACAAAATGACAATAAATACATATCTATCAACAATTACTTTAAATGTAAACATGAAATTCTCCAATCAAAAAACACAGAGTGAACAAATGGGTAAAAAAACAAAAGCACACACATCCACACACAGATACATATATACATATATATATACACACATATATAATGCCTACACGAGATTCACTTCAAAGGGAGGATGCAAACAAACTGAGAGTGAAAGAATGGGGAAAAAAAAGTATTCCACACAAATGAAAACTAATGCTGCAATACTCATACCAGAAAATATAGACTTTAAAAAAACATAGTAAAAGACAAAGAGAAACAACACGTGGTAATAAAGGGGTCAGTCCAACAAGAGATATAGCATTTATAAATATATAGAAGCATCAAAATATATAAAGGAAATACTAACAGACTTAAGGAAATTGATAGTAATACAGTACTATTAGGATTCTTTAATATCCTACTTTCATCAGTGGATAAATAATACAGACAGAAAAACAATAGGGAAACATTGGCCTTCAACAAAACACATTAGACCAGATGGAGATAATAGATATATACAAAACCTTCCATCCAAAGCAGCAGAATATACATTCTTCTCAAGTGCATATGTAATATTCTCCAGGATAGATCATATATTAGGCCACAAAACAAGACTCAATAAATTCAAGAAGACTGAAATCATATCAAGCATCTTTTCTAACTACAAAGGTATGAAACTTCACATCAGTTATAGGGGAAAAACCAGAAATTAAAAAACATATTATTGAACAACTTCTGGGTCATAAAAGAAATCAAAGGAGAAATTTTAAAAAATACCTAGAGACAAATAAAAGCAGAAACACTACACACCAAAGTCTATGGGATGCTGCAAAAGTTGTTTTAAAAGGGAAGTTCATGGCAATACAGGACTGCATAAAAAAAAAAAAAAAACAAAAACAAGAGAAATCTCAAGCAATTAACTTTTACACCTAAAAGAATTAGAACAAATGAAGCCCAAAGTTAGTAGAGGAAGGAAAATATAAAGACCAGAAATGAAATAAATAATAAAGACCAGAGATAAACTAAATGAAATAAAGACTAAAAAGGCAATAGAAAGGGTCAATGAAACTAAGAGCTGATTCTCTGAAAAGATAAATAAAATAGACAAAGCCTTAGCTAGACTTACCAAAAAAAAAAAAAAAAATCAGAAATAAAAGAGAAGTTATAACTAACACCACAGAAAGAGGAAGGGTCAGGAGATTACTATGAACAATTATATGCGAACAAACTGGACAATCTGGAAGAAATGGATAAATTCCTAGAAACTTAAAATCTTCCAAAACTGAATCATGATAAAATAGAAAATCTGAATAGACCAATTATTAATAAGGAGATTATATCAGTAATCAACCCCTCCCACTGCTCCCCCAAAGTCCAGGACCAGACGGTTTCTCTAGTAAATTCTACCAAACATTCAAAGATTTAATACCTATACTTCATAAACTCATCCAAAAAACTAAAGAGTAAGTAATAATTACAAGTTCATTTTATGAAGCCAGAATTACCATGATACCAAAACCAGATGAGGACAACACCCAAAAAGAAAATCACAGGCCAATATTATTGATAAAAGATAGATGCAAAAGTCCTCCACAAAATATTAGCAAACCTAATTCAGCAGTATATTTAAAAAATACACCAAGATCAAGTGTGATTTATTCCAGGGATTCAAAGGTGGTTCAATATCTGCAAATCAAATGTGATACAACACATTAATAAAATTAAAGGTAAAAACCATATAATCATCTCAATAGCTGCAAAAAAACAACTGACAAAACCCAAAATCTATTTAGGATAACAAATCTATTTGGGATAAACAAACAAACAAACAAAAAACATTCAGTGTGATGTGTATAAAGGGAATATACCACAATATAATAAAGGCCATCTATGACAGACCAAGAGCTAATATCATACTCAGTGGTGGAAAGCTGAAAGTTTTTCCTCTAAGACCAGAACAAGACAAGAATGCCCACTGTCCCACTTTTATTCAACATAATATTGAAAATCCTAGCCAGAGCAATTAGGCAAGAAAAGGAAATAGTTAAACTGCCACTATTTGCAGATAACATCATACTATATAGAGAAAACTCTAATGTCTCTACCAAAAACTACTGGAACTAATAAATGAATTCAGTAAAGCTCTAAGATATCAGATCAATATACAGCAATCTGTTGCATTTCTATACACTGATAACAAACTTGAGAAACCAAGAAAATAATCCTATCTATAATCACATTGAAAAGAATAAAATACCTAGGAATAAATTTGGCTAAGCAGGTGAAAGACCTGTACTCTGAAAACCATAAGAACACTGATGAAAGAAATCGAAGAAAGCATAAATAAATGGAAAGATATTCTATGCTCATGGATTGGAAGAATATTGGGGTTTTGGGGGGAAGAATATTGTTAAAATGTCCATAGTAGCTATGAAAATTCCAATGTCATTTTTCAAAGACTCAAACAAATATTTCCAAAAGTTATATGAAACAGGAGGTGACTGGTTGACTTAGTCAGAAGAGATTGTGACTCTTAATCTTGGATGAGTCAAGCTCCATATTGGGGGTAGAGCTACTTAAAAAAAAATAAGTAAAATGAGTGCAAATAATAGGGGATAAGGATAAAATTTTTTAAAAGTCACACAGAACCACAAAAGTCCCTAAATAGTCAAAATAATCCTGAGAAAGAATAAAGGTGGAGGTATCATGCTCCCTGATTTCAAACTATATTGAAGCTATAGTAACCAAAATACTATGGCATTGACATAAAAACATATACAAAGATCAACAGAACAGAATAGAGAGCCCAGACATAAACCTAAGCATATATGGCTGATACTCTTATGACAAAACAGGCAAGAAGACAAAATAAATCTCTTCAATAAATGGTATTGGGAAAACTGGACGGCTACTTGAAAAAGAATTAAAAAAAAAAAAACTGGACCACCATCTTATACCATATATGAAAATTAACTCAAAACAGAATAAGGACTTGAATGTAAGACTTAAAACCATACCACTCCTAGAGGAAAATATAGGCCATAACTCCTTGATACTTAGCAAAGTTTTTGTTTTTGTTTTGTTTTGGACATAACTCCAAAAACAAAAGTGGACATAAACAAATGAGATTTTATCACTCTAGAGCTTCTACACAGCAAAGAAATCCATCACCAAAATGAAAAGTCAGCCTACTGAATGAGAGAAGATATTGCTTTCTGGTAAGGGGTTAATTTCCAAAATGTATAACAGATTCTTACAGCACAATAACAAAAATCGAAGAATCCAATTAAAATATGGGCAGAGAATCTGAATAGACATTTTTCACAAGAATACATACAGATGGTCAACAAGCACATGGAAAGATGCTCAGCATCACTAGTCATCAGGGAAATGCAAATCAAAATCACAATGAGTTATCACTCTACCTGTCAGAATATCTATTATCAAAAAGACAAGTAATAACAAGTGTTGGCTAGGATATGGAAAAAAAGGAACACTAATATACTGTTAGGGGAATGTAAATTGGTACAGCTACTATGAAAAACAGTAGGGAGATACCTCAAAAAATTAAAAATAAAACTATCATAAGATCCAGGAATTCCTCTACTGGTTATCTACCCAAAGAAAATGAAAATACTAATTTGAAAAATATATGCACCTTTATGTTTATTGCAACATTATTTAATATAGCAAAGATAAGGAAGCAAACTGTGTCCATTGATAGATGAATAGATAAAAAAGACGTGCTGCAAATATTCAACGGAATTCTACTCAGCCATAAAAACCAATGAAATCTACTGTTTGCAACAGTATGCTCAAACCTTGAAGTTATTTCGCTAGGTGGAATAAGTCAGAGAAGGACAAAGGTCACATGATTTCACTTACATGTGGAATCTAAGAAACAGAACAAACAAAACAAAACCCAGACTATTAGTAACAGAGAACAGAATTGTGGTTGTCAGAGAAGGGCTGGGGAATTAAATGAGTGAGGGGGGTCAAGTAGTACACACTTTCAACACGAAATTAGTAAATCATGGGGATACAATGTACAATGTATTCATTTTGTATGGGGACAGAGGAGGAGTAGACTTACCTTGGTAGTCATTTTACAATGCATACAGATATTGAATCTCCATACTGTAAACTGATGTTTTATGTCAATTACACCTCAATAAGAAAAGAAATGAAATTATTTTTTTCTAATCCAATATTAATCATTTTCACATAGTCAATGTTAGTTTAGATTCACTACTATATTTAGCAATTTAGTTGTTCAATATTGCTTACAGCATTTCATTACCTCTGGGAGATTACTGTTCTTCTTGAATTCAGTCACAGTTATTTTCAATAATAGCTCTATAAGTGGTAAATCCTCAAAGATTTTTCTTTCTTTTTTTCCTCATGTAAATATTAGGAATTTTAGATCTGGCAGGGATTAGTAAACTTCTAACAAATTAATTATCCTTCATATAATAACTATAAACTATATATGAGATAAGAAACAAAACTACCACCTGATATCTCTAAAGAATAAATAAAAAACATTTTGGAGGGGAGTTGAAACTTGGAAGAAACTGGCATGAGTGAGGGAAGGATGCATATTAAAATTCCTAGAGCAATAAAAACAACAGTGATAATAATAAAAAGCAAGAAGGTATGGATGAAAAAATAATCAGTTAAAATGGAATTCTAAAACAGAAACTACTCAAATAATTTAAAAGAATGGGAAAGGTAAAAGACTGGCTAAAAATAGAGAAGATGAAGAAAAATAATAAAACAGTTGATTTAAAAATTTTCATATCAATTATTGCATTAAATGTTACTATATTAAACACCTCTATTAAGAGGCAGAGATTATTAGAAATAATTAGAGATTATTATTAGAAAGCATTTTGCCACAGAGAGATCTTCCATACTGATATATGAGCAATTCATTAAGAAAATATGTCAGTTATTAATATCCATGGATAGAACAGAATTTCAGCATATGTAAAGCAACACTGACCAAAAGTAGAAACTTACAAGTCCAGTGTGAGAAAATTTTTCAATAGTAAGAAATTTTAACGTTGCTCTCTCAGCAACTGATGGAACAACTAGACCCTGATACATGTTAGTAAAGACACAAAATAGCTGAACAACATTATCTACTACTTTAGGTAATTATGTCTCAAAAAACCCTGTTATCATACAAAGGATATCTTCTAAGCACAAGCAAATTAATGAAGCAATTGTTAACATGCTGTGTAAGAAACCAAATATTTAGAAATTAATCAACAAAGTTATTAAAAAATGTGTCAAAGCAGAAATCACAAAGAAATTAGAACACACTTTAAATACAATAAAGTATGTGGATTGTATCTGACTTGTGCTGATAAAAAGAATATTTACCCCCAAAAAGTAACTGTGTGCAGTGACAGATATGTTAATTATCTTAGGTGTAGTTATCATTTCAAAATGTGTGTGTGTGTGTGTGTGTGTGTGTGTGTGTGTGTGTGTGTGTGTATAACATCATGATGTATGCCTTGGGAAAAAAAAGTATATGGAAATTTGTGAGATACAGCCAAAGCAGTACTTGGAGAAAAATATATAGCCTTAAATATCTATAGAAAGGAAGAAAAGTTTGAAGCCAATAACTTAAGATTTCACTTCTAAAATCTAGAAGGATAGAGTAAACCTAAAGTAGAAAGAATGAAATGACAATAAGGGCTTAAATCAGTAATATTGAAAACAAGTATACAGCAGAGAAGCTTAACAAGAATGAGCTGGAGTGCTCGCTTTGGCAGCACATATACAAAAGAATGAGCTGGAAAAGTCTAGTAATTCTGAATTAAAAATAAAAATCATCACTGTCAGGAATAGTAGAGGGTGTTTACTGCAGATGCTACCTATATTTAAAGGATAATACTTCATATTTTGAAAAAATTTCAGTACCCAATCAGGATAAAACTGTTCGACAAACTAGGTACAGGGGCATAGAAGAGAATTTGCTCAGTCTGGGCCACAGCATCTAGGAAAAAGAAAAAAAGAAAAACACAAACCTACAACTATCTACAATCAAATTTATACTTAATGGTGAAATAATGAACATTATTTTTTCCAAAAAACAAAAACAAACAAACAAAAACAAACAAACAAAAACCTAGTCAGGACGTTTATCAACACTTCTGTTCAACACTGTGCTGGAAAATTCAGATACTGAAATAGTGTAAAATAAAGAAAGTTACAAGGAGTAGGAAGTTATTACAGATGGCATTATTATTTACTGCTGTGTGTGAACTCTTATTTGGCAGGTGTGTTGCTGTATTAAGACCTTTTTAAATTTGGGGGCGCCTGGGTGGCTCAGTGGGTTAAAGCCTCTGCCTTCGGCTCAGGTCATGATTTCAGGTCCTGGGATTGAGCCCCACATCCCTGCTCAGCAGGGAGCCTGCTTCCTCCTCTCTGCCTGCCCCTCTGCCTGCTTGTGATCTCTCTCTCTCTGTCAAATAAATAAATAAAATCTTAAAAAAAAAAAAAGACATTTTTAAATTTAAGCTCAACTTCAGTGAGGGTTCAAGACTTCTTGGGTTTTGAATCTGTCTCTCCATTGGCTGTCATTTACTAATGTAAGGGACCCTAGATTATCCCCTGCCGAAATTCAGTTCCTTGTTTTAGGGATAGAGGTTGAAAGTCTTGATTTTTTTAAGGGAGAGATAAAACCAGGCACCAACAAGCTTCCTTGTGGTCTTCTATGGAAATGAACACGTTTTTAATCTCATGCATTCTTTAGGGGCCTCAACTCTAAACACTTGACTCTTCTGGGTATAGAGCTTTGACTTGCATCACTATATACATAGTATACTCAAGTCCCTAAATGTCCCAACCACATCTCAGGTAATTAGAAGTATTACCTCTAGGTCCTGCTGGCTCTGAATTTGGCATCTGAAAATTTCTTGTTGTTGAGGACTTTTCCCTCCCATATGATCCTAGCAATGCACTGTAATTTTTGTTTTTGTTACTGTAATTGATGACCATTTTAGATGTTTACAGAGAGAATTTTCAAGCTATTTTTGTGTCACCTCACAAGAGCCAGAAATATTTTTGTTATAATAAATTTATTTTAATATTTTTATTTTTAATAACACATGGAAAATGGTCACAATATATTTCGTTAAGAATAAAATTGCTTTATAGTATTATATATATTTGTAATATAGTCATGTAGCATAGCAACAAAAACAAAAGTGATCATTTTTATTGCTGTATTCAAGCATTATGTATTGAGTATATTCTACATTTACATTTGGAAAAAGTTATTGAAATTAAAAAAAAAAAAAGAAAAACTAGCATGAATATGTTGGAAAAATACAAACAGCTCTCCTAATACCTTGTAGAGTTATTCTATGAAAAATAGATTGAAGGGGCGCCTGGGTGGCTCACTGGGTTAAAGCCTCTGCCTTCAGCTCAGGTCATGATCCCGGGGTCCTGGGATCGAGTCCAGCATCCTGCTCTCTGCTCAGCAGGGAGCCTGCTTCCTTCTCTGTCTCTGCCTGCCTCTCTGCCTACTTGTGATCTCTGTCTGTCAAATAAATAAATAAAATCTTTAAAAAATAGATTGAAGATGATTCTTTATAAAAGTCTAGGATATATTTGAAAACTATTTCAAAAAGTTCATGCCACTGAGATGTTTAATGCCAGAAATCGTGGCTTCAATTGCTTTCTACACACTGGTGAAACAATGAACCCAGCAATTCATACCTGGGCATAGATCAACACTTACCAACCCTAGTGAAATGAAGAAGTAACCTAAGAATTAAAAGCCCAAGTTATTATTCCTTTTTGTCAAAATACTACCACCACACACCCTATGCACAGGACTGTCACTACTAGAGATAAGTGGCCTTCCCTTTTTCATTATCTTCCTTACCTTCTCAAGTGCCGAACAATGACTAAGTCCAGCAGACTTGGCTTTCATGCAGTGCAATTTGAGGTCACTCAGGAAAGGATTAACTTTACATTAAGTTACATCTAACTGATCACAAGATGGATTTAGTGAGTGATGAGGAGTTATGGAGAATACATGTGCATTAAAGGAGGTGACAGGAAACTGAAAATATTACTGTAACTTATTAAGTATTGATTTTCACAGATTTCTTGATATTGCTTGACACAAACAAATGGTAGAGGCAAAGAAAGTTGATGAAGATAAGAATGTGGACACTGTGGTCAGAGTAAAGAACTACAGATTTGGACTCAGGTGTTATAATTACCTGTCTAGAGAAAAAAGCAAAAGCCACAAAATGACTATAGACAGGAGGAATGGGCAAGATGGATGAGAACACAAAATTAATTTTCGAAGAGTGTGGTTTCAAAGTTATAGAATTTTTAAAATAAGTCACTGTATTTCTCTTTTTCATTTCTTTGTTCCATCTATGATTGAAATAGAATATTCCCAATATCTAATCTTTGACAAAATCTTACCACGGCAAGAACATAATAATTAGCATAAACTGAACAAACTCTTTCTTTATAAAGACTATGACTATATATGACTATGATTAGAAAGTCCTTTTGGTTGCCACTTATAGTCTATCAGTAACTAAAGATGGTTGATTATTTTTAAAATTCATTTCCTTCAATGCCCTTAAATTATACCATGATTATCTCCGTGTTCTACTGTGGCAGTGTCTTTGTAACTCGTCTTTCGTTTGTATCTCCGTATCAGGTTCAGCTTGAGTACTGTAGTTATGCTGACTTTCCCTGTTTCCATCCATCAACTTATGGTCTTATCCTTCAAGACCAAACACAAATGTTACAGACTTCATGGCAAACTCATTTCACAACCAAGCTCATACATTTTGCTTAAAAACATTTAAATGTAGGATCTGTTGAGATCAAGATGCTTGAGTTAATAATCAGCAAGCAACTGCAGCGATAGATCTAGTATTTTTCACTTGACGAGGAAGTCTATATATAAGACAAGCATTTGGAAGCAATTAGAATATGCCTGCTTGTTAGAAGTTGTGTGAAGCAGTAGATCCATCAGGCAGACATTAGTGTTCAGTAAATGTTAGAGCCATACCATTGTGTGAAACAAACAACCCAAACTCCTGAGTTGGCTATAAAAAACCCTCTAATTTCTGGTCCCAATTTAATTTCTGAACTTCCTCATTATCTTATTTTCATTGAATATCTGCACTAGTCCATTTAGGCTTTTCATTTCTAGAATCTTCTAGATTCAGAAGAGTGTGCATTTTCTTATGACATTACTTTTCTCAGGAATTTTCATCCAACTTCTCTCTGCTTATCTTAATTCTACTTATTATTTAAGAAGCAGTTAACATAAAGAAGAAGCAGTTTAGATGTTGTTCTGGGAAGTCTTTCTAACTTCACCACGGTTTCTTCCAAAATAAAACAGCAACATCATTGTCATATTATAGAATTGACCATTTAGAACCACAGACTCACAGAATTAGATGATGAGAGAAAGAGATATGTAGATTAATCTGAGTTTACACAGCTTGCACAAAATGTTCGATATGAGCATATACCAAAACTTACACCAGAGATAAGATCTCTTCCACTTCCATTCCATCTTTAGGTATACTGAACTTGCCACTTTCCATCATAAATTAACTTTTTAAGTGGATAGGTTTTCCCTCCCGATCTCAGCTTTAATCATCTTAAATATCCAGTTCATGTTTTATATTCCTTTGTATTTAGCACTGTACTTTGTATTTAACACTGTACTTGGCAGAGTAAGTATTTGGCGGAGTTACTTCTGCAAAGTTTATGTTCAGTGAACTTTTACTCATTTTATTAAAGACCCAGGGATCAATCTTAAATTTTAGGCTATATTTTATTATTGTAGTTCCCCAGCAATAACCCCTGCACCATCAATTCCTCGTCGGATAAACTGGAAAAAAATTCTGGATCCCTCCTTCTTGTTTTCCTTGTCACCTACTTATTTTTACTGTAGTAATTACTGTTTGGGAAGCTTTTAAAGTCTTGGCCAAAATCATTTCTGGAAGGTAAAGCATTTTTAGCTAAAAAGTGGAAAACATTTCGAATCTCATCTCTGTGTCAGCACATAGTATTTTAAAACTAATCTATTCAGTTTCCTTTTTTCTCATTTTGTCAAACATCAAGGACACTCACTGAAATTTCCTTTTCCCCTTATTTATTAGATTCATGCTTTGCTGAATAGAGAAAAATAATTTTTAATGTCGATTTTAATACTGTGGCACATTTATAGACTTATTGCTTATATTAATAGAAATAATTATATGACTTTATGAAGTGTTTTCACTGTAGATTACTTTAGATATCTTGTATGAAATAGGTAAGGTAGGCATAATCAGTTCTATTTTACTGGTGAGAAAACTGAGGCTGATGAGATTCAGTAACTTGTTCAGAAATCCTAGTAAGCAGAGATGGATTAGAACCCGGTTCTCTTGTCTCACTTCCCAGTTCTCTTCCTATTACTTTATGGCCTGTCCCCAGTTGGCGAAGCAAGGCCCATTTTGGCTGTGAAATGTAGATAGCCTGTAACTGCTGCCAAGGAGGCATATTGAGTGGGATGTTCTGAATCTTTCGGTTGCATCAGGTTCTGCTGTGTATGTATGAATTTTGCCAGAATCAGCTTCTTTCATCAAGATGTTCATTTTCCAGAGATGAAATTTAATGGGATGAAATTTCATATAGTCCATGGTTAGTGGATAGGAAATAAAATAAAAATATTCTGTGTTGGATAACCTCCACAAAAAAGATTGAGAAAATTCTTAGGGTCACTACAGGAAAACCTCAACTTGTCAGAACTCAATTCTTAAGAAATCTTGATTAATGGAAAAATGGGGAGAATTGGAATATATGACAGGAAAATAAGTGAGCAGGGCTGTGTGTGTGTGTATGTGTGTGTGTGTGTAACATGAATTCTAATCTTTAATTATTTGTCTCTCAAAGAAGTTTCCCACTCATCTTGGGTATCTCATATCTTGGTTGGCTAGATCAATTGAATGTTACGGAAGCATTTAGGGAGGAGTAGGAAGTACTTAATAATGATTTTCAAGTTTTCTGGCTTGGGACCCTGGGAGGATGGTGGAGACATTCATTAGGGTTTTTTGTTTGTTTGTTTGTTTGTTTCTTTTTGTAATTTAATTGGTACGACAGGTGTTCATAGTGCAATTTTACAAGAAATAGAAGAGAGAAGGCAGTTATAGGAACCATTATAAATGAGTGAATAGCTCAATTCACACGTAGGACTGGAAATGAGAAATTCTGGGATATTTTTCCCGATCTTTTCATTTTGCAAACTCAGACACCCTCTGTCACAGAGTAGGCAAAACCAAACTGGCATTCTGTCATATTCCCTTTTCTAACTCTTCTGATAAGATCTCTTCTACCTCCCTATTTGTCTTTCTTCACCTGTCCCAGCCTACTTCAGCAGGCTTTACAACTTCCCCAGCTTCTGCATTTTAATTATGAGGTGTTTGGTGGCTGCCATTCCTCTAAGGAACAAATGCCACAGGATATCCAACTGCTGAGTTAGAGCTCACATCACAGGCTGCTGACAGCAGCAAAACTTGGCAATGAAAAGATTCTTAGATCCTCTAGTTTCCAATCTTATCAAAAGTCATGTTTGTGTAGGCCTTGACTTTATTATTCAAGGATGGAAGGGAAGAGCAATCAGAGAAATGAAAACTTCTGTTGCTTTTCTCCCTCCGTGAAGTCTTCCCAGCTAGATGAAGGAACTGCTGACAATGTGGTCTGGCCTTTCTCCTTCCTCTCCCCCATCTCCCTATTCTAAAAATGTGCTTTCCCCAGACATGTTCTTAATATATAATCCTCACTGATTTGTGTAGTATCAAATCTCATTATGCATATGGGTTTTATCTGCAACAAAAATGCAATGCCAAGTTGGGGCTGCCTCTGTGATCACTTGATGTTTACTCATCTAATGCAAACTAAGTCCAGTGTTTGTCCAAGATAAACATCACTAAAAAGGCAAACCTGTAATTAAAACATTTTCTCAGATATTGAGAAGTTGAGCAGAAATTAATAGCGCACAATATGTCATTTTATAAGATCAGAACCATCTCTCTCCCAGAACAGCTATTAGGGCACTATGGCTACTCTTCACCATGGGGTCTCAACTACCCCAAACACTGCCTAAATCCAAGAGCTGACTGAACCTGGAATTTAATATGTGTTTCCCCAATTTCTCTTATATGCTACTATTCCTACTGGTACATAACATATAAAGGTAGCACAGTCCATTACATCATGTCCACATAATACACACAACAAACAGAAAGTGAAAACTTGAAAACAAATTCTCAAGAGTTTAAGCCTCAAAACAACTGAACACATTATTTAATTCTTATTGTACTAAAGATTATTTTTCTAGTTTAAAAAAATCCTCCTATTCTGTTCATTTGGCTTTAATTTGGAGAAAAGCACTAAGCAGTGGAGACGGGGAGGAGAGAAAGTTCCCAGTCAGAGTACTGGAAGAGAGGGCGGAAGCTTACAGTTTTATGAAACGGGCAGAAGTATTTGGATTTCAATATCACTTAACCCCTAAGACTTTCAATGGGTTAGATGATAACCAAAATCTCTTTTAGCTACGTTTACCTAAAACCATAGGGTGGTCACTGTTGCTGCTTCTGTGTTGCAAATAAATTGAAAATGAGGTTAAGAACTAAGGGTACCAGCTGTTCTGCAAGTGTTAAGTGGATTTCCCTGGTGAAGGTTTAGAGGTGCTGGCTCCCATTCCTTGGGTTGTAGCTCACATGGGCTTTTTAGAAGTCAGAGGACTACATTCTTACATGGATATAATCTTAATCACTATGTTCTGTTGGGAGCATTAATAAATTCTTTAGTACTTGCCAGAAAACAGATAACTAGAGTGCTTCAGATGATCATTTCCCTTTTTAAAGTAATGATATAATAAAGATACTTCTAAAATCATCAGTTACAAGCAAAACAAAACATAGGGAGACTACTTTATTTGCTTACAAGGTTCCTAGACTATCACTGCCGAACTCATTATATTTAAAGCTCTTTGAGGAATTTTAAGCATAAAACATGCTCCATAAAATCAAATTCCATTCTAACTGGTTCAATCTCAGAGGTCGTGGCTGAGGCTTCCGTCCCCATAATCACTGCTATCCGGAGTGACACACCTGCTCCATGGAACTACGGGCACAGTCTGTGTTGGGGCGAAAAAAAAAAAGATAAAAAAATAAAACAAAACAAAAACTGGATAACAATTCTGGGATTCATAAATGCACGCTCATGATGACACCCTGCCACCAGAGGCATAGACAGCAGAGATAACCCAGCTGGTATGACTTACTTTCCAAAGCCATAACCCTAATGCATCCCAGTGGGGGAAATGAAAAGAGATTTATTATTAGTTCTGAGCTAATGCTGATCAATGAGCAAAATGCCACAAGGCTGTGGCCAAGGCCATATATGCTATCCAAGAAAGAATAAAAGGGAAGAATAAGGGAGGAAATGCCTGCCATATGTAAGAGAAATACAGGGGAGAATAAAACCTCTTTTGTTAGGAAACCATCCCTCATGACCAAGAGCAGTGCTCTGCCATCTGCTCTTCGTACTGTGGTCTCACAGTGCAAATGCCTGTCATGTACAACAAGCAAACAAAGCAATAGGAAAAGTGAACATTTCCAAGGTAATTTTCCTGATATCCAGTAAGTTGATCAACAATCTGCACGCCTCTATTTCACTGTGCATCTGAAAGTCTCGGATCTATGAGGGCAACTCTCAGCAGAACAACCTCCTATTGCTGAGAGGGAGGGACAGAGACTTTGGCCCTGAGGAAAGGTAGTGAGATGACACAAAATGACAGAGAAATACGGAGAAAAATGGCCAGTGAAAACCAGAAAAAATGGTCACTGAAAGCTCACTGGAAATACATTTAATATATAGCATTCCCATCCACCTTGCTGTGAGATTGGGTTTGCATCTTAATTACCAGCTGCATTCCCCAAATATCCTTCTACCCATGGGGGAACTACTGTGGAAGATATTCAGCAGTGGAAATGCTAATGACAAGAGTAAATGTCTTGGGGAGCAGGAAATGTGATTGTCATGTGCAAATGCATGTAGCAGCAGGTTGCGTGGACAAATGAAAGGTTAGAACAAGGGAAGAGATGGCTTGTTCCCAAATCAAAGGTCAGGTTTGTAGGAGTGCTGAGTTTGAGAAGACAAGGAGAACCAGGAAGATGCTAAAGCCTGACTTAGGCAAATGGTCAGGTGCCAGTGGAAACCTTGGGCTGCAGGGCAAAGCCTCCCAGGTCCTTGGGAGACCAGATCTGAGGAAGCAGAGGGGGTACCATAAAGACATGCAAGGACAGGGTAGCTAGAGTGGGTGTGTCCATTGTTATAATTTTCGATTTCCCTGCTGTTCTGTTGAATGTCTACCCTTAGCAAGACAAGCCAGAAGGCTGGTAGCCAATGTTAACTCAAAACAGCCATCCTGAGAGCAAACATGGCTACAGTGAACAGAAAGAGATAAATTCGGTATCCACCAGTAAAGGCAGACACATAGTGTAGTATTTTAAAACATAAAAGTTACTTGTTAATGCCCAACTTTAAATACACAAAGACAGGGGTGCATGGGTGGCTCAGATGGTTAAATATTCAACTCTTGATTTTGGCTCAGGTCACGATCTCAGGGTTGTGAGATGGAGCCCGGTGTCAGGCTCTGCATTGAGCATGGAACCTGCTTAATGTTCTCTCTCTCCCTCTCCCTTTGTTCATGTTCTCTCTACACACACACACACACACACACACACACACATATACAGAAGGGGTAAACTTGCTTAGTGGTTAAACTTATCCACTAAGATGGACAAAAGTTTGAATTCCACTCCTGCCTCTTAGAAGGAATGTGACTTTGGGCCAAATCATGGAACCTAGATTATGATACCTCTTAGAGGTATTTTAAGAATTAAATAAAATATTCTGGGGCACCTGGGTGGCTCAGTGGGTTAAAGCCTCTGCCTTCAGCTCAGGTCATGATCCCAAGGTCCTGGGATCGAGCCCCGCATCGGGCTCTCTGCTTGGCAGGGAGCCTGCTTCCCCCTCTCTCTCTGCCTGCCTCTCTGCCTACTTGTAATCTCTGTCTGACATGTGATCTCTATCTGTGAAATAAATAAATAAAATCTTTAAAAAAAAAAAAAAAAAAAAAGAATTAAATAAAATATTCTGTATAACATTCCTAGCACAGTAACAATGTTCATTTGCTTAAATATCTTATCATTGTGTCCACCACATGGCAAGTATATCCCTAGGCAAAAGGACTTAGGACTGGACATACGAAGACCCTATCCTCACAGAGCTTATGTTCTCAACATGTGAACAGGTAGTTAGCACTAAATAAGCATTAGATTTTATTATGATTGAATATATTGTTTGAATTACTATTGAATGTACCATTTATATTATTATTGAATTTATTATTGCTGTTATTACTATTTAAATTAATTTTTTGTACAGTTCCAATGAGAATAAACATGCTGAGTTCGATCCAAACAAAGAAGTGATAAGAACAATACAAAAAGTTGCATATTGAATTCCTCCTTTCAAGGCGATAAAGGAAGGAAAGAAGGGAGGGGCAAAGGGAGGAAAGGAAAGAGGAAGAAAGAGAAGGTGTAGCAAGAAAAAAGTACAAAAATATTAGAAAAACCTGAGTGAAGGATGGGATTCTGGAGACCTGAGTTCTGACAAAGATCCCTTGAGAAAGTTGGGGAAATTAGACATGGAAAGCACTGCGTAGGGTGCTGGCACATAGAGGCTAGGTAGTAATAGCAGTGGACCTACCTCATACTATTTCTTAATGTCAGGAGGTCTAGTTAATGTTTCAGTTCTCTAATTCACCAAAATGAATATAAGATTAGCAGTGAGTCCACTATCAAATCTTCAGACCAAATGTTAAGATCAAATGAAATAATAGATGTAAAAGGATCACCAACATGGAAGTGCCAATAATCTGAAAACCTTTGGAGTTTAATGGTACAAGATGATTTGGGAAGTCCAGGGAAAACCACTTTATTCTGACCCTAGTCCCAGGCCAACCTGTTTCACGGGACTGTTTTCTTCATGGACCCCGTGTGGAATTTCAGATAGGCCTAAATCTCTTACTCTCAAATAATTACACATTATTGAATTTGTGAGGATATTAAAAATAACTAAACAAATACAGTAATTACACACACCCTTTTGACATTCCTGTGTTTTACCTGGGTATTTGAAACATTTTGTTTTCATTCCGATTAGTCAATGGTTTGCAAAATAGATTATTTTTAACATAATCTGTTGTCCATGTGTTTTTACCTTTGCATCTTTATTATGGATGAGTACACATTTGATCAATATATTTGTGATACTGACCAGGAGACAGCATGGCACATGCTTTACAAGTGTGGACAGAGTCAGCCTCTGGGGGAGCCTGGAGTCATTTACATATTGAGTAAAGCAAACATTTCATCTACTCTCTAAGCTTCTGTTTCTTTTTCTGTAAAATGGGCATAATCATATTATTTACTTCATTGAATTGTTTAAGAATTAACTGAACCTATTTAAAATGCTCCGCACACTTTCATGATGTTCCTTGCAGTGATCTGACCATGCTTTTGGGACATTTCCATTACAATGCTTTACAATAACAGAGAGAGTTCTTTTACTGGTTTCCCTTGATAAGAACTATGTGGTCCAGCAGGGGCATTATTTGTATCTCATGCAATTATATTTTCTACTAAGCTTTTTTGTTGTTGTTTTCTTGTTTTATTTTTACAAGTCTTCCAAAATGAGATTGTTCACTGTATTTGAAAACTTCATCAAGTTTCAGGATCTACCTTATCTTGTGATGAATAGTCTATATACCATACGTACCACCTGCTCATTAGAAATTGAACATAACTTGTCAGCAAAACCACCAGAACATATAAGCTTTGATTGGAATAGTGCTTTAAAATTTCATTTCATCCTTAGTCATTTCATTTGACAATAAGAAATATACACTAATCAGTATATAAACAGAACAGTATATGCTTTTTCATGAAAAGTTTATCTATTGTGCTCCTTCCAAACTGCACAAAATTTAAATAGATTAAATTACAGTTTTGTTGAATTTTTTTTTAAGATTTAATTTATTTATTTGACAGACAGAGATCACAAGTAGGCAGAGAGGCAGGCAGAGAGAGAGGAGGAAGCAGGCTCCCTGCTGAGCAGAGCCAGATGCAGGGCTAGATCCCAGGACGCTGGGATCATGACCTGAGCCAAAGGCAGAGGCTTTAACCCACTGAGCCACCCAGACATCACAGTTTGTTGACTTTTTAAAAAACTAACCAATTTACTGTTGTTCTGCACTCTGATTTTCTAATTTTTCTTAGATTATAATCAATTTTCTTAACAATTACTTTTTGATTTACTAAAGAAAAAAACCTTATAAGTAGTTAAAATATTTTTTCTTTTACTTTAATAATGTAAATGTTTAAGAGCATTTCCATCTGTATAGAGCTTTTGGTTTCATCCCATAAATTCTGTTATATAGACTTATTTTTTAATGTTTTACATAATAATATAGAATTTTATTATTGTTTTCTTCATGACTATTGTTTTGTGGGTATACCCAAGTATTATTTTTTTTTAATTTGTGTGTTTAAATATTACCATCAATTTTTAATTTTAAGCATCATCATCTTATTTCTATTTTTAAACAAATGGGGACACACAGCTTTTCAGACAGGCTAGAGTTTGGGGACCTAACATTGGGTGTAGAAAGGGAGCAGCATTTGCCCACAGGCCCTAAATAATGAGCCAAAGATTTTAAACAAGGCATGGAGAGCTGAAGTTGGATTAAGAATCAATTTGAGAGGGACGCCTGGGTGGCTCAGTTGGTTAAGCGGCTGCCTTCGGCTCAGGTCATGATCCCAGCGTCCTGGGATAGAGTCCCGCATCGGGCTCCTTGCTCTGCAGGGAGCCTGCTTCTCCCTCTGCCACTCTGTCTGCCTGTGCTTGCTCACTCTCTCTCTCTCTCTCTCTCTGACAAATAAATAAATAAAATCTTTAAAAAAAATTTAAAAAAAAAAGAATCAATTTGAGATAAGGAAAATGCCTATTTTTGCTTGTTTTTAATAAAAATATAGTAGTTACAGTAGTGTTTTGTATACTTATATTCAAGAAAATAGTAAAACCTAGTTAAAAAGATATGTAATATCAATGCTCACTTCTACATCACTGAAGTACTGGTAATTACCTTCTTTGTTGTTATTGAGTATAGTTGACACACAATGTTACATTACTTTCAGGTGTACAACTTAGTGATTTGACAGGTTTATATATTGACAAGTTTATACATTATGCTACTGTTTACTTCAAGTGTAGCTACCATCTGTCCTGTTATATCCCTATTATGATATCATTGACTGTATTCCTTATGTTGTGCCTTTTATTTCTGTGACTTATTCATTCCATAATTGTAAGTCTGTATCTCCCCTTCTCCCCTCATCCATTCTGCCCAAACCCCTACACCTGTCCCTCTGACAACCACCAGTTTATTCTCTATATTTATAGGTCTGATTTTGCTTTTTGATTATTTGTTTTGCTTGTTGTTGTTTAGCTTCCTCCTATGAGTAGAATCATATGGTATTTATCATTCTCAATCTGACTTTCTTTTAAAGATTTCCCCTTTTAATTTAAATTCAGTTTAATTAACATATAGTGTATCATTAATTTCAGAAGTAGAATTTAGTGATTCATCAGTTGCATATAACACCCAGTGCTCATTACATCAAGTGCCCTCCTTAATGCCCATCACCAGTTATCCCATCCACTCCAGTAACCCTAAGTTTGTTTCCTAAAGTTAAGAGTCTCTTATGGTTTGTCTCCCTCTGTTTCCATCTTATTTTTTCTTCCCTTCCTCTATGTTCATCCGTTTTGTTCTTAAATTCCACATATGAGTGAAATCATATGATAATTGTTGTTCTCTCACTAACTTATTTTGCTTAGCATAATACTCTCTAGTTTCACTCATATGGTTGAAAATGGCAAGATTTCATTCTTTTCAAAGGCGGAGTAATATTCCATTGTGTATATATACCACCTCTTTTCCATCCACCCATCCATCCATCCATCCACCCAGTCAGTCTGACTTATTTCACTTAGCATCTATGTTGTCTCAAACAGCACAATGTCAACTGATTATCTTCCAGGTCCCTGGCTTTTTCTTCACAATTTTCATGATTTCCATGTTTCTCCCCCATGTGATTTATTTCTACTACTTGTTTTGCACATCTCTAGTTATATTTTAAAATTATCTTCCTTATGTTTCAGCTACTAAATATTTTAGTTGGAAATAAGATTCTCTCACAGAATTTTTTGTCTTATAAATTTTAATTGTCCTTGCTATTTTGTTGCTGTTTTTGTTCAAATTATTGTCTGACCTAGTCTTTCAGTAATTCTGTTTTACTAGAAGTCATGTCTTCTGGGTGTGTTTTATTTCTTTTCTCTTTGAACTTAGGACACTTTTAATTTTTTAAATTGTATTTCATTATTTTTTTTTTTCATTTACCTATTCCCTGGGTCTTAGGTCCAGCTTCTGTGACTTTTAGAAAAAAGCTGATGAATTATAGGAGGTATTGTTGGTGTACCCAAGGACATGACATAGTATAATGGTGGGAAGCTCATCATTATCCTGTTTATTCACTCAGTTCATGCCTCTCTCTTTCCTGGTCTGCACAGCTTAAAAGATGGCAAGTGCTGGTATGTTCCCTGCTTAAAGGACATAGCAGACTATTCACAAATCTTTGGCTAATCCACAGCTCCTTGAGGAATAGGGGTACCAGCTAATTCAAAGAATATTTACTGGGGTAAGAACAATCTTTGTTCTCTCTTTGCTCCAATATCTCCACAGGCCATCTTTCCAAATTTCACAGTTTCTTTCTAAGAACATATCAACATTGCAAAAATAAATCATCAAAACAACAAAGGAGAAAATCCAAATACATACTAAAAAGGCACATGGCAAAACTCAACATTCTTCTAATACAACCTCAATATAGTTGGAATAGGAAAATATTCTTAAAAACAATACAACAAATTGACAAAATCCACAGAAAATATTATTCCAAAGAATGAAACAGCAAGTTAATTATAATCAAGACTAACACTGATATTCCTAAATACCACAGTATTCTTACATATTGGTTCCAGGGTTCTAATAAATACAGTAAGATTAGAAAAGAAAATAAGTGCTATAATCATTAGAAAGAAATATGTAAATATTAATATATCTGCATTTTCATTTTTAAAAGTACTAATATTAAGAGATGAATTTGGGAAGAATGATGAAAATAAAACACAAAAGCCAACTTTCTCAAACCAACTTTCTCTCTTATATATCTGTATAAGATTTATGTAGATATGTAAATGAAAGAAATACTACTGTTACAACATGAAAACCATACATTAAAAAACTTAAGAATAAATGCAGAAGGATTAAACTACAATGTTCTTAATGGTTATAAAATAAGGGCTAACTAAATGGGAATTTATGCCATGTTCTTTGATAAGTTAAACCATCAAAAAGTAAATTCACCCCAAATTAACAAATATTTTACAAAGGAAGAATGTTATCAAAATTCTCCAATATAGGGGTGCCTGGGTGGCTCAGTGGGTTAAGCCTCTGCCTTCGGCTCAGGTCATGATCCCGGGGTCCTGGGATCGAGCCCCAAATCGGGCTCTCTGCCCAGCAGGGAGCCTGCTTCCCCCTCTCTCTCTGTCTGTTGCTCTGCCTACTTGCAGTCTCTCTCTGTCAAATGAATAAATAAAATATTAAAAAAAAATCTTTAAAAAAAATAAAAAATAAAAAAAAAAATTCTCCAATATAACCCAAAAAAGTAGGAAAAAAAAAGCTATGGAGGATTAGCCTTATTTGATATCAGAGCACGCTATAAAGCCACTGTGATCTAGTCAATATGACATTGCCATAGGAATGGGAAATATAATAGTATAACACAGAAAATAATGGTTTAACACTTGGCAAACTATGGCCATGAGTCAATTACTATCTTTCATCTGTTTTCACACAGGCTTCACATTCTTAAATGACTTAAACAATACCAAAATAGGAATGATATTCCATGGCACATTAAAATTATGTGAAATTATGTGACAATTTAGTGTCCATAAGTACAGTTTTATTGGAACACAGTATGCTCATTTGTTAAAATTTTTGTTTCATTTTTTTTCAGTGTTCCAAGGTTGTTTATGCACCACACCAAGTGCTCCATGCAATACATGCCCTCCTTAATACCCACCACCAGGCTCATCCAACCCCCCGCCCCCAACCCCTCCAAAACCCTCAGATTGTTTCTCAGAGTCCACACTCTCTTATGGTTTTTCCTCCCCCTCCAATTTCCCCCAACTCAATTCTCCTCTCCTTCACCCATGTCCTCTGTGTTATTCCTTTTGCTCCATAAATACGTGAACCCATATGATAATTGACTCTCTCTGCTTGACTTATTTCACTCAGCATAATATCCTCCAGTCCCGTCCAAGTTGATACAAAAGTTGGGTATTCATCCTTTCTGATGGAGGCATAATACACCATTGTATATATAGACCATATCTTCTTTATCCATTCATCTGTTGAAGGGCAATCTTGGCTCTTTCCACAGTTTGGCAACTGTGGCCATTGCTGCTATGAACATTGGGGTACAGATGGCCCTTCTCTTCACTATGTCTGTATCTTTGGGGTAAATAGCTGGTAGTGTGCAATTGCAGGGTCATAGAGTAGCTCTATTTTTAGTTTCTTAAGGAATCTCCGCACTGCTTTCCAAAGTGGCTGTACCAACTTGCATTCCCACCAACAGTGTAAGAGGGTTCCCCTTTCTCCACATCCTTTCCAACACTTGTTGTTTACTGTCTTGTTAATTTTGGCCATTGTAACTGGTATAAGGTGGTATCTCAAAGTGGTTTTTATTTGAATCTCCCTGATGGCTAATGATGATGAACATTTTTTCGTGTGTCTCTTAGCCATTTGTATACCTTCTTTGGAGAAGTCTCTGTTCATGTCTTCTGCCCATTTTTTGATGTGATTATCTGTTTTGTGTGTGTTGAGTTTGAAGAGTTCTTTATAGATCTTGGATATCAGCCCTTTGTCTGTAATGTCATTTGAGTACACTCATTTATTTATTGGTATATTGTTTATGGTTCCTTTTTTGATACAACAGTAGAGTTGATTAGTTATGAAAGAGGCCATCTGGCATGCCAGGAGTAAAGTAAAGTATTTAGTGTCTGGACCTTTACAGAAAAGGTTTGATGCCCCTTGGTTTAACATATTATACTGTTTTATGTATGTGTGTGTGTGTGTGTATATATATATATATATACACACACATATATCTCCTGTCTATAGAAATAAAACAATCCATTTATATTATACCATGAGAAAATAAAATTTAGTATGAATTAAGTGGTTAACTATAAAATAAAAAACAACTGTTCCAAGAGATCTGATAAGCAGACTTAGAGAAACTTTGTTAGGAAAAGAAGTACAGATAATAAACAAACAATCAATAGGTCTACCAAAAATTTAGGGGAGAAATTGAAATGCACGGGTCAGACAAAAGGTTAAGATCTATAATATAGCATTAATTTAGCTATTGTCAAGAATAATGAAGATAAAAATAATAAAGGAGCAAATTCAAGGGGCAAAACAAGATGAAAACTCAAACTCAGTGGTAGTTAGGAAAATACAAATAAAGATGTGTTATTACTCTACAACTATCAGACTGGGAAAAATTTCAAAAGAGCATTAACACTTATTGCAGGTAGGAAAAATGGTTCATGGATATTTAAACTGAAATAGCCTTTTTGCAAAGCAGTCCAGATGAGTATGCTGAAAACTTGAAAAAAAATTCACTCATCAATGCACTCTTGAGAATCTTAGGAATAATAAAAATAGGGCATAGGGATAATGTCTTAAGTTTTTGTACTGCAAGACTGTACATACAGGAAAAAGATAAGTAAAAGAAACAACCGTCAATAGGAGCATGACTGAATAATTTATGGAATATCTCTGCTATGGAATATCACGCAGTTATTATTTTACATGACCAGTTTGTCATTAGCATAAGGAAAGATATGAAGACATACAGTGTTGATATTATTTACCTGAAGAATGGGGTGAAAAATGTTGGGGGGAAAAAGGAGAGGGAAAAGAACTTTGTTAAAAAGATAACACCAGAAGAAGACTGCCTGCTACTCTACATAGGTCCTGATTACCTTGATTCATTTGGGAATATATAGGCATGTGTGAGTAAAGAAATTTCAGGAGTGTTTGATACAGTTTCATTTCCTGTTTGCTTTTTATTTTTAATTAGCCTTGAATTTGCATATTTTATCAGTTTTTGATCCATGTAGGTTAATTAAATTGTATCCATGTCAAATGTATCTTTTACACTGTAAAACTGGCCTCTTTCTGATATTTATACCTCCATTTTTACTTTTTGGGGATCACTTTTAATATTTATTTACCTCTTTACCCTCACATAACCCCATTAATTCGTATGATTTGGTTTTTGTTGTGATGGAGTATTTAACCGATGCCTCTTCATTTATGTAATTTAAATCTTCCTCACTTTTCACCACAGTGGCCACACTTGTCTTCATTTCTCTCGTGTGTTGATGCTAATTCTCCATTTTGTCCTTATGTAGCAACTATATATGGGAGACACACACTTGTTCTCTTTTTACTTGTAGGGGCCACCGCCTCCTTTTCCTCTGCCTTCTTCATTTCTTCTTCTAGAGTCCATAATCAACACAGCCTAAATCTCCATGATCTAGTGACCCATACCCAGTATGCTTCTATCATTTTCTTTTTTGTCTTGTTTATTTCTTCCCCCTCATTGTTTGTTTTTATAAAGACTTCCTTAGCATCAGTTGACTTCACTTAATGTAACAGTAGGTCTTCCATTTACATCTCCCACTAAGAATTAAATTCAGATACTGTATTATTCACTGTCCTACATCACATCTTCTATTGACCTGTTCTCATTTGACTGAAACAACATCTTTCAATTTACAGAGATACATAGCAGATATTTTTGCTTTTTTCTGATTTATAAAAAGTATCCATTTTAATGTTACAAATTCCCTCAACATTTTTAGCATTTTCTTATTTACTCTTATAATTAAATCTTGTAATTAAATTTCTTTTAGGCTCTATGCTGAATTTATTTTTTTCTTTTTTCTTAAAGAGATCTATATCCAGGTCCATTTTGGACAACAGTCATAGGCAATGACTAATGGCAGTCCTGACAGCCTGAGTACCAGCAGAGGCAGTAAGCTATTAGATCTCTGAACCTGAAGGCTAGAAAGATATGCCAACCACAATTCTTGGCACACTGAAGATTTCTCCCTAAGGTACTAATAATAATATTTACTTTTAGGTACAAATTCCTACTTCACTTATTCTGGCTCAGCCCAGTATGGGCCTGAAGGAGTAGAACCCATCATGAGAGAAATCGTGGCTTCCATTGACAGGGGAGAGTTAAGACCTAAATATAACAAACCTTCCTAATGGAATGAAGCTTCTGGAATATGGCTGAAAAGATATTTTCCTTTCCTTTCCTGCCTAAGTGTTAAATGTAGATATGAACAGAGGCAAATCATACTGACTGGGCGGTGGAAGGACCCAAGGAGTCACACTAATTTCTAGGGACCCTATCTCATATTGTAGTTCCAAAATAAAAGTGAAGGAGCAAATTATCCCAAAGAATCTTATTCTTAATCCCATCCTACTGGTAGAAAATATTTTGAAAATCCATAACATAATATGAATGTTATTTATTATTTTTTAGTGGCTGATGCAGTTGTTGCATTAGGAAGAGTGTTTTCTTATGGGCACAGAGGAGTCCACATTGTTTCTAAAGTCAGATTAAATGCAATGCTATTGCTTTATCATTCACCTGCCTTTTCTCTTCGCCTCTGATCACCTCTCAACTCTCTTTTCCCTTTCCTTTTCTCTTCCACTTCTCTCTTTATCAGTTGCAGTAAAGCTTTCTTTCATAAAGAGCTACAATATAGATTTAGGATAAATCAGTAGGGCAATCTGATTGTGACAGTGTATTTCTACAGCATGGAAGTGGAAAAATTCAGTGTCCTAAAACCCCCATATCAGTGAAAATGGAAGGAGGAAGTGAAAAAAGAAACTTGGAGGGTGCAGTTTTAGGTATTACTCTTTTAAAATTATCTTGCCTTTTCATTACAAAAGTAATGCAAGTTATTTTACTCAGTTTGGAATATACAGGAAAGCATATAGATAATGGAAAATATTCACTTGTAATCTCACCACCTTGAAATAACCATTGTGAAAATATATGCATATTTTCCACAGTATTTTTTTTTTTTTTACTTTGTGTAAGTTTAAAATGAAATTGGGGCCATTCTTGACATACGTATGAGTAACCTCCTTTCTTACACATGATATTGCAAACTTTTTCTATTTATTTTTTCCATTGTGCAAAAATATTTTTAGTGCCCTCATATGAATGTTAATTTAAAACCAATCCTCTCTTATCAAGCTCTTAGGTCCCTTCAATTTCTTACCATTCTAAATAACTCTGTGATACAATTTTGTATATAAAATATTTTTGCATAAGACTGATTGTTTCCTTAATTTAAATAAAGGAACATAGGTTTTTGTTTTTGTTTTTTTTAACAGAAGCTGTTTTTCAAGAATTTTGTTTTCCCTTTAAAATAAAATATATGCTAATGTACTTCAGGGTCATAATGGACCTAAAAGTAATAATTTCCCAAAGTTAAGTGAAATATAAACTGTCCCTTTTTTTCTATTTTCTTTTGGTTTGCATTTCAGATGTTCTAAAGCAGCATAAAGCAACCACCATAAAAGCCAAGAACTTCTTGGTATCTAACTCCATGTTTTGGGTGAAAGGTAAATCACTAAGCCTGTCTCCAGTGGGATTCTATCAATAATTCCATCCAGAATTCTCCGTATATGCTCTCTTACCTAGCTTATAGTCCTTCTAATGTTCTATAGGTAATTTGTCTATGTTTTCTATTTCAAGGTAACTGGGTGATGGGCATTAAAGAGGGCACTTCGAGTAAAGAGCACTGTGTGTTGTAGGTAACTGATGAATCACTGAATTCTACGTCTGAAACTAATAACAGTATATGTTAATTAAACTGAATTTAAATTAAAAATTTTTAAAAATATGTATAGGACCAACACTTTTAACAAGATTAGGGCAAGTAGAATATAGTATTCTCTGTACTTACAATGATACTCATAATTAAAGAAAAATAATGAGCATTATATTGGTCATCTTTACTAGAGATAGAATATACTTGTTTCCCAAGATCTACAAGTTACTTGATATCTAGAATATCTAGAAGCATGTTTTTTTTTTTAGCATTTTACTTATTTATTTGACAGAGAGAGAAAGTGAGGGAGCACAAACAGGCAGAGCAGCAGAGGGAGAGGGAGAAGCAGGCTCCCCCACTGAGCAGAGACCCCAACCCTAAAACCCTGGGATCATGACCTGAGCTGAAGGCAGAAGACTGAGCCATCATGGCACCCCTAGAAGCAAGTATTCTTATGAGCTGAAGCTTAACGAAGTTTTCAGGTGAGGAAAGCATAGTCGTAGAAAACCTCTAACTCTCCTGCAAAGGCATTTAGAGAGAGATAGAACTGTATATTTCTAACAATGGTATTTATCTTGATAAAATAAAAATCCATATGTAACTTAGAATTGACCCAGTGGAAGTCAATGCCTTGAGGCAGTATGAAATTTGATACTTTAGTACAAGTGAAAGAATAATAAAATTAAAGCCAAAAGAACAAGGTTCTACCCTGAATTCCTGGTACTATATATAGTTGCAACAAATGTTTGAGGAAGGAAGGAGGGATAGAAAAGCAAGGAGAGGAAGGAAAGAAGGGTGGATGGCAGAAAGAAGGAAACAAGGACGTGAGATTTAGTTGAATTCTTTGTTTATATTACGAAACAATGTTGAGTAAATTGATAGTTTCTCTCTTAATCTTATAGCTTGTGCTTTCTATTTCTTTACTTTTTGAAGTGTTTTCTTTATTTTTGTTTTAGTTTTCTTCTAACATAACATGTGGGTTTTGGGATGGGAAGACATTAGTGCCTAGATATAAGAGAGCTACACAGATGTTTCTATTATTTTTCAACTTTAATACTTACTAATAACCTTTGTCCCTCAACATGATTTATACATCTCATAGCATAAATGAGTTGAGTACTCTCTGGTAGTAATAGTCAAAATGTCTGGAGTCTATCAGACGTAAGTCTGCAAAGATAAAAAGATTTGGGAAAATTTCTCAAGGCCCTAAGGTGACATCGATGGTCACCTACTCAATTGAATTCACTGAGAGGCAGCATAAATACTCTTCCATCAGCCTTGAAACTCCCCATGTTTGTGTCTCTTTGGGCCACATCCTTTCCAACATATCTCTGTGCTTCAGAATAAACAGGTTCATGTGTTTTTATTTAGCTCAACAACATGTATAACCTGATCCTTAAAAATGAAAGGAGGGGCACCTGGGTGGCTCAGTGGGTTAAAGCCTCTGCCTTCGGCTCAGGTCATGGTCTCAGGGTCCTGGGATTGAGCCCCGCATCGGGCTCTCTGCTCAGTGGGGAGCCTGCTTCCTCCTCTCTCTCTCTGCCTGTCTCTCTGTCTACTTGTGATCTGTCAAATAAATTAAAAAAAAATTTTTAAAAAATCTTAAAAAAAGAAGAAAGAAAGGAGAGAAGGAGAAAACAAGAGGCATTCTTTTCCTTCAAACGATAAAAAGGTTGTTTTTACATAATAAAAGGGTCAAAACATATTTTGTGAATAATTAAAATGTTTCATTCATGAGCTGAAAAGTAGAAATATTAATCATCTTTCTGCTAGCTTGAGTAAAAGCTTTCTGCAAAAATTTTGTTTGATCAACAGTTTCCCCCAATAATTTGAATTTTTTTAAAGCAGAGTGTAAACACACACAATTAAGGTGCTTTATTTCTGTTTTATATACATGTGTGTGTTTCTGCATACATACTATCTCTGTATAAAATATATTGATGGTTTGGCTCTATCTATTTCTACACTGTAATCGCATATTTGAGATAACAGAAACTGGAGTTTCTACAAACTTTTACAGCTTACTATGAGCTGTCAAATCAACTCAGTGAAACACTGCATTCAATTTACTGCCTGTCATCACAAACTTTAGTAAAGTCATATCGGAGGTCAGGTACATTTTCAGCCTTTGTCTTGACCTCAGAGATCTCAAGGTCCTATCAGTGTGATATGAACTTGACTATTTTTTATAAGATGACAGACAGGGCCTATAATATTTAAGTCCCCAGACCTACCTGACTGAGTACATGACAACATTCTCAACTAAGGCTTAGAATATGAGCAAAAAATAACTGGAGTGTTTGATTGATACAACTTATATTACAAACTATACTACATTTTTAATTACCTTCCCTGGGAACATTGGCCCTAAGGAACATGGGGGCAAAACAAATTTCATATTCAGAAAAGCATGCTAATCTATATTTTTGCACACTCAAATATTCTTGGGGTTGGGGATAGGTAAGAGATGATAGGAAAGAAACTAAGTAACATTTTCTTTGCATCTCCCTTTTACTATAGTGATAAGTTTGTTAATATGTATATAGCAATAGGGAGAATCACTGTGCCACATTTATTCATTCTCCAATAAATTCCAGACAAGTACAGAAATCCCATTAGCTAAAATGTTTGGGATAGGAGTTGGCTGGTTAACCTAAAAGTTGATTTTCATTAAATATATATATTTAAGAATATATATATTTATATATTTAAGAATAATTTATCTTTCTTTGGGCTTGTGGATCAATATCCACTGAGTTCTATTATGTCTTTCTTACATAAACCACAAACATAATAAAGTATCCATATGTTTAAATTTTGACTTTGAACGACTGAATAGCCATATGCTTCCATCTCATTTTTGGCACAGTTAATGAAAAGTACAATAAATAATCAGGTGATTGTGTAAATTATCATTCATACACGTATTGTAGCTATCTCTATTTGTTAGTATATGAAAAAGGAATGTGATCTGAATTCTAGGGAGAGGGGTCTAGGCTTCTCCAGAAGCCATTTTTTTTTTTTTTTTAATTCCAGTGTAGTTAACATGCAATGTTAGTGTCAGGTGGCCAATATAGTGATTCAACAGTTCCCTCATAATACTCAGTGCTCATCAAGGTTAAGTATGCTCCTAATGTCCTTTACCTATTTCATTCATGCCCCACCCACCTCTCTTTTGGTGATCATCCATTTGTTTTCTATAGTTAAGGGTCTGTTTTTTGGTTTGTCCGTTTTTTCCCCTTTGTTCACTGTTTTGATCCTTAAATTACACATATGAGTGAATTATTTTTCTTTCTTTGACTAATTTCACCCAGCATTACACTCTCTAGATCCATCCATGTTGTTGCAAATGGCAAAACTTCATTCTTTTTTATGGCTGGGGGGGGAAAAAAAAATATATATATATATATACACACACACATACCACATCTTGTTTTTTCATTCGTCTATTGATGGACCCTTGGACTGCTTCCATAGTTTGGCAATTGTAAATAATGTGGTAATAAATATAAGAGTGCACAGATCCCTTTGAATTAGCATTTTCATATTCTTTGGGTAAAGACCCAGTAGTGCAACTACCGGAATATAGGGTAGTTCTATTTTTAAATTTTTGAGGAATCTCCATACTGTCTTCCAGTGGTTGTACCAGTATGGATTCCCACCAACAGTGCACACAGATTCCTTTTTCTTTACACCCTCACCAACATTTGTAGTTTCTTGAGTTTTTTATTTTAACTATTCTGACAAGTGTGAGGTAATAATAACTCAAAACTCTTGTGGTTTTGATTTGCTCTTCCCCTGATGATGAGTGATACTGAATATCTTTTCATGTGTTTATTGGTCATCTGGATGTCTTCTTTGGAGAACTGTCTGATCGTGTCTTCTGCCCATTTTAAAAATTGGATTATTTGGGGTTTTTTGATGTTGAGCTGTATAAGTGCTTTATATAATTTCAATACTAACCCTTTCTCAGGTATGTCATTAGCAAGTATCTTCTCCCAATCAGTAGTTGTCTTTGTTTTTGTTGGTTGTTTCCTTTGCTGTGCAGAAGCTTTTTTATTCTGATGTAGTCCCAAGAGTTTATTTTTTGCTTTTGTGTCCCTTGCTTCCAGAAACATATCTAGAAAGTTATTGCTATGGCCAATGTCAGAGAAATTACAACCTGTACCCTCTTGTAGGGTTTTTATGGTTTCAGGTCTCATATTTATGTCCTTAACCCATTTTGACTTTTTGTGTATGGTGTAACAAAGTGGTCCGGTTTCATTCTTTTGTATGTAGCTATCCGGTTTTCGCATATTATTTGTTGAAGATCCTGCCTTTTTCCAAGTGAGTATTCTTGTATCCTTTGTTGAAGATTAATTGAGCATATAATTGTAGGTCTGTTTCTGGGCTTCCTGTTCTGTTCCTTTGATCTATATATCTATTTTTCTGTAAGCACATACTGTTTCGATTACTACATCTTTGTAATTTAATTTGACTGTAAATTTGAATTTATTGTCAGTTTTTGAATATGTATTTTAAAATAAACTTACTCTAGTGAAATCTGTATACTTAAAATATTAATTAAATTAGACATTTCTATTTATTAATACAACTATAAATCTTTCATAAAAATGATTTGAAAACTCAATTTTATGTAAAATTAAGATAATTTGAAATAAATAGGCAATGATTGACTATGAATATTATGAGAGTAATTTTGCCTAATTTTTAAAAAAGCATTACATCTTTTGAATTAAGAAATGACTATAAAAATTAAATAGCAATATATAACAGAATAATTAAAATAATACTTTATCACAATTCTATTGTTTACATAAATATTTAGTAGACTCACAATCATAATATTTAATAATATGACTATTAAAATCTATATAAAATTAAAGTTACTTTATTGGGCTAGGAGTCAAAAACAAACAAAAAAACATTCTGAGTAATATTTTAAATCTTATGGAAGTTAAGTGAAAGGCATGATTTTGATCTCAGTTCTTCAAAATATCAACAAAGTGAAAAAGCTATAAAAATAAATAATTTCCAGTCCAATCATCATTTAGAATATAAAGAAAATTAGGGGAAAAAATTAAAAAGGTAAAAATATTGTACATCAAAAAAAATCTTACTCCTTCAGTGACATCAGTTGAAAGTGAGCAGGCATTTATAATTGCCATCTAAAGGCTGTTACTACTAAAAAATTATTATTCTTTGTAACAAAAATTCAAACCTTTAAAACAATGCAATTTTTATACAATTTGAGATTTGTTTTTGTATCCTAAAATGATATTAATATTTGGCTTTGGTCAAATTTTGATTTTAATACTCAAAATTCCACCATTTGGCTCTTAACCAAAATGTGTATTGACTACATGTTGGACAAAATAGGTACCTTAAACATATCATTATCAAAACAGAATAATTTCCAAAGAAAACCCACTTAGATTTTTTTTTGCCAAATATATCTGGAATCTGTATACATTTGTGTATACATCTATTTTGAGTATTACTCTGACTGAAGTCATGATCACCTTTCCCTTGAACACTTAGAAGACACTCTTAGGTGGGCTCTGCACTACTCTTCTTGCCTCCCTATAACCTCTTTTCAAGGAATGATGTTTTAAAATCATATCTTATAGCTCCTCTTAAATCCCTGTAATGGTTTCTCAGCACATTTTTTAAATCTAAATTCTTTGGTCTAAGAGCCATCTCTTGCCTCCTTCTTTGAGTATTTGAACATTTCTTTCCAACTCACTCTTCCAGCTCTTCTAGTCTTTATTCACCTGCATCTCACTGAACTTTCTGCCTCAGGAACTTGCTGTCTATTCTGCTTGGTACTTGTGACCCACAAACTCTCACAGCTTGGTTCTTCAGTCAGGTCTCAGCTTTAACATCACCTCTTTAGAAAGGCTTATCATGTCAAGCTAAGTGTTCTCAGTCTTTTGTGGTTTACATACTCTTTTGAGACATTAATGCATGCTATAAACTCTTTCCCCCCTAATTATGTGTATATTACTAGCCCCTCAATTTTTTACGCAATTTCAAGGAGTTCATGGAACCTAAGTCCATATTTAGGAGTCCTAGAAATCTAAGTATCCTGGGTTTTAGAATACTAGATCTCTCCATCTCTTAGAACCAACAATTCATTATCTCTCCAAGAGTTAACATTATCTAATTTTTTTTTATTTTTGTCTATTTTCTTGTCTATTTATTGTCTATTTTTGTCTATTATTGACCTATATAATATTTATTTCCCTCTTAGGTGAAAGTTTTATGAAAGGAAGCAAAAGCCCTTTCTTCTCTTTGTCGTTAACTGAATCCCCAGAACCTGATATAGTGCTTAAATTTGAGTAGGCATTCAAATAATATTGTTGCGTGAAAAAAAAAATGAATGAATCCTTGTAATTCATGCTAATTGTGGGAGAGAAGGTATGCATGATAAAGAGGTCTGACCTATTTGTTGTGTGTGTTGCAAATATGTTGATTTTGGTGTGTTCCAGTTTCAAGAAAATTCTGTCTCCTTCTGGAAATCCCAGTGGCACCTGCTTACAGTACTTGAGAACTGAGTCATTATACATCAACTGTCCCATATGGGGAGTGAAGAAGTTGAAGATCGAAATACAACATAATAGATTAAAAATATCCTCAAAGCAGTATAGCCGAGACCTGACCATTTCCTGGGAACAGATTGGTCTGAAGAAAGAGATTTGTCAAAGGAAAAGAAATCAAATCCTGTGAGTTAGAAAGATTGGAAGATGTCCCAAATGGCTTTGAGGTAGTTTGGAAGTAGTTTACTATAATGGGTTAAAAGTATAGTATTTTGTATCCTAGAGATGTTAAGTTTAATTTTCAACCCTGTTATTTACTGATTGATTGAATAAAATTACCTAAGATGACATATCAAAATATACAGAGTTTTTCTGATAAAAATGTTTGACACTTTCCCCCCTGATTACATCTACTGTAAAGTATTCCAGACACCAATGTTGCCTTTTTTTTCCTACTTCATATGCTGCTTTCCTTGTCCTATTCTCATGATTCTTGCTCACCTTCTTCCCAAGTTCTCCCTTTTTTCCAATCCTTCTCTCCAGTACTTTTGCTTTTGATCTATGATTTGGATGTGTTCTCTGGTTATCTAATTTTATTAATGAAGTCTTATTTAAATGACCAGTCTGTTCTGAGTTCTATATCTCTATTGGATAGCTATGTGGTGGGAAACTTCCATATAGCCCAGGAGTCAATTGGGTTGCCAGTCCTAAAACCTGCAAGTTTGTATGCAATCCCTGGTCTCACTGCAAGTTGAGTACACAGAGGTTACCACTGTTGACATGCCATGTTTACCTCTGGAAACCTTTGTCACCACCTTCCTAGTTACCACCATCATCCCCCCAACTCACTGAAAAGTTGTTCCCTAGATAAAATTCATATTAACAATTTGTTTTTTTTAATTAATCATGATGTTCATCAACATCATCACTTTCTGCTGATCTTTCTTTCTTTCTTTCTTTTTTTTTTTTTTTTTTTTTGGTGGGGAAAAGAAAAGAAATACCTTATATGAGCAGTGAACAGTACAGAGCATTATATAAGGTAGGAATGGACAAATTTCCAAATCATGTTTTACTTTGTTGTTCTCCCTACTTCCCCAACCCAGAGAAAATGTCAATGGCTTCCCCCTACCTACAAAATAAAGTAAAAACTTATTGGCAAAAATATAAATAAATAAAGTCCTCTTTATTACATATTTGCATCTCTAAGATCATTATGTTCCTTTGTACAATTAGGTGGTATGATAAACTTGTCTTCTGAATGCATCTTGAGCATTCCCAATTTCATGTATTGGCTCATATCATAGTTTCAGTCTTCAATGTCTTCCATTTCTCCTCTTATGTAAATCTAGAATTCCTGATCTCTGTATTAGTATACATGTATTTTCTAGGGAGAAGACAATATTGGCTACTGTGTTAAAAAAAAAAAGAAGAAAGAAAAAAGATGCGGTACATATACATGATGGAGTATTACCTAACCACTAGGAAGGAAGATGTCCTCTCATTTGTGACAACATAGGTAGAACTTGAGCACATTATACTGAGATAAGCCAGATAGAGAAAGACAAGTATTGTATGATATCACTTATATGTGAAATCTAAAAAAAAAAAAAAAAAAAAAAAAAAAAAAAAAAAAAAAAAAAACAACAATAAAAACCAGAGAGTAAAATGGTGGTTAACAGGGGAATGGTGTGGTAGATAAGAGCAACAGTGTTTAAAGGTACATACTGGTAATGAGTAGTACATAAGCTGGAAGGATCTAATGTACAGTGTAATGAATAGAGACAATAATATGTACTATAATTACAAAATATAAATATCACTTCATCATCAACCATATTATAATATATAAATGTATTAAAGTAATATGCCATATACTTTAAACTTACCCAATATTATCATTTTTATTCAGCAAGAAAACAAAACAAAACAAAATAGGCCAGAAGGTATGATAACAGAACACGTAGAAGTCTTTCTCAGTTAGTTACTTTCAGCTTAATCTACTATATTTGGTAGTAATGCTATTTAAGGTGCTCTATTATCCACTGCAGGGAACTAGGTAGTCAGCATCCTATTTATGGCACTAAGAATATGACCACATATGCCTGGATGTTCCCATTTTCTAGAGCAATATAGGCTATGAAATAAAATGAAGGCATGAATAAATACATATCTGACAAGAAAAAGAGCAGCGAGATAGTGCCCAATTAGGCTTAAATGAGCAGCTACCTTAAAATTTGGAATGGCTTTGAGGGATGACCGAATTACAGGTAATCTTTCTTCTGGAATGTACCATCTGTTAAATCCTGTTTGTTTAAATGCCATCTTCCTTCTTTGTATTAGAAAAGACTGGTGGTGTGTCTAATTTGCTTTGTATTCTTCCTAGGCTGATGTATCCTGATGGGTGAATACAGTAAGTTCATCCATTAGTTTCTATCTCTTCCACCTGCCCTCTAATTAACTTACTCATTGGAAAATTAGTCACCTCGTAGCTATACTTACTCTTCCTACTTCTCTCTCTTTTTCTCTCCTTTCCCTGCTCCTTGCCCTTAATCACATGTGCATCATTCTTAGGAAAGTGTCCATAAGAGATATATCAGAATGGCAAGTGCCTGAAACAGATCACACAAATGAAGTGTGTCCAGGTGGAAAACTAAATACTTGGAAAGGATACAAAGTATTCAATAAACATGAGAGGTGATATGAGAAAAGGAAGTCCAGCCCATTTCGTTCCAAAAAGTAGAACTAGAACAAAGAATCAGAAGGTAGATTTGGGCTTCTATTATTTTTGTAAGAGCAAAAGTTATCCAAAAATGAATCATGCTGCCCATGAGGAAAGAGATTCCCTGTCATATAATGTAGTGACGTTGAGTATGGCATCAGTACAGGAAGGATTAATATCCTGGGCATTAGTCCTAGTTGCTTTAGATAATATGGAGTTATTTAATGCTGCTCCTCTGACTTAAACAAACAAATAAGCAAAATAAACCAAAGCTTCAGAGTAATAACCATCTACAGAATTTTCCTGGTTCATGTGCTCACTCATCCTATCTTCCATTTGGTTCTGATAAAACAGTGCTCCTGGTTATCATTGTGGGTACATGATGCAAACTGAGCAAATACAGTCAGCACAGCCCTGTGGCAAAACTGATTGGTTTACGTAGGCCCATTCAGATTCCTTCTCTGGACTATGTACAGTAAATGGGAAAATAAACACTTTCTCTCTATGGCGGTCACTAAGTTAAATTGTATGATTTGTGTATGCCCAGTAGTCATTTTCTCTGATCAAATGTAGGAAAAGCATGTATGGTGTGAAAATGTGTGACTACCCATAAAGGCTAAATTGAAAGATTAAAAATGTGAGTCCCCAGAACATTGTTAGTTTCCTTTGGATTCTGTAAGGCCTCTGGTCAGTTTCACTCTTATTCTTCCCAATTATGCCATATGATAAATGTCCCCCAAAGAAGCTAGTCTAACATAAGGATCAAACCTAATCTTATCAGGCTGTACATACTAGGTATATCAGTTTATCAATACTTGGCATTCTCAGTATGTTTTATGTACCATTACTTCTAGGAGATAATTCTAGAGGTTTTCAAAGAAAAAAAATCATATTGCAAATGTCTTTTCTATCCACTCTGTCAAGCACAATTTTAGGGCTCTGATAAAGGTATAAGAAGTACCTCATTTGTGTGTATCAATCACCTGGATCTGATTAGAACTCTATAGCTGTTCATCTTAGATATTTTTACTGATATTCCCCCAATGGGAAAAGAGAGTAAGTTCAAAACTTTGAAGTCAAGGGCTTAGACATTAATGCAATATTTCTTTAAATTCCTGTCTTTTACTTTTTCTTAGTCATCAAATTTTACACTGAAATCCATGATACTTTTTTTATTTTAACATAAGCATAAAGTTTCAAATATTTAACCTGTTTTCCAGAGATCTGTCTGTAAAATATAATGCACTAGGAAGAAATACTGTTTATAATATAGATTTTCATTTGCCTTTAGGCACACAATGTTATAGTCCTAAGAGTTTGTTTGAGGAAAACTGATGGTCAAAATCTGTTGGTACAACAAAAAGCATGCATTCCTCTCCACTGAGAGTTCTGGGAAGGAAATGAATATTAAGATTTATCTCAGATTTCCAACTGTCCTGCACATTACCAAATCTAGCTTATTTTGTTAGTACTAAATCCAAAATATGGTCATACATTTATTAAAAAGGATCACACAAACTGCCTTACATATAAAAGATATTAAAAAATTCAGACATACTGACTGATTAAAGGAACTTGGTGAAGCATTTCTGATAACTTTTTCATAATATTTAAAATGAATGTGGTGTTGGCTATCCAAAAAACTGTAATTATCAGTCTTTATAATAAGGTTGCTTAATCTACTCATTACAAATAACAAATTAGGTTCTAACAACAACAACAACAACAACAACAACTGAATTATCCCAAAACTACAGATTCTAACTTTGCAAGTTTATTCTGGAGTATGCTTGACCTGCTTTGAGAAGCCAAACTGCCGTGGGAACTGGAGAGAACAAGCATGAAAGTGGTTGCTTTTACCAAGTGGTACCATGGGAGGAATCAGACTGAAATTTAAAATGTGATATAAATTATTCACCATGATGTTAACATTTTAAACAGACTCTTTTCACATCTCTTATCCCATTGGGATCCACAATGACCCTCTGAGGTAGATAAGACTAGTATCATTATCCCCACTCTACAGATGAGGATATTTATGTCCTTGAAAGTTGAATGAGTTGCCCAAGGTCAGGCAATATTTAATCTAGAAATAGATCCAGGAGCTCTCGCTTTCTTTCTGGGCTTTCACTAGTCACTTTTTTTTCCCCCTGCTTGCTATTCAGAAAAGAGGCATGGTGCTTACTAATATTCTGGAATTGAGAAAGAAGAGTACACTTTGATATCACAGAATAACCAAACTGGCAGTACCATAAATCTTGGCACACATACTGATCTTTTCTGTTAAACAGACACACACACATGTGCACACACCCATGAAGCATGCATATTTTACAATGGGTATATAAGTATGTGTATTTCCCAATACATTTCTCAAATACAGTGGAAGACCCAAGTCTTAGTATAACATCTTATGAGGGGTCTTTCATTACCTCCCCCCTCCCCCTTTTACCATTTGAACCATTAGCAATACCTCTGGCTTTACCTTTAGTATGTATGGATTTTAAAACTCCTACCTACAATAACCTTGACCCAAATTACCTTCATCTCTCACCTAGGTTGTTGCAATCATCTCTTGTTTTCTCTCTTTTGCCCTTCTATATTCTAGAAGTATGTTCGATAAACAATCTTCTAAATGTGTGAATTAAATAGCCTCATTGTTCCACTCCCTAATTTTCAGTGGCTTCCCATCACAGAGTAAAGTCTATATTCCTTGCTGTGGCCATGACTAGAGATTGACTTCCACTATCAACCACTCTCCTTCTCTCTTGGATTTGGAAATTTAGCTGGGCAATGGCTGCATTCCCCAGCTTCTTTTGTGGGCTTGTATGTTACCAATGTATACAACTTGGGAGTCATACCTTTCAACAGTATATATGTTTATTTTCTTCTCATATGCTAAAACCCAGGTAATGGATCAGGATATCACCTAATGGCAGGGCAGCAAGTGACAAAAACTGGAAAACCTATGAACAGAGCTAAGAATCCGAGAAACTCTTCATCTCTAGACATGATATACTACTACGTCAGAGATGCTGTATTTTGGGATTTCCTCATTACTGCAGCTTAGCCTGTACTAGCTAATGCCCTTCCAAAGTCTATAGGCAACACAGTCTTACTCTTGCCTACGGTTCTGACTTTGGCTCCTTATCTTCTTTACCCTGTACCCTGAGGCAGGTTGTACTCCCTATGTTTTGATCAGCCCATGTGGTTTTTCCACTTGTTCTCTCTTCCACCTGGAATATTCTTCCCCCATAGCCTCACGTGGTTTAATTCTTAATTTATTGAGAACTTCCTCTCTTCAAATATCACCTCCATAAAGAGTCTTTCTCTGACTCTTTAGTCTAAAGTAGCCCCATCTTTCTACCACTGAGCACACTCTGTCAATCTATTTTTTCATCAAAAACTTGCCACTATTTCAAATTATATTGCATACCTGTATACTATTTGCTCCATTAAAAAAAAAAAAAAAAAGAACTTCCGGTAAGCAGCACTTTCTCCTGCTCATGCTTGTACTGCTCAGGGCCTAGAACAGTATTTAGCTCACAGAAGTTCCTTTCACTTCACCTTTTGATTCTAAGTTATTGAGCAGGGTTATGCTTAGCCTGCTGGGGGAAGGAGATAAATGGAAAGATAAAGAATCATGTAGAGCTGAAACCCAAATGGGGAGCTGCAGTAGTTATATCTGTTTATATAAACAAATACTCTTTGCAGAGTACTGAGTGTGTGTTAGATCTTCCGTTAATTGCATGGAGATCCCACTCTTAGTCTCGTATTACTGTGATAAGTTAACTGAGATTTGGTGAGATTACTAATTCAACCAAAATCACACAGCTAGTAACTGGCACAGGGAAAAAAGGAAAAAAAAAAAAAAAAAAAAAAAAAAAAAAGAAGAAGACTGCATGTCTCTTGGGCTTCCGCTCATTCCCTTTAGATTCATTTGTTTTGTTTTGTTTTTGTCCAATATGGCATATAATTAAACAGAAAGAAAGTGATTATTCTAATGTTAACATGCATACTGAAATATCCGGGGTTTGTGGTCTGGTGTGATGATCCTCACAATCCTCAGCCTCATGTTTGCTCTACTCCACAAAAAGGCAACTGAATCATTGAAATTCTGTATCTTTGTGGGACATGGCAGAGAGTGAAAGTCTTAGTATCGATTTTGTGTGAGGGCATACTGAAGATCATTTACATAAACTTTTTGAAAGAATCAGGATTTCAGGAATTATGTGTTAAGAGGGGAGCTAACATGGGGAGTGGACAAGAAATGCGGGGAGGGAGAATGGGTATGCAAGGGTTAGATGGACCTTTGGGTATAAAGTCAGTTACTTAACTGCGGATTTCTGCCTGTACAGTTAGAAATGGGAGCCTGAAGGAGGTGTGAGGGGGCATCTGAGTTGCCACGGCAGGGAACTGATACCAAGCAGTGGGGATGTCTTTCCCAATTGCTCTGAGAAAAACCCAACTTCCCAAACATTTTTGCCTAGATCAGTATCTGGCTGAGAGCTTTTGGAAACAGGGGTACGGTGTTTCATACTCTTCCTAAGGAATTATGAGCACTAGCCTTATATTCCATGTCCCTTGCCCCATGGCTCCTTGAATGCCACCTCCTCTGGTGGAAATACAAATCATAGTTAATATATGTCTTGGCAATTCTAAAGCTACATTGAAGGAACTACTGCTCTTTCTCTCAGAAAATCTACACTGGTAACCTACTTGGGATCCTTTAAAGGGCCTCAAATCAGAAGAATTAACCTTTTCTCCTCTATGTTTTATTTTCTGACTCCCTTCCTGGTCCCACATAACTTCTTCACATGTTCCCCTCCAATAAGATTATTAGGTTAGTAGGTATTAATCTAGGTCAGCACCAAGTAGGCATGAACATAATGAGTAATATAATTAGGGATCTCTATAAACTAATTAAGTTATGAGCTGCTAATCAAATCTGAGACCCATTGAGTCATAAGCCATGTTGTCAAGTATGACACGACAGAAGAGGGCAAGAACAGACCAGTGCTTCAACACAGAGGGCATCCTGCATATCTAAGCAAATGCTATGAAAAGTAAGACCAGTGTTATGGATTGAAATGTGTCCTTACGAAGTGTGTATGTTGCAGTCCTAACCCATAATGTAACCCATAAAATGTGCTTGGATAGGGCCTCTTAAGGAGGTAACTAAGATTAAGTGAAGTCATAAGAGTGGGGCCCAAATTACACAGGACTGCTGTCCTTATAAGAAGGGCTCAGGTCATGATTCCAGGGTCCTGGGATCGAGCCCTGCATCGGGGTCTCTGCTCAGCAGGAAGCCTGCTTCCCCCTCTCTCTTTCTCTGCCTGCCTCTCTGCCTACTTGTGATCTCTGTCTGTCAAATAAATAAATAAAATCTTAAAAAAAGATTTAGAAGGGGAAGACACTAGAGGTCCCTCCTTTGTGTGCATACATGTACCCTTAGGAAAGGCTGTATGAGGACAAAACCAGAAGGCAGCCATCTACAAGTCTCACCAAAAAGAAGTCTCACCACAAAGCAACCCTTCTGACACCTTGACCTGGACTTCTAGCCTCTAGAACTGATAAAATACATTTCTGTTTAGGTCATCTAGTCTGTAGTGTTTTGTTATCATAGCATGATTAACACAATCGGTAACATTTCGACAGATACCTTCTAGACAACTTTTTGAGTAGGTATAGTAATACTATTTCAGTTTAGGGATATTGAGGCACAGAGATCTAAGTAATGCATTCTAGGTCATTAAGAAAATGGCAGATTTGGGACAAAAACTCAAGGCTACATGACTTAAAATCCACATGCTCAGGCAATATGTACCTATGTCACCCTCACACTAGCACACTATTATGAAAAATGCATATTGGTCTTCAAAAATAAGTAATGCTTTTAAAAAGGCTAACACTTTCACAATCAGAATTTAGGAAATATTTACAGGATTTTTCACTCTTTATGCATTTCATTGTAAGCAATGCATTCACACACATTTACTTAGATTGTTAAGATTGTGCCTCTACCCTTCCACGAGCTAGTGTGTATATGAGAGTAAAGACCCCATACCTACTATCCTTCTTGGACCAAGAACCAATCAATGGGCTTTTCCTTTAGTAGACGTCAACATAGCAAAATGACCCAAGTCAGGAAAAGTGAGAAAAGGAGCTTACGAGTACTACCTTTCTCCCGTAACTGCAATTTTATGCCCATCTGATATAGTCACAATCTACAAAAAAGTCCTACAATTTAATAATTTGCAAACAGTTAACAGTATTTTTTTATTAAATCAGTGAAGCAAGAGGTTGAATCAAATTGTGAGATAAAATTTAAGGACAAACAAATTTCAAACGATGGTTAAATGTTTAATCAAGGCATTTCAGTGACAGTATAAATGTCAAAACAAGAGACTTATGCACCCAAACCTTTAAAACAACAGGGTGTCTTATTATTTTTAATACTTTTCAAAAAAACATGTATTTTTTAATCAACAACTTCTATTACCTAACTTTATGGTTCATAAACTGTTATAGTTGTCAGAAGATCTACACATTTCTCTTTCTACCCAACTAATAAAAATAAATGAGAAAACTGAACATATTTTTATTTTCGTGCGGGCTTATAATTGCAACTTCTAAAAACTTTTTTTCTCTGACCTCCTCACAAATGCTGTACTTGACCTACTGCATGTGTGCCAGGCTATCCCCATGCATGCAAATTTGGCATATACTGATTTATTTTAGATCAGAGCATCTTGCCCCAAAATTACTTAATCTTGTAACTTTACATTCTTCTTTCGATCTAATATATCAAACAAGTTTTTTTTTACAGCTATAACAGTATTTGTATTTTTACCAACAACTGCTTTATGAATATTTTCTATCCTTTCGATTTTTATTCCCATAATAAACATTTATTTCATTTTATTCCCACAACAAACAGCAGACATTATCTTCTTCAATTTATACAGAAGGAAACTGAGGCTCAATGACTTGCTATGCCCCTGGAGTGTGTTCTACTCCTCTTTGTAGCATACCATGCAAGTATTCAAAGACAAGTTCTTTATTTCTTTCATAGAAGACATTATTTTTCTACATTTTATGAAAAATGAGTTCTATAGTAACCAGAAAGAGCACAGATTTAATGAATATTAATGACTTCTCAATATCACCTCTCACAACACCAGGTTTCAGAAATTCTTCAGTCATCATGGTAGCTCAAGTGTTAAGCACCTAACGTGTGTTCTGAACAATGTCCTGATGGGACTTCAACATTTAAACACATAGTTCCTGGCTTCTGGTTGGCTTTGATTGCTGGAGAACAAGCTTTTAAAGTTGTGACTGTAGAAAATAATTTGCTGGGCTCCATAATTTGCACACGAAGACATCTTCATCACTACATAGTTACATTGCATACATAATAAAATTATCTAAAGGTATAAAACAATGCAACATTTTTCATCAGGCAGTACAGGACTACACATGCATGACAAAAACTATACTTGTCATGAAGCCATAAGGTCATTATAGGCTGGATATATAAGGAAAAACTTATTTGGATGATGAAAAATTTGAGTTGGTTCTTCTTTATTTGCTTTAGATTTCCCTCCCAACTCATCCTTGAACCTATGAGCTACCACTGCCATCCCACCTCAGTCAGTACCTAGTTGTGCTTGGTTCACTCAGGCAATGCTATCATAATTCTGGAGGAAACTATTCCCCTATCATGGAGACAAATGGTTAGATGAGCACTGTTTTCATGGTTAGCAACTTACTTGGATAATGCCCTGGGGCACCTAACTAAATAGCTCAAAAATGTATAGAGAATTGGGGGAGAACCCTACTTTTGAAATGATTCCTTTATTGGTATGACTCCAATGCACTCATACTTTGGTATAGATAGTTCTATATTTATCATAAGATATATTTTGTCCTCCTGGAATCTGAGTTAGAATACAAAATCTCAGGAGTGCCTGGGTGACTCAGTGGGTTAAGCCTCTGCCTTCAGCTCGAGTCATGATCTCAGGGTCTAGGATCGAGCCCCTCCCTGCTCAGCGGGAAGACTGCTTCCCTCTCTCTCTCTGCCTGCTGCTCTGCTTACTTGTGATCTCTCTCTCTCTCTTTGTCAAGTAAATAAATAAAGTCTTAAAAAAAAAAAAAGAATACAAAATCTCATAATACAGTTCACTCAGTTATGGTATACATTAAGTTATTATAATATAATGTCCTTTTAGTTTGCTTAAGCCAAGTACTTATAATGCTCATTTGCTCAAAGAAAATTCTTATTCTGCTCTAATTGTTTGGCTTCTTAGTACACAAGGACATTTTGCAAAGAAGACCCACACTACACTGATATGTTAGAAAACCTTTCTAATGATCTCAGTTTAAGGAATTTCTGCTCTAAATAGCTTTATAGAAATAGTCACACAGAAGAGAATGGCTTCTGTTATAAATTTCAAATATAGTGAATATAGTCCACATGACTTTATCTTTGAATTCAACAATTTAAGAATTTCTGACATTTTCCAAGCCACTCTGGCTTAAATCCTAATATGCTTTGAATGCCTCATGTCTCACCAGCCAAGATAATTGTTCTACCTTAACCACTTAATATGCATGCCTCAAAATAAGATTGTGATTATATTCCTTCTCACTGGGCATTCTCTTTTCTTGGACTCACACATGGTTCGAGTGTTTCATTTTCAATATCACACAAACCCTGAACTCTCATCAAAACTGTGAATATCCAACAGGTTTACTGGCATTTGCCTATAATCATTTTTCAAATGAACTGTCAGCACAGTCTTAATCTGCCTTTGGCTGCCCTAATTGTTCCCACCTAACCTGCCAAGTCTTTCACTACTGGAAAAGTTTTGCTGAGATTTTACATTTATTCATCAGTAATTATAAAAATGTGTGTAAGGATACATTGCACAGTTAAACATGTGGAAGACCTTATCTGAGCACCTCATCATGGATGCAAGCCATAAAACCTAAAACTGGATCTGAGTCTATTGCCAAACATTCTACCTTTATGTCATTTGGGGGAAGAATTAAATATATGTAGTATCTACACTATTATAAAAGCAATTACAGTGATAATCAGTTATCCAGATGTTTTATTGATTTGATGCCCAAAGTCCAGATGTTTAGGAATATCTATGATTGGCATGATGTAAATATATCCAAAGACTATTATTCCAGTCTGCTGAAAGGGATAATGCCACTCTCAGATAATCTGCTTTGCTAATAATGCTTTTATATACTTTCCAACAGCGCACAGTTCAAAAAGCAAACAGAAACACATCAGTTTTGTAGTTGGTGCTGTAAGATCCTACTAGACATGATCTCATAATCATCCTACTACATTCCTTTTGACCTACTGGCTACCTTCAAAGGCCTAGAAAACAAGAGAGGAGGTAAGTAAAACCAAACCAGCATCCATGTCATTGAAAAATACAAATTTCATATGCTGACTTAAGTTTTGTTATTTGTCTTCTAGTCTAGAATGACAATTTTTGTTCCAAATACTCTGCAGCTATAATCTGTTCTTTTTTGAATGATATCTTCCCAGAAATTTTTCAAAGACAATGCAGGAAAAAGTTTATGAGAATCTCCTTGGAAGCCACAGATACTCCCATTGTGTCCTTGTTGAATAAAAAATTTGAAGTGCAGATTTGGCATTGGAAGATTGACTGGATTCTAAATGAACCTTCTGATAGCAATGTAAAACTAGAGGGAACAGAGCACCAGTAATAAAGGGAAATACAAGGCTAAGTATTGGAAAGTAATTAGCGAGCTCATCACTGACAACCCTTTGATGGCCTGAATTACTTCCAGAAAGATAAGAGTATATTGTTTAAAAAACAATTAAATCCCACATGCACATTCATAGAATTATTGCACATTCATATGCAAATAGAGAGGACTGGATTCTTTGAACATACTAATATATAGCAACAGGGAAGCATTATATTAGGTACTGTCATATTTGGGTGTGTAAAAGGCATCCATAGTAAATATGTGCACTACAGACCTATGAATTTTATAAGGTCCCTAGGAATTGTGGTTAAACTTTGCCATGTGGCTAAGGGCCATCGGCAAACAGCATATCCATTAGATTTTTCAAACAGTATTACGTTATTTGTACTGACATCAGAAACAAAAGAATAAAGGCAAACCTGTTATCAATTTTCTTTCTTTCTTTAATCAGGTTCATAGCCCTTATTTATGGGTCAGCAGAATTTATGTATATATGTTTACTATAAAACACAATAACATAAAAAGGGAAAACAGTCTAGGTCCTATGCACAGGATTATAATGCATTAAACTTCTATTCTTTTCCTTTTTGACTAATAAATATAATCTTAAATTCTCATCCTGGTAATCACTTCTCTTCATAATCCAGCATTAACTCATCATTGTGGTTCCAAATAGCCCTTTTCTTCTAAATCAATATACTTTAATCCTCTAAACTCACACCTTTTCTATTTACACTATTCTTGGGCTTATGTATTTTAACAACTCTCTTTCCCTAACTACAGTCTTACTAATTTTTTTTAAGAGAGGGAGCGGGGAGGGGCCGAGAGAGAGGGAAAAAGAGAATCTTAAGCAGACTCTATACCAAGTGCAGTGTCCCGAGGGGTCGATCTCAAGATCCTGAGATCATGACCTGAGCCAGAATCAGGAGTTAGATGCTTAACTGACTGAGCCACCCAGGGGCCCCTGGTCTTACTATTTCTAAGCCTCAAGTCAAGTGCTATCACTCATCTCACCCACTGTTCAAAAACCCCACATTCCTCACAGATTTTAACCCTCACTGCTACTATTTTACTCCATGGCCAGTGTTAGAGATTTTATTGGTTGCTTCTTTTGTATTTTAGTATTCATTATTTCAAACCCAATTTTTATTGTGCTTGAGTGAATGTGCATATGTGTGCAGGTGTGCACATGTGAACATGTTATATGCACAGCTGAAGTACTCATTTAGACCGTAAATGCTGGCAGTACACAGTATCTAATGCCTCACTTGTTTGGTCTTCATAATACCTAATCAAATGCTGTGTCCAAAATTATCTGTTCAATAAATATTTACCTGCATTTTCAAATATTCACAAATTGCTATACCTAAAAATGTATAACAAAGAAGCAGTGACAAATGCCATAGAATATTTATAAATATATATCTTAATAAATATTAAAAATTACTCTAATCTTAACCAAATGATTGTTATACCCACAGAAATTTGGATATTATATGAAGGTAATAAATGACCACAAAACACAAAAAGTAAAAGCCAGCAATATTTTATGTCAACTATCCTAATCTCCCAACTCTAGAAAGACTTTAGGATTGAGAAGGAACTCACTTCTCACTTGTGAGTGAGAAGCTCATTGTCTCTCTTCTGGTATCACACAGATTTTTACTGCCTAATATGGCCTTTCTTGAGTCCTTTATCTCTGTTTTGATTTGGGCTTTGCTTTTGTCCAAAGTGCTTAACTTTATGGATTATGCCTTTCTGTGTTTCACAGCACCTAGGAGAGCGTTTGGTACAGAAGTGTCTTAGCAAGTATTCTAATTGCTTATAGATAATTGTTTTATAAATACTACAAATATCCTTATCTCATTACCCAAACAAGAATGGAAATTCCTTCAATTAGATGCTTTTGGAGCCTTGAATCACATCCACCTCTAATACTGGCTGAAGACACAGTGCTCCTATCTTCTATGGCAGAGAATTCCATGAGACATTGAAAAGCAGTTCCACGTATGTGAATGATTCTTAGTGGAGGCTGGTGTCTGATGCCTGGCCTCAAAGCCTTGTGCCAGGAGCTCTCTCTATGAGCTGAGTACTGCCATACCTACCATATCATGAGGTTGACTAGGACTTGCATCAAATACACTATAAAAATGTCTCCAGAGGGCACAAACACAGTCCAGACTCTCTGTTGCATTTGTCATCTCTCCATCAACTCAAACTTAGAACCTCTTGAGAGTTTTCCCCAAACCAACTGATGGAGAAGAAAAAAAACCCAGGCCTAGATAAGGAGGGAGTCATTTTGGTATGTTGATGCATACTGCACCACCGTCACACAGGGTGGCAGTCCTAAGGGACAATGGTGAGAGAAATCCTTCCAATGGGCAGAAATTCAAACATTAAAATTGCTTGGACACTCTATGTGGAGGGAAATAGAACTAAGGAAAGGATATACAGAAACTCCTGGGTAGTGGCATATGGTTTAACCTCTCAGTCAGGGTCTGGAAGAGGTAAAATAGGAAGACCAGAGACAATGAGCTCTTGGGAAGAGGTGTGTGGATAAATTTATTGGCTGAGCACATGATATGCTAATCTTGTCCCTTCACTTTAGTGCCCATGAGAAAGCATCCACAATGGAGGAGACTCTTAAACACCAGGTGAACATCAATAGACAAGCAATGATTTCAAAGATGGAGACTCTAAATGAGCCTCCATTTGGGTCCATTCACAGCAAGCTGATCTGACTTACTTTTTCTATGAATGTTCTCTCGTTAGCAGTGAAGACAGGCTGAGAACTGGCCATAGACCCTCCCTTGAGAAGATCAGTAAACCACCTAGCAGGCTGGTTACATCAGACTCCTCTGGGATAAAAGTGTGTTCCTACTATAATTTTTCTCTCCTCTAGGTGTGGTTTTGCTTTCCTTGTAGGCAATGTCTATGCTGGCACTACTGTCAAGGTCTTTTAGAACGATTTACCAAGAGTACACCCTGCATGAAATTGCTCCAAATAAGGGACCTATTTTACAATGAAGGTGGTATAATCTGTTCACCTTGCAGGGTCATTATGAGGATTAGAGATAATTAAATATGTCATCTAACCTTTGGTGACAACCTATTAACACCTTGAGTTCTGGTGATAAGTACAATGACAGAAATTATTTACTGAGCTGTGCTCTGGGGAATATTTTAAAAGTATAAAAGAGAGATAAAGGTAGTTAGTATATATAACTAGACTAAAAGTCTTGTAATCAGTAATGCAAGAGCTGGATATAAATAAGTATATATAACTAGACTAAAAGTCTTGTAATCAGTAATGCAAGAGCTGGATATAAATAGAGTATCTGATTTCAGAGCTTAATCTCTGCATACTGTGCCACATATTTCTTCACAATATTACATCACTAAACAGATAAGTCATCATAACCAGCGATTTAACAATTGCCCAAATGTGAAGATGTATTTTCTTCGAGATCCTTTTAACAATAAAGTAGTATAATTATCTTAGATAAACAATAGAAATCATTGCCTGTTGAGAGGAATTGATAAAGTAAAATATCAAAATTTACTATAATTACTCAGTTCATTGCTTAACAGTTTCAATGTCAATGTTATAGGTCAAATCATATCTCCTAAAAGTTTCAGTTCGATAAATTAGGGGGCTATGGTTATTAGATTATAAAAATGGTGAATTAATCTGGAGGAAGGGTGTCTCCCAGTCAACTCAGATATCTAGAATTTAACCACATGTCTAAAAGTTATAGTATCTCCAAATGCATGGAAATGTAACTATGAAAATTGGTAAGTCTTTGTAAAGTATGGAAGATCCTTTCTCTAGCAGCAATTGAATGTGAAATTAGTCAATACATCAGAATCTGTAAATAGGAGCTATGAACTGTGAAAAGCTAATGAAAGTGAGAAAAGATAAGATTGCTGAGGTGATTCAGCATATAGACAACAGTTTCAGAATGGCCTCCTATTTTAAAGCACAATATAATGTTTACACATATAATTGTGACATATATGAAACCTATCTCCCCCAGCCTCCACCAATAGTATGATTAGAGATGTGTGCAATGCAAGGATGTTTTATTTTAATGCCTACATATATTTTAAAAATATTAAGAATTAAAGAATAAACTTCAGTTGTCTTAGAAAAATGATTTTGAAAATCTCTTCCATCATTGTGAGACCATAAGGAACCATCATATTTCATGGGCCCAGTTTTCACAGAAGTTTTTGAAAAAAGCTAAAGAAACCACAGAAAAGGCCCTCAACAAATGCCACTTACTCAGCCCTGTTTGCCATCATGGGGTTCAAGAATTTTTCTTTTTTCCATTATAGAATAAGCTGAACAAGGCCATTAAACACAGTGCCCAAGCCAATAGGTATGTGAAGAAGTATAATAAATTCATGTGTGGGTAAAAGTCAATATTCAATATAGGTCATCTAGGATTGAGTATTTTTAACTCAGAAACCTGAATTCAAAGCTAAAGTAGTAAAAATGAAAATAAAATAGTGCTACAATGCCTTAAGACTTGAGTTGCTCCCAACTGACTGGATTAGTTTTCCAGGCCCCTTCAATTGTCTAACCTTTATTTTATATTTCAGGATACTGATCAATAGAGGCTCCCTCCCTTAACTAAATAAGCCTCACAAGGTGAAAAAAAGTCACTAAATTAATATTTATTTTGTAACATAAAAGAGCCAGTGCTATCTACAAACAGTATAATTAATTGGGATTAATTTCATGTGCAAATTTTGTCATTGCAGGTGTTGATGGAGTAATACATCAAAGAGACTTCACCTCTGTAAAAATCAATGCTAACATAACCTTGATTACTGTTCTTGTGGATGTCACATATAACACTAATCAGTCATGGTTTGTAGCAAACATCTTAGAGAACAAATATAATTTGCTTTTTTATTGGCATTTTTCAAAATGAGAGATAATATGCATTCATGGGCCAAGCAATTCTCTGAAAGAATACAGTCTCCTAAGGGAAGGAGTGGAGACAGTGTTGGTGCATGTGGGAATGGTTGAGAAGAAAATTACAAGAGTGTGAAAAAAAAAATTCACATTGATATGGAAACTACTGATTCTGTTTTGGGAATACTAGCTTCCCAGGACACTTATAGAAAAGCCAGAGAGCTTCAGTTCTATAAAAGAACAACATTTTGTAGTACCCAAAGGAAAAAATAACCTAACTTTATTGTAACAGACTTCATATAATCCTTATCTCTTCTTCTTCTCCTAAATATCACAGACCTTCCACTGTACCAATTATGACCACAAAGGAACAAGAGGAGGGTTAACTTCCAGTTGGTTTTTTCTTGAGTTGACCTTTAATAAGTCACTGTGTAGTAAAAATTGTAACTGCAGTGCGATCTTTCAGATTTGTATATTCAAAAATTTCCTCCATTTAGGTAGTCATCATTTCAGCTTTTGTCATTATCACCATTAAGAGAGTCATCAAAGCTAGGACTATCGTGCTAGCCAATCAATCAGCATGTATTAAAAACCCATTGGTATAAATTGCATTAAAATTAATAATTATATTAAAATAATTATACTCACAGAGGAAACCTGGTGTAAAGAGATGACATATGCACGGTGATATATGACAGATTTCATTTGAATAAAAATGAAAGATTTCATTATAAAAAGACAATTTCTTGCAGCCTGAAACCAATATATATGACTTCATTGATCTTAAGTTGTTCTCTATAAAAGAAATTTCTCTGAGCACAGAGGACTTGAGGCCAAGATGTAGAGGTATATATTCAGGCATTTTAGAAAGAGGATTAAAGCAAAAACAGTTTTAGAGAGGAGAATAAGGTTGTTGCATATATCTTTTCCATTCTCTTGTCCCTTCCAGACTTACTTCATTCCATATGTTTTCACATGGTTTGACATTTAGAAGGCCAAGTTTCTAATTTTAGCAATTAGAGTAGTGCTAAAATAGCATGTTAGAAAAAAATAAATGCTTTAGAGGAAGCAATCATATTAAATGTCTTTAACAACAGAAACCTTAAGTACCCTTTGGTTTTTACTTTTGCCACTGATAATGCAGGCAGCAAAAACGCAGTGATATTTGAAACAATCACCTTGTGAGTCACCTTCCTCCATCCCAAACCATTCCTGTCTGATCCCATGAATATATGAATAAACTCCTGCTTCTATAACCTCAATCTTGGCTCAGGCAAAATTATGTTTGGTCTTGTCTTTCCAGTATTAAAACTTAACCTCCTGCTTTGAGTTTTTGCTTGACTAGTCCCTCTGGTTCTTGTATCCTATGTTGTGTTTAGTACAGTCTCCGTCTAAAGCAGATTTTGTTAAATTACAAGCCTATCCACGTGGCAGGTACCTTGGTAAGGGCAACACAACGGGGAGGTGGGGGACATTCACAGGGGGCATCTTGAAGTCTCCTAATAATCATGCTTTCATTATGGCAAATTTTAATGTTTGCCCTTTAAGCTTGAGAATATATGAATAAATTTTTGATGGTAAAGGCTGAGGAATACTATTCCTTTTAGGTTTCTTTATATCTCCATACTCTTCATTTACTTTTTCTCCTCTCATCTTCCCATTGTTTTCCTTTGGTTTTGCTATTTCCCAGGTCACCTGTTCCCTTCTCAACTTTGTTACCCTATGCTAATTTTTCCAACATCTTTCCTAGGAAAAAAAAAAAAAAGTATGGGAAAATAAAGCACTGTAAATTAGGCTTTGACTGCTTCATTTTGTAGGCACACATGCATCAGTTGTATGGAATTTTCTAAAATCTAGAAGACAGGCCATAGATATATTTATGACACTGTGTGTTCTTAAAAATCTTTGTCTTTTCATAGATCAAACTTTAGAATACGGAAGACCAAAGCCCATAATGACCCTATATACTTTTGTCTTTTTTAAAGATTTTATTTATTTATTTGGGATAGAGTGAGAGTGAGAGCAAGTAAGCACAAGTGAGAGAGAGAGAGAGAGAGCGCAAGCATGAGCGGGGGTGGAGGGAGGTGCAGAGGGGGAAGGAGAAGCAGGCTCTCCACTGAGCAGGGAGTCTGACACGGGGCTCAATCCCAGGATCCTGGGATCATGACCTAAGCTAAAGGCAGCCACTTAACCGACTGAGCCATCCAGGCACCCTGTCTTTTAGGGTTATGACTGTGTCAGGAAAAGTAGTTCCTCCCTTTGTCCAGTAGTTAATACCTGATTTCTCTATAATATCCTAAAACTGTGCTCTGCCTTCAGGATTCTCTTAATAGTGATCAACTTAATGAAGTCTGTGATTCTAGCAAAATCAGATTAAAATCACTATCTGGGCAATTCTCTTGATGTTCAACTACAAACAGTATGTCATGAAATTTCTCAGTTACTTGTGATTCTTAAAGAGAGAGACTATAGAATGGGGAAAGAGCCTTAAAGCAGGACAGTCTCAAATGCCAACACCAGTCTTCTGGATTTCAATATTCCCTGAGATCTTGGCCCAAAAAATTCTCACTATTTGATTAGGTCTTCAGGATTTTGTAATTTTCAGGAAAAAATAACTTGTTCGTCTTTTCTTTTCAGTGGTTTTTAACAAGATGATATATTTAAGCCAGGATTTAATCAGCAATCATATTAAATGTAAATAAATCAAATAAGCTACTTAGAAGACAAATAATGTTACAAAAAACCTATATGTTTATAAGACACACAATTAAAATATGCCAATATCAAAAGTGTAGGAAAAATATACAATACAAACATCACATAAAAGAAATCTGGCACAATTATATTAATATTAGTTAAAATAAACTTTAAAAGGAAAAACTGTAATGAAAGCATTACTTCAACAGGAAAATAGAGTCTAAATTTATGTCAGATACTATGGCCTCAAAAATTCAAAAAAATTGATAAAAATATTACATAAATAATCAAATTCACAATCATAGTGAGAGATTGGAACATATATCTCAGAATCATATTTATCAAGAAGACAAAACATGGTGAAGTGAAAATGTTTATGATTGTTCACATATCTAGAACAGAGCTCTCAACAAATACATCATAAATCCTTTTGTAGCACCCATGAAGTTTACAAAAATGATTATATACTGACTATACAAATATTCTTAACAAATTTTGTATGACCAACTGGCTATGAGGCATACAAGCTAGAAATAAAATCAAAAGATTCTATTGACAAAAACTTATATTTAAAATTAAGGAATATGCTTTTAAAAAATTCATGAGACAATAAAGAAATGACAAGTAAACTTAGGAAATATCTTAAACTAATGGCACCTGAAAATACTGCATAACAAAACTTGTGTGAGATCACCAAAGTGGTGCTTAAATGAACATCTATAACCTTACCTGTTTACATGGAAATGAAACTAAAATATAAAAAGTCAAGCATCTACAAAGTTTGAAAAAGAAAACCAAAATATACCTAACAAGATAGAATAAAAAAAATAATAAAAGTAAGAATAAATAGTATTTTTTCTTTTCTATCCATCCATTTATCATCAATGCCAAAAATTTATTATTTGAAAACACTGATAAAATTAGTCTCCTTCTCAAATATCTGACTCAAAAATAGAAATAAGCAGTTATCAGTCACGATTATAAATCTAACACATTATGTAATAATTAGAAAATACAGGTGAATGGGCATAGTTTTAGAAAAGTATGAGTTATAAATCTGATCTAAGAAGAAATAGAAAGTTGGTAACTATTAAATTGAATCAATAATAGAAAATTTGGGGGCACCTGGGTGGCTCAGTGGGTTAAGCCTCTGCCTTCAGCTCAGGTCATGATCTCAGGGTCCTGGGATCGAGCCCCGCATCAGGCTCTCTGCTCAGTGGGGAACCTGCTTCCCCCTCTCTCTCTGCCTGCCTCCCTGCCTACTTGTGGTCTCTGTCTGTCAAATAAATAAACAAAATCTTCTAAAAATAATAAAATAGTAGAAAATTTTTCATAATTTAAAATACAGAACTGAAGAGATTTATCAGCAAATTCCACTAAACATTTGAGAAAGAAATAAGGTCTAGCTTTCACAGAATCTAGGAGAAAAAAGAGAAAAGAGTGAAGAGTCTACAGCTTATTTTATGGACCTGTCAAAGCACTGATCTTAAACCTGACAAGAACATTAAGAAAAAAATTATAGGCCAAATTTGGACATAAACAAAGATGCAAAAATCCTAAACAAAGTATTAGCAGTCTGATTACAAAAATAAAGAAGGAAAATAAATAATGAGCAAGTTATGTTTATTCCATGAATGCAAGGATGGTTTAATATTTAAAATGCAATCAAAACTCACATTTCACAGATTAAAGGAGAAAATATCTATTATCATAACAACAGTTACAGAAATGTATTTAATAAAATTCAACATCTATCTATAAAATATCTTATCCTAACTTCTTTAACTGCTAAAAAAGTATCAAAAAAACAAGTTTCATACTAGCTGGTGATATATTAAAAACTTTCCTCCTGATATTCAAAATGGCACATTCCTGTGTGCACAGGAGGACCCTATCTAGCTGAGTAATCCAAGATAAAGAAATAAAAAGAATATTGGAAAAATGTAAATAATGCTGTCATTTTTATGGATAATATGGTTGTGGACTAAAGCTTCATAATCTCTACAAATTATTAGAATTAATTTGAGAAGTTCAACAAAGTTGTTTATATGGTCAACATAAACATATTCACTTTTTTCTATTCATTAACAACCAAACATTTTTTTCTCAAAAAGTAAGATTTATAACTAAGTATATAGGAATACATATATTTTTATTCATATACATATGTATTTATATATGAAACCTAAGGAGAAAACCAGAAATTATTGATATAGAGACAAATACATCGAAAGATCCATCATGTAGATGAGTTAAAAGGTACAATATTGTAAAGATGTTAATGCTTTCAAACTGATCTTCAGATTAATTGGCATCTCACACAAAATCCCAAACTCTATTTTATGTAACATGAAATCTGGTATTAATAGCCACATGGAAATGCAAGAACCAAGAAGAGCTAAGAAACTCTTAAAGATAAGAAATAAAGTAGAAGGACTTACGCCCCTGAAATCAAGTCAGACTGTATCAGCAGGTAACTAACTAGAGTATGATTAATGCAAGGATATTCTAATATACCAATTGGCCAGAAAGAAACCCATACTAACAAGGATACTTGAATGGTGAGAAAGGTGAAACTCCGGGGAGAAGAGAAAGAAATCAAAGTCATTGTAGTTAATGATGTTGGGAAAATTGATTTTCTATTTGGAAGACAATGAAATTTAATCTCTACCTTACAATGTAAACAAAAATTAATTCCAAGTGGATTGTAGAATTCAATGTAAACAGCCCAAAATTTAAAAAAAAATACTTCCAGAAGGTAAAAAGAAAAATATTTCCAAACAAGTTATAAAAAACACTAAAGATAATTAAGGACATCTCTTCATCAAAGGACACTGATGAGAAAATAAAAGGCAGGCTAAAGAGTAGGAGAAGATCATGCTAACATAAAACCAACAAAAGGATCATATCATATTGAAATGATACATAAGAAAAATATATGATAGAGACAAATAGGAGGGAGGGAGAGAGAGAGAGAAAGAACCTTCTATAAATCAATAAGAAAGAGATACTCAATCCTATCTTAAAAATAGGTAGGTAACAAGTCCTTCACAACAAAAAAGATAAATAAAAGACCAAAAGTACATGAAAAGGTGCTAAGCCTCACTACTAATCATAAAAATGAAAATCAATACCCACCAGAAAGACTAAAATGAAAAAGACTGATGAGCACTGGATGTTATACGCAACTGATAAATTACTGAACACTACATCTGGAAACTAATGATGTACTACATGTTGGCTAATTGAATTTAAATAAAAAAGCGAAAAAGAAAAAGACTGAAATATCAAATGTTGGCAAGTGTTAACAGTTAATATATCTTATATGCTATTTATGGGAATTTAAGTTTCACAACCACTTTGGAAAACTCTTTGGATTATTCTGTTAAACATACACATATAACAATGATAAACAGTAAAAAGGCTATATCATTCTTATGTGCATTCCCCAAAAATGTGTGTACATGATACCAGTGGTCATATACAAAATATTCCCAAGAGTACTGTTTGAAATAACCCAGACGACTCAATTGGCCACAAAAGCAGACTGAATGCACTGACTGGGGTAGAGTCATGCAAAGAATACCATAAAACAGAAATGAACAAGCTCTAGTGACATAACACCAACACAGTAACATAGTAACACCAACAGCTCTAATAAACCAGGCAAAAGTAAACTAGCCACTTTAGAGGTGCATACCAACAATACAGAACTGTAAGAGAAAAGAAGGATGCAATTACCAGGGAGACCAAAGTCATCTTTAACTTTACTTTTAAGTAAAGGGGGAGTGGCCAGAAATATTTGTTATTTGGAACTCATCATGTGGGGGCTTCTGGAGTGATGGCAACTTTGCATTTCTTGACCTACTTATGTTTGCTTCCTAATAATTTATTAAGTTGTATCTTTATGTTTTATGCCTCTTCAGTATGTGTTGTATTTCAAAATAAAAACAAAAGATTTTTTTTGAAATGCCTTAATCTCATATCCAAGCATGGATAACTATGTACATCTAGGGACAAATGACTGTCAGGGAGATGTACAAATACTTTATGAAAAATTTATACATTCATCAACCTGCTGACACTTGTATCACTGACTAATAGATATACTTGCTATTGAACAAGTTTATTTAATTAGACTTCCTGCTTCCATGCTGTAACATGTCAGAGACATCAATTATTTGTTTCTGCAAAAGTCCTGGTAACAAGGTTGGAAATGAATTTAACTGTTGTGTGTACAGAAATCTGAGATCCACAAATTAATAGGTGGGTTTCTGGTGCTGTAACACCAAGTTGTTATTCAACTCCCATTTGCAAATCTGTTTCCCTGAGGACTGATTGGGTTCTATCTTACCATTTGAGCTGGCCCTTAGCAAAACATTAATGCATCGGAGAGCCTTTGACATCCTCTGCTGCTTCTGTGTCCCTTTAATTCCCTCTAGTCCTGTGATATTTCTTGTGCACTTGAGGCTACCAGGGGAGAAGGAGATGACAGAGTCTTTCACAATTTAGGATGAAAGCCCAAAGTGCACAATTTCTTACATAGGTTTGTATATTAAAAGAAGCCAAGATAGGGCTGTGGTCAATACAAAGATTCCTCTTTATGGAGGAATTTCTGGCACTTTGATCATCACTGGTCTCATTTGAGTGAGCTTCTATTTCACCTATGCCTAAAACTAGTCCTCATAAATTTAGAATTGAAAGAGATATTATGAATTACCTACTCCAATTACATACGTTATATATGGCAAAACAAAGTCAGAGTGCCTGATTAAACATCTCAAAGGTAGGAAAGCAGGATTTGACAGTTATTTCAGTTTAAAGTTTTCTTGTCTTTTTGTTTTATGGGCTTATAATTCTGAAAAATATTATATTAGAGATATGAAAATAATCCAATATTAGGTGACATCTGTTTATTAAAAGCTGCACTCAACAAGTGTTAAGCATTAATATCTAAAAGATACGTTAAAAATAATTTTCTACTCTTCAAAAAAACCTCTGATTTTACAGATGAAGAAATGTTTTTATTTTTTATTTTATTTTTTAAAAGATTTTATTTATTTATTTGACAGACAGAGATCACAGGTAGACAGAGAGGCAGCCAGAGAGAGAGGAAGGGAAGCAGGCTCCCTGCTGAGCAGAGAGCCTGATGCGGGGCTCCATCCCAGGACCCTGGGATCATGACCTGAGCTGAAGGCAGAGGCTTCAATCCACTGAGCCACCCAGGCGCCCTGAGACGAAGAAATGTTTTTAAAACAGTTAAATATACCTTGCTGAAAGTCAAAAAGCTGATAAATGGCAGAGCCAGAATTCCATTCCAGATGGGTTTGGTAGCAATATTCATGTTCTCTTCACATACTAGGCTTACTCTCCATCTTTTACTCCTGATCTCACATGCTAATCTACCTGTCAGTTCTCTTATATCTAAATACAAATCCTAAAAGTCTTTATCCTGATTTGATTTCTCCTGGAAACCTCAGCCCTCTCACTTAAAGGTCTTATCTAACAAGCCATTTTAGTTCCCAAATGGTTTCTCCTAGTGACTGACAACACTGCCAGTGGACAATCTAGCATGTAGTGTAGATAACACCAGTCAACTTTGGTCAATTCCTGGAAAACCAGTCATGGTTGTCCCTTTCTCCAAATATAGAGACGTTGTGTACAAACTATGTAACCACTAAATAACAAATAAGCAGTGAATTGATATCCCGTAGAGAACGAAGAGGGGTTATGTTTGAGGTATGCCTGTTAAGGTTGTATGTTTGCTGCAGAAGTTTGTGTGGTGTGACTGCCTGCTAGGTATGGGTTAGACACACCACCTCTCTCCTCCCTGCCATGCCAACTCTAGGTCCTTAACAGAAGTGAGTTGGCTATACAGCACAAGGACAGGTGGAGAATATTTTTAAGCAGGTGGCTCTTGATTATTTTTCTCTACTGGGCATGGAACTTCTGTGACGGTCCTACCTAGAATTTGCCCTGACAAAGTGAGAAAAAAAATACATGATATGCCACTGACTTTGTATACTGTGGACAACATTAATGTTTAGGAAATATTTGTTGTCAGAAGACAAGCCACGTCTATTAAATTGAACATTTACAAATATTTCGTTCCCTTGGCTCTTGTACCAGGTCTCAGAGAGGATTAAATGCATTTAATAATTATTGTATTTGCTTGAGAAAAATCTAAATGGGCATGGGTTTTCAGGTGATGGATCTGTGATGCCCCTATCAGTTCCCTCTGTACTTTGAAACTATGTTCTTTACCTGAGGGTTTGTGATTATAAAGTCTTCCCTGATAATTTTATCTTTCTTGTAATATGCTCTGCTTTTGACGAGTTTTTGTATGTTATTCGTGTTCTTAATGTTATTCACCAGCTTTCTAGGGTTATTATTTATCTCATTATATCTAAATTAAATACAGATCAATGTGTCGATCTGTTCATCCTCCTCTGGAGGAAGATGAGGCCTTTAGATTTCTACACTTCCTACCTGATTCCTTTATCTTCCTTGTAATTAATTCCTCAACATCAAATCTTCCCCCAGTGAATGGGTCTATGTAAATTATAATAGCTCCTTTCTCTCCTCCAGGCTTGGTAATGGGAATGTGCTCTAATCTTGGTCAATGGATCATGAGGGAAGTCTACCTGGGGCTTTTGGAAAATTTATCCTCACTATGTTTTGTTGTTGTTTTTTCCCCCAATAAGCAAGAACAGAACAGACCCATGTATTCCTCTGAGACTGGTTATTCCTGTATATCATTCATAGAACTGCTACAGTTCCAACTGCTACACTGCCATAAATTTATGGTTCCAAATTTAGCTGGTAAATTCAGGTTGCTACTGAAGTCATGGCAATATATTGGGCCCTTGCTAATATCAGTTACCCACTGATTTACTAACCAAGAGCCTATTTTACCTCTTGATTTCTATTAGTCATTTTTATAACAATTTAAACCATTTTAGATTTGTTTCCTGAAGCCAAATACATCCAAAATATATAAAAATATAAACAGTTTTGTTTCCTTCTCTCTCTCACCCTCTCTTCTCAATAGGGCAATCCCTATTTAGATTTAAAGTTTTTGTGCCAAAAAGGAAAACACAAATGCAAAAATCTAAAACTGAATCTCTATTAGACCTTAAGGGAAGGTCTATGTATGATAAAACTGGTTCTGTCTTTGCCTGCGAATGTGTTTATTTCCCTTTCACTCCTGAATGATAGTGTAACTACCTATATAATTTTAGATTGGCAATGGTTTCCCCTCAGTTTCCTGAATATATTATTTTATTATCTTCTTACATATATTGTTGCTTTTGAGAAGGTCTAAGGTCAGTCCACCTGTAGAGTTTCAGTGTGAATTTAAGTGTGGTTTTACTTTTTTTTTTTTTAATGAAAATTTATTATTGTCATATTTCACCATCAAAACCTGCGATCTTGGTCTCTGCTTCCTGTCTTTGTATAAGGCCAAAGGAAAGATACGGGTTCCTTTGACAACCTTAAAGCAAACCCCGGGTAACATCACTGACAGCATGACCTTTGCATCCAAATCCAGCAACCAGAACTTCATTATTTTCCTCAATAAAATTCAACCAACCGTCATTATGTACAAAGGCTATGGAGGTTTTTTGGCCATTTTTGATCAGCTGAACCCTGACACACTTCCTGACGGCACAACTTGGCTGTCTGGCTTCAATTCCTACTTTTTTTACAGGACAATTCCCATTGCATGGGAAGTACCTCTAAAAGGGTTGGGCTTTAGGTCTGTGCCCACATGGGTTTTCTTGTGCTGTTTATCATGATCTCTTCAGCGGCTATGGAGTATCCTGCCAGTGCAAAGACTGAGACACTTGCCCATCCTACCCGCACCACGGGCCTGAACAAAGAGGATTTATTTTTGTTTATACTTCTTAAGGCACTAGGATTCTCTTTCAAGTTGAAGACTTATAACTTTCTTCAGTTCTGGAAAATTGCCTGCCATTATCCTTTTATTACTTCATTTTCCTCATTCTGTCCTTTAGTATTCATTACATTTAACTTGGCCCTTTTTATTCCATTCTCTTCATCTCTTAATTTCTTCCTCATATATTCATTCTCTTTATCTTTCTGAGATGCATTATGGATAGACTCCTCAAATCTATCTTCTAACGCACGATATGTCTTGCTTCATGTATGTGTAATCCACTTTAATACATCTACCATTCGTAATCGGTTTTTTTTGGCTTTTCAAAGATGGCATTTATTTTAATAACATGCTCTTCGTGTGTACATTTTTTTTTAAGTACTTGCTGATATCTTATTGCGCTTTGTAAATACTGACAACTAGGTCGTCTTTAGTGGGAATGTTTGTTTTAAGGAGACTCGTAAGTCTGACATCAAGAAGCATTTTATGCTGCAGAGCTTTGCTTCTCTCCCTCAAGACTCACAGATTACATTAAAGTGTGCAGAATTTCTTATGAATTTATCAAGGTAAGCTCTGTGCTAAGGTGAGTAGGCTGGATTCAGATCCCACCCTCTCACCTGGAGCAGGTTTGGTTTTCTAGTTGTAATTGCATGAATCTTTTCCTAGTCACAGCCCTGGGCATCCAATTGTCAACCTACCTTGGGCCAGGAGATACAGTCTTTCAAGAACATGATTTAATAACCATGAATCTATCTATACTTATTTCCTTGGTGATTTCATTCTGTCTGGTGGCTTTAAATATTTTCTATACACTGATGATTTACCAATTTACATCTTTAACCCAGACATCTCTCATCAAATCCAGACTCATATATCTATCTGTCTACTTGACAGCTACTTAGTTTTCTAATAGCCATCTTAACCTTAGCATATCTTTTGACTGAGTTCTGATTTTTCTGACAAAAATAGCATTTTCTACAATCTTCCTCATTTTAGCTAATGACTTCATCCCTCCAGTATCAAAACAAAAATTTTGGCGTCATTTTTTAACTTTTTTCTAACTATCTTACACATATACAATCTGTCAACAAACCCTAGTGACTTCATCTTAGAACAATAGCCAAGATCCTTTCATAACCTCTATTGTTACCAGTCTGGTCCAATCCACCATCATCTCTTGCCTGGAAGATTACCATAGCCTGAGAATTAAATTTCCCACTTTCACCCCTACTTCCCTTGAACATATCCACATGACTTGGATGCTCATTTACACCCAATTTTGTAATATAATTTACTTATATTTTCTTGCTCTGTTCCAACCACAGTGGTCACCTTATTGTTCTTGAATTCTCCTGCAAGTCTCTTGATTGAGAGCTTTTGTAACTACAGTTTCTTCTGTCTGGGTGTACACATGGATATGTCTCTAAGGCCTTGACTCACCTCCTTCTATCCTTTACTTCAAGATTTTTTTTAGTAAACACTTTTCAAAAGACTTCATTTAGACTTAAAGAAATACCACATTCCTTATATGTCTTACTTGTTAATTTTTCTCTGTCATCTGTCACAGTCTAATGTATACTGTTTACTTTGTATCTCCCCTCCCTTCCACAAAAGGACACAGAGTTTTGCTTTCTTTCTTTCCTTCCTTTTTTTTTTCTAGAGATTTTATTTATTTATCAGAGAGAGAGAAAGACAGACAGACAGATAGAAAGAGCACACAAGCAGGCAGAGGCAGAGAGAGAAGCAGGCTCCCTGCTGAGCAAGAAGAAGCCCAATGCGGGACTCGATCCCAGGACCCTGGAATCATGACCCGAGCCACCCAGGTGTCCCTTTCCTTTTTTTTTTTTTCTTTCCACTGCTATCTAACCAGTGCCTAGCATATAGTGAACCCTCAATCACTGTTTGTTGAATGGGTGAATAAAAACAAAAGAAAACAAAAAAAGGAGGCATACAGACCTTTGTGTCTCTACCATGATTCAGAGAACTCAGTTCCTATCTATTCCTTACATGGCCTTAGGCTTTGTCTCAGGACACTTAGGAGTGTAAAGATCTCACTTCTTAAATGTATGTCAGGTTTAATGTTGCAATTCTAATCTCATTCAGACCCCTGTGCCCACTTGGGATCCCTTCGCCATATTCAGAATTTGTGTTTGGAGTAGGAAAAGGAAGGTTTCTTTTTATCAGTTCAGTGTGCCAGAGTGACAAGTCTTGGTGTTTTGTTTATTTGTGAGAATATATTCAGAGATTGGAAAATTACCTGGATGCTAAGCATTACATGGATGATTGCCTAACCAACACTTAATCATCACAGAGATGGTCTTTATAGATATTATGTCTTGAAGTATAAACAATAGGCACAAACTAATCAAATGTGATTTCCTCAAAAAACTGTATCTGGCTTCTTCAAATTGTCAATCAATTCTGACAACTTTTTGTCACACTAAGCTCCATTTACCATCCTCTGGCTCACCAGAAAGAGTTTTTTTTTGACTTGCAAAACTCAGTGAATTATTCAAGTCAATTTAAAAAATAACAAGTGTGTTAAATAACTAAATTTTCAGACTCAAAAATACCATAAATTAAGAGTTTATCTAAGCCAACCATCACCACAGCATGAATTCTCCCAACCTAATTGTAAAACAAAGCTATTTTTTACAAGAAAAGATTTATTTAATGCTATTAAAGGATCAATTTATTGTAAAATTCAAGAATAAAACAAGCTGGCTAGGTTTCAACTGTCTAATTGGATATAGTAGGCAAAAGGAGAGTGTAAATATCCTCAAGCAGCCAACTTTAATCTGTACTCTAGAATTTCTCCACAGCCTAGGAATCTGTATTTAAATAGTAAACACAAAACTACCATCAGAAATGACTTTCCTCATGCATACAGCTTAGTCATGTTTTCTTCTTATGCTCTCATTCAATGCTTGACCATAAAAATCCTCTGAGGACATTCACCATAAAATCCAATCCATGACATGCCCCCTTTTTAAAATTCCCATAGCGATTGGTTATTGCCAACCTTGACACCTAAATGTGTACTGCTTTATGTTGTGATTGTTATTTAGTATAGTTTTGTACTTAGTTTAGTGGTACAAAAAGTACATAGTCTTTGTCTCTTCCAATTTCACTTTAAGCTTCTTTAGGAAAGTAATAAAGTTGTGGTTTTTTTCCTCTAAAAATATTTTGGTATGCCTACTATGTGTAGGAAGCATCTAAAAAAAAATTTTTTTACCCAAAATTTTTATGTCCTCAAAGCACCAAGCCCAGAAAATACATTTATAACCAGCTTAAAATCAATTACTTTATTCTCTTGGTATTTGAACTTGTGCTAATTTTTGAAAGCTAGAGTAAAGTTGTTGAAGACTTAGGAGTGGGATTTCGCAAAACGAATGTTTGCATCATGTGTATAACCAAAACAGATGATATGAATCAGCAGGGGATAAATGAGATTCCAAAATCAGCAGATAACTTCATTTTAGCATTCATTCTGTTTTTGCATTAGCAACATGAACAACATCCAATTTATTTTCTCAACATTGCACAACAGCATCAAATACACATTCCGGCATTCACTGTGTTTGTATCTGTGTTCACATCTGAACCTGGAACTATTCCATACCTTATTGCATTTCTTCGGAATACATTCAGCTTGGGGATTTCATGGTGAGCAAAGAGCTCTCAGAACATAAGTTGCAATATGTTGCTTTTAGCAATTCAACATATTCATTCCTTGGAACTTCCATCTTTTTGCATTTATTTTCCCACCAAGATGTGCATATACATCAACACATTTGCATAAAGTATTCAAAGAACAAACATATAGGTTTGCTTTTTCTCCCAAGAACTTTGTAAAGTTGCCAATAGGGCATCTTTCCCGGTTGGTCAAATTTCCTTTTAGTGTTATGAAGTGTAGGATGTTTTAGCGCTTCAGGTACTCTGCTGGAAATGTGTCCTCTTCAGTCACAGCCCTACTGTCAGGCTGAGGGGCAAATCAAATTGACCTGTCAAGGAACAGGAACTGTTTGTGATTGAATTATTTCATTTCAAACCAAAGAGGCTTTTTTTTTTTTTTTTTTTTGAGTTACTGGGTACTCACAACTGAATTTGTTTTCCAGTGAAAACTTATCTTCCTCGTCATATGACTACCACAATAAAATAAAGAGATAACCCCTTCTTGCCACAGGGTTCAAAAAATTTAACACCAAGTTTTTCGAAGTTCAGTCCTCTGACTGATGTGAACAATGCCGTGTTTAAGTTCGTGAAGTACAGACGCAGAAACAAAAAGCTGACAATGTCTATTTTTCCTCTCTCCCACCCACACAAACACCTCGCCCCCCAAGCTTCTCTTCCTGCCCCAAGCTCACCTGAGTGGTAAACTCTTATTTCTCCGACAGCCCTTAATTCAGAGCTGTGGTCTGTTCTTCTTGGTCCAAGGCCAAAGCCTTCTTGCCAGCTCTCTGTCAATTCTCAGTTTAGTCCCACTGATTTTCAGATTCCTATCTCTTATCTCTGTGTCCTGTTCAAGGTCACTGACAGCTTTGCAGAGTGGTTATAGATTTTATTTCCTCTTTAGAGTTTCCTCGACTAAAGTTGCTGGGGAGGAGCAAGGAGGATTTCTTTTAAAATTCAGATGTCTAATTTCTCTGAAAAGTCAAGAAATTTGACACATCCTATGACAAAATTCACCATTCATCCATTCTTTCACTTAAAAGTCACTGCTGAAAAAAATCACCGTGGATTTTCATAAGCCCTATTCTGGGCATGAAGAACACAGTCTCTGTTTTTAGGCGTTGTTGCGAAAAAGGGAGTGTGATTTAGCTGAGGCGAGTAGGCATATAAACATGTCATAATTCAGTGTAATAAGTCCCCTAATAGAGGCAACTCTAGAATGTGGAAAAGGGAGCAATTTACTGTGCCTGGGGCAGATGGGTAGACATCGCTAGGGTCATCTTATATGATCTATATCTTAAAAAATGAGTCTGACTTCACTGAGTACTATGGAGAATAAAGATACTAGCAGCAAAAGAAATAGCAAGGAGGCATGAACGTCTCTAACATTTCGGTATGGTGGAATGAGAGAACAAAACGTTATTAATCTAGGCAAATGATAGTTATTAATACAAATCTTATGTATTTTCACAATGCACTAACTAACTAGGATGGAACATGATCTGATTGTACCTGGCAGAACATTTGATAAAACACACCTACATTTATCAACTATATCATTTCAATTGGGGTAGAATTTATATGCATTGCAAAACTAGCAACATTTCTGTTTATTTTATTTATCTTATTGTGGTAATAGAACTCATGATACTAAAGGAATGTTGTGGTGAATCAAAAGTCTTATGGGGTGAATAAAAGGTCATATCTCAAGCCTTTGAATAAAATATATAAGATTTAGTCTGGAAAACATGGTCTTACTTATATTTTCTCTCATGTAAATGATGACCTACTATCTGTGAAACTGAACTCCTCAAATGTACATGAAATGACTTTTGTTTTTGTGGTCATGTAATTTTCTCATCAAGTGGCCATTAATCAATCATAAATTAATCAGTAATCAACGATCAAGAGCATTGTGAAATTCAATGTATTATGGTATTGGAAAAATATAACATTTATAATCACTCCGTCTTTTAAATTTGCTTTTGGAAGGAACATCTTCAATCTGATAAAAGACACTATGAAAAATACTCAATATTTTGTCCCTAAGACCAAGAACAAGACAAGAATGCCTACTGCCACCACTTGTACTCAATATTGTATTAAAGATTCTAAACAGGACAATAATGAGGGGGTGCGGAAAGAGACAAAGATGTTACATTGTCTAAAAAACCTAAAAGAGTTATCATCTGCACCACTGACAGTAAAAGATTATTGACCCTTAGATTATACAAAAAAGTTACTAAAACATACAAGTGAGTTTGGCAAAACTGTAGTCAGTTCATTCCTAGGTAATTCCCCAAGAGGAAATATTTATGGCCATACTTCATAAAACTACTTGTATCCTAATTTTCACAGCAGCTTTATTTATAACAGCCCCAACCTGGGAACAACCTAAATGTGCATCAGCAGGTTCATGGATATAAACTGTAACATATCAATACAATGTAATGCTACTCAGCAATAAAACGAGTCAACTATTGAAACATACACTGACATGGCTGAATCTCAAGATAAATTCACGGATTGAAATATGCCAGTCAAAAAGAGTATATATCGCATAATCCCACATGTCTACAATTCTGGAATGTGCAAACTGAACTACAGCTGCAGAAACAGATCTGTGGTTGCCTGGTGACAGGGAGCATCCCGAGTTGAGAGCGCTGATTACAAAACAGCATCAGGAAACCTTGGAGAGTGATGGCTAGGTTCGTTATCTTGATTGTGGTGCTGGTTTCATGAGTGTATATTATGTGAACATTTATTCAAGTATATACTTTAAATGCATGCAGTTTATTTTATATTGATTATATGTTAATAAAGCTGTAAGCAAATATGTGAAATGAAGCTAAAGTAGTTCACAGAGAGACATTTACAGACTTATATGCATATGCGAGAAAAGACCATATTTAATATTAATGGTCTAATTCTCCCCTTAAAGACATTAGAAAAAATACAAATAGAAGTAAACAGATCATGAAATAAAAATACTAAAGCAGAAAACAAAAAGCAGTAAATTATAAAGGCCAAGCTGATTCTTTTAAAAGCCTAAACAAATTGGTAAATCTGTAGGTATAATGATCAAGAAACTAGAAAAAGAACGAAAAAGGACACAGTGCCAGTAACAGACATGAAGAAGGGACACAGACGCTGGTTCTAGAGTCATTAAAAATACAACAAAGAAATACATGAACAGATGTTATCTCAATAAATTTAACAACTTATATAAAAGAGAAAATTCCCTAGGATACACAAATTTCCAAATTTAATAGAAGAAATAGAAAATATGAAGTCATAACTATCAGAGAAACTAGATCCATAATTTAAAATATCCCTCAAAGAAAACACCAACCCAGATGATTTCATAGGGGAATTTGACCAAACATTAAGGTAAATAATAACACTATTTTTCAAACTGTCCCAGGATTTGGAGAAAGAAATTATCTTTCATTTATTTGATCAATATAATCCTAACTAATATCAAAACCTGAAAAAGAATCTTAAGAAAATTACACATGTCAATTCCTCTCAATTCTAGGTCTTATTGAAATAAAATTGCCTTCTTTGAAAAGTAATCAAAATTATATATTTTAAAAGCATTACAATATATACCACAGAAGTTTTTTAATGTGTATATGCATATGCATATGTATGTATGATACGTAATCACCCATATTTATGCTTTCCTCTTAGAAAATTCATCCTATATTAGTTACATATAATAACCTGCAATGCTTAGTTTAATTATATTTAAAGCAAATGTCATCAGCAGCTTTTTATCAATTGAGCTTTTTTAATGACTTTCAAAATCAAATTGATCATATTATTTTGCTTTATTTTTGATCCATAAGCCCAATATAAAATATTATAAGCTAAACTATAATATGCATAAATTCATTCTTGAAGTCTGTTCTCTATGTCTTTAAGGATTATTTGTTCTTAGACTTCTGAATAGTCTTCTAAAATTAAAATATTAAAATAATTTTTACAGCTCAAAAATACAGGTGTACTAAAGGATTTGTAAATGACCATTTGAAGAAGGACCAACTTCATTTATTGTCATTTGACAACCATTAAGCACATTTTCCTATTGTCCCTGGCAAGTAGAGGTCCAGTGAAGAACAAGCCTGAAATGAATATGGCATTTACACATGCTTATCTGGACAGAAATAATTGTTCAAAGACACCTGCTAGATTTGGACGTCTATTCGGAATCATTAAAAAGGTGGAAAATCCCATTCAGTGGGAATACTTCTGGGAATCTATAGTCCTGATATAAAATTTTACTGATAGAATAATCAATATCCTTGAAGATATCTTTACATGAGAGACTCTAGGGCTGGTGTTTAGGCTGAGGAATATTTTGGAATGCAAAAATTATACATCTATATTTCTGAAACGCTTTTCTAAAACTCACCATAGTTTCAAACATGGATATAGAGAACCAGCCATAACACTCCACCTTAGGATTCCTGTTCAGGAGTTCTATGAATACCTATGAACAGTCCCGCCTGCACTTCTAGAAGCCATGGTCAGGATATTCCTCTCCTCTGTGATATGATGACTTTTGTCAGATGAAAATGTGGAAATTCATATACGATCTATCATACACAACACTGGAGGTACTGTTATCTTTTCATTTCCCCTCATTTCTCCCTCACCCCCCAAAACAAAACTGTTTATAATTTGAAAATCCTTCACATCTCTCTCATGTTGGGACTTTCTTCTTAATTTTCAAGGAAGAAGAAAATGAGGGAAGTTGAAACTTAACCAGTGGGACTTAAGGGAAAGATTACTGATGGGTTTCCAAGAAAGGTTTATCCCCTCATAAAAAAAAACGAAGAGAAATACATCTTTGTTATGATCCTAAATCTGGCTATATGACAATGTGTTATCTCAAATTCACCTACTATCTTAGGTTGATGAGTGATGGACATAAGAGCCAGGCCACGAGCTTAGCACTGACAGAGCAGAGAGATGGAATGAAAAACAGAAGATCCGTAATGATATTTTTGAGTTATAACAACAATGCAGAGTCCCTACAGTGTTTCATCAGTCCTGATACCCTCAAGTTTTCTCATTTTCCACTCTTAAGTTTTAAAACTAAACTAAACTAAATATCTTTCTTTCATCTCAGCAGAACTTAACTGTACTAGCAACAGTTCTGCTCATTTAATTCAACCTGATGGATGATGTCTCCATAACAGGGATTGGAAAACTTTCTGCAAAGGGTGAGGCAGTAACTATTGTGAGCCACATGGTGTCTGTCACAACTATTTAACTCTGTCCTTATAGTATAAAAGCAGGTATGGGAAACACACAAATAGAAGAGAGTGCCTGTGTTGTAAGAAAACCTCCAAGTTAATATATATTAACAAACTACGACCAGGCCATAGTTTGTTAATATATATTCTATCACATCTGTACTGGGATAGTATTAGGGATTTACAGTGTTTAAACTTATAATGTAAACCTTACAATGTTTAACCAGAAGGAACATTATTGTAGATGTTTCAGGGAACAGATCACTGTTGAAGAACACTAGGTCATAATGTAAGCCAGCCATGAGGAGTACTGTAGGGTTGGAAAGGGTGATTATACCTAGGCACACAAGAACACCAAAACTGTACTCTACCAAGACGAAATGAGGCAGGGTGATTGAGGGACAGGATTTCACCTGCCACAGAGCGTAAGAGATAAGATTTTCTTTATAGAGATAAGCGCTAAGGATACCTACGGTAGAGTATAGTTAAATGCTTAAAAGGAGCAAAAAGACACAGAGAATAGTAAATATTCAAGTCAAATGTCACCTCACTTAGCAAAAATCCCACTACAAGTGTTAAGACTCAAATCTCTGCCATATTCCTTAGAAGACCCTTATATCACAAATAAATTTTACCATCCCATTCAAATAGCTCTACAAATATTTTAACAGTGCAGCGGATCCTGAAGATTTTCATATGTCATTTTCCTTACTTTCTGAGTGTCTTCACCTCTTCCCTCTGTCTAAGAGGTAGCTTTCAAGAAAGACTGGCAGACTCTATGTGTGGTATGTCAAATCCTCCTTAAACGTCCTTGAGCACCTGATTGCCTCGTCTCAGAACTTTGCCTCAATCACTGCAGGAATCCAAAAGACTAACATTAATTTAGAAGGCATAGCCACATTTCCAGCATATGTTTTTGCCAATGGCACTAAAAAAAAAAAAGGCCTTATTAAGGTACAGATCAGAGTGCCGTTCCTATTCAATTTCAGATCATTTTTTATAACACACTTACAAAAAGTTTTCCACATCCAATAAAAAATGATACCAAGTATTCATATTCACAGAAGTAACTTAGTACTGATACGCTGATTTAGGGTATGCCCCAGAAGCCTGCTAGGAGTAGACAGAGCTGTAGGAGGAGGCCTCTTGTCTAGAGGAAGCTCGGATACAGACAAAGGAAGAAGACACATGAATCAAAAACACAAGTTCTCGAAAATCTTAAGTACATGTCAGCAAGAGTCAATTGGGAGCATGCGTAGAGGAGGGCCTCCCATTTTTTAAGTGGATGGGGTGAGCGAAGCACAGGGTTATTTTTCCAAAGCAAGGAGACTCTTCTGCTGATGGATAAACAAGTGCTCACTCAGCAGGTTCTCTGCTGCCCTGTTCGTACCACACTCCAGGACGGATAAATTAAAATGGTTTCTGCCTAATCCCCTCAGAGAGGTTTGATTGTGCATAGACTATAGTATTTTAGTTGAGCAGGCTTAACACATTATGCCTTTTAAAGCTTAATAGTTGTGTTGGTGTAATCAATTCTAATATGTAACATTTGGGATGTATGTACAAATCTCCCAGGCCCCATTTCTGCAATAAGAGGGGAAGGCAATGAGTCATTGCTGGTCTATACAGGAACGTGAAAAAGAGCTGCTTAACAATTGGGAAAAACATGCTCTATTTCACAACAGGAAACCTGTCCACCCATCCCTGCTTGGGGATAGCAAAGGACAGAAAACGTCATATGCCCGGTAGTTAGAAAATGCAGTGGATTAACACAAAAATGAAGTTTGTCAATCCAGTCTGTAGCAAGATGAGCACGGTTGATCCAGACAGTCTGATACATGTGGGCTCAGAGTCTTGAAGGGAGAACCACCCACTAGACATGCCTAACAACTTGTCTTTGAGTGGAAAGTATGGAGACTCAAAGACAAGGGTCTTTTGCCCCCAGACCTCTAGATGAACTTGAGATGGCTTTGGTCCTTGCATTGCCCTTCTGCAAAGTGCTAACCATTGTTCAGGAACACTTGAACCATTTTGCTTCCTTAAGGTCCAAAATTTTACGTGTCATCCTTAGAGTTTCTTCAAGACCCTTTGATATGTTTTGAAGCTTCCTTTATATTTTATGTCAACTCTTATATTTTGAAATTACGGTAGAATCATTTTAGGTGTAAGAAATAATGCAGAGAAATCCTGTATACTCTTGACCCATTGCCCCCTCCCCTGGTGACATCTTGCACAGTAATAATACAACAGCCCAGCCAGAAAGCTGACGTGGATATATTCCTTCAACTTTGAGGTTTTACCAGTTTTACATGCAGTCTTGTGTGTGTGTTTAACTCTGTGTAGTCTTATTGCATGTGCAGGCTCAGGTGCTACCATCACAGTCAAAACACAGAACATTCCCATCATGCAAGGATCACTACTATGATTCTTTTACGGCGACTCCCACCTTCTTCCCTTCTCTCTTCCCTAACCCCTGGAAACTATTCGTTGTTCTCCCCTGTGATTTTCATTTCAAGAATGTCAAAGAAATGGAATCCTATGTTATCTTTTGGACATAGTTTTTTGGTTTTGTTTTTGTTTTTGTTTGTCTTTTTTTTTCATTCAGCATAGCTACCCTGAGATTCATCCAAGTTGTGTCAGTAATACAGTCTTTTAGATTTCTGTGTAGTATTCCATGACATGAATATACCAATGTGTTTCATCATTCACTGAATGAAGGGCATTTGGATAACTTCCAGTTTTGAGCTATTACAAAAAAGCTGCTATATACATTTGTATGCAGGCTTTTATTTTTCTTTTATGAATTTGTATTTCAATTTCTCTGGAATAAATGGCTAAAAGTGGAAATGTTGGGCCATATGGTAATGCAGATTTAGTCTTATAAGAAAATGTCAAGCTATTCTCCAGAGTGGTCGGACAATTTTACATATCCATCAGCAATTTATGAATCATTGAGAAAGTACAATAATTCAGTTTATTCACATCCTCCCCAGCATTTGATGTTGTCACTCATTTTTTAAGCCATTCTGATAGGCATTAGTAATATCTCATTGTGATTTTAATTTTCATTTTCCTAATGGTTAATGATGTTGAGTATCTTTTCATGCTCTTTTGTCAACTGTATATCCCATTTAGTGAAATGTCCTATCTTCTGCCCATTTTCTAATTTATTTTTTGGTTTGAGTTTTGAGTGTTCTTTATATATTCTAGACACTGATCCTTTGTCAGATATATGGTTTGCAAATATTTTGTCCTCTTCTGTAGCTTGTTCTCTCATCCTCTTGACAGATCTTTCATAGAGCAAATGATTTTAATTTTGTTGAACTCCACCTTATCTGTAGTTCCTTTTATGGGTCATGCTTTTGGTTTTAAGTTTGAAAACTCTGCTTCACCCTGGATGCTGAAAATTTTCTTCTCTGTTTTGATCTAAAAATTTTAATCATTTTATGTTTACATTTAAATCCAGTGACTGGTTTTGAGTAAAGTATGTTAAATAGTGTTAGGTATTAAATGGTGATATCTATCCCCTTTTGATCTTTAATTGGCCCTGTTATTTGTCATACACAAGTCGACCTACTTGCGTGCCTTTGTCAATCATCAGTTGGGCACAATTGTGTGAATCTTCTTCTGGATTCACTATTCTGTACCACTGATGTATGTGCTCATCCCTCCACCAATCTTTTGCTGCCTTTACTACTATAATTTTATAGTAAGCATCAATAGTAAGAAGAATAATTCGTCCCACTTTACCAAGAATTATATTTTCCCTAGGGCCTCTGTCTTTCCACAGAAATACATAATCAGTTTGTCTATATCTACAAAAAAAAAATTGCTGAGGTTTTAATAGAATATGCACTAAACCTATAGGTCAGTTTGGGGAGCACTGTCATCTTTTCTATGCCAAGTCTTCCATTCTGATTTCAACATCTCTATTTACTTAGGACTTCTTTCCCCTTTACTAACACTTTGTAATTTTTGGAATACAGATCTTGTCTGTGTTACTTTAAGTTTATAACTAATTCAATTTTCTTTGGAATGATCACCCTTTTATTTTTATTATTCTCATTTGTCCTACATATAAGTCTTTTGAAAGGCAAATGATTTCTGGTTTTCTCCCCAAGGTAGAATCTATCTTCTGCAAATTTCCTCATTCTATTGCTTCACATGGAAAACCTCCCCTTCCTCCCTCATTAAGGCCTCTAAGTTCTTTATGAAGGTATTCCAATAGAGCCATCTCTTGATACAAAGATCAGGAACTATGTAATTCCAAGCAAGTCACTTCATTTTTTTGAACTTTTTGTCATGTGGAAAAAGAACATTATTTAACATGTAGTTTGATATGTCTAAAATGAAAATCACAAGGTAATTATTGGAGAAACAGACATTGTACAGTAGATGTTCAATAAACAGTAAGTTTTTTTATCCCCAAATCTTGCCATTTAACGGATTTTGGTATATGTTATTGAGCCTTTTTGTGTTTACTGTTTATATTATTTTTTTTTAAGATTTTATTTATTTATTTGATAGAGATCACAAGTAGGCAGAGAGGCAGGCAGAGAGAGAGAGAGAGAGAGGAGGAAGCAGGCTTCCTGCAGAGCAGAGAGCCTGATGCGGAACTCAATCCCAGGACCCTGAGATCATGACCTGAGCTGAAGGCAGAGGCTTAACTCACTGAGCCACCCAGGCACCCATGTTTATATTATTCTTAATGTCGTTCTTGTTGATGTTGTAATATTTTCTGTGTGTGTGTGTGTGTGTGTGTGTGTGTGTGTTGATTCCATGGATAATTTGTGAACTCTATAACAAGAAGGGACTGTGTCATTTTTTATGTCTATTACAGAATTTAAGCATTGGAAATTTTAGGTCTATTATGGAATTCAGTTTGTAGTTAGTGTATCACAGTGAAAGATCTTGGACTTCATGTCAAAAAATCCTGGATTCTCATTTGCTGTGTGGCATTGGGAAATGTTATACTCTGACCTTTAGTTTCCAGATCTTTAAAAAAGGGGATAATCAATTTCATAGGACTCTTGAGAAGACTGCATGAGAGCAGACATAAAAGTGCATGCATAATGCACATATAACTAATTGTAACAGAATTAGTCATTAGATTGTCTTGAGGAAACTATGAGGCAGTTATGGGTACTTTCTATTTCATACATAAACAAATAAAACTGAGATGTAGGTGTGTTTGTTGATTTACAAAGTATAGTGCAATTATTGGTAACTAAATGCTGTTGAAGGATCCCTCCTTCAGAGTTCAGGAGCTAGAAGAAACTGTATGGGTGAAGAAATTCATCTTGTTTCTCACACACATACATACAGGAAAAAAAAATCCACAGAAATCTCCTAGATAGAATAAGTAGCTTCTCCAAGGTCACTTAGCTGAACAGAGGTAGAGCCAGGAAAAACTTAGGTACCCTCCTCCCCAGACATACGCTGTTTCCTCTGAACAATTTTTCCTCATTTGTGCCCTGCTCTTCCTGGCATCCTGGCTCAAATTGCTTCCTTACTCATTCATATTTGCTGCCTCCAAACTCATCATACTTTCCCTTCCAGCTCTGAGTCCATATGGCCATGCTCATCTGGGAGGTGGATGTCTGAAATTGCCGCCATCACGCCATCCCCTTCCAACCATGTGAGTAGGCCAGAAAATGACTTTTGGGCACTATTAACCCGAGTTGGCTGGGATTCAGGGACACTGAGGTGAAACACCCTCTCTCGCATTTGCAAGCCCTGGAGCCAGTCTCTAGCCTTCTGCAAACCAAGATGCCTTTGGGAGCTTAGAATGCAGTTTCTGTACCTTTTTCAAATGACCCCATTGAAAGCAGGAGCACAGGGCAAAAAAAAAAAAAAAAAAAAAAAAATGGCTCCTAGTTATGAGGAGTTATATATATGAAAAATATTCTTAGTGCCCAATGGGTAGAAAACTTTGTAAGTGAGCAAATGCACCATAACTCCTCAGGACCAGTGACACATGAAGGTCTCTCTCCAATATGAGGGGTATGTTATTTACCATTTACTTCTCTTTACAATCTCTAGGGCAGGATCACTGTGAGCTGAAATATCCAGGGAACACTTTCCAGAGAAAGTAAGAATTGAGATATGTTAGAAAAAAATCTATGGCACTAAGTTTTGTTTTGTTCTCTTGTAATGGCAAATTTCAGACCCAAACTACCAGTCGTAAAAGTGGTATGATTTGCAGTCTCCAAAAATCCCCTTTGCTGAAATATATTTATATCTTGCCATGCCACCCAAAATTTCCACAAATATTTCTTCCTCAGTTTAAAATAATCAGAGGCCTTGTTAAACAGACTTGTCTGATGTATTCTGTCAGATTAATTGTTATTGACTGAAAATACCATAGGCAATAGCTCAAAGGACAGGGTAGAGTGGATGTGGAGAGGCAAAGAAGAATCACCTGCCCGTGGTATTACTTTGGGAGAATCGTCTTGGATGAAAATTCAATAGTGAAGTGACAGAGTCATTCTGTCACATGACAATGGAGAGGGGCACCATGAAATTCTAGGATACTTGACAAGAATGGGAAAAGATGAAGGTAGAACTAAGGTTAAAAGGACATGAAAGACATACTTTTCACATTTTGAAATTCTGCCTAGAATCTGCAGAGGGGACTCTCCTCCTGGCCATGGCACAGCTGGGGCACAGCTGTTCACAGCGTGCCTGGTATGCACTGGGCCAGTCAAAAATTAAGGCCACCTAGACCAAAGACAGCTAGAGGGCACCAAGAAATCACTTTAGTTCCCCAGAACAGGAGTCAAAGGGCCTGGGACAGATGAGTAGGATATGCGAGCTGACTTCCTGGTCTCTGGCCATTAACTAATGCCTAGGGGAATGAAATTTGTTTGCCCTTTTAACATTTACCTGTCTATTTAACTACAAATAGTAATGCTAGCCCTAAAATGATCCTTCATGCTTTAGAGAATTGGCCATTAATGTGTCCAATTGACCTTCTCCAGTAGTGAATTGTCTCCATTGACCACATTTTCCATGTACAAATCTTTAGTAATAAATTTACTGATTCTAGAAGTCAATAGACTGAATGGCTTTTGTGTCCTTAACAGGTATGAATAAATTAAACCTCTAGGCAAGTGAAACTTAGTGGAAGTTTGTATGCTTCCTTTTTGTAAAAGATGGAATTTTTTTGGCAGGGGGTGGAGGGGGGGCTTCCTTTTCTGCTTTCCTGACTCAGCAGAGGATGCATCTTATGGCTCATCAACATGCATGGGCATTCTTCATAAGAAAAGGATTGGTTTAGTCTTTGCTTATTCATCACGAAGTCTATGTCTACATATGGCCAACAAATTGAGCATTTTGTGCATTATCCAAATTTGCAGCTGCCTTATGGTTTAGCTGACTGGCTCAGTAATGCTACAGACTAAATTGTACACCAAGATACCTTCAAGTCACACGCAAAGCATTTATTCATTTATTCTTTTCAAGAGGGCTTGTATGGGTGGAATGCCTGGTGGTGGTCATTATTCAGAATCCATGTGGTAATAGTCACTATGCAAAGAGGACCTAGGTAAAATATTCTATTAAATAATCAAGAGGAATGAAGGAAATTAGCTGATGTTTCCTCAGTGACCCAAAGGGAATACTCCAAACACTTTAACTTATGATTCCAGCCTTGTTACTAATGGGGATGTGTTGCTCTACAGAATATTGCAGAACCTCTACTTTAATTGAATTGGGCCTTATTAACTTTTTGAAATGCTTTACATGGTGCTGTGAAGTTTCTCAAAAGTTTCTCATCTTCCAAAATGACTCACACGTACTGCCCACTCATGTTTTGCAACACATTCCCTCATTTGGTGATTCAGCAAACATTTTTGTGGACTCACTATGCTGGATGTTGGGAATAAAATGGTGAACATATTTGGCCCTTCCCACAGTGAAATTTTAGTCTCCCAGAAGAGACAGAGATAGGCCTAGAGAGAGACTTTAAAAATAACTGCAACAGAGTTTAAGGAATCAAAATGAGATATGTGCAAAATAACTAAAATATAGAACAAAACTCTCCAAGCTACCTTCAGAAAGCAAGAAAAAATTTAGAGTAGAGAAATTACTTGGGCTTCAAATGGAAAATAATGGTTGTAAGTAAACTAGGAAAGAAGGACAATCCACGTAGCATATACGGCACAAATAGAATCTCAGAAGCATGAAACACTAATACCTACTCGGAAAATTGATAGTCATTAGGCATTACTAGAACATAACCCTTGTGAGGAAGAGTGCAGGAAAATTAGGGAAGAAGAACGGAGAGAAGAGAGACTAGAGAGTGATAGGGACCGAACCCTGAGGTTCCTAATGCTTGGATTTCATCTGTTAGTTTCTAGTGGGGGAGGGTATTGTACATAAATATATTTGCATTCTAGAAAGCTAACTCAATTGGATGAGAGTAGAAACTACAGTCAATAAAGCTACTTGAGAAGCTATCTCGTTGGTACAGGAATAAAAAATTCAAGTCAGGACAGTGATAGTTGGGATGGAGAAGACAGCTGGATGTAGGAGGTATTTATTTAGGAAGTAAATAACTGGTAAATAACTGGATGCAAAGGTAAGTGAAAAGTAACAGGTGAGGGTGATTGGAAAAGACCTGGCCTGTGTTACTGGGTACATGTTAATTCCATTAATTGTTATGGGAAATATAATGCCTTTGTCAGTATTGGGAGCAGTGAGAGACACAGAAAATGAATAAAATTTATGGTTCCTTTAGTATATCGAGGTGACAATATCCCCTTAATCATTGAAAACACAAGTTTGGAGCTCAAGAAAAATATCCAGGCTTGACATAGTCTTTATAAATATTAGACTGAAAGAAATAATGACAAATACCAAGGTATATGAAAATCCAAACATGAAGAATATGTGATTAAATCCAGCTAATAAATGGAAAAGCAAATATGAAATTCCTGTGTATCAGCCAATTATAAAGACCAAACAGATGTCAAATTTCTAAAACTCTTTGCTTTCTGAAGCAGTTTATTTTTCATATTGCTTAATTCTTCTACTTCTTATATGGTCTGTGTTTTACATGGACTCAATGTAAGAAAAGCATGTGACCAAAGTACATTACCAAACAGAAGGAAAAAATATACGTGAGAGGAGAGATACAATTCATGTCATAGATTAAACTGCTAATATTTTCAACAGAATCTGATTCCATTTCCATAGAGCCAGTGAGATCCCCCTGACTACTTTAAGTTGAATTGTTCACACAAAGTTTCTTGGAGGAGGTAATATCTGAACTTATTTTGGTGGACAGGTTGGATAAAGGTATAAAGAGACTTTGAGGAAGCTATGTAAATTGCAGAATTGTTGCACCATACAAAGGAGAATTAGAGATTTACTAAAGTAGTTAACAGAAAGCAATCTCGATCTTCCTTTTCACAACCTTTTTGTAAGAAATTTGTATACTTTCTAATTTCACACTCATTGAAAATCCCAACTGCTTCCATGGAACTACTGATGCTAGTGTCATTCACAATTTCTGTCATTATTACATGCAAGGGTCACGTATGTAGACTTGTCTGTAGCATTTCACAGTGAAATATCCGTCTTTCTTGATATTTGTTCTTTCCCTAATTTTTGTGATGTCTCATTTGTTTATGGTCCTTAAAACTCTTTAGAAATCTTGCCAGTCTATTATTTTTTAATTATGTATGTATGTATGTATGTATTTATTTATTTAAGAAAGAGAGAAGGAGACAGACCACGAGCAGGAAGGGCAGAGGGAGCAGGAGAAAGAATCTCAAGCAGACTCTTTACTCCCATGGAGCCCAATGCGAGGTTTGATCTCACAACACTGAGATCACAACCTGAGCTAAAACCAAGAGTCAGACTGTGCCACCCGGGCACCCTGACAGTCTACTTTTTAAAATTATCCTATTTTTCAAGCCATTTTTTAAATCACAAAACACAGGAAGTGCAAAAATCCCTTGTAACTCCCATCTAAGTCAAGAAACAGTTTTCCCAGCCCCTCTAGAAAGCCTGTCCATGCCATCAGACATGCCAATCACAACCCCTTCTCCAAACTAACTAGAGCCATTACCCCAAGTTACACAATCACAAATGTTTTCCTTTTTCAATGTTTTCAAATGTTTTCCTTTAAGTCTGAATCCCTTGCCTCACCGCATGCCCTTCCTCCAGCTCCCTGCAACACTCACACCATTTTGTTGTAGAACCTGAGCTGAGATTAGCATTTCTTGAGTGAATATGGTGTGATGTCTTATAAATGCTTCATCATTTTACAGGCCAGGTAATGGACAAGAACATCTGTCTTCCTTGTTCTGTAGCTAGTATTTGGGAAGGGATGAAATGAAAAGATAGAAGAAGTAACAAGATTCATCTCCAAGTCTACTGTTCTTGCTATATACTCCTGAAATTTCTAGCTAAATGATTAATCTTTTAGACAAAGCTGCCAGGAGAGGGAACAAGGACATGCCAGAGTATATACGTACCTCATCAGAGGACTCAGAAGCCCCAATGAGTATGTTCTATGTGCTTCTACGCTTAGCCACTCCAAGGGATATGGAGATGAGGATGCCAATGTAACTGCATGCAACGGTGGCCTACACTGAGCCTACCCTTACAAGTTCTCCATGGAAACATGATGGTCGTTATATAGCTTATTAGAAAACCTTATAAGGTCTCCTGTGTAGGCAGAGATAGCAAGATTTGAGAGGCCAAGAGATTATTAGGCATGAGGTCACCAGCAAGACACGGGTGAAGACAGAAATTTGGCTCTCCTCAAAGCTTTGTGCAAAATGATCAGAACTGGCATGTTCTAGTGGTAGGAGAATGGAAGAGTGAGAAAAAACAGGAACACTGGAGAAGAGCTTTCAGTAAGAGAAAAGGGTGGGCACACACACACAAACACACACACAAACCCAGGAGAACTGGTGAGTCAGAGTTTTAGTAAGCTTTCAACAAATTTCTCTCTCTCTCTCTCTCTCTCTCTCTCTGTGTCTCTCTTCCCCTCTCCCTCTCCCTCTCTCCCTCTCTCTCTCTCACAATTAGAAGGAAAAGGTCATGGCCTTATCATATTGCCCAGTATTATGGTTATTTATGCCAGAGAAAATCAGTCAAATGGCCAAAATATGGAGAGTATGATGATGCACTAAATGAGGGGAATGACCTACAAGGATTACAATGAATTCTTAAAAGGCATATAGTTCATGCCAATATGGTCATAAAAGAGAATACAGATTATTCATTCAGTTTTGGAATTCCACAGAATAAATTAAACCACATGATTTGCAATAATCTGCAATGCAAATAATATCAAAAAAAGAATTAACAAATACATGAATGACAAACTCTTAAGAAGAAATAGTAGGAATCTGGAGGACAATTGGTATCTTATATCACAAAAGACACCCCAATTTCATTGCTTATATTATGAAAAGCATTCTCAGGTTTCTCAATAAAAAATGTTCCCTGGTATCTTTATCACAGACAGAATGCTGTACTTCCTAGATGTGGAAACCAGGACACTGACTCAGTAATTAAGAGTAGAGCAAAGGATGTTTCATGACTCCTGTTCGGCTACTCCTACTACAACTTTGAAATTAGGAGAATCCATGATGTAGCTAAGCTCTGGGAAGGAACATACTGTAAGATTAAAAGATGCGGTAGAGGTGGCTTGTTTAAGGAATCACTAACAGTAGTGGTTGGAGAACAAAAGACAATTTCCTCTATAACAATAAATCATGTAAAATGCATTTCCTTAGAACTTCACACTGGAGAAGGGAGAAGGGGAAAACAAAAGAACTTATCTGTCCCCCTGAGCTGTGCTGACCATTCCCCTCCTTTCAATATGAATTTCTCCAAACTGTTAAGTTCCCAGCTCCCGCCACAACAAAATACCCCAAGAAGAGAACTCCATATGCTGTTGCAAAGCTGATCACACTCAGCTGCTGGAGGAAGTTGAGAGCCATGAAATAGCAGCTGGCAGGGACTTGCTTTCCTTTGTAACTGGAGAAAGCCTATCTGCAGAGTGGCTGGGGTGGCTGGAGAGGAGCAAGGAGCCTGTGCAGGTGGGTTACGGAGGAAAGGGTAGCTGCTAGGCAGATTCCTAGTGGGATCCAAGTGCTCCTGGGCCACCTCCTCAGGGCCTATCCCAAATGCTAGAAGCTGAACATGAAGCTGCTTCTCTAGAAATGTGGATGTTGCCCTGTCTGAAAGAATAACTCTCAGAGTGAGCCTCGTTCCTCTTTCAGAGAATACATTTGTGACAGCAGGGAAGCAACTGTTATTTCCTCCCTTCACGACCTTAATCAAGATCTGCAGGTGGCTGTGGCCACACTTGACTCAGTCTGTGCACAGCTGCCTCTGGGACTTTGCCTGTGCCTTACTCTCATGGGAGAAGGCCACTGTCTACCCCTTAGCTTTAGTTTTCATAATCTTCCATTTTTCAAATCTCAGTTCGAACGACAATTCTTGAAGCCATCCATGATTATCGAAAATATGATCAATGTCTTATTCTACCAGGGTAGTTGCTGAGGACAAGAAGATAAAACTCAAACATAGCTTCATGGTTCTTACCATCAACTGGGGGTAGGAAACCATTAGTTTCAAAAGTAAAGCAACCACAAACTTGCATGATCAATGGATACAGAAGGGTAAAGATGACACTTTGACACTTACGTAAAAATCAGGGAATGGTGGTGAGTCAGGGAGTGGTGGTGGATCACAGTGGTTCCTGGAAGAAAGTATAGAGAAGATACTTCCAAAAAATAGGTGAGAGTGAGCTAGATTTCTTTTTTCATTACTCAAGGAGATGGGAGGTAAGGATTCTTAGCAACCAGTTCTAATGTGTGTGTGTTTGTGTGTCAGGAAGGGGTATTTCCCCATACCAACAAGCAATTCTCCAACACCAGCTCAGTGTCCTACAATTCAACTCTATTTTGATACTATCTACACAGACATAGCATCAAATTCCACAGGTTAAGGGCTCCGTCCCACCAGACTGCCATCCACTTCAGGTACCAATCACAAACCTAGGTTGTCACCTCTGTTTCTGACTGATCAGCTGTAGACTGGAGGTTTCAATGACCCCTTGGGTTTGATTGATTTCTGAGAGCTTACAGAGCCCAGGGAACCTGTTTTCTCACTAGGTTATGGGTTTATTATAAAAAACAGACAAACATATAATTTAGGAGCCGCCAGATGGAAGAGATACGTAGGGGAAGGTATCAGGAAGGGGTATGGAGCTTCCATGCGTTTCCAGCATGAAACTTTCCCTCGGTCTCCAAGTGTTCTCCAATCCAGAAGCTCTCTGAACCTTTTCCTTTGGGGTTTTTTATGGAGGCTTTAGTACATAGGCATGAATGCTAAATCACTGAGCATTGGCGATTAAACTCAATCTCAGCCTTTCTTCCCTCCCAGGAGGTCAGGGAAAGGGGATGAAAGTTTCAAACTTCTAATCACATGGTTGATTCTTCGGGTAAGAAGGTGCTTCGGCATTTTTTCCAAAATCATCCTGTTAACATAAACCCAGCTATGGTGGAAAGGGGCTTGTTACGAATAGTAAGACACCCATTCTACCTTTATAGCTCTGAAGTGATTTCAGGAACCGAAGGCAAGAGACCAAATATTATGACAAAAGGTGTTCCCATTGCTCTTATAGTACAGGAAATTCCAAGGCTTCTGGGAGCTGTGAGTCAGGAGCCAGGGACAAGGCCAGATATATATTTCTTATTATAAATCACAATCTCACAGGTGGGTAGGAAGAAAAACTATGTCAGGCAGATGGAATAGCATGTGGCAAGTTCCAGAGATGAGAGAGTCCATTATGCATGAGCAAAATGGACAGATGTTCAGTATGGTTGCTGTAGAGAGAAAAAGTGGCAAGAGAAAAAGCTAGAATTCTAGAGAGTTGATATGGTTTGGGGGTGTTCTAAGCTATGCCAAGGAGTCTATGCTCACTTAATAAAAATAGGGAGTCAAAATTCTTGCAAAAGTGGAGTCAGCTGACTAGATATTTACATCTAGGGGAGGAGGGAAGGGGACATTTTGGCTTCTGTGAAGACAGAATGTGTAGTCTGCGTTAGAGATGGTTGGTCCTCAAGCAATGTAAGTGAGATAGGAGGAGAGGAATGGAGTAATATCTGGGAGGTAAGCTGGTCCACACTTAGGGGCTGATTATATAAGAAGGTTCAGAGAAGAGATGATAGGGGATAAAGAACACAGAGGGGCAAAGAGGATTGTGGGAGAGGGAAGTGTTAAAATAAATGCAGAAAAGGAAGGTGTGATGAACTCAGTTGGAGCCTAATAAAATTTGAAGTATTCCATTAAGCATATGAATATACATATGGAGAGGAATCAAAGAGGCAGATGCCGATTCAGTACTGTCATCTATACATGGTAATAGAAGCCATGAGAAGAGACAAGAAATCACCAAAGGAAAATATAGGAGTGAAGAGGTAAGTCACTAAGGACAGAAGTGGGGGGTGTCCCACATTTAAGGTGGTCACACCTATCCTCACAGTGAACAACGATCTCTGTGACTGTGAATTCCCATAATAGTCTGCCTGTACTTCTCTTTGGCATTTATCAAGTTAGCCCTATAAAATATGATTATTTTGACCTTTTATTTTTGTTTCATTCATTTTCCCCACAATTCAAGCATTTACCACGTACAAGATATTATTTTATATGTATTATCTCTCTTTTTGCTCAGAACAGATTTGGGAGATAGTTGCTGTGATTTTTCCTATTTGGCAGAGATAAGGCTGCACGTTCTCCAAATCACCTCCCCAGATATACAACTTGACCTAGTAATGTTCCAGCTAGTCTTATACTTGGGCAGAGCCACACCTGTCACTGGACTGAATTCTACCCAAAGAAACAAGGGTAGATTTGATTTATGCTACTTAGAGGACTAGTCTCTAAAAAGCCTTCCTCATGATACTCCAGGCTCTCCTTTTACCTTCATCTGCTGTGCAAATGAAGAATACAGTGAGGCATTCCAAGGTCCTTGGGAGATGTTGGAATTTCAGTCCTAAATAGATTCTTGGAGAAGAATGACCCCCAAAAAGTCACTTGAGCAGGAACGCACACCAGACAGTAACGTAAGCAAGCAGTAATTTTTTTTTTCAATGACTGAGTTTAGGTATTGTTTGTCATAGCAATTAGCCTAATGGATCAATTTAACAAATAACAAAAAAAGGAAATAAATTTAGTAAAATAAAAATTATTTATTCCAGGTGACACAAGTAGTAAGCACCTTTGCTGGAATGTCGACTTACATATCTGAACACACACACACACACACACACACACACACACAGTATCTTACTCTACTGTATCTTACAAACAAACTTACATTCTAAAATGCCCCTTTCCTCCAAACTCATATAATCTCAGAGCACAGAATGATATCTCACCCATGGGACAAAGGACATGACTATGTATGTTAAAAGGAACAAACAGAGCTGTAGTGATAATGTCATTCCCATGCCACCCGACGGGTCACAAAACTACTGAACAGAATATGGGAATTTGTCACTTAGAAAATGAATGTCTCAAGGCAAGGACACTAAACCAAACTTGGTTTCTAGTGTTCTCCTCCCATTAACTTGAGACGTCGTCATGGAAAAATAACATACAAAATAAAGGCCCTCCAAAACCTCCCCTTACCTTTAAGAGTTCTATTCTAGGACTGTAGAATACTGAATTTCTAAAATCCCTTAAGAAAATTTTGTTTAAGTTACTAATTTTTCTTCAGCGATTTCATCTTACAAACAGCACCATACTTAACGGGGATTTTAAAAGAAGAAAAGCAAACAAACCCCAGAAGTATAGGAAGAAGCAATCGGAGAGCAGTGCAATAAAACAAAAAAGTGAATTTCCTAATAGGGCTGCTTTGCAAGCCTTGTCGCCTATCATAGTTAGTAATATCATCATTAAAATCCTATTAGTAGCTAAACAAAATGTTCAGAAGTAAAATAATCGAAAAGGGCCTTTTATATGTGTAGAATTCTTCGTAATTTGTTGTGAAATGTAGCACTCAGTACTAGGAATTGGGTCTGTAATTTGAAGTTTGCTGCAAAAATATCTGAACTGACGACGACGATCTGTTTGCCTACTGCAAAGGACGTTCTTCTGCTGCCTGGCTACCTAAATAAAGTTGAGAAGTGTATTAAATAGGAAAAACAAAATGAAGATGAACGCCAAATAAATCAATAAATCTTCATCTATATACACAAACATCCAACAATTTCCAATGAAGATTAGTTGGCAACCTAAAACCTGCACAAGCAGTATTTGGATTTGGCTACAGGATACCTTTACAATGAAATTAAGGAAAATCTTAATCATGCCCAAGCTAAATTAAACTGGATCACTCTAGCATACTTATTCATGTCATCACAGTGAATGCCTAAGTCCATGATGATTAAATCATACATCTGAGTTTGAGCAGAGAGAGAGAGACACAGAGAGAAAGACAGAAAGAGAGAGAACTTAATCAAAGTCCCAGCATAAATGCTTGTACTTTGGGGGAAGATAAGAGTAATATAAGTAGGAGAACAAGAAATGTTCCTATTTAATGGGTAAAGCTTAATAAGTGAAAGCAGAAATGTTATACACACACATAACATAAATATTTAATATTTATTATAACCTAGGTTGAGACTTCAAGAGAAAACATGTTTTTCTCCTTACTAGTTTAAACCCAGAACTCATTCAACTCCTTTTTAAAAAAAATTTCCAATTAGAGAAAACTTAGTTTAAAATCATAGCTTTTGTGACAATGAACAAATCAAAGAGGATACCTTTAATATCAGGTCGAAGTTGGTGGACAATGTGTATTTGTCTCCCAGCTCAATAGCCCCATGGCAAGGAGCAGCACACAAACCGCAGCTGGTCCAAACGGCCTCTGAGAGCCCCGCCTTCAAATATACTCATCCAATGATTCCCATTTTATCTTTTTTAAATAAAGGTTCTTGGGATCATAAAAAATAAATACACCATGAGTTTGTGGATTGTTTTCTTCTCTTTCCTTTTGGCTGGTTCATGCTGTGTTAGTGGGATAATTCTTTATCCAAAGCACTGGCACTCTGGTGCCATCAAGCCGTGATGATTTTTGCCTTATTGCATTTAGCAGTGCTTCAGCATTATGGCTGCAGACTTCCTCAGGGAACAGGAGGGGGTTGGAATTAAAAAAAAAAAAAAAAAGAAAAGAAGAAGAAGAAGAAGAAGCAGCAAAACAAAGACAGAAAGAAATAATCATTGAAGAACATCCTCAGGGAGTGCAGAGAAGCAAAAGCCAAAGAAAGTAACAATGTACAGTGTTGTGAAAATTGTGTGAACCTGTTACAGGGGGATATATGTGTTTGATAGAATTTCAATTATTTAAGACCCTAGAAAGAGATTTTACTCATTCTGCTTTTAGAGAAGAACCATCTGCAAATTATTTTATTTCTTCCTGTTACCCTTTTTCTCCCCTACCATCTTACTTCCAATCTTTTAACATTAGATCCAGGTAACTAAGGTTATTCTGCATTGTTGTAGTGCTTTTTTAATTTATTTGTTTTGCCGCACTTCATCTAGTTATAAATGTCAGAATGACATATTATAAGTAGATATCACAAAGTCAAGAGAATTGTAGACAGTCTTTCTGTTTTAAATTTACATCATCTTTGCAATGTCCAATCATGGTGGGTTGTGGCTTTTTCCCCCCTGGACATCTCTGAAGATGGATATGGCTTTTGCGGGGTTGGGCATTATTAAATTTTTTTTAGAAGAGTGAAATAAGGATTTTCCCAACTTATCCAAATTTTAAAGTTGGACAAGGCCCTAAAAAGAGAGAGATAATAGTAGACAAAAGTAGAAAAAAATTCAAAGTGTGAGGAAGCACAAAGAGCACCCCATATAAGTTAGTGAGCAAAGACAACTCTCTAGTTTCGGCATCAATAGGAAACAAATGGTTGTTTTTTTATGTCTAGTAAGCAGGTTTTTGCTTTTTGCAGCTGCTTGGGTGTGAGGGTGGTCATTTGTCTATGACACAGAAGAGATTGAAACCATCTAACCCCCATAGAGCTGTGTTAATCTTTGTAAAGCCTAACACCATGGTTTCAGTGGAAGATAAGGAAACAAGTTCTTCATCTTCAAAATGGGTCAGCTTTTTTACAAAGATACAGAATCACAATGTGAACAGCAAACCACAAGGAAGTCTAAGTGCCATCTCCCATCCCCCTAAGACTCAAAGGAGAAGAAGAAAGGGAAGGATCCTCCCCCAAGGAACAGAATTAAGCATCACATTTTCTTGGCAATCGAACCAGGCTCACAACAATGAGGTATAGTGGCGAAGTCTTTATAATAGGCTGCATATCCCCAAAGAAACAGTTTTAGCTTGTTCGCTGTGGAAGGACTGATACCTCTGAAGCAGGTCCTCATAGGTGCTGAACTGAATGGACCAAATGGATGTCCCATTTCTTCGTGCTCACATTAAGACAATGACATTGAGTGCCTCTGAGAATGGTATTAGCTGTGTGCAGTCCTGGCTTAATGATAGCCAGGGATTAAAGGCCCATGCTCCTTACGTAGAAGAAACTCAGAGTGAGCCATGGTAATGCTTAGCAAAAAGCCAACCTTATATTGCACACACCACACTAGTACCTAAAGTCTAATTCATGGGGCATCAATTGATTTTCTGGTCAATACATTCAGGCTGTAATTAATTTAGAGGTGTTTCAGTCACCAACAAAGTGGCATCTTCATAGGAAGCCACAAACTCTATAAAAACAGTAGTCCCAGAGGATGCTATCGAAGTGGGAGAATGAATCCATACTTAATAAGGAACTTAAGAAGCCACAGGATCTTTATAAATTTAAGGATGCTAGATGAACTGCATAAGCTAAAGTCTTAAAAAACCTATACACAAGTGTCACATGATATATATCTGCCGCTTATCCTCTGTTAACTTAATAGAAAAGCATTCCCATTTTATCGGAGAGGAAATAGATTATTTGAGTGCTCTCATAAAAATATCACACATAATAAGATGTTAGAAATTCTTGAAATTCTACATGGTTTCAGAATCAGGCCTGAAAAAAATGAAGTCACCCACATTCTACTCCATAACATGTACCCAACACTAGAGAGCTGGGTGTCTATTAGGGAGATCCTTGGATCCCAACCACAGCTCTCCCCAGTTCTAGTTGAGTGACCTCCCCAGGTAATTTAATCTCCCTTGTGTCCTGGCCTCCTCATTTATAAAATAGGGTAAATTGGATGTTTATCTGAGGGTTCCTGGGAGGCTTACATTAAACTGTATGCATTTTCGTTCTATTTTCATTCCATTGCTTCCCAGGCATGGAATAAAGAGCAAGCACTGGTCTCACTTGGTCCCAGTGTCAGTGTTCTGAGAAGAAAATAATATTCTCATTCTTGAGACATGGATGCCCAGAGAGGGTGAAGAATGTGGAAACATTACTTAACAGAAATCTCAGGCCAACTGAGAATTACAATAATGGCTATAATTTATTATTATGAAAGTTTGTTTTGTGTTCTGGTGAAAAAACGCAGAGTTGAGAAGCCAAAAGATATATGAGCTCCCTGCTATTGTGAAGAACTCAGTGTGCCACCATTAACTGAGGAAACTGGTTTTACTTTTCAGTTTGTATAATACCCCCACCCCCACAATTTAACATGGTCAACAGGAAAAAGATGAGCCTGTGGTTTCATTTTCATGTATTAATTAGCTATTTTATAATGCTACAATCCACCTGAAAGACCTCTGTATATAGTAAGAGTGATAATTACAAAATGCTAAATGTGTCACTAATAAAATGTACTGACCAGAAACACTGCAAAGTTTAAGAAGCTGATTGCATACTTATGATGTTCCAGGAACTGTTCCAAATGCTTTGCTTGCTTTATTTTATTTAGTTCATACACCAACTCTACAATTGGGGGATATTTAGTCAATTATATTAAATCTTTTTTGGTGAGTTATAGAGAAAGGACTCTAGTGAAGGCAGCCTGACTTTAGAATCCATAGCCCATCCTCTAGGCTATATGTACGACCTAATTGCAAACAATGCAGAGGGGGGAGGGGGAGATGTAGTCCACTTCAGCCATAGGTATTTATCTCTGTGGGGAAGATTTAAGAACTAATTTTAGGACATAGTATATTTTAACTGATGTTAAACCCATCACTAAGATGAACACAGTACTCTAACACAGAAGCTGAAGAATATTGTATTAGAAATAGTATTATAGAAAATATGCAATAAATTGTGGTGTGTGCGGAAGGAGAAACAAACTATATTTTAGCAAGCCTGCATTGTCATGGAACTCTAGACTCTTGATACACTTGATGGAATTCTAGAGAGCAAACAATCTGGTCCTCTCAACTTTGTAAGTGAAGACAGGAGCTGAGGCACACAGAATAATGTAACACTAAACGTACCTATATTTTATATTATTTTTAAGGATTTATTTATTTATTTGAGAGAGAGAAAGACAGAGAGAGAGAGCATGAGCAGGGGGAGGGGCAGAGGGAGAGAAGCAAACTCCCTGGTGAGTGTGGAGCCCCGTGAGGGGTTCCATCTCACAACCCTGGGATCATGACCTGATCTGAAACCAAGAGTTGGATGCTTAACCAGCTGAGCCAGCCAGGCATCCCCCTATATTGTGTATTATTTTTTTTTAAGATTTTATTTATTTATTTGACAGAGAGAGATCACAAGTAGGCAGAGAGGCAGGCAGAGAGAGAGGAAGGGAAGCAGGCTTCCCGCTGAGCAGAGAGCCCGATATGGGGCTGGATCCCAGGACCCTGGAATCATGACCTGAGCTGACGGCTGAGGCTTTAACCCACTGAGCCACCCAGTCACCCCTATATTGTGTATTATTAATTAAACTGTTTCACTGCTCACTGAGTGGCCCAGCTATACAGCCAAAGTTAAAAAGCGGTTAAGTGCCACGCAGGGAAGGTCACTGAGAAGAGACAGCACGCACACTAGGCTCCAGTTGTACTGAGTTTACTTACAGCAGGAGGAGAGAAAGAATATACAGGTGGAAGCCCTTGCAATCTATTCATTCCCCAGGGCCAGCATATCTACCCCAGCTGACAAAGGAGATGTGGTTGCATATATCCCACTTTCTGCTGCAGTACAAAGATCCTGAACCCTCTTGCTCGGAGTCTGAGGTACAAAAAGCTGAGGGTGTACCTGAGGGTCACGGATAAAGTTCTATGGATCCGAAGTTTGACGTGAGTCTCACTGGGCTAAAATCAAGGCTTTGGCAGAGCTATGTTCCTTTTTTAGGCCCCAGGGTAGAATCCATTTCCTTCTCTCTTTTCACCTTTTAGAGGCCACCTATATTCCTTGGCTAGTAAACACCTTCCATTTTCAAAGCCAGCAAGGGCTACTTGAATCTTTCTCACATCTCATCACTTTGCCACTGAAACCCCCATCTTCCTCTATCACCTAGGAGGATCCAACCTGTATAATCCAGGATAATCTCTCAGTCTAAAGCTCAACTGATGAGTAATTCCATGTACAATCGTAATTTCCTTTTGCCATGTAACATAACATATTCACAACATATAAGGCTTAGGATGTGGCTATTTGGGGGATGGGCCGTGAAGTTAAACATCCGAAAAAGAAGGAAGACCTCTAGTCTCTCCAGAAATAACTCAGAGAAGAACCTGGTCTCAGAAAATGGACTTAGCAGAATTACCATAGTCTTGCCCAGGTATCACAGAAACCTGAAAATGGCCTTGGGATGATCTTATTCTCACTGATACTGAGATTCTGGAGAAATGCTTCATTCCTTCTAATCATTATTTCCTCGGAAGACTTGGACAGGCAGAGTGATGAGGAAGAGGGATTATTCTAATCCAAAACTTTCCTAAAACAGGTTAGGATTTCTGACTCCTAGACTCATCCCCTCAACCCATAATATATACACTAACCACAGGAATTGAATCTCCAGCTCTGTCAGAGGGTTGTGCAGGTAAAAAGGTGTATGTCTCAAATATAAAACATAACAGGAAAGTTGGACTGACTTGATCAAGATGACTCAAGTAGATGGACTGGCAGTGATGCTAATAATAGTGTCTATGGTATAAAGCAGGAAATCGATGCATGTGTATAAATTAATCAATGAGCAAGTACATTATCCTGTATATACAAGGATAATGTTGCTAAAACAGCAACAAACATTTGGAGTCCAGATAGTAGGACCCTGCAAGAGCTATTTGTGGCTATAATTAGAAATCTAGCTTGCTGAGGTCAAACATGGTCAGGAAAATGGACTAATTAGCAAAGACTAACTCTTGAGACCATGATAAGGTTAAAACTCTTTACACTATAATTTTAGTCCTAATCAAATTTTTAAAAAAAAAGTCCTGTAGAAGGCTGAATAATTCCCCCTCCCCAAAGATATCTTTGTCCCAATTCTTAGAACCTGGGTAATTGCCATTACATGGCGAAAGGGACTTTGCAGATGTAATTAAGGGTTATAGATTTTGAGATGAGAAGATCATCCTGGATTATCCAGTATATTCAGTCTAATCACATGAGCTCTTAAAAGTAGATGACTTTCCCCTATTGAAGTCAGAGATGTGATGGAGGAAGAGGCAGGAGAGATTCCAAGCATGTGAGGGACTTGACACAGCACTGATGGTACTGAAGATAGATGAAGGAAGCTGTAAGCCAGGGAACGTGGAAGTCTCTAGAAGCTGGGAATGTTGCTAAACTGACACCTAGCAAAGCTGTGGAACCTCAGTCCTAACTTGCAAGTAACTGAATTCTGCCAACAACCTGAATGAGCAGGAAATGGATTTGCCTCTAGAGCCTTCAGAAAGGACAGACGACTGCCATCGACTCAGTTTTAACCTGGTGAGACCTATAGTGGATTTCTGACCTACAGGATTGCAAAATAATAAATCTTCATTGTTTTAAGGCTTTAAATACATGGTAATTTATTAAAGGACAATTCAGTCCTCTAATAAAGTAGAATGCAATCATTATCTTTATGCTTTGGAGCAGCAACCATATTTTTACGTGGACCATTTACATCTATTTACTCGTATGTTTGCTAACTCTTCTCACTCCAGATTTGTATGATCCAAGATCAGCCTTCTCAGTCAGGAGTGTATGGGTCACAGGCAGCTTTCAGAGCAGGAAGAATTCACTCTGAAAGAACCCAAGTTGTGTCTACCGTTTTATTCAGAGAAAATCAGCCAATATTAAATGCAGACTTGAAGGTAAAAATATCTCACAAATGGAAGGTTTCTCCCTAAATGGTGTGTGGACAAGCAGGCACATCCCCCTGTTTTAACTTAGGAAATCCTTGTAGATAAGTAATTGAGCTTTGTTCCATTCTTTGCCCCGCCCCCCTTCTTGAGTCACTGACCCTCAGTTACCAGTTCAGGGACTTCTGAAGTAGAGGCCTGGAATTAATTGCACCAATTTTCTGGGTCTAAGTGATGTCTATCTTGGTGACCCAGGGTTTTAAAGTGAATAGTTACCTGCCAGGATGTGAGAGGTGCTCTGCAGATTCATCCTGGAGGACATTGCATTACAAAGAAATCAAGCAGAAGAAACTTCTACTTAAACTGAGGTTTTGTTTTAATCAAGGTATTTTTTCTTGCTTTTATTATAATCAAGCCTTCTTATGTTTTGAAATAGGAGATAAAGGACATAATCACAGCTAAGCTACTCATGGCAGAGCTACCTTGGTCCAAAAATGATATTGGATAGCCCGCTATTACGGATCTTAAATAACTGACTGCAAGCGCATTACTTACACTCCAGTGTTCTGGTTTGCAGATGATGCTAAATTGGGAGGAAAGGTCATCCCTGAAAAACAATCCTCAGGTAGGAAAAGAATTAGCTCACTTAAATACCTGGGCTAATAGATAGAAAATTCAATGCAGATAAATGCAGAATAATGAGTCTCGTAGAATGTAATAAAAGGACATAATATCTCCTTAATGGGAAGGTACTACAGCATATTGACCTGAAGAGAGATATGAGTTATTTTAATAAAAAACCTATATTAAAGATTATTCTGCTCCATTATTATTTAAAAAAAAATGCAGTGTGTTTTGTTAGACCTCACCTAGAGCAGCACATTCAATCGAATCACTATACATACTCCAAGAAGCATATTTAGAATGAGGCTTAAAGGGGCGATTTGCAGAACAAGCTGAAGGAAGGCACTTATCAGAGACAGAAGTTTGAAAGCAATTATAGGGAAAACTGACCACTTTCTCTTTGGTAAGTCAGACATGTTAGAGAATGTTGGAACAAAGGGGTGTCAGGCCTGGGAGAGCAAGCATATTGCACTGGGAGGACAGAGGTGAGCTGCTCATTAAATCTGCCTCTTGTACTTCAGGATCCACTTTTATCAATGGTCTGACAATTCCATTAACTTCCTCAGCAATTACAAAACCTGGGTAACAAATACAACACGGACACTTTGCTCTGACAGTTCAGCTTGTTTGGGGCCTACTTATATTACTGAGGCTCTGGAATCCAGACTTTAGGATTCAGCCAATATCAAATGAGACCTTTGGGGGGATATAAGGCTTCTTCTTTCAGAGCTTTTGTCTCATGGGTGTCCGGCTTAGATTCAGTTCCTCTGCAGATTTGTGGAAAATGACAACATTAGAGAGTGCAGGCTGACAAGTATCATTCAAGATCAAAGAATGGAGACGGATATACAGAAAGACCGAGGGATGTGGAGTGATGTGAAAGCAACCCTCAAAGACAGGCATGGATTCTCTGGCAAACATAAAAACGATCTTTCATAATCAAAGGATAAACTACACGGCTAATTATACAACTGCCATTGCAAATAGGTGGAACTCTCCATCACTCACCTGGATAAATTAAAATGTGCTCTCAAGTACATGCAAGACAAGTAATATCTCCCCACATTTGTCTGTCATGGTACATTTCGCTCTTTAGGAAGTTTCTGGAGGAATTAAACTATTATCATTGATAAGCAAATTAGTATACTGCTTGACTTCAGATTCAAATTGAGTAGACCTAGTTTCTAAACCTGGATTCTGTGATTCTAGGTCAGACCTGATCAATTTCAGAACTATTGACATTTTGGGCCGGTTGATGTTTTGTTGGCCTTCTAGTCATTGTAGGATGTTTAATAGAGTCCTTGGCTCCTACCCAGCAGATGCCAAACCAGCCCCTCTTCCCGCTACCTACCTGAGAAAACCCCAAATGTCCCTAGACATTGCCGAATGTCCCCTCAGGGTAAAAGTGCCCCCCACTGAGGCTTACTGTTCTAGGACTTTGTCACACCCTCTTTAAAAATCAATTTCCTCACGTGTAAAATGACAGATTTTGCCTACTACCAAGTTGTAGTCGTATGTCCAAGAACTAGGAAGCAGTCCTGTGATTCTCAAAACGAAGAAACAGACACAGAGTGAAGAGTTGACTTGTCCACAGACTCACCAATCTTTAGTGGTAGACTTGGAGCTCTTACCAGGTATGTGAGAAAAACAGTGAATGGGGAATGGGTCTCTGAGACATGAGGATAAAATCATTCAGATTATGAGCCTCGCCACCCGCTGTGTGCATTATCCAAAAGACTTTAACCTACCATGAAGGAATCACTGTGGACTGTCTCTTCCAATAATCCTCAATAATTTGAGGATTATCCTGGTTTACTTTCTGTTTTCTTCAATACATGAAGAGTTGTCCCATCTAGGCTGTGGACTGTTCTACATATACAGAGGACACTTCTGAGTAGAGCTGGAAGAAGCCCTGAACTAATGGACCAAGCTGAGAAAAATATTTGTGTTATACAGTACTGCACACTCTGCAAACAGTTAAATGAAAAATAATCCAAAGAAAAGGAAAGACTATTTTGTTTTCCACAAGCTTGCAAAATTGTGTACTTTTTTCTCTTTTAGAATTTTTTTTTTGGAAAAACTTGTCACTTACCATGAGACTCTACCATAAGGTTTCTCTAATTTAAGCAGCCTATCTTTTACCAAACATTAAACAAGCCATAAAACAGGAACTTTGGAACATCAAATGAAGCTGTCAGAGATTCTTCCTGCCATCAGATGATTTGCAGCTGTGTGACTCATTTGTCTCTTTATAAGAACTCAGGGAAAAAAAAAATTATTAGCATTTCAATTCCTGTCAACCGCTGAAACTAACTAGGCCTGAAGATGTGCTGGCTTCCCTGTGCCAGGACTAAGATACCCCGAATACAGGCAGCAGGGTGGGAGGGACTTATGAAAGGAATGGATGCGAGAAAGGAAGCATCACTGGTACTGAATGTCCTTGTAATAAAAAAAAAAACACCGAGTGCGTACATGAACTGTCATACTCTGCTCCACACAGCATGGGGACGGGCTGGCTAACAGCAGATAAGACCTGGTTCAACCAGTGAAGAATGAAACCCTAGAAGATGACATAACATCTAAGATGGCATGGGTGGTGTGTACTGTCCCATCACGGCCCAACAGACCTCCCCATCTCCGTTCTACCCCTTGTCTAATTCAAGTCATATCATTCCGCTGGCCGTTCTCATATGCCTACACTCCATTTATACTCAATACCATTTCCTATGTGATTCTCTCTGCCTGAAAGCTCTTTGCCCCCTCGCCTCTCCACATTATGAACTCCTGCTGGACCGTGCATAAGCAGATCATATGTTACCACTGAGGAACAAACCCTGGTTCATCCCAGCAGGATACTTAGTCTGTCCTCTGTGCAAGAAACTACAGCTGAGAAATGATGAGCATGACAATCACTTCTACAAAATAGATGTTTCATCAATATTTGCTGTCTAACTGAAAAATGACTGAAGAGTTGGACAGAGAATGAGCCTATTTTTTTTTCTGTACCAAGATTTAATTTGTCTCAAGACCTAGGAAGACACATACACACCTACACACACAGTTCACATGACTTCCTTTCTCAAACAGATTCATGCTTTCTCTTAACTTGACACTTTGTTGTTCAACACATGCCCTCTGTCCTTTACCTCCTGATACCAATCATGTAGTTCCAATATACCTGGTAATGTTATGGTACTTCTCATACTCTAGGGGTGGTTTTCATTTTTAAATAGTTTCAACACTAAGAAAAGGAAAAAACAAATATCCCAAATCATAAGATATTATACAAATTCTTACATATTTGTATAATATAAAAATTTCATGTATAGCTGGGGGTTTGTAATGAGGACAGTTACCATGTAAACCAGGGCATGGAGAAACATATTTATTTTTGTTTAAAACTTAAAATTGCTCAGATTAGATAACCTTACTAAGTTATGTATGTGGTTGAGAAAGATTTAATACGAACATGACCCCCCTACCATTTTTAATGTGTAAAGATTTCAAGTGGGTAGGGTTTTTTTTTATTATTATTTTTTTATTTTTTAAAGATTTTATCTACCTATTTGTGAGAGAGAAAGAGAGAGAGACAGACAGCAGGAGAGGGAGAGAGAGCAGGAGAGAGAGAGCAGGGGGAGGAGCAGAGGTGGAGAGTGAAGCAGACTCTGTGCTGAGTGCAGAGCCAGATGCAGGGCTCGATCCCAGGACCCAGACATCAGGACCTGAGCCAAAACTAAGAGTTGGTTGCTTAACCTACTGATCCACCGAGGTACCCCTCAAGTGGGTGGGTTTTTTAAATTTGGGGGTTTTTTTGGTGAATAATTCTCATCTTAGAGAAAGACCTTTGGTTTTTGGTGTTTTTCTTGTGTTTTATTCATTAGCATGAAAATAATTTGAGCCCCTCTCTATTCAAAGTCATACAAAAATATAGCAATAAATGCAGCCAGATGGATGAGATGCATATTGATTTGCCAATTGACGTCACAGAATTCTAAAAAACGAAGGAATCTCACAAATTATCTTCATCCATAAATGCATTTTGCAAACAGGGAAACTGAGGTCACCCACAGTAACCTAACTAGATAATGGCAGAGACCAGATCAGAACCAGAGTGGGTTCTCAGTATTCAGTGTCTCAATTTTCCCACACGCGTTAAACAGCTGGTGTGCTTTCTTATGCTGAGGTCTTCTCAGCCAGCCCCATCCCTCCCTGCTGTACGCCCATTCTCAGGGGATAGTGCTCACAGTTCCTTTATTCCTAAATATAATAACTGCAGTGTCAGATGCTAGGCAAGTGCTTTGGGCCCAGCTCGCCAATCCCCTTAGTAGCACCCTTCCCTTCACCTAAGAGAAGGGATTTGATCTCACCAGGGATGTCTCCAAACTTTAATTAAATGGTGTACAGATTTTGTTCAAGCATGCAAAATTCCTTTGTTCTCTGTCTTCATTACACTGGTATCAACTGTCTGACCATTCATTCTCAAGTCTCCTCCAGAGGAACACTTTTCTCTACCAAGGTCAGTTTGAGGTGAAGTCAGAGCAGGTGCTAAATGATCTGAAGTCCTTTTACCCTTTCTTTTAAAACCACTCTTATATAACTCCAGAGATTTTATTCATCTTCTTGGTCAATTTAGTGATATTATTTTGGATCTGAGTACTAGACATCATTTAAGTGATAATCAAAGCATTAAAATAAATAGCACCACATTCCGACCCCCAAAGTGATCCATCCAAAGTCAAAATTATCAATATTTTTTTCCTGGTAACATTTTGCATTGTTTTCTCAGGTTGTGTTTGTTTTTTTTTTTTTTAATTTTGTTTTTTGTTTTTAATAATTTGGATTTAGTGATTTGAGAAAGCAATGAATAGCAGTTGCTCAAAGATAAGAAAAAAATTTAAAACAGTATAAAAGGAACTTCATTTCTCTCACCTTCATTGTCCATATGCCCAGTCACTGGCCATCCCCACAAATAGGCAAAACTATTATTAGTTTATGTGAATATCCTTCTAGAGAATATTTATGCAAATATAACAGTGATGCAAATATACATATGTATAATATGTGTATATACATATATATTTTATGTATATGTGTGGCATATGTGTATTTTTTGTTTTTTGTTTTTTGTTTTTTTTTCACAAATCACAGCACATCTTACACACTAGTTGGCACTTCATTTTTAATTAACCTATCTTTGGTATATTTCCCCACTAGAACCTCTTTATTTTTTTATAAGATTTTATTTATTTGAGAGAGAGAATGAGAGAGAGAGAGAGAAAGAAAGCATGAGAAGGGGGAGGGTCAGAGGAAGAAAGAGACTCCCTGCTGAGCAGGGAGCCCACTGTGGGACTCCAACCAAAGGCAGTTGCTTAACCAACTTTTGAGCCACCCAGGCACCCAGAACCTCTTTATTCTTTTTCTTGTTTTGTGTTTTCTATAATTGCATGCTATTTCATTACAGGGATAATTGCGACCACATGAGATTAAAAATAATAATCAGAAAGGTGTAGCAGTCATGTAGGTGAGAGATGATGTGGGCCTAAACCAGAGAACCAAAGCCCATTCAGGAAGGAGAATCATTACAATTCAGTGGCTGATTAAGCTGGGGATGGGGGGTGGGGGGAGTAGGGGTGAGAGAAAGGATTTGGGATAAAGGAAGAGTGGCCTTGGGGAAAAGGTGTGTGTTTGGGACATGCTGAGTTTGAAGTACATTGGGATAACCAGGGAAAACATCCAGAAAGAAGATCATATAAAGGTTTGCAACCTGCAGCAAATTCAGAGCATAATGCCTGCTTTATGGTATCTTCTGGGTTACTAAGAAACCATCAGGTGCCAAGCACTGTGCAAAGCACTTGCATGCAGCATTTCTCAGTCTACAACAAACCATAAAAATAAGACGTTATTATGCTCACTTTAAATATGAGCAAACTCACATGTGAATCTTTTTAAAGTGATTAGTCCTTCTGTTCATGGCCAACTGCAGGCAGTCAGGTGTATCAAGATGATGTTAGAGCCATATTCTTCTAATGGTAGTCATATACATGAGAGAAGCAATTTTTTTATAACAAGCATTAACACTAATAGGTAACTGTTAATGTATTATAAGGCAATTTCTAGGCATTGTTTGACTTCCAAGAATCACCTTTAACTGGTCATAATAGCACAACTATGGCAGCCCCTCAGATACCTACACACCACAATTACACATTAGCTTTGCCACCCTCCCCTTTTTTAAACAGTTTTGGATAAGACTAATTCAAATACCACATAAATTACTCATTTAAAATGTATGCTTCAATGGTTTTTAGTACATTCACAGAGTTGTAGAACTATCAACACAATCTAATTCCAAAACATTTTCATCACCCTCAAAACAAACTCTATACCCATTAATACTTCCCATTCCCCCATCTTTGTTTTCTCCACTCTAGCTACCCCTAAATCTACACTCTTTGCCCATTCTGGACCTTTCATATAAACCGTAGAATAATACATTTCATATAAATGGAATTGTATTGTTCTTGTGATGGACTTCACTTAGCATAATGTTTTCAAGGTTAATCTATACTGTAGTATGTATCAGCACTTCATTCTGTTTTATTGGCAAATATTATCCCTTTGTATGTATATACCACATTCTATTTTTCCATTTATCATTTCATGAACATTTAGGTTGCTTCTAATTTGGGGCTATTACGAGTAAAGCTGTTATAAACATCTGTGTACAAGTTTTTGTATGGACATATATTTCCACTTATCTTGGCAATATAAATATGAGTGGAATTTCTTGGTCACACAGTAATCCTATGGTTAATGTTATGAGGAACGGTCAAACTGTTTTCCAAAATGGATGCACTATTTTACAATCCCATTAACAATACACGGTATTTCCTGTATCTTTGCCTTCCTACCAACACTCGTTATTGCATATATTTAAAAACTATAGTCATCACAGTGAGTGTGAAGTCATATCTCACTGTGGTTTCCTAATGACTAATGTTGAACATTTTTTCATGTGTTTATTGGGCATTTGTATGTCTTCTTTGGGGAGATACCTATTCAGGTCTTTGGTTCATTTATTTATTAGATTTTAAGTCTTATTGATTTAAATTTTTTAAGTATGTTTGATACAAGTCCCTTATTAAATATGTTTTGCAAATATTTTCTCCAATGCTATCTGTGGTCTTTTCACTTTATGGATGGTTTTGTTTGTAGCACAAATGATTTTAGTCTTGGTATAGAACAATTTACTTACTTTTTTTCTGTTGTTACTTGTGCTTTTGGTATCATATGTAAGAAGACATTACCTAATTCATGAAGATTTCCCCCTATACTTTCTCCTAATAACTTTGTAGTTTTAGTTTGTATATTTAGGTTTATGATTCATCTTGTATGTATGGGGGAGGTCTCTAAGGAAGGGGTTTGATTTCTTTTGCACGTGGATGTCCAGTTGTTCTTGACCATTTACTCAAAAAACTATTCTTAACTCACTGAATCTTTTGGCACCCTTGCAAAAATCAATGAACCATTTTTCCCACTTCCCAGTGGGAAAAAAAATCTTGATTCAGAATTTGTTATTCTATTTCCTTTTATTTTGTGAACTCTAGGGTTCATATGTAGCATTTTAAATGTAAAATACCCAATTTATATGTCCTTACTCATAATTAAAGATCGTTACTATTTTAACACTTATGATAGGCACAATAATGACCCCCAAAGATGTCCATATCCTAATCACCAGAACCTGTGAACATCTTACTTTACATGGCAAGAGAGAGTTAAGATTGTAGGTTCAGTTAAGGTTTCTAATCAGTTGCCCTTGAAATGAGAAAATCAGCCTGTATTAAATAAGTGACTGAATCTAATCACCTGTCCTTAAAGTGGAAGAGGATCAACAAATATAGTGTGAAAGGGACGCAAGTCACCATTTCTGAGTTTGAAGATGAAGGAAACAGGCCACAAGCCAAGGAATGCAGATGGCTCTAGATGCTGGAAAGGGCAAGGAACTAGATTCTTGTCTAGAGCTTACAGAATGGATCACAGCTCTGCTGACCGTTTGACTTTAAACCAGTGATGTCTGTGTGGAAATTCTCAAAGAATCATACGATAATAAATTTGTATTGTTTTAAGACACAAAGTTAGTGGTAATCTATTATGGAAGAAATAAAAAACTAATACAGCAGTATTTTAGGCTGAGTAGCTGACTTATCTATAGAACCGTCTTTATGGCCTAGAGCCCTTTTGTTCATCTAAGGACTGACTAATTTCTGACCAATTAAAGAGCATTGTACTGCCCTCCCTATTTTCCATTTGGCTTTCTCTCACTAAAGCAAAGTGAAAATCTCTGGGTCTGAGGCCACATTCAGAGAGCTGAACTGCCTGCCTCGCTGAGTAGACAACAACTCCGGTATCCTCAGCTGCTAATATTCTGCCACTAAATCTACTTTAAAAAACATAAAAAGAAAAATAGTGGCACACTAAGGAAAATAAATGTTTAGATGAATTCATGTGCTTTCCACTAGAGAGGATAATAATAAATCTGCTGGGCAGTACAAATTGCCCTCCAAGTTTAAAGTCACCTCGTCATTCCCAGGGAGATCAGCTGAATTAATGGTCAAACATGTTAATAGAATAATGGAGTGTCCTTAACCATTTCTAGAGGAGGAAGGGGAGGGGTGTACTGGATGCTTATTTTATGGCAATTTATGTCAGTGTAAAAGTTATAAAGATTGCCAGAAAGTAAAGGAGCATGATGTAGAATCACTGGAGAAACTGTAAAATCAATATCTCTAGGGTTTTCAACACTGTACTTGGCAGGTCCTTTCAAATCCATTGCCTGCCTGATATTTTATGTATGTAACTGGCAACGGTGATGGTGGATGATGTTCAACTCATGGAGTTGGCACCAAATCAATCATCAAAAACGAAAATGCATATGTCTCTCTCCATTTTCTATCTGCTTTCTCAGATGCTGTCTGAGATTAGATCCTAAACCCAAGAGAAAGTTATCCACGGCAAAGGCAGAGATGAAGGATTCTAAAAGTGTCTAAATAGATAGAAAAACGCAACTAGCACCATAGGTTTTTCTTGGTTAAAAAATAGCAATTTATTCAAATGGCTGGCAAGTGTTTTAACACCGAGACACTACTTTGCTTCCATAATTTTGGAATATATTACAAAGAATTGACACATCACTGCAAGATTAATAATTAAATTAAATTAAATTAATAATTAAAATATTAATATATTTTTTGTAAATTGTGGGAAAATGAAAACATGATTACTGAGAGAATATACATTAAAAAATCACCTGTGAAGTCAAAATTGATCATATCTAGTGTGGTCCTTGAGCATAATCTAACCCACTACATGTGATTAAGCAGACGCTTCCTAGGGTTTTTAAATATACCTATGATTTCCTAGTAAACTCTTTGGAGCCATCACTTTGATGCTGCAAATTTATATTAGTGGTAACAACTTCCCTGATACTCAATCCCCCAACTCATCCACAGGTTGTATAAACCTCCAATTAGCTGCATCAAAAGCATAATAAATTGCAAGAATTGTTTGACTTACTGACACAGTAGACCATATAGGAAATTGTTTTCTGGAAAAGAGAATCTTGAAAATGAGAATCTGGAATAGGTGCTTTGATTAGATTAGATTTGAAATAAGAGATGCTTATTTAACCACGTGAAATATGACCCTGGTGACCAATTGGAGACAATAATGAATCAATTTTCATTATTGCATATGGATGCTAGAATCAAGTGTCTGTAGAGACATCAGGGACCAAGTTGCTATTGGAATAGAACAATTTAGTGAAAATTGGGCTACATATGAGCACAAGGACTGTGGAACTGACTGCACTGGAGAGTTTGCAGGCAGGAAGTGATAAATGTTGGTATTTAAACTATCAGGATAACACATGGTCAGAAGGGCAGAGAGCTCCTTTCTTTGATATAGAAGGCTCTCTTATTTCTTAAAGCTTCAAGGTTAATGTTTCTGATCATCACACTCAATGTTTGGTCTTTCTAATGGCTAAGTTACAGCATATGTTGAAGTCAAAGCTATATCGTATTTCCTAAATCAAAGCACAGTGATGATAAAGAAATTGTGAGATCCTGAGAACTGGAATTGGGGACATTTTGATAGATTCTACTGCCTGTGTTTGAATACTTAGAAACCCAAAATCCTATACAGCTGCATATTTTACCAGCAAACCAGCTCCTTCTTTCCTGTCTGAGGAGTTACCTCCCCCTTGCCTGAAGCCATTTATTATCCAGAGCCAAGAAAATTGCCTTGCAATGATGTGTCAATTCTTTGTTAAGACCTATCAGCTCTTATTGCTATCACACTGCTAACTTGACTCAATTCCTAGCAGAACCAGGTAGACATGCCCATGGCTTCCCAACAAACTCTGGTAACCACTATTCCAATGCCAGGAAACTGGTACCAATTGTAGCAGCTTTCCGTGTGTTCAATCCCCCAAGCCCTTCTAATGACTGCATAGATCTCTAACACTCCTTATTAAAATACATATAAAGTTTGACTTAGAAGGAATCACCATGCAAATGGAAAGAATCACAGGATTTATATTTATATTGGCAGAACCTTGCTGAATATATGTGGGGATTGATCCTGAAGGTGTAAGACCAACAATACTGAAATTGTTAGATTAGGTTAAATGTATCAATATATGTGCACTGCACAGAGATTCTGGATTTGGTAATTTAGCCTAAGGAATGAGAATTTTCACACATTCTGCTTAGTTGATTTGCTAAACTCTAGACTCTTAACCTCTACACTAAATACAGTTGAGAGACCAGAACTTCCTTTTCATACTATGGTAAGAGGAACCTAAACACTCAGAGTAGAGTGTTGGGATTGGATTACATGTGGTTGCTTATCCATCCCCTAAATACACACATTCGGAAGACCCAGAATACACACCTTTCATCACAACGTTGAAAAATACATTGGGAAGGAGAGCACAAACACTTCTAAGTAGCTTTACAGAAGCTGGCCTCTGAAAGCCATGGCTGTTAGTTAGAGACGGTAAAGCTGAAACATACTTTCGGATTTCTCGAACTCAGAAACTGAGAGTCCAATGGAGCAGTGAGGTCTGGTTACTATAATGGCAAGTAGGATTGAAAAACTCAAAATGGCTTAACCATGAAGATCTCTTAATGGGGTTACCGGATTGTGGGGTTTTCAAGATCAAAATAGATTGGAAGCCCTTTGAATTCATACTATGTCTACATAAGTAAACATCCCTGGGTCATGAGTGGAATCATATTCCCATAATAGACTTACAACCTTTCATCCCATTATCAAGTACTGAGTTTATCCACAGATCCAGAAACCTTTAAATGAGATAGGATAGACTTCTTGAGAAAAGTGACCCCACAATCCTGCCAAAACTATAAAACTATTTCTTAACTTTCTCCAAAGGGACCATAGACTATTGACCAGGATAACTCTGAAGAAAGGGAAACTCCCAGAGTTTTCAAGGATTAGTGGCTCTGAATCAAAGATCGTTTCTGGGGATGCAAAGTCTACTGTATTATACCAGCTAGGGAAAGATTAGGCGGCCAAAGAGGGAAAGAAATTTTCAGTTTGCCGCCTTCTGGAAAAATGGTCCAGAAATGTACTTCTCCATCCTCTTTGAGTTAGGCATGGCTACATGGCCTGCTTTGACTAAGAAAAATACAAGTGGTATTAATGTGTACCACTTCTGGGTAGAAGACTTCAAAAGACAATGTGTGATTAGCTGTGTTCTCTTCCCATGCCACAGTAACATGAAACATTTCAGATGATGTTTCCTCTATTAGCCTCAGTCCCAGAGCAAGGGCATCATGGAGCAGATCTCCCACTGAGTGGAGATGAAAATGTATCATGGTTAAGAAACACAGCTTTGCTATTTTAAGTCACTAAGATTGTTTGTTAATGTAGCATAACCAACCCTGTCCTGACTAATAGACTATGAAATATGATTCAGTTACTAAAGAGGGAGGAAGATACACATCTAACATGCAGATATCCAAGGTAAATTAAGTTTAAAAGTACATAAAAATGTATATGAAAAACTTGATCTATCAATGTTAAAACAGGTGAACATATGAAAAGTGTAACAAAAATAATTTTTGCAATGGTGCCTGTTTGTGTGAGGTATGTAACTGTATATGGATAATAAAAAGGTCCAAAAGCACACACAACTAATTCACAATACTGCTTAGCTATATGGAGAAGTGATGCTTCCAGGGGCAGGGATAGGTGGGAGGGTGGGAGGAGGATTTTCCTTTTTTAGTCTGCATGTTTCTCTATTGTTTGACAATAGACATATATCTTGCATTACTTTAAAAATTAAATTTTAAAAGTATGAACACAAAAAGAGGGAGGATTTCAACATTTATGGTCAACATGATAAAAACAAGAAAGGCAAAAAACCCCACCATATTTAATGTACATTTTTCTCTTCTTTGGGATCTCCATGGGGCAGGTTATTATAGCTGAAATAAACCATAGACCAACATGGCCCAAGCATGTGTATGAAAATGGAGAGCGCCGATACCAGATAAGTTCCAGTTACAGTATTTTCTTTGAGCAAAATTGGTGCCATATTTTCCTATTCCAGAGACATGTCCTTCACAAGGGTGCTTGGCTCCATTCTGGGCAATCCCTTTCTCTCTATTTCATATATCAAAGCTCATTTTTCTTTTCACTTGGAATACTCTAACTCCACTGTAATCAGGGAAATATTGTGTCTGGCTACAAGAAACAGAAAAACAACTACTGTGAGATAACCAAAGAGAGCTTTTATTTTACTTCTATAACTAGAAACTTGGAGGTGGGCAGATGAAGCTAGTTGAACAGATATGGAAAAAAGAACTATGCTGCAGCATGTAGCTTTTACTCAAGTTAGTCTCCATTTAATTGGAAATTGGTTGATTCACCTCTAGCTTCAGAAAGGTACTTCAGACAAGAAGAAAAGACCCACAAAAAGTAAACAGAATTTATACCAAGAAAGACAACACTTTCCCAGAAATACCTAATATATTTTCCATTTCCATCTCTTTGGATTTTTTATGTCACATGCCTTCTGTTTCCATCTAAGGTTAAAACCTTAGAGATAAAACCTTCCCAATTTATCGCTGACTCCATTGATGTAACCCTCTTGATAACTCTGAGACAATTATGGTTTGTCACTCACATTTTGTGAATTGTATATTGCAAGGCAATATTACTTAAACTTATTTTGTCTCTGTACTGGATTGTTAATTCCTAAAAAAAAAAAAAAAAAAAAAAAATAGGTGTACCTCAGTAACTGTAGAGTTCTAGGCACAGGAAAGTTAACATTAGGTTATATTATCAAATGGATGACTAGGGCAGAATAAGTAGTTGAGGGAATTTCCAAGTAATAAAACCAAGCTTATTGGATGGGTAAGTTAGATTTGGAGGCTTTAAGCAGTACTTTGTGTATAGGTTGTGTACGCTAAAATACAGTGATTTGTTTTATAAATCGCTCCACTTTGACATATTCTGATGACCTCCAGGAACTAGAATTATGAGCATGAATAGCAAAAATGAGGGGAAAAGTTATGTAACAATTTAATCTAATCTCATGTACCTAGTCACTGATATATGGAACCAGAGAGTATGCCGGGTCCAATGTACAAAGCTGAGAATCGTTCAGAAGAGTTCAGAACATGTGGTTATCAAAGGTACACTGAAGCAAGGAAATAGTGTGTCAAGGATGGAAAGACATGCTAATAGAAGTTCAGAGAATACATTCATTCTCCCCCCAAAAGCTTTGATGTTTAATAGAATACGTGAATAATATAGACTCATCCCTTGTCCTTCAGCACATTATGGTAAGGTCTTGATCTTCACCTAGGAGAATGGGAAGTAAGATTTACTAGTATATTTCCTCTTCTCTTCAAGTCCTTCAGAAAAATGCAGGCATTTTGCACAAAGACATTAAGACACCTGAGGAAGTCATTCTGGGCATAAAGCGTAGCCCTTTCTTTTTGGCATGTTTTTAAACTAATTATTTATGCAAACTAAAGACTGGAAACTGTGATGTTACTCTTATTCCACTTCCCAATCTCTGGCTCAATTCTTTTCTTATTTTGTTATTTTTGGTAATGGTGGTTTAAATGTGACTAAGGAGGCAGTGCCGAGGAGGTTGACTTTCCTCCCTGTCCTGACCTCTCACTTGCCATCCAGATAAGTCTAAATGTGTAGGTCTGAGGCAGTGTCAATATTGAAGTAAGAAAAGGACACATGGAGTTTAAGTCCTGAGGTGAGCGGACTGATACCAGGAAATCGCTAACCTTCTGACTGCTGTATCATACAAAGATAACTTGTATGAGAAACTCATGAATGGTAATTTGTTAATTTCATAACCATGGTGGGTACCCAAATGACTGTGCTTCATTCAAAGCAGTGGTTTTCAAGCCATTTTGCTGTTATTGTTATGGAAAACTTTTTTTTTTTTTTCAAATGAAATTATGCATTGCAGCTCCAATACAAACTGGAAAAGCAGATCTCTTCTATTTGAATCAAAGCGGGGAGACACACAATCCTACTGCTGCCAACTCTTTGCTCAGGGACAGTCTTTTTTTACTCTGGAAGGCAATGAGTAAGGTGATGGTATAAACTGATTTACCCAGTATAGCTCTGGTTTATATCCGTGCGTCTGGTGAATTTATAAATAGTGCCCCATCTCACTTCCAGAATTGACCTAGTTTGAGCAATAAATTCTATGGCATACTTATCCATGAGGTATCTTAGGGGAACCTTGGTGCATAAGGATTCATCTGAAAAACCACTGGTAAATTCAAATAACTACAACTTATTTGATATAAAGAAATAACTTTGGATTTACTTATTTTAGCATTTTACATACTTATTACAGGGAGACTTGGTGAGTCAAGTCATAACATGGTATGATTTTTACTGACTGCTTTAGACATGTAAATGTTAGTGTTTGGACTTTCTGATGAATGAAATATTAGACAGGGAGTCCGTATCCTTGGTAGCAATAGTGCCTCTTCCGCTAATTACCCCTGTGAAATTGAAGAGTACTTTGCATACCTGGACCTCATCTTGAATATTCTTTTATTCTGTGGAACTGGACACACCCTTACTCAGGAAATCTACTCTGTTCCATTTGTTGACATGATGGTAATAATCAGTTCTTGCCTGTTACAGCAGATTTCAGGAACAGTCTGTATCACTTTGCAACTCTATTTATGTAAGTTATTCCCACAGACAGGGAACAAGGGACCGATAAGAGAAAGCAGTCCTCCATGAAGTTTTCTCCAGTAATAATTAACTTGAGTGTTGAGTGCTGCCAATGAGATGCATTTGAGAACAGAGCTGGTTTTTTCAGATACTTATTTCATCTGGCTGGACCCTGAAAAACCATGTACTACTAAATATAGTTAACGTTTCTCTAAATGTTTCTACAATGCACCAGTGGTACGCTACAATGAAAGTAGATTACTTTAGAAAATACTGCTTCAAATAACCACTTTCTCAGGCAATGGCATAATGTAGGCACATTAGAAGAACAAATAGGAGAAGAACTTTACATAAATCTTATCTGGCCACCAATATGAATTGTCATTACCTTTACAAATATGGTTCCTCGTTCTAGGAAGAGGAGGATCCTCAGGCACAGTCCTTTAAGTGATGAAATAAACCCTAAATACATACGTAAAACGAAGACCCTATAAATCTGATCACCAAGTTCAGGAAAAAATTGAATCCCCCAGTCGTTGAAGCATATCAAGTGGCCAATGTCTGAATACCACTGTATAAGCATGGGTCTAAAATCTGAGAAGACAGACAATCTGAGGAAATAATTTTTAAAGATATCATTCAAAGGATGTGATGAGCTATATGGGAGTATTTCCAGCTAGTAGCGCTCTTTACAATCTAATGCATTTATAGAAACCATTTTGACTGCTGGATGAGAGTATCTACCTCTGGAGTCATTTGGAGAGGCCACCGTAAAAACTTCTGAAAATTGTGCATACCAATTATCATAAGAACATAGAAATAACTACTTTTATCTGCAGAAAAATTTCACAGTTTGCATAAACCTGTATAGTTTTTCAGGTTTTCAGTCTTGGGGCATAAAATTGAGAAAAAAAAATTTAGAGGCAAAAGTGCGTAAAAATAATTACTTCTAAATGTTTTTATATTATACTTTCATTTATGCATTTGTTTGTTCTTTTTATGATAATCACCTGCTTTAAGCAGAGCACTGGTTTGTATGTATTAGATATGCAAGAGAAAGTAATGACAGATTCTCTACTAGTCAGAATAGACTAGGTTAGGCTGAACTAAAATGGTCACAGTGTAAAGCCTGATGACAATACATGTTTATTTCTTGTTTGTCTATAGGTCTCTTATGGTTTGACTATGATCTGCTCTATACCTCCTTATCCTGTTACCTCAGCTACTAAGCAAGCACCGCTTCTAAACCTGCTCAAAGGGAAGAGAGTTCTGGTTCAGTAGCAACAAGCATCATAGCTACTCAGAACTCAGTGTCTAGTCACAAGGCATTACCAAAGGACAAAAAATTCAGGAAGTAAATCCGCATCTGATCAGATGGCAGAGAGCTGGAAATACTTAATAAATAGCATTAATGATAACAAAGGTCTATACCCTTCTGGTCACAAAATCAGACAAAATATATTTACTTCCTTCCCAAGTGGGAAAATCCAAAAGGTCTTATTTCAAGATCTTACAGCATGTGACATTAATAATACTTCGGGTGTTGTGTGTAGGTGTCTTGAATCAGGTCCATCTGATTAGGAAATCTATGTATTTGAAAGATGAGTTAATAGCTTCTACCATGTCACAAACCTTAATGAAAGAGAAATAAGGTAATCACAGACACAACCCATTTACAGAAAGGGAAGACACACAAAACTATCTCTGGGCTGTAACACTTCTAAAATCGTCTTGGCAGATATGGTGAGGACCCTACTCTGTGAGTGGGAAATGTTAATTAGGCCCTGAGCTTCATGAGAAGAATGCTCAGACCACTATTCTCCATGGCCCTTTGCTCCACTCAGGGATCCCCCCCCCCCCGTCTCCTTTATTCACACACAACTGATAAGAGCCTTTGAAATCATACTTCACTTGGAGGCTGAATAGCCTTTCCAGACTGCTTCTTGCCTATGGATAGCAGAGAGCAGTAATTTAAATCTGAAAACAGTTGGATTTTCAGTCCAGGCTGGTGGTTCTTTTGGAAGTTCAAGTCTCTAAGAAACTTGGTTGCTGTCTCATCTACTTAACCATAGTAAACTTTATGGGTCAAAAGGCACACCCATAGCATTTTTTTTCCCCTGGACTTTTGGGGTTTGTTTGTTTTTACATTTTTCCTCTATATCCTCAGCTATACGCCTGCCTTTCTTTTAACTTAATTAGGGGTTCCTCTGAATTTTTCAGGCTTCTGCAGGAGAGACACCTCATGTCTCCTTTCTCTTAGTCATGTTGTGCAACTCAAGCATTTAATGGGTAAGTAACCACTCCAGTACCAGAAAGATATCTGCTCACAATTCATTAGCATATCTTGACCCGTGACCCATCCAACCACAATGGGGACAGAAAGTAAAAATTCCCTGTGTGCTTGACAAATAGAGAGCCGCAAATACTTGATGAACAGATTTCCTTTCTTTAATATTTGGCAAGAGAAGACTAAGAAGACTACCCCAGGGACATAAACTGTGGATTAGCACTGGGGGCCGGGGAAGAGAACTCCAGCCTAGTGATCAGCACAGGGTGTTACAACCCTGCCTCAGCTGCTTCTCCGTAGTTGATGACACTGGTAAATTAAATTCACTGTTCCAACATTTTGTTTTCCTATCAAGAGGGGACTTACTTGTCCCGGAAGCCAACCAAGAAACACATTGATTTTAATAGTCTTTGCTTCTAGGAATACAGACTTAACTAAATGACTCAGGAAGACATCTAGGAGAAAAGTCCTATTGATCTGTTTTTAAAATCTGTTGGGGTAAAGTGGTATTTCCCTAGCATAGGTCCCTTTCCACCCCTCTCTGGGGCTTCCTTTATCATTCTTCCCATCCCTGTCCCCTTCCCTTTTTTTTCATAGTTTCTATAGGGATAGGAGACAGCCATGCTCTGTGTCCCTAGAAGTTCTATTCTTCTGAAGAGGAAATGCTTTCATTAATAGGGCAGGCCTGGACCCCAGTGGCTCCTGTGTACAGATATTAAGAGGAGCATCTCTGCCAATGTACTTAGGCAGAACAATAAAGCATCTTTACAGCCTAGACTCACCAGAGCCACTATTGATTCACTGGCATGTGCTCTCTCAATAGTAAAAGGCTGCCAGGATTTACTCGCTCAGCTTTTCCCCTTCCTAGGCCGTCATTATTCAGTGTAAAACTCCTTTAACCTGGTGGAGTTGTTGCTCTTGCTAATACTGTGTTAGCAAATTATTGATCCCAATGATGAGAACAGGAATCGTTTCTCCTGTAGCAGGATGTGCAATTGGATCTACATTCTGCCCTGGTAATTTTCTCTATAGATCTTCCAGGGGGACTAGACAAATGAACCATTAAAAAGGGGTAGGGGTGGGAGGGAGCTGCCTGAGGTTGATGGTACATTTGAGCTAAATCCAAACTTTATTGGTGTTTTTCAGCTTCTATTTGAAAACTTATAAACACTGCTCTCTGGCACTTTATGGTTTTGTTTGTTTTTGGTACTTTTATTTGGCTTGTTTTTAACTTTCTCTGATGGCCAAGGAGGAATTTTCCCTTCTGAGCTTCTTCTGAAATTGAAATCAATATAACCAACAATTTAGGGAGGTCTTGATAAAGGCAAAACAAGGTCAGTGACCTCCGCAGTAAAAAGGAAAAGAAGACAACAACTGGTAATGAAAGTTGTTAAATTTCAGCAGTGGTGGTTGAATTTAGTGACACTAAATCTTCATTAAGATTTATTGTTACTTCATCACCTGTCTGCCTTTCACCTTCCCATTTCATTTCTGATAACCACTGGGTGACTGTTAATCCAATTATAACTAACTAAGATAAGATTCACAGAGTGTCTTCTGTGGTCCTAGCCCTGTAGATCCCAAAGAAGATCTAAACAAAATAGAAAACTGAGTTTAGCGGCCTCACCTGAGGCTTTAAGGATGATACGTATGTTTTTTATTTGTTGAGAAATGAAGAGAAGGTTTAAAAGAGAAATTTGAAAATAAATTATTCAAGGGACGCCTGGGTGGCTCAGTTGGTTAAGCGGCTGCCTTCCGCTCAGGTCATGATCCCAGCGTCCTGGAATCAGGTCCCACATCGGGCTCCTTGCTCGGCGGGGAGCCTGCTTCTCCCTCTGCCTCTGCCTGCCACTCTGTCTGCCTGCGCTCGCTCCCTCTCTCTCTCTCTCTCTCTGACAAATAAATAAATAAAATATTTTTAAAAATTTCAAAAAAAAAAAAAGAAAATAAATTATTCAAATTAGAGCAATGGGTTCCCATGCCCCACCCCCACCCCAGCATAAACTCTGGAAGTGAGGCAGAATCTCTTATTCATTGTGTTAGAGTAAAAAACTGAGCTTGTTTGAGCTGAGAATTCAAAGAACACTGTAAATGAGCAGGGGGCGGGAGGAGGGATACCCATTCTGTAGAGAAGTATTAGAGGAATGTTGACATGTCAGATGGCACATTCTTTCTATTTTCTTTCTGAGGTGTACTGAAGGATATCAAAATCCTCAAGGCTAATTGTTTATTTGTCTAATATGGGTTACTGACTTAAATATGTTTTTTAGTGCAAGAAAGTAAATTTATATCTCCAAGGTCCCACTTGAATTTCACATCAGGAAGAAGTGCTTAGCGAACTGTTGACCTTATACTGCTCATTAGGTAAGGAAAATAATTAAGGCAGAAAACTTTCACTTTACATTATATGGCATATGACAGATATGTAGGATATTTTATGTAAGCAATCTTCTGTCCTGGGTTATAAATTCCAAAGAGACACTTACTCTTCTGAAATGAAATTTAAGTGTTCCTTTATTAGGCAACAGCATACAAAACTTGGTATCTCAATTTCCACACATATTAGAGGTTACAGGGATAAATGCCCATTTCCTGTTGAGATGATAAACCCTTGAAACCATGGACCTTGACTTCTCATTTCTGTATTCTATCACAACAGTAATTACTGTAGTTTATTCAGTATTTGTTTTTGGTAGAGATGGGATTTTTCACTAACAGTTATTAGAATTCTGGTTCCACGCGGTACTCAACTGACATCACTGGACCATCCAACCTTATTACTGGTTTATCTTTCTTGCTCTGGAGATTGAATGGAAAACACTGGGAAGGTTGGAGGAAAAGAAGAGGACGTTGAGAGAGAATTAAGCTATCATCTATTTTTTTATGATATCATAATAGCATTTAATTTTTGCATTATTCATTTATTAATAACTGGGATTTACAAAATGTCTCCTGTGGGCCCAGTACTATAGAAGATTCTGAAAATGTAAACAAAACAGAAAATTGAGTTCCACTGTCCACCGTGAGGAATTAACGATGGTTATTAATTTGAACTAGAACCATAGAAAGGAAGACATCTGGATCTTGTGTGGAAGAAAAATTGTAAAGCTACTATTTATAACAGAGAATATGTGAAATATCTAGGTATATGTAGGTGTACACATATATATAACTAAACTTATGAATTACTTTAATGAAATGCCCTAAATGCATCTTGATGTACATCACCAGTTTTTTTTAGTTGTAGTATATTTTTATCCTTTCTAATATTTCTTATTTAAATATCCTAATCAGTGAAATGACATTGATATTTTCCCCTATTTTTTAATAAAATGTCTGTATTCTCTTGGCTTGACACTATGGTTTTTTTGAAAATTTTAAAACCTAGAACATCCCAAAGTAGTCTCTCATGAATATCAGTAACTACAGAGAAAGTGGTTTGGATGTAATATCTTTGCTGCTGAGAAGACCATTAATGTATAAAATCAAAGTAACATATACTTTATGAATAATAAATAAGCAATCATGGGGCACCAAATTTGATCTTAAAAATAAAGCTGTGGATGCAAATACCGTAATTGAAATTCTTACAATCTATTTATGTGCATTCATGAAAAGGAATGAATACTCTTTCTGCCCTATCCCAACCCCTCCTTCTAAGTAGAGGCAATGAATATATCACTTGTGAGGCTTAGCAACTGGGGTTTAGTAAAACATGCTTGATTAATTTTTGCTGAGATTTCCAAAATAAAATGAGAAAGAAATCACCCCATTCATTATACCAGAGAGGGGAAAGGGATCTTGATGTTACCTGACTGCATCCAACTGATCAAATGACACTCTAGCCAACTCCAAAAATGGATTCCTCCTATGAAATGAATTTCCTTCCTGAAGATGAGAATTCAAGTATCTCAAAAATTGCAGAGGCCCAGCCTCTTTATCCTACCAGCAAAAAAATAAATAAATAAACAAATAAAGGAATAGATGAAGAATACCACGGCAATAGTCAAAACAACAACAACAATGAAAACACTCTATGTGGAGATGACAAGGCACAGAGAGACCCACAGTTTGAAAAACCAGAAGCTGCAGTGAGAAAAATATCCACAAGAATTATTGCTTTGGAGGCCATTATTAACCTCGAGAAGATGGCATAGTCATAGTTTTATGATGGGAATGAGATTATTTGGATTATTGTTATTTTATAAGCAATTTTAATTTCTACTATACTAATAAATTAGGTACCATGCTCTTCGATTGCTTTGATTCAATTTTGGCTTTGTTTTTTAATATTTCAACATAAGTCTGTATCCTGAAAGCATATGCAGCCAAATATAAGGCAAGCATAGAGGGGAGAGATAATGTTCAAGCTTTAACAGACTTACTGTTTTCAACTTCCCAAATAATTTTCCAAGCTTCTGAAAAGGAATGCATGGAATTTGTTTCTCTCCTTTAATAGCTATCAAGTATTGAGACATTTCTACATATTCTGCACTCTACCAAATGCTGGCAGTGTGGAGAGAGAGGAAAGTTGAAATATGGCTCCTGATCCTCAGAGGAGGCAAAACATCTAAATTGGAAAACAAGACAAGCACCTGTATGTACAATAAAAACACACAATATAAAATCTAAGGTTAATTTTTGGCAGAAATTATAGATGTTTTATGATTTTTCAGGAGAGTTGAAATTACCAGAGAACAGAAAATATTCAAATAAACAATAGAGGTCAAGGAGAGGACACTCTTTGCAAAGTCAGCTTGGAATTCCTGCTCATCTTTGAGGGTGGACATTTTAAAAGAGCTTCTTAAAGGGAAAAACTGAAGTACACTCCTGATTTGATTCTACTTGCTTTGGGTTTTGATTCAGTTTACTTTAGAGACCTAATTTTGGACCTTTTCTTACATCTTTTCATATTTCTTTTTTTTAAAGATTTTTATTTATTTATTTGACAGACAGAGATCATAAGTAGGCAGAGAGGCAGGCAGAGAGAGAGAGGGGGAAGCAGGCCCCCTGAGGAGCAGAGAGCCCGATGCGAGGCTCAATCCCAGGACCCCGGGACCATGACCTGAGCCGAAGGCAGAGGCTTTAACCCACTGAGCCACCCAGGCGCCCCACATGTTTTCATATTTCAAATGCCACTTGTTTTTAATTTGTTCTTTAGACTCCTGATCCAAGATCAGGTTACCTTAGGAAGTTCACCACTGGTAGTTGCCAAGGCCTTAACTTAAGTTGGTTTGCACTAGGAACAAAATTTGAGATAGAAATTTGCATCCACAAGAGTTATTGGAGAGTACTACACAGGGACTTCCCTTTTTTTTTTTTTTAAGATTTTATTATTTATTTAGTATTTATTTATTTATTTATTTATCAGAGAGAGAGAGAGAGAGAGAGTGAGCACTGGCAGAGGCAGAGGGAGGCAGAGGGAGAAGCAGGCTCCCTGCTGAGCAAGGAGCCCAATTCGGGACTCGATCCCAGGACACTGGGATCATGACCTGAGCCGAAGGCTGCTGCTTAACCAACTGAGCCACCCAGGCGTCCCAGGGACTTCCTTTTTATGCAGTAAAGGCAGAAGGATAGGCAGAGGGAGAAAATGAGCTGTGATGTCATTGCAAAAAAAGCTTCAAAAAACCCCATAGGAACTCTGAAGATGGTGGCCGGTAAAAAGTGTCCCGCCTTTTGGGGAAAGAATTCCAGGTCTTTGAATCCTACCATTCTAATGAATGTGGGCTGTCCCAAGGAAGGATGTGAGACTGAAGGAAGCTCACTTTGATGGAGGAAGATTTCAGGGGAGAATCCAAATCTGAACAGTCAGCAGCTAACAGTTCTGACAGCTGGAGGAAGAGGTGTGTCAGGGCTGAAGGCGAGATCCGCGTAAAAAGTAGATGAATTGCTGCACCTGCACTAAGAGCATTGAGCCATTTGGATCATGTACAAATGGAGTTTCCTAGATGGTAACTCCCCGAGAGAGGAATAATACATCTGTTTGGTTCTCTGTCATCCTGCCAGTTTAGAGCTGTAACTGACACATAGTGGGTGCTCACTAAATATTTACTGAAATAAGTAACTAAATTAATCCATAAATAAATGACTAACAAATACATAGTATTGGGGGGCTGCTGGCTTCTAAGGTGGAAACCACAGGATTTCCATAGGACCCAGTTTACAAACAAATCAAAATCAAGGACTAGATTTTTGTATAATAGCTAATATATTATATAGTCACTAAGCAAATACCTTTGTTGAGTACCTACTATACGCCCTCCACTGAGTAGATTAAAATGGTGTAAGACACGATCAGGAAACAAATGCTAAGAGCTAAAACTGAGATGCCTTTGGTTCCTTTTTAAAAAACAAAACAAAACCAAAAAACCAAAAAACAAAAAGATGCCTTTGTTTACTCCCCAAAAGTAAAATGTTTCTCTTGATATTGCCCTTTTTCTATTTATTGAGACTTTGCATCAGTGTAATTTCTGATACATTTAAATGTCAAATGGGAGTAATGGATGAAGCCATGAAAAAAATGGCAAAGGAAACTTTACATCCGTGTGTGTTAATTTGAATAGAAGATAGGCAATATTTTAAATAGAGCTTTAATGTGGGTTAGCACATACACTGACATATTAATGGCCATAATGCCCTTAACTCAAAGATGTAGCTGAGGAAATGTACATTAATTTAAGTGGGAGGGGTATCAGTTTCAAACCAAAATACAGAAGTTGCCAGGTAAAAGGTGTTTACCTTCACCAACAAAAGAACAAAACAAAGAGAAACAGTACACTGAATAGAGACAATAGATCTGTGAAAACAGCCAGCCAGTAACTCAAACTAGTAGCTCAAACAAGAAGATAAATGGAGGTTGTGGCTTTTACCATTAAGGAACCAGTTAGAGCTGCATTTGGTGCCAGAACTGTTCTGCCAAAAAGAACTTCCAGTTCCAACTAGCTCTGTCAGTCCTCCCCATAGAAACATTTTTGGCTTATACATGCAAACAAAGTGACGATGAAAGTTACGTTCCAATGACCTTGTCTTTGAGATGGTAGTGACACATCACAGAAGAATTAGAAAGTTACACCGAGGTCTGTAATGCTATTATAACCCGTTGGGAGCCAATCCAATCTGGGTGAGATATTTCCTACGCTGTGCTCTCAGAGTGATGCATACAGCTAATTGTAAATATCTCATATAGAACTGCCACCTGCTTCCCTGAGTTACATCATTCACAGTTAATTTATATTCAGGTGGCACACACATCATTTTCTCTTAATTTCTACATAACAGTTCATTTTCTTTAGTTAGAATCAGCATTTCTCCCAGAGCATTTTGTGAAAGTACAGCTTTACCATACATAACCTATACAAAAGCCCCAGAATCCATGACAGATCTATTAAAAGGAACATAAATAATAACAGAGGAGGAAAACTTCCCAATGAGGAAAGACATTTAAAAAAATAAAATCGAGATTCCTGATTTGAACCCCCGGCTGTCCCTTTAAAACAGAAATGCCACCGCTTCATTATGTATTCTCCCAGAGTCCTGGTTGTGAAGGGAGGGTTGAGGGGGGAACACAACCTTAAATTCTTCAGAGCTGTCCTGGTTGGTTTATCTACTGTGATTTACTGTTGTGATTGTTGAGTAGCTGACCACTGATTTTAACACTAGGGTATAGAAGAGACAGATTGACATGGGTTTCATTAAAATTCAAGAAACTCAACTCCACAGAGAGCATGACTAACTTCCTTATACATGACAGGAATCCCCACAGATGGTCCTCCACCCTTGCTAAAGGAATTAAGTCTACCAAAAGAATCCCTGTCTATAAGCAGCCAATTCCCCAAATCTACAGGCTCATCTGCACAGATATTCTTTATACTGTCATTCTTAAGTACCTTAGGGTAGCTCTGAAAGACAGGGGGCCGAGAGGGAGCCGCCGCTGCTGCCTTCACTACCCCTCAAGCATGCTGGTGGAGTGGGGATGATGGGATTATAAAGTAAACATAATAAAACACAGGACCAGGGCATCCGGTGGACACAGTCTATTTGCTGAGTCCTCTTTGCTGGAAAGAGCTGAAGATGAAATTCTTATTACAATTACACAGAATCCCTGCACCAAATTGGCAGTTATTAAACTATTAGGCAAATTCACAAATGAGTATTGTATTTGGTTCCTGGTCCAATTAACTTCCTTTCTTCTTTTTTCTTCTTCTTCTCCCTCTCTGCTCTCTGGCATTATGTTCTTAAATTCCACATTTCATCTTCAAATATTTAAGTTGTCAAGGAAAAAATAAACTGGCCATCACACATTCATTATATTGTGTCAAATAGGACACGAAGGAGACAGCTTTCTTTTTTTTTTCTGTCCTCTGTTCTTGTCAATCAAAAGCACAGTAATTAAATGGGGATGGGGATGCTTTCAAATTAAGAACAAAGGAGGAGGCACTTAATAGGAGGGAGCGAAAAGTAATTAAAATAAATAAATAAAGGCTCTCGCTGTGTCTATTGTCCTCAGATAAGCTGTCCTGAGCTGTGGTTCTACCACCTCACCCCTACTTCCCTCCCTCCCCATTCCACTCCAAGTTTCTGCTGAGGCAACAGGGCAGACAGCATGTGTTACACTCACGGCTCAGTGCATTCTGGGAGTTCAGTATAAAGCCAAACACTGGAATATAAAAATGACATGTACTAAATTGTTCTTATTTTCCAGATTAGACCTGGTTAGTATATGCTGAAAGACACATCCATTTTGCATCCATACAGTCATCAACATAAAGGCATTCCATAGTCATACAGTTTTTCTTAGATGAGGAATATTCTCCCACACCTATACAATGTAAAACATGAGTCCTCATCCCACTTGCTGTCACCCAGTCCTGCCTCCCTCATTGTGACTCAAGTTATCATGGCAAAGAGGTAAAGGAATTTATTGTTCTTCTGCTAAATTTTGAATCTTCATCACCATCTCCCTAGGCCAATAAATCTTTTCCTGGTAAGTCTATTTCATGAATGTTCTTGAGTAGAAAAGAGGAATATTCTCTCCAAGTCTGGGGACTCCTGGCAAATAGGGACTATAGGTTTCTGTCCTAGAGAAAGTAAATGTGACATTTATTCACGGAGGAAACCCTGGTTTATAGGATTGCATTAGAATCACTCTTTGTGTTCACTGGTGTGTGTGTATAGATGAACAATGTAATGATTTTTCCTTATCCTAACTTCAACATTACATGTCAGTTTTTTGTCATATGGATATAGCCTCATATGCATATTAATATGTTTATCAAAATACATACTTTTTAATAAAACATATATATTATAATTTGATGTAATTATAAACATGGACTTGCCTCCTTTTCAGACTCAGAGAACCCAGGAGTCCTACTATGATCTTTACCCTAGAAGAAAATATGAACAAAGTGCTCTGTCTTTTCTCTAGTTATTTGAGAATATAGTATCAAATGATAAGAAGCCCTGACACAGGGAAAAATTACACTTAAAAATATTCTAGGGACACCCGGGTGGCTCAGCAGTTAAAGCGTCTGACTCTCAATTTCGGCTCAGGTCCTGATCTCAGGATTGTGAAATCGAGCCCCACATCAGGCTCTGTGCTGGGCCAGGAGTCTGCTTAACAGTCTCTCTCCCTCTCCTGCTGCCCCTCCCCCACTACTTGCTCCCTCTGTTAAAAAAAAAAAAAAACTGAACTAAAAAAACTAAAAAGTGACATTACTTAATTAATAAAGTCTTTTTTACATAGAATAAGTACTAAAAATGCTTGTAGGAATTAAACAGAAATCCTTGCCATTTTTGCTTATGTACAACAAATGCATATAGGAATCGATGCAAAAAAAAATGGTTTTATACTATAGCAAACTACAGCACAATCTCTAAGCAATAACGCATACGGTGCAATATCTTACAGAACAGTGGACTAAACCTAAAACTATTGCTAACAGAACTTTTCATTCCTATGACACTATAATAAGGCCAATTAGGAGATTGGGGATGGGGCCCAATTTTGAATTGGCTTTCTATGCTGTAGTTATGGTACTTTCATGCCTATTTATCTGGGTAGTTATTTCCCCTGACAACCGTAAAATGAGTTTTTTACATAATTTTATGAGAACCATGTTATAACAATGAATTAGTAACTCCAAGATTCCAAGTGGATATTTTGCAGCTTTATTACAAGGCTTTGTGTCAGAATTCTGGCTAGCCGGGGCCTCTGGAAGGAATGGCAATTACATAGATGGATTTGCAAACCTGTCCTTATCGAGCTCAGTACTAACTCCAAATTTCTCTCACTCCTGCAAACAGCCCAAGTTTGAAGTCAGCAAAAATTATGGTGAAATTTTGGTTCTTTTCACATGAAGCCCTGTAATTTTCGGGAAAAAAAGGGAAATGATCACATAAGTGCATCTGTGACTATAGTGGTTATCCCCCTAGCTCAGAGTATATTTAGAAACAAGAACCTGATCTTGAGAGACTCTTCCTTAAGGGACAAAAGACAGAGAGAGAGAAAGAGGATTTTCTTGAATTTGACCATGGCGTCACCCCCGCAGTAGCAGTACATCTCTAGAGCTGTTGGGCCAGAGCACTGTCCACCACTGAAGCGAGTATGTCAGAAGCCTGCTGTACATTTTCATCTGTGTAAATTGCAAAGTCATTTTTCACAAAGAAGGCTGTGGCTGGATGCAAGTCACAACCAAGGGGCTTAGGTGTTCTTATGAGAGAAGCATGTAGAACATGACGAGGGTCCTAATGTTCTGCGTGTAGGAAAAGTCTCAGGCTTACTGCATCACGAGAGATGTTCATTCTCCAGCTGGACACCAAAAAGGTGAATAAAGAAGTTAAACAAATTGCAGCTGATTTTCATTATTTGTAGTACTTATGTTCCACAGAGTTGCTGCAAACCTTGAATTAACAAAATACTGAACCACAGAAGGTTTGTTTCCTGTGAATCTTTGGTCACAGTTTCATCAATCAATCCATACATAACCTTGTTTTGTGTTTCTGTAGAAGGACACCTTATTTAATACATATTATTAATTTGTTAACATTGAAATCATGGCCAATGGCACTTTAATTCCTAAATTATCGTTAGGTGTTATAACATGCCTAATAACTAAGTAAAGCTTATCTGGCTCATCTTTTCTCTTTAAAAAGAGAAATTACAGCCTTCTGGCATTTAGGAACTCTACACAGCACTTCAGTCTACACTAGGGGGCCATTTTAAACAGAGAAGTCAACCCATGAAAGGTAGAAAAAATGAAAAAAAAAATTGTAGCACTAAATAGACCATGAAAAGGACACTTGTTTACAGCATGAGAGCTGCACAAGAAAGCAGAACCTTGTCTTGTTCTGCTTACTTGGGAATGTGCTGATTGAGTGACCTGAATTTTTCACCATCTTGCACATGCCCGCAAATGACCACAAGTGCAACAATTATTAATCTGGGGGTTAAGAATAGATTTTTAAGTGACTAGGTAAATCCACGAATACAGAATTCATTAATACGGAATCCACAAACAATGAGGACTGACCATGTATTCTTTTTTTTTTTTTAAAGATTTTATGTATTTATTTAACAGATAGAGCTCACAAGTAGGCAGAGAGGCAGGCAGAGAAAGAGAGGAGGAAGCAGGCTCCCTGCTGAGCAGAGAGCCCGATGTGGGGCTCGATCCCAGGACCCTGAGATCATGACCCAAGCCGAAGGTAGAGGCTTAACCCACTGAGCCACCAGGCGCAGCCCTGACCATGTATTCTTATAATCTTACCTTCACCCCAGCCTCCATTTGGATGTCAGTTTAACCTTGTGTTCTGTGTAACCATGTCATCCATCAGTAGCAAAAATAACAAACAAAGCCACTCTCTTACAGCCTATGTCTCAGTCATGTACTCCTCTCCCCACCAGCCACACATTCATTTTCATTTCTTTGTACCTATAGCTCTCCCCAAAAAAGCAATACTCTCCTGGCCTCTCATTAGGTAACAAAACATTATAGCATTTACATAGCAGCTTTATTTTGTTCCCTTTGTCAATGACAGCAGATAAATGGGGCTGGAATCCTGGAGTCCTTCAGCAAATCATTATAACTAGAAACTGTAAAATTATGGGATAGTTGAGGAAGAGAGAATGTAGGAGTGCTGGCATTCATAGCTACATGGGTTCAGGTTGTAGTTCTGGCACAATGAATCCCCGGACCGACTATCAACGACAGAGCCTTTGGAAGAAGAAGGAACCCAGGGACTAGTTAGACCCTGGTAGCATGCTCTTCCTGTAACTCGATTTCATTCTGAGACGGAGAATGTACACAGACCCAGTTTGATGAGCTGAGGAAGACTGAGGCAGGAGAAATGAGGAAGACTCTAACTTTCAGGACCTCATCACTCTATTTTAGCTGAAACTAAAAATTAAGCGAATATGATTAATGATGGATTTCTTATAGTCTCTTATTTCCTATGGGTACTTCTCAGATCTTAACTCATTCATGAAATTAAATGTATATTGGGGAAATTTTATGATCTTGTACAGTTAGACCATAGTGGAAAATCTCCAGATTCACAAAAGGCCCCAAAGATGGAATTATATGATCCATTTTCTACTCCAGGTCTTTTACAGGATTGTTTCGTGGATGATCACTCATTACGTGTAGTGTGAGAACCCTAATTCTTCTAATATTTAATGTCCTCTTTGAAAGAAATTAGGTACTTTATGATCAGTCTCTTTTCCCCTTCCCCCACTAGAGTCCACTCATGGGCCTCTTACATATTTACAAGGAACTAACTTTCCATAGGACTTCTACCATCTATTGAAGTTTAGCAACTTGCAAATATTCCAAAGCAAGGAGGATCCATCTCAATGATTTGAATAAGCAGGTTCCATTTAATAATGTAGGAGCAAACACAGAATTATCAGGGTTCCTAATTTAGGTTAACCTTGAGGACACTGTTGCTGATTGGAGACCATATGTCATACCAGAAGTTCTCACTGGGGGTTATAGGATCAACATAAAGCAAACGTTCAGACAGAGACAACTTCAAATACTCTGAGGATTTCTAATTAATGGAAAGAATCTCAGGCCAATCCACATTATTTGAACACATCTTGTGAGATCATTTGCTCCTAGGATATAATACCCACAACTTTAGAATAAAGATCGTTATCTCTTGGAGCTTGAGTACATTATCCCTTCATGACTCAGTGACAAAACAAACCAGTGTCTACTGTGCTTCCTCCTCTCTTTCCTTCCTAATTTCTTTTTTGGAAAGCTGGAGGAAATGTTAAGAGGAAAATACTTAGACACTATTTTAAAAAACACATTGGCCTCTTTTGATCTTTTCCAAAATAATAATATCGATTTGCTTTATTAGCCTGTCCTTAAAGAAAATGTGTAATCAATCATTTCTCACAGAGTTTCTTCTGTTTGTTTTTAGATAACAATAATATCCCCAGGATCTAGGATGGGATCACAGAAACTTAGACCCTTTTCCTTTCAACATCTTGAAAAAAGAGGCCAATGTTTAAAGGAGAAGGAAGTGGGTAAAAGGAAAGAGAGTGCTTCTGTTATTGGCCCATTAGATAGGAAGTATGATTAAAACAAAGGGCATGAATGAATAAATCCAAGGATAGAGAGGCCTTAGGATAAAGCGTAAGTATATTTCAGGACATTCCATTAGGCTTATAGAAGTACCACAAACCAAAATATTTCAGTGAAAACTATTCTTCCCAGTATGAATCTTTATATAAGTTAGACCTAAGCACTATCTAGTTAAATTAGACATTAAACAGGGGATGCAAACTGGCAGACCAAAGACTGAATTTTCTCCTAGCAAAGCAGTTTTATTTAAATTTGCTTTATTTGGGAGTTTTGTTATCCACCCCTACTGTTATTGTATTCCTAACCAGCATTTCCTTTCACATGGACCGGCTACCTTGTTCATCTAGACACTGGAAGCATTTGTACTTACAAACTGCGGATTCACACTATCAGTCAGGAAGACAAGGAGTCAGAATTAATCTTTACAAAAGCATATAATAAAATAGAACAGATTTTCCTCTCTGGTGTCCAACTTCTGCCATTATGTTAAGAACTCTAGGAGAGATTTTTGATAAATTTTAAACTATTAACAAAGGTCAAAGTAGTGATACTGTACAAGTAACATTATCCACAGTCATGATTTCTGATGAGTTTGATGCACTGATGCAAAGGAAAAGCAGAGCAAAACCTCACAGTACTCAATTTTTAAGACCAAAGTTTAATTAAGAAAGAGAAAGCACATCATGTGGAGAAACTTAAGAACAAAAGAGTTCCTAAGCTCTGGAATGACTTTTTGGGTTCAATTTTGGGTTGCTTTAAAAATCTTGCTGTTTTATTTTCAGTAGTGGTTGGGGTTGGGGGCATATTATAGTATTTTGGATGGATGAGTTTTGCAAAGTGCCAGGCAATAAAACATCTGTTATAAAACATGTGCTATAGCTTTAGGGTATGGACTGAAACCAGTCAGTATTATTTTGAAGTGAGAGAATGAATGTCCAAATAAATGAGCACAACCTGTTTTTTATTATTATTTTAAAGGACCATTTAATCTAAATAATTTATTTTTCCTATAAATTGCACATTTTACAAATGTATCACCATTGCTGCTATTTAAAAATTTTATAATATTCTATGGGCTAGAAAACATGTATATATTATATTCTCATCCTCCTAGTATTTCACTGACTAGACATAGTCTTGGAAATGGTACAAAGAAGCTTCTAAATTTATTAATTTAAAATATATTTTATTTCAAAAATAATCACTGAAAATAGACTGTAGATGCCAAATTGAACTGACTGACTTGGTGAAATAAAAGGAGTTTAGTACATCATCCATTTCTCTAAGAATTGAAAAATTACATGGTGAGAAAGGACATGTTTTCCTTTTTTATTTGCACGAAGTTAAATAAAAGAAAGAAGTGTTCAAAAGACCCTAGGATCCAAGGATAATTTATCTAATTAGAAAGGAACAAGAAAAGCATATGAAGCAGTAGGAAAATGTGACAAATATTAAGGAGGTATAAACTAGTATTTCATGAACATGAAGCATATCAAATATATACTTGTGTCAGTCAGGCTAAGCTGTGTTATAAAAAATATAGATTTATGTATGCATGTGCATATGTATATGTTATGTATGTGTAGGTATATGGAATTTGTGTATATGCATGCATATGTATGTTTTAATAAACATATAGTAAATGTATTGACATATAATATCTATATGTTCTATGTATGTACAAACACACATATATAATGTACACATACATGTATATCTGTATGTGTCTGTTGTGTATACATCTTTATATGTCTGTTATAAAGGTATATAAATACTTAACCTTATGTATGAACATGCATACACACTCATGCATACTCGGCAGTTTACAATTATAAAAATTTGTTTTTTATTCTGCCAATAATCACTGAAGGACTAGGCAGTTCTCAAAAGCAGATGTCCTTGTGATGGGTCTAATGTAAAGATGGCATCTTTACATTAGCACATCTTTTCAGATTAAGGGAAGGAAACATAGATAATGACATACTGCCTCTAAAATGTTCACCAAGAAATAACACGTCACTTATGCCACCATTCACTGACCAGACAAGTCATACAGCCATTATTAAGGTCAAAGAGAGATACCTGGAAGAAGAGGATACCTAAACTTTGCTGATCACTATTTGTATCTACTATACCACTGGACTATGGATTTGTACATTTTATGCACTATTCAATGCAAAGTCAATGTCAGCAATAACGACTGTCAATCATATAATGTTGATCTAAGGAATTTATGCACATAATTTCAACTGACACTCCAAATATAGTATTGGTTTTGGTAGTTAACAATGTGGTGAAATAGATATGCAAAAATACTTCCTCAAAAAAACCCTCGAACAATTCTGGAAAAAATATTTTTAAAGGTATTTTTTTAAATAAATTTGACTTTTTGTATTTTTTTTAAAGATTTTATTTATTTATTTGACAGAGAGAGATCACAAGTAGGTAGAGAGGCAGACAGAGAGAGAGGAGGAAGCAGGCTCCCTGGCGAGCAGAGAGCCCGATGCAGGGCTTGATCCCAGGACCCTGAGATCATGACCTGAGCCGAAGGCAGAGACAACCCACTGAGCCACCCAGGTGCCCTGACTTTTTGTATTTTTGAAAAGATTTTATTTACTTATTAGAGAGAGAGACACACACACAGTGAAAGAGGGAATACAAGCAGGGGGAGTGAGAGAGGAAGAAGCAGGGAGCAGGGAGCCCAATGTGGAGTTCAGTACCAGCACCCTGGGATCATGACCTGAGCCAAAGGCAGATGCTTAATGACTGAGCCACCCAGGTGCCCTTAAAGGTTATGTTTTTAACTATTCCTAAACCCACTGAAAAATAAAGGAAATTCTTGGAGACCAAAACAGAGAAAAACTACCTCTGGAGGGGTAATAAGTGTTGGTGAATTGACTGAGGAGCATTTACAAATACTTTATAGAATAGAAATAAGTTTTAACAAGACATTGGGGATAAGCAACAAAAGCATGTATTTTCAAAAATCTGCAAAATCAGTACAGCAAACTAAGATATAGTCATTGGAATTATCAAATAAAAATGTCTTATACAGCTGTGTGATATGGGGGCATCAAAAATAGTTAAGGAGCAAGAAATTATCAAAAGTGGCGAGTTGGACATGACACAATCAATTTCAACTTCACGTTGAAATTTATAACTGAAATTAGGAAATAAATGGATGATTAAATAAATTAGACATAGCTGATGAGATAGCTGGGGAACTGGATATTACATCTGAGGAAATTGTTGAGAATGCAATCAGAGACGTGCTAGTAATACTGCTTTTCCAAAAAGTAACCTTTGATTTGTACAATTTGCCAATTCTAAATGTTCTCACCATTGCCATTTTCAAACCAATGATGGTTTAAAAATGACTCACAAAGTTTCTGAATATTTTACAATTGGCTCTTGAAAGCTGATATAAGCCAGTTTTAGTATACCACCAAATGAATATAGAGAACTGACAGAAGGGAAAATATAAAAGAATACGGACAGATGACAAAGTGAGAAAGAGTAAAATATGTCTAAAGAAATTACAGAAGAGACTAGAAAGAGGTGATAGGTAATTTTTAAAGATAAAACAGATAAGCGGTTTTCATAACAAATGATACATTGTGTCTTAATTCCAAAAGAAAATGAATCCCAAGTACAATATTTTTTTTTAAAAAAACCCTGCATAATATTAAAGAAAATAAAATATTCTAGAATCAGAGGTGCCTGGGTGGCTCAGTGGGTTAAAGCCTCTGCCTTTGGCTCAGGTCATGACCCCAGGGTCCTGGGATTGAGCCCCACATCGGGCTCTCTGCTCGGCATGGAGCCTGCTTCCCTTCCTCTCTCTCTGTCTACCTCTCTGCCTACCTGTGGTTTCTGTCAAATAAATAAATAAATAAAATCTTCATATATATATACATATATATGTGTATATATATACATATAATTGTGTGTATATATATACATATATATGTGTGTGTATATATATACATATATATATATCTCTCTCCTAGAATCAGCCAGAGAGATCACCTGCAAAAGAATGTTACTTATACTAACAGTCGACTTCTCAAAAACAACACAGGAACCCAGATTAATAGTAAATCAATATACTCAAAGTACTTGTAAAATAATGACCAGATATGGTACCATCTTCCTTCATTTCAAGCAATGCAGATATTGTGTTGTAGAGTCCTGTTACCTATTCCCACCTTGCATCAAGTGAACAATAGAGAGTAGAGCCCTTTTCCTCCCAAACAGTAAATTATGGAGAGAAGGAATATGGAGGAAGGGATCCTTAACATCTGTGCATTAAGTCTGAGGCAAACCTATGTGAAAAACTGACCAGAACTGGGATATCTGGGTGGCTCAGTCAGTTGAACATCCAAATTTTGATTTCAGCTCAGGTCATGATCTCAGGGTCACGAGCTCAAGCCCTGCCTCAGGCTCTGCACTCAGTGTGGACTCTGCTAGAGATTCTCTCTCTCCCTCTGACCTCCCCCTGCTCTGTCTCACACACCACACACACACACACACACACACACACACACACACACACACACACTTTCCATCTCTCTGAATAGATAATGAAGAAATAAAGAAATAACTTAAAAATACCCTGGCCAGAATCAACACAATGAACATTTTGAGAATTGAACTACAAAGTGGAATAGGACCAAGGATTCATACTTGTCTCTGCAGGACACAAGTCAGGCAAACCAGAATCACAGTGCAAAAACTTGGAAAACCACATTAACATCCAAACCACAGTCCACGAAAGAGCCAGAATGTGCATTCTAGACCAAAAAGGGTAGACAACATGCTAAAATAGATGTCAATAGGGAATAAACTCTCACAGAAGTCAAAATGTCCAGGAAAAAAAATTTAACTGCTCATTATACCCAAAATTATATTTATAGCCAGAATTATCATTATAGCCAGAATGAGAAAAGGTGGTCAACAGACAGAAATGCCAAGATAACAAAGAATGTTAAAATTTTCTGACAAGGACTTTAGAGCAAATATCACAGAAATATTCCACAAGGCAACCACAGACACTTGGAGAATAAAAAAAAAAAAAAAAAGTAAGTTCAGCAAAGAAATAGAAATAAAAATAAGAGCCAAATTATATTGAGACTGAAAAATGCAGTACCAAAAGAGAAAGAAACACACTTAATGGGTTCAACTCCATAACTCAGATGACAGAAGATGCAGTCAAATTAAATATAGATTGATAGAAATGATTCAATCTGAACAGAGAAAAATATATTTTTACAAAATGAACAGAGTTGAAGAACCTGTAAGGCAGTAACAAAAGGTTTAATATTGTATCATAGGAGTCCCAGAGAAGAAAGAGTCAGGGTTGAAAAAGTATTTAAATAATTATAGCTGAAATTACTTAAAGTTGATGAAAGGCACAAATTTACAGATTCGAACAAATCTCAGTTGGGACAGAGCTAAAGAAGCTTGGGGCACGTGGGTGCCCTGGCTCAGATGGTTAAGCATCTGCCTTCAGCTCAGGTCATGATCCTGGGGTCCTGGGATCAAGCCCCACATGGGCTCCTCACTCAGCAGGGAGTCTGCTTCTCCCTGTCCCTCTGCCCCTAGTCCCCTGCTCATGCTCTCTCTCTCAGTATCTGTCTTAAATGAAAAAATAAAATCTTAAAAAAAAAAAAAAAAAGAATGAAAGAAGCTCATGACTCTCAAAATTGAATCTGTGGGAACTAAAAAAATACCTTGAATGCAGGCAGAGAATCAATACATTGCATATAGGTTAAAAATAATGAAATACCAGTAAGAGTCCCGTTCAGAAATTATGGAACTAGAAGAACTGGCATAATGTTCTGCAAGCACTGAAAGGAAATAAAACCACTGTCAACTCTGAATTTTACCTCCAGCAACAATACCTTAGGAAAAATAAGTGGGAAAAATTACATTCTCAAGTGGAAGAAAAATGAGAGAATTTGTCAGCAACAAATTTGCTCTAGATTTGCTGAAAACTGATTTCCAGAGAGAAAGAAAATGATGAAGAAAAGGAAGCTAAGAACATTAAGCAAAAATCTATACAAGTCATAAGTATTTAGGTAAACATAATAGAAAGGCATTATGAGCAAAGAAATGGTAAAGACCAGGTAATGATAACAAACTGATTCTACACAATAGCAATAATGCTTAATTTGTGAATTTAAAACCTAGAACTCAAATACCAAACAATAATAACAAACAATTTGAGAAGGGTAATCAGAGATAAGGCTCTACCTAGCAGTTTTATTGTTCTGAAAAGGAAAAATATGACCTCCCTTAAACTTTATAAGTTGAATAAGAATATTAAAAGTGTTAGGCAAATCATTAAAATAATAGACTCAGGCTGTATAATGCCCATATTATTAGAGGGGGATAATGGGTAAGACAATATCAGAAGTCAAACGATCTAAATCTAAAACAGACCTTCTCAGCTGTAGGCAATGTTGCCTCCCAGAGAACATTTACTTGGCAGTGTCTGGAGTTGGCCTTTATTGTTGTAGCTCATAGGTGAGGGGGGAGTGTTGCTGCTATTGGCTACTGCTACTAAGTAGAGGCCAGGAATATGCTAAACATCGTATAATGTACAGGACTGCCCCCACAATAAATACTTATCTGGCCCAAAATATCAATAGCGCTGAGGTTGAGAAACCTTGATCTAAAAGGAGAGAGAGAAAGAGAGAAACTGAAGGAAGTAGAAAGCACAAAGTATAGTAGTAATAGATCTGAACACAGTTAGATGTAGTAAAACAATTAAAAAAAGTCAGCTGTATAACAGAACACTAAAAACAATAACTCAGGAGAAAAAAGATGGAAGACGCTATAAATTTTCTAATACTAATATGACAAAAATAAAATTTAAAGCAAGAAATATTACTAAAAAATAGAAGGTTAATTACATGGTGTTAGAAGATTTAATTTTCAAGGATGATACATAATCCTAAACTTATAAGAATCTAATAAAAACACCTCAGAGTATGTAAATATTATCCAAACACCAGGAGAAATAGAAGGAAAAACGTTGTGAGATACATTAATGCCCCTTTTTTTTATTAATATATCAAGCTGAAAAAAGCAATAAAGAGCATTTGAACAACACAATTCAAATGCTAGACTACATGCCCAGAACATCCTGAACAGTAACCCAAAAACTGGAAAATAAATAGCCTTTTAAAATTAACCATAAGTGGGCGCCTGGGTGGCTCAGTGCGTTAAAGCCTCTGCATTCGGCTCAGGTCATGATCCCAGGATCCTGGGATCGAGCCCCGCACCGGGCTCTCTGCTTGGCAGGGAGCCTGCTTCCCTTCCTCTCTCTCTGCCTGCTGCTCTGCCTACATGTGATCTCTGTCTGTCAAATAAAAAAAATAAAATCTTAAAAAAAAAAATTAACCATAAGCATAGAGAAAGTTTCAAGAAATACCCTCAACCAAAAAAAAAAAAAAGAAAAGAAAAAGAAATCTCTGATCAGAATGTATTTAAAAAAATGATAAAATGTTGAAATAAGGTATTGTATATTTGAAATTTGCTAAAAGAGTATCTTAAGTGTTCTTATCAACCCTCCCAGAAGAAAAGGCAATTATATGAGATGAAAGATGTGTTAATTAACTAGACTTCTCAATAACTCATTTCTAAACAACTCATTCCACAACATATATATCTCTATATAGATAGACAGATAGATATCTCAAATCATTACATTGTACACCTTTAAAAAAAATCACATTGTATGACCTAAAATGACCTTACTGTGTCATGATCATTACCATTTTCATGGTTGCTCTTCTTTATGTATTTATTTACTAGAGCTGAAGCCAAAGTTATAGTCTGGTCCACGAAACTTTTGGTGACGACTCTCCCACATACTTTTTCTTTCATGCCCTGTTTATTCGTTATATGAATTAAACCTTTTTTTTTTTTTTTTTTTTTTTTGCTTTCCCATTCTCTCTCCTGTACTATCAATCTTTTCTACATAGCCATGGCTCCATCTTAATCTCAGTAATTACTTTTTCTCAGAGCAGGGACAACTTCTACTATCTCTCGAATCTAGCATAATGCCTATCCCATCATAAAAATTGTTTTAATACAAAAGGAAAAGGGAGGCAGGGAGTAAAGAGAAGAGGGAAGATGAAGAAAGAGAATGAAAAGACGGGGGGTGGGGGGGGAGCAGAAATCTGAATCCAAGTGCTTTTAAGTGGATTGACGTTTTCTCTGTAGACTTAAGTCCAACTTCCTAACTTTGCTTTATGAATACCACACTTTGAAGAAAACGAGTGATCATGCTCTTCATTCTCTCTGTAGAAGGATCCCTCCTTATTTTGAGGAGAGGGAGAGTCTGCAAGCCTTTGTTACTTATTACACAGAGACATTTCAAAGGCGTACTATAGAGAAAATGAGTTTGGACTGGATCTCTCTCTTCTACACGGCTGCCAGCAGTGGAGAAGGAAAACAACAGTATTATAAATGTGATTTTATTGTCCTTTTACTATTAGGCGGGTAGCACATTTGGTCCCAACACTTACCCAGATTGTTAGTAAATGAAAGAGAGAGCCATTCAAGGTTGGGAGGAATCCAATCAGCCCTGTCATTAGAAAAACACATTACCTTGTGCTCTGATTCCATCAAGTCCCAAACATTGATTTAGCTAAAACATAGGGGAAACAAGTCTAGGGCTGGGTTCTCATAGTTAAAGAATATAGACATACTGAAAAAAAAAATATGTATACTCTCTAAATGTAAATTTTGTTTTTTTCCTTTATGACTCCACAGACCTGGCCCCGTTTCCACAGAACTGGAGAAAGCCCAGGATAAAAGGATATAGAGCCACTGAATAGAACAAAGAGATGGAAAACCAAGTTCCAATGAACCTAAATAAGAACAGCCTCTTCCAGTAAACCTTGGAAAGAACTCTCTCTATAGTTATGCTCATTGAAGTTCATTCCAGATGGTTTATAGAAGGGATTGTGTGGTTTTTATTTAGTTTATATAGTTGTTTAGGAGGGATGTCTGCTCTCTGTACCCACCTTTCCTAGCATACTGCTAAGCATAGAGCAGATGCTCAAATATCCTTAGGAGTTAGTCCTGGGAATGAAATTTATGATTTATGGGGAGAAGAATTATACCATGATCAGAGGTTTGAGTTCTAGAAAAGTTGGGCTCTGGGTTCTGATCTTGTAGTGCAAAGACACCTTCACAGAACTGACTCAATTTCGGGGTCTCAGTTGATTTATCTATTCATTAATTTTAATTGGAGATGTTTTGGGTATTTAGCAGGGCTTTAGTGAGTAAGGATCAAAAGCAATAATTATTGCAAAAATTTTGGTGAAGTACAAAGTGCTATAAAGAGGTAAAAGAGTAAGAACAGAGATACTAATGGTAGTAGTCACAAGAAAAAAAAAAAACATTATTAAAAGGAAATAAGAAAGAACCTGAAAAGACACATTTAAACCAATCAGTGAAAAAAGCTAGAAACTATCAAAAGTGACTATTTCATTTATAACCAAATAGCTTTAAAAATACTTGAAACTGAACACCATAAAATTTTAAAGAATTGAATATAAGATGCCATTTGTCATTTCTATACAGGAAGCCACGTTAAACTAAGTATCTTTCAAATCATCATACATAGCAGAATATGTGGTAGAAAGCGGGATCTGTTCTTCATTGACTATCCAAAATCCTTCAGTAGAAGCCCGTTCAAATGGGTTAGATCTGTGGCAATGTTTGAAAGGATCCTAAAGACCAAGGAGAAATTTATGAAGACAGGTGACTGTAGTTCTGTATCCTCAATGGAAATGAGCCTATAAATCCTATCAAACAAGTCAACCAATATTGTCATAGAAAAGAAGTTTCTAAAGTTCAAAATTATATTTTGTGACATTTTCTATATTCTGAAATGTAACAATTAGTAGGTGAGAACTTCAGTTAGTTTCATTAAAGACAGTCATTGCTTAATTTCTGTAACTGTATAGTCCAAAATGTGGAATATAAACTCAAGAACTTGTGTGTATATAGTTTGCATATAATGGCTAAGAAAAAGTTACATAGTAAACATCCCAAGTTGCTTTAGTAAGATATAAAGGTTTGATAGAGTGACACAGAAAGTAACAGTTAATCTCTTGCATCAAGGAAATGCATAGGTTGCATTTCCTTCTTCCTAACAGTAAGTATATTATTACTAGGAAACAATGTATAGAGTTTTCATTTTCCATCATTGGATGATCCATGGATCAGGGAGATCATCTCAATACCTAATTATAACTAACATCACACATTTACTGAGAATTAACTCCTTCAAATTATAGGAGTGGTAAGATCCCTGTTAGTATTATATTGGTACAGCTACAGCTAGTGCTTATGATAAAACTGATGAAAATCTCAAGTATGAATTTGCAATAATCATGAGAAAGAACTAAGAATCTGCATAAGCATCTCATAAAACCAATTAGGGTGGTAGAGTACGTTAACCCAGGAAGGAGAATGAAGACGATCAGAATCAGGGAAAAAAGGATGTTAAGATCAAGTACAAATGTCCCCGTTAGTCCCACTTATCTAAGGATTTCATCAAATCTCTAGTGGAAGATTTGACATTTATTAGTCAAAATCTCTTTATACATTCAAATGTACACTTTGAATGGTGAGCTTTATATTATGTGAATTATATTTCTTAATTAAAAAAGTCTTTATTTACATATAACTATAGAAAATACACATAAGTATATAAATACATATTTAATTCATATCTATTTTTAAATTGAGATATATAATTCCTATAACACAAAATTATATATAGATATATATTTATTTTTTATCTTTGTGAATATGGGTGAACCTATATCATTTTAACAAAATCAGCAGTATTTATATAACTATAATTTTTCATTATTGTAATAAATGTCATTTTATCAATATGAAATAATTTTTATTAACAAAATAAAGTTTTAATCTAAGAGAATCCTTAGGTAAAGAGATAAAGAGATATCATTAGGTTATGTGTATAAGCCAAGTACATCCCACTGCAATCAAACTTACATAGTCACAGTAAGCATTTTAGATGAACACAAATTCCTCAAAAAAAAAAATAGTGTCAATACAAGTACTGTGAGTGTTCGATTACACCACACACATCTCACTAACACTAACACATCATAAGAATCCAGTTTGTCTTCCTAAAAATTTCTGAGTAAAACAAAGCCTTGTTCCCTAAAACTCTAAGAATTATCTATTTTATACATTTCCAATAGGATCCAACCTATGGATTAGTGTGATCCTTACTCTCTCCATATATTTACAGAAAGAGCAATTGTAAGTAAAAGGTATATTAAAAAGCAGGCAGAGCCGAAGTCCCTGGATCCAGCTGCACTGCTCCTGCCCACCTGAACACTGTGCTTCAATTTACATCTCCTATTAGTATAAAGGAGAGATTTTCCTTACTGTCAGATAGTACTCTGACTCCATTCTTAACCTAAAAGAGATAAAGTATCTATAGTCAATAATGAAAGTTAGCAGTTTCTATGCCCCCTTTAATTTCAGGGTAGAGCAGGTGAAAAGACGTTGATTAAAACTGAGTACACTTAGGACAAAAAGATGTTTTAACTTCTTGGCAGCACATGACTGACACCCATTCCATGTTCGTAGAACAGTGTGTCTTGACTTCCTGGCAACCACATTATCCTATTTCTTCTTCTACTTCTCTGCCCATATATCCTTTGCTGTTCCTTGTCCTACCAAATTTTAAATGTTAGAGTTTTGACGGACTAGAACCCAGGTCATGTCTTCTTATTCCATACTCTCTCCTTAGGGATTTCAGCCATGGCCTCAAGAGCCACATGGGTGATCATCTCCAGTATTTTGCACCAGCCTAGTTTATTTCACAGTTTAAAATTTATGGAGTGCCAAATGTCTGCTTAATATCTCTACTAATTTTCAATCTGGCTACCTCGAATTGTACACTTCAAAGACACAGGAATCAGTCTAGGCATCTTCCTCTCCCTATTCGGTTCATTTCAGCACACATTACTTTGCATCTCAAACACTCTTAAACACCCTCTTACCCAAAGCTGATTCTCTATTGCCCCTCTGAGTTAAGTCAGCATTGGCCTAATATCCTATCCACCCCTGGCCTCAAAGATTGATTCTCTACATTTCAGGTTGAGTTATTTTGAAAGAACCAACCGTGATATACCCCTGCTTAAAATCCTAGATCTCCATTGTTCTTAAAATACAGATCAAAATATTTCAACTATAAATCCTTGCAAAATCGAACCCTGCTTACCTCACCATCCTCACCTTCAACATCTCTTCCATGACTCTGTGCTGTAACTATACTGGCTTTCTTTTTGGTCTCCAAATATTCTGTGTTCCTTTCTGCTTCAGAATCTTTTCTCACTTTGTCAAATCTGCCTGGAATGATCTTTCACACACTCTCCTCATTTACTGAGTTAATTCATCTTTTATGGTTTGTCAAATTTCCTTAAGAAAGCTTCTGGAGACAAGAACAGGTTTCCCTGTGTTTTAATCCACCTGGGTTGCTATAAGAGAACACCACAGCCTGGGTAGCTCATAAACAACAGAAATTTGTTTCTCACAGTTCTGGAGGCTGGAAGTCAGAGATGAGTGTACCAGCACGGTTGGATTTTGGTAAAGGCTTATAGACTTCTCTCTAGACATCTTCTCACTCTGTCCTCACTTAATGGAGGGGGCAATGTTGTTCTTGGGCCTCTTTTATAAGGACACTATTCCCATTTATAAGTGTTCCGCCTTTATAACCTATTTATTTACCAAAGGCTCTATCTCCTAATACCATCACATTAAGCATTAGGATTTTGACATATGAATTTTGAGAGGGACACAAATATTCAGACCATGTCACCTTGTTTTATGTCCTCTTAGCACTCTCTGCTTGACTCCTTTGTATACTTATTACAACTGTACTTAAGCAATTGTGCTATTAATACTTGTCCACACTAGAATATAAGCTACAAGAGAGCATTTCTATCTTATTCACAGTTTTAACCTCAGGGCTTTCTTTACTACTATATTCCAGGAGCATGGCAAATAAGATCAATAAATATCTGTTGAGTTAATGATTAAAGAAATAAGGAAAATCTTTTTCTTTCAGAACATTTGTAGAAATGGCAGTCCACTTGCTATCTAGTATGCATGAAATAAATTATCATCAACAGGTAGAATAAACTGGGTGACATTTTATAATCATTCCTTGATCTAATCTCCTAAGAATTCTCTCAAAAATAAATCCAAAGCTGGTTTCCCATTTTTATATTTGTTCCTGTTCATGTAACTCTCAGCAAAAGCCCTATTTCCCAGGTTAAATCAAGGAACTTATGTTTAGAAGATATTGCTCCAGTAATTAGAAAACTGAAATAAAAATTCAAGTATTTAATTTATGTTATTAAAAAAAGTCATAACCACTCCAACTTGTGAAATGTATCTCAGGAGTATCTAGGGCAGTGGTAAAGGGTCATAGATATGTTGTAGCATTCAGTGAAGTAGAAACAAAAGTCATCGAATATCACCCCAAAACTTTATTAACTTGGGTATATTTTTCAGAAAGCCTCCAGGAGCAGGCAGATGGCATTCTCTTATTTGCACTATTCCACTGCAGAGAACTAAAGTTTAAACTATCAGCTACCTGCCATTTCTGGAATTGCTGCAGATAAAAACTCTTTGATGATTTCAGTTTTCTGCCGCTTGCTTGCAGGCTTTCAGAAAATAATTGCTACCATAAGAAACACTACTGAAATTGACAATAAACTGAATTTGGCTGGAAGTACATTGTAATTCTGTTCTATATTGGTGAGCTGCACTGCTGGGACGAGTGTTTGTTTAAAACCAAAACACCAAACAAAGCTCTGGCTTTTATGAAAATGCAGAGAAAATCATCTCTGATATATTTATGGCTACTACAATTGAAATTGTTTATTAGAAAGATAACATTAACTGCTTCTTCAAGTGGATTATTTGGGGAGTGTAAACCATTCCCAATATACTTAGATATGTTTGGAATGGTATAGAAAAGACAAAGAAACAAGTGTGAGTGAAGCATTTTGTGGAAAAGAAATAAAGACAGGCATGGGTACAGGGGAAAAGTAAGACAGAAGGGGGGAAAAAATAAGACAGGGGAAAAAATAAGAAAAGGAGACATGAGAAATAACATAAAATAAGTTGAGAGAAGTTATTAAAAGAGTAGAGAAGGGAGATTAAAGAATAAAGAATAGATCAAGATATATATTCATGATCAAAATAGTCAAGCCCAATATGAAATAAATGTAACATCTCCACCAGGATAACATCTTCCCAACTAGAAGCCATTACTAACGAGAACTGAGTTTTTGATAAGCGATTTAAGGCAAGAAGATAGAGAACAGTCTATTTTAGAGAATTCCAGAATATTGTCTTGGTCCCATAAGAGTCAGTTAAAATTGTGTAATCTTGCAGATAAGGCTGAATCCTAGCTCAATTCATCTAAAAGTTCCAAAGGTTTGGTTCCTTGCTTAATTCCCTACAAGTTTACCAATGATCCAATATACATACCATAACAATGCATATACTACAGTAAGCAATCAAAATATTAAGGGAAAGAAGGCAAAAAGAAACCTCAAGACAGCAAATTTGATTTTACCTGGACTTACTAGGGTCTGTACCTCCTGCTGATTGATGTCATATATTTGTGATATGAAGGACATGTCCATAAGCAATAACATTTTTTTAAATTAAGTGGATTGTATCACGGTAAGTTGGTACCTAGGATATTGCCACTGTACTTTCCAAAGTCTTGATAAATCAGGTACATACCAAAATTATTCCTATATGTATTAACTAAGGAGCAACTCAAAGTAAAATGTTCTAAGAGAAGAAAGGCAGATTGTCACAAGGTAGCCCTGATTTAATAAGGAATACAAATATACTTATCCAAGAGAACAAAGAGGTGAGGTGCAGTGGCAAATATAGATTGAGTCTTTCTTTTCTTAGTTTAACTGGGGTGTCCATAGCACTCCCCAAGTTATATTAAAATCTCACACTTTTCAGTCACTTCTTAATGATCTTATTCTATTATCTTCACCTGATCTTCAAATGCAAATAATATTTACTCAGTACTCTACATACTAGGTGTTCCAATAAGCACTTTCAATTATATCCCATATCTACTCTTCCCACAAACCAATGGAGGATTAGTAATCCTATTTTACAAAAGAAGAAAATTTAAGGCTGAAATTAAATAATTGAATCAAGAGTAATAGTTATGTTGTGGTAGGGGGTGACTTCTGAAATGCCTAGATGATGAGCACAGTAAATTCTTTCCTTAAAAAGCAATGATAAAACCAGGAAAAAACTGTCAAAACAAAAACTTCTGGACTCTGGACATTGGCAAAGGACAAACAGTGAACTGAGAAGCATTTATTCTAGAAAAACTCTTGAACCTTAATAAGAAGAAAGATCTGTTATGTTTTAACCTGGCAATACTTCTATAATGTTGAAATAGAATAAAGATAAGAGCCACATGTGGGAAAAGCATGACAAAATTCAACACCCAGTAATAATAAAACCCCTCAACAAATCAGGAATAGAAGGAAATATCCTCAACTTGATAAAAGAAATTCATAAAACTCTGCGGCTAAGATTATACTTAATAGTGAAAGATAGGATATTTCCCCTAACATCAGTAACATGGCAAAGATTTCATTTCTCATTACTTCTATTTAACATTACATTAAAAATTCCAGGGATGCCTGGGTGGCTCAGTCGATTGGGCGGCTTTCTTCGGCTTGGGTCACTATCCCAGGGTCCTGGGATCAAGTCCCGCATTGGGCTCTTTGCTCAGCCAGGAGCCTGCTTCTCTCTCTGCCTCTGCCTGCTACTCTGCCTGCTTGTGTGCTCTCTCTCTCCCTCTCTCTCTCTCTCTCTCTGACAGATAAATAGATAAAATCTTTTAAAATAATAAAATATATTAAGTAAAATTAAAAAAAAAAATTCCTGTCAGTACAACCAGACAATAAAACTCAACAAAATCAGAAAACAAGAAGTAAAACTATCTTTCTTCATAGGTGATATAATCTTGTACTGAGAAAATCTTAAATAATCCCTCCCCCTCAAAAAAAAATTAAGTCAGAGTATAAGATAAATATAAAAAAAAATCAATTGCTCTTCTATACACAAGCAATGAACAATCCAAAAATGAAATTAGGAAAATAATTTCATTCCAAATAGCACTCCAAAATTAAGCAATTACAATTAAATTTAAGGAACAAAAGGGCGAAGCTTCTACACTAAGAACTATAAAATATTGCTGACAGAAATTAAAGGAGACCTAAATACATGGCGTGGTATTCTATGTTCATGGATTGGAAGATTCAACAGCATTAGGATGAATTCATCCCACACCGATCACCCAGATTCAGTGTAATCCCTATCAAATCTCAGCATGCTTTTTTGCAGAAATTGGGCACTCAATCTATATATGGAAATGTATGATCTGAAGAGAAACCACAGTGTGTGTATATAGAGAGAGAAATGTAAAAGATCCTAATGGCCAAGACAATTTTGAAGAACAAATTTGGAGGACTAATACTTTGCAATTTTAAAATATATTACAAAGCTACAAGAATCCAGACGTGTTATCAACATGACAGAGAAAGATCAATGGAAAAGAAGAGAATCTAAAAATAACTCATATTTATGGTCAATTCATTTTTGATGAAGGTATCAAAGTAACTACATGAGGAAAATGTAATCTTTTCAACAAATTGCTTACTGAGACATTGGATATTCACACATGAAAAAGTTAACATAGATCCTTACCTCACATCATATACAAATATTAATTCAAAATAGATTCTAGACCTAAATACATTAAAGACTTAGCTAAAATTGTAAAACTTTTAGAAGACAACATGGGAGAGAGTCTTCATACTTTCGGTAAAAATCTCTTAAATACATCAACAAAAGTAGAATTCATAAAAGAAAATAGCAATTTGAACATCCTCAAAATTAAGCACTTTGCACTTCAAACTACTGTGGGGGGGAAAAAAAGCCACACCACAAACTGAGAGAGAATACTTAACAAATCATACCCCCGAGAAAGGATTTGTAACTACAATTTGAAAGGTAAGGCATACTTACAGCTCAGCAATAAGAAACAAATACCTGAATTATTTTAAATGGCAACAGATCTGAAAAGAATAGACATTTTCCTGAAGGACATAAATGAATAATAAAAAACATTAAAAGACAGCATCATTACTCATTAGGTAAATGAAAATCAAAACCATAATGAGATGCTACTTTACTTCCACTAGAATGGCTATAATGCAGACAATAACAAGTATTGAGCAGGATATGCACAAACTGGGAACACTCACTTTTTGCTGTGTGGAAATGTAAAATGGTGTAGTCACAATGGAAAATAGTTTGGAAAAATTTTTAAACATTAAGCAACATTTTGCTATACAACTCTGCCATTTCTATTCTAGGAGTCTGCACAAGAAAAATGAAAAGAAACTATGCATACGGAAGCTTGTACACGAACAGTCACAGCAGTATTACTTACAATAGCCAAAAGCAGAAACAACCCAATATCCATCACCTGATGAATAATTAAACAACATATATATCCACACAATGGAATTTTATTCAGGGAAAAAAGGGAACTACTAATACATGTTACAACATGGATAAATCTTATTTGAGATTATGCTAAGTGAAAAAAGCTGGATGTAAAAGAACATAAATGTATGCATCCATTTACATGAAGTGTCCAGAATAGACAAATTTATAGAGACAAAAGCTAGATATTTGTTGCCTAAAGCTGGAAATGGGAACAAGTGACTTCAGAAAAGTATGAGATCTCTTGAGGCTCGTGAAAATTTTAGAAAACTGAATTGTGCTGATAGTTGCCTAACTTTGTAAATTTATTAAAAACCATTGAAATGTACATATACTATGAGTGAATTTTATATTAGGTAAATTAGACCTCAACAAACCTGTTTTTAAAAAACAATAGCCACAGTGTATTAGCCACATCTTTTTTCATGCAAATTCTAAATAAATGTTTTAAACATTTTTTTAATCTTCAAGTCTTCAGAAATATTTGTTACTTTCAGATAAAGAAATTGAAACGAACTTAAATAACATGTGCTAGCTTTCTCAAATAGTAAAAGGGAAGTTAGAATTTGAAATTACTTATGAATTAAAACCCCATGACTTTAACCACGTTATACTGCCTAGTCTCAGAATAATTTCTTAGTTGGCACCTGGGTGGCTCAGTTGGTTAAGCGTCTGCTCGGGTCATGATCCTAGGCTCCTGGCATAAAGTCTGGCATCCTTCTCTCGATCTCTGTGTCAAATAAATAAATAAAATCCTAAAAAAAAAATTCCTTAGTTATGTTAGTTATGTTAAGTAATAAGTCTAAGTGAAGTACAGTGTTCTTTTAATACACCATGGTACTCTTCTGTTATAGGCTGACTGGTGTTCCCCACCCCAAATTAATATGTTGAAGCCCTAATTCCCTGTACCTTAGAATATGACCTTATTTGGAGATAAGATCTTTAAAGAAGTGATTAAGTTAAAATGAAATCTTTAGAGTGGTTCCTAATCTGATCTGCCTGATGTCCTTACAAGAAGAGGAAATTAAGACACACAGGGAGACTCCAGGGATGCAGGAGAACAGAAAAAAGACCACAATAAAAGATAGCAAGAGGGTGGTCATCTGCAAGCCTTGAAAAGAAGTCTCAGAAGACACAAAGCCAAGGGTACCTTGATCTTAGACTTCTAGCCTCTAGAACAGTGGGAATATAAATTCGTATATTTAAGCCACCCAGTTTACAGTATTTGGTTATGGCAGCCCTAGAAAACTAGCATACCCTCTAAGGCCATCGTGGTAGCCACAAGGCAAAATAAATATTGAAAATTACTGAATTAAAGGTAATTTAAGGGATAATTTCTTTACTCTGTCTTTTCTTTAAATACCCAGTTTTTCTACTACATGGATAGAATCTGATTATCATTCATTACTGTCACACATACTAAATTTGGGTAAATGAGTATTTTCTGAAGACCTAAATAAATGGATTGGTGAGCAAATATTCTGAACGCTTCATTTCTTACACTCCAATGTAAATATTTATAAATTACTATGTGTTTGTTTTCCCCCATATTCCCTACTCATTTACTTACTTATTTTATACCACTGAGGTACTACTGTGTAAATTTTGGCTGTTGGACTCAGAAGCAATCCAGAGGGTTAACTAAGCCTCCAGGATACTTCCATTTTATCACAGAATGTATCACCTGCAAAAATATATAGAAAACCTGTATACATATGTACACACACCTCAGCCCTTTGCTGTGTCTGTATTGATTTCTCCTATAGACCTCATTTCATAATGTGCCCTGAAAATTAAATCATCTATTTAGTTCCAATATGACCTAAGAATTTAATTGGATTTGTAGGCAGTAATTTATGTAATATTAATGGATACTTTTCAAAAGTAGCTAATTAACAGCTGACCTTTAATTTCCCTTTTAAAGAAAAGGAACTGAGCATAATGAAAAAAAAAAACCAAACAAACAAAAAGAAAGAAAGAAAGAAAGAAAGAAAGAAAGAAAGAAAGAGAGAAGAAAAACTCCAACCCTTTTCTCCCCTCCTAACAGTAGTGTAGATTTAATTAGCAGAAAGACAGCATCCATCAGGGACGTTTGGAGAGCTGTGTGATACATTATGTATCTGATTACTTTACGCCTATGAAAATGGCTAAATAATTTAAATGCAATTCAATAAAAATGTATTTTCAATGGGAAACTTAGGAGTTGGATGATATAGTAAAAGCTTCCTATAACACAAAGATTTTATAAGACACTGCTATGAAAATTCAGAATAAAAGATTACATTTTGTTTCCCCCCTTTACGTAGCTAGCTTTCTTAGTTTTGTGTTGTTTTCGTAACAGCCTAGCATAAATACATATTACATTATCTGGATGCATTGTGAAAGAAAGTGTAAGAATTCAGCATTACCATTACAGTTAAGACACACAGATAGAATTGCCTTCTTTGTGTGATCACTTTTTAAAAGTTTGATTCTAATGTGCCCAAGACCCTACTGAAATGGGCCAACCTTTCATTCATCCACAAAAGATTAATGGCCTTGTTTTCCTCTAGCCCTCAGTCAGAATATTTAGCCCCTCCTAGAACTGATTTTCCATGTTATGCAAAGTATGTCAGTGGGCTTATATAATTCCCTAGTGGGAAGGGATTTATCTCTGATAAAAGTACCGAAACCATCTTCACTAATTGGCCCCTTTGTTGGCAGGCAAAGCAGAGAGGCCAAGGACTAGATGGGCCATGAAAATTTAGCTACAAGCTTCTTCTAAAAGTTGTCCCTGTACGTCAGCAATGATGCTAGCTGGTCCAGGAACGTGGGGGAATGACTCTCTACTCTAACAGAATCTATTCTGTGGATAAATAAAACAGTGCTATTTATCTTAGATGGTGCCTAATAATGTATCTTCCTCATTCACTATATTATCTCACTTACATAATTAACAGTAATTATTCACCTACATAATTACTAATTCAAGATCTCTATAGATCAGTTTTACACAAAATGAGGTCCCTGAATCACCTGCATCAGTTTACTTTAAGTGTCTGTTTAATATGCAGATTTCTGGGTCCTGCCCCAGAATCAGATTCTGCCTTTTGAAAAGGCCCAGGGGTAAGCCGGAAGCATGCTGAAGCTGTGGCACCATGGCTTTGATGATGAGATTTAAGCTGTACGGGGTCTTCAAAAGCTCTTCTCCTCAGAGAGTAGCTGCATCTTGTGCTCTTAAAGCACATAAATCTTATAACCAAATGTCACTAAGAAAAAGGTTGAGAATTGAAAATCAATATCACAGTTTTCCCTGGAACATCTTAATGGTCAACCCATTTGATTTCAGCCTCTTACCATCACAGAAGATTATTGAAGGAAATTCTATGATTGTTCTCACTTTGCTAATGGCCCATTAACACCAGTTTATTGATTTGAAGAAGTTTTAATTCCTTGAAAAAAAAAAAATTACCTAGAGCCAAAAGACATGGATTCTAGCCCTGGTTTGCTGTGTACCGACCGTCTCTGAGCCCTTGGGCAAGAAAGTTCCTCACCATGTGCCTCCCCTCCCTCACCTGTAAATTTAACTTGGTAATACTTGTCTAACTTAAATGTACACAACTAGTGGACTAAATTATTTAATATTTCTTAGTCTCATGCCAATGATTTTTTCCAAATTTTCCTAAAAAGATTTAATATAAAAAGACTGTGAAATAATTTTGTAATATTATATACAATTATAAAATAGAATTCTCAGTTTTCTCTTTTCTGCTGTATTCTATATAGACTGATAAACCTGGTCCAAAATGTCAGTATGAAGGAAACTGCTGGATCCTTTCTCCCTATTGGTATTGTTTAATTGTTGGTTTGAGATCTTTTTTGGATGCTGTCCTTAGAATGAGGGGGACTGCTATTCTGGAGTCTCTTGCCTCCCATGACAAAACAAAGTTGCATTACTGAGAAATTCAGCATTGAGGAAATGAAATTGAACTACCACAACAGAATTATATTTACCTTCAAACTAATTAAACCATATTTCTCCAGGAAAATGGGTACAAAAATCTTCTCTGTCCTAAAAGTTTGTCATTTACCTATATAGTACTACCATTTAGATGAGGACACAAAATAGTCACAGTGTGCAAATATTAGACTACTGAAAAATTTGGCAAGGAGAAAAAATGACAATAGGCTAAGACATTTGGCTAGTGAAAAACAGAACTTCTTCATGCATCTCAAAAGATTACTTTATGTAACTGGATGAAATTTCTGGTGACATTTAAAATGTAAAGTCTCCCAGGACAGACAATTTTTATATTTTGTATTCTGTGGACTTCCTTATAACATGACAGCTTGTTCAATGAATGTCTTTGACATTGGTTATAAATTTATGCTGAAAATAATTGTCTCACTTTATTTGATTTATCTCTTTTTAAAGGAACTACCCAGATATGTTTACAAAATGCAAAGGAAAAAAAAAAACCAACTCAATTGTGTTGTAAAATTTTTTCTCCTTTTTAACTTTAAATTTAAGTCCAGCAGAAAAAAATAATAAAATTAGTTATGTAGCCAAGCTGAATGAGTAATACTCTCAACCAAGTGAGTCTCTGCCTGCACCAAACTGGGAGATCCCAAAAGTACACAGGGATATTCAACTGGTCCCATGAGAACGCTCTACGACAGATTCACTTCCGGGGGTCTTTTGGACTGCAATTCATGATTCTTAACACAAATCTATCTTTGAAAATGGGAAGAGTCAGCTCAGTCATAGGCTCTGGATTGTCTTCTCCACAATTCAGACTTGGAACCACAGTGCCATTCATACTTTTCAAGGGTGTTTGGTCTTGGGTTTATGCAAGAAAATAGGACTGGCCCCTTCCTTCCCTAAAAGTACCAAGGAGACCTTTTTTTCATTTTTCGTGCAAATGAAGGAGAAAGTAGAATATTTCTGAATAAACAGAAACCCTGGAGGAGACAGTCACTCACTACTAGCCTTTCAATCAGGGACCGGATCACTCAAAATTATATTGACTAAAAGGGGGTATTGACTGCTGTGGGAAATCCTCTGTATTTGAACTCCGTTGTATGCTTACAAGTTTGTATCATATTTTTTATGAGTTAATCAAATAAACAGAGTTAAAAAATGATGAAGAGATTAATGGGGATATTCGATTGTAAAACATACACAATCTTTTTTAGAGTAAACGTGACTTTTCTCCTTTTTTATTTCCTTTTAAAGGACAAATATTCATCATTTTAATATTCTTTTTCCTCATTACTATACCGCCCTACATTAGTACTGCCTCAAAAATCAGAACAACAGAAGTCAACATATTCAATTAATGAACTGAGCCCGAATAAACGGACAACCATGTCAGAAGCTCAAAACCAGCAGCATGTGTGTCAGTAACATGGTTCAGGTAAGCTGCTTTCTTTATGAGGCAACGAGCTAGGCTTCAATTGCCCAAATTTTCAATAGGTTCCTTAGCACAGAGGTCTTTATCAGTAGTGGACAGCCATAAACAATTTGTTCCTAAGCCAAAAGAAGAACTTGGCAACCTAGTGCTGTCATTATTGCTATTGCTATTGACTGTACAACTGCTTGACAAAACTGCCAAAATGGCCACCTTCTCTGTATACTATGTTTTCGGTTTTTTTAACTGTAACTCACCAATCTGTATTATCTTGCTAACTCTCTTCCTATGCATTGAGCCATGTTTCTAGCTTATTAAAAAAAAAAAAAAAAAAAAAAACACACAAAAAACAGGGTTATTTTGGAAATGGATAACACACAGGGAGTGTATATAGCCCTAAATGTAGTAACATTTACAATTATAAAGCTCTGGAGGGAAAAACAAACTTAGATTAACTATGATCTACTCTGGAGAGTTTTTAAATTACCAACCCCAGTGAGAAACTAGTGGTGACATAGAACAAAATAAAACACAAAACCCACCATCTAAAATGGACATAAGTTTGGGTATTAAGAAGAAAACTTCCACCTAGGAACAGATGAGATGTATGATGGTGGTGCCATCTGCAGTCATTAGAATATGGATTAGCTCTTCAGCTCTCTTTCTCTCTGTCAGCCTGAGTGATCACAGAGATATTTGCTTCTCAGTTAAGTAAACTAGCTAATTATCATACTAAGAGTCTGATTTTCTAAAAGGACAATGGAAAAATCCATTTCAAAACTAGAGAGAGAGATTTGTAAGGCAATATCCTTTTCAATCCTTTTAGGATTGGAGGGGGAAACCATAATGATTCTTGACAAGTATACACCCTGAACTTCAATCCACACCTCCAAATATTCCAAGTACTTTCAACACAGAATCATGAAGAAATGAACTTGTGAAGATAGATTCTTTTCTTTTCAGCTTTTCCTTCCCAAAATGTCTCGCTTTATACAACTGTCTTTCAGCAAACCGTCTACTCCAATAGTCAATACATTGGAAATTTTTCAGTGGTTTCTCTGCACACATTTAAAGAACTAATTGCACTGATACATAGTTAAATTCCGTCTTTGAGTGAGGGTAAATTTCACTAACTGTGCGTGGAAACAGGAAACTGCTGTCCTGTTCCTACAAAAAAATTCCGCCAAATATTTTAAAGAAATACATACAAATAATTCCACTGACGTTTACTGGCAAAAACAAACAAAAAACAGGCACACTGCAGTCCATTAAGAAGAGCACAGATGCCACAAAACAGTAAGCACGCATTGCTCTCAATGTTCAATCACAATCTCAACAAAAGGAAAGTCCTTATGAGATCTGCATGAGATTACGCAACCATCCTTTACTAGCCAAAGAAAGGTAACATTTTAGCCTAATTCTCCTGGGTGCCTTACCTCTGGTTGAACAAAATTGAGTCCCATTTAGCTGCCTGTTATGCTGCTGCTCATAAATTGCTGTTCTTTCTCCACCTCCTCCTTAATTTCCTCCTGTGTGTTCAGCTAATTGCTTGGGAATGCCATTATTAAAACCCAAATTAGAACTTTCCCACTAACCCAACACCCTCTCAATTCTCAAAACACCTGGGCTAAATGTTGCCTTCTCTACATTTCACTTCAGAGATTCATCCTCAGGTTAGCTTTAAAACAACTCTGACCCTGAAAACAGGGGTGGGGGGGGGGGGTTGGGGTGGGACGGAAGGTGTCAAAGATAGAAACAAGCATCATTTGGCCCCAGATAACTTTGGATGTTGGATTGACCAACTGTGATACTTACATGCCATCTGAGGTTTGCACTCGTGTTTGTCTTAGGCTGTGAAAGATGCCAAAGAAGACAGTTTTGTCTGAAGGAATACAATCTTCAAGACAGGTGATATCATATATTCAAAATGTAAACATTAGAGAAGACACCAAGTACTTTTCATAGATTGGGCTGTATTAATATTTGACTGATGGAGGGGCGCCTGGGTGGCTCAGTGGGTTGAGCCTCTGCCTTTGGCTCTGGTCATGATCCTAGGGTCCTGGGATCGAGCCCCGCATTGGGCTCACTGCTCAGCAGGGAGCCTGCTTCCCCCTCTCTCTTTGCCTGACTCTCTGCCTACTTGCCATCTCTCTCCGTCAAATAAATAAATACAATCTTTAAAAAAAATCAGTATTTGACTAACAGAAAAAAATGGTAGACTATGAGAAGAACCTGGATGAGTTAAAATCTCTGATAAGCAATCAATTTCTCACCTATCCAACTGAGAATCACTATTTCTTTAAAAAAAGATTTAGTGAGGGTCTCTTGTATGAGTGCTTTGAAAAATATTGAAACTCGGAAAAAATAATGTTAATAAAGCATGTCACCAAGACGGTCTTTAACAGATATTAATGAACCGAATAAGTGAGTTTCAAATATGCACTTTCCTGTAACTTTCATGGCACATACATTTTTCACTATTTCCTCTGACTTTTCTTTAGATAATACTAGTTTTATGATAAAAATCCCCAATATTGTTTAGAGATAAAATTGTTTTTAACATCTAGCTTTTGTTTTTGTTTTTGTTTTTTTCTTCCACTGAACTTAGTTGGTAATCAGTTATCTGAATGAAATAGCTGCCTTTTCAGTGATCTGAAAGACACTTTCTGCCTCGCTGGGCCTTTGCAATTCCTACACAAATATTCTGGCCGAGGCCATTCTAAAGCATCATTTGTGATAATAGGTGTTTACTTCCAGGTGTGTCCCTCTCAGTGTAGAGGCCCAGCCTGTACCTCACATAGGAACTACACTCTAGTTCATAACATAGTTGAACTTCACAATTCCCTGCGCCCAAACAGGACTTCAAATTAAAGGGCTAATGGATAATTTTTACAAAAGCTGTACTTTGGTTAAAAGAAAGGGCAAGGGACTCCAAATAAAGGGGTAGTCAAATTTAACCTTTGAATCACAGAAATTTGTGTACAGCAGGCAATTTCATGATATTCTTAGCTAGCATAGTAACCTTATTTTTAAGATGATGAAACTGAGACTTAAGGAAATAAAGGTGACCTAGTTTATCTTTCACTTTATATCCTTTCCAAGGTATACAGCATAGAATTACTTGGAAATCTTATGTGAACCATAGTGCCTGGCAACCAACTCTTGATTTCAGCTCAGGTCATGATCTTAGGGTCCTGGGATCAAGCCTTGCATCTAGCTCTGTGTTCAGTGCAGTCTGCTTGAAGATTTTCCCATTCTCCATTTCCCATTCTCCCTCTGCTCCCATACCCCGACTCATGCTGTCTCACATATATATATATATATATATATATATATATATATAAATTTATTATTTATATATTTAAAGATATTAAGAAAAGAAAACTCATGAGAACCTTCCTTATCAGAATGAACTAAATCCCAAAGATAAATTGATCAAAGCTGATTTCAGAACTGGGGTCTTTCTTTCTTATGTACTCTCATTTTTTCTGGGTCCCTACTGAATTCTTCACATTTATAAAGCAGTATTATTTTAGAGGCATGTTAGACAATGAATCTATCAGGTGCTTCCGTCCTTGGTAACACATATTGCTTAAGGATCTTTTATTAGCCCAAAGCAGGAGTTGACCATGGCAAATGATTGAACTGTAGTTCTCAAATGCAATTGTACATCAGGATCATCAGGGGAACCTTCAAAATCCCAGGGCTTATCCCATACCTCAGGCCAATTAAGCCCAGGATGGGTGGTGGGACTCAGGCCTCAGAATTTTATATAGCTCCCCAGATGGTTGCAAAGTGCAAAGAAGCTGGAGAGTCACTACACTGGAAGCCAGTCTATTAGGAAGAGAGGGTAACAGTACAGTAACAGTATAGGGTTCTGAGTAACAGTATAGGGTTTTAGTATATCCTGTTCCCTACAGACACCATGAACCAATTTAAGCTAATAGACTGAGAACTGACTGAACATTCTTCTTCCAATAGAATACCTAAATACTTTATTGGAATTTATTTTCAAACTGACAAGACAGGTTTTACCCAAGTTATTATGACCCAAGTCTGGACACTAATGCTGATCAGATAGATATGAAGGATTTGATTTCACTGAAAAAAGATAGCTTTCAAGTCTGCCTCCACATCACACACTTTCATGCTAATTTACCTCCTATCAGTATAACTTTGGGCCATTTTGACTCCCAAAGACACCCCTCAGAATTTTAATTGGTCCATTTGTAACCTAAATATCATCTGGGAACATAGTTTGCTCTTGTTTATCAATATGTCCAAGCCAAATGGTACATTTTTGTTTGTATTTAGTTCAAACCCTGCTGTTTCAGCATATGTTTTATAATCGAATGGTGCCCCACAGTCTCACAGGTAAATAGAAATCCTTGGGTGTCAGCTGCACATGAAACCATTCACTTTAAGGTATTCATTTCCTGATCCATGAATCCCAAACAATGAACAGGTTTGAGTTTATCAGCAGACAGCCTTGCCAAAGGGTCTGCAAGAATAACCAAATTGAAACCAGCAGACGATTCAGGAACACCTGCCTGATGCTTCTGTTGTTGGTTGCTTGCCCAAGTCAACCATTTCAAAAGAGGGAGTATGAGCTACAATTAGATCTCAAGATTCGATATGGTTGTCGAATTGTAATGGAAAGCCATATGCCTACTCAATCTGAGGAGAAAATCATGTTGTACTGAATTAAATATAGTGCTGGTTTTGTCCAGATTTCCAGAGAACTAGCAAACCATGTTCACTTTAACATGTCCATCAGTTTGAGGACAACTGGATGGCTTTTATGATCTATTCCTTAGACCCTTGTCCCTCTGTTAAAGCAAAATCTATCATATAGCCTTAAAAATAGCTCTTTAAACTAAATTATATTTAGAATCTTATGTTTGAGGAATGACTCATGTGGAAGTTAGGCTAGACTATCACAGAGATCAGAAATTCCAAACAAGCACTGTCTCAAAGTGTTGTACATTTCTTCAGCACCTAAGTCTTTTATGGCCCTCCTATTCTTGTATTTCATAAAAGGATTGCATCCATGAAAGATTTTAAATCTAAGGTGTAATTGCTTTCTTTCTCTTGAAAAGACAGATTTCCCAACATATCTTCATCCACTACTCATCCAAACAAACTTAGTTGTGCACACTCCTTAGCAATCTCTCTGTGGAAGACATAGCACTTCAAACATCCCATTTGCTTTCCTGCATTTCCTAGGATTCCTTGTCTTTAAGTAGGGGCCATGTAACTACTTCTGGCCAATGAAGTGAGGGAAATTGATGCATATCACTTCTGACTGAGGTGGTCAAGTGATCTGGAGTTATTTGAAGGTTTAAAAAGAAGTAACAGTAAAATCCTTAGTCCTTAGTAGGAAGATTCTATAGAGTAAAATCCTCTCATATTAGCAGTAATAGGTAAAAGGTTAGTGATAATTGTGTTATTTTATTATTTTTTCCCATGTTCTTGGTCAGAACTACTTTTCAAAATTTTCCCCAAAACTGCCTACCTAGTACATTGAGAGAAAGGTCATCTACTCACTCCTCCATCTCCAAGCACACACCTGGAGCTGTGAGCAAGAATAATTGTCCCTGATAACTTTACTCCAGAGATAGCACAATTAGTAATAAGGGGATTCGTTCTTTTCAAGGGCCATGTCTTGAAATGCAATCATTCATCATTTCTTAGTTGGAATCCTATCTCCCTTTGGACAGTTGTAACTCAGTATCTCGTGGACTAGGTCATCTGCAAGTGTTTAGTGAGGTCACGTAATTATGCAAAATTAAAATAAATCTGAATACTTCCTCCACCAAGCAGGACTTGAGTATATAACAAAGGACCTCAGAAAGGGTCTGGCTTGCACTCAAAAGTCAGTCAGTCATATGAATCTTTAACATTATTTTTTAAGTGTCAATGGCTGCTGTCTCCAAAACCTTGGAAAGAGCCTTAATGCTAACAATGCTGACAGAGATTCCTGAGAGAACATGAATTTCTATGTAAAGGGTGTAGATTCATTTTCAAAATCACATATCTTCGGGGCAACAGAATGCTTGATTCCATGAAAGAATAAAGAGAAGAACCTCATGCCCAAATCTATAGGAAACTTTGTCTTCTGTCCAAGGACACCATTGTTCATGGCAGAGTCTCAGAGCTGACCATTAATTAATAGTTTTTAGATCTCTTCCTCTAACCGTAAGGGGTCAAAGTGGTTATACAGAGAACAGATGTGAAGAAGTCACACTCCCAGTACCAAAATCTGAATCCCTGCTTAACCAGATCAAGTGTCCTAATGAATATCTCAACTCAAGATTCACATTGATTCTTACACATAAAGGAAAGGGAAGCTGACAAAGTCACATGCCCATATGACACATTTTTTGCCCAGAGTTAGCAATAAATGTTGCTCTTCTCATACGTCATGAAATATTTGATTTTCTCATATATTCTCCAAGCAAGTCTCTCATTTTGTTGTCAGGAAGAACAAAGACCAAAGTGAAAAACACCAGTGCTGAGAGTACAAGATGGTTTATCTTCTCTTTCCCAATGGAAGTGGAAAGGAATGAACATATGAGTACCTTCAGTTCCTGAATGAGAATCCAAGGGGTAACTGGGGGCAGGAAATGTCTCAACAATAGGGAAGAGGCAGAAAATAAATTATTTCAGACAGGCAAAGAGAGATTGATTTGTCTGAAGGCCTGATCTGATACAGAGCTCTGAATGTATAGCTTTACTAAGCCCAGTATTTTCCATTTGCCTGACCAGATCTATTTTCTACTTTTCACCTATTCTTTGCTTCCGGAGGCTGAACCCTTATCAACGAGACTCCTTTGCACTCTGGCTTCTGTTTGGGTTTCCTCAAATGGGAGGAGACAGACTGGACAGAGGAGACAGAAGTCTGGGTATTTATTTACCTATTCCCTTCCTACAGGGCATGAGATGGCAGTGGCTGTGTTCCTTTACAAGGTCACAGCTCCTGTAGGGTTGACTTACATGATGGGTCAGCTGCGGCTACAGCAAGTGCTCTTGCTACAACTTTTTCTGGGTTCTGATAATTCTCTCCCCTTGTTCCTCGGGGCTTAGCCTCAGTGCTTTGCCATCTCCTATTGATTTTTCTTAGGCCTACCTGTGCCTTTGTGAATAATCCATTAATCTCCCCTCAATTATTCATTACCTACCTTAGTGATATATTCACCATGTCCTCCCTTTGGGGCTCACTGTGTCACTCTGGATCCCACACTTGGTTGTTGCAATCATGTTTTTCACAGGGTGTTCAGCTGAGGGCACAAGTGGGATTTGAAATCCCAGCTCCTGTGAGCACAGCTCCTCCATATGGAGGGGTGAATTTCAGTCACTTGCAAAAAGCCCCAGGCAGGCTAGCAATGTCACCAGTAATCTTGCTCAGCAAATAGAAATGCTCTATTTTAGGTGCCTTGCATCAGGCCTGGTAATGTTGACTGGATAATTTTCCTGAGAGAAAAGAAAGAAGTTGCAGTACAAATGAAGCATGATTGAGCCAGAATTTTCGCAAACTGTGAAAGGAGTCCAGATTCTGCAGGAAGTGGAGGGAAGAACCGTTAAGAGCCTTGCCTGTCCCCTCCTTTTAAAGGACAAGTCAGTATCTTCTACATACTCCATTCTCTTCAAACGAATGATACATTGTCCAGTTTTAAGTAATTAATAAAGCTTAGAGCATATTGTCTACTAGGTCTTCTAATCTTTTCCTCAAAAAACTCAATGATATATAACCTACTTCTAGGTAATTTTCAAAGCCTGTGGCAAAAATGTCTACTAAATCCCCCAGCCTTTTCCTCATAAAATTCATTTGTTGCACTTTTTAAATTTTTCCAAGACATATGCTACATAGCCAAATACTTTACTTCTTATTGGAAAAGTTTCTAAATAGTTAGACAAAAAAATATAGATATCTGTATTCTTTTTTTCCCTAAAAATTAAACAGACATCATACCATAGGATTTTTGAGAAAATCCCTTGGTTAAGGCTGGGACTTTATATATCTATATATTCCTCAGCACCCCAATATGATATTGCCATCCAAAAGCTTAGAATATAGGGGTGTCTGGGTATTCAATTGCTTAAGCACCTGACTCCTGGTTTTGGCTCAGGTCATGATCTCAGGGCCATGAGACTGTGCCCCGTTTTGGGCTCCACACTCAGCATGGAGTCTGCTTCGGATTCTTTCCCTCTTCCTCTCCCTACTGCCCTGCTCGTGCTCATGCTTGAGCTCTCTCTCTCTCTCTCTCTCTCTCTCTCTCTTTCTAATAAATAAATAAATAAAATCTTCAAAAGCCTAGAACAAAATGCATTTTCTCAACCAATGTTTTACCATGCACTCTGTAATTGTCATTCTGTTTGCCATAGTGGATCACTTGCTTTTACCCCTCAATAATTTTTAGACAATTCATTCCTTTTAAAATAGAAATGACTACATTTTCAGAATTTTGAAATCTGGTTTTGAAAGTTTCGATGTAAGCACCTGCTATTTTTTAAACCCTCAGCTGTGACCTTGTTTTATATAAAAATTTATAAAAACTCTACTTTCTTAAGAAAAAGTATGTTTTCTTTCCAGTGCCTTGTCAGAGATCTGAGTCCCTTAAATGTCAAAAATGATTTTTTTTACAAACACAATCAGGACTGATAGCAAAATTTACAATCGCTTCCATCTTTATGTGTTATTAAACAAACTGTTTCTGTCTTTGTTTTATGAAAAAAGCCTTATATTTTTAAAGACATGGGGAGAAATATAAGAACTATTTCTGATTCATTTTCCCTCTAGAAGTGTTTGCATACAATTTGCTACAAAATAAAATATTAAGCACATTGTAACTAAAACAACTCATTTACAAATCTGTTCCCCCTTAAATCCATTATCACCTTTTCCTGACATTCTTTCTTCCATCTCCTAGAATATGTTTAATTAATAATCATGTATTTGGGTCTTATTTGATGTTTAGACTCACTCTCCCGACTTCCTGTTTCTCTGAACACCTATTCATCTAGATATAACACCATGAACAATGTTCTTAAATATCAAACTTAGTTATACACTTCTTAGTTTACATTGTGCAACATTACTTTATCAGGAGTTAGAGGTGTAGGAAGAAAACAGAGTATAATATTTTTCTACTCTTTAGATTTGAAGAGGAGAGTCTAGTAGTAGTAAAGTTTTAAAATAAAGGATATCCTGAGGATATTTTCAGATTCAATTTATAGTTGCAACATATTCAGACAAGTTAAAGGTTATTATAACATGTGGATACTTCGCTGAATTGAACCTCAAAAACTTAAGAGCTCTGCCCATCAATAAGGTAGCCTCCCTAGGAAATTTTATTTTTAACTGTTATCTCTTTGAAGCTGTGTACTTGATTTTTCTAAAGTTGTAGAAACATCATAAAATTGAGCTGTTTGTGACATATTTCCCCAGTGAAAAGTCAATTACTAATGTTGTAGCTCTTGAAGAATGTTTTTGATGTCTGGAAAACATTCAAGGAAAAGAGAACACAGGCAAACAAATTTAAAGTTTCCAGTTGAGATGGATACTCTCATGATTAATAGAACACATCTTAGTTTCTTTCCTAATAATGGTCTGAATTAGATCTATGTTAAGTTTTCGTGAAAAGTATTCAAGTATGTTTGCTTTTAGAGGTGACTTTACCATAACAGAATACTTTGTAGTTGTATAAATACAGTATCTACTAATCTTTAATAACACACTATTACTTTATAATCTAACTGCAGATTATGTTAAATTCCCATGTTTTCATGAAAAGGAGGACCAGTAAATTAAGACATGTATCATTTGAGTCACCATGATAAGGAAAAATGGGGATACTGAAATGGAACTTTCACTGGTTTCCAAAACCTCTCAAGATTGTCTTCACATTTCAAAATCTTAAAACTCAGAAACAACAGGAGCCAAAAACAAAGCAACAAGAACAAAAAATAGCATTGAGGGAACAGAACTGGCAATATACCAAAGTTTTCAGCACACTATAAAAACTAGGCTATCTACTTAAGGGAATTACAAATCACCCTCGCTCTGGGGCGCCTGGGTGGTTCAGTCAGTTAAGCATCTGCCTCTGGCTCAGGTCATGACCTCAGGGTCCTTGGATGGTGCCCTGCATTGGGCTCCCTGCTCAGCAGGGAGTCTGCTTCTCCCTCTACCTCTGCCCCTCTATCCACTTATGTTCTCTCTCTCAAATAAATACAATCTTTAAAAAAAAAAAAAAAAAAAAAGCCCTTGCTCTGAATTAAATAATGCTAGAACCAGTATGTGCCAGGTTACATTTGCCATCTGAGTTGAATATATAGTAACACTCCACATTTCAGATGGTGAAGCCCTACTTGCCTCCATCAAAAAGTATAGTTTCTAATAGTATCAAGTTCAGGACTAATCAAAGAAACAGACATCTCTCAGTAACTAGAGAGAATTTAATGCAGGAAATTTATTACACAATACCAAATCTGAGAAGCCAGGTGGAAATGGTAAAGCAACCCAGAGATTACATCAAAAAGAAGCTATCGCTCATAGGCTGAAGCAAGAAAGTATAATTATGAAATACAGTAGCCTTCTCAGTGGGAGATGGCTCCAAGATGTTATGTGGCCAATTCCACAGATGTTTTTTAATGCAAAGAACAAGGTGGGGAGGGGGGGCACCTGGGTGGCTCAGTGGGTTAAAGCCTCTGCCTTCGGTTCAGGTCATGATCCCAGCGTCCTGGGATCCAGCCCCTCATCAGGCTCTCTGCTCAGCAGGGAGCCTGCTTCTTCCTCCTCTCTCTCTGCCTGCCTCTCTGCCTACTTGTGATCTCTGTCTGTCAAATAAATGAATAAAATCTAAAAAAAAAAAAAAAAAAAAAAGAACAAGGGGGAAAACAACTCAACTGTGCTCCTTTTCCTGTCCTCCCACCTTTTACTTTTGCTTCCCATTACCCAAATCCAGATGGAATTTCAGTTGTCATTAGAGGCTGGGAAGCCAAGTCTGCTGGAGTCAACCCTTGTGATAACAGGAGGTACTGATACCGAGAGGTACATCTTAGAATTAGTAGGTTCACAATCAGTACTAATGTGAAATTTGATGGTACTCGAGGGCCCAGAGTGTGGGATTGTAGGCAGGCTTATTCCTGTCATTCTTTTTCTGCTGATACCAAGGTCAGGGTTTTAAATGGCGAGAGAGGAGTTTGTAGCCATAATCTCAATCTTTGTGCTGCCAAGCACACCTGATAAACATTTGAGTGAAAGCAGTATCTTCGATATGTTAATTCAGTAGCTCAAACATAACAGCCTAGCCTCTTCTTCCAGATTGTCACCTCTCACTCTTTCCTGTAAAGACTTCTAGAACTGCCCCTCCAGTGGTCCCTGGACATGCAGTCTCAACCAGCTTCTCCCTCCCTCTCACTTTTACACAGAAACTTAATTGTCTTTTATTATAACCCAGATTTCCTTAGTGTTCTTTGATTCATCATACAAGTCTTGGTATATATTTGAACTCCAATTATGGATATAGTGGATATAGAGAAGGGAATTATCCCCTACCATAAGTTGTGCCACTTACCACTCAAGAAATGCAGAACATGCCTATGACAATTGCAAAGTTCTTCGGACATTATTACTCCTTACGGGGGCTGGCGTTCGTAAAACATAGAGGTGTGGTATTACCTCCTTCACTCTCTAGTCAGATTCTCACCAGGGATCCTTTCAAAACAACTGTCTTAGTTTAAGCTGCTATAACAAAAAATATTGTAGACTGTGTGGTATAAACAAGAAATTTATTTCTCACAGTTCTGGAAACTGGAAATCCAAGATCAAGGTGGTGACAGTTTGGTGTCTGGCTGGAGTTCACTTCCTAGTTCATGGTGGCCATCTTTTCACTACCTCCTCACATGGTAAAAGGAACAAGAGAACTCTCTGGGGTATCTTTTATATGGGCACTAATCCCATTCATGAAGGCTCCACCAGCATGGCTGAATTATCCCCACCTTCTAAGATCATCACATTGGGGAGTAGAATTTCAATATGAATTTTGGGAGGACACAAACATTCAATCCATGAAAATAACAATTGTGGAGGTTTGAGAGTTACAGTCTCTTATGCAGGAATCAGGCATTTTAGGTCACTGTCTGCCCAAAGCTTTCAGTGGAGCCTAGCTCTGTGCTGCCACATGTATCCACATGCTTTCACACTATACAAGATACTATTCTGAGGAGCTGACAGTGCCCTGGGGCTGTACATCAGGGTGACCTTGCCTATGCACACAGAAGGTGTTAAATAAATGCTTGTTAAATGCTAAGTACATCAGAAGGTTAGCAAAGCCTTATGATACAGAGCACAGCAAATATCATTACATGGAAATAGGTTTTATGGAGAAATGGATATTGGTAAATTATCCTAAGAATTTTGCTGGTTAAAAAATTGCATTTTGCTTGAATAATAATAGGATATGAAATTGCCAGAGGAATGCTATTAATGAATTAGGATCCACATACTCTACTCAATTAAATTATATAAAAAGGCATGTTGAACATAATGAAGCATCATCTAATTAGAAGGTTCAAAAAGGTCTTTGAAAATCAGGGATATCATGGAACCTTTTGCCTTAGGACACTGTCATCACAAGTGTCCTTTCTGCCCAAATGATCATTAGTTTTTGCCCTTAATTGCAGAGATGTGGGTGGGTATGTTAGACATTTCCTTCCCTCCCTCTCAAGCAAAAGCAGAATTTCTTTCCATTTTCTCTATCCTCTGCGGTGCAATATGGATGGCCATTAATTCTATATGGCCTCTCCATCTATTCTTGAATCGTTGATCTTCCTACACTTCGGACAATTTCTTACACATAATTTTTATCCTTTGAGATCCCTATCGCAGCTGAATCCACTTTTGTCTTTCTTCTCCTCCCTTTGCATTCTTTTATCACACAAGCCCTGAACTCCGGCTAAACACAGTGACACTGAAACTAAGATTAAAACATATCTGGCAGACCCACCAGATGGAGGAATGTTGCAGGAAGGTTGTGGTGTTGCCGCGAAGATGTCAACTCCTGAGTGGTCAAGAGATGTCAGAGACTACATATTATGTATTTTTAGACAAGATATACGTAACTAGTAAAATCAACATTATCTAAGATATGGCTCTTAGTGTTGAAGAGAAAGAAACTATCTACACAGCACCCCAAGGTTGAACAGATAGAAGTGTGCATATTTGTACTCTCTAATCTTCTGTCAATATAACAATTGACAGTAAAATAATTGTCAAACAGCCTGGATGAACATGTGCTCTGACCACTCAGTCACTGATGGTAGAAGTGCTACATGGGATGTCAAATTATAATCAGAAATGGAATTAGTGAACAGGAGAGCAGAAAATGTTGATATTCTTTTTTTTTTTTTAAAGATTTATTTATTTATTTATTTGACAGAGAGAGAGAGAGACAGAGATCACAAGCAGGCAGAGAGGCAGGCAGAGAGAGAGGAGGAAGTAGGCTCCCCACTGAGCAAGGAGCCCGATGCGGGGCTCGACCCCAGGACCCTGAGATCATGACCCGAGCTGAAGGCAGCGGCTTAACCCACTGAGCCACCCAGGCGCCCCAATGTTGATATTCTTAACATGAGAAAGAGTAGATCACACCCCTGAATCAGGGCACCCTACACTCTAGGGGTGGATTTAGATAAACATTTATAGTTTACCCCTCTCCTTTACCTGAGGTCCTATTGCTGACTTCTGCTTACTCCTTTTTTTTCCCTCTGGACAAATTAGTCTTCAGTCAGACTACAATTCTGTCATACTAGCTCTGGACTCATTGTAATGCTTCAATATGTTTATGCATTTTTTTGCTATGAATTATGTATTTATTTTATAGTTTAGGACCCGAAAGTCAATTTTGTTTCCCTTATTTTAAAGTTCTTGGGGGTATGAACTGTGCTCCAAGTAATATACTGATTTTTGCTGGGGAACTACAAGGATCATAATAAGATGCATTAATAAAGTCAGCATTATTAAGAGAACATAAAATATTACATTTGAATTAACATAACTAAATTATCAAGGAGATACTGATATAGATATATAGACAGACAGAGAGATATCTCTCCAACTGCACACTAGAAGAAACTCCTAAGTGACAATTAATTGTGTTATTGTATTGTAATTCTACTGATATCGTAATAGATACAGTTGTTTTTTGTTTGTTTTTTTTTTTAAGATTTTATTTATTTGACAGAGAGAGGTCACAAGTAGGCAGAAAGGCAGGAAGAGAGAGAGGAGGAAGCAGGCTCCCTGCCAAGCAGAGAGCCCAATGCAGGACTCGATCCCAGGACCCTGAGATTATGACCTGAGCCAGAGGCAGAGGCTTAACCCACTGAGCCACCCAGGCGCCCACGGTTGTTTTGTTTTCTTCTCAGACATGGCTGTTTCTCCATCTGAGAACTTAAACATTCTTAAACTTGAAGAACAGCTCTTTGGTACACAGAAAAGTTTTGTTCCTTTCAGCAAATGGTTTCCTGGCCAGCCATGTTCAGAAGCTCCAGGTTCAGAAGTTTCCTCTCTTAACTGTTGTTTGATAGTATCTCTTCTGTGGAATACTGGAGTATTTTACCTCTCTTTTCTCCATGTATCCTTTACTCTGCCTGACACCAATCCCATCTCTTCTACAAAAAAAGAAGAAATCTCTTTCTCCATTCTTAGATATTTAAAATTCTATTAAATGCATCAAACGGGATTTTAAAATATGTGTATGGATGTGCCACTGTCAATATTTCTAAGCAAATACATACACAGAGAAAAAAAGAGCAAAGCTTTATGAGTTAATTTCTTTAGGTTTGGGATTATGGGCTATATTTGATGTCTTCTATTTTTTCCTTCATTTTTTAGACTGTATACCATGAACATATACTTTAAAAAAAGCACAACAAAGAGGTGTTTAGTAATTCTTTTACAGTACATGAATATATGAATGTGCATGTATATGTATGCTTCTTTAAGGAGGGGGAGAAAGAGGAAGAGAGGGGGGAAAAAAAGGAGAGGAAGGGGAGGGAGGGAGGGAGGGAGAGAGAGAGAGAGACTCGCCCCATTAGTTCAGATCAATTTATTTCATCTCTTAAAGGTAGTAACTTCCATGGAGTGCTAAAGAAAGGATTTGAGGAAGAAAGACAGGGACATGTCTTCCTCTTGAGGAATACTGGGAACCAAAGATATTTAAAAGCTAAAGAACTTCACAATCCAGCGTGTTCTCTCCTCTTAGACTGTCAGTCTTTTTTTCCCTGTGGATGCTCAATACATTTTCCCAGATATAAAAAAGAATACTAACTAATTTACATTTATAATATGAGTCATATCTCTAGTATCATTAGCATTTTATAAGACTGAATTTCTTTTCAATATATGCTTTTAGGAGATTTTCTCCATTCTTAAGGATGATTATATCACGTCCCAGGGTTAAGTTGCATTTTGTTTACTTCTCAAAAACACATGCTTAGTTCTACAATGGAAATCAGAAAACTAAGATTTACTGCTCATAATTCAAAGCATAATATGTCTATCTTCAACATACATATGTATAGGTGTACACTATTTAATTTCTGTATATGGAGACATAGCTATATCTAACTTTTTTTAACTTTTAAAAAAGTAATGCCAGAGATGCCTGGGTGGCTCAGTTGGTTAAGCGGCTGCCTTCGGCTCAGGTCATGATCCCAGCGTCCTGGGATAGAGTCCCGCATCGGGCTCCTTGCTCGGCGGGGAGCCTGCTTCTCCCTCTGCCTCTGCCTATCACTCTATCTGCCTGTGCTCTCTCTCTCACTCTCTAACAAATAAATAAATTTTAAAAAAATTTAAAAAAAAAGGTAATGCCAATATTCTCAAAAATACACTGGTTGTATTTGCCAATTAAAACGTAGGAATGCACAGTCTGACAGAAGGCCACACTACACAGAACTAGATCTGCCTTGGGAAGATCAAGAATTACCTACAGCAACACATATCCTATGAGTGGAATGTCTGGGGGATGACTTTTCCTCACATAGCTGTAGTCCTTCAGTGAGATCATTCGAAATGGGAGAACAGCATGTAAGTAAAAATGTGATAATACAGTTTTTGTTTTTTACCACAGTGGTTTTCACAACTAAAGCTCTCCATGTTATTTGACTGTTTTCTTTTGAACCTGTCTGACCAACAATTTTGCTAGATTGCATCTTGTTTGAAGAAAGGAAAGATGCAGGATATAATACCACACGGCCACCTGATGAATATCCGATTGCAATGTACAAACTCAGCCCAAAAATCTGACCAGGACTGATCATCCATGTTAAATATGAGGGTGACAAAACGAATGTCTCCAAAGTGTATACTCTGGCTTTAGAATCTTCAGGTGCAAATTCTTGCTCTATCCATTACTAGCCATGTAACCACGGTGATCTTATTCAGGCAGTCTTTGCCTCAGTTTACTTTCTAGAAGATGGAAACGATAACACCAACTTCATATGGTCAGCGTAAGGGTGAGATAGCATAATCTGTTCAAAATACAGGACGTGGGGCCTGGAAAAAGAAAACACTCTGAACATGTTTATTGTTATTTTGTGGTGGTGATGGTGTAAGGTTCTGTATTTGGCAGCCGATCTGACACTGAATAGAGGGGAGATACTGTTAAGAAGTGAATATTTAGGAGTTTAAAAAAAAAATCTCTAAATGATCTCATCAGCCAATCCTATGGTAAATTAAAACCTGATTTACATGTTACCATTTTCCTCAAAACTTGACTTTGCAAAATTTGAATGTGAACCAACCAAATCACTAAATATTAGAAAAATATCTTAAGGAATAGAGTAGGAAGGACTTTAGGTGCCTTGATTTACATGTAAAGCCAAAAGGCTTGTCCCAACGACAGTGCCTTCACAGCCTGACCTCATGTACCCTGAATATTAAACACTATGTTGCGATATGCATTTAGCTTAAATATGAACATTCCCCCTTGTTTCCAAGCATATTCATCTCAGTGGTATTATGTGCCGGTGTGTTGCACTAATTTGTGGCCAGAATTCATAAGGCACTGAAGCATATTTCCTGTTGTCATTAAGATTTATTGGCAGTCTTATCTTGTGCAGAGCTCAGAATTCAGCACTTAAGTTTTTCCATTTGCCCTTTACGAAGATTCACTACTACCCTTAAAGTCAGGTTGCCTGGTGAGGTGTGTGTAGCACGACTGTGTCGGTGCGTTTCCTCTCCTCCAGACCCCTCCCAATCAACTGAGCCCCACAGTGAAATTCCTACCGAGGCGTAGAGATGTTCATCTGAATTGAAGTTTGATGTTCACCCATCACTTGCCTGTAGGCAGTGACAGCCTCAGACTTTCATCTGCCAGTTCATCCTCCCTCCTAGCAGACACAAGCAGATTAACATATCCCCAAGAGGCTGATGCCTTTAGTTGCCAAAGCCACTCGATACTTATTACCTGACAGTGTTCTATAGTGAGGCTTATTTATTTATTTTCCAATGCTACCTGCTAGGATATCTTCATGAGATACATGTGTCATTTTCTAGGGGGACCCCAGGGGGACAACAGCTCAGGGTTTCTCAGGTTGCCTGAAGCTGTCAAGACTTACCAAGTGTAATTTGGTGGTAACCCTTATCCCTCTTTAGACTCCAAGTTCAGACCCGGTGTACTCTCTAAAAAAGTAATGTGACCTATAGGGAGTCATATGGCAGTAGTTGGGGACAGTCATTGGGGAGCTCTAACAATGTGAAAATTTTGGTCCTGAATGATATAAGGTGGCTGTCTACACAGACTTAAATCTCAGGATAATTGTCCTTCTTCATTTCTTTGTGACAGAGTCTTGGCCTCAGCAGCCAAGCATGTCACTCTAGCAACTTCTGCCACTTTGTTGTGGTGATTGTGAATTGAAGCTTGACACTGATAAGGTCTAATTTCCCAGTGGACTTTGGGAAGGGTCTGACAGTGGTGTGGATCACTGTTCTTGCATACAGCAGCTATTTATATCATTTTTCTTTCTGTTCAAGGACACTACAGGCAACAGTTATCTGTGTGCATGTGTATGTGTGTGCGTGTGTGTGAGAGAGAGAGAGAGAGAAAGAGAAAATGTGAGTATGTGTTTTTGTTAATCTCTTATTTCATACCAGAAACGCCTATGTTAATATTGGGCAACACTGAGGCAGGATGGGCCAACAAATCTAGACTGAAGAAGAGAAATGGACCAGCAGGTGAAAATCGAGCCCGTAGCTGCAGAACACCCTGGGTTTACAAAGCATTCTCCTTTGCGTATCACACCCCTTCGAGGTATATAAGAAATGGGGTATGGCGATCTGTCCTGTATTTCAGATGAGGAAAGTGAAGATGAGAGAGACCTGGTTACATAGTGGAGTCGTCGATGCAAGGTGGAGACAAAACCAACTTTTTCTGATTCCGACATTCCTGGACCAAACCATATATCCCTCGGAGATCTTACAGTGCACTGGGAGAATTAAAGAGGTATAGAAATAAAAATATAGGCATTATCAATACAAGAATAGAACTATGTGGCAGGTTTAGTGTCAGAAAGAGAAAAAAGAGAAAGAGAATAATTCACTTGGAGGTGGGGCAGTTGTCAAGGAAGATTCAAATAACCAAACACTCACTTCGGAATTTCCTGGATCTAAAAGGAATGTAGGCATTTGACAAGCTTCATAAAACTATACTCCAACATAAAAAAACTGCTTTGGTTAAAGACCAATGGGGAAGATGTATTTAATATTATTGCAATAAACTTTGTGAGAGTTTTCCTAACATGATTGAATGTAATTGTTGCAATGGATTGTGAGGCATTATGATGGATTCTAACAAAAATGAGAATTTGCACATCCATTACGACTTTCAAGTATGATGAATTTTTAAACTACATAGAAATGGGGCAGTCAATTGAAAGAAGATTGTCATTACAGATATTCATGGCTTAGGAGTTTGATACAGGCAATGAAGACGCAGTTTGCAGCAGGCCGGTGTGTAAGCCGAGCCGGTGGACGTACCCCTTACTTCTCTGCCGAAGCATCTACCCTTCCAGAGAAAAACGCAGAAGGTCCATAGGTTTTAATATCAAGGTGGTAGAAAAGCAATATTTTAATGTCCTAATGGGTCTAAGGAATCTGTAGCAGAGAGGAGAGGAGTCTGCTTTGGGTAGTATAGTTAACACATTGATCTTCAAAAACACCTGAAGATCTCTACGGGTGGTGAAGTCTAGTCCTGGTGCCTATTACTGGGTTGCATCTGGTTACACCATCAGGATTCTACTAATTTCCAAAATGTCTGTTTATATCAGCAGAAGCTCATTTCAGCAGGTGGAGCAACCACCAACCAGAGGTTGTGAAAATGCAGCACAGTGGTTGGACTGTAGAATTACTGATGGAGTATCTGAGAATCAAAGTGAGACCCTGGGATCACAGATATCACTACAATCAATGAAATTTACATCAGTAGCTCCAAAATGGACACTTTATTGAAGGAGTTTGCAAAATACCTGAAAGCTAAGCACAAACCAGGCACTTATTACTCATGGGGCTAAATATCTCAGATATATATGATCCCTTCAGTTTCAATGGTGTTCCCTGAAACCAAATTCATTATCCTCTCTTTCATATACAAACTAAATGCAAGTCTGTCATCCAGTCTCAAATGCTCAAAACCATTCGAGCTTGTTTCTCCCACCTTTTGAGAGCCTCACAACCAATTCTATCTATGCAATAGTCTTACAAATCTTACATCTGTTCCACGTTGGTAGTAGTCAACCCACTTCTTCACCTCCCCAGCACTCGCACTCTTCATTTGTGAGTCCGCAGTGATCTCCTCACTGAACTCCATGCCTCATTGCTTCAGCTGTCATCACCCTTTACACGAGCCAATATACACTCAACCTGCCTAACATGAAAACTCTAAAAGCTTATTTCTGTGCTTAAATAGCAAAAACAAAATACTGGAACACCAACCAAACTACAACAACAACTAAAAAACAAATATTTTCTACTGATGACTGAATAGAATTTTATTTCTTATGCTAGAGTCCAGAAACCTCCAAACACCAGCCCAAAATATCCTTCTAGTTTCATTTTTCACTAGTTTTTCCATATTCCTTAGACAAAAAACAGAGCAAAGTGCTTCTCTGACTTTGACTTGCCCTCATTCTTACATTGTTTTCTCACGCTAGAATATCTTACCTCTACCCTTCACATGGACATACAACACAGTAATTAATGCTCAAATCAAAGGCCACTTATTAAAAGTGGCACAGGGAAGTAAAAGAGTTTTTTAGATGGAATATGTTTTAATGATGAAGACGTCGAGTCCTGACTCTGCTACTTCCTAGCTGTGTGACCATGAGATTTATCCTACCCATCCACAAAATGGAGATAGGAAAAGTATCTCGGAGGATTGTGGTGAGGACTAAGCTAGCTAATAGACATGAATTGCTTAGAACAATGCACAGAGTAAGCACAATAAGCACTATGTTAGCATAACTATTATTGGGCAACTGGAGCTCTTCCAAAATTTCCTTTGGGATATCTTACAGACAACTATTTTTTCCTTTTCCCACACTATGCTCTCCCTCACAGATGCAAGGCATGGCACTAGGACTAAAAATGATGTATAAAAGCATTGCTATTCTCATGATTTTTAATTCTATCTTTCGAAAGTGGTCCGTGAACTCTAGTTCTCCCAGCTCATTTTCAGATTTTGGAATGTGAGTAAATGAAAGGATCTGACTTATTCTAGTTGGTTCATTCATTCCTTCAATTATTTACTAAATGTGTACCGCATACTGTATTAGTTTCCTATTGCTACTGTAGCTTATTGCCACAAACCTGGTTGCTTAAAACAATAGAGATTTATAATCTTATACTTCTGGAGGTCAGAAATATGAAATGGGTCTCACAGGGCTAAAATAAAGGGGAAATCGGAGGGGGAGACAAACGATGAGAGACTGTGAACACTGAGAAACAAACTGAATATTTTGGAGGGGAGGGGTGGGGGGTTGGGTGAGCCTGGTGGTGGGTATTATGGAGGGCACGTATTGCATGAAGCACTCATTGTGGTGTGTAAACACACTTGGAACACTGAAAAATCTTGGAACACTGAAAAAAAAATTCAGGTGTCAGCAAGGGCTGCATTACTTTTTGGAGGCTCTAGGGAGAAATCCATTTTTGTGGCTTTTCTAGCTACTAGAACCTGCCCACATTCCTTGGTTCAGGGGAAGCTAGAGATAGCAATGGCCATCACATTAGGCTGGCACTGACTCTTCTGCCTTCTCTTCTATATTAAAAGAGCCCTTTTGATTATATTGGACCCCTCCAAATATCCAGTGTACTCTCCTATTTTAAGGTCAGCTGATGAGCAACCTTCATTTCATGTGCAACCTTAAAGCTCCTTTTCCATGTAGCTTAACATTTTCAGAGGTTACAGAGGTTAGGATGTGGACATCTCTGGGTAGCCATTATTCTGCCTGCCATACATAATTACCAGAAACCCTCCTTTTTTAATGAGTGAAAAGCTGGAAGAGAAAGACAAGACCATTGTGCAGCTGTGTTCTAAATTAGAAAAAAGGGGAAGAATCAGGGAAATTGTCACCATTTACAGGATATTTCCTTTCTCTTAATGAGTATATTCTTCAGTTCCTTTCTCGTGCTGAATGACTTTATAGACCTTTATTCTACACCTGAGATTATGCACACTCACCGAGTAAATAAAATGTTACAGAGCATCTCATACATGCTTATCTCATCCTCGATGTTGGCTTAAATAAAACAGAAGATAACAAATATCATGATATGAGGGAAGAAAGAACAACATCTGAATCAGAGACGTATATAAAGTCTAAATGTTAAAGGACTAAAATTGGTATTAATCAAAAGTCACAATACACAGAGAAAATATTTTATCCCCTGATTTTCTTCTTTTCAAAATATGGGTTATAAGAAGATAATAAGAACTTGTAGGGGATTTTGTGTCCAAATATTATATTTCTGCCCTTTTTCCTTCCCAGATATGACTGAATGCTTCAGTTTCCACAGCACACCTTATTAAAATTTCTTTGGAAAAAGCACAGCGTATTCAGAATCCTTCAGACGCATTTGCTGCCTATGAAATGAGGATGCAAGTATTTGTATCTTTGCTTTTTGATATATGAGGATGGATGGCAAAAATCACTTGTAAAATACTTTAGATGTCTTGGAAAAAGAGCCTATCGAAATGGAAATTATCATCATCGGAAGAGTCATAACAGTCTTCCAACTGTCATTGTTATAGTGGAAAATGGTGATTCATTCTACTTTCCTTCTCCTTTGTCCCAGTGGATGGAAATCAGCTTATTAGTTTCTCAGTGTAACTGACAGTCTCTCCTTTATAAAACCCATTCCTAATTCACATTTTCACTGAAATTTTAATCCAACGAATTATATTTTCTTCCCTATGTTGCCAACCCAAAATCATGCTTTGGTGACTGTGCTCTCTGCCTTCTACTTCTCCTTGGGGAAGCAGAGTAACTCTGAGAAAAGACAGAGCAGAATGTCCCCCTGTGGACATTCAGACATTCCGGTCTTGTGCCTTTAGATACAGAAATCTAGATCTAGAAATGGACAGCCCTTAGGTTCCCAAAGAACAGCCTGATCTAGAAATGTATAGACCTTATGTTCCCAAGGAATAGCCATTCACATCAGGGTTAGGCAGAGAGGAAGATGGTCTTTCTGTCTGGGTTATGTCCATCTCCAAGTTACTAATCCCTCATTTGCATCAATTCCAAATGTTAGCGTCATCACTGTGGAAATAAGGAAGTATTAACATCCTCGTTAAAATCAGAAATTAACACTAAGGAAAGTCATACATCCTGATGCTGGCATAGTGCCTTCAGGGAGAGAAACAATTACACAGCATGATGGCTAGCTGCGGCCTCATAGAGTCTCATACAGGTCAGTGTGATGTGGGATAACATCCAAAATTTCCTATGCTTTCAGATGATACAGAAGTAGCTGAGAGCGGGCTAACAGACCTGAAAAAGACAGAGGAAAGACATATGTGGGCCTGGTGCCTAGAAAGCAGGGAGAGACATAGACATTGCAATGTGGAAGCAGTCAAAGTAGAGGCAGATGATCAATGGGGATTCTTCATCAGTAAAATGGGGAATTACAGTATCCACCTCACTGCGTTAGAGTGAAAACAAAAATACATATAATGTATAATAGCAACTGAAACATAATAGATAAACAGTTAGTATTATGATTTTTATTCTGCTCATCATTATTGCTATTGTTATTCTTATATAACAGAAGAAGCCAGTTTGGAGAAGCTTATACTTCATTAATAACTCATATCTAACCTAGTGCCTTGCAACTTATCTCATTCCAGAAGAGAAGGGAGTAAGAAAGGGGGAAGAAGGAAACTCTACATAATTCATAGATTCTATCTCAAAAAGATGGCTATTAGACAGAAATGACTACTGACTTTACCCTGAATTGACAAGATTAGGTTTTCTGTCATCGGCATAAATATAAGCTTGAAAAGTTATCTCTACAGGTTGTTAAATCTGTGAAATTCATACTTTTCTACACCTGTGTAGTATGCTTTTTGCCAAGGTAGACCTTAGTGAAAATTTATTGCTGCTTATTATTGGCAGTATTATTTAATGCCCCAAATTTTAGACTTAAATTCCTTGGGGAACTGATCCTCACTGGATTTCCATCCCCTGGCACACCTGCAGGTTGAAAGAAAGAAAAAATGAAGGAGAAATGGAGAAAGAATGGTGAAAGACATAGGGGGGGAAACAAACAACTGTAAGCTAACAATATGTGCAGACACTGTATTACCTTAGTCCTGAGCTATACACTATTACAGATGCTGAAAATATTAAATATTTAAATATAGTATATGGTAGTTCATTCCACTTTCCACTGGGAAACTGAGGTACATTTCACAAGTTCTCATAGCTAATAAGGAATAGGACCAGGACTTTATTCCTAGCCTGTCTGAAGTCTAAGTTCACATTACGAAACATGATTTTTTACTAAATGTGGCATTCTCAACCAATTCCATTGATAGCTGATGTAACCTCCCTCTTTTCTCATTTCAGAGTCAATGAGAAAGAACTCTAGAATCATATTTCTGTAGGTGTTCTTATGACCTGATCAGGATTTTGTATAAGTTATCCTAAGTTCCTGTTTCCTCATTATCTGTGGTATCCTTATTAACTGTATAGAAAATTTCATCTCAGTTAGTCAAATCCATCATTATTTCCTAATCATGGTTTGTTGTTTTACGTTTTTGTTTTGTTTTTAAGATTTATTCATTTGAGGGAGAAAGAGAGACAGAGAATGCGCATGCACAAGGGAGGGGAGAGGCAGAAGGAAAGGGAAAAGCAGATTCCCCTTGGAGTAGGGAGCCTGACACAGTGCTCCCTGATCCTAGGACCCTGAGATCTACCTGAGCGAAAGGCAGATGCTTAACCAACTGAGCCACCCAGGCACCCCTGCTGTTTAATGTTTTATATAAAAAAATCCGTGTGTCTGAGGGTTGGTTTTTTGTTGTTGTTGTTTTGGGCTTTTTGTTCATTTGTTTGTTTTTCTAGAATTCTAGAACCCACTCCATGTCTGGCCATAACCGCCCAAGAATGAACATCCTCACCGACAATTTTCAACCAATGACTTGGTAGTTGGTCTGTAAAGAACCTAGCTAGCTTGCTTTTAGATGGGATAATTCTGAAGCATGTTTCCCTGAGGTTCCTTGTAGAAGTATATTCTTGTACCCTCCTGGGCTTACTAGCTTCTCTTCCCTGCCTTATTTCCCACTCTGGCACCCCCCAGATGAACCCTGCGCACTTGAATCCTTGTCTCAGCGTTCACTTCTGGGGAAATCTAACCTAAGACAAAGATTAACTATCCTACTTCTGCTCATTCAAGTCCAGCATAACCTTTAGAGCTGAAATCAAAACTTTTTTTTTCCCCATTAAGGAAAATTAATCTAAGTCTACCTTCATCTTAATCACTTTGGTGTTTCCCTTCTGATTCTCTAAAGTACAGCTTGCTATTATTGTATAATTTATTATGTCATGATAATAATAGTGATCTTAATTGTACAATGCTATATGCTTTGTCAGAGTGCTTTGAGTTACAGAATCTATTAACCCATATCTTTTGTTTTATTTTTTTTCCCATGTATACAGGCTATAGGCTCTATTTACCCAGTGATATTTTAAGATCCCTGATGAAAAGCACTTGTAGAAAGAATTGTGATATACACATTTGATGAATGAACATTGAACACATGATAGATTATACGGAGTTGAACTGAACTGTGTTACATGCACACAAGTAATTAAAGAATATAACTTTAGAATAAAATTCCGATAAGAAAATCACATACCATAACTCTTTACACCGTAAGGCATATTCTGTCCCCAAATACTATGTTTCCATTTGCCAGAATTTATTATATTCCTAATTTTTGCACATATTTTCCCAGACAGAAAAAAATAGCAATATCAAGAATAAAGGATGGTTTTCAATATGTAGCTTTGCTTTGGGAGACAAAATAGTTACTTACCTCTTTGGCTCATTTGATGTTTAGTACTCTGTTTCCTTTTTGCACAAAAGTTCTACTTCCCTCACCCCAAAATGCAAATTTCGCCCTTTCAACCATCCAAATAGCTAACTGTACCATGTGGTGGCAAGTACGGAATTTGACAATCCAGGCCGGAATGGCCAATAACATGGGAGTGAGAGGTTAAGATATGGAAGGAATGAGATGGCAAAAAACTGAGTTGTTAGATGATCAAAATGAGAAAGAACACCTGATATATTTTACATATGTCACTACTTTTTGTCAACAGATACGAAACCAAAAATGAATATCTGTGTCTCACTAGGAGACACGCATTTGGAGTTAGTCGTGGGAGAATTTGTGAAGGGAAGTAGGAACCTAAAAGATACACCATATGAGATTGTCTTAGCAAGTACAGATGAAACATTTTAACTAAAAATATCTCTTTTATAGGGAAAGAAGAAAAATGGGATAAAATTAATGAAATAAATTATTTTTTCAGGTAGAAATGTTAAAATCAGTAAGTCTGGATAAGAACTACATCTCTGCATCTCTGCAAATTGATCTTTTCCCATCAAGTAGACCTGATGCTTAATGTCACGGGATTGTGCATCGTGTGTGAGGACAGTATTGATACTACTAAAATACCATTCAGCATGGGGTAATAGAGCAATGTGTTGGATATTAAAAACCTAGAAGCAAGAGACTCTGAATCCAATTTCCAATAACCAGTCCCCTGAGACATCCAATTCTGCCGTTGAGCCAGTTAAAAAAAAAAAAAAAAGTGAAGAATGTCAACAGAAGTAATATTGAGATGCATTAACTGTAAAATTGTGCTGGTGCACATAATGACAGTCATAGGACTAATAACACTTTGCAATTAAATAGCACTTATCTTCCTAGGAGTTCAAAGTGCTTCCCAATACAATATTGAACAACCTTGTGATGCAAAGAGGGAAAAAGCTTCCACAAAACTCATGGAGAAAAAAAGCATTTTATACTCACACTAGGATATGGCTTCTCATCAAAAATGACAGGAAGTGCCACAATGACTGGACTCACGGCCCACCTAGCAGAGAATTTCCTCTGACAGAGACAGTAGGGGGCACCGTGAATGCAGTATGGCTGTCCACTGTTATCTTAGCTCCCACCTGTTGCTGGTTCTGCACTAACGGCCCGAGTAATGACGTCTGCTTTTCTAACTGCTTTTGTTTCCTCATCTTTATAAACTGAAGAACAGCATACCCTGAGTATGTGTGAAGGTAACATGATTCACTTGAAGAGTCCAGGTGTTCTGAGCTGGATTATCATTACCTTTTTAGGACATTTATGTAGAAGGGTATATGTTGTTTACAAGGCTTTCAATTTTACAAAATCATCATTATCACTTAACTAGTTCTATTGCCCAACACTACAAACCTCTGCCTTGTCAACCTCACTAGGGTGTTTTACCAAATATCATTGATAACTGAAAGCACTTTGAAAAGTACAGAATATTAGATAAATGAGCTGTTGTTCACCTAATTTCCCCCTCATCATCCACTATGGGTCTATCATCCATGGATTTATTACACAGATGTTATAAACTCAGTATTGGTTGCACTAGGAAAGGAAACACATGTTCAGAATGAGTGCTCTACATGCACTGCCCCCTCCTTGAAATACTCTGTTTGAGTATAAATCATTTGTGGAAAACTCTTCTATCCTACGGTGTCTGCATTCTTCTAAATTCACAATTTTCCACATTTACTCACAGAAATAAGAGAGTGGAAGATAATTTGCCTCACTGTTCTCAAAATGGGTGCTTCCAATTTAAATCTTGAATCAACAATTCTAGTTTCTACTCTGGCTTTATTGCTATCTACCTGTGGGGTACTGGCAAGTCACTAAACCCTTCTGCTAACTTGGTGACCTCTTCCAGAAAATAGAAGTTATAATCCTCTAAAAGGTTGTCGTGATCATCAAATAAATAAAGGATGAACATAGTTTACTGAATATAAATTATTATAGACAAGCAGATGATTGTTCTTTTGATTTTCAGATGGCTGGCTAACCAACACTTGTGAATAGTCACTGTGTTGAAACCAAACAGCTGATTTAATTAAATCTAAGTCTAATACAAACATAGCTAGAGGGAAGCGGAAAAATTCAAAAGCAATCCTAGGAAACATTTTCAAATGGCACATAGTATCTTAAACTATCCTGGCTATGTGTATGGATCTAGATAAGGTAAATATTTTCCAAATGTACAGAGTATGTATAAGAAGATTTGTAAAGGGGTTTTGTGACTCCTAAGAGATGGTCTCCATCAGTCATTATTTTTATGTTTATAAACCAGCATAGACCATTGACTAATAGCCCATATGGATGTTCACACCTGAAAAATGATGATCCATAGGAAAATTTATCCATAAAGCTAATTTCACTGACACTGTTCAACTACTGAGTTCGATGAGTTTGAGTACTTGAGGCTCATTTTTTATTTGTGTGCCTACAAACAGAGCCCTCCAAGCTCATTGGCGAGTTATTTGATATTCTCTTCCCTTCAATGCATCCTTCAGAAACACTGTTCCTGGAGAGAATTCTCTGTAAGAGAGAATATCTCTGTCATTTCTTTTCCTCTGGGTGTTTTGGATGTGGGAGGGTTAAAAAAATGATTATAAAGCTAACTTGAAACAACTCAACAAGGTAACTTTGGGCTGCTTTGGTTTAGTGGAGACTTTAAAAGCTTTGAAAATGCTCTTAAAGTTATATGGATTTTTTTTCCCTTTTTATAGTCAGTCAAAAATTATATTTTAAAACTCTACAGTTCAAGGGGAAAAGCAATTATCAAAATGCAATAAACTTCTAAGTAAAGTACAAATTGCTTCCGTGGCCTTAACTATTAAAATAGAGAGCTTCTGGTAATGTGTTTCATGAGTCAATCAGCAGGATTCTTCCCCCACATTCTGACACCCAGGGGAGGGGGAGAGGTCAACACAGAACTTTAAGAAGATGCTCATGAAGAGACAGACTTGAGCAAATGGTGAGAAGTTAACATTTGGCTTTTTTTTTTTTCCCCCCTGGTCCTTTTTGTTTGACAGCTTTTTCTCTTGGTTACTTCCTTCCTGACACCAAGCCTCCTTCACACTCTCAGAGATCAGGGAGTAAGTAGGAGAAGCAGCTATCTTCATGGTGTGAGATGAGAATGCTGGTGCCTTACACACTGTAGAAATGTAATAAGTATCTGTTGGTTGATCGCTTCTCTTAACTTATTTATATTCTGTTCCACACTACAAAGCATTTAGGGCCCTAGAGGCATAGAATTGGGGATTTAGAAAGGATTTTGGCTGACATCTAATCCAACTTCAGACAACAGAAGGAGTCCTTTCTGCAATATCCCAGGCTGATTGTCATCCGTCTTCCCTTTGAACCCTTTCAGCAAGGCAGAGATCACTTCTGAGGCAACCTATTCCATTATTAGATAGTCTTGTGCTTAAAAAAAAATTAGTAAAATCTTATAGATTTTATGTTTATAGATGTTTATAGATCTGCCTTCTGGTGCAAAACTGACCAAAGGTTTCCATTTCCAAATATTTGTATGAGTTGAGGTAGAATGAAAAAGGAGGGATCTTCAGAATCTTATGGTAGTGAGTTGGGTCTGGACTCCACCACCTACTACTAAGGGCATGTAGTAGAGACAAATTTCTTATTCCTCACTTTAATTTGTTGTTGGTTTCCTGATTTTGATATGTAAGACTGGTGACAAAATACCTAGCTCACAGATTCACAGTTTGTTGAGAAGTTTACATGGGATAAACTCTGCAAAATGCCTCAAAAATAGCATTCTTTTCCTCTTCCAAGTACTCTAGTCCGGCCCTTAAAATAGTAGTTCAATTATCACAGGAATTTTATTAGATATTTTTGTATTATATTTTCCCAGACCAAAGTATCAATCTATCTTACTGGCCTATAATGTCACCTCTAAAGGTCCATATAAATATCTGCCATAAATATTGGCTCATTTATTAATTTTCTAGTATGAAAATGCCCTTGGAGAAGTAACACAAACCACCATCAACAGTGAAAAATAGATGAGTTGAAAGCAACAGGAAATCAAGTAGTAAAACAAAAAAGCAAATCCAGAATATGTTATAGATGTTTGTCCTGAGAATGGTGAGAAAGAAAAGAGGTCTATAGGTGATGATGAATAGGAGGTTATGGGGGGGGTATGCATGGGCATCAAAGATAATTTTCATTTCCTTCAATTTTGCAAAGACATTATACTAAGTTATCGACCCTTATTAATATTCTAAGTTCTTAGAGCTCATTTCCTTAGGCTCAAGTCTTGAATACGTACGTATTAAATACAAGCATCCACACATATAAGTAGTTAATGTACCTACTTAGTAATATGTAAATTACTAAAACTGGATAATAACCATCCTCTTCTTAAATATCCTTTATCTGCCATTTGGATCAACATTCTCCTCTCAGTTTTTCAGAAAAATCCCCCTTTCCTAGATGTTTCTTTCTTGCTGTCCACCTCCATTCCTCCACCCCTAGCTTCTCCTCTCATCCCATGCCCCTCTTCTCAGTTTAGTGGAGTCTCTCTTCTCTGGCTCATGCTGCTACTTTTGCCAATCAGCCCCTCTTCCTTGATCATGCAAAACAGTTTAGCTCTGTGCTTTCGAATAAATTGTCATACCCTTTTTTAAAATCCAAAGGTTTATTAACACGAGAGGTGAAATAAAGGAGTCAATCTACTCTAAACCTCACTCCTCAGGTGCACTCACTCACACGCTGGAAAAAGACTTTGACATTTCACTTTCACCTTTCTCTGTCCCCTGTGAAAGGAACTTGTCACTTGGCCCAACCCAACAACATGAGGCCAGGATATGCAATTCTATTCTGTGCCTGCAAGGAGAACAGTACCAATGAGTACTACGTTTAGCAGAGGTTATAAAACTGAGTGATGATTCATATTCACACTTCACTCTGTGGGCTCTAACATCCTACTCTAACTTGCTGTCATAAGTGTGGGTAAGTGCTAGAGCGGAGATGCCTACCCTGATGATGCATAAGAATCATCTGGGTAGCTTTTCAAAAGTGCAATGCCCAGGCCATCTCCCACTTGAGTATTATTCAGTAGGGAAAAGTAAAGGTTTTTGAAAAGCCATCTGGATCTATAGTTAGCTTTGGGAAACACTCATTTAGTCAGACTGTACCATTTTTTTTCTCACTTGTGAAAATGAGATCAGTGTTACGGAACCTAGCATGATCAAACCGGGGATCTGCATAAAAAATAGTTTACTGGATCCTTTTGCCATAAAATCAGCTTCAGTATGTCCTGAGGCCTTGGTACTCGAAGTCTGCAGATGAACCAGCAGCTTCACCTGAACATTAAAGATGAGAAATAATATCAAGCTCAGAAGGGCTCAGGAAAATATTTTGAAAAAGCACACAAGGGAATTCTTATAATCAGAAGTTTGGGACCTCAACTAAATAAATGATTATATAATTTAGGAATAATAAATAAATTAATAAATAATCAGCTGTTTTTTTTTCTTTTATTAAATTCAAACTACTTAAAGATGGGAACTGTATCTAGTATTTCTTCTCATCCCTAATTGCAAAAAAAAAAAAAAAAATCATAGTACTATGAATAAATCTTATTGATGTGAATGGAGAGAGAGATGATGGGAGGAGGATACGATTTTGTCAGCATAGAATTTTTAATATAAATAATATTTATGAGGCAAATATGAGAAGAGAAGGGTAACTAATCTATCCCAGGAGATCGCAAAACTCACTTGGAAACAGATTGTTTCCTGTTCCCTTTTTTTTCTCCCCACAGTGCCATACAATGGGTTTATTTACAGTGAGTAGTAAATATTTGTTAAACTGATAATGATAAAAAGAAAGCCAGAGATAAGGAAAAGAATCTAGAATAAATGGAATTATGCTATAGGCATTTTGCTTATTGGGGGGTATTTTCATTACTCTGGATAGTTGTTTTTCACAGATAAATCAAAATTCAGCCTCAAATTTTTGTCAGATAGTGAAGGAGATGTAAAAAACTAAACTTTTGTTTACATCAGAAGATTAAATAGGCACAGTGTTAGAATATTCAATAGAGGAACCATGATAGATAAACTGTCAAAGAGAACTTCAGAAACCACTCAATGATTTTTTAAAAAACCAAATATACAGCCTTATCTTCTGATGTGAAGACTCTTGCAACTTCACTTTTGAATATGTATGACTAAAACCTGACTGCTTTATCCTAGTCTTCACAGAAAAGGAAGCTCTTTTACAGACGGCTTGTAAACAAGCAGACTGAGAAAGAAAATGAAGTCAGGACTCCTTGGTGTATGTGTGTGGGGAAGAGAAGGTTGATGAATGATATTGAGTTAAAAGCAGCCTTTCTTTTACAGGAATATTTCCACAGTCCTGTGTAGTCCTAATGTGTAGAATTCAGTGTCAAAAGTGTTACTTACCTTCAAGTAGCCAAATAAAAACAAAAAACTGAAATCTGAGCATTCAGAATATCCAGATACTTCAAACTGTTTGTGGGCAGGGTGGAAAGCTAGAAGCTTTATTTCATTCCGGTTTGCATGTTTGACCTGCGACAGACAACCGAAGGACAGCAGAGCTAACTAAAGATGAAAGGGTTAAAAATATCCCAACATATGTTGATCCAGTGGCATTATATTCGGGGCCAATTTTAACTTTCTGAAGTGAGCGATTTAAGGAGAAGTTTAAGTGCAAAAATGATATTTTTCTCCTTCACAAAGTCTCTAAGCTGCAAAATTGAACATTTCTATGAAAATCGCATTTTTCAGCATAGTGATGCAGTTGTGAAGGACAGGGCAATTGAGTGCACTGAGAAAAGTTAATGTGTTCCACTGACATGGCACTCAAGAGGCCACACAGATCAAATGCTTTTACCCCCAAAGGTAGTGCCTTCCTTCTATAGACATAGGGAAGTTTTCTACCAGGAAGTTTTAAGATGCACAAGTGACCACACATACCTTAATATGAGCTAGTGTGTATTTGGTAAGGAATGCCTTCACCCTCCCTCCACCTCTTAATCTAGACTAAAGACCACTACACAGAGAAATTAGCAGCTCAGAAATCTTGGGCCAAGTAGTAGTAGATTCTGACTATAGAATAAATGTCCAAAAAACCTTTTTTGGAATCAGTTAGTTTGACCTAATGGAATCTTTCTGATCTCTAATTTAATGTTAACCTTTTTTTTTATACTTTCCTTACTGAATTTGATCCTTCTTTCATGTCCATTGAACCTTGGGACAACCATTTTAAGGCCCTGACTCAGGATAAAAGTGCTGACGCTTTCAGCAAACATTTATTGTGTAACTACTGTGTACAAAGCAAAACATGAAGAAACAGGACACAGAGTTTGCTTTTTAGGAGCTCCTTTTCTAATACCTAAAAACATTTATTGTCTGTAACATAATATTTACCCCTTAATTATGTGCTATATTTTCACATTAATAGTTTAATAAAAGTGGATTCTGTTTTCCTAACTAAAGAATACATTTCATAAGGCCAAGTGAATTGTGTGGTGTTTTGTGTTTTAATTACCCATAAGGTCTAGCACATAAGGTGGGATTAAAAGAAGTTTTTGTATTCTGCTCAATTACAAAACCACGTTTTTAGATACCTTTTTAAAAATTAAAAACATTTGGGGACGCCTGGGTGGCTCAGTTGGTTAAGCGGCTGCCTTCCGCTCAGGTCATGATCCCAGCGTCCTGGGATCGAGTCCCATATCGGGCTCCTTGCCCAGCAGGGAGCCTGCTTCTCCCTCTGCCTCTGCCTGCCACTCTGTCTGCCTTTGCTCGCTCGCTCTCTCTCCCTCTCTCTCTCTCTGACAAATAAATAAATAAAATATTAAAAAAAAAATTAAAAACATTTGGCTTAAGAAAACTAAAGTAGAGCCCCGTGTTTTAATAATGATGGAAGTTGTAATACGTAACAAATGCCAATTAAAGGTAGCTTATTTAGTCTTTGTTAAACCAGAAATCCTTGGGTAAAATGAGGCTTTAGAAAAATATGTGCAGATTATCATGGGTTAACTCTTCAGCATGGGGAGAAGAATATATGTAAAATACCACCTCAGGGATTTTAAAGTAAAAGGAGATGTTAAATTTTAATGGAAATCTAAATATTAGGATAAATGGGCAGACTTTTTAATGAAAATGATGCACAACTATATATTTTTAAAAGAAAAATTCTGCTAAGTATTGTTCAAGTGTAGCATGTCAAACAAAACAAAACAAAACAAAAACCTCATTTAGAGCTTGACCTTGATGGCACATTGTTTTATCTGGAGAGTGCAAAAGATTATAGAAAATTGGTCTGAGAGCCACACCTTAAAGCAACTTGCATTCCTGGCAGAAACTTCTGACCTCAGCTCAGAGAGATGGTGAATCAGGAAGCATTTACCCTTTGATAAACTGAACTTTTTGTATGTACGACTGAAGAATGCTAGCTCTTAGATATCGCCAGCACACACACACACAAAAAATGTGGAAGATGACTAATTGTAACCTAATATCCATTCTTTGCTTAATTTATACTAACAGCATGTAGACAGATACATGACCATCTAGCTAAAAATTACATTCCCCAGTCTTCTTTGTTGCCAACTGTGGCCATGTGACCAAGTTCTGACCAGTGAAATTAGGAAAACTGATGTGTATGAGTGCCAGCTCTTGCTCTGAAAACAAAACAAAACAAAACAAAAAAATTGTGTACTCTCCTGATTTCTTTCTCTTAGAGCTACACAAAAATGGTGAGAGCTGGAGAATTTCCACATGTTAAGAACGACAGTACCATTGTCCACCTTGGACTTGTGGAATATAACTTGGTTGTTCCCCAACGGAAAATAAACTTCTGTTTCAGATACTGTATTCCTGACTTCATTTCCTTTCTTCCTCACAAGCCTTAACTACTATCTCAACTAATATCAACAGTTTGCTTTGTTAGTTGATGTAATACAACAAAGACTGTCAAGTGTGTTAATAGAGTACAATGTTGTTACTGAAGACTGAATCATAAAGACATCTGTGAATGACACACATGCATTGTACTAGATCACATACCAAATAATGTCATATAATTTTATTTGGAAGAAAGTAGCTGGGACAAAATGAAGATTAGAGAAGAAAAATCAAAGGGTCTTGAAGAAGAGGCTAGGATCAAGCTAGTAAGATCCACGTCATTATCAAAAGCTGGGAGCTGCTTTGAGGGGTAATTGAGGCCTTAAAATGTTTGAGGAAAAGCATAGGAATTGTAGCTAGACGATACTGTTCACCATTTTTAGTCAAGTAGCTAACAACAGTGTCTCCTTCCCTTCTGTTGAGTCAGGAGTATACCAGGTGGTATACTCCTACCTACTGTGGTCATTTTAAAAATGGTGAAAATTTGAAAACATTATGCCTTTGAAATACCAGTTGAGGTGGAGGATTGGGTTAGAGGGGTAGCAGATGGGCAAGAAAAATTGACAGAAACCCAGCTGTGCCAGGTAACACCTCAGACCTCTGAAAGATTAGGCCTGTTTAGATTTTAAGAAGTAGGAGTCAATCTGTTTGTCATATCTATTGCCTAAATTTCTGTGAGAAGTCAAAAGGATGGCTCTAATACTCTGTAGGAGAATGAACACTTAGCTGAGTGAAGCAAGAGGGGAAGAAAGGTTTCTTTCTTTGCAACTAACAATATGATAGTCCCACTTAGTTTCTCTTCAACAGATTAACCAATCATATATTTGCACATGAGACTGAATATCCACTACTATATGCAGTGCATTATACATGACCCTGAACAAATGCATGACAAAGCAGACATTTTCCGTGTCACCTTGGAGGCAATATGAGGCAATGGCATCATCTCTGACTTGTCCATAATGAACAGGAGGTTTTTCTTACAGCCTTCTGACCTCTTCGGATTTTTTTCACTAATATCTGTGGGCTCAGGGCCCATGAGCAGCTTTTGACACAACTCACATGCCAACTTATTTACAGCCATTGAACCAATGATTCCGTTTAGAGCCTCTATTTTCCCATTATATTCATAAAGATATTTTAGATTCCCAAAAGGGGTGCTTTTCAATGAATTCAACCCCATGGGAAAAAAAAATGTGTTTCCCACAAAATTTAAAATGTAGGACACTGGGCAGCTATAATGAATTAACAACCACTTGCTTAAACATGATGACGTATATGTGCCTTCAGATTTTAAAGTAGATAAGAAATTTATGTTGAGGACAGAAAAACTGAGCAACAGAGAAGTTGAGGGAAAATGTACATTTCTGACAATTACTTTCACCTGCTGAAGCCTCAGTCATTCTTCCAGACACTGCTCACGTCTCATCGATATCCTGAAGGCTTCCAGGCACACGATCTGCAACTTTTCTCCCTTCTGTGAATTTCTATAACATTTATGACTCTCAGTTACCGCTTACATGATTTTGGCACAGTATTGTAGTTACTTCTATACTAGTTTGTCCTCTGCTACATTTAACTATTTTAATTACAGAATCCAGTATTCATTTTTTCTTAACATTTCACGTGATTTTCTCAAATTCAGTATAATAGAGACTGGTAATTGTCTCTCTATATCCACTATCCCCTTCTTCAACAGTAACACAGGTGAAGATGGAACTTGGTAATTCTACCTGCACCTGTGTGTCCGAGCCTCTCTTCCAGCTAGGTTTGTACATATGACCAAACTATAATCCATGGAATATGAGCAGATATGACAGATGTGAATTTCCACTTCCTTTGATTTTTCTGATCCTGAACTTCCTATCTTCTCCCCCTGTCCTAGTGGGCCAATGAGTCCAGTTACTTTAGAGACTGAATATTAAAGACAACAGAATTCCCATCAGCTTAGTCCCCTGGAGTTGAGCCACTAACATCCTGAAATCCTCGCCTTGGACTGTTATGTGAAAGATAAATCAACTTCTCTATTGTTTTCTTAATCACTAATTTTGGGGCATTTCTGTTAAAGCAGCTTCATCTACCACTCCACAACTAATGTGTAATAAATACTCGTTTGAAAGGATGGATAGATGTTTTCATAGATGAATCCACGAATTAAAGTAGGTTGAGTCTAAAGAATTGTGGCTAAAGGATTGTGCCTAAAGAAACAGAAAAGAAATGTTATTGGACACTGATTCTCCAGAGGAGCTTGAGGGAGAGAACAAATGGACTCAGAACTAAATTAGAAAGACAAAATAGAGCTTCTTAAACAGAGAAAGGGACTACAGTTTGTGATTGAAATGGCAACTCTGATAAAATAGAAGAAATTAATCCATAACTATTGAATTCTTCCAAATATTATTATCTCATATGTAAACCAAGCACCATGTCAAAGGATATATCCTGTAATTCTTAATCCATTAAGTTAAAGTCATTTTTTTGGTACTAAAACTGGAAGACTAAAGTCTGATGTTAATAATTGCTTCATAATAATCATATATTGTTAAATAAATAATGGACTGGGACATTATTTATGTTAGGGAAACGTAACACTTAGGGTGTTAGGATAATATACAAAAGGGCAAACTAATCTCATCTTAAGGCTGAGAAATTTTCCCTGAAGCTTTGTTTAAACTATGGATTAGAGGATAATTTAGGCACATAAAGAAATGGAAGAAGAGCTTTTCAGGGATAATGTACAAAGTCCTTGAGATAGAAGACGTGCAATGGCTATCTTGTAAGGAAAGACCAGTGGGGCAAGCAGTAGGCAAAGAACAGCAGGAAATGAAAATGACAAAACCAGCAGAGGCCAAAGTTTCCATGATCACTAAACTATGATCTACAGTAAAAATTACATTTTATATTGGAAGCCCATATCCACGCACATATGTGCACTTAATAATTACCATAAATATGGATGATGTTCTTTGGTATCTTCTATTCATTTTTTTTCTGTTTCTTTTAAAATATTATATCATGGTTCACTAATGGGTTGCTCTCCAATATTTAAAATACTCTTTTAAATTGTGGTAAGAATTATTAATTTCATTCTAAGAACAGTGGACATTAATTGCAGGTTTTCATGTGGGGGCGGGGTGGGAGTTTGTCAGTATCATATTTGTTTTTAAAACAATCTCTATTCATATTGTCAGAATGGATTGGATACAATCAAGAATAGATTCAGAGAATGATTTTAGGTATTCTGACAAGAGATGATGGTGGCCTGTAATAGGATGTAAGCATAGATAAATCATCTGCCTAGATAAATGAGGTTAAAAGTCTGAAGAGAATTGAGCTGCTGGGCTATGTTTCAAATACATCCTTGAAATACCCCTCTAGACCACATGGGTAGAGACAATCATTTGTTTATGCAATTAATTAATTAATTAATCCATTAATTAATCCATTGATAAAATGGCCCATGCCTTCGAGAATTTCAGAGTTCACAGATACAGATATATACTTGCTTGCAAGTAAAGCGATATGTAGTAGACAAGAGTCATGTACTTGATAAAAAGAGAGCACGAAGGATAAATAATTCTATTTTATGAGTGAGGTGGTTTCTTTCTTTGCAACCCCTCCGTTTTAGCCTTACAGAATACCAGAATTTCAGAAGCAGGAGAGGTAAAGGGGCTAGGAAGGGGACCACAGTGATTAGGAGGTGAAGAAAGAAAAAGAATATGCTTTCACAGTTCTGAAGAGTTCAAGAAAATAAGAACACTATGTAAATACCTCTTGGAAATTACGTGTATGTACCATACATCTGATGATCAGAAGATGCCTGTAAAGATTCCATTCTCCCCTTGAATACATGGCTAGTTCCTAATGATGACAAATATCTAAGTTTTTAACCCAGTCCATGACATACATCTTAGATGCCTTCTTTTTGTTTTTCCATTCATTTAATCTATCTGCTCTGTCTCTTCACCAGTCTCACTCCCAGCTTTTTGACTTTGATTCCATATCCTGTTTTATATATACTCTGTGGACATGATAATTTTTTTTTACTCAGATTTGAACCACAGATGGTTCCCAAGTACACATTCCATTCATTTTCCAACTCTTCTTCATAAGCTCCCAGGTAACCACCTTTCTCTGCCATGCAGCAGCACCTACAACCATACCTTGACATAGTCTGCCTGAGAGGAGGAGGAGAAAGAAACAAGGTCTTCAGTGTGTAATTCAAGAAGAGGAAGGTACTGGTTGAAGTGTCTGAGTGGGTGGCATTGTCAATGAGTGAAGAATATTATTGAATTCAAGAATCAGGTCATTACACTTCAACATTGCAAAATGGGAATGAGAGGTTTCTGAACATTCTTGGTAACTCTTTATGGTCTCCAATTCTGCCTACCTCAAATGGTCATATTTCCCATTACTGTACTCTTTCATACTCAACACAATTCCTCTGTGAACCCAGGCTTAACTGGTCATTTTTCTATACCACTGATTCATGTTTCATGGTTTTAAACTTTAGGAAAATTCACTCAAGCTAACAAGCTCATCTGAGCACAGGTCAAACTTCACCTTTCAGGAAACCTCCTACAAATCCTTTTTAACCATCATCAAGCTCTCCTTTCTTAGAGTAATTACACTGCCTACATTGGAACACAGTATTTAATCCACAAGTGGTGCACAAGTTCATTATTTTTGTTGATAATCTAATATTTATATATATATTAACCTTCAGTTAGGTTTGTTAGCTATCTGGAGTACAGTGTCTGTGTACGTGTCCATGCGTGTGTGTGTATGTGTGTGTGTGTGTGTGTGTGTGTGTATTTCCTGTATCAAAAAATAAATGCAGACGTTTAATATCTCTGTTTTTACAAACAAAATGGGTTAAATTCAAATGCCTTGCATAATCTCACAAAACTATTTAATTTTTTAACTGGGTCTAAGGCCCTAAACTCCTGCTTTCCTTCAGAGTGCCAAGGACACTGCTGACCATCTGATAAAATCTCAGTGTGTAACTGTTGGTTTGAATTTAATAGTTCTAAAGTAAAAATTAGTTTTCCTCATGGCTTAGACATCTTGGCATAAAGATATGGCATTAATCTGACTGATATGGGATGCAGGCGATAAACTCGGAGGGGGGAGTTGTCCCTAAACTTCTGCCTGCCTCTCTCCCTTACCATAGAGTTGCTATGCATTAGGCTTCACCCCTGTTGTGTTTTCTCTCTCCTCCGTCTCTGCTCTCTCTCTCAGTGGGCAATCTCACTTTCTTCATTCCCATTGTTTTACAGGTTGTTGACTCATTTCCTTTAAAAGCACTAACACTGCTCCTTCCATTATTTATTAATACTATTGTTACAAATAATGTTATTATTTGACTTGCTCTAAGGGAGATTTCAAGTTCTGGAGTCACTGCACATGAGTTTCTGTCTGCATATCCACTTGCCAGAATAATCCATATGCCTCCTTTTCTGAAAATTCCCACTAGGAATGTTGGAAACCTTACAAACTTTGATTGAGCTGCCCCAGGTCAAATTGAACATCTGGGAAAGAACTTCTGCATCAGCTGCAGTTGTGCATCCTTAAATACCCTAGTGACCGAGCTCTAGGAGGAGGACTGGCGTGGGGTTTCATTTCGTGCAAAATGTATGGATATATTTAAACATTTCATTATATGGTCCAATTAGGCTGTGTCTACATGGGCATATAATAAAGTAAAAATTTGGCAATTATCTGGTTCATTTCATCAAGTCAACAGCCAAAGTCATAGATCTAGTCTGGCAAAAAAGGCTTTAGAAGGGAGAATGGGGGAGAGTCAAAATAATTTGAATTTGGAAATTATATTCCTTGTATGTGTAAAAATGTGTACTTCATTTTACTTCTCCCAAATGGGTTATAGCTTAAGCATAGTGAGTCTTAATGATCTTTACTACAATGCTATATGTTGCAAATAAATAAAATACATATAAATTCTGCTCTTATTTCAGGTCCTTTTCCATTATCCTGGGCATATATAACCAGTCTGAAGAAAAAATAGCCATCTGAAGACGAAACTCACACTCGTCTAACTCATAAAATGTATGTTTTAGATTCTCCTCGAAATTGTCTTGGTCTAATTAATGAATCATGCCAGTCATGGGCATAAAAGGAAGAAAGGAAGGTAGAGGGGTAGGGTGGGAATGAATTATGATAAAAACCCTGTTACGATATCTTTATGGGCACTGTTTAGACATGTATAAAAGCCACCTACTCAGCATCCTTTGTTTCCCCATACCTTTATCGACACCTCTCTCTTCTATACTTGCTTGTTAAGTCCTGTTAAACTTTCCTTCCTTTCTAGGAAAACTGTGTATCTTTAGGCTCAGAATTCCATACAGGCAGCCGAATAAGCTATTGAAAACCATGAAATAAGGAATACGGTGGATACCGAGCACTAATGTAAATTAATGATAAATCCCATTTTTTTTTTTGGAAGATTTATTTATTTATTTATTTATTTGACAGACAGAGATCACAAGTAGGCAGAGAGGCAGGCAGAGAAAGAGAGGAAGGGAAGCAGGCTCCTTGCTGAGCAGAGAGCCCGATGTGGGGCTCGATCCCAGGACCCTGGGATCATGACCTGAGCTGAAGGTAGAGGCTTTAACCCACTGAGCGACCCAGGCACCCCTATAAATCCCAATTTGAGAGTTTCCTATTATGTCTCTGAAGTTAAAAGGTAGAGATGAAGGAGCGATACAGATAACCAGAATCTGTGACTTTGTACTTAAAATCTTCCTGCCTATCTATTTAGATTTTTTTCTTAAATTATTGTGTATACACTGATCTTGTCCTAAATTAACAATACAATTGTAAATCTGGTGCAAAGGCATTGCGTATGTGTCAGAAAGGATTGATTTACGAAGAACCAAGTAAAAATGCAATCTTCACAGCTCAAGGGAAGAGGGATATGATTATCATTTTCAAACATTTGAGAGGATTAAAGACTGGTGATGGGTGAATCTCAGAAGGCCAGAGTTGGAAGCTTACCCAGAAAACTTTGGAATCACATCTCAGAGTCTGCAGAAACTGGTGGAAACCTACTGAGGATGTGCTGATGACATTTTCGCTACTGTTTGCTTCCAGCCAGCCTGGAAGCCCCTGCCTTAAGGTCTTGGCACTGAAGCATTAATACAGGCCCTCCTAGGGAGTAGAAGGGGGATATGATAATTACAAGTGGAGGTGGCCTGCAGCAAAATTGTAGAATGGGTGAAATTTCCTTTGGCAATTTTCCACCTACACGCTCAACTATTCTAAAATCCACCAAGTTCTCAGCTTGTAAAGGGGTTTTGATTAATACACTTTCCAACTACATTTGCATTTTAATGGAGATTCTGAGAGAAAACAGGTAACAAAAGACTCAAGGCTCAAAGGTAGCAATGAGTATTAGAATGGTCCCCCAACACCCACCAATGGGGGATTTTTCTAATGTTCTCCTTCACTCCTGACTCCTCTGTTTTGCATATTGATCTGGACCACAGCTCCTCTTCAGTCACATCTCAGCCATACTGAATCCTGTTTTCTGAAACTGACAATGTTTTGTCATTAACCTTTTCCTACGTGCATCTATGCTTCTCTTCACATAATGTTCTTCCTTGTACTTCTCAGTGGAGGTGCTCAGGTGAGATAGCACTGCCACCTGGATGGCATCATGGACCCTCCAAAGCCTCAGGAAGGTCTCTTGCAGTGGGATTCATAGACATTCTCTCCTACCTGTCTCACTCACAAAATAACTGTAAACCTGTGCTTTAACTACCCATTAAGCTCTATTTGTCCCATGTGCTCACTTAGAACAGGACTAATGCTGCCCTCCACCGATCCCATATTTTCACTCTTTTTTCAGGGTCTTAAAAAGTATTAGTTATAAAGTAGGTTACTTAGTATCAGCTGAACATATGAAAAAATATCTATTCAATGTTTCTCAAGCTTACTGGCCCTTTCATGCTCTGAAGGAGCATACAGGATTTGAGGCAATAGTTTTAACTGAAATATCCTCTTTGTCCCTCCCAAACAGAAATTTTATAGGCAATTATGATAGAATAAATTTGCAAGAGGCAGGATGAAAGTATATAGACACTGAAGTGACAATTTTGGATAATCCTCAGAAAAGCAGTGTTACTCATGAAAATTTCTCAGATTGTGAAATAACATTTTTATTGAAGTGGTGCATACATCGTTTCCTTTGGACAATTATAAAGTTGATTGGCCAAGACACCGAAGAGCATCAGGCAGAGAGTAATGCTGCAGTGGGAGACCCAGGGACCAACATTCAACACTGGGAATTGGTAATTAGGTGACCTGAATTCCCTCCCCATCTTTTGAAAATGGTTGCTTTGCTTCATATTTGTTTTGTTTGACCGAAGTTAGAAAGAACGTGGTATCTCCAATCCCGCGCCAGTTAACCTAAGATTCTTACCGTAGCACTTGAAACTACCAGCATTTCTTGGAAGTTTTAATCAGACAGGAAAAAGGCTTTCCAGGGCACCTAGGTAGCTCAGTTAGCTGAGTGTCTGACTCTTGGTTTCAGCCCAGATCATGACCTTGGGGTGAATGAGCCCCGGGTCAGGCTCCACACTCAGTGTGGAATCTTCTTGGGATTCTTTCCCCCTCCCTCTCTCTCCTCTTCTGCTCCTTCCCTGACTAGTACATGTGCATGCTCTCTCTCTCGAATAAATAAAATCTTTAAAAAAAGGGGGGGGTGGCATTCCAAAGTGATATATAAATTCAATTATTTTTAAAAAGATTTTATTCAGTTATTTGAGAAAGAGTGAATGAGAGAACATGAGCAAAGGGAGGTCCAGGGTGAGAAGCAGAGCCCCCACTGAGCAGGGAGCCTGCAGCAGGACTCAATCCCAGGACCCTGGATCATGACCCGAGCCAAAGGCAGATGCTTAACCAACTGAGCCACCCAGGCACATTCAATTATTTTTTTTTTTTTAAAGACTGTGATTTGTGATCAAAAAGACCCTCTTCCAGGAGGCCATATCCTAATATAAACTCTAAATAATTCATCTTTTGGCAATTTAATAGGTCTGAGACTCATTTGCTCATCTACAAAATCAGGATGTTAATTTATCTACTTCTCAGAGTTATTGTGAAGGTTAGTGACAATGATTGTAAAGGGTTGGCATTTATAAATTATTTTAGTGTTCTTTTGCTTGTGATATTTTATAATACTTTCTTGTGATTGCATATATTATGCTAATAAACTCTTCTCATAATACTCTGAGGGCAGCATTTATTCTACTTACATATCTTTGGAGGAATTTAAGGGACACAAAAATCATTCATTCTGCAAAAAAGTATAAAATACATACTCTGTTCCAGCTATTATATTGCATGGTACCAGGAAGCAATATCTATCTTTAAAGGAACAGGAGTATTCACAAGAAAGAGAAATACTTTCCTGGTGTTACAAAGGTGGTGATAAATATTTCAAGGCACCTGCCAAAGGGGTAGGTCATTGGGCATGGAATTTTCATTACTTTCATTAGCCTGGGAGGAGGGATAAGGGCATTCAGCTCACAGACTATTGTTGAACAGGCAAAAGAATAATTATTTGAAGTTTGGTGTGGTGTGTGAGAAAAGAGTAGGAAAGCAGCAGAGAAGAAACTTCCTATGTTTCATAACATCAGAGGAAAAAAAGTACTCCTGAAAACCATGTTTGCCCTCTAGGAGAAAGAAGATTGCTCTCCTGAGCAGAGGGCTCTTTGTTTAGATAAATCCCCTGACAGATAGATTTGAATACAAAAGGGGAAAATCCCAGGGAAGACTCTGGTGTTTTAGAATATGGATTTCTATCATATGATATAAATTATTTTCTGTGGTGCATTGTGATATAATCACTTCATTGCAACCTCCCAAAATTTTAATAAAATCTGTGACACACAGTCATGTATCAGTGGTATTTTGGGAAATAGTTGTATCTAGTATAGTGTGGGAGTGTAAGAATAGGGAGGACATAGATGGAGATAAGAGAGAGCTAAGACTGAGATGTCAGTAAAAAACATCAAAAATACAAAATGAATAGTGAAGCAACAGGATCAGATTAGAATATGAAGGAAGAAAAAATATGTAAGTGTTTTTTTTAGATGGGAGGCAGGAAGACCAAGTTGTGATTGTCCCAGTGAATCAGTGGTGATTAAAACTGAATATGGAGATAAATAAATGAACAGAGAGTTGCAAAGAAAGAAACATCAATAGGACACAGTATCAATAACATACAGGGAAAGTGAATCACTATGTTGTACACCTGAACCTCATGTAGCACTGTGTGTCAACTAAACTTAAAGAACTTACAAAATAAAATAAAAATCTACGTACATCAACGTTAAAAAAACAAACAAACAAAAACAGGACATGGTATAAAACGTTTTCAGGCTGAGACCAAGTATATGGATTTCAGTACCAAAAAGAGGAGTTTGAGGAACACCTAAGAGAATAATTTATTTATAAGATAAAAATTAAGGAATTCACAATGAGTGCTACTCATAATTTTATGTTTGTTTCTTTTAATGGTGATCTTCTTCCAAAGGAGTTTCATTCCAGTTCTACTTAGAGACAAACTTTTGTCAATACTTTCTCTGGTACCTACACACAATGAACTATTCCCAGTTAAAGGATGGATTTATTAAAAATACAGGATGCCCCTGCCCTTCTGCTAAAAATTCCATAAGATAGGTACCCAAGGATGCCTTCTGCTTCTCCATTCTATAAATTCTTTAGAATACAAACTACCCTAGTATGTTTTCATTTGGTTTACAAGGCTACGCTGGATTAGTCATCTATGTTAATCTGCCTTTACTCAGAAGTTACTAGAAGGATCATCACAGCACACTGCCACTAGAACTACTGATGGTACTTCTTTTATTATTATTATTATTACTACTACTACTACTACTCCTCCTCCATCTCTACCAGAAGAAATGGAAGTTATATTTAAAGAAACTGAGAAGTTTCTAGAATCAAAGAAAATTATATTTCCTTAGGTTGAACTGTCACACAGTTAACTAAGTAATATAAGGGATCCTTCCTATCTTGAACCATTACATCTCGGATAAGACAATTTTAAAACTGGGACAACTTTATTACTGGGATTGTAAGGGTTAGTACCTTTCTGTAAGTTCCCTGATGCCCAGAAGAAAGGAAGAGAAGGAAACAAAGAAAAAGGGGAAAGGGAGAGGGGAGGCAGGAAAAAAGAAAATAATGTGAGCTATATCCAGAGACAAAACTGAAAGTGTTACATGGTAAGAGGTAGACAAAGGGTATGGTTGTCCCGAAAGTAGATGCCAACAGCATCACTGAGATCTTGATACTGAGCCATGTCCAACCAGGGAGTTATGGAAATTGTGCTCAGAACACCTATATTATGCTAGGATTCTCAGCTGGAGACTGAATTGATGTAATCAGAATTCTCTCTTGTGCCCAGAGGAAGCATATGCAAATCCAATCTGGAGGAAAAGCTCCCTAAAGTACGCATGCTGGTTTCCATGGCTTACTATCATCTGATCAGTCCATAAGCAAAGATCAACAAATACAGAATTAGAGAAGCCAACACGTATGAGTGTCAGAAGAAGCAAAGACAATAGTGCTCATAAGAAAATGAATAAGGATTAAAAAATGGAACTATCAAAGAGAAATTAAGAGGTCTAGAGAATGAAGATACTTAAAATGCTTCTAATTGAATCCTCAGGAGAAGACAATAGAGAAAATGGACAAAGGGCAAAATTTAAAGAGACCATCATTCAGAATATTCCTGAGTTGATTAAAAGCATAAATACCTAGATGCAGAAAGTAGAATCTATCCCAGGCAGAATAACTGTAAAGAAATCAGGGCACCTGCGTGGCTCAGTTGCTTAAGCATCTACTTTCAGTTCAGGTCATCATCTCCAGGTCCTGAGATCAAGCTCAACATTGGGCTCCTTGCTCAGCAGGGTGTCATCTTCTCCCTTTCATTCTGCCCCTCCCCCACTCATTCCCTCTCTCTCTCTCTCTCTTTCAAATAAATAAATAAAATCTTTAAACAAAAAAAAAAAAAAATAGATACCAAGAAACATTATAATATAATGGAGGAATACAAAAAAACAAGAAAGAATCTTAAAAATACAGCTCAATCAAAAAGGATTTTTCAACATTAAAAACAGTCGCCTAATGACAACAGAAAAATACATTTATGATTTTGAAAGAAAATAACTGTTAACTTAGATATATATTCCCACCAAAATTATCTTCCAAGAAAGAAAATAAAATACATAAACTAGTGTGCCAGCAAATGTCCTCCAAATGTATTTCTGTGGATGGGCATGATTTGAGAAGCACAATTTGAGATTCAAACAGAAGTATGTACAGACTATACAAACATATATACATACATGTTGTGCGTACATATATAAATAATTTGTCATTTGTAGAATTAAAATGTAGGTGTAAACCATGAAAATGTTGGTATAAAAATAGTATAGTCAGGAGAAAGTGATCAGAAATGAATTACTGCAAAATTCTTATATTTTTTAGAAGTGTGATAACATATTTTCTGTACTTCAGACTTTAAATATTCATGAAAAAGATAAAGGATAAACTAATAAATATGATGCGTAAAATCCAAAAATGAGTAACAGCAAATAAATCTTAGTTAATTTAAGTAAAAGAAAGAAAGGAGAAAAAAGCAAAGAAAAGGATAAGCGAAGATTCAAGAGTAGAATAGGGAGAAATATATTCAAATACATAAAAAATTGTAGAAAAAATTTAAAAATGCATATATTTTAAAAATTAAAATTAAAAATAAAATATCTACCATGTAAAAGATATTCTAAAATTAGATTAAAATATAGATAAGTAAATATACCTATATGCCATTCATAAAAGATACAATTAAGGGGGACCTGGATGGGTCAGTGGGTTAAAGCCTCTGCCTTTGGCTCAGGTCATGATCCCGGGGTCCTGGGATCGAGCCCCACATTGGGCTCTCTGCTCAGCAGGAAGCCTGCTTCCTCCTCTCTCTCTGCCTGCCTCTCTGCCTACTTGTGATCTCTGTCTAATATATAAATTAAAAAAAAAAACCTTTAAAAAGAAGATACAATTAAAACGTGAGGCTTTATAAACATTGAAAGGAAAAAGACAAAGATTCAGTTAGCAAATACTAATCAAAAGAGAGCAAATATTTTTATCTTGAGCAAAATTGACTTTAAAATTATTTTGTTACTAGAGATAGAGGCCAGTATATAATAAAGTATTCAATTAACAATACATAAATCTAATAAAATATCTTTAACAATACATACATCTAATAAAATATCTTCAAATTACAGAGGTTTTGACAAAGATTGGAAGAAATGGACAAATCCACTAACAAAATGGAATATTTCAAGATCATTTTAAAAACTCGAAAGTCAATCAGCTCCCTACACCTCCAAATTAAAAGTACTGATACTCTGAACACAATTAACAATCTTCACCTGCTTGACACATACAAAAGTCTTTACCCACAAGTAGTAAAAATATTTTTCTTGGGCACACACTGGGCAGTTATAAAAATCAAAATGAAATAAGAGATGAACTTGTCTCATCAAATGTCAAATATGTATTAGTATACTTTTTTTTTCTTACCACAATACAAAAAGGAAATACCGAAAGTATAATTTAAGATCCCAACATAAAAAAAAAAAGGGTGAAATTATTCTTGGTTTAAAAAAAAAAGCCATAGCAAAAATTTTCAATTCTTAAAACTAAAAGGTTAAATATACACATAACTTGTAGCATGCAGTTAAAAAAACTTTATTTGATTTATATTTATTTATATTTATATTTATATTTATATTTATATTTCCTGGAAGCAGGCAAAGTATCATTGGTTCTTCTTGATCAGGTACGTGTTTTGTACCATGATGAAGGATATCAGATTTTCCATAAGATTACCCACATCACTGAGGCTTGGAAGTAATAAGAAGTAAACATGGATTCCAATCCATCCTGTGGGTTCTATTTCATCCTCATGATTTCTATTTTGTCTTTGCCTTACACTACTTCATTACCTATCATCCCTTCCTGACTGCCAGAAAGGATTTTTAAGCTGCAATGCAAAGAAAACAATCTTGTATCAGTTCTCAAAATTAAATATGGTCAAGTTCCTATAGAGGTGTGTCTGTCTGTCTCCCCACCCCATCTCCATATATGAGGTGTGTCTGTCTGTCTCCCCACCCCGTCTCCATATGAATATATCATTCTCAGGGGTTCTGTTTTTCTAATCAAATACTGATGCAGTTGGGGAATAGTTTGCATGCTGCTATAAATCCATAAATACTTTGCATGCTATCTAAAACTTCATCCCGTAATTTCAGCAAATACCCTATCTCAAGGTTCCTCTGATGTCCCCAAGTACAAACATCTTGACTTAGCTTTTGATCATTTCTCTCGGCCAAAGAAATAACCTACTCTTCTGTTAGTATTTAACATGCCTTCTACTATGGATGGCTTACACATACTCCAATAAGCTAAAGTTTGCTCAGACATAAAATGAGGATGGTAATGCTTGTCTTACTTCACAAGGCTGTTGTGGACAGCTTATTTGTAAAAATGACAATGGTGTAAAATATATAAATACAAGTATCAGTACATTTTCTTTTCTGTAAGGTAAATGTTTCCAGGCTCTTTAATCACTAGGCTAAGTCTCAGACTTAGAATTCCTTCCAAATCTGAAATTTAATTTGGAAAGAAAGAGTTTCAATTGCTTATTCAGTATCATTTAATCACACTTAGAAGTCGGATCTAGTTCATTTGAAATTGGCTTCAAAATGCTAGCTTAGGACATGGGTCTTAGAAGAAGCTAAAGGGAATCTTAAAATATGTCCTACCACCCCGATAAACAGAACCAAATTACATGTATTTTCCCTGGAACCAATGATGCTTTGCCTGCTTCCAGGTGGTCTGAATGCTACCTCACTCAGTTGATTGTAATTGCAACTAAAAGCTCCTTGATACAAGGAGAAGAAAAACTGAAAGGCTGTTGAGTGTTGATCAAATCACACCCTTTGATCTACTTTGTTTCATAGCTCTCCTCTGCCAGTTGTTTGCACCTTGGCTCAGGCTTATAAAGCTAGCCTGTTAATAATTTAATATGTGCATCTAGTTCATTTTATACTGAGGGACCTTAAAATAACAGCTCTAAAGTGCAGCTACATCTGGACCATAATAGTTCATCTTCTTTATTAGGTTTCAGGAACATTTCAGAGTGATTAGATAAGAGATGTATGCTCTCACCTACTCTGATTTGAAAATTATGTGTCATTGACAAAGATTTCCTTGGCAATTACAAGTCTCTGCTGTTTACTTTTGTTAGACCTTTAAAAGTGATTTCCTAAGGGTCCTTTCCAGGAATGAGAATCTGTATGAATTTCCTTAATAAACACAGTATTATTCTGATTTAGATGTTATAAGAAATTGGGAGACCATGTAGACCATCTTAATATTATTCTATCCCATCTCATTTATTCTATCATTTGGAAACTATTTACCGTACTCTTACAGTGTATGGTGCTCAGGTTAAAGAGGACAGAACCCTTTTCCTAAAGCTCACATACTCAGTGTGAAAATATTGTAATAGTATGTAACACATTGTGCTGCAGTAGAGATAAGTCTAGAGTGCTACCAAAGCCTAGAGGAAGGTAGGTCAGGTCTTGTGTGTGTCTGAGAGATTCGCAAAAGGATCTAATTTTAGTGGAACAGTGAAGGATAAAGAGAACTTTGCTAGTGAGTCCCTACATGAATTTTTACAAAGTCTCTTTCCTAACTCTGGACCAGAAGGATTACGTAGAGAGACACAGCAGCTACATAATAATATCAGGCAATTTCTCCAGGATGTACATCTCATCTTCTACTTTGCTCTGCCAAGAAAGGTGCAACAATACAAGCCTTCCACCCAGAGAGGGGACAGGTGGGATTGGAGAAATACAATAGAAGATCAACGGCTAGAAGGAAGGGAGGCTGCAGGATAGGAAGTAGGGCTGTTGACTACTTTATAATTATATCTAAAAATTGGTCTTGTATAGGTCATGAACCATAAGGTCTTAGAATTCCTTCTTTAGTAAATATGTTTTCCAGTCTTGTTATTTTAGATACGATGTAATAGTATGATGTAATGGAGACATCATGGATGCTGATTCTTAGCTCCAACCTTACTACCTTAGAGTTTCAGTTTTCTTGATTCTAAAACACAGCCATTCTGGACTAGAATTTCTATAAGAATCACGTGAATGCATGGAAATATACAAATTTTATAAACTTCAAGAATATAGAAGATGTTGCTGTTACTTCAGTTTTATTACAGTATTACTAAAATTCTTAAAAGGAGACTTCTGACTTTACTTGGAACAATTACTCAATCTATCCCTTCACTTTCCAGATCAGGCACTTTCATTCAAAATCAACTCTCTTTGCTTGAGGGCAAGAGTAAAGCTTCTTTAATTAACAGCAATTAACGGCTCCTATAAGAGGTATGTGGCAATGTCGTATAGTACTAGGACAAAAACAAAAGTTATCAGTCAAGAGGGAAATAAATGAAATTGTAAAAGTGTGCCATCAGAACCCCATTTCGAAAAACTTCGGTAATTCTTGTGATTTGGTGCTTAGTAAATGTTGCTTTATATTTTTGTGTACTATTATGTTTTTCCTATCCTTGGTTTTAAGCGGAGAGTAAAACTGTCTACATCTTTTTATGTTACTGAATTCTCCTCATAGAATCTTGCATATAGTATGTGCCTAATTAAATTTTGTAGCTGCTACTGATGATAGTCAGGAGTCCATGAAAATTAGCAATCACTGGCAAAGGCAATAATGCCCAAGGATTACAAAATATTGAATGTACGTTATTCAGAAAAAGTGCTGTTTTGCTTGAGTTTAAACCTGTGAAAAAAATTTAAAAAGTTTCCTGCCATTCTGCTGATGCATTTATGAAAACAAGCTGAAAGCAGATGATCAGTGGCATCTGTTAACTGGCATTGACACTGTCGTGTAGGGCAGCTGTCAATCATTCCACTTTCTTCTACTTTTCTTTTCAGAATTAATTAGCACTGTGAGACACTCAAGCACTCACCTAAGTTGCCAAGAAGAACTTGGAACTTAACTTCTGGAGAATAACATGGGAGGATTCTGCCCCCTGCCTTTCATAACCCACCTTCTTCTAGCCCACTTCTGGCCCCATTGGCACACACTCTCCTTAGGTTTGGAATGAAGATAGTATTTTGAGATCAATTTTAAAAAGGAAATGGATAAGGCTAAACAAATACTAATAGAGGCCTTAGAACCATAAAACATGGACTCAAACCTCTGTGGCTCCAGCTGTAATGTAGGCATAGATGTAGATATATGTAGATATATCTATATATATTTATATATATATATATAGATGTAGATATATATATATCTGCAAAATTATATATACATTTTACTGCAAACCTGAACCAAACAGGCATTGTTTGGTTATATATATAACCAAACTCTCTCTCTCTCTCTCTCTCTCTATATATATATATATATATAGAAAAATATATATATATTGAAAATATATTGAATATATATGTAATATATTATATATATTATAATATATTGAAATATATTGAATTGAATAAATTGAATAAATTGAATAAAATATATTGAAAATATATTGAAAAATAAAACTGCTTCATAATGTGAAGTGTTACATACACAGGAGAAAGATTAATGAAATATAATTAATTGCTATTGTTGTAAGTGTCTATATAAATATACAATGTATACCAAGCATAAACGGTGGTGGGGGGCAGGGGTTGAAACTCAGAAATCTCTTGACAAAGACTCCCTTAATGTTCCCCTCATTAAATTAAACTCTAGATAGGTTTCTTCCTGACTAAAATGTCCTTCCTTTTCTTAGAGCACTTACTTTAGAAAACTTGCAATTGTAAATTCCTTTTCTATCCCTTTGAGATGCAAATCTTCTACAAGCTAGAAATGTCTTTCTTAAGGAGCTGGGTGTCATTCCTTTGAAATGCAATCACTGAAGGAGACAGCACTCCCTAACTCCATGTCACAGTGGGAGGGTGGGATCCTAATTTCAGTAAGGAAGGATTACCAAAAATATAGATGACCTAATCATACCAACCAAACCCTGCAGACGCTAGGTCCTCCAGTACTTTTCCATTAGCTCACTCCCCAGCATTTAAAAATACTCTCCCATAAGGTATCACTTTATACCTGTTAGAATGGATATTATCAAAAAGACAAAAAACAAAAAAACAAAAAACAAAACAAGTATTGGCAAGGATATGGAGAGAAGGGAATCTTTGTGCACTGTTGGTGGGAATGTAAAGTAGTGCAGCCACTACAGAAAACAGTAGGCAGTTTCTTAAAAAAAAATTAAAATTTGAATTACCTAATGAGCCGCAATTCCACTTCTCGGTATTTATCTAAAGAAAAAGAAAATACTAACTCAAAGACATATTGCACTCCATGTTCACTGCAGTATTATTTAGATAGATTTAGAATAGTCAAGATACGGAAACAACCTATGTGTCCACTGATGGATGAATGGATAAACACACACACACACACACACACACACACGCACACACACACACGCACATGCATGCACACACAAAATGGAATATTATTCTGCCATCAGAATATGAAACCTTGCCACTTGCAACAACAGGGATAGATCCTGAAGGCATTACACTAAATGATTAAGACAGAAAAATACCATATAATCTCACTTACATATGGAATTTAAAAAAAAAAGAGCCCTACTTCTCCCACAAAAAAACACAAGCTTACAGAAGAGAGAACAGATTAGTGGGTTCCAGAGGCAGGGGATGCATATAAGAAAAAAAAAGGGTGAAGGCGGTCAAAAGGTACAAACTCTTAGTTATAAAACAGCATGGGGATATAGTGTACAGTGTAGTATATTAATTACAGTTAATACTGTACGGCTTATTTGAAGTTGCTAGGAGTAAATCTTAGTTCTCCTCACACATACACATGCACACACCCTGTCCCTTTTCTTTCAATGGCAATGGAGTTCAATCTCTCTCCCTTTCTATAATGGTCTTGAATAAAGTCTGTTTAATTCCATCTGGTTCAATGGCTCGATTTATTATTTTTTTAATACTCTGAAGGACAATGAAGAAAATGATAATGACAATGTGAAGATAATATCTGAGGGAAAGGTCTGCCAAGTATTTCCACTAAATAAAGGAAACTCAGGTACACACTCAGCTTTCCAAGGGCAAATTTAAGGTTTGAGATTCCTGGTCACTGGGCTGTTTCCGATCAACAATCAACCATTCCTAACATGGCCTAAATGCTCAAAATGATCAATTCTGGTTTATCTCACAGTATCAGAGTCAGATCTGGGGGAATTTGGTAGGTTTTGGAAAGGTGTTCTTCGATGTTGCTTCACTTCCCCTTTATACCTACTGGTCCTTGAATTGCCCTACCAAACTACTGTCATCTCTGAGGTACAACTCTCTCCTATCCCCAACTTTTCATAGCCTTCTTTGAGGTAGTACTTCTCAGTCTTCTGAATCAATAATTCTTTTATATATCCTGTTTTCCTGGATTTACTCTAGCTCTGTGTCAATGTTATAAGCCTTTCTAAAATTTAAATGACTATAAATGGCTTAATGTTCCATTACTTCTAGGTAAAGTATTTGCATTTTTACAGAGACATTTTAGAAATAATACCCAAAGGAATGATTCTCTAACATCAGCATCGTGGTTTAGGGGATATGCATACATTTGGGCAGTGAGATTACCTGTCACCCCTCAATCATACCAGCAGACGGGCACTTACTCAGCCCTTGCCTGTAGCTAATCCTACTGGGCATTTAAGTCTCATTCAAAAACCCCACTCAATCACAGCACTGAATCTCTCTTTGCCATATGCTTCTCTACTGGGGTGAGTAAATGCTTTGGCTTTTTCCATAGGCAGTTATCTATGGGAAAGAAATTAGGTTTGAGTTTTGCTATACTGAACATCAAAATATTCATACTTTAATTTTATTTTCTCTTTAGTTTCCAGATGTAAAGTGGAAAAGCTTTGAATTTTGTTGGGCCAAAGTGACATTACTTCAACCTGCATAGCCAGGAAAGTGAATTTATATATCAGATCAGACAGTGACATGCCTTAAAGGGTAACCTAACTGCATTTGCTGTACTGCAACAAAGGATGGGCCTCCCCCTAGACCTAGATGCTAGGAGGCTGATATCCTGTGCACCATGGACAAGTGTCAGATACAAAAAAGCTATAAGGGGAAGTGTATGCTATGCTTCAAGAGCATCTTTGACGAAGTAGAAGGCTACTGCCAAAAGGGTTCATAATATCGTAGACCAAAAGGTTTGTAAATTTTGTCAGATATGTGCTGGGGATTTCAGGGAAAGGGTCTAATATGGTACTGAATATCAGAAGTGCCGGAATTTTCATGGGAGGCTGGCAGTCTCATTAAAAGTATATTTTTTGGAGAATTCACAAGGGCTAAGATGCATAGTCTGTGAAAAACATGAGAAACCACTACATGCCCTTGGCAACATACTGGATGGGGGACGGGTTCACCTTCAAGAGAGAGATTTGCGTTTAAACTTGATGGGAGAGGTAGAGGTAGAGGATTATTGATTACATGGTAGTAAAATGTCACTCATGTTTTTTTGTGTCCCAGCCTTCTTCAGGTCAGGGTGAGTCTGAGGAAGAGGTGGTAACAAAGAGAAAATCAGGTGAAAGTCTATATTACTGGAGTTTATGTGTGAAAAATGAGGACATGTGTCAGTTCTGCTCTGAAGTGTAAGACACTCTTGGTAGGAGAAGGGCATTATTCTTCAATAAATCAGAAAAATCTTCTGGAACAGAAAGGAAAACACTGGGACAATTTTTAGTGGAAAATAAGATGGACTGGTTAAGAACTTGGTTCTCTGGCAGAGAAACCTTTAGTTCTAATAGGAAAATTTTGTCAGGATGACAGCCTCTAGGGCACATGATCTCATCCTTGGAGAAACAGTTGTGCATTAAAATGTTTTATCAACTCATGATAGCCATCCAATGGGTCTAGCCCCTTTGAACTGGAGGGATAACAAGGAAGGACCCTCCTGTACAACCCACGAAGCTATTTGCCTGGAAAAGGGGTGGACATAAGAGCAGATGAAGCCACTGAATGACTACTGCATTTGTACTACTGTGAAACTTTTTTTCTTTGTATGCGGACTCAGCCTCAAAGGACTCTTCCACACAGTCCAGTTGACGGAACTGAGTGTTCATAAGCTGGAAAACAGAAAAATGTTGAGGCATAACAATTATCTTAGAAGATTTTTAAGGGATATTTGGTAGAATAGATTTATCCTGTTCTTCCAGAGGGCAAAGTTAATACAAGACAGATTTACAGATCTATAAAACTGATAGATCTATATCGTTCCTACATCTAAAAGTGGTAGAAAGCCAAATGACAAAATAACTACAAAGTAGAAGTTGCTCGAGAACAAAACCAAAAAGTAGATATCATTTATATCTAATTCATTCTTCATTCAAACTATGTCCAACAGATAAGTGCATGATCCATTCTAAAAAAAGAAAAAAAAATTAAAGTTTGTTAAGTTTCAATAGTTAATCAGAAACTCAATTTTCAAAATTACCAAGACAGACTAAAATATATATATTCATCTTCCTCCTCCTTTTTCTTTGTTAATATTAAGATTAGGAGAGAAATAACACTTGTTTATAGGGTAAGATGAGAGTTACAGTGGGTTTTACTGTTCATTATGAACATAATCTTAATGGACATGAAATAGGCCATATTAGATAGCTAGATGAATGCATAATTGAATAAATCATTTATTTTTATGAGATATTAAAATATATCTTAGATATATGTACAAACTCTGTATCCAGCAATCTGTTAGTGTGTAATGTGTAACTCCACATTCTAAAGACATTTTTCCAAATGTATAGTTAAATGTAGACCTATTAAGCCACAAAAGCAACGTTAACAATGTCATGCATTTCTTTACCTGTATATTTAACCAATTTTGATGACCACTTTTGCCTTTATTTCCTGTCCAGAATATTACTGTAGCAAAGCAACAACTCCACGAAAGGAAGAACTTCAAACTGTGTCTTAAATACGAAAAACTTTTTTTTTCTTCTCTTGGTAATCTTGCAATTTATCAGCTGCCCATCTGTAAACACACTTTGAACAATCTAGTGTGTGTATATATGTATGATCCATAATAAGCATTACTATAAGTTTCAACTGACTCATAGAGAAACGTTTTATCAGCTCAAATGAGAAAAAATACTCAAGAAATCTATTTTTAATAATGTTTTTAAAAGATTAAAATCTTAAAGATTGCATTCAAGAAGGATTTGAAAGCCTAGGAAACATACTGATTATGTATTCAAAATCAGGAACTCATGACCACATGGGCAAAATAGTTTTATTAATATTCAGGGAAGAAAAAAATATAGCCAATTTTTTGACTTAATTAACCAGGAAATTTAACAGACAGAGTTGATCAGTTAGTCTCACGTGGAGTCACGTGAAACTTTATTTGTACTCATTGTTATGAGTAAAATAAATTCTTCCATAAGTTGTTCTAAACATGCATCCAAAAGAAGATAATCTTTTCCAAGGAACTAGTTCTAATTCTTCTCTATAGTATTTCCATCATTGTGTACCATTGCTAAAATAAGGAAGTGGTTCTCTCTTCTAATTATCTGAAGCCTGGAATAGAGCACTTACACTCCAGTTGGGTGCAGAAGCCAACTTCCAGAAACTTCCAGAAAACACAGGTAGATGTAGGGACAATAACAGGAAGAAGATTCCTGTGTCCTTGCAATCTCTTGTTCCTGTTCTTACAGGTAGTAGGCATATTGCTTTACAGTAGGAGCAGATAATCTCTGTTACTTCCGGAAGCCCTTTTAGAAGATATGATCATGCATATAGGTTTCAGCATATAGCAACCTTTAAGTATCTATTAATAAAGAAACTACACGACTCCTAATAAACTATCTTGAAGGGCTGGTGTTAGCTAATGATGTACCGCCTATATTCAACTTCAGCCCCACTGCTTTAAAATGTAGTCCTCAACACAATCATGTCAGAAAAAGGCAAACCACAATCAACTACCCATGACCCTCAGGATTTGAAAATGTCACCATTGCTGAGTTGCTGGTTTTAACTGTCCTTCACTTGTTCACTGTCTCTCCTACACCACCCCCTATCTCTCTAAATATGTGGGTACTTGGTGTTACTTAGCTTCTAATTTTTTTCTCTCCTCAATTTCTAAGCCTAATGAGGCTGAGCTGAGTTAATAATGGATGTAATAAGCAATGACTCATTGTTTTGGGGCCCACGCGTCTGTGTGTGCTGCGGAACAGGAGCCAGGACTCTGATGCTATTTGTTCTGCTATGTCACTTGCCACCAAGCAATGCCACTCATCAATAAAAGGCAAGATGACGGATGAGTTCATTTAATGGAATTCCTCCGAGTGAGCTACAGCCCAACTCTTCAATAGGTCTGCTACCATACTCTCTCCCTCCCTCCCTCCCCCTTGTGGCTCTTTTTCCCTTCCTCCTAAATCCAGGACAGTTGGAAAGCATGCCTGGCCGGGAGGGCCACCATTTGTGCCAGCAGCTCCTTCTGCTCTTGACAACTGCTATCCTAAATCAAATCAGCAGCTCTGTGCCTGAAGATTAAATCTGTGCCACCCAATAGCAGTGGCACCTATAGCATTTGGCCATGTGTACTCCTTGCCTGGGCTCGTTTATTTCCTCAGAGGCTAGGTGGTGTTGGGGCATCAAGGTTCAAGTCTTCCATGCTGTCCTTTGAAGTGGAGATACCCAAACCCAGCTGCACTCTGGAAAGTTCACGGAGTAGTCCCTCTCCTCATCATGTTGACCCTCTGCTTGCAGAACCCCCACTAACTAAAGTATGTTGCTTCATTCTATGATCTGGTGTTCACCCACAATGAGATTGACACTGATGACAACATACCAACAGGCAGACTTTTTAGTGTGAAAGAATGGAGAGGATATTTGGGAACCCAGATACCCTAAAACCACAAGGCTTGAAAATATATCAGGTATCTAAACAAACATGACAGCTGCTAATGTCAACACAGTGTTTTAAGATGTCAGTTTTTTGGTTTTTGTTTTTTGTTTTTTATTTTTATGAAGAGTAAAGGGCATAAATACAGGAAATCAAATATAACCATCTTGTAGGAAATTGAGTCTAAATCAAAAAGAAGTAGTTAACATCTCTAAACTGAGTTGGGACGATAGAATGTAGCCTCAAGATTCCCCATTATGCAGAAGTGACATAAGGAGGAAGTCAAGTGACAAGGTGGGAAAGAAAATTACAGAATGTTACAGACAGCAAGGTTTACAGATAAAAGAAAATGAAGAGATCTTGGGAAAAATACTTTTTAATTTCTCTTATTTTGGGAGAAAAATGGAGAAATTCTATTTATAAGCTAATTGGAATATCACTAACAAATAGCTAACAAAGTCATTCAGGTCTAATCTCTTTTTTGCCAAACCTACCATAAATAGATTGGATAAATCATTTATACACACACACACATATATTCATATTTAAATCCATGGCATGTATATTTAAGGGCATGAGACATTTCTCTACCCCAGAAACATGGGAACTCTGCACGGCTTTGACAGTGAACCTTTTCTGAGCCTCAGCTAGGAATGGTTCTAATACGCACTATCCATATCTAACATTCTTGATTTCATATGGAGCAAAAAGCGTTGGTTCTCTTGATGCTGACATTATATTTCATATTCAGGCCCTTACAGAGCTGAATCTATTCACAATTAAAGTCAGTGTCAAAATAGGAAAAGTGATGAGAAAGGAAGAAATATAGTGTAAGGAACTAAATGAGGAACAAAAGTGTATTTTAAAAACCTACAGAATAAGGACAGCCAAGAAATAGATTAACAGAGCATTACATTTTATTGTTGAGCACAAATGTTCCATTCCTTTCTCTGAGCTCCTAATCAGCATTTTTCATTATTTTCCTTCCACTGTATCTGGCTCCTATGCATCAGTGCCCATAGCAACACCTCTGGTATCACTAAAAACTTCCTTTGATACTAGGGTTACCCGCACAAGGAGCCTCACTAGGGCTGACCTTCCCTCCACTTAGACTGCCACACTACTTGGGGCCCTAAGTTAGGATTAGAATTCTCCCTTTGAATGCAAACCATTTTAGGAAATGTGCCTATTCATATGTAGGCAGGAATGATCTCCTTTCCTTCCTTCCTAAAGAATAACAATTTTTAGGAAGGAAGGGGCTGTTCTCAGGACTCCTTATCACGTGGCTTCTCTGAAAGCCCTCCTGGACCCTTCCATTTGTTCCACAGACTTTACAACTCCCAGCTGGTAAAAGTGTTAATGGCAACGCTGTACCGCTTAAAGACAGCTTCTATGACTATTTTTGCCTTAAATATGTTAAGTATGAACCCAGTGATTTCAATGTCCTTATGCAGAGCTTGCCCTATGAACACTGTATATATCATTTCTAAGCTCACAAGGACAAAGGAGAAACAATAGGCAATTTAATTATTCAGGCCAGAACTGTGCTTAAACTTCACATAACCATACCACCTAGCACAGAACTTCTGCTGACTAGATGCTCATTAATACATGCTGAATTTAAATAGACGGAATAAAATCTGGTCTTTATCCTCTGTGCTTACTTTCTCATCTCTTGTTCCAATTATTCCATAAATATGTTTTTCCCTTGGTTTTAGAAATTTGGCAGGTGGCACTTTAATTTAATCTGTTCTTAAATATTCTGACTCCAACAGAAATTAAAACCATATGTGTACCGTGGTAGGCTTAGACCTGCAGACATAAATCAAATTTGATTTTGCAAGTGTTTGTTGGTCACCTACTACGTGTTTAGTGTTCCACATAGCACAGTTGTGGTCAAATACTGTCTATAAACATAATAAATTATTTCAGATCCCTAGAATTCAGGAAATTAAAACTTCCATATTTAGAAAGTGATGGAAATTCTAAAATTTGAGCTATAAGAACAGATACTTTTGAAGAATCAGAGAAGGAATCTAAGAAATGTATTAGTTTGTTTTTTTTTTTTTTTAGATTTTATTTATTTATTTGATAGACAGAGATCACAAGTAGGCAGAGAGGCAGGCAGAGAGAGAGGAAGGGAAGCAGGCTCCCTGTTGAGCACAGAGCTGGATGTGGGGCTCAATCCCAGGACCCTGGGATCATGACCTGAACCGAAGGCAGAGGCTTTAACCCACTGAGCCACCCAGGTGCCTCAGAAATGTATTAGTTTTAATTCAAGCCCCATCCCATACAATAAACTTGAATGGTAACCTTCACAAAGGGTATTCTGCCTGCTTAAACATACCCCTGTCAGGAATTTAACTGGCCTGCGGACATGTCACCTAATCAACAATTTCCCTCCCTACTCTATGCTGGCTGTCCCATCCATGGGTCCTAAGGCCTCTGTGTCACAGGAGACGCAGAATTGGCCTTTTTTTTTCCCTTCACTAGAAGCCAGTCCACAAATAAGAAGAGCATGACGCAAATTACGAATTTAGAAATGTAGTACAAGGGTAAGGCAACTGCTATTCCTACTTGGCCAAGTATTTCACAGGTACCACTGCAGAGCTGAAAACACAGTGAGGACCTTCCTTCTGCCACCCATTCAAAATAACTGTATTCCATTTATCAGGAAAACTCTGGTTTATAGACTCTAAATCAACACAAGAAAAGATGGGAACCCAAAGGTGAGATACCATAAGGGGTGAAAGAGAGGTCTAGAATGGGAGATCATAGGCTGGTCTACATCACCAATGTGTCCTATTTGGTCTCCGTGATGCATTGTTTTTGATTTGGGGGATTTATTTGCAAATCTATAAAAAAAATGAGATATTTTAACTATTCTTGAAATGCAGATCTAGCAGAACTGGATTAACATTTCCAGGGGCACAAACCAATTGCAGTTGAGGACATTGGCTTCTGGAGATAGAGCATGGAATCTCTTATTCACCACAGCCTTTCAAGATTCTCCTCGCCCTTCTACTGCCTGGCCCCCATAGGCACCCAGGTTCTGCCTCTCTGGTGTAGTAGGACTCAGAAGACCTGGAAAGTAAAAGAGGACATAGAGGGTTCAAGATGAAAGTACCTTTTCCGCCAATGGATGACTGGGGTTGGGGTGGCTACACAGGATCCCTGAAGGTGCCAACCAACACAAGTATCTTCCCCACAATAAAGTCAGAGTCACATGAAACCAGGAGAAGGCAAAATAAATAAAACAAAATCCTGCCCCAGTGACTCCGAAGTAAACTGGTGTATGAACGCCTTTTGATTCTGATTGTCAGTGACTGGCTAGCGGTAAGCCCCTGCCATAGCAGACTTGAATGCTGGGCTACACCAGAATGTTATCTACATCGTCAATTTCTATTCACTTGTATGTTGAATATTGCGTATATCAAAAAAAAAACCTGAAAGCGTGGCCTTGTTCCAGGTACCACGCCCACCTCTGGATATATACTGTTGAATAAAACAGAGTTGGGTACTACTCATCAGCCATGCTAGCTCAGCCTTACCTCGTAGATTTGGTGGAAGTGGTGGTGCCTGTCTCATGTAAGTGATCTTGTCTATCACTGGCTGACAGAAGGGGTAACTGTACTGAGGAATGGCAGTGGAGAGTCAGAGATCCTTTGTTAGGACGACAGGAGACCCGATAAAAGACATGGATAATTACCATACCTAGGTGACATATCAAAGGAAACCATGTGACAGAAGAGTAGTTTCCCTTCAACTTTATCATTAGTAATTCCATCTGACCCTGTTCCTTCCATTCAAACAGATGTTTTAAAAGCCCTTTTAGTGGTTCTTTGCACATATTCACAATCCTCAGCTAATTTAGGCTTTGGAATTTTTAGAACTAATTACACATATTTTTGCCACATATTTGTATTCACATTTGCATTCACATCTTTTAATAGATTGCTTTTAATTATCTGATCATCAGAGAGCTCCATGTACAGTGTGAGTATAACTGGATACAATAACTTCTGAAATAAAATTTGGTGTTTATGCCACTGGATTAAAAATGTAAATTAAAAATATCAGTTGTTCCTTTAATTTTATTCTACCTTGCAGAAACTAGTTTACTTATCCTTTATCATATTTTCATTTATGTAGACATGACATACATGGATATACATACACATATATAGAAATAGCTAGATTCTAATAAATCATTTAAACTAATTGTCCTATATTTCGCAGAACTTTATACATTCACACGTCTACAAAAACTGACCTAACGATACTTTAATAACTTCATCTGCAGCAGGTGGATCCACAATATTGCATTAAAATGCATGATCTGAAGTAAAAAAGCCAGTTTCATTTGCTCCTTTTTCTTTGAGCCAAATATTACACACATGAAGCAGGTCATTCTTTTCCTTGACACTTTAGATTAAGAAACGCAAAACTAGTGCATACTGCCTAGTCTGAGTGTATAGGATATGCTCCACATTTTCCCCCCAAATATGACAAATTTCAACAGGAAAATATTAAAGATAATGCCTCCTATTTGCATATACCATGTACAATTCATTTTCATGATGACTCTCTGTAACTTCATACAAATTTTAGGGAAAAAAATCTTAAGTTTTAGGGAAAAAGTGAGAAGCTGTTAGTCATGATCTTCAGGAAGATTTTAGTCATAAGATACTTTTTGTGAAAAAGCAATTCTGAGAAAATAACATATATAAATAATGTAATTAAAATAGAAAGTTAGGATGTCAGATCTCATAGTCGAGAAGGATCTTGGTCATTTAGAAAAATCTTGTCACATTCCTCTTCACCCACACTAGTCATCATACTTCATTTATTCAACCTCTATTTGGATCCAATATCTAGAGTCTCACCTCTTTGACCTCTTCTACAATGAACCTTTCCTCCATTCCATTTTATTTACCTACTCCCATAGCCACAGCCCAAACTATCAGCACCAAAAACTACACTGTAAAATTAGGAGCCCAGCCTCCTACTCTTCTATGACTTCTTATCCCTCCAACTTACTTGGTCAAAGATCTGCTCTGGAATCTTCCTTAACTTATTAAAAGTTCCTTTTCACTCTTTTCTATGCATCTATTTCCTTTCTGTGACCCTGCCTTTAATCTCTTTGATGATTATTTCCATATTCCATGGTTAATACATATAATTAATTAACTTCAGTGACCTGATCTCCATTTACTGTACTTACCACACAAAATCACAACTGTAAAATCAACCACCTGCCTTTTTTGGTCTCTGCACACAGGCTCAACGAAGCACTATTTTGGACTGTAGCTCAGTCAGACACAAGGGTATCATTCTAATAATTCATTACAGCCAACTTCAAATGGGCACACAACTGTACGCAGGAATCCTATACTACAATATTTTCTGAATTTATTCTATCATCAAGAATGTTTTTGTTATCTTCCTTTCTCCAACCTGAACAAGCTGGATAACATGTGAAGGTCCTTACCAACAAAACAGAAGCCATGATCATCTTGCCACCACCATTTATAACCAATTTTTCCTTCTTCTCCCTTTTTATAACAGAGAAAGTGAAAGTGGCCCTGTTCTCATCAGAGATCAGTTTCTCTAAACACAGATCTTCCTTTCTCAAATCATGTGTTCCTTTGGTTATTCCCACTGTAGCATCTTTACCTCTGTCAACTGGATAATTCCTGCAGAAAAATAAGCTATAATGCTTCACATCTTGAAAAGAAAACATTTCCCTGAAACTGCTGTCTATGCCAGTATCTCCAATCATCTATACCCACTATCATTCTCAACCCTTTTTAGTCTGACTCCTACCACTCTACTCACATATCAATTGCCAAGGTTCCAAGAGGTATTTTTGGCTCTTATCTTTCTAAACCTTTTATTCAGCAGTGTTGAACATTCTCTCCATCTGAGAACACTCTGATAAGCCACAGTTTTTGTATTCCTCTTTCTTACTACTCTTTATGAAAATCCTCTGTCAATCACTATTCTTTCAACCAGGATTCTAAAAAGTATAGTCCTCTTGTCTTGGATAATCTCAACAACCCAACCACTCTGTACCTCTCTCCCATATCATCTTAGAGAACCTAACGAATTTCCATATATTTAAGTATTCTAAGTATATGGTGAACTCTGAAAATCATTTCTCGCCTCAGACTTAAATATCCAAATGTCAATCGGTCATCATTATGTGAAAATCTCAAGTTAATCATAAATTTAACAGGCCCCAAAGTAGTAAAATTCTTCTATTTTTGCCAACACCCATCCCAGAACTTTTTCCACTCCTTCCCCATCTCAAAAAATGTCATTACTTTTCAAAAGGCAAAGAACTCAGTCATTACTGGCAATTTTGTCTCCTATCACTACTGATGCCCATCCATACCAAATTCTGTAAGATCTATTCCTAAATACATCTCAAAGCAGTCATCTTTTCTATTGCTACTCTTCTTTTTTTTTCTTCAAATCCCAATCATCTGTCATCTAGACCATTACAACAGGGTAAGTGGTTTTTGGGGTGTTCTGTCTTGGTAGCTCCAATATATTCTCCATTATTGCATGTATTTACTTATACATTTAAAGTCATATTGCTCCCATCCAAGTATAACCAGGCACGACCCTGCTTAGCTTCCAAGATCAGATGAGACTGGGCATGTTCAGGGTGGTCTCTTGTTTATATAATAGAAAATTGAGACCTTTCATAGAATAAAACCAATGTTCATCTAGTCTACAAAAACATGTATGATCTCACTTTGCACTGGCCCTCCACCTTATTGTTTGCCTTTACCTAAAATTCCTAGAGTCACACTTGCCCTCTTAAAATTTCTTCTAACATACAAGACTATTTTCTTCTTTCTACCCCTGGACCTACTACAGATGAGTATTAATTAATTATTCTACCTTGAATTCATCAAATGCTTAATCCCCTTCTACAGCATTTCTAATTCAAATTCCAGAACTCTCCTATGAGAGAACTCAGACTGTATAGCATCAACTTACAAACATTGTCCTTCCTGAACCCTAAAAGAAACTCAGGAAATTATGAGAGCAGGGGGTGCCTGGGTGGCTTAGTGGGTTAAAGCCTCTGCCTTCGGCTCAGGTCATGATCCCAGGGACCTGGGATCAAGTCCTGCATCAGGCTCTCTGCTCAGCGGGGAGCCTGCTTCCTCCTCTCTCTCTCTGCCTACTTGCGGTCTCTGTTTGTCAAATAAATATATAAAATCTTAAAAAAAAAAAAAAAGAATTATGAGAGTAGTAGCTTTTAAAAAGAACAGAAATTATACTATAGAAAAGTTTGAATTTGTAGTCAACTATGGTTTATTAAATCCATGCATTTTATTTATAGAAAGAGATAAAGTATCTGAGACCTGGGCATGAGGTAAGAGACTATCAAGTGGCACCTCTGTTGGAACCCAAACTCAGCTTGGAGCAAGCCTGTAAACCCAAGAGGCCCTGAAGTGGCACTAACATTTTACAACTTCTTCACTACAATATAGTATAGTAGTAGTGTCTGGTTTTTGGAATAGTATAAATGCTAAATAGCATATAAAGTGGCATGCCAATGAAACATATTCTTAACATATTTAATATTTCCCACATTGAACGCTTATCAATAAAGGCACTTCTAAAACTTGTCTAAGAGTCTAGATAAACTAAAATTGGCCAGGTTTTGACAAATAAGTGAATAATGTATCATGATCTCTACTTTTGAATAGATGTTTAGCATTTTCCCCCAAAAAAACTGTTAATATTTATAAAACTTTAAAAAATAAAATAAATTACTCCAATTTCTGAAGTCACCTAAGTATACTCTTGGACATATCTGTGGCCAGAACATAGCTAACCCTTTAACTTCTGTCACTTTCAAGAATTCTAGATTGTTTATTTCTCCTTTCCTGAACCTGCCTGTTTTCTTCACTCAGTGTTGAGATGAAATGCAATTCCTCCCCACTAGATTGCTAGCAAATTGCATACAAGGCCTACCTTCATTTTGTCTTACCCAAAAGCTAGTTCAGTATTCACCATGTGAAAGATCAATAAATTTTCATTGAAAGATTAGGACTCACAGAACTTATAGTATTAACCAGTTGTATTTGTTTATCTTAAAAGCAGGGAACAGATAGAGCCAACACGAACACGCTTAACTTTGTTAAATTTGTCAATTTACTAGATTAAATTAAACTGAAGATTCTAATCCAGCTTTCCTAGATGTATAATCAAGCATGTAACTACTAAACTCACTACACCCTATTGATCATAAAGCAGAAAAATGGATTGACCATTGTTAGTGACACTTTTCTCAATAATTTGGAAACTTTTCATTGTGACTGATAAAGCTGTTAAAATGAAGTCCTGTATTTTGTCATAAAAAGGATGGTTTTTCAGTCAAATACTTTTCTTCCAATATTTTCCAGTTTTCATAAATCATCATTTCCCCCCTTTATTTTCTTTATTGAAGTTGAAGATATTTCCTATAAGCTAAATTCAGTATTAGAATGTTTGATTCTAAAGGACCCAAGTATCTTAAGTTCATAAACCAGTCTGTGTTCCTGAGACATTTTCTGACATTCCAAATGCTCTTATAATGATGGGATCTGCTTCTTCGTGCATATAGAAATATAAACTGAAACCTAAAAAATGGATTTCGTCCTTTTCTTCTTAAAAGCTATTCCGCCAGGTGGTACAGTGTGTGAACTGTTTTACTCTTTTATGATTTCCACATTCCTTATTTCCAAAATAATTACTCATGACCCCTTGCCTTTTTAATTCTAGACCAAAATATAGTTACTCAGGAAGAAAAATCGTACAAATATAGTTTTCATCTTAAAAATCTAACTTGCAAAGACAGTGCTTAAGAGTAATTTTATAAATTATCACAGAAAAACTGAGTCTGTAACTTAATATTTAATTTCTCTAAAATAGATGATTCAGCAGGCCAATGAAAATGGTATATATTTTTATTCACTAGTGTATCTTCTCCCATGACTGACATATAGTAAATCAATAAATACTTCAGTGAACATACAGATGGATAAGTTATTAATATGCCCTTACCATAATCTTGAGACTAAAAACAGGTAATTCAGACTGAAACTTCACTTAGGGCTCTATTGGCCCACGTAAAACATAGCAACTGAATAGTAATTAAATAATTTCCATATATTCATTTTATTCAAGCATTTAAAGCCACAATTAATAATCTCAGTCATTCACCATTAATTTTCCATGTTTGTAGTCCTTGAACAATTTCTTAGATTCGTTAATCAAATAGACTCCAGGATGGCCACAAATCTCAAATGGCCATTCGATACAGTCAAGACAATCCTAATAAATCTCCCAAGAACATGCATTTGCTCACATTACAAAGTGATTATTTCATCCTAGTTCCTTTCTCTTCAGACCCTTGATCTTCCTTCCTCCTCTAGCTCGTTTGCTGACCTCATCTCATATTTCATTCAGAATATAGATGGTATTTGAGAACTAATTTTCTCACTAAAAAATATGTTCCACGTTTGAATCTAGATCCTTATAATCTGCACTTCTGTAATGGAAGATTTACCTCTCTTTGATCTTAGGACAACTCCTTATGTGTACACTCCATCCCATACTCTCTCTCACCTGCTCCAGAATACTTCTCTAAATTCAGCATTTGTTTCATTCCATTAGATGATTATTGTCAGTGTACAAACATTCCTTAACCCTCATTTTATATATACAAAATCTTGCCTTCTCTACCCTTTGATTACAACCCCATTTATTACCCAACCACTTTAGGGCTAAAACTGTTCATAAGGTTGGTTTATTCTCAGTGCCTAACTTCTCACCTTTACCTTCCTCAGTTCTATCTAATCAGGGTTTAATCTCTACAGCTCCCTGAAAAGGTTTTTAATATGGCAAATCTGAAAGTTAATTTTCCTTTCCATCTGACAGAGCTGAACTCCATTTCTTTCTTGAAATGCATTCTTCTCCTGATTTTATGTCATTGTCCATTCCATTTATTCACCTCTTCACCTGTATTTCTTTTGCTGGATCCCCTCTTTTGCTTGAATCCAGATGTATTCTCTATCCTAAATATATTCTTCTTCCTCTTTATTGTCCTACCCTCTCAATTTCTCCCAATACATTTAATTAAAGAATAAAACGGATAATGGAAAAATGCAGAAGAACAAGTATATATACGTGAAAGATTATGAAATCACCCCCCATGCCAAGACATGGAAAACTACTAGACCCCAGAAGCCACTGCAAAAACCTCTCCTAGGGGCACCTGGGTGGCTCAGTGGGTTAAGCCTCTGCTTTCGGCTTGGGTCATGATTCCAGGGTCCTGGGATCGAGGCCCGCATCAGGCTCTCTGCTCAGCAGGGAGCCTGCTTCCTTCTCCCTCTCTCTGCTTGACTCTCAGCCTACTTGTGATCTCTATCTCTCAAATAAATAAATAAAATCTTTAAAAAAAATAAAAAAATAAAAACCTCTCCTAATTCAACTCTTTTGTATGACCTTTAACTGCAGTATTATCCCTATTTAAAAAATACATGTTTTAAAAGATTTTATTTATTTGAGAGAGAGCCAAAGAGCACAAGCAGGAGAGGGGCAGGAGGGAGGGACAAAGGGAGGAGGAGAGGGACAAGAAGACTCTGGGTTCAATCCCAGGACCCTAAGATCATAATCTAAGCCGAAGTCAGACACTTAATCGACTGAGCCACCCAGCCACCCCTAAAAAGTACATTTTTAAATTATATAATCATTAATAAATATGTAATTTTTTATCTGGCTTCTTTCAGTCAATATGATGTTCATGAGAGTCATCTAGTTTGTTGTGTGTGCATATGTATACACAGTTGTAGTTTGTTTATTCTCACTGCTCTGTAGTATTTATTTTTATTACTAACAACATTTATTTACCCATTCTATTGCTGATAAACTATAAGCAATCTGAGTGTCTAGGGATATTATAAATATGGGCTATAAGCATTCTTGTACATACCTATTTGCATACAGATGTGTGGAAGTACTGGGTCATTAGATAATGCCAAACAGAATTCTAATTCTAAAATGTACTAGTTTACCTCTCCACCAGCAACCTAGGAGAGTTCTAATCACATCCTAACACATTCTTACTATCACTGTTAGTGGTAATTTTAGCCTTTCTGATGGATGCAGAGTGGTGTTTCATTGTAGCTTTAATTTGCAGTAAGAAAGCTGTATAATTTTCACCTGCTTGCAGTTTGGATATTTCTTTTGTGAAGTGCTTGTTCAAAAGTTTTGCTCCTTTATTCCTGTCCTTAGGTCATAAAGATATCTGCCCATATTAAACTCCAGAAACAATACTGCCTTGCCTTTAACATTTAGGATTTTGATCTGAAATTGATTTTTGTTTGTATTACCACACAAACTTGATCGGGATCAAGTTTCAGTTGTTTTTCATTACAGATGTCTACCAAACACTATATACCGAAGGGCAGTATTTTCCCACTATTTTGCAATGCCAATTTTGATGTAAATCAAGTACCCCTATATGCACAAGTCAGTTTATAGACTTGCGGTTTTGTTCTATTGGTTTCCTTGTGTATCTTTTTTCCAAAAAGATACCATAATTTAGTTGCTGTTAACTTTTGTAGTAAGACTTGATAACTGATAGTTATCCCAGCTATTTCATCTTCAATGTGGCTTTGCTATGCTTGGTTTTATATTCCTCCGTAAATTTTATAGTCATTATCAATATACTAAAACATGTGCTTCGATTTTAGTTTGGACTGCATTAAATATACAGATCAGTATTGGCTTTAATATGTTGGTCTTCTAGTCCATGAACAGGAAACATTCTATTTATTTAGAACCTTTAAATTTTTCTTCGCTTTTAGAAGTCTTCACATATTTAACTTTTTTCCCTGCGTATTTTTATGCCATTGTAAGTATTTTTTTAAAGATTTTATTTGAGAGAGTGAGAGGGAGAGACAGCAAGAGACAGCATGAGTGGGAGGTGGGGAGAGTACTCCCCCACTGAGCAGCGAGCTCAATGCAGGGCTTGATCCCAGGACCCCAGGACCCCAGGACTCTAGGACCATGACTTGAGCCAAAGGCAGACACTTAAACAACTAAGCACCCAGGCACCCCACTGTAAATATTTTTAAATTTCTCTATTTGTTGTTGATATATAGAAAAGCAGTTTATTTTTAGATATTTAACCTATGCATTCATTTTCTATTACTAATACAACAAATTATACAAACTGAGTGGCTCAAAAGACCACCTATTCATGATTTCACAGTTTAGTCACAAGTCTGGGCACAGCAGGGCTTAGTGGGATCTCTTTCTAGAGACTTGGAAGATAAATTTATCTCCCAAACTCATTCAAGTGGTTGACAGAATTCAATTCTATACAGCTACAGATTGATATCCCCCACTTCCTTATTGGCTTTCATCCAGGGATTATTCTCCACTTCTATAGGACACCCACAATCCTTGCTCATGGGCCCATTCCTTAATTTTGAAAGCCAACAATGGCAGGTCAAGCCCTTCTTCATGCTTCAAATGTTTATGACTGCCACTGCATTCTGCCTCATCTCTGTCTCCCTTTCTGTTGTATCTCTGACTTACTTTCCCACCTTCCTATTCTTTTAAAGGCTCATGTGATTACACGGAGCCCAACCCGACAACACAGGATAACCACTCTATTTAAGGTTAGCTGATTAACATCCTTAACGCCACAAAATTCATTCAGAATAGAACCCTAAATAGTCAGGAGACTAGAAGCTTAGAAGTGCGTCATTAAAACTTCACCTACCACAACTTTTATCTGGCTACCCTGTTGAACTTGCATCAGTTAGAAGTACTTAATATATTGTAATTTTATAGATTATAATAATTAGAATTATTAATTCTTTGTATGTTTTTTAGATGGGTTATAATTATATCATCTAAAAATCTGGAAGTTTTATTCATTTCAAGTTATATTTATTTTTTCTTCAATGTATTGTGTCAGTAGTTAGGATCACAAGCAAAACATTGAATTAAAGTACTTTCTACTTCCAGATGTTTTCAACATTTCATCATGAGATGTGTATACTGTATGATTATTAGATTTTTTTTTAAAAGTTAGAGCAAGGAAGATCCCTTCTATTCCTAATTTGCTAAGAATCTTACCACTAAATGATGTTGAATTTTATCAAATGTAATTTCTGAATATTTTGAGGTCTATGAATCTTCCCCTTTATCTGTTAATGTGGACTACAACTAGTAATTTGGCCATTGAATTTCAAAGTAATCTCATATTCTAAAAACAAACTCAGATATATTGGTTTAAACTTTATATACAGTGTCAACCCGTGATGTTAAAATTTAAGAATTTTTAAAATATTTGAGTCAAATTGCCCAATAATTGATTTTTCAGAAGAAAAATACCATTGTCAGATTTTGGAATCTAGGTTGTTAGAAACAACTAAGTTAGTGATCATTTCCTTTTTCTCAGTTGTCTAGAATAGTTTGTGTAGGAATGGTTATTTCTTCTGTATGTGTTCAGCTAAATTTACTGGAAGTCATCTAAATGTGGATTTTTTTTTGTAAGACAGTTTCAATTATACATGTTATTTCTTCAATAGTTATACAAATCTCTACATCTTTTTTTTTTCATTTTTTCCAGGATATTTCATTTAAATTTTCAAATACACTATTGTTCATTTCTAATATCTGAAGGATATGCAATCAGGTCTCCTTTTTTCATCTGTGTGCTACTGGTAATCTATTCTGTATCATCTTCCCTTTCTTGATCAGATATACTAAGAGATTCTTCATTTTATTGTTTTGAAAGATCAACATTTTACTGATTTTGTCTATTATATCTGTAATTATTAGTATTGCTATATACTAAGCTTTAATTTGACTCATAACACATTAAAGTGATCTAGGATGTGAACTGTGAACCTAAACAAGTTGAGTAAGATACAAGAGTTAATATGAACTAGAGTCATATAATATTCAAAATGTCGAGCATACTGTGTAAAGTTACTTATCATACCAAGAACCAGGACAATCTCAACTCCGAAAGTCAGATAATAACATTCAGATGACACTAAGAGACAATATTTACACAGCTTTCATAAAAATACTCCAACAAGTAATGATAAAGACTCTTGGGAAAAAAATAGGAAGTCTCAAAAATAACAGGACATAAAAAGCACAAATGAAAATTCTAGAACTAAAAAATATAAATACCAAAAATCTCATTGGATAGGTTAAATAGTAGAATAGAGACAACATTAGAGGTTAGACAATATTAGACAATATTAGAGGTATCTACAAAATCAAACATAGATCAATAGAGATTATCCAATTTATACAACATAAAGAATTTTTTAGTAAGTCTCAGATTTTTTGCTATAACTGAATTTTTCAATTATAACATTCATTATAGCATTCATATATGATTATATATTAATCATATATATTAATATATGTTGATTAATATATTATATATAATATTGATATATTAACATTCATATATAATATAATTCAATTATAACATTCATTGTAACATTCATAACATTCATATCATCAGAGTCCCAGAAAGGAAGGAAAAATGTAGTACTAAAAACGTACTTGAACTAATGACTAAAGCTTTCCAAATTTGGCGAAATATATAACCTTACAAATTTAAGAAGCTGAGTGAATACTGGACAAGATAAACTTAAAGAAATCCATGTTTAGCCAAAGTAAAATCAAACTTCTGAAAACCAAAGACAAGAAAAAAATTATCCTGAAATCAGCCAGAAAGAAATGACATTTTCTATAGGACAAAGTTTCTCAAACTCAGTACCACCGACATATTGGGCCATATTATTATTTTTTGGGGGGACTCCTAATGCATATTTTAAGATGTTTATCAGCATACTTGGCCTCCATTCATTGGAGTACTAGATGCCAGTGGCACATACCCCTCAGTTGTGACAATGAAAAATGGTTGCAAACATTGTCAGATGTACTCTTGATGGCAAAACTGTTCCCAGTGGAGAAGCACTGCATTTGATTTTAAATTCACCATCTTACTATTTGATTTCTTTGTATCCTTACTGGATGATGCTTTTCCCTAGTACCTTATTACTGGAAGCAGAAATTGTTCCTCTCTTTGACTCTATTCTTAGATTAGTTTCTCAGAATAGAGTTACGCTTTTGAAGAATATATCATTGATTCTATTCTAATGTTCACCTTTAGTATTTTTTTTCTTCAACTTCAAATTGTTATTTTCCAATGTCCACTTGGATGTCAAACAATTCTCACAGTTTAATATGTACAAAATAAAACCCATAAACTGACACTACCACCGTAAGATCCAAACATGGTTTCTAAACATAGTTCTTCTTCAGTTCTCTCCTTCTTAGTGAATTAGACTATCTTCCAAGCAGTAGCCCACATCCAGGATCTGAGAGTAAAAAGAATTCATTCTTTTCACTCAGGAATCAGGAAGTAAATGTACGTTGCAAACCCTGTATCTCTAATCCATCTCTTCTCACTCCTGAGTCTTCCAAAGCCTAGTTTCAGATCTTGTCTTTTATGGCTGGACTCCGGTCTTCTGTTTGTTTGTTTTTTTCCTGATAACCAGCAATTATACCATACAACAGTCAAATGTGCCCCTTGAAATGTAAATCAGATCTCAACATTTCCAGACACAAATTGTGAAAATACAATAAAAACAAAATATATTTGCCTTACAATGTCTTCTGTCATCTCATTCCTAATTTGGGATTTCTTCCTCAATATTTCCCATACTTAAAGTGCTATTTTGGTAGAATTTTTGCATAGCTAACTCTTAATCATTTAGTTACCAGGTATCTTTTCAACACCACAGAGAGTTCTCAACTACTTTAATAAAGCCATTCCCCATTCCCCCTTGTTTTACTGCTTATTTTCCTAATTTCTTTTCTTTATGTCCATTTGCCACTATCTGATGTTGTATATATTTTCTTTTTAACAATGAAACACCCAATAAATATGTGAACACTATCAGGTCAGAGGCTTTTCTGTACCTTTCCTTTGATGTCTCAGCGCTAATCGGTAGAATCAGTGTTTATATTTCTAGTTCTTTTTCCCTCTACCCCATGTACTGTTGTACTCCCCCCACGCCCCCAAACACATATACCACCTCCACTACCATCAAGCAGCAAGTTAGGCATGGCCATCTGACTAAAATTGAATTGCCACTTTAAGGGAAAAAAGCCACTTAAGAAACCCTGTGCCCTCTGCCATGTCTCCTTTCCCTGACACAGAAACCAAAGTCCTTCCAGACTGGAGAGTCTCAATCAGTATTATTTCCTGAATTAGGGTCACTTGAACAGAACTCTTGTGACCTAGAATGGCCATGTAGCTTTGGAAAATATGCGGTGTTTCAAGGCAGTGTGGTTTTCTTGCTAGTTGTTCTGTAGCACAACCTAGCCTGCCCTGCCTTAAATGACATTAACATTTAACAAATACTGTAGAATGAATAAATTCAACTTCACTATCATACCTATAAGACTACAGCATAGCTCAGTCAAGAATCAGTTGTAATGCACCAGATAATTGACATTTATTACGGAACATGGAAGCAGTGATCTCTAAAATATTTGATATGCTGAACATCCTTTGTCATAGCTTGTCTCTTTACTACCATTGTGCTTAGCATCCCTAGACAGAAAATAATCAAGGGCGATGACCAGCAAAGCTCTGTGCATCTATTTTAGGAAATAATTTAAAGTTTTTTGTCTTTCTTTTTACCATTATTGCAGGGTTTTGGTGCTCAAAATAAATATGGATTCCCATTCCCTCCTCCTTCCCCTCTTTTTTTCATCTTTCTCATTCTTCTAGGTAATGGAGGGCTATCAGACGTTTAAAGAAGACAGGTCATGCAATTAAAAAAATACTTGAGCATATTAATCGGTTGTCCAACCTTCCATAAGCAACTTATGTTTACAATATCCCTCAGAGGAGATTTCAATTCCTTTTTCAACTATTTTAAATTTTCTTGAAATATCTAAAATACTCATGCTTCAAATCTCAAACATTATATTTCTTTCCAACTAGTCTTCTCTTCCTTAAACAAGATAATAGAGTAATTCAGAACTACAACTTTCCAAAACTAAAAGCATGTTCTTATTCACTATTCAATGTAGTCTTTTTTATTTTGCTGCTGTGAATTTCCTTGTTCTATTCTCTCCTCTGGAATGGCCTTCCCCTGTGTCTCCACATTCCGATGGCCATCCATTTTACAAGGAACACTTCATGTTTCCTACTTTATGGCGGATCCCATGGTAATTCTAGTTCCCACTGATCTTTCCCCATGAGATGCGGCAGCACTCAAAATTCACAGACCACACTCTGCACTTTGGCAGATTTATGTTCTGTCTGGTAATGGTCTGTAATTGCTTCATATATGCTAACCTTGCCTCCAAAACTAGTTTTTGAAGATTAATGAGACAGGGGCTTGACTTTTCCTTTCTGTGTAATTCCCATAGCAGCCAGACAAATACTAGACACACAGTAGGCATTCAAGGAAAATGTGTTCATTTGAATTAAACCAACTTGAGCTTAACAAGATTTAAATGAAATTGTCTATCTTGTGAAAAGTAGCAACTTACACCTACGCAAAACATTAAAGGAGCTCAGGCTTTCTTGCTTAAGTTTTATGTCCAATTTGTTCCAGTCCCAAACCCCTCGACAAAAACAAAATCTTTTAATCTGTTTGCAAAATATTCCTTCCTTCCTCCCATCTTGCCACTGCAACTCTGTGATATACTGCCCTTGCCTATTACCCCTTTATAGCTGTTTTGTTAAAGTTCATACCGCGAAGACCTGTAAAAGAAATTTATGGCTCTAGGGATTTCAGCAAATTCTAAATAACCATAACAGGAACATGAAGCATTAATTAAAGACACTAGAGTCTAAGTTATAACAGGAATCCTGACATTTAAGGCCCTGGTACCATGTAAATTTAAAACAGTATGACAAACAGAGAGTAATTTGATGGTCAGGAGGTTATAATGGATACCTTAATACCTTTATCAAGAAAAAGTGCCTGTCCTTGCTCTAACCCCTATCAGGGGCTTCAGGGGCTCCCTTCATAAAACACAGTGATGCCTACTAAATATTTTTGCCATAACTCATATATAAGCCAGTCTTCTCTTTAAGTATACCAGAGATTAAACAGTAACCCCCAACATTCACACACCAATTTTCAAAGAAAACAATCTAATATTTAATGTATATTTGCTGCAAATTATCCATTTTTTTAGTTTACTGCAGGACTGTATTTAAAGTCAGGACACCAAGGAACATGCCATGATACGTAAGAGCAATTTTTCTCCATGGAATAGAAGGATTCTTGTCTAAAGGCAGAAGTCAATATTCCTGACTCATTCATTTAAATCAAGCAATGGAATATGCTTTGCTTAACCTGAAATAAAAATGAAACAGTAGCAACTCAACTTGCTTTAGGTGCTTAATACCTAATCCCCTTCTTAAAATGTTATGCACATTTGTTGACATGTATATGTTGACATATCACGCCTATTTGCTGAATGTATGTCCACACAAGGAACACAAACTGATCCTCGAAATGCAAATGTGCAGCAAATATCTGTGTCCCATCCTTACCTGCACTTAGAGCAATTCCTCCCTAGAAGGGTAGACAGTTTCCTTTCTGTGAAATTCTTTGGCATGTATTTTACCATTTGCGATATGCCATTTTGTCTTCTTTTGTTAGATTTTGTGTATATGGTCTTATTCAAGTAAATTACAAGTACCATAATTTATACTTGTATCCTCTACAACACTTGGTTGGCACTGACTAAATATATCAGACTTTTAATAACTATCTCTTGGTTGATTAATCAATTTACCACACCTGCTAATTGCAAAGTGACATCATTTGTCACTAACAGACACATAAATGAATTACCAGAAATCAAGTAAATTTGAATATAATCAGATTAAGCCCAAAATTAGCACTGGAGGAGGCGACCACCCTCTCCTTCAGGCTCTCTTCCACTTTATAACTACTTATTCCTCACTTACAATTCAGCTACTCGCTTGCCTTCTTTCTCTTTTCAGCTTTGTGCTGTTATTTAATATCTCACCAGTTGTGTAATTTCAGCTCCCAAATTGAATAAGACGTTCCCTCCAGTGGAACCCTCACCTTGACAAATAGCCAAATAGTAATTATTATTCCTTTCAGGGGTTGAGCTATGGAATCATGCCTGCAATATCCCAAGCTTGAGTGCCTAGAAATTTATGCTATACTTCCCTGTGTCGGAGTTTCCATCTGAGATCGTATTTCAAGCCCTCTCATTTTTTTCCCAATGTGATTAAGATAATTCCTTTATGAAGTTGGAGGCTCAGCGAGACGTTCAGAAAGAAACTTGATGTTTCATATTTTTGCAAACTTGCTCTCCCCATTTCCTTTCCTATCATTTTTGCCACACTGAGAGGGAGGATTAATTTTGCAATGGTCTCTAATTTTTTTCTAAATGTGTGACCCCCATATTAATAGGAGCCAGAGGACTCATTCATCATATCTGGTCACTGTGAAACTGACATTTACAGGGTGGAATGTTTCTCGCTCAGGATAAATGGGTATCATTTGTAAAACATGCCGCACCCAATCGTAGGCTCCCATGGCTCTCAAACTACATTTTTAAGCAACAATATAAACCATTCCCCAAACTGAAAGGTCTTTTCAAATATTTACTGCCTACCTATGGAATTTTTATTCTGCTGGCTGCTGCCATCAATAATCCTGGGAGCTCCAAGCTAAGTGTTGTGTGTGACCTCCAAGGAAAGTCTTAGTGCTGCAGAATGGGGGAGGTGGGTTCTGCATCCTGCATTCTTCCTTCTGTCACTTTCTAGGGCCTATCACAGAGAAAATAAGGATTGCAGAAGGCTCATTTTTAAGTTTAGAATGAAAGATCTCAAGCTTTGAACTTGCAAGCAAGCTCAGTGTTTTTAAGCGTTTTCTACATAAAGTGGGATATTCTTGCCCACTTTCTCCATGAAGACTTTGGATTACCCCAGCACACCGTAATCTTGTAACTAGCCTTTTGCTTCTGTTTTTTTAAACCCATCTTGAGTTTGGGCTCTCCCATCACTTGGACAACTGGACGATCTTAGTTCAGACTCCTAATTCCACCACAAGCACCAGACCAACCCCTCCCCTAAAAGAGCTGCGATTTGGGGAACTTTGGCTTTCTCAGGGTGGGCTCCGTCTCATGATTCTACATCCACACGTTTTTGCCTCCTGGCAGTGAGCGCACAGCACAGCTCTTCAAACAGTTCCCTCGAAAATGCACAGTCCCCACGCTAAGAATCTGGTGAGCTCTAGGAAGTATTGCAAAGTTGCAGACTCTCTTTTCCTCTTCCCCCTCTCTCCTCTTCTCTCCCTCCCCTCTCTTCCCTTTCTTCTCTCGGCCTTCTAAAAAGCAAAATATTTTTTTTGCCTCCTATAGAATATTTTCAATCCCTTGCTCAAGATGTGGCCACAAGGGGCGCCTGGGTGGCTCAGTCATTAAGCATCTGTCTGCCTTCAGCTCAGGTCATGATCCCTGGGTCTTGGGATCCAGCCACACATCAGGCTCCCTGCTTGGCAGGAGGCCTGCTTCTCCCTCTTCCACTCCCTCTGCTTGTGCTCCCTCTCTCACTGTCTCTCTCTCTCTCTCTGTCAAATACATGGAGAGGAGAAGTGAGTTGGGGGAAATTGGAGGGGGAGACAAACCATGACAGACTGTGGACTCTGAGAAACAAACTGAGGGTTTTGGAGGGGAGGGGGGTGGGAGGTTGGGTGAGCCTGGTGGTGGGTATTATGGAGGGCACGTACTGCACGGAGCACTGGGTGTGGTGCATAAACAATGAATGCTGGAATACTGAAAAGAAATATAAAATAAAATAAAATAAAAAGATATGGACACAAGTTCAACTTTCAAGCTTTACAAAAACTCACTGTAATTAGGATTTCATTCCAACAACAACAAAAGTCTGTATTCCTCCTTAGGGGAATTGATGAGATGGTAAGACTAAAACTACATTCATCTTATGCCATTCCTAAAGAATCCTTCTTCTTTCAATTAAAGTATAACTGCTCTGTCTTGGGCAAACAAATGGTAAGCCTGGGCAGTTAGTTCTATGGTGACCCATCTCTGTCACTGGTTATACGCTTACGGTACTGTGAGGTCAGAATTTAAACATGTCCATCCAGGTACTGCACTTAATAGGAAACAAGATAAATGAATCTCAGCCCTCACAGAATTGACGCTATGAATGAACAGGTCATAATTAAAGTGAAATTCTATAATAACCTATCTGAAAGACTAAATGTGACGACTAAAAAAGACATGTGATTTGGACAGTCTGGCAATCACAAACACTCAATAATTGTTAGCTATACCATCCCTCTGTAGCTATGCATCTTAGCTCCTCCTAACAATGCAAATAGATGTCGTTACCATCATTTCACAGAATAAGATACTTAAGTATTAGGGGTGATTAATTAATTGTCTAAGGACATACAGGCAAAACGGAGAGGAGCTGAAATTACAATATGGTTGTTTCTGAACTTAAAGCCTCCTGCATTTTGGTTTTGTGTGTGAACTTCATAATTCATACAATGAACATATACATATGAAAAGTTTCATGAAACATTAATATAGAAATTGAGGTTTTAAAAAGTTACCACACTTAACCATCATCCTGAACAAAAGGACTATTCTCTGTGTGAAGAAGCCTCCTTAATGCCCCTCCCCAGTCATAAACACTTTCATCCTTGGAAAGTAGCCAATATAAAACATCAAATTTCTTGCTTTTATTTATACTTTTACCAAATAATTATACATTTCCCAATAATACAGATTAGTTTTGTTTAGGGATATTATATAACTAGAATCACAGTCAAAACTCTCTACTATTACTCTTGTCATAATCAGTGTCAAATGTCTACAATGGATATATCACTCCAGGCTTTTTTTTTTTTTTTCTTCCTTTCAGTTGATTTAATTACATTTGAGCAATTATCATATGGTCTCAACTACTGCAGGTTTATAATGATTTACTTTTTGGTAGTGTAAGTCCAACCACCTTATTTCTTCTTCAAGAATGCCTTGGCAGAACACACGAATATACATTTTTCCAAAGAAGATAAACAGAAGACTATAGACACATGAAAAGATTCTAAATATCACTTATCAGGGAAATATCAAAACTACAATCAAATATCACCTTACACCTGTCAGAATGGCTAAAACCAACAACACAAGAAGGAGGTGTTGGTGAGGATATAGAGAAGGGGAACCCTCTTGTACTGTTGGTAGTAATGCAAAGTGCTGCAGCCATTCCAGAAAACAGTATGGAGGTTCCTCAAAAAGTTAAAAATAGAACTACCCTACAATCCGGCAATCACACAACTAGGTATTTACCCAAAGAATACAAAAATACTAATTCAAAGGGATACATGCTCCCCAATGTTTATAGGACCCTTATCTACAAATAGCTAAATTATGAAAACAGCCCAAAGGTCCATAGATTGATGAATAAAGAAGATGTGACTATATATTAAATATAAATGTGGAATATTACTCAGCCATAAAAAGAAAGAAATCTTGCCATTTGCAATGATATAGATGGAAGTAGAGAGTAATATGCTAAGTGAAATCAGAGAAAGACAAGTACCATATGATTTCATACATATGTGGAATTTAAGATGTAAAACAAATGAGCAGAGAGAAAGAGACCAAGAAACAGACTTTCAACTATAGAGTACAAACTGATAGTTAGCAGAAGAGAAGCGGGTAAGGGGATGGGTTAAAGAGGGGATGGGAATGAGGAGTACACTTGTCCTGGGGCACCTAGGTGGCTCAGTCGGTTAAGCATCTGACTCTTGATCTCAGCTCAGGTCTTGACCTCAGGGTCATGAGTTCAAGCCCTGCACTGGAAAAGAAGGAGTACACTTGTGATAACCACAAGGTGATGTACGGAGGTGTTGAATCACTATATTGTACACCTGAAACTAGTATTGCACTGTATGTTAACTGGAATTTAAATAAAAACTTTAAAAAATGCTTTGGCTATTCTTCACACTTTGCCTTGTCATATATATTTTAAGTTCATCCTATTAAATGTCAATCTGTAGCACAGTAAAAGATCTGGGTTTTGTTTCCTGTTTCAGAGTGCCTATAAATGAAGGATAATTGACATCTGTAAAATATTGAATTTCCTAATCCACACAAATGGAATACTTCTGTTACTCTTGGATCATCTTGATTATTTCTCAATATTTTTGTTTGTTTCCTCTAGAAGTCTAGCACAGGATTTGCTAGATTTCTAGAAATTAAATGTTTATTTTATATAGCATTATTTCAACTTTTATTTATGTGTTTGTCAGTATGTAAGACACAATTTTTGGATAATAAACTTGTTGAATTCTTAATTATAATAATTTTCTGTAGATTCCCTTGTACTTTCTACATATAAAAATGTATAATTTACAAATGAGTTTTTCCTTTTTACTTCCCTATATATATGTATTTTCTATGTAGTTATATACTTGTACATATTGATGTGTCTTGTTTATAATTTTTATTTTCTATATGTTATATTTTGACATCTTAATTTTTCTGGCTAAAGTGAGATTGCCCCTTCAGGGGCTATTCAGTTCTTTGAGAGAGCAAAATTCTCAACTAGGAACATGCCTGTGATATTCAAACTAGCCAATCCAGAGCAATACCTTCTCTCTCCAGGGCTTATAGTGCCCTGGAAGCTGCATGGTTCTGCCTTAAACAATCCAGGACCAGTTGCTAAACTATCAGGGACCACCCTATGGCTTTAGAGCCTGTCAAAAGTATTCAAACTAGCCAGTCCAAAAGTGTTTACCTACCGTACACAGCCTTTCCCATAGAAACTTTAAACAAGGTCATGGCCTAGAAACTCTCCTTGCTCCCGCCCCACTGTCCCCTGAATGAAGCTGTTGCTTTCCCAGGTGACCCTACTTGTAATGTCTTGACTCTTGTTTCTAGGATCGGTGAGTATAATAAACTTTGTCTTCTTGAGTCTCTCCTGTGTCCCCTCTTGTGACCACAAATGACTGACCATCACATAAAAGAACACAAAACAGTATGCATATTTTTTGGTTTAAGAAATCAGAGTTTCCACACAGTGTTGAACAAAAACAATGAGAGCAACTACTATCTTTATCTAAAGATAACTTTATCTTTATCAACTAGGTAAAGAATGCTTTTCTTTTTCCATTAATTATGGTTTCTATTGGTGGTTAGTTTTTATTTTTTATTTTATTTTTTTTAAAGATTTTATTTATTTATTTGACAGACAGAGATCACAAGTAGGCAGAGAGGCAGGCAGAGAGAGAGGAAGGGAAGCAGGCTCCCTGCTGAGCAGAGAGCCTGATGTGGGGCTCAATCCCAGGACCCTGGGACCATGACCCAAGCCGAAGGCAGAGGCTTTAACCCACTGAGCCACCCAGGAGCCCCTATTGGTGGTTAGTTTTTAAAGAATCCTTTATCAGACAGGACCATTTAATTCCGATTTGCTTCCTCTAAACTTAGTTTGCTATAATGAGTTGCTTTATTTGCTAAAATGATGTTTATCAATTTTCCTATATCTTTGCATGACCATCTGGTATTTCTCTTCAATTCTGTAAGTCCCAAGTTTTATTGACTTTTAAAATGTAAGCTTACCTTACATTCTTGAGATTCACCCAATCTGGAAGTATATAAAATGAGCAAAGGATCATTGTTAGATACAGTTTAACATTTGATTTTTTTTATTTGTATTCATAATATTGTTCTAATTTTTCTTTATCAATTCCCATAAATTTTTGGTGTCAAGTTAGAATAGTTTTCTAAAATATGTTGTGGAATACACTCCCCCTCCATTCTCAGGAAGAACTGGCATAATAGAATTATTTGTGCCTTAAATGTTTAGTAGAACTTAAAGATACAACTATCTGAACCCAGAGGCTCTTTTACTTTTTCTTTATGGAACTTTTAATTATAAATTCTATTTCTTTAATAATTATAAGACTATTAAGGCATTCTATTTCTACCTAAGTAGCTTTGGTAAGTACCTTCTCTATACAACATTTTCAAATTAACATCAATTGGTTAATAATTTCTTCTTATATTTGTTCAATACCCTAAGGGCCTATAGTGATATTTCCTTTATCATTCCTGAAATAAGTTAATTAAGCTTTTGACCCTATTAATCACTTTTGCCTGAAGTTTATGGATTGTATTAGTCTATACAAAAAACATTTTTGAGCTTTTGTTATGACTAATGTAGTATTTTCCACATGCTCTATTTTTATTATTTCTTTTATTTTCTTTGCATTTTGTTGTTTTTGCATAAATATGAGATGATGTTTACTTCATTAATTCAGTTTCTCTTCTTTTCTAATATATACAATGAAAACCATAAATTAGCCTTTAAGTTGCTAATGAAGACCTACCAAAAGACCTGACAATATCTGGCTTGGAAAAAGAAAGACAAATTGGAAGCTTTCAGTCTTACGCAGTTTGTTATTTCAAAGATACTTAATATAAAGCTAAGCCACAAACTCAGAAGATACTTGCAAATATATATATACATATCTAAGAACTTGTATTCCAAGTATATAAATTAACTTTTATGATTCAATAAGACAGATTTAAATATGAACAAAATATTTGAATAGGGACTACTATAGATATGGAAAAAGCAAATATACACCGAATATATTTATCATTAGCCATTCAAGAAATATAAATTAAAACTGCAGTGAGGTACATCCTACACCTATCAGAATGGTCAATTTATATATATATATATATATATATATACACACACACACACACACACACACACATATATATATATATATATATCTCAACTGTTTCTAAGGTTCTAGAACAACTGGAACCCCAATGTTGTTAGATGGTGGGAGCTCAAAATTATGTCACTTTAGGAAAATACCTGGCAAATTCTCACAAAATTAAGCATATTTTGTAGGATCCAAGAATCCTACTCTCAGGTATTTTTCAAAAGAAACAAATATATGCCCAAATAAAACTATATTAAATGTGTCACAATAGATGTAACAGTCAAAACTGGGAATAATTCAGTGTCCATCAACTGTTGAATAAGTTATCAAAATGTGGCGTATTTGTTAAATGAAATACTATTTAGCAATTAAAAGGCATGAACTGTTAATGCATGGCTAAATCTCTTGTGCACTATACTAATTGAAAGAAACCAAAGGCAAAAGATGGACTACTTCCTTCCAGTTATGTGAAATTCACAAAAGATGAAACTAATGACTGAGAACTGGCCAGTGGTTACCAGAAGCTAAATGGGACACTATGATGGGCCTGACTACAAAGGGGTACCAGAAGATTGAGAGAGTTCTAGGAAAATTGGGTATCTAATCATAGTGTTCATTATATAACAGTAAAAAATAAAAACAGTTGTAAAACTAATTTAAATCTTTGCATTCAGGTATTAGGTAAATGTTAAAAAAAAGTGAAATGTCAGAGAACATTTTTAATTTATAAAACAAGACTGTTAGTGTTTATATATGTTTAATAAAAAGTAAACTAGAAAAAGCTGATATCTGTTAAGGCAAATTCATCTTCATCATTCCTTCCTAAGGTACTTTGATAACCCAGGCAAACAAGTTTATTATTCAGATCTACTCCATGTCTTTAATATCTGGTCTTCTTGGCTCATGTACAGCGCTAGGATAAAATGGAGGTCTGTGACTCCCATGTTCAAGTCCTTTTAACAATTCTTCAAGTAGGAGTTTAAATGAACAAAATTCAGGAACAGGATTTCAATGAACTGGACATATATTCAACCCAGTATGTATCAGCTGTAGTAGCTGAAACACAACCAATTGGTTTAGCAGGAATTACATCTCCCAGAACCGACCCCCCCCCGCCGCCCCCACCTCCCAGGGCCAGATTAGCGTTGGGCAAAGAGGAAGTTGCATGAGATTTGAACGGTAGACGTGAGGCAGTACTCCTCACATCAAGTCAAGTAGACCTTGACTCCCTCAAGGTCATTGTGGCTGGATTTGGGGAGAGCCAGTTGCAGAGATCGTGGCAGATTCTAGCTATTTTAACCTTCACTTTGTATCTAGCTCTTAATTCTGTTGACCAACAGCAGTCCATCTCCAGATGCTTGGGGGCAGACCCACAGAGGTATTAGCATAGCATCCCCTGTAAACCTACCCGTTAACCTCACATTTATAGTCCCTCCAGTGGCTTTGCTTCTCAGAATAGTTTTTTGGTGACACCTTTGATGCTCTGTCTTCCCTCCTGGATCTTCACTTGTCCAGCTTTTCCCATACTATTTAATTCTTACAATAAATCACACTCTGTTAACTCAAAGGAAAATATGATGACTTTAAATACTTGAGAATATTACTACGCGTGCATGCGCACACAAGCACATACAGACACACGGTTGTTTAGGCCACCCAGGTTTTTTGTCACAAGCAGCATCATCTGAAAGGAAAGGTTATCAAATTGCATGAACGAACTCCACAATAATGCATAAATTTGCACTCAGGCTGAGAGCACTTCAACTCTATTATTAACTACTGTCTTTAAACCCTTCCAGGTTTAACCAGTTTTTGAGTTGAAGGAGACTAGTTGTCCTAGAGAGGAATCAGCTATAAGCTCTTAAATTTGCTCCACCTGGGCTCTCCCCTTCCATTAAATTGGCCTAGAATTGTCACCGTGGTAGCAGGGCTCCAAAAGAAATAAATATAAATTTTCTTGAAGCTCAGGATCAAAATCACACATTTATTCTGTTGCATTCCACTGCCTAAAGTAATTTCAGAGAGCCTGCCTAGATTCAAGAGAGGAAGAATGGACTTTTGCTTAATGGAAGAAGCTTAAAGGATATGTCCTTCTTCTTCTTCTTCTTTTTTTTTTTTTTTTAAATTACCGCTGTAATTTTCGTAGTGAACGCTCTTTGGGGTGAGATAGGGAGAACACAGTGAAGAAATAGTTTTTTAGCAGATGAATGGTTCCCTGACATCAATCACTTCCTCTCCCTGGGAGAAAGAAAAGAGTCCACCTCCCTCTCTCAAGTGTAACACACCACCCCACCTTCAGCCTCTCATCACCACACACTGTTCTGAAATATCAACTATTGAGAATCTATGGGGAGAAATAAAACCAGGGGTCTTCTACATACCTCCTTACCTATTATTCAACTTGAAATTTAGATCTACTCAGAGATAAAAAGAAAGTCTGAGTCCATATGATGCCCTTAATATCGTCCTCCCAGTGTCTACAGCTGCAACCCTAAAACAAAGGTTTCTAATCTTTCTGATTATCAAATGTATCCAGGGAATTTGATAATATATAAATTCTTGAGCCATAATCCCACATGCACTGAATTAAAAGCTTTGTGGATATGGTAAAGACACCCATATTTTACTGCCACTGACAAAGAAACAAGGTTGCAGAGAGTTTGTTACCTCTCAAAAAACAAAAGTGAACAACCATCATTAAAAGAGTTGGCAATAAAATCCAAAGATCTGGATTCGTTCAATGCCCATTTCTAATACACTCCATTCATTCAATACACACCAAGGAATCGAATTCATTTTATTTGCATTAGGAACTTTTAAGGCAATTTCAAATAATTCTGACACCCTATCTTTGATTATACATCATTAATTTGACATACTCCAGGAGAATTCCAAAATAGGTAATCTGGAAGTAATCTGCTTTCCAGGTACATTGATTTTGCAATTTTTAATCTTTAGCATGATTCTATATCTAAATCTGTTTTCAGGAAATTTACCATTATCTGCAAAGTTTAATAGACCTATGACACTTACATGACATCTTTTACATAGAAAAGGCAAAATATAATAATTTGCTTCGGCCTATTGTCAATATTGTCCGTGTCTAACAGAGCATTTCTCTCTTTTTTACTCTTTTTCCCTGTCCTTCAAGTAAAATTGCCCTTTTACTCATTTTTGTTCTACCTAAGACTGGCAGCTGATTTTGAAGTGTCAGACCATTATTTGTTTTTTGGGGTATTACCATTTATTGCAAGGAGGATAAAATCAATGTGACATTTCCAGAACAATGATAGATGACAATTGTGAGTGGTCTTTAAATGCAGAAGACTAATTTTTTAAAATGTCACAAGTGTACTATTTCAGACTTTGTCAAAGATAAAGCAGTAAAACTTATAGACATAAAAACTAATATTTCACCATGTTACTTGCAGATAAAGATGCTATCCTTATATTGTTATAGGTTTTACCTAAATACTGCCTTACTACTAGCTAAAATAACTACAGTATAGTATTATAGAAGTCCACTGATTTGGGCCCTTCAGAAACAAAATTAGAAGCTTTGAGTGAGTATGTGTGTCTATGTGTGTGTATATCCACACGTAGACTCGGACTGTGGATAGAAGGACTTTGAACTTGTACTCTCCATGTATCATATTTATCTATTCCTGTCTGTATGACCCTGAGAAAGCTACATACCCTCTCGATGATTCACTATCCCCATCTTTCAAATAAAGATATCACTGGATGTTAACCCAAAACTTAAATGGAAAAGATAAACAAAAATCTTAGAACAGTGGCCTGACACACGGAAAGCACTCAAATGTTAGAAACTGTATACAAATGCTATTGTTTTAAAATGACACATTGTCAACCCCCGCTTGTTCATATGAACAGAAATTTTTTACATTATCATTTTGTTATTGTGCATGCTTTCTAATTGATCTTTACATTCATTTCACTCAGGGCCTGGTTTGCATTTTACCTTGTTTCAGTGAATCCAAAGTAAAATTGTGTGAATTTTTTAAAAGATGTATTTATTTCACACAGAGAGAGGGAGAGAGAGAGCATGAGCACGGGGCAGGGAGCAGTGCTGCGCTTGAGAGAGAGGGAAAATCTCAAGCAGACTCCATGCTGAGCATGGAGTGAGACATAGGGCTCAATCCCACAACACTGAGATCACCACCTGAGCCGAAATCAAGAGTTGGACGCTTAACTGAATGCACCACCCAGGAACCCCAAACTGTGTGCAGTCTGTTCACTCTGGGACTAATGGTCAAGAAGCAGCTGAGCAGGGAGCCAGGAAGGAATTGCACCGTTCCCATTGGAGATCCTTTTTACAAATGTGATTTATGGGTTAGAAGAACTAAGTGTAAGTCATAATCTGGGATTTGCTCTCTAAGGAAAGATTCTCTGACCTTTGGAAGGGTCATAGGATTTAGCAGGAATTTAGAACAAACTTATGTCAGAGAGTCACTTTCTTACTCTGCCCAACGGAATTCAAGAAGGCAAAAGAACAGAAAAGCAGAAGAGCAAGGGGAAATTCCCTGTTGCTTTCATATTGACGGTTACTGGATACTTTACTGATACCCAGTTACCCCTTCATCGAGGTTATTTAGTCTGCGCAAGTCTTGGGGCTTCCCTGAAGATGACGGCCTTCCCTTAATTACATGTGTATAAAAGCCGTCTTGTCTTCTGGAATATTACTTTGTATTAAGGGATTCTTAAGTAGTAAATCTTAAATCCTAAATAACATCAATATACCTGCTCACTTTCATGAAGTGTTCAACTCATGAAATCTTATGTTTGTGAAAGGCTTGCATTCAATTTCAACTCTAAAACTTACAATTTTATGATACTGAACAAATTATCTAATATATCTGCATGTCCATATTCTTCACCTAGTCAGTGGGGTTAACAGTGCTTAACAGGTAGTGTCCTGAGGCACCTTGAGGACATGGACTTCCAGAGCCCAAAGATTCTCAAATTAAGTTTTTTGGGTTTTTTTGTTTGTTTGTTTGTTTTTAAGATTTTATTTATTTATTTGACAGACAGAGATCACAAGTAGGCAGAGAGACAGGCAGAGAGAGAGGAGGAAGCAGGCTCTCCATGGAGAAGAGAACCCGATGTGGGGCTTGATCCCAGGACCCTGGGATCATGACTTGAGCCGAAGGCAGAGGCTTTAACCCACTGAGCCACCCAGGCGCCCCTCAAATTAAGTTTTTATTGCCCATCCTTTTACTCTCCTGCCCAACCCTGACTACTTTTTGCATAATACTTACAAAGTTACAAAGTGCTTAGTTTACAGGTTGGCCTTAGGGGTCATCAATGTTAATGATATTCAAGATGAAGAGATTCCGAGCCAGCAGGCAAATGGTATCCTAGATTCCAACAGCCTTTTTTTTGCCACAGACACTCATCCTTGCCCTGAGCCATTACAATTACGAAGCTTAAGAAGAAAGCACTTCAGAATAAGGCCAAGGGGGTAGGGGGGATATCAAAATATTCCTAGCCAGTTTCGGCTTCAAACCCAAATGAAAGCTCTCACCTGGACCTTACAAAGTAATAACTCTTGTCACAACAAACCATGACCACCAAGAACAGAAAGAACAGAAACACCAGTGCAGACTTCTTTCCGGTTCCCCCTTGTCCTGTCTATGAATCTCTGCCCACTGTTTCTTACTAGTGTAGTTACCAGACAAAACCTATCAGTCTAAAGAGAAGTGTGCTAAGGGTGTGCAAGACAAAAGAGTTTGCTGGAATGCCTACAGCAACAACTTGGAAGCTTCCAGGTGGGAGAAAACCTGGACATTATTTTACTCACTTAAGTCCCATAAAGAAAAGCCATTGGGACCCCAGGCCTTTAATATTTTAATTCAAGTTTCATCTCTAAAATTATTATAAAACAAAACACAATAACCTTAATCCTGACTCATTGTGAGTGGAGGAAAAATAAGCAGAGGAGAGGGTTGGGTAGGTATAAATGCAGAAAGCAGAGAAGATTTGGGAGCACTTACTGGAGAAAATTGTGTAAATTTTAACCACATTCCAGAAACGATACCCCCAAATCAAGACTTACCATTGCAGACTTTGATGTCCGCTGTTCCAGGTTCCAGTAGGAGTTGAGCCCAAAGAACAATGTCAGACAGATGAATGTCCTCTATTTCCCTGCCAGTGACAGTGTGGTCTTCAAACCAATAGCCCTAGTATCATGTGGAAGTTTATCAGAAAAGAAGAACCACAGGCTGTTGGTCGCAACTTCCAGGATTCCTCAGGTGAAATCTGCAACCAGTCTGGGTACGCTGCAGGCAAGGAGAGTCGGAAGGCCCCTCCAGGTTAGTAGCCAGTTTTAATGAGCACAGGAACTTAACAAAGGAGGTGTGTTCCCAGCGACCAGCCAGAGACAAAGAGATCTCCAAACTGCCCGCCAGATCCTGAGAATTTGTATAGAGGCCGTAATTGGGCTCCGTGACAGGTACCATCGAGATAATCTCCGTAACACATTGCTCTCTCAAGGACGCATCCTAAAATTGCTTCAGCTATAGGAACAGAGGGTGGAAAATACATTCCAAGGACAAAGGAGGGGTGAGGTCCTTCTCATTGCCTGGGCGGGCTCCCGGGTCAACCGGAGGTCAAGTCCTCTTGATGACCTCTGCCAATAACAGGCCCACCTCAGACTCAGTAAATCAGGCACTCAGGGCACCCGGGCAGGAACCTGGGTTGTAACAAGATTTTCAGGCGATTGATTTACTCATTACGTTTTTAAAGCACTGCTCTTGTCTTAGGAGATGTATATTGGAAAGTTTAAACCAGTCGCCACTAAGGACAGCTGTTTGGACCCAACCAGGATTCCTTACAGAAGCCAAAAATAGGCCTAAAGCCTAGACCAGTATTTCTCAAAGTCTGGGCGCTGGACCAGTATCACCTAGAAATTTGTTAAAAATGCAGGTTCCTTGTCCCACTCTAGAAGAGCTGAGTCAGAAACTAGGAGTGGAGGCTAGTAATACAGGGTTTAACAAGCCCTGCAATGCTAACGTCTGAGAATCACCTACCTCAAATTAAAATGCAGTCGCTAGAACCCCCCTTGGCCTGTAAGAAAACATTTTCCTTTCCTTTTGATTTACCACACTAGTAGTAAAACAAACAAAACACCCCAAACAGGTCATGAGGGTCACTAACAATGCCAACCCACAATGCCAATAGAAAAGCCAACCCAGACAGCCCATGTGAGGTTTTCTCAGGGTTCTCAAGCAGTGGTGGTTCCTCTCTGTCCTTATTTTTAGAAAAAACTATCCCCTCGAAGTTCCATTTCCAGCAGCATCCTAAGCTCAGCTCATTTAATTCTCCTATCACTGCCTAAACTCTGGCCTTCTATTACTGTTTTTGCCATTAAATTGTTCTCCTCAGCTTTCCACAGTATTGAGGTGGAGTAAATGATGGGAAGGCGGGGGGATAAGAGAGTTACTGAAAGGCCTTTCCTAAGCTACTCATTGCTACCGTTTTAGAAGCTGCTCCACTCCACTTCTGTGATTCTGTTGTCCAGCCTCACCTCTAGATGTGGCCACCTATTCATAGGTGCATAAAGCAGTTACCTACCTTTGCTAACTGCAGTCAGTTTAATGGTGGCCTCCCCAAAGATATATTCATGTCCTAATTCCTGGAACCTGAGAATGTTACCTTATTTGGGGGAAGGGGGAAAAGTTTTTGCAAATTTATTTAAGACTTTGAGATGAGGAGATCATCCTGGATTATGTGGTTATGCCCTAAATCCAGTGATAAATAGTATCTTTATAGGAGAAAGACAGAAGGAAATTTGTGACATAAGATGAAAAGACAGAGAGAAGAGAAGGCAATGTGACCATGGATACAAAGACTGGAGCGGCATGACCATAAGCCAGGGATATTTGGAATCACCAAATGCTGAAAGAGGTAATACTGGAACAGAATTTCCCCCTAGAACCTTCAGAGGCAGGGTAGCTATGCAACATCTATCTGGATTGTGGACTTTTGGCCTCCAGAGAGGTGAAAAAATAAATTTCTATTGTTTTAAGCCATCCAACTTGTGGTAATTTGTTAGAGCAGCCCTAGAAAACTAACACGGTCCTACTCTTCTAATTGAGATCAATATGGTTACAGAAGGTCAAGTGGGAGGCTTTTAAGTATGAAAATATCCTATACTTATTTTATTATAATACTATAAGGGCCAGATCAAAGAACAACTAATAAAAAGGGACTCTTGACAGTATTCTCCACCTTTGAATCAGAAAACCTCCTCTATGTCAAATTTGTGCTCACCATCTTCAACTCTGTGTGTGACTAGATCCCCCTGCTACATTCTCCCAAGCAGAGGTCTGTCCTCAACATCCAAATGTTGACCAAAAATAACTCATAATTTATCACCTCTCCTGTCAATACTTAGTATATCATGAATAGCTATCATTTTATGATATTTTGTTTTCTCCTTCCCTATATTTTATCATGACAAAAATGACAGAAACTTACAGGACTAGAACCACTAGTAGCTCAGTGATTGCCGAGTCTAAACAGCTCTGATTTTAAGGATTTGGTTTAGAAGCACTGATTCTTGAATCTATTAAGCCTCATGCCCCATATTTATAACCAAGTGGTCTTTAAGTATTTGGCTTGAATACCCATTAAAATAATTTTGAATATAAACATACATCCTCATGCCATTTTTGCACTAATATCTAAAATATTTTGTTATAAGTTGCAGTGGACATAGTTTTCAACCTGTTGTCAATTTTGACACTTTAAAATAGCATTATATTTATCTTTTAAATGTATCCAATAGTTGGGTCGCCTGGGTGGCTCAATGGGTTAAAGCCTCTGCCTTTGGCTCAGGTCAGGATCCCAGGGTCCTGGGATGGAGCCCCACATCAGGTTCTATGCTCAGCGGGGAGCCTGCTTCCCCCTCTCTCTCTCTACCTGCCTTTCTGCCTATTTGTGATCTCTGTCAAATAAATAAATAAATAAAATCTTAAAAATAAATAAATAAATGAATGTATCCAATAGAATCAAAATATCATTACCATACCCATTTCCATCTATTTAAAAATACATTTTGCACGGTGAAAGGAACTATCAATAAAATGATAAGGCAACCTATTGAGTGAGGAGGTATTTACAAATGACATACCTGTTTAATATCTAAAATACATAAAGAACTTACACAAGTCAACACCTGAAAGCAAGCAATCCTATTAAAAATGGGCAGAGGACCTGAATAGACAATTTTCCAAAGAAGACATAGAAATGGCCAATTGACACAGTAAAAGATGTTCAAGGGGCGCCTGGGTGGCTCAGTGGGTTAAAGCCTCTGCCTTCGGCTCAGGTCATGATCCCAGAGTCCTGGGATTGAGCCCTGCATCGGGCTCTCTGCTCAGCGGGGAGCCTGCTTCCTCCTCTCTCTGCCTGCCTCTCTGCCTACTTGTGATCTCCCTGTCAAATAAATAAAATCTTAAAAAAAAAAAAATGTTCAACATCACTAATCATTAGGGAAATGTAAATCAAAACCACAATAAGATATCACCTTACATCAATCGGAATGGATAGAATCCAAAAGACAAGATATAACAAGTGTCAGTAAGGATGTGGGGGAAAAAAAAGGAACTCTCTTGCACTATTGGTGGGAATGCAAATTGGTGCAGCCACTGTTGGAAATGGTATGGAGGTTCTTCAAAGAAATAAAAATGGTACTACCATATGATCCAGTAATTCCACTACTGGGTATTTACCCAAAGAAAATAAAAACACTAATTTGAAAAGATACATTCATCTTTATCTATTGCAATATTATTTATAATAGCCAAGATATGGAAAGAACCCAAATGACCATCAACAGATTGGTACATACATGTTCATACACACACACGCACACGCAAGCACACATGCGCGTGCACAGAGGAATATTATTCAGCCATTAAAAAGAATGAGATTTTGCCATTTACAACAACATGGATGGACCTAAAGGGTATAATGCTAAGTGAAATAAGTCAGAGAAAGAAAAATACCATACAATTTCACCCATGTGGAATTTAAGAAACAAAACAAAGTAAAAAAAAATAAACAAAACCCCAGACTCTTAAATAGAGAGAACAAAATGCTGGTTGCCAGAGGGGAGGTGGGTGGAGGGATGGATGAAATAGATAAAGAAGATTAAGAATATACTTATTATGGTTAGTACTGGGTAATGTACCAAACTGTTGAATCATTATACTGTACACTTGGTACACCTGAAACTAACATAATAAGACTATGTTAATGATACTTTAATAAAAAAATTATATATATATATATATATATATATATATATATAATCTCAAAAACTTCAAGAGGGGCGCCTGGGTGGCTCAGTAGTTTAAGTGTCTGACTCTTGGTTTCAGCTCAGGTCATGATTTCAGGATCCTGGCATCGAGCCTAACATGGGGCTCCCCACTTAGCGGGGAGTCTGCTTGAGATTCTCTCTCCCTCCCCTTCTGTCTCTCCCTGACCCCACTCATCTACTCTCTCTCTCTCTGACTAAAATAAATGAATAAATAAATCTTTAAAAGAGAAACAAAACTTCAAGAGTTAGAAATTTTACATTTTCTTTTTTTTTATTTCCATGATGCTACATTCATGATATATTTATATGTATACATATACATATAAATATACATATATGTATTTATATGTATACATATAAATATACTTTTAATTTTGTGTCAGTCATACGTAACTTATGCTGAAAGGCTTATTATTGATCACCTTGTCATATTATCAGATTCCTGTACAAATTATAAACAGTATGTAAACTGAAATTTAGTTTTAAACTTTCTCTGACTATAAGTTTCTAAATACTGTAAAATTTATTTTAAATGAGTTATCACAATTATTAAAATAAATTTTTATACTATAAATTTCAATAAATTATTATACTTTAAAAGGTTCTTTAAACATCCTGATGAAATGGATGAAGCTGCTTCCTATGAATATTACTTACTCATCCTCAATTCTATTCTTTCTTTTATGTCTGTTGAGTTTTATACACGTAACATACAGAAACACGGTATCAGTCAGAAAGGACCAGGCTATGAAAGGGTAATTAACAACCTCAAAACTTCAGTGGCTAAAGCAAGCAAGCAACCAAACATAAAAAACTGCCTATTTTTCTCACCATCTATGCATTTAATGCAAGTCAGTTTTAGGGTCTGGTCCATGTCTGCTGACTACAATATTCAGGCTACCAGAGCAGCTGCCATTTTGAAAGTTCTAATAGCGATGGCAGAGAGAAAAATATTACCAGGAATTAAATCCTTCAGCCCAGAAATAATATATGCCACTTTGATTCCCAAATCACTAGTAAGACATGAAATCCTACTATGTACTAGAAGGGTGGGACTCCAAAAATTCTAGGTAACTTGCTGTACTGATTACCACAGTTCATTCTTTTGCCCAATAAATATTTGGCTTACCTCTCCTTCATTTTCATAGGCAAAATATTCTCATATTCTTCTAAACCAGACAATCCAGAATTTCAATTATTAAGTGTGTGGTGGATAAGAGCTATTCCCCTTTTTACATATAAATTGGAAAAGATGGGATTATGAAAGACAAAGTAGAAAAGGCAAAATGGAATGAGTCTTCAATTGTAGGAGCTCAGTTATAAGAAAGGGGAAGTTTGAAGTTCGAGAATCAGGCAATTGATTCCCTTAAAATTCTCCATGCTCAAGAACCCTTCAGATGATCTTCATCAAGCCCTAGGGTAGACATACACTTGATCTTAGCCAAAAGGCCGAGAAGCGATAGGGTAGACATAATAAGTTTGATCACCACTAGTGCTAGCCCAGGAGGGAGGAAACATTGGTATGTAGTTTAGGCAGAACAAATGATATCATTTGCTATTAATACTGAAGAAACCAAATTTTAGAAGAATTAGTATTTCCCAAAGATTCACAATTAGTGACCTACAAAGATGGTATAACAGAAAAAAAATTAACATAATTTGTATTGTGTGTGTCTGAGAGAGACAAAGAAAACGAACAGCAGAGACTAAGGGGAAAAAAATGTAAAATTGTGGTTGTTGAGCCTGTAATTCCAGATCCTTCCCTGGATGCGGGAAACAACCGCAGCATACAAAGCTGGACATTAAAAAAAAAATAAAAACAAAACATTAGGAATCATAAGTTGAATAATTTTATGATAAGATCCTACAAATATATTCTCATGATACAAGCCAAACTTCCTCCTATATTTTGATATAGTTAGGAGAGTGAACAAAGGTGGCATTTAAAAATTCTCTTGAGTTATTTGTGTTCTTATTAGTATGGATTATGGGTAAGCATGTACACAGCTTGTCAGTTCCTCCATTTTCTCCTTGCATTATTGGGAAAACAACACGTGCCTACAGACCAAGCTTTAGGGCAATGACTTACTGCCATGATATAAGGCATTCATAATTGTTTCCTTGAAAGTTTCAAGACCCTAGCTCCCAAGGTCATCTATTATCTGCACTTTGCCATCTGACCATTTATCTAGTGCATTGGGATTGTCACTTCAAAGAACTGACCTTGCATTTTGATGATACAACTGCATATGAAAAAGTAGAGTAATTTTTTTGAGGATTACTAAGAAATCTCAGTAGGAATGTAGGAAAACCATAATAATTGTTCCTAAAAAAAAACAACTGCTTATCTGTAAATTTCTATAGCTCAAGTTTAGAATAAACTGAAAAGGTCTGACAGATGCAAACCACTGGAAATTTTTATTACTAGGTAAAATTAATCATTTTTCTTTTTGTTCCGGGAAAATACTCTCCCCATAGAGGGAAAAATGAGCTCATTTCAACCTAAAAAATAAAAATCAATGGGAAACAAGAAGAAGGAGGAGGAGGAGGAGGAGGCGGAGGAGGAGGAGGAGAAAGAAAAATTCTAAATTAAAAGGGCCATATTTCATATAGAAAAATGATACCACTGATATACTGTCAATAAGACATGCTCTTTGAACTTCCTTCTATGGAAGAGAAAGTTTTCACTAAATTACCCAGTAACTCATTTGGTTTTTCTTCCTTCCTTCTCCTTCCTTCCTTCCTTCCTTCCTCCTTTCTCTCTCTCTCTCTTTCTTTCTCTTTCTCTTTCTCTTTTTCTTTCTTCCTGAATAAAGACACTTCTGAGCTGACAACTGTCTTTATGCAAGCTAATTTATTTAACTTCATTAACTCTCTAACCCATTAATCTTCCAAGACTTGTGAAATGCCCCACCTTCTTTATATTACCTTTCATGTACATAAAGTTCATTAAACTCCTATAGTTTATACTCTGTCATCAAATATACTGCTTGTTATTAATAATCTTTCGTTTACTAATTGATAGTAAGTTCCCTGAAAAGGGTTGTGGAAAGGATCTCAATTTTCCTAATTTTCCATGAATCCTCAGAGCCACCAAAGGAACTCAAGATAAATTGAGCCCAACTATATGAAAGAAAGCATCTTGCTCTAATTTCTAGCTGGAGTCCCAAACCCTTAAAGTGTCTCCCACCAAGTCAGTTTGGAGTGGTGTGCGTAGGGAGATGGTTCTTTTCTCCTTAGGGACTAAGGGCTTCAAAGGGAGCAGATTGAATGATTGACTTGTTTTATTTTCCCTGAGCCAGACCCTGGATCCTACTGGACCTAAGGATGTATAATCAAAGTAGGTAGAGTCAGAACTTTGTTGCCATATTGGTTTCAAGGGAGCAGGGAAAATTCACAAAGAAAACCTTCTCTAAGAAGAAGGATTTCAGAGTCTGGCTCCTTCTGTCTGCACCCCTTGTATCATTTTGAAATCAGGAACAGACTGCCTATGCTTTTTAATCATCTTTTTCTATAGTCTATTTACTTCATTTCAAAGTATTCATCAAAACCTAAAATAATAGGGGTGCCTGGGTGGCTCAGTGGGTTAAGCCTCTGCCTTCGGCTCAGGTCATGATCCCAGGGTCCTGGGATCGAGCTCCACATCGGGCTCTCTGCTCAACAGAGAGCCTGCTTCCTCCCTCTCTCTGTGCCTGCCTCTCTGCCTACTTATGATCTCTGTCTGTCAAATAAGTAAATAAAATCTTTTTTAAAAAATCTAAAATAATACATTAGTTGCTTACCCTTTCATTGACAAAGATCCTTAGGAGTGAGGACCAGTATTGTTTTATTTCCAATTATATATTCACATCTCATCTAGCATCTGTTGCTTCATAGGATCACAATGAAAATGTAGTGAAAAAATGAATGCCATAACAGAATTCTCATCAGCTATATTGGAGCTGTTCTGTCTTAGTGAGGGCTTTCTAGAATTTTTGGTGAATCTGTAACAGGCTATCAAAATACATCCTTTCCCTTACCTCCAGTGAACTGACTAGTTAGGCCTGTGGTTTATTAGGATTATTTTTGTTCCTCTCAAAGCAAGAGATCAAAACAGGTATCAGATAAAACCTCATGAAGATCTAAGCAAGAGCTGACTATATTATTACTTCCATTTGCCTAACTGGAAGGGGTGAAAATAACAACTCAGATTTATAACTCCATGTTATTTTGTTTTCAGTGTTGTTCACAAGAACCCCTGAAATGTTTTAGGATTTTTGTATCATTTTTGAGCTTTAGGATTTTTTATCATTGCTGGCATTCCTGCTCCTTATGATATAGAGTGGTGTGCATCCCAGTATCTTGGGAAGATATACATTATATACACATCTGCCTTCAAACTCTGCTCCAAGATTCAGTTTTCCAAGAAAGAAATTTGGTCCTCTGTGTTTTGAAAAAGGATTCAAAGTGATTTTGATAAGTACTATTAGATAGGCAACACAATAATGAAATGATGAACTGCCATAGATTGCACTTTGCATTTCAAATTACACCCAGCTATGCTGCTCAATATAATCTTTTATTAATCTTTAAAAATAACCAAGGCCTTTTTACTTTTAATTGGGTGTTTGTTGTTGGGGGGGAGCTTTGTTTTCACTTATCAACCACTATTTGGGGATTTGTTCCTTTTATTTCTACCATTTATGCTTTTAATTTTATGAATTTCCCTTTTCCATTCTTTGGGTTTATTTTGTTCTTTCTTGAATTGATTTAATAAGTGCATATATTTTCAATTTTTCTTCTCTCTTGCACATGTATTTTTTTAATATATGCACTTAAAACTGTAACTGTCTTTTCAAATCACTTTTTGAAGAAAATAGGTATTTATTTTTATTGTGGTTATGTTCCAAATAATGGTATTTTCATTTTTAATTTTATTCTCAGATATTTGATTATTTTCTTAATTTTTAACTGTTGTGCTGAATAAAACATGCTGATATCAAAACTTTGGTATTTGTTGAGATTCATTTTATGGCCTTGAACTCAGTCCATTTTGATGTAAGTTCTATGCTTGTTCTAAGTTCTATTTGCTTGTTTAAATTTCTACAGTATCTTTACTTACTTCAGATCACTTTTCCCACAAATTTCTTATTTTCTATTTTAGATTTTAAAAAAATATTCATTCATTTGAGAGAAAGAGTGAGTGTACACGCACAGTGGTGGGGAGGGGCAAAGGGAGAGAGAGAGAGAATCTCCAGCGAGCGAGCTTCCTGCTGAGCACACAGCCTGTCCTGGAGCTCAGTCTCACAACCCTGAGATCAGGACATGAGCCAAAATCAAGAGTCAGCCATTCAGCTGACTGAGCCACTTAGGTGCCTCATTTTTTTAATTTTAGATTTTTCCCATTTCTTTTAGAAGTTCAAGTTTTTGCTTTTTATACCTCAGATTTTGAAACTGTTTTGTTAGATACTCTAAAGTCTTCTGATTTTAATGTTACTTGTGGATTGGAGTTTAATAAACATCAGCTATTCATTTCTACTCTTTTTAATGCTTCATACACAAATTATATTTTGTATGTAATTACTGTCCTGGTTTTTTTTTTTTCCACTAATAGACTTTATATAATTTTATTTTTCTCTGCTCTTATCTTTCAATCTGCCTGCCATTCATTCTAATTTCATCTAGAAATAAATTCTATGTAGCTACTGATTTACCTTTGAGCTTTCTTGCTGTTACAACAAATTACCACAAACATTGCAATGTTTAAAACAACGCAAATCTATTATCTCACAGTTGTATAGGTCAGAAGTCTGGGATACTCAGCTGGGTACTCTGCTTAGAGTCTCATGAGGCTCAACTCAAGTTGTTGAATGGCCTCTGCTACTTAGTGAGGGCTCTGAGGAAGAAATCACGTCCAGGTTCCTTCACGTCAGAATGTATTTCTATGTGGGGGTAGGACTGAGATTCCTCTTTCATCGACAGCTGAGAGCCCAGAATCATTCTCATCTACAGGCTGCCATCCCCTTCCCCTTCTGCTTTACCTGGCTCATGATCTTTTGTCTTTAAAGCCAACCATAGTGGGTAAAACACTCTTCACACTTTGAATCTTTCTGACCTTCACTTCTGCCTTATCTCTCCTGCTTATAGCTGGAGAAAGCTCTTTGCTTTCAAGGGTTCATGTGATTAGTTTAGAGCACTCTTAATGCATCAGTAAAGCACCTTTTACTATGTAACTAAACATATTTACAGGTTCCAGTGATTAGGATGTAAACATCTAAGAGAGGTCATACTGTCTACCAAAGCCGTTTAACACGCAAACCATACACCACACCAAAACACTTATTACTCTATTACTCTAACAGCAATTCTCTCATGGGTCCTATAATTCCAGTGTTTCAGTGATTAACCAATTACAAACACCTACAAAATCTAGAAGCCAAGGACCAACTGTGACTATTCTAATAAGGTATGTGCAAATTTCCTTAGACAATATTATTTTTAAGACAAAATCACTATTCCTTATAACCCAAGACATCAAAAAATAGATCAATACTGCCGTTATTCACAGTACAATAGAAAATCTTAGTGTTACCTGGTAGAAAGAATTGGAAAAATAAGAGAGAAAAATGGAAAGATAACGGCTTCATACTTTCAGCTTTCCAGTTCTTATGAAAAGTTTATATAAATTTAAAAATCAAATAGGGCAAAAGTCCCACCAAGAAGTTGCGTTTTCTATTTCAGTTGTGATTTTGGACTTTTTTCATGGAATTGTCTAACAAATAGTCATGTAAAGATGGTCTATTTATCTCATGGAGAAGCAACTTATATCTTGATCTGGTAAGTCTTTTATTTCTTGAGATATTCAAGTATAATACCTTATAATATTAAATAAAATTTTGTATCAACTCCTCACTATTTATATATGTTCTTTTATGATGTTATTGTATTGAGACTACTTTTAAAATGTTATGTAAAATTGTGTTAGGCAAGTATTGTCTTATTTTTAATGGTATATATTGTACTAGTTCTTCACTGAATATAAAGGCATTATTCTTGGTGTATTTTGGGGAATAAATATGAATTTTATCAAATGCCTTTTGGAACCCCTTGAGAAGATAATGTTTTTTTTCTTCTTAGGCATACTAAAATGATAAATTATATTAATAGACCTCCTTTTTTGCTAATTGGGATTAAAGTTTCCTTGGTCATGGTATATTATCTATAGTGATTAATTTATTTGACAATATTTTATTTAGGATTCCTGAGTGTATCCCACAAGCTTCTTTTTCTAACTTTTATCTTAGCAAAATTTATCACTTTGTCCAAGACACTTACCATCTCAGTGTTGCTTAAATTTTTTAAAGAGTGGGAATATTTCCTACTTTTCCTAAGCTCTGAAAAAGTTTGAATCATATGAAAATTATACATTATTTTTAAGGTATTCATAATTCAATAACCCCCATGGTTATTAAACTCTTAAGATGTTATACTCCTTGAATTTTATTGAATCTGAATTACAATCAATTGTGAGACATCATTATTTTATGTATCTTCTATGGAAAAAAATCACTGTCAATTAATCTACAACTCATTTTTAACAATTTCTTATAATTTCATTGTCCACTAATGAAAGAGTTTTTTTATACTAATTTACTAGATGTTTGTCGCATTTCTCCTGTGCGTATACAAACATACAAATTATAATCTCTCCTTCCATTCCATGATGCTGTATTATTACATGATGACTCAGGAGAGAACTCTAAAACTTCTATGACTTTGGGTGAGTTATTTAATCTCCTAAAATCTCACATTTCTCAAGTAAACTTGATAATAATTCTTAAAGAATAAAATAACATATGTGAAGCGTGCAACATACTGTGTGATGCATAGGAATTGCTCAATAAATGATAGCAATTGTTATATCTTGGCCTTAGTACACATGGATGGCATTCATCTTTGTTTCTGGCTCTAATCCAATATTCTCATTTATTTTGAGAATTTTTATTTTTTTGATTATTTGAATGGGTATTTAAGAGGGAGAAAGTTAAAATTTATGGTTTAGTCAGACATTTAAGAAATAGAAACCTTGACTATACATTTTGAGCACATAAATCTATAGCTTATTAATTATTATTTTAGTCCTATGCCTTATGTTCTTCCCAAATTGCATCTAAGCAGTTAAAATCAGGTAATATACATTCTTTACTTGTTATTCTCCACTGTACTTGCATAGAGTTAGGGATTTGGCAGGGTCTTAATGAATGTGTGTTGAGTTAAACCACAACCAAAGCAGTTAAAACATGCTAATTTTCCTCCCAACATTCATACTCGGGTTCAGTCTCAAACTAGATGAATAGTGTAGTGGAATCATTATCTTCCCAGCCCTGTTTCTCAGAGGCATGTGAAACATATCAGAGTTTCAACTCTGTTCCCAGTAGACAAGTGTACAGATCACAAAACACATTCACTTGCCCTTCTAGTTGTCAGCCTATGCAGAGGATCTAAGGAAGGAATAGGCCCCAAAGGCAAAACTATCTTCTCATTTTCAGTGGCAACTAGGGCCAAGGTTGAAGCAGATTAACGGAGGTGGTACAGGGCTAGTGCAATTGTCCTCTGGAGAAAAGAAATTCATTTCTAAGACTTGTCAATCACACTCACGAAAGCTACATCTGCTCTTCTTAAAAAAAGAAAATCAACCTATATAATTGTCTGATATTTGGTTTCAGAATGACCAATTTTCTGTGAGTTTTAATGTGTACATTTCAACCCAATAAAGTAGCAATAGCCTTAGGATAAGGCTTTATTGTGTGCGTAACATTTTATTTTTATTCTGTTTCATACTTAAAGAAAACTTTCAAGAATAACACAGGGAATTTTATTATACTGGGTTGTTTTTTTTTTCCAGAATAACCAGTTATTTTCCTTTTGCCTCATCTGTTTTTGTCATTCTCCTGTCTGCGTGTGAATGTGTGTATACATCCATGTATATATGTAAATGAATTTCAAATCAGTTTATTGTAGTATCAATCGTGATATCATGATCCTTTACAACTAAGTATTTCCGTTAGTTTTTTTAATTTTTTAATATTTATTTATTTAAAGATTTTATTTATTTACTTGACAGACAGAGATCACAAGTAGGCAGACAGGCAGGCAGAGAGAGAGGAGAAAGCAGGCTCTCCATGGAGTAGAGAGCCCGATGTGGGGCTCAATCCCAGGACTCTGGGATCATGACCCGAGTGGAAGGCAGAGGCCTTAACTGACTGAGCCACCCAGGCATCCCTATTTTCATTTGTTTTTGTAAGAAGAATAAACCTAGAACAGTTTCTGAATTGCTGAACCATATCGTCATTCCACTGAAAAAACAAATCTACAAAATAGAGTTCAGTAAGTAAAATAAAAACATCAAAAAATGCTGATATCTTTTGTAAAATTCACAGAAAGTGAAATGCATCATTCTTGAGTGGACAATTCAGAGTTTTGAAAAATTCATATACCCATGCATATGCTTTATACACACCTAGATAAAGCACATACCTCATTAAACTGTCCTTGAATTCCTTGAATAAACCTTGCTTGTACATAATGTTCTATCCTTTTCACATATTGCTGTATATAAACTGTTAACATATTTTTTAAATTTGCATCTGCATTTATAAGATATATTAATGTGTAATTTCCTTTTCACTTATTTTGATATCAGGCTTATGCTAGTCTTATAAAATGAGTTAGGAAGTGTTCCTACCTTCTACATTCTCTGAAAAAAAAAAAAAGTCTTTAAATTGTTACTGTTTCTTAAATATTTGAACATTAAATCCTGGAGGATTCTTTAGAATGCTTTTAATAACTAATTTACTTCGTTTATTAGATATAGAGCTATTGAGATTTTCTATTTAATCTCATGCTAAGTTAAAGGTGGTGATTTCCTAAGAATTTGTTCATTCCATCTAATATCTCAAATGTATTGGCAGAGTATTATTAATACTTGTACTATATTATCTTTCTAACATGTAATATCTATAAAGATAACCAATTTTTCACTCTTATTATTCTAGTTGATCAGTCCTGTTAGCTGTTAATCTTCAAATAGCCATCTTTTAGTTCAACTTCTTTAAATTGTCTTCCATTTTATTATTTTCTGTTTATTCTATTTATTGTATCTCTCTAGTTACTTTGGTTTTAGTTTACTCTTAAGGTGTGAACATCGATAATTGATTTTTAATAATTCTTCTTTTAATTAGAATATTTAAAATATAAATTTTCCTCTAAGCACTATTTAGCTGTACATGGATGTACTATATGTTTATATGTTTATAAACAATTATATGTTGCTTATATGTTTTATTTTATCCTTTGTTTACAACAGTTTGTAATTTGTTTGTGAGTTCTTATTTGCATATAAGTCCTTTGAAAGTATGCCATTAAGCTCGAATATATTTGGGAATTTTGTTTCCTAGGTTTATATATGAATAGTTTCTAATTCTTTTCATTATAGTTTTATATATGAATAGGTTTATATAATGAATAGTTTCTAATTCTTTTCATTATAATCAGATAATATGCTATATTATAATCAGATAATATGCTATATTATGTTTTCAAAAATATCAAGTCTTCTCTTACATGACATATCTTGGGTGAAAATAACATTTGTGCTTGAAAACAATGTATATATTGCAGTTACTTTCTGAAGTTTTCAATAGCTATCAAATAGGCTGTAGTGTCTAATTGTGTTATTCACATCTTCAGTCCTTACTTATTTTTGTATGTCTAAATGTTCTATATCCATTGAGAGACATGTGGTAAATTTTTAATTCCTGATGAAGTAAATTTCTATTATTGTTAAATATTTTTCATCTGTCGCAATAATTTTGTCCAGCAGTTTATTTTGTTTGATATTAACATAGCATACCCAGCTATGGTAGGCACAGTAATACCCATCAAAGATGTCCATTTATCAACCCCCACAGATTATGAATATGCAAAAGAAATCAAGGTTGTAGATAGAATTAAGGTTGTTAATTAGCTGGCCTTGTGATAATCAGATTAAACTGAGTTATCTGAGTGGGCCCAATGTAATTATAAGAACTCATTAGTGAGGGGCACCTGGGTGGCTCAGTGGGTTAAAGCCTCTGCCTTCGGCTCAGGTCATGATCCCAGGGTCCTGGGATCGAGCCCCACATTGGGCTCTCTGCTCGGCGGGGAGCCTGCTTCCCCCTCTCTCTCTGTCTGCCTCTCTGCCTACTTGTGATCTCTGTCCGTCAAATAAATAAATTAAAAAAAAAAAAAGAACTCATTAGTGAAACAGGGAACCAAGAGGGTCAGAGTCAGAGAAGGAAAAGTAGCAGGACACATGCAAAAGTCTGAAGGATTTAATTGCCTGATTTTAAGACAGCAGGGGGCCACAAGAAAAGGAATGGGGACATCTTCTAGAACCTGAAAAAAAGCAAGGGAATGAAGTCTCCCCTAAGAACTCTAGAAGCAATGCAGTCCTGCTTATACCTTGAATTTAGCCCAGTGGGACTTACTCTGGATTTCTGACCTCCAGAACTATAAGATAATACATTTTTATTATCATAAGGAACTAAATTTGTGAAAATTTGTTATGGCAGTGGTAAGAAACTAATAACTTTCTTATGCTTACCATTTTTATAGTATGTCCTTTTTTATCCTTTTATTTCTATCCTATCTGTATCGTATTTTAGAATGCACATAGATAAACTGGCTTACATCTAATTTGACAATATCTACCTTATAACTAGAGCTTGTAATTTTTTAGCTCAATTACATACAATGCAATTAGTGATATTGTTGGATTTAGTTCTTCAATTTTCTTATTTTTTTCTAACTCTTTCTTCTATTTATTCTTTATGTTTTCTTTTGAGTTAAATACATATTGTTTTCATATTATATTTAATCTGTCCATTGGATTTTAACTATAGATCATTGCATTCTCTAGTAGTTGTTCTGGAAATTTTAAAATGTATCCTTTAAAAAAACACCAAATTTAGAGTAAATATTGTAGAATTTTATGTATTGTAAGAAACTTGTCACAGTACTGTTGCAATAATCACTCCTTTCACTATTTGTGCTGTCATTTCCGATATATCTCCATATATCGGAAAAGTCATCACTCACAAGAAAGTGACATATCTTTTTCTTTAAAAAGTCTATGTCTTTAAAGAATGCTTTAGGCTGAAAAGAAATGTTATTGGATGAAAACCTGAAGCTATAGACATGCATAAAGAACACCAGCAATGACGAATAAGCACATAAAAATGAAAAAATATATTTGTTAATCTTTTAATTCCTATTCTTCTATTGGATCTTTTTAATTGACTTCTCTACACAGCTTTGCTGGGTATTTTCTTCTGCTTTCATGAACATGCAAAGTCTACCTGGGATTTTTTTTTCCCCCAGACATTATAGTTTCCAATTCTGGAATTTCCATTTGTTTTTTCTGTTTATAGTTTCCATTTATGTTTGAAACTCTCCATCTAATCATTCATTATAAGCATATTTTCATTTAGGTCCTTAAGCATGTTTATAATAGCAGTTAACATTCTGGCCCAGTAATTTGAATATCTGGGTCATCTCAATGCAAGGTTCTAACAATTGCCTTTCCTCTAGACAATTGGTACATTTTATTGTTTCTTTATATGCCTAAAAATTTTGATCCAATATTTGGAAATTGGGGAAAATATGTTGTAGGGATTCTGGATTCTGCTATCTTCTTCTGAAAAATTCTATTTTTTATTCTAACAGTTGGTTAACTTGACTGAAGCTAAACTCCAAACTCTAATCCTTTTGGCATGCAGTAACTTAAGTCCCTACTCACTTATTTTAGCTCGTTATTTTCTGCTAGGCCCTTCATTCTTCTCTGTGGGCCTGTCAATGCAAAGTTACTTATTGAGTTAGGCAGAGTTTTCTACAAATTTTGGGACACCTCTCTCTGTAACTGCTCCCATTCAGGGATCTCCCCTGTCAATTTTCAAACATTCTGGCAGTCCAGAATTTTATCTTCTAATTCCTTATTCCAGGAAAATTGTAGCTTTCTGCTTGAGTCCCAATTATTCAATACAGCATAGAAATTTATTCTCAACTACTTTGATAGAGTCTAAAGAAATGACTACATAATCCTGATCAAAAAAACCAAGAGTCCAGACAATCAGATAAAATCACCCTTTTAGAGCCTCTGGATAGTAACATGGTCATTTCAGCAGCATTCAGCATCTTATAAGACTGGCTCCAGTCTTCCTATATGACTTCACTGTAATATGTGCAATAATTCATAATAAAATGAATTTAATACCTATCAGGAAACAAAAATGAAAAGATACATTTTCATAAATTGAGTTTGTTAATTTGGGGAAGAGAATAGAAGGCTAGAAAAGATGCCAATTAAGAAACTGAAGGGTTAGGGAACAATGTCAGATAAGAAATCATGTTACTTGCTCTTAAAACCTGCAATGTAGTGTCGTCATTGAGAGCAAATTGCTAGATTACTTTATTCCACAGGATGCCAATAACTAGGTAATTTACTCTGTGGATATACTGTAATTGCCATGTAATTAGAATAATTACATTTTGGGGGCAGGATATGCACTTACGCTAGGTTATGATTTCACTCAATAGTCAGCCTGTGCAATTTAGTTTTCAGATGTTGAAAACTTAAGATTAGGTCAAAATTTCTTTTTATCTTTAGCTTCAGACATTTTTCTCATTGCCGAACTGATACAGTTTTTGCAAATCTTATTGTCCTGTCTAGTTCCAGAGTGTCCTCCCCTCTCTGGAGCAACATCAGCCTTTGATGGTGAATGCCCTAAATCTATACCTATTTTCAGTGTTTCTTCTAAGTTCCATTTATATATTTCTTATTCCCAAGCATATCTTTTTACTTCAATCTCTTTCCTGAGTTCTAAACTTAAATATTCTAATATCTTCTCATTGTCCTCCCCCCAAATATCTAATACACATATCCAAATTAATGTGTCTAAATTCTGGATTCCTCTTTAGAAACCTAAACCTGTCCTTTCCAGGCTTTTCCATCACAGTAAATAGATCATTAACCCAGATGCTTAGACAAAAAAATCTACAGGTGAATGTTGATTCCTCCACCTACTATTCCTTCATATCTCACATAAATATGTTCTGAACCTGGGCAATTTTTGCCACCTTCCTTATTGCTTCTTTAGCTCAAACCACTATCGTCTTCATTCTTGACTGCTGTGATAAGTCTTTTAATTTTCTTCTTATCTTGTCTTTAACACTTCCCCTCTATATAATAAATCAATGATCTAAGTAATATATAAATTATGTCACAGTACTACCTATTAAAACCTTACCATTTATTTCCCATAATGTTTAGAATTAAGTTGTAATTTTTTAGCAAGGCCGAGACGTTCCCTATAATCTTGTTTCTACCTATTTTTCTAACATCACGTCCTTATTACTTACCTTTAGGCTCTGCAAAGCCATAATGTCCTCCAAGCTATTTTTTTTTTTTTTTCCAAATGCTAAACTGACTTCTACCTTAGGGCCTTTCACTTCTATTTCTGCTTTTTGAGATGCTCTTATCCTAATCCTTCTTAATTCTTTACTCCTCGCTTCACTCAGTTTTACCTCAAATGTTAACACATCAGAGATGTCTTCATTGTCCAGCCCATCTGGACACCATTCTCACCCGACCACGCTCCGTCTCTTGAGTCTCTTTTATTTTTGTTCACATCATTTATCACTTGAAATGATAGATAAGTGAATAAATAAATAGGAGTAGATTTGTATAAATATATAGATACCTAAATAAATACAGATATAGTTTGGGAATTTTTTTTACTTGTTTCTCTTCAGACTCCTCACCTAGAATATGAATTCTACTACAAACCTCGAATTCTGCCTCCAGTACAACTGCATCCTCAGTTCCAATAAGAGTATCTAACACATAGGAGATGATACATATACGTTTTTTTAAAGATTTTACTTATTTATTTGACAGAGAGAGACGCAAGTGAGAGAGGAAACACAAGTGAGAGAGGGAACACAAGCAGGGGAAATGGGAGAGGGAGAAGCAGGTTTCCCCACTGAGCAGGGAGCCCGATGTGGAGCTTGATCCCAGGACCCAGATCCTGACCTGAGCTGAAGGCAGATGCTTAACCCACTGCATCACCCAGTGGTGTGTGTGTGTGTGTGTGTGTATTATATATTATGTATTATATATATATATATATATACATATATATATATATATATTTTAATTAGAATTAGTTAGAGTATGTTTGGAGCCAAAAGATCTAATAGAAATTATAGGCAAAATCATAATGCCATTCCTCACATTAAAAAAAAAAAATAGCATCACTACATGAATGGAAATGAAAGATGACCTCAGACCTGTTTTTCCAAAGTGAAGGTATGAGTTGCATGAACCACTCACAGAAGACACTTTCTCATAAGACTTTTACAGTAGTTAATTGTATATTACTTATACTTTAAATAGTTTTTATAATAACAAATATAATATATACTGTATTTGTGTAAAGGATTTTGGAAAATGTAGAACTTAGGAGACTCAAAAAGGAAGAAAATTAGTTATAATTTCATGATCTAGAATCTCATAATTCTAGAGAATTACTTGTAAACAATTCTACAAATATCCTGTGTTTTCATTTCATGCAATTTTTATGTATTAAAAATTGTACCACTCCACATACAGACTGTTGTGTTTTTTGCATGGAATTTTATGTCATGAACAATGCCTTGTATTGCATATTTTTTAAAGTTTGAGTTTTGATTAAATATATTATCTTATAGATACCAGAGAGCTCTGTGTTCCTACTCCCTTATTAGGGATATTTACGGTTTTTTACTAATTTTTATTTTAAATAATAATAAAAAGAATAGTCTTTGAGAAATCTAAGAATACGTATTTGCTAAAACATCGACGTTGTGAGTATATTCTGAGTATCTGATATTGAAGTACGAGCATACACCTATACACACACATGCACACACACCACAATTTTGCAATAAATTTCACATTTCTAACATGGGAGAAAGAGGGACAGAGTTCATGACTTGGGTTTGTTTGATTTTTAAGTGACATGATTACTGAGGAACATGGATAAGGCACATCTTTTTTGTGTTCCTGTTAGTGGGCTGATGCATTTAATTTCACCTTAGCTCAGCTCAGCTGCTATTTAGCATTTACATGGAAATTTGCTAGTCTGAATTTGGAACAATGGACAACATTTCCATATAGTCCCTATTCATCTTCATCATAAATGCCTATACCTTATTTGTTAAAAACAGAAATGGAAATTCTGTCAGAAGCCAGTTTCAACACTATTTCCACCTTCTTTCTTTCTATGAAGCTCTATTTCATTTACACATAGGAAAATGGAAATGGAAAATAATTGATTTGTTTTCCATTTATATTCTCAAAAACCAATCACTTTCTTATATTTCTTACACGCACTGAATATGAACCCAAAGATTTTAGACATCACTTCCTAAATTTATAAAGGTAACTAACCTAAAAGTTTTGCAACTGAAAAGATTCAGACAATATATTATATGTTTATTGCATGATGACCCAGAATTATTTTCCAAAAGTTCTATCAAGTTATATATGAGATGATATATCTGCTTTATGGTTTTCACAATGTTTCATCAGTAATAGCCTTTATTTATCAATATATCGATATTAGACTAATTATACAAGACTCAACATAACTTGGAAGTAAATGAATAACTTAAATTTCAAGAAAATAATATAAAGAAACCCTATACATGTAAAAAATATGTTTTACTGTGGACTGCTCTGGAGGAATAGACCTTCAAAGGGAACCTATACTCATCTCTGAAGAAGCCAAGAAATTATCTTGACACGGAAACAAACCAAAAAAAAAAATTATCTTTTTTATGCATTTGAGAATATATTAGGTCTTTAAGTTTTGCTTCTTCAGGGAAGGTTTTGACAGATTGCATTTATAACACATTGCTGGTGCTAGCAGTTGTCCCTGTATGATGTCCATTTACCTCTTCTCCAAGGCAAGCTATGGGTTTGCTTCATCAGGGATAAGCTAGGCAAGTTTGGGGGCTCCCTTATGCTATGTTCTAGGTGAGCTTCTTTCTCATAAATACTGTAAGTAGATCATCTCTCCAGAGTGGCTCAATTACACACAAAGGCTCCCCAATTAGCCTGTGTATTATCCAGGATTATGGGAAATTATGCTTTCCTTTTCTCATTCTAGGGCAAAACCTAACCAGGGCACCTAAACCAGTGCTTTCCAATGGGTCTTGTCTTTTCTGATTGATTGTTTTTGGGTACATAGGTAAGGCCCTAAATTGGCCAAATATTGTTCTAGTGATTAGATTTTTATATCACATACACAGAAATAGAAAACTGGATATTTCTATCATATTTTAGTTAAATATCACATGAATCCAGTGAGTGGCTGTGGTCAAGATGATTGATTGAGTTGATTTTTGCTTGACAGGCTGACTTGATTATTTTTTGAAATTGAAATTAATCCAATTAAAAGCAGATTCCATTGCCTCCAGCACATTAAATTAAATGGCTATATGGGACCTGTGAGCTTGAGCTCTACAGGGGAATGGAATAATATTAGCAATTTATGAGAAAACATGGCTGTGTATTCAATACATGCTAACCTCTTACTAGTAACATAGTTTACAGTCCTAGAGAGTCTTTTAATTTAGCAATCTACCAAAGGTATTTACATATGTTACTTAATTTCCAGTCATTATCACCACCACCACCACCACTACCACCACCACCGCCACCAAAATCCATGTTCATGTGTAGATAATTAAATAAAATACTAATTTAAATAAAAAACTACCTACTGAAGAGTTGGTAAGATAAGATGAAACAAAATAGTTTATAGTACTACAAGTATCTGTGTATAATTGGCTTTTAATTTTAAATGGGTTCATTATTTTGTTAAGTTTCTAATTCATTAAGATAAATTAAAACTATAGTAATTAATAATCTTGAAAATTTAAAATAACTGCAGGATTACAGATACATGGGTAAAGCATGTAGCTAGGGAAAATCATCAGCTTGAAAGGCAACAACTGCAGTCATAGATGTGTCCCCCTGCTTGTTCTAGCCATGGTTTCTGCCATGTAACAGCAACTTGCTAAGTCAAATTCATCAAATATGAAAAGTGGATAATGTCAGTAGTTTATATTCATTTTTTTTCTTTAAAAATATACTTTTGGGAACCTGGGTGACTCAGTGGGTTAAAGCCTCTGCTTTCGGCTCAGGTCATGATCCCAGGGTCCTGGGATCGAGTCCCGCATCGGGCTCTCTGCTCAATAGGGAGCCTGCTTCCTCCTCTCTCTCTGCCTGCCTCTCTGCCTACTTGTGATCTCTGTCAAATAAATAAATAAAATCTTTAAATATATATATATATATATATATATATACTTTTAAAATTTTTATGGTAGTGATAGAAAATTAATTCTGAAGAGAAAACATAGGTGTTAAGCTTGAAAGGCAGAGTTAGAAGAAAATATCTTCAGCCTTACTACTTTCCTTCTGCTATTCCCTAGTGTCTCTTTCACCATGACTAGCTCCTAGCTCTACAAAGGTCACCATTACAGTAGCAGATAGCTCTGAGCTAGAACCATATGGTTAGCCTAACTCCTGGTGCAGACACAAAACTGACAAACAACCCCTGGCAAATTGGCCTAACTATGCACTGTTTCTCCTGGTATAGCCACAAGGCCTCAGACGACATCTAAGGACTTCCTGCTGATGACATCCCTAGAGCTCTCTGGAATAAGATAAGCATATCACATATGCCAACCAAATTAATGTGTGAATACATAGAAATATTACTCATAGAGTTTTAATTGACTCTTGATGATGCTTAGCTATGAACTCTCAAATGTGCAGAGTGATTGAAAAGTGCTAAAATTAAATACTTTCATCAGGCTACATGTCTCCACTTCTTCCTTAGCAGCACGTGAACTGCACTTCAGATGCATCACCATCCTGTGTGATGAAAATGAGTAGGAAAGAAGCCACGATAATCCAATGTGGACAAGGGGATCATGGTCATTAAATGACCGAGAAGAATAGATACTACACTTGAGAGAGGTCCTATCCACAGGAATAAAGAAAACCAAGAGACTGATGCTGAGGAATCTACCTGAGATACAAATGTCTCTTTGTAGTTTGGCAAACTCCACCTCCATGCGGCTATCCTGTCTGATACTATGCTATTTTTACCTTGTATGTTCCCTTATTACTTTAAATCAAGGATGGTATAATCCCTCTGACCAACCTCAATGTATGGCAGCCTGAAGCCAAAATGTTTTATTCATGAGTGCTGTCTTTTTTTAATAAACGATAAAAATGTGAAACAATAAAAATTGTATATACCTAATAATGAGTGAACCAATAAACCCACCAGGCAACTTTGCTCTGTAAGTGGAAAAATTAACTTTGTGTAACAAATTGTGGAATTATTAAACCTGTTTGAAACCCTTTATATATCACACCATTTACTTTAATTCTTACTAGTTTGACCATTATCATACATTATGCATTTTTCTTTGTACTTTTTGGGCGGGGGAGTGGTGACTAAAGTGTACTCTTGAACTTTCAAGGCCTCCAAGCAAGTTGAGGGGAAGGCCCTGACCAGCTGGCGAAGGGAGAGGAGAGGGAGGCACCTGGCTGCAGAAGGCTCTTCTGACATTTTGATTGACAGAAACCTCCAGTTTTCCTCTGGAAGGATGTTCTTCTACAGGCAGGGTGGAAGAGAAGCGAACATTAGAAATAAGCAGGTGCTTGCCTCCAGTGGCTTCCAGAAGGTTTATCACCACACCTGCCAAAGGATGTTCTTCTATAATTCAATAAGTAAGTAGAGATCATATGAAATTCCTGAGATTTTAAAGTAATTCCAAAAAACTATGTAGGTGTTAAAACCTGTATTAAAAAGTTAGCTACCTTGCAAAGTTTTGCAAATGGGAAAAAGGAAACACTGAAAACCTACAGTGTCAACACACTTTGAGGGAGGGCTATTAGCAATGCAAATATGAAACTACCTAAACTTGCACTGATGAATTAGAATGAGAGAAATCTCACAGACGTGTTGGCTTTCCATTACAAATTTTACATGTTTTGAGAGATGTAGATGCCATCCACCTATTTTCAGCAGCATTCTCAGCTTGAGCCTTAGTTATGTAAACCCTAGGTTTTAGGTTTTCATCAGATGCATGCCATAGTGAGCAACTCTGGACTCACCCTCCCATGTGGAGGAAAATCAAGGGCAAAACATTGGTAGGGCAAAGAAGGGAGCACACAAGGTATGTCTGTTTCTCAGATTCCCAGAATTGTGGAATAAATGGGTTTTCATAGGAGAATAATTACAAATGTATATTTCACTCAGTTCCCTCTGGGTGTAGTCAGCATACAGTGCAGCAACTTCCGGGCCTATAGCCCTGAAGGGTTCAGTCCTCTCGTTGGGGGCCTGGAGGAGTGATAGCTGCTTTGGTGGGTGTTCCCATTTTCCAGTCACTTTTTGTGCAACAGTAGAGATTCATTGTACACCCGGAGTGGAAAAAGTAAAAATGGCAAGATGACAATAGGCTGGTTTTGTAAGGGCTTTCTGTCGCAAAGTCTTGAGACTATTATTGGAATCTATACTTATTTCCACAATCTTGTAGCCCAAGACTCCTGTGCTACATACTCATGGGGAAATGAATCCTGGAGGGGTGAAGTAACATCTAAAACTCCTCATCTAGCTACATAGAGACAGGTCTGAACTAGAATTCTGGTCTTCTGATTTGATAAAAGTCTTTCAATATATTCAGCATACCTAGTTTGTGTACAGGTACATTCAAAATTATTGACAGCCAGTAAGTATATATCGAGCATCTACTATGTACTAGACACTTCTGAACCCTGGGAAATCAGTGTTGGCATCATATGATTTATGTTCTAGTCTGACTGACAGCAAAACAACAGCACATAATGATATAATATTTTAGGCAGTGAAGTTTTTATGTAACAGAATATAAAGCAAGATGTCAGAAGGATTATTTTTGATAAACTAACCACAAAACCTTGATCGGGATGAGAAAATTCAGCAGAGACATGAAAGCAGTGAGAGAAAAAAATCCTGCAATAATTTGGGGGAAAAGACTGCTAACAAGAGGGAAGAGCAAAGATAGTGGAACAGAATGGAGCTTAATTTACCCGAGCATCAATCAGCAGGAAAGCTGGTGGGGCCTGTGCAGAGAGAGTGTGGCAGAGAGAATAAGAATATGAAAGTGGGTGGACAGGGCCAGATCCTGCTGGGCCCTGCAGGCAATTGTTCAGGGTTTGGATTTTATAGTAAGTGTTACAGGAAACCATGGCAACTCGAGGGCAGGGCATTGAAATGATCTGCTGTGCATTTTTTGTTTTTAAGATTTTATTTACTTGTTTAATAGAGAGATCACAGGTAGGCAGAGAGGCAGGCAGAGAGGGAGAGGGGAAGCAGGCTCCCTGTTGAGCAGAGAGCCCAATGCGGGGCTTGATCCCAGGACCCTGGGATCATGACCTGAGCTGAAGGCAGAGTCTTCACCCACTGAGCCACCCAGGCGCCCCTCTGCTGTGCATTTTTAAAGGATTACTTCAGCTCCTGTATAGAGAACAGAGACTCAGGGATGAGGAAGGTAGTGAAAGGATGAGTTAGGAAACTAATACAGTTACTTAGCAGAGAGAGGACCTTAGTGACTTGCGTTAGACAAGTAGCGATATAATTGTTGAGAAAAGAACAGATTTGGGATGTGTATGGGAAAAATGAGCCTACATTGTTTATGTGTGAGGTGGTGGGGGTAGAAAGATTCACCTACACAACTAGGGGAACTGTAGTGCCATTTACTGAGAGAAAGATAAGCATTTGGGGGTTTAGAATATTTAAGGCTTGTGAGATTTATCTTAGATATGTTGTGTTTCTGATGCTCACTGGACATTTAACTTACCTATGTACAAAGGGGTTGGTTTTCACACCTACATGGTAGTAGCTATCCCCACAATATTTTAGATTATTGGCAGATTCATACATTCAAATGAAGCCAATCTTACAAAGTAATATTTCCTACCAAATACTCTAGTTATTTCAGGAAATGGAATCCTCCATTTCTTTAGTAACATAAAGAATGCATTTCTTCCTTCCTTCCTTCCTTCTTTCCTTCCTTCCTTTCATTACGTACATTTAATAAACATATGTTGCAAATAAAAGTGGGTGCAGAAATCATTTAGATAAGATAATGGATTCAACCGATACTATATGTAGGGGCACTGGGGCAGCCCATTTGGTTAAGTGGTGGCCTTCAGCTCAGTTCATGATCTGGGGATCTTGGGATCCAGTGAGCCCTGCATGTCGGCTCCCGGCTCAGCGGGAGCCTGCTTCTCCCTCTCCCTCTGCCTGCTCAATCTCAACCACTCTCTCTTTGTCTCTCTTTCTCATGCTCTCTCTCAAATAAATAAATAAAATCTTTAAAAATATATGGTACATAAAAGTTCAAAAACATGTACCATGCGTTTGACGTTTGTCCTTAATATATGAGAATAATTTCAAAGAAAATATAATACCAGGACTTCCCAGATATATAATCCTTCTCTGAACAGACATTGGGTCTGAACCATTTCTCCTGTTCCTATGTGGCACAGAGTAGATTTTTTTTTTTAACCAATAATCAGTATCTTTCCCATGCCTCTTGCTTTCTGAAATAGCCATCTCTTAGACCCCAGTTATCTCTTCCTCAACCAGCAGTATCATGGAGTGAAAGAAAAGGAGATATTTTCCAACTTCAATTCTTTTTATATGCTTTGCAATCTAATATTAATTATGGTGCAGGATAGGTTCGGGTTTTCAGAATAAGGTTTGTAGGAAAGATACTAGCAAATATAACCACATTGTACACCAGCCTAGGAGGTACAGATTTGCCCATTTCACTTTAAAACACTGATTTTCAAACAGCTAAGGGAGAGAAACACAAACACCTTCATTTTAGTAACTTCCTTGCAAAAGTATTTATGTAACTATTCTAGAGAGACAGAGTTGAGAATGACATTCATTTTCATGAACTGCTGAGGATTCAGGGGTCTGAATCTATCCTTCGGTAAGTTTCATTCTTGCTTCCGGTAGTCTTATGTATTCCACCATGGCCATGATAGGGATATCCTGAGGCAGAGACAGAGCTGAACAATTTAAGGCAGTGACCTTGCCCCTAGACAGACATGGTTCAGCACCTTGGACCACCAGCTGAAGTGATTTGCATGTATTTTCCTCTGGATGCAGCGAGCAGCTGGCCAAATCTTATGCATATTAATCTATTAATCTTGCATGGCATACTCATCTTCTCATGTGCAACAAATAGACTTTTAAAAATTTTAGTGCATCAAGCAAAAAAATCATCCTACTATATTCTTTTAAGGGCTAGTGAAAAGTACTAAGTGATACATTTGATTTCTATGGTTGTTAGGAGTGGGAAGGTGTTGGGGAGCTTGCACTGCTGGAAGGAGGAGGATATAATGCTATTCTGTTGGAGCAAAACAAAATGCTTTACGGTTCTCAAAGTTCCCAGGGGGATCACCATTAAGCCCTGGAAATTATGTTTTATCTACATCATGAGAGGGGAGTAAGGGCAGAATGGCCTTTAATGCTTTCCCTTTCAGGAAAGTTTGTAGCATTTCAAAGCCTTTGGTGTCTCCAGCTTAAACTAAATCAGTGCAGCCATAAAAGTGTACCTCCTCCCCCACAAACCCTCTCACTGCCTGTCTTACACCTACTTCACTGTGTAACACGGAGAATTTAAGACATTTTATGTGTTTGAACAATGAGTTTGAATGTAGAACTTTATAAGACTAGAAAGGTACATGAATTAATAACCTTATAATTTTATTGACTAAGTAAAAAAAGGTGGAAGTATGGACCATAGCAAGAAAATTCATGTCGGAACTTTAAATCACTGATTAAGGACTGTCCCTCTCACGTGAAAGCAAAGCACAGACATAACCTATGGAGAAAAGACTATGTTGTTATTTGTGGATTGATTTCAACACAAACTTCCTTAAAACACTTTCATCTGTTTAAACCACATTTCCCCCTGAGTTACTTTACACCAGTGACGTAAGAGATAAGTTTGAAGGAATAGTGAAATGTAGTCTTTCCTTTTAATTAGGAAATATTTCTAACATCTCTGAAAAGGGAGTTCTGTTTGAGAGAAGCTAGGTATTTTTCAGTTCTCGTTCTCAACAATCTGTCTTCCTTTCCCATTTAGATATGCTTAGCCTTCTCTTTCCCTGCCCTGCCATGCAACACACTCAATGAGCACATGTCCCATGTGAGTTTTCACCTTATCTTCTCATACCTTTCCTTATATTGGTTCCATTCCATGGAATTTTCTTCTACCTTAAATTCAATTCAACCTTCACTTCTCTCTGAGGTTTTCGTAATCATAATCAAAGGTGCACACATCCTGTATCTATTGACTATCTTCTATATGCAGGCCACAAGTTTTTATTTGTAATATACCTACTATAAAATAACACTTCAAATTATATTAGGTATACATTTATTATATATAATATATACATTTTATATATGTATACATATAACATATATATGTTATATGTATGTATATAGAAATACATATATATACTTATATACATGTATATAAGTATATATACATATATACGTATATGCTTTTCTTCAAAATTTTCCATTTTTTGCAGAGTGAGAGAGAATATAGATACAAAACTAAAACTATACATATATGTATATATTATATGTGCATATATAATATTTTATATATAATATATGATGTATATATTATAGATACATATATAATGTATAGATATTATCCATAAACACATTATACATAATGTAGTATAGATATCCATACAAAGAGAGGAAGACAGCCAGAAAGAAAATTCCTCCTTGTATTCTTCACAGCACCAAGTTCAACAAATACCATGCTATCATACAAAGAAGGCCTCTGTTACCAAGCCATGGGTTTCTCTTAACTAAGGATCAGAGGCATTGATATATTTAGATGAACCAGGATCAGAGGCATTGATATATTTAGATGAACCAAGAAATTAAGCAAAATTCTAGCAAACTCATATACACATACACACAAAAATAACATGTTTCTCTGTGATATGTTATTATTTGAAAATTGAAATGGGAAAAGTATTTAAGGTTAAATTATATTGAAATTGTGTTATTAATGTAACATTTCAAATAGTAGAAGGTTAGAATGTTAAATGTATGAGTAGTCACCACCAAATCACAATGGCAAGAAGTTACTGGGAAGAGGGAAACATTAGGATTATGGGTGTGAGCCTTTCTTTACATATATCAGCTGAAGCTATAAAATGTTAGAAAAGGGATACATGTTGACATTTGTAAATCATTTAGTTTTTCTCTCACATTGTATCAAATGAGATTACAGTGCTTCTTGTGTTGCAACATCTATACCAAAAGAAGTGTGTAGCTAATAAATGTGCTTATCTCCATCTTTACAATGCACTGGACAGTGTGCATGTGTATGTGTGTGCGCATGTGTGTATGTGTGCGTGTTTGTGACAGGGAGGGAATTTTGATTTCTAAATCTTTATTTATACAAACTTGAATTTACTCAAAAACAAACATAGCAAAACCTCATTGTGCAGCATCTTAGACTGCTAATCTTACTGGCAAGAAAAGGAACCATGCAGAATTGGAACAATCTTGGGGAAAATATGGAGCTTGAAAATTATCAAGCTGCTCTGTGATGCGAAGCAAAGGGGGACAATGTAAGCAGGGCTTCTGTCAGATGATATCTTCCACTCCATAGAACATGTTATTTAGTTCAATTTTTTGAAGCAAATTATGGAGAAATTGTCAAATATGCCATTTACCTTCATTTTGTAACAGTAGAAAAGCATTGTGAGATCAGATGGCTTCTGTTCTCATGCTTTAGTCACCACCACAAAAGACCTAAGAGAAAAACGTCCATTTACTTTTGAAAAAGATGCTTCACTAGAAGGACATATTGGATGTAGAATTCTACTGGAACAGTCTTAAGAAAGCATTTATTTTTATTGATTTCTCTGCAGGTAGGAAATCTAGATACCTGTAAAATTGAAGAACTATTTGGGAATTTCTGTTCAGAACACCTTAATGGTGTTCTTTGACATAGACCTAGCATCATTTTGCAAAGCAAGACATGAGGACTCTTTCTCCATTCGTTAAGAATAACCTTACTTTTGGGACGCCTGGGTGGCTCCGTGGGTTAAGCAGCTGCCTTCTTCGGTTTGGGTCATGATCCCAGTGTCCTGGGATCGAGTCCCACATTGGGCTTCCTGTGCAGCAGGAAGCCTGCTTCTCCCTCTGCCTCTGCTTGCCACTCTGCCTGCCTGTGTGCTCCCTTTCTGACAAATAAATAAAAATAAAATCTTAAAAAAAAAAAAACAAAAAAGAATAACCTTACCTTTGCAAATCTTGGATTTACCAAAATCAGTTCATCAAAACTTGCTGTCATCAAAGGTAAGGTTGTCATGGATTGTCTAAGGTGATGTGTCAACTTGTATGTCAAAGATCATACATAAATTTTAACTTTTTTATTTTGGCAAATTTAAAAGTAATTGAAATTCATTTAGAGTGTAATTGCATCTGATGTTTTATTTTACTTGCATAGTTTTGTTATACGCTTTTCTTCAAAATTTTCCATTTTTTTTTACAAAGAGTGAGAGAGAATATAGATACAAAACTAAAACTAAAAAAAGAAAATATTTATGACATAAAATAAATAATTTGAGTTCATATTTATATATGTCATAAATGCTGACAAGTATTCATAATTTTTTAAAACAAATATTTTTTTTAAGATTTTATTTATTCATTTGAGACAGAGAGATACGGAGAGAGAGAGCATGAGCAAGGAGAGAAGCAGACTCTCCACTGAGCAGGGAGCTGGATGAGGGCTGGATCCGAGGACCTGGAGATCATGACCTGAGCCAAAGACAGATGCTTAACCATCTGAGCCACCCAGGTACCACCGTATTCATAATCTTTTTTAAATAAATGAATAAATGAGAAAGAAAAGGCAGTTCTTCCTTAAAGTAGAATTCCATAAATAAATGTCAAAGGAAATAGAGAAATAGAAAATCACCATGAGACAAACACCACAATAAAAGGGTCTAAAATCAGTGGATAATGTTTAAGATAAAAGGATGTGCACATTCTCAAAATATTTCCCCCAATGTATTCATTAAGTACAGTGAAAAAAATATAACATTACAATAGAGAAACCCACTTAACCGTTTACCAATAGATAATATACACTGATTTCCATCTTACTGGGGAGAAATTCTCATCTTTCATCAGATTTTGAAAGTTGATCCCAAATTTTAAAAGTCACTTCTCTGAAGACTTAAGATAACTGTGTTCAATGTTTGACTTTATAGAACAACTTCCCATATTCCACAACACCTCCTCATCTTTCCCACAGCTCTAACCTTTCTTTAAGTAATTTCCTGTGTCTGACCTTGTGAATTACTGAAAGTAACCCAAGGAATAAACTATGGGTTAATTTGTGTTTTATATTTTTAATTTCCCAGGATAGGGGTCTAAAAATATATGTTTCCTGAGAGAAGACCATGTGGATCCAGAAGAAATATTCTTAGTGTTTCAAGGCAAGTAAGCTTAACTACAGATCAGAACTCCTCACTTACAGTACTGGCTCTACCTCCAATATGCTATTTAACCAGCAAATCTCTTAGGCCTTTTTGTTTTACTATGTAACTGCCAACATCTTGTAACTCTCCAAAGGGGAGAGTTTTCATAGACAGTTTTCTGTCTATGAAGCAGGACTAACACCTAAATTGCGCATTATTGTGAATATCAAATGCGAGATATGGAAAAAAGCACAGTCCCTGGAAGTGGCGAGTGATAAGTAAAGCTGTTTATATTTCCATTTGGTATTCTTTTTTTTTTTTTTTAAAGATTTTATTTATTTATTTGACAGAGATCACAAGGAGGCAGAGAGAGAGAAAGAGGAAGGGAAGCAGGCTCCCTGCTGAGCAGAGAGCCAGATGTGAGGCTCGATCCCAGGACCCTGAGATCACGACCTGAGCCGAAGGCAGAGGCTTTAGCCCACTGAGCCACCCAGGCGCCCCATCCATTTGGTATTCTTAAAGACAGAGGAAGTCAGAGACAAAATTAATTAAGGGTGGGAAGACTTTCTGATCACTTCAGGTGTACTTCAAGTACATTTGGCAGTGCTTGGTTGACTACAAGAGGACATGTAAGCAGTCTGTGAATATGTCAAAAGAGGAAGGATGTTTAACTTCAGGGTTAAGAATTTTCTGTGGTCAACCTGTTCCTGGAACAAGTGGGTGTGAACTGGGTGCTCTGTTGTGGTCAAACTGTCATAATGACCCTTATGGAAGTGGCTGCCATGGCAGGCAGTATCTTAGTTCTCCCTTTCAATGTTGTTTTGTTTTGTTTTTGTTTTGTTTTTCCTATGAGAATCAAGAAATTGGCCTAGACTCAGACTACTAGTTCATTGTCACTAGATCATCGTCACTGAATCTATTGGGTGCCATCAATCTCCTCGAAGATTTTATCCTCATAAGTTATTTTGTTGTCTGGTCAAGTAATACCTGATCATCTGCTGTACAGTCCATTAAGACTACCCTGTAGCATTTGACACCCTGAAAAATAAAAACCTGATGACTGATATGTACTCTTCCACTGAGGTTTGATGCCTTTCCAGTAAACAAAATCTCCTGTTTCAAGATCATGAGCAGGCTGCCTAGGAAGATGCTGTCAAAGGGTAGCTTTGACCTGTCAGTGACAATACTGGCATAATACATGATTCTTTTGCATTACTCTGCCACATCTGTCAAAGAGTAAAAGCTAGGGTAGGCCATGAAATACCTACGTGTATCTGTCTTCCAGTCGCAAATTCCTAGGGAGATAACTTAGGTGCCTGCAAAGGTGTGGACTGAATGGCCACAACAGATAGGGATCATGCTTTTGGCTGGGGCAGTTCAGGAGTAGTTCTGAGTTTTGCTAGTCTCAGCTCAAGAATGCCATTGGTTCTTCTAACCTTTCTAGAAATTATGGGTGGTAAATGTAGTGTAGTTTTTGAGTAACAGGAGAAACTATAAATTTATTCTGTTGCAGTTCCTAAATAATATGTGCCTCCATTAGTTAAATAATTGTTTGTCTGTCCCAAGTTGGAATTATAAAAGAAAGCAATATTTTAGCAATGGTGAGGGCTATAGTTTTTCAGCAAGGAAATGTTTCAACTTTGCCACAGCTTGACATCTGAAGTACTCACTAATATGTGGATTAATTGATGAAAGTCAGGTAAGCCAAAGTCGTAGCCCCTGCGCAGGATTCTAAGTTATTTATGGACTAGTTGTCTGTCTTTCCGAGGCTTAGGAAAATCCCCAATAATAGCTTTTAATTATTCCTATGACCGAGGTTTAAATTCAATTGTGAGGACATTCTAGGCTCATGACTTGAGTGGACCCGTAAAAGGAATTGGCAGATGGAAGTAGCAGAGATCTTGTAAGGAAGATTCTCAGGAAACACAGAAGGAAAGGCAGTTCTGAAGAGCTATAGTGAGGAAAATACAGGCTATGAAGTGTGAGGTATACAAGGGGGTGTGGTTTTAATAGAGGAAAGCTGTCCCTTGTTTAATATCATCAAAACCTTTTCTAGGGGTGCGTGGGTGGCTCAGTGGGTTAAAGCCTCTGCCTTTGGCTCAGGTCATGATCTCAGGGTCCTGGGATGGAGCCCTGCATCAGGTTCTCCACTCAGTGGGGAGCCTGCTTCCTCTTCTCTCTCTCTCTGCCTGCCTCTCCCCCTACTTGTGATCTCTGCCGGTCAAATAAATAAATAAACAATCTTAAAAAAAAAAAAAAAAAAAAAAAAAAAACCTTTTCTAACCTCAGCCAAAGAATCTTAGAGAGAAGCTAAATTGGAGTTGGAATTTTACTTAGAAGCTTCAATATACCAATTAAACATTTTGCTCATTGGGCTATCTACGCAATTTTATTCCCTTTTTCTCTAAGATATCTCTCAAATGAATAATATTTGCTAAATGAAATGCTCCCCAAAGTGACATTGGAGACCCATTTCACTGGCATTCTCTAAATGGCATTGGTGAAATTCTGCCATTTAGAGAAATAGGCACAAACCTTAGCATCGTAATATGATTACATATAGAAAGCAGTTTTCTCTGTGGTGAAAGACGTTTACATTAAGAAGAACCCATGAGAGTTGCCCACAGTCAGTGGAAAGTATTGCTTGGTGTGTTTTGTGTCTCAAGCCCCTTAAATAAAAGTTAGTTACCTCTAAACATAGATTTGACAATTTATATCCCACCCCTCCCCACCAAAGGAAAATCAAAGGTCATACTCCCTGTGGATTGAGACGAAGCTGTTGGGATAAATAGTCAGAATAGGAAGAGAATCTCATCCAGTTTTATTGGTGTTCAACAGCAAAGTTTTCTTTTGTTTTTGTTTTTGTTTTTGTTTACCCCCAGAGGACACAGGTCTGGAGAAAATCACAAAATCCACAAAAACCACACAAAAAAAAACTCAGCCTGGGAGTTGGTTGGAACAACAGACTCAGACCTTGAGACTCTCTTCTCCTCATGAGTGTACAACATTTAAAGGTACAGCAGGCAGAGGCAAATTACCAAGGATCTAAACCGAAACAGGAAACTTCCAACAAATGCAAATTTCCAGGAATGAACAAATGAATAAAACAGCAGAGTTACCCCTCAAAGAGAAGACTTACTGTTTGGGGGAACTGAAGGAGCAGTTGAAGCTTAAGGGGCCCAGGTGGGTACCATTCCTGCTCAAGAGCCCAAGTCTGCATCACAGGTAGATCTGGCAGGATCCAAGTGCAGCACTGAGACAACTGTCAAAGACAAAAGTAAGAGAGCAACAAATGAACAAAGGCTATATATTTATAAGCATACTGCCAGGGTACCTGTCTTCCATCACTTTCATTTCAACAGGGGTTCAAAAGTGTTAGAAGGGAGAGTACCTTTACAAGGCTAAAAACAAGAAATACTAAGACCATCTCTGATTGGCAAGTGTTTTTGGCAATGGGATTTTTAGAAGTGGGAAGATTTTCTAATTGGTGTTCTGGAACATCTGGTTGCCCATGGGACATTTCAAAAGGGGAAAGAGTTTTCAGTGTTAGGGCAGAGGGTTTTCTGCAGCCAACCATTTCTTGGAAAAAGTAGGGGTTGACGGGATGCTTTTTCGCACTGTTGTAATTGTCTTTATGGAATGGGGAGTGGTTGTGATGCCTGGTGATTTCTCAATATCCTATTACTGTAATGTTATATATAGATAGAGAGAAGAAGTAAACATTCAAAATCTCAACTCCTTCACTGAGGATAATTAGAAAATGCATATTTCTTCTTCTTTTGACCATATTCTTCTTTTTATCTGATGAACTTTTATATCCTCTCTAAATTAAAGTTGTCCTTTGGATTAGATTTTATATGAAAAGAAAATGCTGATCTGATTTTCAAGACGTCTGATTAGATCTTGCCCATATCTAGGAGTTTGTACAGACTTTTCAAACAGCAATATTACTGAGTTCTAGGAAATCCAATGGCCACAGCTACTTGCCTGGATGCCTTCCAGCCTACTTCCAATTAAAACCAACCTGATCATAAATAAGAGACTAAGCCTTGCTAATGTGCTCACTAAATACTCCATCTTAAAATGATGTACTCTGGAGGCTATATTTCTTGGACAGCATATGCCTTTCCTGAATGATGAAGCCCCCAAGTATAATGTCACAAAATGATTTATTCATAATACTGTTTTACATTTATTATCATTTTATAAATCTACTTTTTTTTGCTGTTTTCCTAAATAAACCGAGACTTGCCTAAACCATTTCCTTTCATAATGTTCAATATAATACCACCTATCTCTGGCAAAGAATAATATATGGAGAGAAAAATAGTGTTATTTGAATTTTTTTGCTGTTTTTTTTCTCCCGTATTAATTTGATGTGATAATTGGCTTATTCAACCTGACAAAACAGATGACTACCTTTAGGATTATTTATTTTCTTCTTTCTTTCTTCCTTGATTATTTGTTTTCTTTAAAATATTCCACTACATCATGCTTTTTACATCTTCATAGTTGAATTCTGTTTCTCTGTTCTGTGTCTGAGAACTAAGTTTCTACAATCAAGATTGGAACAGAAACTTTCTCTGTGACAGAGTTTTATTGAAAATGGGCAATTGTTTATAGCCATTATATTTTTCCTCACAGGAACCACAAATTTCTATCTGCTAGCATTTCATTTTTCTTAGTTTAAGGTTTTGTTTCCTTTTAAAAATACAAATACAAATTGGAGAAGTAATGGTTTAAAAGAAGTTGTAGCTGGGGATACACTCTGCAGCCATACTGTCTGGGAACATGCCCCATCTTCTTTTTGCACTAGTAGAATACTATTCAGTATCTCTCTGAGTTTCCTCATCTGCTGAGGGTGCGCAGTTAGTCCCTATGTAATAGAATGGCCGGGCTAATGAATGCATGCAAATATACACAATTCACATAAATTTCTCTAGAACAGTGGTTGACTTGTAATAAGTGGTTATGGTGGACATGAATATTATTCACTAGTATTTCTATTTCTCCTTCTTCCAGTATAAACAGAAGACTGTGTTTATCCTTCCCTGAATTCAGGTGTGGCTGTGTAACTTTCCTTGGCTAATGAAATATAAACTCAAGTGAAGTGTGTCTTTAACAAGCAGATGTATCTTAGAACCCACATAAGAATGTCTCTCTGGAACAATCATTGTAATATATATATAGGCATGCTCTATGCTATAGAACCAAAGTGACCTGGAAAACTGAGGCAAGATTGGAATGTGGCCACCCTGGAGAGTTACGCAGTCCCACAGCAAACTGTGAGTGAAGAAATTTTTTTAGTGAGGTAACTAATACTTAGGATTGTTTGTTCTCACAGCATAACCCAGGCTACAATAACTAGCATTCTAACAAATATAAGTTACTATTTTTATTTACACAATCGGTTTTGGGAGGAGAGAGCAAATAGAAAGGGAAGGACTTGTGGATAAGAAAAAATAACCAAAGGAGAACTTAAAGTCTGAGGCCTTCAAACATGAATCTCCTTCATATCAGAATAGTTTCGAATGCTTATGTCACTTTATTTCTTTTTTCTTTCTTTTAAAAATTTTTTTGAAGATGTTATTTGTTTATTTGACACAGAAAGAGAGAGAAGGAGAGAGCAAGCACAAGCAGGGGGAATGGCAGACAGGGAGAAGCGAACTCCCCACTGAACAGGAAGCCTGATGTGGGCTCGATCCCAGGACCCTGGGATCATGACCTGAGCTGAAGAAGGCAGCTGCTTAATGAACTGAGCCCTTCACTTCATTTCTTTTTAAATTACATCACTTAATTCTGAATCAACCAATCAACAGAAATTACTGGTTATGTCATGTGCAGCAAACATTTTCCTCTGTCCTTACTAGATATTTTTTCTCTACTTATGTTCACTAAAATTTCCTTCTTCTCTCAGGTTCCTTCACTGCTTCCTCTCTGTCCTTTCTTCATCAAATTCATAATTGTATGGGAAATCTACATTTAGTTTTATTTTTTAGAGGAAGGAAATAATGTCCTACTCACCAAACAGCAATGACTTACTAGTAACAATAACACAAATGTCAAACACCTTAACCTGTTACATATGGTCTTTCAAAATTAGACTCCTCACTTGCTTCTCAAACCTATTTTTCAATTACACTCATCCCAAAACTTTTCACTTGAACTCACAATACCTGGCACATGTTATTCAATGATAGCGAACTTCTTTTGCACTTTGTGCTGTCGCTTGTTTTAACATCTTACGTGGTCATACATTTAGTTTTACTATCTAAGTAGACTATATTAGTATAATATCACTTTGCATGTCTTATCACACCCAACACACCATCTTGTATTTAATAATTTTTTTTAATTTAAAATATATTCCGTACACTTACTAATTGAATGGGAAAATGAATGTTGGGGCACCTGGGTGGCTCAGTCATTAAGCATCTGCCTTAGGCTCAGGTCATGATCCCAGGGTCCTGGCATCGAGCCCCACGTCAGGCTCTCTGCTCAGTGGGAAGCCTGGTTCACCCTCTCCCACTCCCCCTGCTTGTGTTCCCTCTCTCACTGTCTCTCTGTCAAGTAAAGAAATAAATTCTTAAGATTTTATTTATTCATTTGACAGACAGAGATCACAAGTAGGCAGAGAGGCAGGCAGAGGGAGAGGAGGAAGCAGGCTCCCTGCTGAGCAGAGAGCCCGATGTGGGGCTTGATCCCAGGTCCCTGGGATCATGACCTGAGCCAAAGGCAGAGGCTTTAACCCACTGAGTCACCCAGGTGCCCCAAGTAAAGAAATAAATTCTTAAAAAAAAAGAAAAAATGAATGTTAATTTATAAATAAGATAATGAATGGATTTAAAGTTTTTCAGAAAGTCCTCTAACCACAATAAAAAACACCATATCATGTTACCAAGTTATCTCCCCGGTTTGAAATTTAAAACATCATATGCCTTTCTTTTCAAATTAGAAGTGATTGTGGGACAACATTTAAATTAAAGACACTGCTGAAATGACCAAAGGTAGGACGATTAATAAGTAAAAAATCACTGAGATCACAGAGCTCACTGAGAAATAAGGTAAGATAGAGTTCCTTAAATTTTAAATCCTAAAGTCACAATGATTCAAACTGATGTACGTTCATCAATCCATTAGTAAAATAATTGTGTGTTTAGCAGCATGGCACATAGAACCTAAGGGTTTTTACTTCAGACTTGTGTTCTCTCAGTGATATAATATCTTCTTCTTTAATTGTCTCCCCTTATGTTTATAGTATGGGTTATATTTGACAAAGCCAATAATTCATTTGATTTAAAACAGCCCTGAGCAGCTAACAGGGAGAATTTTATTCCCATTTTACAGATCAAGAAATAGACACAAAGAAGTCAAAGCTATTTATCTGAATATCTACAGGCAATTTCCATCAAATATCTTGATAGTTGCAACCGTTCTTCTGCAACAGGCCCATTATGTTCTAAACTGTCATTCTGCTTGACTTTCCATGAGGAATTATAACCATCTCAGGGCCAAAATGAGATTCAGCTAATGGAAGAGCAAAACTAAGCATGTAAGCTGCCCATCATGATCATTATTTTACTATTTCAGAAATTAACTAGAGGAAAGGTAAACTTTGAAGTATTGTATGTTTATAGTACCTTGGGTTTATTTGTGAGAAATGTTTAATTTCCCTCTGTAGGCCACCAAGCAGAATCACCATGACTGCCTCCCTATCTCATGAGGAACCAATGCAAACTTATTGAAGAGCTAGAGCAAGACAGAATGAGTAAGGCAATTTTGCTGCAGCAAAAGTGATCAAATACAATCTGAAGACAATTGTGAATAATCTCTTTTTCTTCGAATCAATCATGCAACTGTTCCTCTCTATTAGCTCATGTAATTGAGAGTCAAATGTATATGCAAAGAATGAATATTTCAACACTGAAATTCAGATTTTCTCAAGTTACACTGTTCTGGATAGAATAAAATAACCACACAGGGTCACCAACACATGCGTAATAAAGAACAGTCAAATATCAATTAGACTCAATGACTTAACTTGTCCTTCCTCCAGTCCTTTCAATCCAAAGTATTTAGTCCCTGCTTCCAAACTCACACGAAGGACCTGGAAGTATCCAGTCCTTACTGGTATTATAGAATAAAGAATAAAATGTTTTACTCTGAACATGTTCTAAAATTATGAACTTCAGACCATAGGCATTTAAAAATATTTATGAGGTTTTTTTTTTTTCAACTTTTCTACTGTTTTATCTGTCTCTTACCTTCAGGTTAGGGGATTTCAACTTCTTCTTTTTTATTTACTAAGACCAGGTTAACACTCTTTCAGTCAAGCACATTGTGGATAAAAAACAATAAAACCCTCATAATACATGAAAATGATTAATTATAATTTAGTCTAGAGAACTATACTTCCACCAAAGATTCTTCTATCCATTTCAAATTCAGAGAGATTTATTTATGTTTTCTTGATTTAATTGGCAAGTTCCACAGTGCTTCAAAAGTTTAAAAATGAAAGGAGGAAAAAAAAGAAAAAGCAACAGCTCAAGGATGATTTTGCATAACTTCACACAACAAGCAGGTGTTTGTAAGATCAATTTACAACAGGGACCACAGTACCCACCTAGCTTGGATGACTTCCAACCCATTTCCAATTAAAACTTACCTGATCATAAATAAGAGATAAAAGCCTGCTAACCAGTACAGTAAATAAAAGATCTTAAAATAATGTATTTGGGGCTATGTTTAGAGACGGTAAATTAATTCCCTTTAGGTCAGAAAGTGTTAGAAGGGAATTTGAGGTCAGGATTCCCAGGAAGCCAACAGAATATGGTCTTTTTCAGCATTGACTCTGATATTTTACGGTGTGAACTGCTGAATCACTAAGAAGTTTACAGTGTGGGCTGTACCTGCCAGACACTGCAATGAGGTGGCTATTTTTTTAGCCCCTATGAAAGGTTCAATAAATGTAGTTGCCTGGCAGTAAACAAGTTTGGAGTGGGCAGTGGGCAAACAGGTTTGGAGTGATAGAGTATGGTCAAGCTGGGCAGAAGGCCTGCACATATTGACTGTTATAGTCCAGGGGGTCCTCGTATTTTTGATTTCCCATTCAAAAGAGCGGTTCTTACAATTTTCATGGGAGTGCTATTAATGACAAAGATGGAGAAGAAATATATAGGGAAAACCTGGCTTCCTCAATATGCTGGACAATAGTTTCGGAAGCTGGAGGAAAAGTGAGTATCACAAGGCAGGAACAGAAAAAAAGGGAGATTTTACAACATCCACATCCTTCCTATTATGGGTGGAATTGTATCCTCCCAAAAGATGTTGACATCTGAACCCCAGGGGCACCTGGGTGGCTCAGTGGGTTAAAACCTCTGCCTTTGGCTCAGGTCATGATCCCAGGGTCCTGGGATTGAGCCCCACATCGGGCTCCCAACTTGGCAGGAAGCCTGCTTCTTCTCCCACTCCCCCTGTTTGTGTTCCCTTTCTTGCTGTGTCTCTTTCTGTCAAATAAATAAATAAAGTCTTAAAAAAAAGGAAGAAAGAAAGAAAGAAAGAAAGAAAGAAAGAAAGAAATCTTAACTCCAGTACTTGGAAATAAGGTCTTTGCAGAAGTAATAAAGTTAAGATAAGGATATTAAGGTAGGCCTTAATCCAATATGATCGGTGTGCTTCTAAGAAGAAAATCTGGATACAGACACAGACACAAAGGGAAAATGGCTGCATGAAGATGGGAACCAACAGGAGTCGGGCTGCCACCAGCAAGGGAGTGCCTGGGGCCACCAGAAACGGGAAATAGCAAGCAAGGATCTTCATGCAGAGCCTTTAAACGGAGTAGGGCCCTGTTAGCACCTTCAGTTCTGACTTCTAGCCTCCAGTTCTGTGAGATACAAATTTTTGTTACTTTAAGCCCCCTGCTTTGTGCTATGTTGCTAAGGCAGGTCTAGGAAACTAAGGCAACTCCCTTTAATATTCTACAGAATTTAGAAAGACTGGCATCAAGACCCACCCTCTTTGGCTGGAGGATTTCAAACCCTATTTCAAACCAGAAGACTTGGCTCGCATGGTGACACCGCTTTAGAAACAGCGTGACAACAGGTCAGCAGCAAACACCATCCCAGCACTGACATCTTTCTTGAAGGACTTGTTGCTCTTTCATCTTTTTCCAACAGGACTTGACAATTGAAGGCCAAGAACCCGATATTTCTGTACCAGCCAGAGTGTTCTGTTGGAAACCTAAGCTTGTATGTGTTTCAAATCAAGGGAATTTAAGATGGGAAACCCCTTACGCAGAGAAACATGTTGCAAGAGCTAAAATGCAAATCTGAGGACAAAGAGGCAATCCAGCCACTGGCAACAGTAGAAAACTGCTCCTTGCTCTCGGTCTGAGAGGACAACCAAGGTGCTGGTGTTACTGAAGCTGAGAATCCCCAGTTGGAGCCAGAGCCACAGAGATCCTGCCTACTGGGAGACGGAGCCATGGGAGAAGTGCAAAAGGAGACAGACACACTGACTGCTTATTCCCTCCTAGCCGTTCACCTCTGGTTAGTGCTTCCCATTGGCCAAACCTACTCAGTATACAGCCAGGTTTGGTGAATGCAATCTGTAGGCAGACTCCGTGACAAGAATGAAAGAGAGAAAAGGCAGGGATTGAATATGAAAGCAAATGAGTGATGAAGGCACATTCCCTCTTCCATAATGGTCTTGCTAACTATTTAATTTTCATATAATTTATTCAACAAATATTTATTGAATTCATACTATACACCAGCTATTGACAATTTGCCGTCATCTGGGGAAAAAAGAGAGGCGATAGTATATGTTCTCATAGATTTTAATGTCTAGTATAGAAGGTAGACGTTAAACAATTAAATGCCTAATTATAAGGTAAACAAAGTTTATGACAATAAAAGAAAGGATACTCTGGGAGTGGATAATGTGTGTGTGTGTGTGTGTGTGTGTGTGTGTGTGTGTGTTTATAAAATTGGTTCTCTTTCTCTGGAAAACTGTGACTAATGTAGAAAGTACTTCAGATGTTTAAGAACGGGAAGGAAGGCCAGCAGTATGTCTTAAGTGTTGTGACAATAGCACTCAGAAGCACAGGATGATATTGATGAAGTATATAAGGCCAAATCATGCAGGATCTGTGCGTGGTGGTTGGCAATCCGGATTTTATCCTACCCATAACAAGAAAATAATTTCATAGTTTAAGCAAGGGAGTGAGGTGACCTGAAATCAATTTTTAAGAAATAATTCTGGATACATTAAAGGAAAAGAATTGTAAAGGAAGGAGGTAGGGGTTGAAACAAACAAGTCAAATAATAGGTATTGCACATTGCCCAGGTGGAGAATGACAGTGGATAAAACTACAGTAAACTAGGATATATAATATGGGCGAGTAAACAGAGCTGCAATGTATTTTCAAGTAAAAATTAATAGGATTTGATGAATCCAAATGAACCTCATATAATCAAATGCATGTAGTCATAGAGTCAATATATAGTAAAAATTTTTACATTTCTGCAAAAATCCTAGGAATTACCAGTTCCTCACATACTCTGACATGATTGCCTATGAGAAAGATGGATGCTATTTTTTGTTCCACAGGATGCTAGTTCCCCAGCTGATCCAGTCTATTAAATCAAATCATTAGTCTTATCAGTTGCTTTTCTTGGTTCAACCAAACGTTTGACTGCATTTTGTTTGCAAATTCATAGACTTTTAAATAAATATTTGCTGGATATCAGCTTTTGATATGTCATGTCATTAAGTAATATATTTTCCATGTAGTGAAATTCCCCATTCCAATGTTATACAAGGAAACACATTCCCATGTAATTTGACCTGAGAGGTAATAGAAAATGCTCACTTCCACAACTCAGTGGGAAAAAAAATGGATATTGGTACACTCTACACAAGAATAAACAAAATTTTAGATTCCAATGAGATGACACCAGTTAGAATGGCCAAAATTAACAAGACAGGAGAGGATGTGGAGAAAGGGGAACCCTCTTACACTGTTGGTGGGAATGCAAGTTGGTGCAGCCACTTTGGAAAACAGTCTGGAGATTCCTTAAGAAATTAAAAATAGAGCTTCCCTGTGACCCTGCAATTGCACTACTGGGTATTTACCCCAAAGATATAGATGTAGTGAAAAGAAGGGCCATCTGTACCCCAATGTTCATAGCAGCAATGGCCACAGTCGCCAAACTGTGGAAAGAACCAAGATGCCCTTCAACGGACAAATGGGTAAAGAAGATACGGTCCATATATACAATGGAGTATTACGCCTTCATCAGAAAGGATGTATATCCAACTTTTGTATCTGCCAGTGTCTTAAGACTTTTGTTTTTTAGGAGAGATAAGAATGATGGTCCAGGCAGTGTTTCTTTAGCAGGTGCTGTTCCCCTTCCCCAACCAATCCCAGAAACCCCAAGGGGAACAGTCCTAGTATTCTTCCTGATCTTCCCTAGGACTTCCTGGTAGGATATATAGAATAAAAAGTTTTCAAGAGGAAACAAGCCCCTCCCCCCCCATGTATGTAATCCGCAGAGACTTCATACAGTCTCTCTCATGGCAATTCATTAGAAGTTGTGAGCTGAATTGGCCTATTTGGTTCCAAGTAACCAAATACTTGAGCTCTGTTTCTCCTGAGGCACCTGTCTTTCTTAGATTTAGGGTTAGTGAATTGCCCTGACACCTGAGTTCTCCAATGGATTCAGAAAAGCTGTTACCTTGCAGTTTGCTCAGTTCTGTGTGAGTGTGTGAGGGTGGAAACGAGGCTCTTTCTAACTCTATACTTTCTAAGCTAAAACCAGAACTCCAGATACCTTCTAAATATCAATTGAGAGGACAACTGAAAGGGCCTGGAGGGTCTATTTTCAAATAAAGAATTGTTGGTAACCAAAAGATTCACATTTCTAGCCTTTTCTCCACACCCCTTCTTGTGTTCACATCTGAGAAAGCCAGAAATCACACACCCAGGTACTAAAATCTTCCCGAAACACTTGCTTTTCCCCGTTCCCTGGTTGCTTATCTCTCGCCTCTCTGAGAGATGATGCAATGCTTATCAGTCACGGTAATGGGGAAGAGAAGAACGGAGACTGTTTATCTAATGAGAGCAGAACGGCTTTTGCTTCGGCATCTTTCTTCTCTCAGATACTGTTTTGTTTTCTGTCATCGCCTGATGACCTCGCAGTTCCTCTGGTTTTCATTCACGTGCCACACACACACAATGTTGACGTGAAGACAAGAAAGGGTCTAAAGGCCAAAAGCAGGTTTCGTAACAAAAAATTTATTTCTACTAAAGTTTTCTCAGTCATAGACAGGAACTCAAGGGATACTGTGGATTTGGTCAGATAAGTATAAAATATTGAGAGTTTTATTTTATATTCTTTCCTATGAATCAGAAGTGGAAATGACTGAGCCAGTATGGGTAAGAGTTTTGAGAGCTTTGTCCAGTATCGAGGACAGACTGACTCTACATCTTCTATGTTTTCTCAACTTGCCTGCTACGGGATCTCCGCCATTTGAAAACTCGCTGGTTTAGGTGAAGTATGGTTTGTATTTGTGAAAGGGAACTGGATTGTGGCTATTACTTCATTAAGCTCATTATAAGTTTCTTTAAAAATGGTTATTGAAAAGAAAATTCTTCTTTAATGTGAAATGGGAATCTGGCCAGAGTTGAGGGCAATTTATCCAGACCCTGATTTTACCTTTGGTTTAACCAGCTGTATGACCTCAGAAATGGAATTAATCATTCATTAACTCTGTTTCAAAAATGATCAAATGAAAAGAAAATATCTATCCTCTCTTTTCTGTCTCACACATCTTATTTCCATGATGCCAGAAATCTAGTTGAAGCATAAAATTTGAAAAACACACATACTTCACACACACTCACTGATTTATCAATCCAAATTCCTATTCAGTGAATCTTTAAATTAGGGATTTTTTTTTTCTGTGTGTGTGATTTAGAGATAAAATCTGTACTGGTTATCATAATAGATTCCCAGTTTATTTCTTAAAAAATTTAGAGACTCATAATAAGAAAATTTAACTACTTTTTGAAAAATCTCAATCCCAGCCAAAGGAAAAGAGAAAAAAAGTAATATAAATCAATAAAAGGCATTACCCTTATTATAAAAAAAAAATTGCAGTGTGGGAAAACTCAATGAGAACCAATAGTTGGAAATACAAATTGCTACATTATGGTATTTTATAACTATACTGAATTTTCATAAGCAATTCAGAAACAAAGGCCAATTAACCCCAAAATAATTCTGCCATATTGAACACAATCATTCCAAAAGGATTATCAGGATTCTTACCTTATGGTCTAAAACCTGGTTATGTCACTTAATATTTTATCTTCAATAGAATAAACTAACATTTGAGAGGAAGAAAAGTGAATAATGGGTGGAAATCATTTGTGTTCACAGTATTAAGAAATGGCATTTACAGACAAACTTACCTGAGATAGCCATGCTTTCTCTCTGGAATATCCACTAAAAAAAAAAAAAAAAAAAAAAAAAAAACCCTCTTCTTCACTTTGTACCCAAGTTATGATTGATGGGCAGTGCCAATCACTTCATGGCTCTTGTTGATGTTTGCTGTCATGGTTGAAGTTCTGTGAAGTTTGTAATAAAGTGACAAGAAGGATTTCAGCTTGTTGGTGGTTTTCCTTAAATAAGGGGGAGTCTAGTGATAAATGGGACTTAAACTGGAGAAAGTACCATAAACTCCAACTGGAATTCCTTCAAACCAAGTTCACATCCATACTGAAACTGTATTGAGTTCAAGTTCTCAGGATGAGGAGTCTTTTGGCATGTTTTAGCTGAAGTGAAACATTTTCTTGGCATTTTAAGAACTTTGATTCAGAAGCAAGTACCCCATGACCTTTTTATATTCCAAAAGACTTATTTACTTGCGTGTCCATGCCCATTACTTATTATACCAACATTAAATTAAAAAGTACTTTATACTTATTAACCAACTATTAGCTGAATATTTATAATATATCAGGGAACTTGGTAAATGCAAATATAACATCATCATTAACATAAAGTTTTTACTATCCAATAGTTACAGCCTATATATAAGTATGTGATATGATACAAACAAACTTCTATGAGAGTATGGAGTAAGATTCATTAAGTCTTCCATGGAAAGCAGAAATATTTCCACGATTGGTCGGTATTTGGGATAAACTATAAAAGTTTGGAAGAGTTATCTACACAGTACATGGACTGTGTATGTTTGATCTGAAAAAACAATCATAATTTAAAATGTGGAGGCCAAAATTTGGATGAGTGAGGAACAATAAGCTAAACTGATGTGACAGGTAGATATGGAGCATAAAGGTTTATTGACCATATATAACTATGGTTTTCTAGATTTAAAAGTGTTAAATTTCATTGTCAAGTTAAATGTCACCTTCTTTGTTCAGAGTTGGGGTATGAAAAAACAATGGGATGAGCGATGAGGATGAAAAGTTAATCTAGAATTAGACTGAGAAACATTTTGACTTTAATTCTAGTAAGTTTTTAACGTAATTCTGCATTTACAGGCAGAATCACTGAAGAAGAAATTTTGTCCTAATTGTTATTCTTTTCTAATAGGAACTCCCTGCTTTTGTAAGTTCCATCAATGAAAAAAAATAGCACCTACAACTCCAGCCTCTAATATAATTTTTTTCCACATGGCTTCGATCATATTTTTTGTCCTATTTACAATGGATTTTTTCTCTTCTCAGGAAATCTCAAATCCTACTCATATTTGGGACCCAGTTGAATACCCAATTCAGCTTGAAATCCGCTATCTTCTTCATACTCCTCTTCTAGAAGATAGATCCCTTCACCAGCATGAGCACTGACCAAAGAGTAGCTATGAAGAATGTGGATGGGACCTTGACATGTGGACTGAAATAACTATGTGTCTGCAGAAGAGGTGTCACTTGCAGCACAGTCCAGAGCCAGGGGTGCACAAAAAATGATGCAGGCTGCTACTGAAGATGGACTGGTGTGGGCTCTCCCTGAGCCTAATATTCCAGCAGAGCAACAGGGACTCTGAGAATAACAAACTCAAATATGGCCTTTCAGTTTCCTATGAATGCTTAAAACTTCTAACTGCTTAGATGCATGATACATGGGTCTTCATTTACATGATTGTCCTAGGCCCTGAAAATATTATGTTGTTTCTGTGCACAACTAATAATGTATAACATTTATTCTTACCCTGTTTTATATGATAATTTAGCTGATTCTATTATAATATCTATTTTCCTCAGATAGAGTTGATATTCTTGGAAGATGGAATTATACTGTTCAGAACCCAGAAAAATAGTATCCCTACAATTCTTAATCAATAACTATTTTTATTGAACTGAGAAAAGTATTTCACTAGTCAAAAGCCTAAATTGTACAATTGTACAGTATGTGGAGGCTCTATAGTACTGGGAACTTCCCTTCTGTTTTATAAATACATTGGAACATTTCCTATAAAGATTGCACCCAGAAAAACTACCTATTTGTTTAAAAAATAAAAATAGCTGCTCTATCATCTTAGGGCACTGAAAGAATGGAGAGGAATCTTAATAGAATGAATCAAGGCTTCTAAGTGTCAGGAGAATAGCACTTAGATTAACATTCTTTTCATTTTGATGGAATGAACATTTAGATTAGTAAAGACGTGGTTTTTATTAAAATTCAGCCTCATTATTCATAATACATCTTCAGTTTCTATTAGTTCCATTTTATATAAAATAAAAGGAGCTAGGTACCTCTGTAGGGTCATTTCAGGGGGCATTTTGAAGGACTCTTTTCAGCAATACATTGTACAGTCTAAAAATTTACTATTACATCGTTCAGTTAATCTTTACCTTTTCTCTGCTGTCTCCCTTAAAAACACAAACAGAGAGAGAAAAACACACCATAATGTTATTCTTCCCTTGGCTTGGGGAGTGCTTATCATATATTCTCAATAAGGAAACTGGAGAGCACTGTGCTTGAGTTGCGGTATACAAAGGCAATGGCATCACAGGATATAAGCAAATGTGGTGGTAAGTCCAAATCATCATGGTGTATCAGATTTCAATCTCTGAGACATAAGTGAACAAGTAATATATATATCTAACAGAAGATAATTTTCTACAGCTATGACGCAAGCCCTATCACACATGGTTGATGATATTGTAGGGACTAAGAGCAAACATAATGCCTTACAATTAATATAACCAAAATATGATTTCATAGGTATGAACAAAACAGGACAGTTGTCTTTCTTGTTCTACAGGTTACAATTCTGCTACTGCAGCCTAAAATCAGAACTCTCTATTTTCATCTCGTTTCCTTGCTATCACAATTACCTGGGCCTCCAATTTTTTCACCCCAAGTGAAGACTGGCTCTGCTCCAGTTCCTAAGATAATTATGTTTAAGTCAGTTTTCCAGGGATTTTTATGCTTCTCCTCATTTGCCCAAAAAGACTTAATGTGGTCTCTCTTTTACATCTACGATCATAAGTGATTATACTAAAAGATTTTCGAGTTTAAGACAGAAATCACATACACACGTATTTTGATTCTTTAATGTTTCACTTAAAATTCATTGACATTTTCACTGGCATTATGATGGCCAATTTTATATATGAACTTGTATAGGCAGTGAGGCCCATGTTCCCTGAGATAGTCAAGTTGTTTTTCACCAGGTTGATAGTTTATAGAAAAGTCTGTAAGCCTTGATACGGATTTACTCAGCCAATTTTCTAGATGGCTTCAAACACTGGAAACCTACTACAACTATCACTGAGTGATAAGTAGACCTGCCATCCTGCCTTATTTTACCCATGATGCTAGACTGAAACTTTTTCATATGTTCTTCTTAGTGGCTTAGAGACAAGGGATATGTTGTTTCTCTAAGAAGATATCTGCATAATCCCCAGTCTCTTGAGCACAAGCTACTGCCTGGAGTTTCATTCTTCATTACCAGAAACCTAAATTTTGGCTCTGTCTTAAACCATGTTTCACGTTTGTCTTTCTCTGATAGTACTGGCCCTCTCCTACCCAGATGTGTCACTATAGTTAGCTTCTGTATTTCTATATCACTACCTTGCCCTGGAGGCAGGTACCATGTCAGGTCTTAAACTACTTCCCTATCCTTCCCTGACCTATTCTCTTAGAAAAAAGTTTAGAAGCAAGCATAATTCGGAGTCGGTAAATTCAGAGAGCAGTATACATGGATTTTTAGACTTAATTTTTTTTAGAGCAGTTTTAAGCTCACAACAAAATTAAGAGGAAGGTAATGAGATTTCCCATATACTCTTTGCCCTCACACATGCATAGCTTCACCCATTATCAACATCCTTCACTAGACGGTACATCTTTTACCAAAGATGAGCCTACACTGACACATCATAATCACCCAAAGTCCATAGTTTGCATTACAGTTCACTCTTGGTGTTGTACATTCTACGGGTTTGAACAAATATGTAATTATACATATCTACCATTATAGTATCATACAGAGTATTTTCACTGCCCTAAAAATCCTCTTTGCTTTGTCTTTTCATCCCTCCACACACAACTCCTGACAATCACTGATCTTTTTACCATCCCCATAGTTTTGCCTCTTTCAGAATGTCATAGAGTTGAAATTGTACAGTATGAAGCCCTCCAAATTAGCTTCTTTCACTTTGTAATATGCATTAAGCTTGCTTCTTTGTGTTTAATAATATCCCATTGTCTGGATGTATCATAGTTTATCCATTCACCTACTGAAGGACCTCTTGTTTCCTTCTAACTTTTAGCAATTATAGATAAAGCTACTATAAACAAACATATACAAATTTTTGTGTGGACATAAGTTTTCAAGCCCTTTGAGCACAATTACTGGATAATATGGTAAGAGTATATTTAGTTTGTAAGAAATTGCCATACTGTCTTCCAAAGTATCCATACCATTTTGCATTCCCACCAGCAATGAATTAGAGTTCCTATGGCTCTACATTGTTTCCAGCATTTGATGTTGTCACCAACCCTGATTTTGGCTATTCTAATGGATAACAGTATACTTTTTGAAAAGCATGTTACACATTTGGTACACATTGAGAATGTAGTAAACAAATGGCTTTTTTTTTTTTTTGACACATTGGCTTTTTTTTTTAATATTTATGACATGTTTTTGTAATTTATATTTCTATTTTAACTAAGTGAATTTTATGTGGCTATATTTTGTTTTACCCAAGACTTTCAGCTCCCCAAGAAGTTTTCTCTTCCTATACTTCTACTTATCCTTCCTACCAGGCTCCACATCTGGAGAAAGAATACAATACTTGGACTTAGACTCAAGTCACATGTCTACCACTGACTGGCTGTGAATCTTCAAGGAGTTACTTCTCCTCTGTGAATTGGGTTTTCTTTTCTTTAAAAGAGGATTAATACCACAAACTTCACAGGACCTGTTATCAAGGGTTATATGAGATAACACCTTCACAAGACTGAACAGAATCCCTACTTAATGATAATAGGAAGAACAAGGAGCCAACAAAGTTACAATAATCAAAATAACTTGTTTCCAAAACTACACAATCCTACAAAATATGCATCATTCTTTTGAATTTATAATTTATATGCGACACTTTATACTTCAGCATGAAGAGGATCAGAATGTACCACCTCAAAACATACCACTTTTGCATAGGACTAATTTGATGTGAAGGTGATTGAGAAACAGCAGACATGGGAAAGTTTTCTAGCCTCCTCCTAATTTCCTAGAAATGGGGCATAAATTTCCCTTTTGTAAAGCATATTTCCATTTATAAAACTGTCTTCTCCTGTACCAACAAAAGGAGAATGAACAGAAGACAACTTTCATCATTGGAGATGATATGGATTTGCATGATGAACTTTACTGAGCAACCCTATTTACCATACATTTCCTACTCATTTCCCCAAAGCTGTCTCCTTTTCCACACTTTGTTTAAATGGTACATAATTCTCTAGGCTTCTGGCTTCTTTGCGTTTTAATTTTTTTCTTTTCTTCTCTTTTCTTTTCTTTTTGTGAAGCTTACATATGCAGATGTAATAAACCTCTTTCTCCTATTAATCTGCCTTTTATCAGTTTGATTCATGGGCACCACCCACTGAACCTAAGAGGGTAGAGATAGAGCATTTTCCCCTCCCCATGAGGATTTGCTTTTCTCTTTATGGGTTGTGTGGTTTCTTTTTCCTTTCCAAAATTCAGGTTCTCTCCCTTGACTTCAGTGCTTGCCCTTTAACTTCTCAACCACTGTTATCCAGCAAATTCCTGTGCTTTTCAAGATAAATAGCAGGCTTTGTCCATCTTGGATTCTTTCTCCCATCAATCTGGACTTGGTTAGTTATCCTTTATCTAGTATGAGAACACAAGGTTACGAAGTTCTGCAAGGAGGGGAAAGAGTGTGGAAATGGAGCCAAAGTAATCTCAGAATGGAGATTTTAGGGCTGTAAAACCACAGATTGGGTATCATATTTTAATTAAAGTCTAGTCCTATTTAAAGTCTTCTTAAGATTGACCCAATGAATACTAAGTTTACAGTATCAACATTTCCCATATTTTTAAAAAGATTTTATTTATTTATTTGACAGAGAAAGAGACAGCAAGAGAGGGAACACAAGCAAAGGGAGTGGGAGAGGGAGAAGCAGGCCTCCTGCTGAGCAGGAAGCCCGATGTGGGGTTTGATCCCAGGAAACCAGGATCATGACCTGAGCCACAGGCAGACACTTAATGACTGAGCCACCCAGGTGTCCCAACATTTCCCATATTTTTGATTCCTTATTAATATACTTTATATCACTCATTATGAGAACCCTGCATGAAAACTTTCTGTAATGAACAGGTGTGTCTGTATGAAATATGAACCTGACTCTTCCCCCATCCTGCCAGTACCTTATAATCATTCAGAGGTTTTGATCAAATCTACATAAATGACTTAGTCTTTTCTTACTCATGTATATCTTTTTTTAAAAGAGTATACAGTGTGCCTACTCAGCCTTTGAAGATTAGGAATTATTTTCTTAAGTGAGCATTAATGAAAGGAGAATGCATCATTCTTCATCAGCCGATGGGCTGAAAATTGCTGATGGCAAATGTTGTTAATAAAAACACATTAAATGGAAAAAATGAATTTGGCAGTTAAGTGAATGATTCTTAGTGGAAGTGAGGCCTTATTTGTTGGATGATTGGAGAAATTAACATTTATCATATACAGACTGGCATTAGAAATGAACCCAAAGAGGGCTGTTTTTTTCCCCTCTTCATTATACTTATAGATGGAGAACAAAAATATCACCTGGGAAACAGCTAACCCAAATCTAATTTTTTGTCATTGTTGTAGCTATTTGTTTCAAAATGTTTTCCCCAGGAGAGCCAGCAATCCCTCCCTACCCTGAACTATCAAGTTGCAGACTACAAGTTTTCAATGGCAGCCAATCTGGAGAGTTGCATATATCTACCCCTAGACAGCTGCATTATGGAACTAAAAGAACTGCATCTAAATTCATGAGCCGATAAAAAGTAATCTGGCTAAAGTCTTTTTTTATACCAGAATATACAATGATAATCACACCCCCTTGAATTACAAATGTTCCATAACCATTCAAACTGGTACTGAGTTACTGACATTATTTGAAGTAATGACATAATAAAACACATTTTAAAAGACAAACCCATAATTTACTTACTTCCTGCTTAAAAAATGTTTCAGAAATCTTTTGAGATCATAATTGATAGAATACCATGATTTCATAGACCACCGAAGACTTGAATAGGTTTTAATAAACCAGGGAAATCAAAGTAGCTCTAGCTTGCTTGCTAGCTATATTTATTCTCTACCTTCTTCTAGCCTTTTTAACATCTAAAATTACAGCTAAAAATTAATTAAAATGTATAGTGACCCGAAGCTTTTTTAATTAACTAAGTTTTTTTTTTCTAGAGGGAATGCAATAAATCACAAATATCTCTATTCACTATTTAATGTAATTTTTTAGAGTAATATTGTAGAGGGTACCTAGTCCAGACAAATTAAGCTTCATAGTACACAGAAACATGCATTCAGTAAATTGGAATATAAGATAGTTGACAGTAATTCCTCTTATGTTCATATTTTCACAGCTAGAAATTCAAACTTTAGTATTAAATTATCTTTGGAAATGGCAAGTCATGATTTTGTATCACTAGTCAAAGATTGTTTGAGGAATCTTTCAGTGGCTATGTTGATTTCACTGTCTGTCTGAGCTGATTAAATGTAAATGTTAAATATACTTAATAATTGTGATTTGCAGGGATTTATTTTATAGTTTTGAGCTGGGAGTTTAATTTCAAACGTTTCTTTATTGTCACTCCAAATAAACCCAACTGTGGAAAATCACCTTCACAAGGTCTTTAATCCTTGAAGCATAGGTATGGTTATAGTGAATATGTGTCATGTTCATATGCCTCAATTCAAAGCAATAGAAGGTAAGCACTTGACACAGTCAGACCTCGAAATTAAAATCTATGGTGTTAAATAAAACTCCAGAATCCAAGATCTATCATCATAAAAATAATACATATATAAACAAAATAAATATATGGGGGAAAGCAGCACATCCTTTGAGTAAGGACAATTAAAATATGAAAGATCAGATTTCTGCTCAAGCTCTTCTTTGAGCAGTATCAAAGCAATAACTAAGGCTTAAGAATGTTTAGAGGCACCTGGTTAAATATGCCTTTAGAGAGAAAAGAAACAGAAATCAAGGTAAAGAAACCAAGGAGTAAGACATTTAGACAAAATGAGATGACTAAAATATGAACTTAATGGGGGGCAAGAAAACAGGCAAGACACTGCAGAGAACTCAGATGGAACAACCATCAATGCTGTCATTTAGTTTAAGGAAGATAAGCTTTCTACTCCCATTACTTTATCCCAAGGATTATATGTTCTATGGGCTGGACAAAGACCATTTGAAAGAGTCAAGCAGAAATCTGACCATGTTCCCCTAAGTAAGTAATTAGAAAAGCTTAATTTCAGCCATAAAGTTGTAGACCATTTACTCTAGATTTATTTGGTGAATACCAAACACTTCACAAAGAATATTTAAACATTACTTACATAGCTTATGGTAAGTAATGCTAAGCTTACTTACCACAAGCTATATAAGTGCTATAACCGAAGGTAAGAAATAAAATGGAGGCCTCTAAGATCTAACCCAAATTGGAAAGCATAGCTATGTACGCCAGGAAGAGGTCTTAGAGACAAACGAGCCCAACTCTCCCATTTTACAGAGTAATAAATCCTCAGCCAATGAAGTATATCTTAATATCAGGGATAGGATTAGAAATCATTTGGTCACTAACAATCATGGAGTTTACAAATAACATCCCACTCACTTTTTCATACCATAATACAGTTGCCCTCTTGTGTAGGCATTCTCCCTACAAATAAATCATAAAATTTGTGAATTTTGTAAGCTCTTATCTCCTATTTACTTTGCATTCATCTTGGCTAGCAATGAGTCCAGTGATTGGTGTACAACGGAATTCTCAATTTCACTTCCATGAATGATTTGAAGGAAGACAGAGGACACTGAGAGATAGGTGAAAAGAGTTTTAGAATGGACTGAGCAGGAAACAAAACATCAAATGAGAAAGAATAAGGAGAAGAAATATGATCATTAAATATAAACATCAGGCACTGGTCTAGTGTCCTGATGTTCCAAGTAGAATTTTTAAAAAATCAATCACATTGATTTTAAACCGAACACTTTGCATCACAACCTTCTACCTTCCTACCCACCTTCTACCTCTATATTTATCAGTCAGAACACATTCTTAGATTGCAGTTGTTCTTTCTCCTGTGGGAGTGGAAGTTTGTAGGTCTCTCTGATCTCCGTTTTCTGGCATGAACACATGGGCTCTCTGGAGACTGTCCCTGAGAGACAGAAGCAATGGTTGAGAGCACAGCCTCAGGAACCTGAATCTGCCTGCAAAGCGCAGCTTGTAAACTTGCTGTGCACTCTGGAACATGTTACTTTAAACCCAGTGCTTCACATTTGTCACCTATAAAATGAGCATAATAACAGCACTTACCTCATAGAATTGTTGTGCAGAATAAACAATTTAATACTGATGAGGTTCCTAACACATTGTAAGCCTTCTACAAATGTTAGTTGGCATGTTCCAAGAACTCCTAAAACCTTTTGGCAGTCTAAATGGTAACTTTAATTTCTGAAAACTTAGATTTATGATAGAGCTTCTCTACAATTTTCAAAAATTTCAGTAATTGGGAAGACAGACTCATATCTTCAAATATCTTGGTCCACTTGTCAAGAGATAAGTGGCAGAAATCATTTAATCAAATACTTTTGGTTTTTCCAGATGATGGAACAATTCCAAGGAGATGCATGACTTGGTTATAACCACCCAGTGGATCAGTGGCAGTGCTTCCTCCCATAAGATACAGTTTCTTCTCATGATCACAGCAAATTGCTAAATCTAGTACTCAGTGTTATTAAACAACAGGGATCAAGTAAAGTAAAATTTATGAATCAAGTTAAAATGAGATCTCTAGACTTTTAGGAGTTACAGAGATTGAGTTTTAATTTTATGGTGTTAATATAGAAAGCCCTTAAAAAGCTTAGGTGTGAGGTTCTGGAAAGATGGTGGAGGAGTAGTGGACTGAAATGACAGGTTTCCTGAGTTCAGCTAGATAATTATGAAACCATTCTGAACACCTACAAACTCAACAGGAGATCGAAGAGAATAAGAGCAGCAATACTAGGAACAGAAAATCGACCACCTTCTGAAAGGTAGGATGTGTGGAGAAGTGAAACTGAAGTGATGGGAAGATAGACCACAGGGGTAGGATCCGGCTTCTGGCAAGTGGTGGAGCAGTGGAGCACAAAATCAGAACTTTTAGAAGTCTGCTTCAGTCGGGGACATAGTTCCAGATGCTAAGTGGGGGTGGAGCCCTCATGGGGACAGTGTAGTTTCAGGTCCCACGGGGTCACAGAAAGATTAGGGGTGTCTGAGTGTGGCAGAACTCCCAGGTATCAGAGCAGGGAAGCCAGCTATAGAGACAGAGCCAAGGATTGAGCTCTCAGCACGGGGTTACTTTAAACCATGATCCATGACACAGTCATGACACTGCTCTTTGAGAAGGGACCCCACAAGTGGCAGATCCAGGGATACCCACCTCCATCCTCTTGAGGAGTAGCACGGCAGGAATCTTTTGGGTCTGGAGACTCCAAATGGGGCCATGCGCCAGAGAGAGAAATGCTTGGTCACAGGCCAGGTGAGCTCGGAGTGAGGCCGGAGACCAGGGAGATGGGAGGGATTGACTGCTTTTCTCTGAGGATGCACTGAGGAGTGGGGACCCAAGCTCTAAGCTCCTCTGGGCTGCAGATTGGGACTCCGCCATTTTCATTCCTGTCCTCCAGAGCTCTACGGAAAGAGTTCAGGGAACAAAAACTCCTGAGAGCGAACCCGAACAGATTTCTTAGCCTGGCCCCTGGCAAGGGCAGTGTAATTCTGCCTCAAGCAAAGACATTTGAGAATCACTGCCACAGACCCCTCCCCCAGAAGATAAGCAAGAACATTCAGCCAAGACCAAGCTTACAGATCAAGGAGAACACTGGAACTCCAGAGCTAAGGGAAAGCAATGCATGGAATTCATGGATTTCTCCCCATGATCTTTTGTCTTGCAAAGCTAAATTAAATTTTTTTTATTTTATTTTTTTCTTATTCTAATTTTTTAAGCTTTTCCTCTTTCTACTTTTAACATTTTTTAACTAGTTTATCTTAACAATACCTTTCTTTAAAAAAAAAATCTTTTTAAACCTTCATTATTAAACATTTATTGTTAAACCTTTATTGTTCCCTTTTTATTCCCTTTTTTCTCCCCCAGTTTGGGGTCTCTTCTGATTTGGTTAGCATACATTTTTCTGTGGTCTTTGCCATCCTTTTAGTATTTTATTCTCTCATTCATATATTCTTATCTGGATAAAATGACAAAGCAGGAAAACTCACCACCACCAACAACAAAAAGAATAAGAGGAAGTGCTGACAGCTAGGGACCGAATCAATATGGACATTGGTAATGTGTCAGATTTAGAGTTCAGAATGATGATTCTCAAGATGCTAGCTGGGCTAAAAAAGGCATGGAAGATATTAGAGAAACCCTGTCTAGAGAAATAAAAGCACTTTCTGGAGAAAGAAAAGGACTAAAATCTAACCAAGCTGAAATCAAAAAAGCTATTAATGAGTTTCAATCAAGAATGGAGGTTCTTACTATTAGGATAAATAAGGCAGAAGAGAGAATTAGTGATATAGAAGACAAAATGATGGGGAATAAAGAAACTGAGCAAAAGAGAGACAAACTATTGGACCATGAGGGGAGAATTCGAGAAATAAGTGATACCGTAAGACAAAACAATATTAGAATAATTGGAATTTCAGAAGAAGAAAGAGAGAGGGGGCAGAAGGTATATTGGAGCAAATTATAGTAGAGAATTTCCCTAGTATGGCAAAGGGAACAAGCATCAAAATCCAGGAGGCACAGAGAACAGCCTTCAAAAGCAATAAAAATAGGTCCACACCCAGTCATCTAATAGTAAAACTAACAAATCTTAGTGACAAAGAGAAAATTCTGAAAGCAGCTCAGGACAAGAAGTCTGTAACATACAATGGTAGAAATATTAGATTGCCAGCAGACTTATTTACAGAGACCAGGCAGGCCAGAAAGAACTGGCATGATATATTCAGAGCACTAAATGAGAAAAACATGCAGCCAAGACTACTATATCCAGCTAGACTATCATTGAAAATAGGAAAGACAAAAAAGGCTTCCAGGATAAACAAAAATTAAAAGAATTTGCAAACTCCAAACTAGCCCTACAGGAAATATTGAAAGGGGTCCTCTAAGCAAAGAGAGAGTCTAAAAGGAGTAGACCAGAAAGGAACAGAGACAATATAGAGTGACAGTCACCTTACAGGTAATACAATGGCACTAAATTCATATCTTTCAATAGTTACTCTGAATGTAAATGGGCTAAATGCCCCAATCAAAAGACACCGGGTATCAGAATGGATTAAAAAAAAAAAAAAAAAAGACCCATCAATATGCTGTCTGCAAGAAACTGATTTTAGACCCAAAGACACCTCCAGATTTAAAGTGAGGGGGTGGAAAACAATTTACCATGTTAATGGACATTGAAAGAAAGCTGGGGTGGCAATCCTTATATCAGATCAATTAGATTTTAAGCTAAAGACTATAATAAGAGATGAAGAAGGACACTATATCATACTCAAAGAGTCTATCCAACAAGAAGATCTAACAATTTTAAATATCTATGCCCCTAACGTGGGAGCAGCCAATTATATAAATCAATTAATAACAAAATCAAAGAAACATATCGAGAATAATACAATAATAGTAGGGAACTTTAACACTCCCCTCACTGAAATGGACAGATCATCCAAGCAAAAGATCAACAAGGAAATAAAGATCTTAAATGACACACTGGGCCAGATGGACATCACAGATATATTCAGAACATTCCATCCCAAAGCAACAGAATACACATTCTTCTCTAGTGTACATGGAACATTCCCCAGAATAGATCACATCCTAGGTCACAAATCAGGTCTCAAATGGTACCAAAAGATTGGGATCATTCCCTGCATATTTTTAGACCACAATGCTCTGAAGCTAGAACTCAATCACAAGAGGAAAGTTGGAAAGAACACAAATACATGGAGGCTAACGAGCATCCTACTAAAGAATGAATGGGTCAACCAGGAAATTAAAGAAGAATTGAAAAAATTCATGGAAACAAATGATAATGAAAACACAACTGTTCAAAATATGTGGGATGTAGCAAAGGTGGTCCTGAGAAGAAAGTATACAGTGATACAAGCCTTTCTCAAGAAACAAGAAAGGTCTCGAGTACACGACCTAACCCTACACCTAAAGAAGCTGGAGAAAGAATAGCAAAGAAAGCTTAAACCCAGCAGGAGAAGAGAAATAATAAAGATCAGAGCAAAAATCAATGAAACAGAAAACAAAAGAACAGTAGAACAAATCAATGAAACTAGGAGCTGGTTCTTTGAAAGAATTAGTAAGATTGATAAACCCCTGGCCAGACTTATCAAAAAGAAAAGAGAAAAGACCCAAATAAATAAAATCATGAATGAAAGAGAAGAGATCACCACCAACACCAAAGAAATACGAACAATTATAAGAACATATTATGAGCAATTATATGACAGCAAATCTGACAATCTGGAAGAAATTGATGCATTCCTAGAGAAATATAAACTACCAAAATGGAACTAGGAAAAAATAGAAAACCTGAACAGAGCCATAACCAGTAAGGAGATTGAAGAAGTCATCAGAAATCTACCAGAAAGCAAGAGCCCGGGGCCAGATGGCTTCCCAGGGGGGAATTCCACCAAACATCTAAAGGAGAATTAATACCTATTCTCCTGAAACTGTTCCAAAAAATAGAAATGGAAGGAAAACTGCCAAACTCATTTTATGAGGCCAGCATGACCTTGATCCCAGAACCAGACAAAAACCCATTGAAAAGGGGAACTATAGACCAATATCCTTGATGAACACAGATGTGAAAATTCTCACCAAAATCCTTGAGGAGAACATAGACAGCAACCTCTTCGACCTCAGCCACAGCAACTTCTTCCTAGAAACATCGCCAAAGGCAAGGGAAGCAAGGGCAAAAATGAACTCTTGGGACTTCATCAAGATCAAAAGCTTTTGCACAGCAAAAGAGACAGTCAACAAAACCAAAAGACAACTGACAGAATAGAAGAAGATATTTCCAGGGGCGCCTGGGTGGCTCAGCGGGTTAAAGCCTCTGCCTTCGGCTCAGGTCATGATCCCAGGGTCTTGGGATCGAGCCCCATGTCGGGCTCTCTGCTCAGCAGGGAGCCTGCTTCCTCCTCTCTCTCTCTCTGCCTGCTTCTCTGCCTACTTGTGATTTCTGACTGTCAAATAAATAAAAAAAATAAAATCTTAAAAAAAAAAAAAAAAAAAAAAAAAAAGAAGAAGATATTTCCAAATGACGTATCAGATAAAGGGCTAGTATCCAAAATCTATAAAGAACTTATCAAACTCAACACCCAAAGAACAAATAATCCAATCAAGAAATGGGCAGAGGACATGAACAGACATTTCTACAAAGAAGACATCCAGATGGCCAACAGACACATGAAAAAGTGTTCCACATGACTCGGCATCAGGGAAATACAAATCAACCACAGTGAGATACCACCTTATAACAGTCAGAAAGGCTAAAACGAACAAGTCAGGAAACAACAGATATTGGAGAGGATGCAGAGAAAGGGGAACCCTCCCACACTGTTGGTGGGAATGCAAGCTGGTGCAGCCACTCTGGAAAACAGCATGGAGGTTCCTCAAAAAGTTGAAAATAGAGCTACCCTAAACCCAGCAATTGCACTACTGGGTATTTACCCTAAAGACACAAATGTAGTGATCCGAAGGGGCACATGCACCCAAATGTTTACAGTAGCAATGTCCACAATAGCCAAACTATGGAAAGAACCTAGATGTCCATCAACAGATGAACAGATAAAGAAGAAGTGGTATATATATATATACAGTGAAATACTATGCAGCCATCAAAAGAAATAAAATCTTTCCATTTGCAACAACGTGGATGGAACTAGAGGGTATTATGCTGAGCGAAATAAGTCAATCAGAGAAAGACAATTATCATATGATCTCCCTGATATGAGGAATTTGAGAGGCAGAGTGGAGGGTTTGGGGGGTAGGGAGGGAAAAAAATTAAACAAGATGGGATCGGGAGGGAGACAAACCATAAGAGACTCTTAATCTCACAAAACAAACTGAGGCTTGCTGGGGGGAGGGGGGCTGTCGAGAGGGTGGTTGGGTTATGGACATTGGGGAGGGTATGTGCTATGGTGAGTGCTGTGAACTATAAGCCTGATGATTCACAGACCTGCACACCTGGGGCAAATAATACATTATATGTTAATAAAAATAATTAAAAAGATTTAAAAAACACCAAGTATAGGTGTTTCTGGCTACCAAGTGCATTGACATGCTACAGCCAATTGAAAGCTTCCCATGGACTTCATTGTACAAAGGATTATAATATTTCTTGTGTAGAATTTTTGCGTATGAGATACAGAAGTAAGAATTCTTTACACTTAAGGAGAAAACGGGGAAAGGAGAAATTGAAACCCCGCTCAATCCTACACAGATTGAGAGTCCTGCAGAATATAGATCTGCCATGCACAGATAAGGTGGGGATTTGACTCCAGAAAACCTAACAAGGCAGAAGACTTTTTTTTTTTTTTTTTTTACCCTACAAATAGAGTTATTCCCAAATCTATCCATTTTTATCCACAATTTGGGTCTCCTAAGATAAAATAGAGTGTTATACAGAGAAAGCCTAATGAAAAAGTCTAGAGTTAAACTCTGAAACTTATGATTTTCTCAATTTCCACTGAAATGCCAAATTCTAGGATTCTGTATTGGAGATATTTAAACTTTCATGTATAAAGTTTAACAGATGCTTAATAGTTATTTACTCGGTACATAGAACTTTGTAGAATACAGAAAGATGAAAGGAGTTTAGGTCAGTGGGCAAAGCATTGTACAAATAGGAAATCTGAATTGTCGCCACAGAACTGCTAGAATTAACTCAATAAATGACATTGGCAACAATTTCACAGCTTCTCTGGGCTTCAGTTTCTCACTCTAGAAATTGAGGAAGTTGGATTACTAATACCCGTTTCAACTCTAATATGTTATGAAAGTTACAGTGGATGGAGCACACTGTAAAGGGCAGTGTATTTCAAGCCAAGAACTCTATTTCAGGCCTTCTAACTAAATTATTGTTTGACCTTAAATCAGTTATTTAACTTCTACCAGACTCTTCTCTTCTCAATTACAGAATGAGGTGTATGACTATTTGATCTCTAAAGTTTCTTGTAAGTGTAAAAATCTATGATTCAATTCATGACCCTGTCCTCAAGGAGCATTCCATCCAGTTAAGGAGACAAGATACGTACATAAAAAGGTCAATTGCAATATCAGCCAAAAATAGAACAGATGTCACAAGGCAATGGATGCCTTAATGCCAAATAAATGGGGCAGATAGTAAGTAATACAAATGTGAGGCAGGAGAGATCATTCTAGGTTGAAACAGTAAGACAATTATTCATAGAAGAATCAGTCTAGCAGATCCTTGAAGGGTATTTTAGACCCACTATAAGCAGAAGCTGATGTGGGGCTGGTCATTATATGAGTAGAATCCTGAAGGTTAAAAAAAAAATACATCCTGAAAGTAGAAAAAAAGACAATGTGGTGTCAAAAAGGGAATGGTAATGTGACCAAGGCATTTTTGAAAATGTTGCTTTAGAAGGAATCATCTCAGAGTGATATGCAGGATGAGTATTTCTTTTCACTTCTTGATTAAACAATTACTTATTGAGTAACTATAAGAAACTGGACACAAAAGGTGGAATTTAAAACTTTATTTGTCAGTATTACCGATAACACCTCTTATGTGCTTTATTCATTATTTCTTTCAAATATTTAAAATTTATTTTTACCCATAAAGGGTATTTAATCCAAACGTAATTTCCGGATAATTTCAGACCAATGCAAATGACAGATTTTTTTTTTTTTTAAGCTGGGAAAGTCTACCATTTGAAGCAAACTGCACTAGGGATTTACATGCAAGTATTTGTCTGACAAACAAAAGGTGGTATAGCCCTGGGGCTTATGGTTGTGACTTCAGAGCCAGTGGACCTAAAGCTTTACATCACAGTGCATGGAATAAAGTGGTGTTTTATATGTCGGTAGAAAATAACAGGGTCTGCACTTGATTTCTTGAAAAAAGTTTCTCAGACCCATCTGGGAGGAATGCAACATAGTCTTTGAATGCCATATGCTGAAACAAGGTTGTAGCTTGGACAGATGCTTCATAAGATAAAAACATTTTATTCAGTCCTCTCAGATAATTTGTCTAATACAACTCTGGCTCCAAACCAAGCCCTTGACTCAATAAGGAACCTCAATCAGAGATATCAAAAGTTTCCCCCTGCCCTAGAGTATAAATTGAACTTTCAACCTCTGAAGCTGTCCACTCTGTTAACAGTGTATTCAAATTGCAAGCAAGCATTTAATGAATGCTGAGTTTCAGAGCAACAGCATGAAGACTGGGAGAGCCTTAGGAGTTGCTGAAATAAAAGGGGTCTTCTCTTAATTCCAAATATCAGAAGACTTGAACAGAACATGGCATCTTAGCCGTCTAAGCTTTTTAAATGTGACATTGGCAGACATACAATGCTCAGCTCTGTGGTACCTGAATAATCGAGGCTTTGAAACATCAAAGTGTTGACACCTTCAAACACTCAAGTAGCTTTATTTGAAAGATTTTTCTCACAAAAGAAGACTAACTCTGCCATTTGAGATGAATGCATTTCTCTGAAACACAGTGTCCCTACTTTATATTGAAATAAACTTGTTTACCACATATTGACTAGATATGTCCCATGTGCAGAAGATATTTGATTAAATACATTTCTTTGTGATAACATAATTACCCAGCAGAATTAAGAATGACTTAGAGGGGGCAGGGGGCATGATAACAACATAACTCATTTTCTAAGCAGTGAACTTTCTCAGATCTCGTGTTATTCGAGAAGTTAGAATGAGGATTGGAGGATAATCAAGTTCATATTAAATATTATATATTCAACAAAAATAATGATAATTACAACATTCTTTTACTTATTCACTTTTACAGCGATAGTGAGCACTCGTTATATTTTCGGCATTGTACTAGTGTCTGTAAATAGAGAGGAAAACAAGATAAAGTGGGTAATATTCAAATTGAGTTTGGGCTCTATTAGGGAATGTTAAAAAGTATATAGATACATTACCTGGCACAGTAGTTTCCATAAAAGCCACAAAAAAACAGCATGGATCAGGGCAACTGATAGGCTCCTCAAGAATTAAAATCAAAGCTGCAGTATAAGGGTGAGGAGAAAACTATCTAGTCAAAGAGAAACGGGATAATTAGGTGAAGGCCCAGTAAGAGTTACAATTTTGTGAAAATGTGCAGAGTTGGTAGAGAGATGAAACATTGTGCCATTAAATACCAGAAGGCTTAAGCATCTATGTCAAAGACCTAGAGCAAGAGATGAGGCTGGAGAAGAAAGGAAGAGCTACCTCAGAAATGCTTTTGTATACCATGATTAAAATTTTGAGTCATTACAGTCTTTTAATCATGGACATCAATAAGGGATTATTTTTCTGTATGTTTAAGATGGGAGACCTGAGCGCATGTAAATGTTTACGTAAGGAATTTGGCCAGGAGGGAGAAAAGCTATAGAAAATAACTGATGAGTATCTGATGAACCCAGATACAGAGGAGGAGAGAAGGCAGAAGTAGAGGTAAGAGAGGAGGAAATCCATCTGAAAGTGTTTTCACCAGAGCAAAGGCCTCAAATACACAGCTGTTCATTAATTCCTTCTACAATAATCTGCATATGTACCATATGCTGAGCACTATCCTAAGTGTTGTGAATACAGTGGTGAACAAAAGCACACAAACTTACCTTCCTCATGGAATTATTTTTTCTAGTTACATTCAAATGTAGATGGTCAGACCCTTTGTGGAAATGACCCAGTGGTACAGGCTCGTATCTGCCCACACAAGTAATAGATATTTTTTATAAGGAGCTCTAGGAGAACACTTCTACTACAGTTATGTAATTTATAGGATACTTAACATAATAAGCAAGGTTAGTGGGAGAGGGATTTGGAAGAAACAATGTTATAGTAAGAAGGCAGTCACCAACTCTATGTGAAGGACTGGACCTATGCTTACAGTGGGAAATGTTAAAAGAGAGCCTTTAAGAGTTAGCTGTTTCCCTTACAGGAGCCATAGAATTTATTGCCAGTGACATTCAACTAATTGCAAAGACAAAGTCTCACGGCACACTCCATACAAAAGTTAAAACCCATTTTCATTTTGTGTGCTAGTATACGGACAAATATGTGTCAGTGCAAAATACTTGAGTGTTTTGATAAACTTCAGAAAGTTATACCAAGATAACTGAACGTTCACACAATAATTTGCATGTTTCATAGGCACCTTAAACTAATGACGGGACTCCAAGGGGACTATTGATTCTAAGTTTAGATTCTAGGCATATTGCATGGTTGCTGCTTTGGGAAGTAGCAAAGAAAAGGATAAACTGATTATAACAAGATTAGATGTAAGCATGAATGGATAAAAGAAGAGAGAATATGAAGAAATAAAAAATGCAATAATAGAATTAAAATCTATAGCCAACACAATAGAGCATACTTTCATCTAAATAATGAACACACTACATATTTATATTTCCCTGGTCCTTCTTCAGAAACATAGCCAGTTTCCCTTTTTGATCTCTGGATTGCTTTAATTAGCATAATTATAAAATGCCCAGATCTTACTGTTACAGGAAAATTTCCTGATGTTGAAGACATGCTTTCTGAGACTGCAGTAACACAGTGAAATCCTGAATTGAGGGAATGTTTCAACACAGAAAACACAGACAAACAAAAATTTCAAAAATGTTTTTCTTCTCAGTGCAGAATCATTTTCATCAGTGTTTCTAAAAATAAAAATATTAAAGACAGAAGAATTTAGGGACACTGGGGTGGTTCTGTAGATTAAGCATGTGCCTTCATGTCTGGCTCATGTCATGATCCTAGGTCCTGGGATCCTGTCCCCATTGGGTTCCTTGCTCAGTGTGGGAGCCTGCTTCTCCCTCTGCCTGTGGCTCCCCCTGCTTATGCTCGTGCTCTCTTTCTCTCTCTCTCTGACAAATAAATTAATAAAACCTTAAAAAAGAGAGAATTTATAATTCACCTTGAATTTAAATTCACCAACATAGAGATGTTTATATTGTTTTCTGAATTCTAATCTAAATCACAATTCAGCTATTCATAAAAATAAAGCCTATTCACACAGGCTGTCCAACTTCTTTATAGTTTTTACATTCATGAATCTAATCTCTTCTTATGCCTTTCACAGTTTGCTAATAATTGTTACTCTGAGATTTCTCTTGCTTCTCTTTCTTCTTTCGATTTCTTTCACCAATGCTTTGGTTCAATTAAAATATGGTCTCGTTCTTAGAAAACTGAAATAGGGCCCTAATTTCCCTTTGTAGTCAGTTTACCTACTAAAGTCAATCTTCTGATAGCACTGAGATTAATTTTATTTGTGTATGTGTATGCATGTTTTTATTCTCTTGGTTAAATATGTGGGAGTGGAATTGCTAGATTACATGATAAATGTATGTTTGGCTCTAGAAGAACCTGCTAGTTTTTATGCCCCCAGCAGCATTACAGAAGAGTTCCAGTTTGCTCTATATCCCAATGAACATGTGTTATTTTTAGTCTTACTAGTGTTTGGTGGTATATTATTGTGACATTAATTTGCATTTCCTTGAAGTGATGTTGCACATTATTTCACATGCTTATTAATCCTTTTCCAAGTTATTTTGTGATATTTCTATTCAAATCTCCTCTTTTGCTTTTCTTTTTTTAAGTAGGCTCCACATCCAGTGTGGAGCCCAACATGGGGCTGAGATTAAGACCTGAGCTGAGGGGCGCCTGGGTGGCTCAGTGGGTTAAAGCCTCTGCCTTCGGCTCGGGTCATGATCTGAGGGTCCTGGGATTGAGCCCCGCATCAGGCTTTCTGCTCAGTGGGAAGCCTGCTTCCTCCTCTCTCTGCCTGCCTCTCTGCCTGCTTGTGATCTCTGTCTGTCAAATAGATAAATAAAATCTTGAAAAAAAAAAAGACCTGAGCTGAGATCAAGAATTGGATGCTTAACTGACTGAGCTACCCAGGTACCCCAAATCTCTTCTTTTTATTAAAGAGTAATTTACCTACAGCATTGTAGTGGTCTGAGATATACAGTGCAGTGATTCACTATTTATATATATTACAAAATGATCATCTTGATAGGTCTAGTTATCATCTGAAACCAAAGTTGTTGCAATATTATTGACTGTTTTTCCTATGCTGTGTATTACATCCCTATGTCCTATTTATTTTGTAACCAGAAGGTTGTACCTTTACCTATTTCATCAACCATGCTCATACCCCACCCCCTGGCAATCATCAGTTTGTTATCTGTATCTACAAGTCTGTTTCTCTTCTGTTTGTATGTTTTTTAGTGAATATTTTTAAGTTTATTTTTTAAATTTAAATTCAATTAATTAACATATAATGTATTATTTGTTTCAGGGGTACAGGTCTATGATTCATCAGTCTTATATAATATGCAGTGTTCCTTACAACAATACCCTCCCCAATGTCCATCACCCAGTTACCCCATCCCTTCAACCCCCTTTAGACTTTACATGTAAGTAAAGTCATACGGTATTTGTCTTTCTCACTTCATTGAGTATGATATCCTCTAGGTTCATCTAGGTTGTTGGAAATTGCAAGATATCATTCTTCTTTGTGGCTGAATAATATCCCATTGTATATATATGCCACATCTTAGATTAATTCTTTTTACCAAAAAAATGTGAATGTTCCCAAATAATTGGCCTTTCACTATCATTCCAAAGCAACCTTTTAAATCTTTTTTACTTCTCATCAAAATGGACCCTCCAGATAAAACTACATGGACTATTTATTTACATTTCCACAAGACACAGAACTCTCTTACCCTCATTCTTGCTTTGCACAATTGCTCAGAAGGCATTTCCTCCATGTCCCATACAAACATATGCAGGTCTCACAGATACATACTTGTCATTTATGCTTCTTAAAACATATATCAAATATTACCTTTTCCAGGAGACCTCCTTGAGTCATCCTAGTTGAAATAACTCCTCTATTTCTAAGACATTTATTAAATACTACCTTGCCTTGAGAAACAGAACACAAGTGACTGCCTTTAAATATTATTGCAATTTTTAATCTATAATTGTATACTAATAATTTTATACTAATTTTATACATTACATGTTTCACTGAGAGGATGTTTTATGCTTAAGCTTCCTGCTTCCATGTGATGAATATGCCAGTGATAATTCAGACTACTAAAAAGCAATCATTGAACTAGGTACTAGGTCTCTGGCAACCTGTCTCAAGAAATAAGATTTGGTCCTTTACGGGGGCATCTGGGTGGCTCAGGTGGTTAAGCAACTGCCTTCAGCTCAGGTCATGATCCTGGAGTCCTGGGATTGAGTCCTGTATCGGGCTCCCTGCTCAGCAGGGAGTCTGCTTCTCCCTCTGACCTTTCCTCTCACGCTCTCTGTCTCACTCTCTCTCAAATAAATAAAAATTAAAAAAAAAAAAAAAAGATTTGGTCCTTTACAATACAATTCTTTCCCACTGGGTTTTAAGAGCTGAGTTCAAAGAACTTTTCTTGCTGACCTGTAGTATTGATTGATGGAAGCATAGAAGCTCTCTGTTCTTTGCTATAGTATCCTACCCTAAGGATGCTATTGGCAAACAGATGGCATACCAGTAGATTTGCCAAGAGTAGCAAGGGTTGTAATTGTAGCACCAGGGTGCTATTACATATTGTCTACATGAACTAAGTGTTCTTTTAATTGTGGTGGGAAATCAGATGGTTGGACTTTTTTTTTCTTCTTCTTTTGGTAATAACTATTCCCAAGTATACATTATATTACAGCTTATGTGCTTAAATGCTGACATTAATCAACAGTTTTCTTTTCCTGGAACGAAAACTATTCAGGAAGAATTGACTTTGCAGTACTGGGGTTATGGACCACATTAAGTCACGTTTGGTGACTTACTGTATCTTTAGTGTTGGGTGATTTTGTCATTATGGTATTTTACTTCCACTCATGGCTAGCTGAAAATGATGTTTTTATCAGTATTATTTTAAAATTAGGAAGATTTCTGAATAAATTATATATTTTACTAATCACTCCAAAAAAGTTAAAACTCATTAAAAATAAATGGCATGTCTTGTCAACAAATTAAAAGAATAAATTGTATTTCAACAATTAGAAATGTGTGTATTTTCTTTTTTCAAATAACTCTTTACTCTGAAATAGGATCAGACTTGAAAGTAGAAAAGAAGTATGAAATCCAGCCACTTTTGATAGGTATGTGAAATCCAGAATATTTTTCTCTGTAACATTTTAAGACTTGGCACTGCCCAGCTTGAATATGAGTTAACTGTGTAGTCATGTATAGCTTTTCTTTTATGGCTGTCAGGAGTGTAGTGCTGTCACCTGAATGATGTCAAGGTCAGACTGAAGACGTGCATATCTTGGTAAGGCTAGCTACACAGTAAAACCCTAATATTGGAAAACTCACTGTAAGTGGAATTTACAAAAGACCTGTCCAAGCAAATGTCAACGAAAGGAGGAAGGTTAAGGCAATAGCACATTTTCTTAAAAGATAAGTATTTGTGCCTGTTTGGAATTCAGGACCCTACTTTTTTAAAAAAAATTCTAAACAGGTCACAGTACCACCACCAAAAATAACATCCTCAAAAATCATTAAATTTATTAATTGAATGGAACTTTTAATTCCTTCTTTCCTTCCTTCCTTCCTTCCTTCCTTCCTTCCTTCTTTTCTTCCTTCCTTCCTTTCCATATAGGATATTTCATAGGGTGGAAAGGGTTAGCCAATGGTGGAGATGGGGGAATTGATAAGGCATCAAATTCTCCCCTCTGTTTTTTTGTTTTTTTGTTTTTTTGTTTTTCCCCCAACCCTTCCATTTACTCATTTAGATTCTCTTGATAACCTTTGGAGAACATATCAGGAAGAAAGCCTTAGGAAACCTAAAGTACACAAAAGTGCCCTCTCTCAAATACCTCCAAACATTGTGTTCAACAGAAAAGACCGGAAGATCAAGAGTTAGATTGAATATATCTGCATAGTGGAATTTTTATCTTTCTGTATTTGAGAAGTAAAATTTTCTCTGGAAGTATTAGTTTCTGTGTGAAGGAGAAAGTTTCAGAAAACAAATTGTGTAAGTCATCTAACATCCCACTAACTACTATCTTTCATGGTCTCCTTTTGTGCATGAGGTAGGACTGATGGACAATGACCACCGTGTATGCTTTTCTTCAGGGATGTTCACCAAGGACCTGTATTGAAGGGTTGTGTCTGTGGGAAGGGAGAGGAATATGTATTTACTAATCAGCAACTAATCAGTCTCCTTGCTCAGAACTGTGGATTTTTTTGCTGTTGTCATCATTTTGGTCTGTAATTTTTTATTTTATTTATTTTTTTAAAGATTTTATTTATTTATTTGACAGATAGAGATCACAAGTAGGCAGAGAGGCAGGTGGGGTGGGGGGAAGCAGGCTCCCTGTTGAGCAGAGAACCCTATGTGGGGCTCAATCCCAGGACCCCAGGATCATGACCTGATCTGAAGGCAGAGGCTTAACCCACTGAGCCACCCAGGCACCTTTATTTTATTTTTTTTAAGATTTTATTTATGGGGCACCTGCGTGGCTCAGTTGTTAAGTGTCTGCCTTTAGCTCAGGTCATGATCCTAGGATTCTGGGACCAAGCCCCACATCTCTGCTCAGCAGGAAGCCTGCTTCTCCCTCTCCCACTCCTCCTGCCTCTGCTCCCTCTCTCACTTTGTCTCTCTCTGTCAAATAAATAAACAAAATCTTTATTTTTTTAAAGATTTTGTTTATTTATTTGACAGAGAGAGAGAAAGAACAAGCTGGGAGCAACAGGCAGAGCAGGCAGAGGGAGAAGGGAGCCTGACCGAGGACTCGATCCCAGGACCCTGGGATCATGACCTGAAACGAGGCAGCTGCTTAACCAACCGAGCCACCCAGGCATCCTGGTCTGTAATTTTTAAAAATTTTTGGAAAAAAAAAAAAAAAAAAACCCTCATTTTCAATACCAAAGAATAGTTACAACAGGCAAACAAAAATAATATTTCATTAGATGTTTCCACTGGAAATAGTAAAAGATCCAGAACCTCCTTCCCATCTCTATCCTGTCCCTCCAATGCTGCTTTCCTTTGGTTCTTGCAGAGGCTCTGTTACATCAAGACAACTGCTGGGGCACCTGAGTGGTTCAGTTGTTTAAGCGTCTGACTCTTGATTTCGGCTCAGGTCATGATCTCAGGGTCGTGAGATCAAGTCCTCTGCCCAGCACGGAGACTGCTTAAGATTTCCTTTCTCCCTCACCCTCCACTCCTGTCCACACCCCCTCCCCCCACTCCCCCAACTCTCTTACACCCATGCACTCTCTCTAAAAAAATTAATAATAATAATAATAAACTGCTAACTCATATTCCTGATTAAGTGAGCAGTGTTAACCTTGGGAGCCCTCGGCCTGAGTCTGTTAAGACACTTAAAACATATTACCATAATGGCAAGGGGCAAAACAATGTAGGTATTAGGCAGATGTCATTTGGTAGCACATTTGAGATGGAATAAAAGATGACTGCAACATTCTAATCAATCCATATTGTTTGAGCATCCTGAAATTTACATTTAACACATTTAAAAAAGTATTTGATACTATCTTGCCTACAGAGACAATACAGATACTACCTTGCCTAAGTGTTGCTGATCTAGGCTGGGCCTTCCATATTATCTGTCCACTGAAAGTGTACTGTGCAATATCTTGAAGTTGTGCTCCCACACATTAAGTACCTATGATTTTTATCAAACAACACTGATATGGAAGAACCTAAAAAGAATATCAGACAACAAACAAAAATCCCGAGAACATCACCAGGCAACAATTAGAATGTTTCATGGGAGTTATTATCCTTTAAATGTCACTTTTATTTGAAGTTGGAGGGAATGGTACTTCAGCTCAATCTTATGGTAATCGTCAATCCAATCACTGCAAATAGCAATCTGATTTGTCCCACCTGAAGTCATTACACTTCCCTCCAACAGAAGTAATAGACCCACCTCTGCATAGTACTACTTATTTACTAATTTTCTCATGGCATATATAAAGATATTACTTTGTTGTACTTATTTTCATTAGATGGCATAGGCCATTTTTATTATTTTTCACTGTGAATAACTTTAAAATAAGTACATGTTAGCATTTGTTGGATGTAGTTGAATTGCACTAGACTGGCTTTTCTCATGCCAAAGTTGAGATATAAAGGTCAATAAAATCCACTTTGATTTTTAGGATGTCTAAGATACATGCTAATATTTTATCTTACACAATAGATATTTCCAAAGAGGATGTGTACATAGGTTTGCTAAGAAGTATTTTCACCTATTTTGATAAGAACACATGGTGATGGTGGCCATTGGAAAAATCTGAAACTGAAACAAGAGGACTGTCTACCCAGGTGTCTGCAGATGGCTAGCCAGTGTGCTTTACTACAATTAAAAGAAGACAGAAAGATGCGAGATTCCAAGTGGAAAAAAAAAAATAGCTTCTGTGGGAAACTGAATTGGGGCTGTTTAGCTGAGGGGTAGGAAAATTATGCCACAATCTAATAAGGGAAGTAGTTGCAGTCATCTGTGGGAATTTGTTAACCAGAACAGGCTGGGCAGAAGGAGAGGCTGAGGTATACTATCTAGTTTTGAGACCAAGTGAGGATAAAGTGGGATGTAAGAAGAACTGAAGCCAGTGGTTTCCAGAGGAGCTGCTACTGCTAATCAGTTGAATGTTATTAGAAAAATTATCTACTTTTCATAGGCTCAGTTCAACTTTTTGTAAAATATCAGGTTTATGTATCTGGTTTCTAAAATCACTTTTAGCTTTCAAATCATTTGAGTCTCTAACAAAGGAAAGATGTTTTCTACATCCTTTAAAATTTATTCTGAGAAATAGTGCAATCTCAGATAAGTCAATTAGTTGCGTTTCTGGGAGAAAAAAAATTTTTCTGGGGATTAATTTGCAAATTGTACTTTATAAGAAAATGAAAGTTATGCATCATAATGTGTTTCCCTTTTTACTTTAATTTCTAAGAAACTTAGAAATTAGATTAGATGTTAGAAATTTTATAGCAGCACGAAGCTTCCAATAACAGTAAGAATTACTCCCCAAGAACTTTCTTTAGCTCCTAGAGATAGGATTTTATATTTTAAATGTATATATTTTTCATTTTCTATTTTGTTTAGCTGTAAAACACCTTGATGTCTATTAAAATACATGAGTATAAATAAATAAATGAATAATTAGTATTTAATAACTGATTCTAGAAAAAGAATAGAAAAAATTGTCACATCTTTTAACATTGATTTCTACAACTTTTCTATATTTTGCCATTATTCATTGAGGTGCATTGTCTAATGTACTAATAAAGTTATGTTTTTGTAAAGGATCTTAAATCCACTATCTGACTCAAGACCATTTGTCTCCAAGATACCATGAGTAAAGTCAAAGCTCTAAATCTACAATGCCATGAATTACCTGATGGTAACTTCTTAGAAGTGTAGGGTTCAAAAGGTAAGATAAACAATCTTCAGATGGGCATTTTGCAAATCAAAGTCATCTTGAAAATGGGAAAATTTGGTATTTGCTATGGCCCAAGATCCCTGCAAGCAACCTTTCTTAGCACACTATATTATTCCCTACCTTATAGACCTATTTGGTTGTTTGGTTGAGAATTGAAGTTGACATGTACAAAAGGGACTGACAGTCCTTGTTGCTAGTTCTTATGCTGGACTTAAATCTCTTTTTTTTTTTTCCCCCTTAATTTGGCAATTTAGCTTACAATCTACAGAGATTCTACTCATTTAGTAACTATTCTTTTACTTGGAAATGGTTACCTTCATTGGCATATGTGTGACTTGGAGAAATTGTGTGCTAAGGAGATTATTTTGCTGCATTAGAATTTTTAATTGATTACCCACAGATTTCTTGTCAGAATTTTAGGTTAAGTTATTTTGAGTACCCTGATATTTATAAAACTATATTTCTGTGTCCATTTATCATTTTGACCGTTTTGTTAAATAATGCATAAAGTATTTTTGAAGCTAACTTTCTGAGAAAATATTTTTTAATAAAAATCATTTATTCCAGGTATTTTCATCTGAATGACATGTGTGTGTGTATATGTGTGTGTGTGTGTGTGTGTGTGTGTGTGTGTGTGTAGGCAACTGGATTTATTAAACACCTAATGATTGGCCTTACTGGGTATGGCACAGGAACTGATGTTATAATGCTAAAGATGTAAGACGAAATGAACATGGCCACATTAAGGACAAGGTCATATTAAATTCATCATTTCATATACTCAGAATGGCTTTTTTAATGGTAAAATTATAGAAATTACATAATTTTCACAAGTAAAACAGAAATACCAGGATCAGAAGCATTCTTCTCCAATCTCCAGTGATAAGGGAAGCCTATAGATCTAGGATTTTTTAACCTTAATAAGACTTTTAAAACTCAACTCACAAAAGGGCATTTGCCCTTAAAAATATCAGGTGACTTATTAACAAAAAGGTTTTAAAAAATCAGTAAAACTCATTGATTTAATAAATCAATCAAAAGGGTTGATCAGTAAATCCCCAAATGGGGTTCTTATCTTCTTATTTCTTATCTTTTAAATTTCAGTCTCACCTCCAAAAATGTAAAACCATCTAGAATGTGCTAATTGAAATTACTGGACAATCTGAAATGCCCCAATATATAAATTATACAAATATATACGTGTGTGTGTGTGTGTGTAATTCCTCTCCCCAAATAGAAGAGTGCCAGTGAAAATAAAACATTTTCTTTTCCATCCTGTTAATTTCAAGAACGTTCACTGGATTTTCATGTTTCTCAGATTTAAGGGAGATTTATGAAAAAGAAACGGAAGGTGCTCATTTTCAACACAGTTGATATTATTGATTAGCTGATAGTCAGTCCTGAGGCATTATTTTCATTGTGCAAAATAAGCATAAAAATACTACAAGCAATTAATTGCCTGCTTTTCGTATCATGCTTTGCAATGGCCTATCAGCCTTTTATTAATATTAATGAGGAGAATTAGCACGGAAGATCAGGGAGCCACGATAGCGCCGAGAACCTGTGAGGACCCTACGGCTCTCATGCTTTATTATTTTTTAATCAAAGTAGCTGACTTGAAGGCACAAAATTAAAGAACTGAGTCTTTTATGATTCCACAATGATTCAAATTAAAATGATCTATACTTGCATAATTCCCATGAACCATTTTGTGCTTGTTAAAAACAGTTAAAAATTGCATAAATTCATGATTTAAGGGCTATGGTTTTCTTTTCTTAATGAACAGTCCACTTTATGTGTTTCTCCCAACTCACACATGTGGACATAATAAAGCAAAAGAGGGTGGGCAGAGTGAGGAAGAGAGAATTTAAGCCTATGATTTACATTAAAAGAGAAATGTTAATTTGTTACTACTTCCAGCTCACTAGAAACTCTTGGCACTAATACACAGCATCACTGAATGCTCTTGAAAAACCTGTGTAAAAGAGAAGGGCTGGAAAAGCGCATTTTTTTTTAGAAAGAGGCATAGGAGCTATGCCATTGAAGACAATGGTTCCAAATTCATTCTACTTAGAAACTTAGGGCCCAATCGAGAAGTTTGAGTGCAACTATAAAAATTATTCTTTTCCTTTCAACAACCAAAAATTAAAGTCTCTAAAGAATTTATAGATTGTTTAAAATATTAAGGTTCCCAGTACAATTCTGTGTTAAAATTACCATGCTGTACATAAGTTTCAAGACAATTGATTTACATTAGACAAATAATAAAACTGGAAACAAGAAAGCCATTGATTCTTTAAAAGTCATCATAGCCATGTAGATATGTGAATATGAACACTATGAAATACTACATATTCATTTTATAAGCCTATAGGCCCAATCTCTATTAATGGAATTCAGAATTCAAAAACAATCATGAGCAATCTCTTTTACAAGAGACTGAAACAATATGAAATATAATAATAATGAAACAAATAACAAATTTCAAGGAGATAGATTTCTCATATTGGTAAAAAGTCAGGAGTCAGGGTTAAGTTAAGAGTCACCAAAAAGAAGTTTCTATGCATCCAGAGTAGACAAGGAGATTTGCAGTAGATGAAGGAGAGCTCTAGGACATAAGGTGTTTTGGAAATGGCAGGAGAAAAGTATCAAAGTAATCTGAAAGAAAACCTTCCTGAGAAGTATTTCTCAAAATGTGGTCTGGGACCACATTTACCACTGTCAACATAAGAGCTTAAACAAAAGAACAAAAAGATATAGATTCTTGGACACCCACTTCAGACCTATGAACTGTTTTTTTGGTTTTTTTTTAACCTTTGCATTCTAAATGATTTTTAGATGGGAAATCAGGATGATGTTTTTCACTTTTTTTTACAGTAATTGTGGTTTTTTTTTGTTTTGTTTTACTACTTCAATGTAGTCATAAGAGGAATCCTTATCTATCTCAAAAAGAAAAATAAAATTAGAGTTGTTCTATTAAAAGTAGAGGGTAAGGGGATTGATCTCCTCAATCTTGTCCTCCTCAAACAGCTGTACCCCCAAAGCCCTGAGAAACTTCCCAGGAGCCCCTTACCTCTCAGATTTTCCTCCTCCTCCTTGAGACTCTTCCAATCTTCTTTACCTTTCAGTAGTAGTCCAAAGAGAGCATAGCTGCAAGGCCTGATTGATCTTGACTTGGTTTTATATCATTATTTGCACCAGCATCATAGATGCCATTCAGAATATTCTTGGGTGGAAGATCGGTATGTGGATGCTATATTGGCAAGGAGATTTGTGTTATGCAAGACACATGGATGTTAGATAGATGTCTCCAAGGATAAACTATATTCTCATCTGGAGTTCCTTCTCTTCCTTCTGTCAAAATTACATCTGCTTTACCACAGGCTCATTTCCTCTTGGTGAATTCTATACAAAATAAAACTTGATTTTGACATTTTACATTTATTTAAGAAACATTAAAGATATGTACATTATCTTATCTTGTGAGAACAAAGCTTATGGTGAATTATATCCAACAAGAAATTCCTGTCCTAACTGGAATCCCTTTTCAATCCTTCTTCAACCAACATGCTCCAGAAATTCATTCTATCTTTTCTTGTTTCAAATGTCTGCACCCATTTCCTGGTTTAGATCACTCTTCAGTGGTGCTGATTAGTAAGATATAATATGTCTAATTCTGCAGTCCTTGTCCATTAATATTATAACTGAAACTTAAAGCAAACAACAAAAGAGAAGGATTTTACTACTCATAGGAAAAAAAATGTTTATAACTGTGTGTAAATGAATTTGTGTGAGTGGTAGTGAATGATATATAGACCAAGGACAGCTACTGGGAATGGACAGTAGATACCAAACTGTCCAGAGTTGACACCATGATATAGAAGGAATTTGTATTTGTAAAAGCTTAACACAGTTTCTAGTTCATGGCATATGCTCAACAATCATCACCTGTTATTATTGCCCTTTATTATTACAGCTGGCGCTTTCATTGTGAATTCTACCTTCTAAATTAGCCCATACTTGTCATTGCCTTCAAATCTATAGACTGATGTCCACCACCCACAGAATTATTGTGGCCAGTGGACTTCTCTCTAATACTGTCTACCTGTTCCCCCCAGGTGAGTTTTACACGTATCAAGACTAATTTGTGTTGGTTGCCAAAAGTGTTTATGTCATCAGTAATTTATTAGTTTATTTAAAGGTTTTATAAAATGTGTTTGAAAAATAACTGATTAGAATCTTTAGAAGGACTGGACCAAGAATAGAGAACAAAAAATTTTAGAAGCAACAGAACATGTTTTAAATATATATATTCAAAATAGATTTCCAGCTCAATCTATCTTTTGTGATTAACTAATGAACACTATGATGAGACAACTCCCATTATATTATTATCATCATGAGGGCACTGAAAACCTGGATGAAGTAACATCACAATAGAACAGGGAACTAGATAGAAGATTAGAAGCAAATGCAAATTTGTGTGCATGGCCACCCTGAGTTTGCAAAACTCAGTTTAAGAAAAATAAAGTTTTATTTTAATTATCCTCAAAGGTATCATTGTTATTTTCCTTAGATACTTTTCTCATAGTTCATTGGTCTTAATAGTCACATTGCAAAAAAAAAAAAAAAAAAAAAAATTAAGCTTTTTTGTTAATAACATAGCAGGCAAAGATTTAAAAATAGTTTCCTTGTTACACTTTTTCTTTTTTAAACCTAGGAAAATGTATTGTATTATGTTGTGTTGCATTGTATCGCATTGTATGATATTGTATTGTCACCTATCCTATTGGATTCTCTTACTCACGATTCCCACCTAAAGTTACAAATAAACATGCTTCAGGGGGCACCTGGGTGGCTCAGTGGGTTAAAGCCTCTGCCTTCGGCTCAGGTCATGATCCCAGGGTGCTGGGATCGAGCCCCTTATTGGGCTCTCTGCTCCGTGGGGAGCCTGCTTCCTCCTCTCTCTCTGCCTGCCTCTCTTCCTACTTGTGATCTCTGTCAAATAAATAAATCTTTAAAAAAAAAAAAAAACATGCTTCAGGACTGATTCTGAGATGGGAATAATCATTTTGAGGATATGGTAGGTGAATTGGAAAGGTGAAAGAACCCCCAGCCAATCTCATGTATAAAACTGCAATGTGTTGTCATCACACTTAAGATTTAAAACCATCTACAATTTAATTGGAGGTGAAAAATTGCAATGGGTATTCATGGACCTTCCCTTGCAGGGAGAGTTTGGTATATTCCCATCCACTCACAAGGTGCTGGGTAATCTATAAAGACTGAGGAGTCTGCTCAGACTCGGCCAACTACCTAAAGCATCTGAGGGATGACAATAAAAATAAACTTCATGATAAACACACAGGGCCTAGCTTAATTTTTCAAACTGTATTTTGCATTTTGATGAGGAAAAAAAAATCTGAAACTGAGGGCAAAGCAGAGAGAGCAATGGTGGTGTGCATGCTACATTTTTCATCTTAAACAGCATGATTTACTTTAACCATTTCTGAAGTAACAAATCTTGTAACTGAAATTCATGCTTGGAATGCCTTACAGGGTTGCAAAGGCAAGCTGATTTTTTATCTTAAAAAGGATATTTTGGTTAATTTGGTCTTGATAGGGCATGGAGGAAAGGTAGGATATCAGGTATGGATAAAATACACTCACTTCTCTATTTCAAGTTCCAGACTTGAATTTCATTGTATGTTCAAGAATCTCACATGTATTTTTCACATGCTTTGAAGTATTCTCTTGGGTGGCATAGGTTTTTTCTTTTGCTCATTGTTTATAGCAACGACTTTTTAGTGTTTAAGTAACAAGTTATATTCTGGGAAATACTACGCCAAAATCAGAATCTCATTTCCACCATCTCTACCAATTACTCGTGGTGATGATGATTATCATTATTAAAATAATAGTTAATAAGATGTGAATAAAAACCACCTAAACTCCTGCCACTCTAGAATTTATCATGAACATTTTCACAATCCTTTTACAAATCCTCATAAACCTCATAAATGGGATATCATATATACTATTATTATATGTATTAGTTGGCTTTATTTTTTTTGCTTACCTTCACAGAAATTATCTTCATCTGTTGGATGGTCATTATTAACTGTTATATGTTCTCCACATAACTGGTATATGTGCACTTATGTATGCAGATATATTAACATGTACACATATACAGAATTTTTTCTTTATTATTGTTTATTCTATCAAAATGGAATCTCCTACTTGCATCTTTCTTTTCTTAATAATAAAATGTAAAATCTTCTCTCAAGTCAAGAAGTTGAAATCTAATTCATTTAAGTGACTGAATAATATTCCTTGGAAAGGATTTTCCACAATTTATTAAATCTTCTTGTCTTTTATAACCTTCACTTTGTTGGCAAAGCATTGTCCCTAATGGAACTTTTTATTTTTAGGAAATAGATTTCCAGGAATTAATATCTGCATTGAAGAATACCTGTATATTAATTTTAAGAAATGCTACAAGGTTGCATTTCTTGTCCTAGTTTTCTCCATAGCACTTATTACCATCCTATGTCTTCTGTCCTTATTGATTTTTTTTTCCTCCCACTGAAAGAAACAATTCTATGAGAAGTAAGGTTGTGTCCCTTGTTCATTGCTGTATTACCAGTGCCTGGTACATCTGAAGTATACAATTAGCATCTGTTGAATGAATAAATAGTTATTTTAGAACTGCAAAAACCATGATGATTAAATACCATTTTTAATGGAGGGCCTCTCCTTTTTATTTCTGATTTAATGATTTTCCATTTAAAATAACATTTAAATCATATGATTAAAAACTCTATAAAAACCAGCATACTACACCAGTGAGAATGGCTCAAATTAACAAGTCAGGAAATGACAGGTGTTGGCAAGGATGTGGAGAAAGGGGAACCCTCCTACAGTGTTCATGGGAATGCAGGCTGGTGCGACCACTTTGGAAAACAGTATAGAGGGTCCTCAAAAAGTTGAAAATAAAGCCACCCTATGACCCAGCAATCGTACTACTGGGTTTTTACCCTAAAGATACAAATGTAGTGATCTGAAGGGGCACATGCACCCCAATGTTTTAGCAGCAAGGTCCACAATAGCCAAACTATGGAAAGAATCTTGCTGTCTATCAACAGACGAATGGACAAAGAAGATGTGGTAGAGCTATACAAGGGAATACTATACAGCCATCAAAAATGAAATCTTGGCATTTGCAACGATGTGGATGGAACTAGAGGGTATTATGCTAAGTGAAAGAAGTCAATCAGAGAAAGACAGTTATCATATGATTTCACTGATATGAGGAATTTGAGACAGAGGATCATAGGGGAAGGGAGGGAAACATGAAACAAGATGAAACCGATGGATGGAGATGGAGACAAACCATAAGAGACTCTTAATCTTGGGAAACAAACTGTGGGTTGCTTGAGTGGAGGGGTGTGGGAGGGATGGGGCAGCAGGGTGATGGACCCTGGGGAGGGTATGTGGCATGGTGAGTGCTGTGAATTGTGTAAGACTGATGAATCACAGACCTGTACCCCTGAAGCAAATAATAGATTATATGTTAATTTTTTTAAAAAGCATACTTTTCTTACGTTCTTCTTTGCTTAGAGATTTTTGTTGTTGTCGATATAATGAGCAATGATGGATATCATGGAAGAACTTTTAAGCATTAACTAATTAATTATATTTTTTCTCTTTGAGTTTTTAAAATATTGCATATTTCCTAGTACTGAATAATCTTTGTGCTCCTGGAAGAAATATCATTGAAACATAGTATTTTTCTATACTATAGGATTATATTTCTGAATAACTTATGAAGAATAATAAGTTATTCTTATTATAACTTATTTATGTTATAAATCCTATTATATAAGAATTAATAATTTTTATATATAAGTTATAAATTATTATTTTTATTGTAACTATTCTTATATAACTTAATTTAAAGTTAATTAAGATTATAATTAAGATTATTCTATAGGCTTTTGTTTGTTTGATTTGGGGTTTCATTTTTGTTATATTTTTAGATTAGAAATATACTGCCTTAATAAAATGACTTGACAAGCTATCCATCTTTTTATAACACCTAGGATATTTTAGGTATTGTTGGAATCATATTTTCATTAACACCTCATAGAATTCACAGTAAAACCACCTGGCCTTTGGCTGTATTAATGGTAGATCTTAAATCAGCATTCCAGTCTCAGCTAAGGTAACTGTTCTATTTAAGTTACCTATTTCTCTGAAGTTAATTTTGCTTTTTTTTTTTTGTTTCTATAAAATTGTTGACATTTCAAAAGTTTTCAAAGTTATTGCCATAGAATTGTATGTATCTCATTTCATAACTTTGGTTTTATATCCTTTCACATTCCAAATTACATTATGTTTGACAATTTCGTTTTTCTCTTTTTTCACAAAGAAGGCTAAGGAGTGGTTATCTATTGAATTGCTCTTTTCAAATACGTACATTTAAATTTATACACCTTACAGACCTATGTGTATATGTGCATAAATTTATGATTCTAAGTAAAACTTTTAATATCTAAAAATCAGTTCCCGAAGCCTAACCTGTGTTTTGAACACTGGATTTCTATATGTCCCTATGTATAGAGCCTATAGAAAAAACAAGAAGTATGGGCCATTAGAAGTTCAAAGGTAATATTAAATGAGAGTCTATTTAGTGTGGACAGAGCTGATGTTCATTCTTTTTTTTTTTTTTAAGATTTTATTTATTTATTTGACAGAGAGAGAAAAAGGGAGAGCACAAGCAGGGGGAGCAGCAGTCAGAGGGAGAAGCAGACTCCCCACAGAGCAGGGAGCCAGACATAGGGCTCCATCTCAGGACCCTGGGATCATAACCTGAGCCAAAGGCAGATTCTTTTTTTTTTTTTTTTTTTTTTTAATTTTTTTATTTTAATAAACCTATAATGTATTTTTATCCCCAGGGGTACAGGTCTGTGAATCGTCTGGTTTACACATTTCACAGCACTCATCATAGCACATACCCTCCCCAATGTCCATTTCCCCACCACCCTCTCCCATCCCCCTTCCCCCCCGCAACCCTCAGTCTGTTTCTTGAGATTGAGTCTTTTATGGTTTGTCTCCCTCCCAATCCCATCTTTTCATTTTTTCTTTTCCTACCTCCCCCCAAACCCCCCCACCTTGCATCTCCACTTCCTCATATCAAAGAGATCATATGATAGTTATATTTCTCCGATTGACTTATTTCGCTAAGCATGATACCCTCTAGTTCCATCCACGTCGTCGCAAATGGCAAGATTTCATGTCTTTTGATGGCTGCATAGTATTCCATTGTGTATATATACCACTTCTTCTTTATCCATTCATCTGTTGATGGACATCTAGGCGCTTTCCACAGTTTGGCTATTGTGGACATTGCTGCTATAAACATTCGGGTGCACGTGCCCCTTCGGAGCACCACGTTTGTATCTTTAGGATATATACCCAGGAGTGCAATTGCTGGGTCGTAGGGTAGCTCTATTTTCAGTTTTTTGAGGAACCTCCACACTGTTTTCCAGAGTGGTTGCACCAGCTTGCATTCCCACCAACAGTGTAGGAGGGTTCCCCTCTCTCCGCATCCTCGCCAGCATCTGTCATTTCTTGACTTGTTAATTTTAGCCATTCTGACTGGTGTGAGGTGGTATCTCATTGTGGTTTTGATTTGTATTTCCCTGATGCCGAGTGATGTGGAGCATTTTTTCATGTGTCTGTTGGCCATCTGGATGTCTTCCTTGCAGAAATGTCTGTTCATGTCCTCTGCCCATTTCTTGACTGGATTATTTGTTCTTTGGGTATTGAGTTTGATAAGCTCTTTATAGATTTTGGATACGAGCCCTTTATCTGATAGGTCGTTTGCAAATATCTTCTCCCATTCTGTCAGTTGTCTTTTGGTTTTGTTAACTGTTTCCTTTGCTGTGCAAAAGCTTTTGATCTTGATGAAATCCCAATAGTTCATTTTTGCCCTTGCTTCTGTTGCCTTTGGCGATGTTCCTAGGAAGAAGTTGCTGCGGTTGAGGTCAAAGAGGTTGCTGCCTGCATTGTCCTCAAGGATTTTGATAGATTCCTTTCGCACATTGAGGTCCTTCATCCACTTTGAGTCTATTTTCGTGTGTGGTGTAAGGAAATAGTCCAATTTCATTTTTCTGCATGTGGCTGTCCAATTTTCCCAGCACCATTTGTTGAAGAGGCTGTCTTTTTTTCATTGGATATTCTTTCCTGCTTTGTCGAAGATTAGTTGACCATAGAGTTGAGGGTCTATTTCTGGGCTCTCTATTCTGTTCCATTGGTCTATATGTCTGTTTTTGTGCCAGTACCATACTGTCTTGATGATGACAGCTTTGTAATAGAGCTTGAAGTCTGGAATTGTGATACCACCAACTTTGGCTTTCTTTTTCAATATTCCTTTGGCTATTCGAGGTCTTTTCTGGTTCCAAAGGCAGATTCTTAAACAACTGAGCCACCCAGGTGCCCTACCAATGTTCATTCTTGTTTAAAGTACTTTAAAATCGCTTGGCCAGCATTTACATTAAGGCAAGGGAAACATGTCCTATACAGTATTATCCTTTGTATATCCCAGACAAATTAATTTATTTTAAAACTCAACTTTATGATTCTTCACTGCCAAGAATGCTAAAAAAGGTGGTGCATGAGTGACATACATTCACCTAAAGCTTGGTAAAAACACTATAGGTGTTTTCACTGTACATAATCTCAAGGAAAATATCATGCTTCTATATACCCAGATAAGTGCAGAAGTAACACCACACATCTCCAAAAAATTATCATCTCATTGGAAGTGTGAACCTGGATGTGATGGCTCCCAAGGTCATTGTGTCAACAACTTTAAGTGACAGGATTTACTAAACTTAATACAGTAAATTACTTCCTATCTAGTTTTAATTTTGTCAAGAGATGAGTATATATGTCAAACGATGTATAGGGTTTATTCTAGAGTGGAAAAAGCAGCATTTAATTGACAGATAAAAGGTTATAGAAAAGGTAATTTCATTTTCCATCAGTAGAAGTAAGGTTTTATTGTTGAGAATTAAATTAACAGCACATGAAATTGGCTTTTCCTGAGTTCATATTTTTTGAGAAAAAAAAAAAAAAGAGGGGAGCACCCCCTAACCAAAGTAGCGCTATAAAGCTCCCACCAATGAACACAGTGATTGGATTTGCTTTATTTATTAAAAGGGGAAAACAATAAAAGTCCCATAATTCTATGTGTTTGTAGGTTTTTTTTTTTTTTTCTTAGGGTCTGGTTATTTTCTACTTCTGTAATACTAGGAGGTTCTGCCTGTGAATGCAGCCTGACTTCTTTCCACTACTCATCACTTCAACAGTTTTCTGTAAGCTTTGCCCCTTCTTTCAGTTGAAATATGTTGCTTAGTCTATGCTATGGTTTTCTAAACAGGTGATTTATTTACATCTTACTTAGAAAGGAAACTCTTTGGTCCTGCAAAGATACATGAGAATATCAATGTGTGAGTATTTCCATATAATGATAGCCACCGTAATCCATGAGGAGCACCATACTTCAAAAATGTGAAAATATATTTTGAAAAGCACTGTTTTTTTTGTGTATTCTACAAAATTTGTATGTGTACACACACACACACACACAAATATATATATATATACACATTATATATGTACTATATACTATATATATCTGAATATGTATATTCTGAATACATATTTATAAATATTAAAATTTATGTATGTATATATGTATGTAATTGGTTCATGTGATTATGGTGCCTAAGAATTCTCAGTATCTATAGTCAGCAAACTGAAAACCCTGGAAAGTCAATGGTGTAGCCCAGTCCAAATGCAGGTGAAGAATGATGTCCCAGCAACATCATTCAGGCAGAAGTTCCCTCCCTACTCAATCTTTTTGTTATTTTAGGGACCTGAATTAATTGGATGAGGGCCACCCATATGAGGGAGGGCAATCTGCTTTACTCCATCTACCAGTTGAAAAGTTAATCTGATCCAAAAACACCTTCACAGACACAACCAAAATAATGTTTGACCAAATATCTGGTCACCCTATTGCCCAATCAAGGTAACACATAAAATTAACTATCACAAGCTCCATACCTAGTAACATCATAATCAAAGTGTTAAAAGACAAAGTGTCAAAAACCAAATATAAAGAATTTTGAAAACAGCAAGAGAAAAGTGAAAGAAATTCTCAAGAAAATTACCAACTATTTTTTCATCAAAAATCATGGAGATCAAAATGCAGTGGGAGGACAAAAAGTGCTTAAAGACTTATTCAAAGTGCTGAAAAAAGAATTGTGTGTCATATAAAATAAAAACAATGTATGGCTGCAAACATACATTGTCTACTAAAAAAGTCCATCCTTCACCTTTCTGATGGCATTAGGCAAAAGCTAAGCAAACTCCAAGCTATTTATAAGGGAAATGGAGGATTTCCATCTAGAAATACATATTACTCATCTTTACACATCATAAAGCCAACAACATATTCATTTTATTGCAATATATCCATTTGCTTTTACCATACTAGATCTTTATAGAGCAAATAATTTAGACCTAGAATTGCACTGTCTTTATTTGCTTAAGCTAGATCATGAAGGCAAGTAAACTCTTCTTCAGCTTTATTCTATAATCTTATTTTGGTTAAATAGTACTAAAGCTGAGTCTTAGACTTTTTAAAAAATTCATGAAGAGTTACTTTATACTGTGTTAATTGAATTTTTTTCAATTATGATTTCTTTTCCTCTTTGATTTAGCATAGTGATTCTTACATGCACATCAGTTACAAAGTTACCCATACCCCCCAACCCCAGCCCTTAGCCCAGTTCTCATCTTTAAAGTTAGATCAGAAGGAGAATGGATATTCTTCAGGATGCAACCTCAAATTTACACAGATCATCAAAGCATCTTATTGTCTTGTATTTTACCCATTAACTCATCAAACTCACTTTTAATCTATTCACATTTTCTGAATAGGAATTTAGCATTGTGCTTCATTATGCTAAGAGAAATATTATTTAATGTGTAAAAACTCTCATCTTTCAGAGTCAGTGTCTGTTCTTAGATTTGTTATTCCACAGTGAATTGATCCTTCTAGTCTGCACATTTTCCCTATAGGCATTATATCCACATTCATTCCCTTCCAATAACTAGGTTCAGGTACTAACATAAAATAAGAGCTGTGAGTCTATCTTTATGGAAGCTATAGTCTAATTAGGGAGAAAACAAACAGTAAACTCAGACAAGTGAGTGTTGATAAGCACTAAGAAGGAAAACAACAAAATTCTGTTGAGGCATAGTAATAAGGAACCCACTTACTACTGAGTAAAAGGAAAGGTCATCTAGAGATAAAAATGAGCTGAGATTTTAAGGATAAGATAGATCCAATTAGGCAAGCAGTGAAGGATGCTAGGATTGGCTAGCATGACATAAGACTCAATGTTTACTAGTATAAGCTTCAACCATCTCTATGTTATTTTAAAGTCCAGACTACATGCTGATTTGCTTTAGAACTTAAAGATCAGGATCTCACTATTGGACCTATCATTGGCAGGAAACTGGGTTCTCTGGTGCCAGTGAGGAAGTGAGAAGGGACATCTTTAACATTCTCTTTAAGAAAATGAGTCTTCAGAAATACAAATTAAAACCACAATGAGATAACCACTTCACACCAGTGAGAATGGCTCAAATTAACAAGTCAGGAAATGACTGGTGTTGGCAAGGATGTGGAGAAAGGGGAACCCTCCTACAGTGTTCATGGGAATGCAGGCGGGTGCGACCACTTTGGAAAACAGTATAGAGGGTCCTCAAAAAGTTGAAAATAAAGCCACCCTATGACCCAGCAATCGCACTACTGGGTTTTTACCCTAAAGATACAAATGTAGTGATCTGAAGGGGCACATGCACCCCAATGTTTTAGCAGCAAGGTCCACAATAGCCAAACTATGGAAAGAATCTTGCTGTCTATCAACAGACGAATGGACAAAGAAGATGTGGTAGAGCTATACAAGGGAATACTATACAGCCATCAAAAATGAAATCTTGGCATTTGCAACGATGTGGATGGAACTAGAGGGTATTACGTTAAGTGAAAGAAGTCAATCAGAGAAAGACAGTTATCATATGATTTCACTGAATTTGAGACAGAGGATCATAGGGGAAGGGAGGGAAACATGAAACAAGATGAAACCGATGGATGGAGATGGAGACTAACCATAAGAGACTCTTAATCTTGGGAAACAAACTGTGGGTTGCTTGAGTGGAGGAGTGTGGGAGGGATGGGGCAGCTGGGTGATGGACCCTGGGGAGGGTATGTGGCATGGTGAGTGCTGTGAATTGTGTAAGACTGATGAATCACAGACCTGTACCCTTGTAACAAATAATACATTTTATGTTAATAAAATACCCTTACCTTTTGTTTAAAAAGAAAGAAAGAAAAGAAAAGAAAAGAAAAGAAAAGAAAAGAAAAGAAAAGAAAATGAGTCTTCAAGTGAAATATAGATATCCCAAGACTCTACAAAGATTTCAAAGGTATTCTGTCAATGTTTCCAAAGAAAAGATCTGAAATTTGTTAGGAAGTCACTATTAACCAATTATTTACCTGTGGTTTTTTTTTGTTTTGTTTTTTGTTTTTGTTTTTTCCCAGTTAGTGGGCATTTTTAGAAAATAACATTTTTTCTCCCTAACTATAAGTTGATGGGGTATTTTCTTTGTGCCAATAAATTGTATATTTTTTTTGAAAGGTTAACAGAAGTGATTTAAGGCCCAAAGTTTTCAGTTCTCCCATGAGAATAAATTGAGGTAATTTTTATTTCACTTTTGTATCCGAAGATATGAGATTTAGATACTTGTATGCTGAAGAAACCAGGTGCAAGGTCCAAATTTACAGTTCCTCCTAAAGCCACACAAATTTGAAAAATATTACTATAAAATTACTTTTTTAATACATATTTGCTTATCTTTGGAACAGTAAAAATGGGTTAAAAAGGGAGTTACAAGTTCCAAAGCTAAAATATCTGAAAAGCTACATTAAAATGAGATACAATTTATCCCCTAACAGTCAAATTTTTTTTAGTAATGATAGAACAATAAGTCCAAAGAAAAAGACAACTTTCATACATTGGTAGTAAGAAGCTAAATTGGCACATCTTTTCAGGGGAGAAACTTGGCAATAATTAAATTTAAAATGGCTATGCTCTTTGATGCATAATCATATTTTTAAGAACTTATTCTTAGGACATTGTAGGTATTGATGAAAAACTGTGGGCAAGGATATTCATAAATATGTGTTTTATCATCTCATAAACTTGGTAATGAAAGAATCTTGCTGTCTATCAACAGATGAATGGACAAATGGTAATGAATCATACCCAAATTAGAAACTGCTTAAATGCTTAAATGCTTATGGTATATTCATAAAATATGCTTAATATGCATTTTTTATGCTTAATAAGCATAAAAAATGCTTAAATGCTTATGGTATATTCATAAAATATTATGCAACTGTTACAATAATATCATAAAAGATGTTTTTTTTGTTGAAAATATTTATAACATCTGTTGAGAGAAAATTGGTTCATAAATTATGAATAAGATGGATTTAGGGGGTTCTAATTAAAGGTAAGACATAGGAGGATCCTAAACTTACCTCCTCCAATAACAAACTGAATATATAGCTATCTTTGAAAGAATTACCTCTGAAAGCAACCCTGAGGATAGTAACTCCTACACAGTGGGCAAATAAGAAGAACACAAACAAACACAAACCAACAAAAAAACAAAACAAAAACACATCAAAATGAGTAAGAAAGTCTGAGACACAATCCTACCATAGACCCTAACCCCAGCAGGGTGATCCACAAGGAGGAGGAAAAACAAATCCCAGCCTCTCCCTGAGGGGCAATGGTTTTAAGCCTTACATCTGACACTCCATCGTTTAAAACCCACATCTAAGAGATGGGACCCCAAAACATCCAGCTTTGAAAGCCAAAGAAACGTTGGAGACCAGGAGACCAGGAAACCAGGAGACCCACCAGGCATTACTGAATTTAAAAACAATTATTAAAGTGCTCATGTGGACTCACTGTGGCTGCCCCCCAGGGCACAGCACAGAGGAAGATGAAACTTACCCAGTCTTTCTGTGAAAAAGCTTTAGCCTGAGGGGCAAGGATCTCATTTAACACACATCTGGGGCCAAATGAAATATTCTCCAGAGATTGCAGAGATCAGTCTAAGCCATCTTTGCACTCTCCCTCTACCTTACTCTGAGTTCCCAGTATCTCCCAGAATGAAACTTGTGCACACATCTGGGGCCCTGGTTTTTGCAACTGCCTCTCAGGGGACACCCCTTAATCTCCTGGTTCTGATAGCCAACTAGCCTGTTTATGAGTCCAGAGGACTGTAAAAATTGGGGTTAAAAATGGTTCTTAATTAGCTACTCCCCATTACACTGGGGCACTGTGCAAAGGTAGCAGACAGAAACACTTAGTCTCTTCATAAAAGAAGGTTATCAGCTTATTTTCATAGTTGTGATCTGAGGGGAAGGTTTCTAACTGAAAACACATTTAGGAGCTGATTCCAATATTCTCCAGAGACTGGGGAGGCTGGTGAGAGCCATCTTTATGCCCTCTGTCTGCCCCACCCTAGTGTCTCTGAGAAGGGAACTTGCACATACATTTGACTAATTTTTATGGCTATCACCTAAAGGACATTCCTTAGCCTGACTCTGATGGCCAGTGGATTTGTATTCACAAGTTCAGCAGGATGATCCAAGCAAAGAAACAGTTCTTAATTGTCAATCACCCCAGGGCGAGTGCAGTGGGAGTAGACAAAAATGCCGGTCTCCCAGTCTTCTCCTAGAAGAGGTGTATTTGCAAACTTAATTACTTTTTTATATCTGTATACCATAAAAGTTGATGCCTGACATTCTGCCTTCCACTCAGCCTGAATCTGGGTGCTGAAGAAGATAATGCTCATTAGAGTGTTGACAAGTCTTGGCACATCCTTTACTGCTGGGGGCTAGTACGAACAAAGTAGGTTTCTTGGAAAATCACACAGGTTTGAGAGACAACCAAGAACTAAGGTAGGGTTAAAGTAAGTTTCATTTCTTACATGAGGCCTCTTCTTCAAAACTGGGAAATGTGGCTGTTTTATCCAATGAATAGAAACCACCAAGAGTGTCAAGGGAAATAAAGTAGCATAGGAATAATATTCCAAATGAAAGAACAAGATAAAGTCTGAGAAGAAAAAGGTCTTAATGAAATGGAGATAAGTGATTTACCTGATAAGTGTTCAAAATAATGACCAAAAAGATGCTTACCAAGCTCAGAAGAACAATACATGAACAAAGTTAGAATTTCAAGAGACAGAAAATGCCAAAAAGTACCAAATAGAAATCACAGAAGTGAAGAATACAATAACAGAACTGAAAACCTAACAGAAGGGTTTAACAATAGACTAGATAAGGCAGAATATAAAATCAACAAGTAGAACACAGAAAAGTGAGATTTCTCCAGTCAGAGAAGAAAAAAAAAAAAAAAAGAATAAAAACAAGATAGCTTAAGGTACTTGTAGGACATCAAGTGGGCCAATATTCTCATGATTGGGATTCCATAAGGTACACAGAAAGAGAAAGGGGCACCAAATTTATTTGAAGAATTAACAGCTGAAAAATTCCCAGATCTGTGGAAAGAAACAACTGTTCAGTTTCAGAAAACACAGAGTTACACAAAAGATGAACCCAAAGAGATTCCCACCAAGACACATTACAATTAAATTGTAAAAATTTTAAGATGAAAAAAATCTTGAGAGTAGCAAGAGCAAAACTACTTGCTACATATAAGGGAAAACCCATAAGGCTATCAGCATATTTTTCAGCAGAAATTTTGTAGGCCAGAAGAAAGTGACACAATATATTCAAAGTGCTGAAAGAAAAAAAAAAAAAAAAGTCAACAAAGAATACTCCACCTGGCAAAGTTGTCATTCAGAGTTGGAGAGATAAAAAATTCTCCAGACAAGCAAGATCTTAGGAGTTCATCACCATTCAACCAGCCAAAACAAAACAAAACAAAACAAAACAAAATTAAAAAAGTTAAAGAGATTTCTTTAGGCTGAAACAAAAGGGCACAAATTAGTAATAAAACATATGAAATTATTTGTAACTCTGGTAAAGATGAATATATAATAAAATTCAGAATTATCTAATGTTGTAAAGGTGGTGATTAATTACAAAGCTAGTATGGCAATTAAAAGACAAAAGTATAACTATAAATAAAATAGTTTGTTAATGGATATATAAGACAAAAAAATGAATTGTGAACTAAAAACATAAAACCTGTAAGGGAGCATAATGCAGATATTTAGAATGCATTCAAAATTAAGTTATCAATTTAATATAGACTCATAAATACTTTTATGTGAGCTCATGGTACCCATGAAGCAAAAACCTATAGTAGATACACAAAAGATAAAAAGAAAAGAATCTAAGCATACCACTATAGAAAATCATCTACTTAGAAAAAGAAAACAATAAGAGAAGAAAGGAACAAAGGATGGCAAAATATCCAGAAAACAATTAACAGAATATCAATAAGTCCATACCTAGCAATAATTAATCTAAACAGACTAAATTCTCCATTCAAAAAATATAGAGTGGCTAAATGAGGAAAGAAAGAAAGGAAGAAAGAAAGAAAGACGACTGATTGATATGGTACCTCAAAGAGACTCACTTCAGGTATACATACACACACACTGAAAGTGAAGGGATGAAAATAGATATTCCATACAAATGGAAACCAAAAGAAAGCCACTAAAACCAGACTTATATCAGAAAAAAATGGGCTTTAAAACAAAGACTGTAATAATAGACAAGGAAGAGCATCACATAATGATAAAGAGGTCAAACCAACAAGAGGATATAATATTTACAAATATTTATGCACCAACTGAGAAGCACCTAAATATATAAAGCCAATGTTACAGACCTAAAGGGAGAAATAGAAAGCAATACAATAATACTAGGGAATTTTAGTACCCAATTTCATCAACAGATAAATCATTCAGGCAGAAAATCCGTAAAGAAATATTAGCCTTAAATAACATGTTAGACCAGAAAAACTTCACAGACCATTATAGAACATTCCATCCAAAAGCAACATTCTTCTAAAAAGCACATGAACAATATCCAAGATATGTCATATGTTAGGCCATAAAACAAGTTTTAATAAATATAAGAAGACTGTGATTATATCAAGCTTTTTTCCTCAACAAGAGTGGTATGGAATTAGAAATCAATCACAAAAAGAAAAGTGGAAAACCCACAAATATGTGGAGATTAAATATCATACTATGAACAACTAATTGACTAAAAAAGACATTAAAAGTTACATTAAAAAAAAAACCTTGAAACAAATGAAAATAGAAATATAACATACCCAAATATACAGGATTCAGCAAAACCAGTTTTAAGAGGGAAGTTCATAGTTATAAACGTCTGCATCAAGAAACAAAAAGATCTCAAGTAGCTTAACTTTATACTCAAGAAACTACAAGAGAAGAGCAAATGAAGTCTGAAGTTAGTAAAAGAGATAAAATAAATACCAGGATGGGAAAAAAAAATGAAATAGAGCCTAAATAGACAATAGAATAGGTGAAACTAAGAGCTGGTTTTTGAAAAGGTAAACAAAATAAATAAGTGTTTGGCTAGACTCACCAAGAAAAAAAGAGAGAGAGAGAAGACTCAAAATCAGAAATAAAAGAAGAGGATAATTGATAAAATAGGATAAAAGAAGAAGATAATTGATGCCACAGAAATATAAAGGATAATGGACTATTATGTACAATTATATGCCAGCATTAAATTACCTAGAAGAAATCGATATGAACATAGATGCAAAAATCCTTAACAAAATATTACCAAAGCACATTTGACAATACATTAAAAGAATCATGTACCATGATTGAGTGGGATTTATTCCAGAGATGCAAGGATGGTTCAATATGTGTAAATCAACCAATGATACACTGCAATTAGAGAACAAAAGATAAAAATAAATTATCTCAATAGATACAGAAAAAACATTTGTCAAAATCCAACATCCATTTAAAATAAAAACTCTTTATATAAAGTGAGTATAGAAGGAAAGTACCTCAACATAATGAAGGCCACATATGATAAGCTCAGAGTTAACATACTCAGTGGCGAAAAGTTGGAAGCTTACTATCCAAAGAAATAATCAGATTCAATGTAACCCCTGTCAAAATTCCAATGACATTTTCCCAGAAATAGAACAAATAATTCTAAAGTTTGTTTGGAACCATAAAAGACCGAGAATAACCAAAGAAATCTTGAGAAAGATGCTGGAGGCATCATGTTTCTTGATTTCAAATCATATTATAAAGCTGTAGTATTCAAAATGGTATAGTACTGACATAAAAGCAGACACATAGATCAATGGAACACAATATAGAGCCCAGAAATAAATCCATGCATATAAAGTCAAATAATTTATGACAGAAAAAGTCAAGAATATGCAATGGGGGAAGGATGAGCTCTTTAATAAATGACATTGGGGAAACTGGACAGCCACATGCAAGAACCGAAACCAGACTACTGTCTTGCACCATATTCAAAAATGAAAATGGATTAAACACTTAAGTGTAAGACCTCATAGGCAGTAAGCCTCTTGACATCAGTCTTGGCAATGTTTTGTTGTTGTTGTTGTTGTTGTTGTTTGAGATTTGAGACCAAAAGCAAAAGCAACAAAAGAAAAAATAAACAAGTGGGAGTACATCAAACTAAAAAGCTTCTAAATAGCAAATGGAATGATTAACAAAATGAAAAGGCAATCTACTGAATGGGAGAAAGTATTTGCGAATTGTGTATCTGATGAAGGGTTAATATCCGAAATGTATAAAGAACTCATACAACTCAGTAGCCCTCCCAAAAAATACAATTAAAAAATGGGCAGAGGATCTGAGTACACACTTTTCCAAAGAAGATATACATATGGCCAGCAGTAGGTGAAAATGTACTCAACAGCACTAATATCAGGGCAATGTAAATGAAAACCACAATAAGATATTATCTCATACCTGTTACAATTACTATTGTCAAAAAGATAAGAAATAAGTTGGTGAGGATGTGGAGAAAAGAGAATCCTTACACACTCTTGGTGGGAATATAAATTGGTGCAGTCATAATGGGAAAGAGTGTGGACGTTCCTCAAAAAATTAAAAATAGAACCACCATATGATCCAGCATTTCTACTTCTGAGCATTTACCCAAAGGAACCAAAATCACTCTCACAAATTTTTCTGCACCCCATGTTTATTACAGCATTATTTACAATAGCCAAGACATAGGAACAACTAAAGTGTGTACTTATGGATGAATGGATAAAGAAATATATATTCTGTCATCTATCTATATACATAATAGATGTATATCTATATACATATACATATCTATATATGTATATCTATACATATCTATATACATATCTATATACATAGATAGATGACAGAATATATAAATATATATTTATAGATCTATATCTATATTTATAAATATGTATATTTATAGATCTATAAATATATGTATATTTGATGGAATATTATATAACTTATATATGATTATATAACTATAAAAGAAGGAATGTAATGTAAGCATGGAGACTATTGTTATTAATACTGTATTGTACATTGAAAATTGTTAAGAGAATAGATTTTTAAAGTTCTGATTAAAAAAAGAATTTTTAACTATGTGTAGTGATGTTAATTATACTTATTGTAGGGATCATTCCACAATATACTATGCATATATTGAATCATTATATTGTACACCTGAAACTAATATAATGTTGCATGTCAATTATTTCTCAGTACAGTTAATTTTTTAAAAAATGAGTTTAATAGATAAAAATCATAGAAAAACTCCTTGAATGTAACATTCACAAGAGTGTGTGTGTTTATAACTACATGTAAGGTAAGAAGTGATTGATTTTTTTCTGTTTTGATCATCTACATTTTCTATGATAAAATATATTCCTTTTTATCAGAAAAAATATATTATTTTTTAGTTAAGTTTCTAATGTAATTTCCATTAACAAGTAAAATGGCACCACCAAATATAAGGTCATGATGCTTTCAAATTTTGCTTTCAAAGTTTTGACTGAAGGTTTTAAGTGCTAAAGATGCCAACTTCTAGAGTGATGTTAAGAATATTTTTCCAAAAAAAAAAAAAGATTTTTCCTGTATTTCCAACTCCTGAGTCATATTTATAGCTTAAATATTTATTTGTAGGGGGGAGCTAGGAAAAGAAAAAATGAAAAGATGGGATTGGGAGGGAGACAAACCATAAAAGACTCAATCTCAAAAAACAGACTGAGGGTTGCTGGGGGGAGGGGGGACGGGAGAGGGTGGTGGGGAAATGGACGTTGGGGAGGGTATGTGCTATGATGAGTGCTGTGAAATGTGTAAACCTAGCGATTCACAGACCTGTACCCCTGGGGATAAAAATACATTATATGTTTATTAAAATAAAAAAATTAAAAATTAAAAAATATATATTTATTTGTAATGTTTAATGACTAGATATATGAAGGAAGCCTTATTCAGGATAAATAGTGTTTATTAAAGCCTTACAAAATACCTACAGGATGCAGATTTCATATGGAAACAGATTTGGAAATAAAAATTATTGTGCATTGTTTTCTTTTATCTCTGTGATGTTTCCTCAGGTAGTATCTATGTTGGTTTTATTATTATTAGACTGTAATGTCTGTACAAATGTTTATACCTTTAACGCTAGTTTCAGTGGTGATTTGTCTCAGTATTATCCCATTCAAAGTGAGTTCAGAGATTATTCAGGTGAATTGCATTTCCCAGATGGAAGTGTACATTTGAAGGTTGATTGCTATTACTTTTTTTCTAAAAAAGGTAAAATAAAAATATAAAAGTTCCATGATTTGAAGACATTTTCAGAAACATTTGCATATGATCCAGTGATTGTCTCCCAGCGGCTCTGTGGAATGCTGCAGATGGTCCCTACTCTTTACCTGAATGTTTGGACTAGAGGGTGGACAAACTTTCTTTTAAATATCTTTTCACAGAAGGAGAAAATCTTCCAGATGAGGAACTGCAGGTAATATGATGTTTATTTTCTCTTAATCCAAAATTTCTCTGGTACATTAATACAGCATTTTCTTATTACTTTTACCATTGTTTGAGGGCTAGTAAATAAATAAGATTTATACAATAATTTCTAAAGCTAACAATGGAAACCAACAAATTCAGGTGCTTCCAATCCTCCATGTGTATAATATCCTTTAAGATTTATAGCAACCTCTGAAGGGGGTTGAGGAAATAGTGTTTCATTTACTGCTGAGGAAACTTTAACTTACCCAAAATGAGTCATGGTGACAAAGTGGGAAGACGAAACTGCAAATGCATAGATGATTTTTCCTCCATTATTTTACATCTGTCGGCCTATCTATATGAAAAATCAAATTCCCCTCTAAAAATAGAAATTATCTTCTTCATTAGTGTTCAGAAATCCCTGAGGGATTATTTTTTGCTTTAGTTGCAGAAAGTTGGAGGGAACATCCTTGATAGGAGAGAGAGTGATAGCGAGGGACTAGCACATTGAAATTCTTTGCTGGCACTTTTCAATCTATTTACAGTTTCTTTTCCCCTTGAACTGTCTGGCAAATTGTTGATTTTATTGTCATTGATATTTGTTTCATTTTCCCCTCTGATTCTTGTTGTAAACTGCATATGAAATAAGAAGCAAGCAAACAAATAGCTTTGGTGGATGGTCTATTCTTTAGTCAAAATGATTCATACCAGAAAATTTTGGATGAGTCCATGGGTTTTAATCAGTGCTGAACTGACATTCATGTTTAATTCTAACTTCCTCATTTTCTCATTTGTGTTTTGTTCACATTTGGGCTCAATAAGGTAAGAACACTTTTCAGTAGTGTGGATTTTTCTTCCTGATAGGATTTCAGACATAGAAGAGGATTACTAGGTTGAAGCAGATGGAGGCTGAAGCTGAATTGTAAGGGAACAAATGACACTTTTGAGGGTCATCTACTTTGTAACTAGAGAAAAGAGAACATACCTCATGCTGGTATCAATTATTTTAATTGTACATATTTTTTAGTGAAGGTACATATTTTTTAATGTTGTAATCGATAAAATACAGTGTCATATCGTTAGACTATTAAATTTTTCATGATTGGATGGGCTATTAAAAATCATGGGTCAAATCACCAAATTCCATCTTGATAACTTTTCATGAAGTTTAGAGCCTATGAATCTTGGATAAGCAATTAAAACACAGTTAACATAAGCAAGAAATAGCTGGGAAAGTATTAAAATATGGCATTCAATTTTAGATCTGAAATGAACTTTGAATAATGACATGGCTCAACATGATGTCTTTTCATAAGAGGAGAAGCCCAGAAAGCTCAACTGACTTACTGAGGTCAGAGAAATCATTTATGGAATGGGTGGGAATAAAGCCCTCCTCATTGTATTTCATACATAGAGCTTCCTGCCACTTCCTTGAAATGACTAACATTCTCATCTAATTTCATGTATGTGTAAACTTCTGGGATAAAAATGTTATCTCATTACTTTGACCCAAAAAGGTGCTTAAATAATTTTGCTGTTTCACTCTTATATTCACTAGTTGTATGACTTTAAACATCTAACTTAACAATCCTACACTTCTGTTTCCTCATTATTGGTATCCATGATTATTAGTATCCACCTCATGGGATTTTGGTAAAAATTAATGAGAGAATTCCCCAAAACAGCTTGGCATATCAACTGGCATTGAATTTGGTGTTGTTTATTGTTTTTATTATTAATAATGATTATTTTCAGACTGCTAGAAGAGCATCATGATGAGGAACTGTCCATAAGAAAAAATATATATAAAGGACAGTAAGTCTGTCCAAATTTTGAAAAAGTCCATAACTTTGAATTTACATGATTAGAACAATCTACACAGACAAATGCCCAAAACATAAAGAATAGACAAAAAGTAGAAACAACCCAAATGTCTATCAGTTGATATATGGACAAGTGTTATATACATACAGTGACATGTTACTGAACCTTAGATACATTAAACAACATGAATAAGACTTGAAGATCTTATGCTAAGTGAAATAAGTCAATCACAAAAGGACAAATTCTTTTTGTTCTCTGCTACCTGGAGTAGTCAAATTTATAGAGACAGAAAGTAGAATGGTTGTTGCCAGATGATGGAAGGAGGGAAAAATGGGGAATTGTTTAATTACTATGGAATTTCAGTTTAGAAAGATGAAAAAGTTCTGGAGATGGATAATGATGATGATTATACTACAGTGTGAATGAACTTAATACTACTGTATACTATATTTTAAAATGCTTAAAATGGTAAACTTTATGTTTATTTTATCACCATTAAAACAAACAAAAGAACAAGGAAAGGGGGTTTCATTGAAGTAAATAAATTTGAAGGTCTATATCATAAGGATCTTCATAAATATCTAATTAAAGTGCTACAGTATGCAGTAGCAGCACAAAGAGACAAAGAGGGAAATGTGTATTCTTCACAACAATGTATTGGTTATTATTATGATTATTAGGGCAAAGAACAGAAATAGTGATCATGATCCAGAAATGCAAGGGCTTCCCATATTTTCCAAGACAAGAACAAGGAAAGAGTTGGCCAGATTAGTGGTTGATTAATTAATTAATTAGATGAACAAATAAAATAAAACAAAATCACAGAATTGACAAAGGCAGAATAATTACGGCCATTCATTTTTATCCAGATATTGAACAAGAAGAAGAGTTTTAAAAAATTATTTTAAAAGTTTTCTATGTATCAGGACTTTGGTGGTTACTTTATATAATCCCATGTCTAAGATATATTCAAGAATGTTGAATGTTTTCAGGAATGGAATAGATCATCTTTCATTAGCGAGTATTCACCCAAAATTTCTACCCTTATAGCCTAAAACATAAACTAAAAAAATCTACCATTAGGACTTGAAATGTGTTACTGTGTGCGCATGCATGTGTAGCATTATCTTCTAAAAGGACAACACTATAATTTCTTATAAATTTATTTATAAGTAGGGGCCACTTATAGGCATGAGTTTCTGAAAGAGTTAAAAAAGAGCTACCTAAGTCGTTCCAAGAGGGCTAAGAAACGACACCTTAACACTACTCCTCCTATGCCTTTAGATTGAGAGCCATCAAAACTAGATAGGCCAAATGCTAAAGGACACAGTTTTGGAAACTAGCTAGGTTTACTGATACGGTCCACAGTCTTAGGTGGGGACCAAGTGGCAAGTATGGGTTATTATTTTGAGGGGAGGCAGAACTCAAAAGGAAACAAGAGAGACAGAGGAGAATTTATGAATAGGTCTGAGATTAACCATTTACTCTTACTTTGCACACTGTACTTAATTTCTTTATGCTTCAATTTTCTCATATCTAAAATAAGGACTTGAACAGTAATCTAACTCAGAGGGCTTAAGGGAAGATTAATTAAAATGATACCACTAAAATACATGGCAAATTCATATAGTTATAAGTAAAGACATTAATAAAGGCTATTGATAGTAATAGCTAATGACAAAATATTCAAATATTTGTTAGTATCAATTATATAATCAATATTCTAATAACAATAATTATGTGATTACATAGTATTAATATTTATAATTATTAATGAAGATAGTGCATATTGCTTTTATTCAGGCATAGTGCTAAATGTTTTATAAGTATCACAGTATTAAATATTCCCAATAATTTGTAACGTCTGTATTACTATTTTTGTCCCCTCCCCCCCATACTGTAAACAGTACATAACACAAAAAAGATAAATAACTGAAGGCCATTAAGTGGCACAGTGAGGATTCCAACCCAAGTAGTCTGGCTTCAGAGCTCATGTTCCTACCAGAGACATACATGTTCAATGAATGGTAGTCAATGGGACTAGTTGTAAATTATCACAGCAAAAAGTCATTACCTTAAAGAGGAAGGGGCAGAGGGCATATTAGCATATGCAAAATGTCATCAATTGATTAATTTCTTCTATTTCTATTCTTAGTTCAAAAAATGCTGTGTTTCAGTTCTACTAGTCCTTTTATAAGAAGAACAATATCTCTTTTACACTACTACTAAAAACAGACCTGTTCTTACATATAAAAACAGGATATGTTGATCCACTTGGTACAACAGGATTTCTCTTAAATACCTACCACATTTAACTTATAATTCAGATATCAAAACTGGGAGAATTGGGGAACTGGTAAAAGAAACAATGTAGAGGACAAGTTATTAGCACAAAAGAATGAGAAAACAGGGGAAATGAAATGATTTTACCTGCTCCAAAGTCATCTAAATTATTGAAATAGACATTCCCTAGACTGAAAAACTACAGATGGACAAAATAATTCTAGCATAGAGAAAGGTTATGGCACAGTTTTTCATATGGAGAACAATCATCGTTCCACGTAGTTGCAACTATGGTTCGCCAAGCCAAAACTCCTACTCCTAGAGTGGAGTTGAGGCTTAGCTCCAGGAAGGACTTCAGTTTTCATTTGACCACCCAGGAAAGAATGGGATTCTCCCCCATAAAATCTTACGTTTGAAGAGATCCACATGGTTAGATGATATTATAAAACAACACAAGAGTGGGACCCAGGGTGTTAAATGACCAGTCCCAAGTCACAGAGCCTTTGAATGACATCTTAATCATCCAAGTCTGCTTTTTCTTCTACATATCTGCTTTCATTGTGTCTCATTTCTACTTTATCATTTTACTATGGAGCAGACATCAATCACTGAAAGGTGCCTCCCGCTTAATTTTCCATTTCAGAAGAGTTACTAAACCATAATCAACTGAGCTGGCTATATTTTTTTCCCCATAAACCATTACATTTTTAAGTATGGGAATTGAATCAACATTATAGTTTTCCCTCTGATCCTTTTTCTTGAACCAGAGTGCTGGCAACTAGAACGCTAGATGCCCCATCTATGGGCAGTCCTCTTTATTTTCTTTTACTTTTATTATTTGTGGTTGTCTGTTCTCTTTATTTCATCTCAATTTAAAGATGTCCCAGAAACGGTCACCTCATGGACTACAGCAATGTCTTCTGGTATTCTGTTAAGTGCATCCCAACTAAAAATATTGTGGGGTCTTCTCTTTATTTTATTTTGGTTTTCTCAGTGTAAAGAGGTTTCATGGCAAAATCTAGCGGATGCCCCTATCAACTTGCAAATCACTATGTTAAAGAGGTAGAATCTATTAATGTAAGAATGCACAAGACAGTCTTAAGACAATCTCAGCACTGAAGAGGGTAAAAAAGCTGGGCGGAGACCAGGAAAACTTAAGGCAAAGCATACTTACATATAAAACTGAAATTACTATGAAGAGTTATTAAGAAACAGAAAAAACACCTTCAGGAAAACATGGCTTATATTGTTGAATTGCTTTACATTTTAAAGTGTAAATTTATTTTTGGCTTTTCATTCAAAAGAAACCATTTGGCATTCTGTGTAAGACATAAATGTATTAAAAATGTGAGGAAACATTTATTAAAATATATAAGGGAACAAAGGCTGGGATTAATTTCCCCCTTCTCTTTTTGTTTGAGGGCTATCACTAGGGCATTTCAGACGGGTTAAACCAGATTCTAAAAGCTTTCACCAGACAGTTAACATAAATGACTAAGAGCTTAATCAGCACATATCGTTTAAATACATTCAATAGAGGAATCGGACTGTTCATTGCATTATAATTTACAGAGTTTTTGTTTTTGATTACATAAGGGAAATGCATTTTTTATGTCTTAAAAGCATTCTTTTGTGATGTCAAAAATGTATTACATTATTGTTCAGACAGTGGTGTTTCAATTTGGTGGGGAGTCTAAAATCACCGGAGTGGAAAAGATAACAAGTAGATTCTTCAAAGTCTTGCCATTTGTGATTTTTTTTTTCTTCCAAAGTTCTTTTCTTTTGGTTAGATAATGAGTGCATCTCTGTTCAATGGCATCTTCCAGTTCTTTCTAAGTGTTTAAATCTTATATTTAGCATATTTTTGGAAAAGCAGTTTAACAGGATTAAAATAAGTAGTTTCCATTCCAAACAGGCATAAGGAAATAAAATGATGTTGAAAGTAAAGTTTTTGTATTTTTTCTTTTATTCTTTTACATTTGGTGGTAGTATAAAAGTAATTCAGTCTCTACTTAGATAATACCTGAGGTAACTATGTGGATCAGCTGTTTCATCAAAGATGATTATAGGAAATAAACTGCTAAAGAAGCAAAGCAGTTTTTCTCATAGAAAGTTTATCAACACACTAAAGAAGGATCATTTTCTGAAGAGAAGGCCCTTTGTAACTATTTCCCCTTCCTCAAATGGCAGCCCATTTCTCTCCAAAGCAAGCCCCTGTGGCCCTGTCTTCTCTCTTTATTCCTCTCCTTATTGCCCTACACACATTTATCATACTCTTAACGGAGACAATAAAGAATCACCGCTTATTCTGAAAATATTGTGAACTCCTTATCAGTCAAAAGGAAAAGGACACTTTCCTTTCACTGGGAGTTTGCCGTAGTGACTCCTTTTGTAGGTCAGCCTGAGAGAGAAAAGCTTTCTTTTAGATTCTATCCTTCATTGTTCTGAGGAGAGCTCAAAATCGAGATAGAGTTATCATCCTGAGAAAGGAGATACCCAAGCCACACGTATCCCCTCCCTCACTCTCTTCCCCAAAGAAAAAGATTTGCATACACATGTTTCCTTCTGAGCTTTGTCCAAGACTGCTTTTGACAGATGCTATCTGGAAAAGTGACTGGAGGGGGAAAAAGAGTACATTAATCAGGCATTGCCATTGTAGGTTGGGTAGGGCAGAACTCCTCACTGCTGAAGGAAGAATGACCCTGGGGAAAGAGTTACTCCATTCCAGCTCCTGAAGATTTCTCTAGATGCCTTTAGAAAGAAACTTGCTCTGTAAATGCTGGTAAGCAATGTATATTTTCTACAATTTTACTTACTCATCCAAAATTAATTTGATTGTAAATATTCTACATACTGTGGGGGTTTGAGGCACAGAAAAAGATAGTATGTTTGAAATTGTTTTGAGATATAATTATCAATTCACAAATATAAAGATTTGTTGTCCTTAGCAAAGCAACTAGAACTCAAAAGTCTCCAAAGTCTCCAAAGTCCTACCTAGGTAGCCCCATACTTCCGATTGATCTTTAATATTAAAATTTTCATATACCATGTATGTTCATATGTGTAATATTTGTTTAGATAATAATCTCTCTAAAGTCACATTTTATTATCCTGACCTGTGTGAAAGGAGAGCTAGATTTTATCTTTGTGCTTACACATAGAGATCTACCTACGCCTTGCCTTATTCTAATGTTACGTCCTGCAAGTACATACTTCTAACATAACAGTATTGTTATCACGTTACAAATATGGTAGTCTTTACACGCGTGCTTTTCAAACATTTTAAACTTGCAATTTTCAAATGATATCTCATTCAAAACTATGAAACATGAATAAAATTTGTTTCATTAGCAACAAGTAGATTTAAAACATGACATTTATTTTCTAAAGATTCAACCACCGAAGCAATGTCACTGTTTGGTGAGAACAAAAAATGCAACATTGCGAAATCAGTTACTATGGATCACCTCTTTTTTGTTCTTTCTCTTGAATTAATAGTTTCTAGATATATCTACTGAAAAGCAACAACTCATTTGCCTGTTTGTCCTCCAGAATCCTGCCTCTTTCCTCATTTATACTCCAACATGAATCTTGTAGGTCCTTACAGAGTCATTTCATGGGTCCCTCTATGGACCACACTCAGCTCTCAGTCCCTCTGCTCATCATTTTTCCTAATACAGAGAAAGCAAAACATTTAGATTTGACCTTTCTGACATCGCTATTGTGGTGTCTCATAGTATTGGTAAAACAAAAATAAACATTTGCTGAACTCTTGCTGTGCTCCAGGAACAATGTTAATTTACAAATAATGAATCTTTCAATTAAAAAAAGTAACATCAGAATATAATATGCTTATTTCATTACAAGCCTTATAATATTTTTATTCTATTAATAAATGCACATTAGCCATCAATGACCCATTTATAGATAATATGAGATGTGAACCTGAGAAACCATACTCACAAGGTAAATAAAAAAATACTCTTGACTCTAGGGAGGGATCATTTGTTGGGTGGAGAAATAATTGGCCTTCATTGGGTGTAATCCATTAATTCTCTCAAAGAATTGGTTAATTAAGGGAACCTCAGTTTGTCAATCTTATAAACTCAGCCATACTTAAGGGCATGAAAATCACATTAGAGTCCTGCTCTTTGCCCCTTTGTATCCATTTGTCCATGCTAAAAAGGGGTACAGATATATTGTCATGGAAATCCAAGTAAAATTTTCAGATGAATCCTATAACTAGAACATTTAGAGCCACGTTACTTAATAAAATAGTATTTGTGTACATTGTTACAGGGTACACATGTGTTTTTATATGTCTGTGTGTATATATATAATATAGATGTATTAATGCATTTTAATATGTGTGTATATGTGTATACATGTATATGTGTGTATATGTAAATACAGTATCTACAAACACACATACGTGTGTGTGTGTGTGTGTGTACATCTCCTAAGGACACATTTTGCTAAATTAATTTATATCATACTTGCATTAATATTTAAAACATATTAGTATCTGGAATTTTCCACAAAATAAACATAGAATTTGAAAAAGCAATTAATAAATTAAATGAACAAATACCTAGGATCTATTCATTGGCAGAAGTAAAATTTTATTTATTAATGCTCTTCCTGGTGAGCAAAAGTGGGGGAAATGTTTATGGAGGGTAACAGTAACTTTCAAAGTGTCTAGCTGTAAACATGCAATGGAAAATGAAGAAGACTTTATTCCAAGTAGGGAATGCTCCTCAAAGCTCTCAGCCAGGTGACTCAATTATGCTGTTTTGTTTTGGTTTTTTTTTTAAGATTTTATTTATTTATTTGACAGACAGATCACAAGTTGGCAGAGAGGCAGACACAGAGAGAGAGAGGGAAGCAGGCTCCCTGCCAAGCAGAGAGCCCAGCCCAATGCAGGGCTTGATCCCAGGACCCTGAGATCCTGACCTGAGCCGAAGGCAGAGGCTTAACCCACTGAGCCACCCAGGTGCCCCAACTCAGTTATGCTGTTAAAAGCTGATAGGAAGAACCCACAAAGGCAAGGTAATTATTTTGTAGTCTGATGTCCCCTATATATGCAGAAGTTGAGGGAAAAGCAGCAATATATTCCTTATGAGAAGATCAGCTCGAAGATAGTTTTCTTCCTAAGAAGCAACTTTTCCAAGCTACCTTGATCCAAACAACTGGCATTTGGTGCATTTTGAAGATGGATTGTCAGCTGTGCCCCCACAGCTGTGAGAGTCTGGCACACTAGCTCTCTAGCCAGCTAACAGGAAGACAGATACTGTCATTTGGGGGGGGGGGACGGATCACCCACAGATGTTTGGAGGAGGAGAAGTGTCTACGTCCTTTGGCAAGCTCATCAAAATCAACCTCTTATACACAGGCACAGAAAGAACTGGAATCACTGCCCAGCCTGTCATCACATTACCCAGAAAACTTTTAAACCACCCCCTCATTCATCCTTAAGTGGAAAATAAATAGCTTGAGATGAAGTTCTTTGGTCCTGAAACAGATGGTACCATATACCTCCATGTGAAGGAAACTCAACACACCTGGATTTTTGAACCCCACAGTTCCTTAAGAGCAATTTCCTTCTATAGAAAGCCAAGACCTATTTTTTCTTTACTTTAGAAGTATTCCAAATGTACAATTCATGTTTTCTTATGAGTAAATTTTTGTTTTCTCTTTGTCCTATTTTAGTGGTATAAAACCTATTTGACACACCTATACATACTTGAAATCTTTTTGTTTGATAAGGATGGCCTTGTCACCTAAAAGTAATGACACTGTGAACCAAGAAATTGAATCCTAAAGAGATATTGTAGAAAATTCTTCATTAAAGGGAAAACCCCAGAGAAACATTATTTCCATTTGCACAGCCTGCTTAAGTTCATTAATAACAACATTTAATGATCACAGTTAAAACAACACTATACTAAGTGTCCAGCTCCAGATTTTTCTTTCCCTACTGACTGCAGACTTAACTACCACTTCTTTTATATGTTTGAACTAACAAATGACTTAAAGTCCAGGGGTCATTTTTGGCTAGCAGAAATATAGCTTTGTAGAAACATGTTTTCCCAGTCACTTTTGTTTATATTCTTTGTTCCGGCAGACTATTTGCTCTTACACTTCAAGATAACCCAAGCACAACTATTCCATGCTCTACTATTGTTTTAAGTTTCCTACCATAGTCAACTGAGCTATTTCTCAGACTCAGTAGAAATTCCTAGAAGAGAGAATCTGACTGGCTCGACCTATCTAATGGGCTAGCTTTTCCTATGCCAGGTATTTTCCTCCAGTCTGATCAGGTGTGGCCAAGAAAGTACAGTCAAACATGGCAACAGAAGTCTATTTTACAAAGAAACAATGTGAGTATTGTGTTGGCATCCTAAAATTTTCATTATCAGCTACTTCTCAAGCTAGGTCAGTAAGTAGTAGGATAAGCAGAGAATAAAATTTCTATTGCTTGTTTCTACAGATTAAGGACGGAGTTGTCATTGTTATATGTATGTCCAATTTATTCCTCCATCATGTCACTATTTAAACATCTAGATATAGGGTTTAATTATTCAGAATTTACATTCTGATCGCTGAATACCATTAATTCACAGGATCAGTAAAAGAGTGACTGGTCCATGTATGAGTGAATTTTTTGTTGTGATTGTTACCAGAATCAAATGCCCAATTTTAGCGGCAAACTGGATTCTAATTAGAAAATGGATACTGGATCAATTAGCCTTTTAAAATGGACATGACTCATGAAAGGCAAATTTCCCCTCTGCACATTCCCCACCAGCACTGCAAGCTATTTATTACTTAGTGTTTACATTAGATAAAGGTTTTAAATAATACACAATGTAAAACACTAGCAAGTTTTAAAATAAGTGGTCAGGGATGCCTGGGTGGCTCAGTTGGTTAAGCAGCTGCCTTCGGCTCAGGTCATGATCCCGGCGTCCTGGGATCGAGTCCCACATCGGGCTCCTTGCTCGGCAGGGAGCCTGCTTCTCCCTCTGCCTGCCACTCTGTCTGCTTGTGCTCACTCTCACTCCTCTCTCTCTCTGACAAATAAATAAATAAATAAATCTTTAAAAAAATAAAAAAATAAAAAATAAATAAATAAAATAAGTGGTCATTTCTCTTAAGCTCCTAACTACTGTTTATAATGTTTTTGGCAAATGTAAAGTGCTCAGTTATTAATACAGAGAGGAATCTTCTTTAAGGTTTTTTAAAAATATTTTCCTTTTAAAAATAAACTTCCTTGCCTGAAGGGTTCCCTGTGAGGACCTTAGCTCAACTGTGTTGTTACTATGCCTTGCTGAGTTAACTATTACTCATTTACTTGGGATTACCTCCTGTCTTCTATTCATCTAGAACAAATTCTCCCATCTTTCAAAGTCATATTTACTTCTCACATTTTACGTGAATGTTTTCCTAAATATTGAAACCACTTCTTGGTTTTTACACAGTAACTTTGAGCTATACAAAGTCTTATTTATTTTAGAATTTTGGAACTAGAAGGGATATTAGAGATCATCTAGTCCTACTTGTAATTTTACAATAAAAAATACTGACACCCCCCAATTCCTTTTTATTCTAAACCTGCTCTGCAAAGTTCAATTTTTCATAATATACCTTAGCTTTAATTTTTAAAAATAACTATCTACTGTTTTTTTTTCTAAAATGCTTTTCTATGAATATTGTTATCATTCTCTCTGTGACATATATCTTGTATATATATAAATTTTGCATATCTATGTGTGGGCATAAAATACACCCAAGATTTCAAAGACTTAGTATTAGAGTAAGAATATAGGATGTCTCATTTTTATATTTTTATACCGATCATTTACTGAAATGCTAATAGTTTAGATATATTAAATTAAATTAAATGTCATTAAAACTAATTTTACCAGGCAAAATTATAGAAATGGAAGACAGACTAGTGGTTACTGGGGGTTAGGAATGTGTGACACAAAAGGGAGGGGGAAATGGCTGTGGCTAGGAAAAGGAAGCAGAAGGAATCCTAGAGGTGATACCTGTTGTATCTTGACTGTGGTAGTGATATATGAAATGACATGTGAGGGGCGCCTGGGGGGCTCAGTGGGTTAAAGCCTCTGCCTTCCACTTGGTTCATGATCCCAGGGTCCTGGGATCAGGCTCCACATCGGGCTCTCTGCTCAGCAGGGAGCCTGCTTCCCCCTCTCTCTCTGCCTGCCTCTCTGCCTACTTGTGATCTCTCTGTCAAATAGGTAAATAAAATCTTAAAAAAAAAAAAAAAGAAAGAAAGAAAAGACATGATAAAATTACAAAAATCTAATTTTTCCCACAGAGAGAGAGAAGATGAGTACCAGTAAAATTGGGAAATTAAGACTAAGATTGATGAATTGCATCAATGTTAACATCCCATTTACAATACTGTACTCTAGGTTTATAAAGTCTTATCTGTGGAAAAACTGGGGAAAAGGTAGAGAGATCTTATTGCAGTATTATTTCTTAAAACATCATGTAAACTCCTATCATCTCAAAATAAATTATTTAATTGAAAAGTCATTTTGTTTCTTTGTGTATTTTTTATATGACTACTAGAAAATTTAGAATTTCACATGTGCCATGCATTATAGATGCATTATATACTGTTGAATAAATGCTGCCTTAGAAAAATTACCACCAGTAATTAATCAAATATTTTGTTGGAATAAGTCACCCTTTATTTGCCACTCAATCCACTCTATGGAAAGATGCATAATAATTACCCTTCTTATTAACATATACTATACATTGTGAGGGGGGATACCATAAATATTATGTTCAGAGTGTATTTGACATTGTCAGCCCTTAATTTTTATGCCAATAAATAAATAATTTTTTAAATTTGATTTTTATCTAAGAGTTCTTGAAATGGGAGACCCTGAAATCATCCCTGTAGACTTACACCTAAACTCCAAATAGCCCATCTTATATCCTTACAATTCAAGAGCCTCATTCCTGCTGAAGAGCCTTATGTTTATCCTATAGAGAAGAGTTCTCAGGGTTACGTGACCCAATGCTAAACTCCAGACAGACTTCATTCCTCTTTCAATATGAAAAAGAACAGCATACTATTCTGGGAAGGCTCATGTCCTGCTTTGTGAGCTGACTTATTTATCTAACCTGATGACATTCCTGCCCCAAAGCTTCCTGCTTATTTTATTTTGACGGCCTATCACTATGAAAAGATAATTTCTTTGGTGTATAGCATCCAATAGCCTTCCTTATTACATGGCATATGTCTCACAATTATCTCACAATGTGATCCTTTCCAAATTTCCCATCTATTAAGGGCTTAGATGCTTTGCCTTTTTCTCACCAATATTCCTATCAGAAATAAATAGGCCAGGACACCTGGGTGACTCAGTTGGTTAAGCGGCTGCCTTCAGCTCAGGTCATGATCCCAGCGTCCTGGGATCGAGTCCCACATTGGGCTCCTTGCTTGGCAGGGAGCCTGCTTCTCCCTCTGCCTTTGCCTACCACTCTGTCTGCCTGTGCTCGCTCGCTCTCTCTCTCTCTAACAAATAAATAAATTTAAAAAGAAAAAGAAAAGAAATAAACAGGCCTATCTCTGCAAGTAAACTATCTTTCAAAAGAGGTTTGGGGACCTCATTTATATATTTTGGTTGAAGTGAACTAGCCCAACTCTGTGATTACCATTTAACCATAATCCATGTTTTTACAGTCTTAAAATGTTTAAAAATTGCTTCTTCTCAGACCTGATATAAAGACAGCTCACAGTCTATAAAATTATTATTTTGAACAGCATAAAAGCATCCTAAATGCAAAGATTCTGACCCATTATATTATTTGACTGTAAGAGACATCAAATATTATTCATTAATAAACTCATCCTCAAGATATTTTAACCCCTTTTCCTTTTAACAATTTTAAGACAAAACCAAACAACAAAATTAAAATAAAACATGTCAAGAACAAAAAAACAGAACAGCAAAAACAAAACACCTTTGACAAGAGAAAGGATAGGCAGATTATATTTACATCGGTTAATGAGATCCTAGGTTTATAGAGTTCTAGTTTGCATTAACTCTACAATAAGATAGAAATGAATGAATGAAGTTTATATTACTCCTACAAAGGTATATAAAAAATTTCAAGGTATATACAAATTATCAAAGCTGTCTTAACTTGTCAGCTTTTTGACAAGTTTTTTGACAAGTTTTTTTTTTAAACCCTACAACTATACCCTGTACAGTAATCCTGTACTCAGCAACTGATTAATTCATTTTAGATATTCAACGATCTGGGTTGGTAATGACACCCTGGTTGAACAGGAAATTTTTTCCCCCACGAGCCACAGCAAGCACCCACTTGGCCAGGCTAGAGTAAAATTAACCCAGTGACATGTGTTTGTGTTTGAAGGTAAGATGCTTTGGGAGCCACAAAAATGAGTACATAAACAGGTAGAAGGTGAATGCCATGAATCCCTAAATAGGAGAAAGGAAAAGATGATATGTGATGGGGTGGAGAAAATTCACAATTGCTGAGTACCATCAGGTGTACTAGGCATTTAATTTTGTATTTGTTTGTTTCTCATTTAATCATCTCAGTAACACTATGAGGTGGACAATGCTATATTGGTTTACAGATGAGGAACCAAACCTCAGGTTACACACAAGACCCAAATAGCATGTAAATATTTGAACTCATTTTTGTCTAACTCCAAAAGTTGTCCTTTATCTACTCTACCACAAGGCTTTGTGGGAATATTGCTTTCAAGTTCAATATTCAAGAAAGAGAGAAGATCCTTCTCCATTCTAGCTGTTAAGGAAGTGGAAACAAGATCATATCCAGATCACTGCAAGAAGTATTTTACCACACCTGCAACTATCTAGTCTACTAGTCAGGCAGCTCCATCAGCAGAAAGAAGCAGGAGCAATGACCTCAAAAGGGTGGTAGTATGTTCTGTCCACCCCCTACCTTACTCATCCTGCTAGTTATAATGATAGAGGTTTCGTCAGTCCCAGGTCGTGGGAACTGGACAGAACAGCTATCAGCAAGCTCTACACAGTAGACTCTAGAACTCACCATGCCAGCCGTAAAACCTTCACATCTGCAAGTATATAACAATCTTCAACTTTCCTCTTATTATGGCCCAGTTATTTTGATTCAGGTTTTTTCCTTGTTTTCTTGTGTATTCTTTTATTAAGAGTGAAGATTTTGTTATTTTGCTTAATTTTCGTAAATCTCTTGTCAAATTTGATCATGCTCAGCCCCTGAAAAAGTCATTATTTATACTAATAATAGAATCTACAGCATTCACCATTGGTTCAAGTATTATTTACCATTTGGACTTCATTGTCTGTATTCAACCCTCACAGACATTAACACTTAATCTAATCAAGAAGAATTCACAGAATTTACACAGTAGTCGGCTACCATTAAGGGGCCACATCTATAATTAGATTAATTTCCCTATTCATCATGCTGCCCAATTCAGCCTCCATTTTTTCCCCTTCCTGCTCATATGGTTACTATCTTAATGCTCCACAGAGCTAAGCATAAGAAGACAAGGCAGGGTCAAATGAGTTGACTCAAAGTATTGTGTTCAAAGGGGACAAGAAAGAAGACAGACAGCAGTTAGCTGTAACCCCTTTCTGTGTCCCCTGATACAAAACAGCAGATAAATTGTCATTGACAAAGCCACAGGCAATCTTGTTAAATTTTTGTTTTTAAGTTTTTACGTGAATTGATCTTAAGGACTTCCAAGTGAAAACTCCTCAATGATCTAATAGCTTTTTCTTCTCTCTCTCTCTCTCTCTCTCTCTCTCTCTCTTATAAATTTAGGTACAGATTTAAGCCAGGAAACATGCAATAACTTTGTGAATGCAAAGAGTCCTTAGAGTACAGGTTTCAATGATACCCACTTGTTGTGAGGAAATGCTATCTATAAGAAAACTACATGTGGCATTCCATTGGAATCTCATGGATGCTGCATGCTTTAATTTTAGTCCATTTCCTTTCCCATTTTTCTTGAGTAGTCAGAGTTCTCCAGAGAAACAAAACCAATAGAATGGATGGATGGATGGATACACAGATAAATAAATAAGACATTTATTATGGTAATTGCCTTATTCAATTCTGGAGCCTGAGAAGTGCCATAATATGCCCTCTGCAAGCTTGAGAACCAGGAAAGCCAGTGGTATAATTCAATCTAAATCCAAAGTCCTGAGAACCAGGGAGCTGATGTGTATCTCCCAGCCTAAGACAAAAAGCCTTAGAATGTAATTCCTAGAGTCCAAAGGCCTGAGAACAAGGAGCTCCAATGTTTGAGAGCCCAAAATGATGAATGTCCCATGTCAAGGAGAGTGAGTTTGCTTTCCACCATTTTGTTCTATTTGGGCCCACAATGGTTTGGATGATCCCCAGGCATATCGGAGATGGCAGATTTACTCTTTAATTCAGTCTATTGATTCAAATGCTAATCTCATCCAGAAACAACCTCACAGAGACATCAAGAAATAATGTTTTACCAGCTATCAGGGCATCCTTTAGCCTAGTCAAGTTGATATATAAAGTTAACTGTCCCAGTTCCCATGTTATTATATCTGTTTCTTATCATTGCTTCTCCTGATCTCCCATATGCAATTAACACTCTTTTGCCTGCTTTCTGACTTCCTGCTTTGTCTACTTCTCTTGATATGATAACACACACCCCAAAACCTATGGGGTTGCAGTTATCTTAGTTCACCTACTTTATCACCAAACTCTTTCTCTTTTTGCAATGGACAAGCTGAGGTAAATATAGCAAGGAATGTTTGAGTGCAAAAATGCATCCAGGACATAAGCTCTTTTCTTCCCACTAATTTGTACTTTCCATTGCTACTTTCTTCTTCTTCTTCCTCTCCCCTCCACCTGCCCCCTTCCCCTTCCTTTCTCCTTCTTCTTACTGTATCTTTTCCCTCTTTGAAATAAAGGTAGTTATAAATCTCTCAGGGCTGAATTTCTTTTCTTCATTCATTCAGGACAGTCTTCCTATCCTAAACAGCCTTTTTTTTTTTTTTTTTTTTTGGCTCTGTAAAATGAATTATTTGAATGAGAGTCCATAATGAATTTTTCTTGGTCTTAATTAGATCATTAAACCAGGGGTTGAGATCATAACATGTCATCCTAATGATATCTATTTAATCAAAATGTCCATTTGTTTTCATTACACCAAGTTTAGAAAGCAATTCCAAAGTGCTTTCCAGGGTGTTAATTGGTCTTTTAGGTTTCTTCCTTTATGTGGAAATGAAGAATGTGTTGCAATGGACAAGAAAAGAATGATTTTATTAGGTCACTCAATGACTCTCCTTTTCTGTCTCTCAAAAACCTTCTGTTCTTCAATGTTCATCTAAAGTGTTAATTTTTCTTAGACATCTAGACAAGGGTTGTCTATAATTTTTTAGCACCCAACAAAATTCCTAGATCCCCATTTATCTACCAATCTGTAAAGAAGCTAGTAAAGAAAAAAAATCTCCCAACAGAAGAAAGCTTCTTAATATCTTTTTCAAAAAATGGCCACAGATGGCAGCAGATATGGTAGCTATTCCAGTAGAGAAAAGGAGTACTGCCACATTGGCTGAAAAATGAACTTATGCTGAAGTGAGTTTTGGTTATCTTTGTGCAGTAAAACATGGTATATGCTTTAAAACACGATTTCTCAATGATCCCAAACTAGCACCAACAGCATCAGCTGAGGGCTGGTTATAAAGTTCTACATCACATCTGCTAAATCAGAAACTCTGGAGACTTTTCCAGAACACAGGCTAGAGTTTGAGAATGCTGTAGAGGAATGGTTCTATTAAGCACTCCCTGGCTCTTAAAGTGTTTACATATGCTACACTGATATATATAGTGGCAGGTAACTTCTGACATGGCTCCCAATGATCACCAATTCCTGGCATTTGTACCCTTGTATAATTCTGCCTCCCTTCCTCAACCTTTGCATATCGGCTAGACCTAGCCACTTAGAAGAAATGAGTATGGCTCTGATTAGGATACAGAAGTTTGTAACTTTCATCTTTCTAGTCCTCTTTCTCTGTTTTTTTCTCACTTGCTTATTCTCATAAAGCATGATGGTAAATCATATGTGGTAAGGAAATGAAGGCAGCCTCTAGACAATCCCCAGTCAGGAACAGAAGCCCTCAGTCCAGTAGTCTAAGAGGAATTGAGTCCTGCCAGCAACTATATGAATGAGCTTAGAATGATTCCTTCCCAAATTGGCCTTCACATGGGTCTGCAGCCCTGTACAAAACTTTAATTGCAACCTCGTGATTGACCTTAAGGTAGAGGACTTGGCTTATCTGTGTCAAGATTCCTAACCCCCAGAAACAGTCAGATAATAAATGTATGTATTGTTTAAAACTGCTAAATTTTGAGGCAATTTGTTATATATAGTAGAAAAAATATACAGACACAAACACAGAGATACACACATATTCCATATATGATCCGATTTAGAATGTAACTCAGCTTAAAATATATTTAATGAGCACATACAGAATTAAGCATTTGGCTCTCCAGTAACTATGGTAAAGATATGAAGAAATAATACCTACTTTAGAGAGAAAATATTTCATTTTAAGAAATAGAAATTTTTTACTAAATGGCACATTTAGGATAGTTAAGTATAAAACACTATACAAAACTAAATATCAAAAATATAATGGCACAAGCAGTAAAAACAGGAGGGCCTGGGTAGCTCAGTTAGGCATCTGACTCTTGATTTTGGCGCAAGTCATGAGCTCAGGGTCATGAAATCAAGCCCCATGTCAAACTTCAAGCTCAGGATGGAGTCCGCTTGTTCTTCTCCCTCCGTTTCTCCCCCTATTCTCTCATTCTCTCTCTCAAATAAATAAATGAATAAATAAAAATAAAATCTTATAAAAAACAGTAAAAACAGTTTTATCTACTTGTCAGTAAATAGTCTCGTATAGAACAATATCTATGAGCTAAGAATTTCATCTTTATACCAATCTTATTACATATGTATGAATAATCCCATTTCTCAAATAAAAAAGAAGTACTTTAGACTAGATAAACAAATTACCCAAGTTCTTTACATAGCAGAGCCAGTTTTCAGATGCAGGATATCAGACTGCACAACTCGTACCCTTAACATGGAATATTTTCACTCCACAGTGTAGAAGTGGCATTTATTTTGTTCCCTACATATATATGTTGGGACACAGCTGGGAACAAGATGTGTGTGTGTGTGTGTGTGTGTGTGTGTGTGTGTAAATGACAGATAGTTGCTATTTTTTTAAGAGTGAATGAATAAAACAATAGGACGAATTTGAGACCAGCATAGATGGCAAGAAAAAACAATTCTTAATCTCTTTGCTTATGTACCCAGAACACTTTTTGCCTACTTTTTAGGGGATTTCTATGTTAGCAAAGAGTTCTAGTACAACACCCCAGAGACGGGTACTCAGCTCAAAGGTATGATGTTTCATTAGAGGTTAATTCATGGTGTCCTCTAAATATAAGTTCATCAGTATCGTTCTCAGGTGTTCGTCTACATCTGAATCACCTAACAAACTCGTTAAAGTTACAAACAGCTAGCCTTCATCCTTGAGGTCTACCTCTGAATCACCTGGTGTACTTGTTAAAACTATACACATCTAGGCTCCAGCCTTGAAGATTCTCATTTCATAGTTTAGTAGTAGGACCTGAGATCTGGAATTCTTTTTAAAATGATGCCCCAGAAAATTCTGATGGACACCAAAGTTTGAGAACTTTTTTTAACATAAAGAAAATGCTTTAACAGATCTACACAGGCAATTGTTTTAGCCCTAAAGCAAATAAATACAGGCAAATTAAATGAATATGTAAATAAAGTAGGGGAAGATTATAGTCCTTCCTGTTATAGTCATTATACAAGTTTCAGGATCAAGTTACAGGTTCTTTATAATCTTTCATTGAGATAGAAAATATACTGAAGATTAATTAGAGAATATCAAATTGCAAGATTAAGAGAAAAATGCCCAGTGTTAATTAGGGTTGATTATATTTGGTATCACTTGCACTAATTGAAGTACACTGGTCTTTGTTAACTGGGTCAGTCAGAGGTCAGAGAACAGGTGGTTGAGCACAATTTCATAACCACCTGTTTAATATTTGGCTTTGCAATTTCCCTGAAGTTGATCAAAGTGGGGATATGATCATTACCCAAAGATTGTTTAGAGAGATTGAGCCTTGACTGAGGAAAAATAAACTAATTAGAAACTCACCTTTCCAATCTGGAAAGTGATAGTTTAAGTAAGAATGGCAAGCAACGGACTGACCTGATGAAACTTGTCTCTTGCCATTCTTCTTGTCCCTCCTACAAACTTTTGTCTATGTTTTCTTAATTTAATTATCTCCTTGCTCTATTAGAATACATACTTTTGTTTCTGATTCCCATTTTTTCTCCTCTTTTTTGAATAACTGGAATTAAGACTGCTATAAATTTTTTTAAAAATTCAAAATAGAGGGGTGCCTGGGTGGCTCAGTGGGTTAAGCTTCTGCCTTCAGCTCAGGTCATGGTCTCAGGGTCCTGGGATCGAGCCCCACATTGGGCTCTCTGCTCAGCAGGGAGTCTGCTTCCCCCTCTCTCTGCCTGCCTCTCTGTCTACTTGTGATTTCTCTCTGTCAAACAAATAAATAAAATCTTTAAAAACGTTTCAAAATAGATTGCATACATTGTTTGTCCTTACCCACATGTAGATTTGTCTTCTTTAATATCTTTAATAGGTTATTTGCACAATTTTTTTCTTTATAGAACTCATACAGTTTTGTAACAGGTAATGGGAAGATCTCTAGTCTGGAACTCAATATCTAATGAAAACTAATAAAGTGATCTCTTTTATAATTTTAATAACTACATAGGGAAACATTTGAGAATGAAATATTATGGGAGTTTAACATGTGCATATCTCAGCATGAGTTCGAAAATTAAGTAAAAGAATGAGTGACAGAAGAATATATTGAGGATTTATATCCTTTTACACTGGAATTAATACATTTTTTAAAAAAGATTTTATTTTTTTATTTGACAGAGAAAGAGGGATCACAAGTAGGCAGAGAGGCAGGCAGAGAGAGAAGGAGAAGCAGGCTCCCCGCCAAGCAGAGAGCCTGATGTGGGATTCAATCCCAGGACCCTGAGGTCATGACCTGAGCCGAAGGCAGAGGCTTAACCCACTGAGTCACCCAGGTGCCCCAAGGAATTAATACATTTTTTAAAAAAACATTATACAACATGTGATTTAAAGTAGTAAATTATAATAAATTTTTTCTAGGGAATTAGAACAAATTCCAAAGATGATAATACTATTTCACTTTCATCACATTCATTTCTTGAATAAGTTTTAAAAATAATCACCATATTTTATCAAAAATTGCTAATGTCTAAGCAAAGAAACCACCTGAAAAAAGGAATAAACTTAAAAAAAACTTTTAATAGAAAATCATATGGTAAATTCCCATATGGGAAATTGGAAATTATAATAGAGATAAGAGTAAAGAGGAAAATCACAATCATCAGGGTTATATGCTTGGATAACAACTTCAGCATCTGGCATTCCATCTCAGGGCTGACGGTTGGTGACTGCTACAAGGAAATCCAAATGTAAATTTTTCACCCCCCCCTTTATTGTTGATATAATTAATTCAACAAATATTTATTGAGGATCAGCCAATGAAGCTATATAAGAGAACCAATAATAAAAACCTTGCCTTCACAGCACTTATATTCTAATGAATTAAAGGTAGTAAATATTACATAGATGAAGATGAAACATTTTCTTAATAGTTTCTCTTATTCATCATATAGGCAAAGTCTCAGAAGCAGAGTAACCAACCTAGTCAAGGAAAAAGTATTACACCAAACTAGTACACAAAGAAGATTGTTTAAGAGACTCTGATATTGGTCAGGCTCATGAAATACATATAAGGAAAAGGTATATTTATGGTAAATGACAAGGAGATAATATCCTAAATCAAATTCACTAAAAGAAATCTTGAAAGGTATAGAAGAGTTTATATGGCTTTTCCATGGCCAAAGATGTAAATGAACCAGCATTTATACAAAGAAAATTATGACTTATTTGCTGCCAAGTAATACTAATGTATATTTAACTAGTAAATATTCTGTAGCAATGTAAAATGAGGTCCAGATTGAAATGAAGGGTTATGGGGAATATAAGTAGAATACAGAGTTGATCTCTGATATAGAAATAGTGTACACTTGCACTTTGGTTCAATGAATGAATCAACATTTTGTTTATTTAAGGAGCTATGAAAAGGGCAATTGTGCTGGTCATACAAGTCTCACATATTTTAGAAAAGGGGTTGTTGTAAGCTTGTAAATGTTGATGAAGTCACAAGTGGTGAAGAAAAACAATTCTTGTCTATGTTAATGAGACCAGAAAGAGGAAACCCTAGGAGGAAATGTGTGTTAGAACCCCTCCTGTTAAAGGAGAGAGAGAGAGAGAAATGGAGAGAGTGGGTGGGGAGGGAAGAGAGAGAGAGAAATGGAGAGAGAGAGAGAGAAGAGGAAGGAGAGAGAGGGAGTAGAACAACACTTCTTATCTTTCATAAATAGATCCTAATAGTTATGAATTCAGATATAAAACACTCCCTCTTAAGGATTCTTTTGGAGGCTGGCTGACTTACTGCAGGTTATGGGTCTGGAAATAGTTTCTCAATCTTCTTCATTTTATTTTTCGCTTCTGGCACTCATATGCAGACCCCCAACACCACTGGTTTTTTAAGGTCTTTATTTTATTACTTTTTTCTATTATGCTTGATCTAGTATGTCTACCTATTTTCTTTCTTTTTTTTTTTTTTAAGATTTTATTTTATTTGACAGAGAGAGAGAGAGAGAGAGAGAGAGAGATCACAAGTAGGCAGAGAGGCAGGCGGAGAGAGAGAGGAGGAAGCAGGCTCCCCGCGGAGCGGAGAGCCCGATGCGGGGCTTGATCCCAGGACCCTGGGATCATGACCTGAGCCGAAGGCAGAGGCTTTAACCCACTGAGCCACCCAGGCGCCCCTGTCTACCTATTTTCTGATGCACTTACTCTTCACTTTCCGAGTGAAGTCTGTATACATATGTCTATTTTTAAAAACATAGAGTATATTGATTTTTCAACATATATAAATGATAATTATGCATCAGATTTCACTCTAATTTGTTTTTAATACTCAATACCATATTTTTATTTTTTTATTTTATTTTATATTTTTTTTAGATTTTGTTTATTTATTTGACAGATGGAGACCACAAGTAGGCAGAGAGGCAGGCAGAGAGAGAGGAGGAAGCAGGCTCCCTGCTGAGCAGAGAGCCTGATGCGGGGCTCGATCCCAGGACGCTGGGATCATGACCTGACCCGAAGGCAGAGGCTTTAACCCACTGAGCCACCCAGGTGCCCCTCAATACCATGTTTTTAATATGTATCCTTGATCCTGTATATAACTCTATTTTAGGAGTTCATAAACATTTAGTTCTACAGACCCCTTTGGCAGGGGTCTTTATGTCTTTAACACTTGTGATAAACATAGTCATATACACTGGATTGCAAAATAAATCAATTAAACCGGAATACAGTTATCAAAATACTAAAACAGCAAATATATGGCATAGTAATATATGTGGTTATTTATTCACACATAAATAATACAATCCAGTTGCCAGTTTAATAACTACCATCATTCTGTTATGGTGATTGGTGTATGAAATATCTCCAGATGTATGAAACAAGTTTAATTTGTGAATAAGTGTTATTTCTGTTAGTGATAAAGTCAAGGTATTGCTAACAGAACTGTGGTTTCTTGACTTCATTCTTTACATAAAATGCGAAATGTTAGAGATTTATGAATATAAGGATGTACATTTTTCCTACCTAAATTAATTGGCCCCTCAAATTCTATTTACTTAAACCTGGGCTAATGATTCCTGTTCCAATTTCCTGCTTATATTTGTATACAACCCATTTTACTGATTTGCTCCCTTACTGATGAGCACCTATGTTGCTTCTGACTTCCCAGTTCCACAAGCAATAATGCATTTTATTCATTACAGTTAAAGATGTAGTTATATATTGCAGTTATGTGTGTATATATGTGTATATATGTGTGTGTATATGTGTGTGTATGTGTGTATACACACACATTGCCGTTAATTTTGTATAAGAGGTCCAGTTTCTCAACATACTCTCCAAACCAGCTTTTAAAAATTTTTTAAAATTTTAGCCATTCTAATGTGTATGTAGTAGTATCCCATTGTGGTTTTAAGCTGCATTCTCCTAATGACTAATGATGTTAAGCATCTTTTCCTGTGCTTATTTGTTGTTCATATGAATTCTCTGACGAAATATTGGTTTAAATCTGTTGCCCATGTTTTAAATTGTTTTGTTTGTTTTCTAACTGTATTTCAAGAGTTCGTTATATATTTACTCACTTTGTATTTTATAAAATAATTACATATATAAATCCAGTTCAATAAATGTTATTATATATCATCTTATTTAATTTTCCCTGTACCTCTAAGAGTGAATTTTCTTGACTATGAGGAAAAAGAACATTCACACCTCATGTATCAAAACCCACAAAATTCCAAAAGTCTAAAACTGCTAATGTGGGCATATCCTTGTGCATAATAATGTGCTACTGAATTTTATTGAAATACAATATATATGTGTAATATTTAAAAATTCTATTTCTTACCTCTGGAAGCAACATTTTTGTGTGTGTGGATAAAATTGACAGTTATTAACTTTGGAATAATACCAAAAATGGCAATGCAAGTTTACATATACATATACATATACATATACATATATATATTATATATATCATGTATATATGATAGTATACTACAATACTTGGCAATTTTTATTTGGTGAAATTGGGACTTGTTTTGCTTTTTCAAAAACCCAAGATAAATAAGTGGTGCTGAAATATTGAATATCCATATGCAAAATAATAATAGTTACACCCTCATACCATAAAAAATATTAACTTTGTGTTTTCAAAATCTGCTGTTAAGATAATAAAAAGTCATTCATTGCTTCAAAGAGAATAATAAATAATATATATAATAAAGTTTATTTAATTAGATTAATATGTGTAACTTTTTATAAAATACGAAGTGCTATATACAAGTAAGAAAATGCCATTTCATTTTCTCAGAAGTCAGAGTTTGGGGAGATAAAAATCTTATATTCTGAAAAAATGGGAAAAAACCTTTCAATACAGCCATCATGCAATCTCTGCATTGATACTCTATATTGTCCCTGGAAAGCTGATGACCTGACGTTCGCGTATGTTGTGTACCATTTAACTCTCAAGGATCTGAAATCCCAAACTAGGAAATGTAATTCAGGAATACCCTACTGGTAAGAATTTAAAATGGCACATCCTCTTTGAAAAGTACTTTAGCAGATTCTTAAGAAGTTAAAACTATATCTATTATATTGGTCCAGCCATTCTGTTCCTAAATATTTAACAAAGAGAAAAGAAAACATATGTTCATAAAAATACTTGTATATGAATGTACATAGAAGCTTTATGTATAATAACCCCAAACTGGAAATAACTTAAATATCTTTCAAGAGATGACTGAATAAGTAAAATTTGGTATGCATATGTAATACTAATCAGCAATAAAAATAAATTCTTATTATACACAACAGCTCAGATGCATCTCAAAATAACTATACTGAATGAAAGAAGCCAAGCAAAAAAATAACACATACTATATTATTCCATTTTTACAAAACTCTAGAAAATGCAAGCTAATCTACAGTGACAGAAAGCAAACGAGTGGTTGTCTGGGGTGGGCACTATTCTCAGACCACTAACCTTACCAGTCCAATTAAGAGCACAAAGAACAGATTCAGTCAAGTTTGATGTAATTAACACAATAAACCTCCTTCTCTTTTCTAGTCCTCAAATTCATGATTTTTCTATGATCCAAAGGTCAGGAAAACACATTATTTACATGAACAGTCTAAGTATTTGTCAATTTCTCTGTCAGTGTCTCAGATGAGAGATGGACAAAACCTTACTATTAAACCCCACATCCTAATAGGCATGTCCCCATGCCAGTGGACCTGAACAACTAATTTCTGGAAATAGAATTTGCTAAATCTGAGTCTGGGTCTATGTAAAAAAAATATAAAAGTGAGAAAAAAAGGCAGTCAAATTAGAATGAAGATGAAAACATACTTTTATCTACCTGAAAGGTAACTACATAGCTGATCCAAAGATAATGATGCTTCTTCTCACCTGAGGAAGCATTTTAAGCATCTTATAGCTATCAATTAACTTGAACCTTCTTTTGTCAAAACTTGATAGTCCTCCCTACCTACAGATGAGGAACTTAAGTGTTAGAGGGAAATTATCACACACGCCTCTACCCATTGAGAATATGAAAGTGAAATCCAGCTGTCCCAATTCAGTGGTCTTTGGACTATAGTATTCTATGTTTAGTACTCTAATATGTTTCCTAAAAGAAATGCACATTAATCGCATATGATTTATTCTTTTTTTAAGCACTGGGTACTTGTGATATTGTGATGTAATAGGAAATATGTACTTGTTTTTTGTCCCGGGTTTCTGGCACAAAGCTCCTAAAACCCTTGTAATTTTGAGTGATGGAGTGAAAAGAACATCCTTTCTTATTCATAACAAACCCCTTTCAATCATACCTGAGTTTATGCTAAAGTGGTGATTTTGGTGGGCCTGTGGATAGCTTTAGGTTGGGGGCTGGTTACCAGAGGAACCAACTATGTGATTAGAAAACTGAACATTTCAACCCCTCCCTGATCTCCCATGTGGGGAGAGAGGCTGATGATTAAATTAATCAGCAAAGGTCAGGTATTTATTCAGTTGTGCCTATGTAATGGAACCTCCATTAAAAACCTAAATAAAGAAGTTTGAGGAGCTTGCCATTGGTGAATCACAACCATGTGCCAGGAGTGTGGCACACCCCAAATTCCATAAGGACAGAAGCTCCCATGCTCAGGACTCTTGCCCTTAAGTACCTCTTCCATCTCACTGTTGATTTGTACCATTTTTTATATCCTTTATAACAAGCTGGTAATAGTAAAGTATTTCTGTGAGTTCTGTGACTTGTTACAGTAAAGTATTGAAACTGAGGGGTAGGGTTTCAGAAGCCCCAGTTTGTAGCCAAGTTGGACAGAAGCTGTAGGTGACCCACTGCTTGCAATTGGCATCTGAAGGGTAACAGTCTGTGCTACTGAGCTCTTAACCTGTAGGGCCTGTGCCAACTCTGGGTAAGTTAAGGTCAGAATTGAATTAAACTGTAGGACATTCAGTTGATTGTCCACAGAGGACTGGGCAACTGCTTGGTATGGAAAATCTACACATTTGGTGTCAGAAGGGTTGTGAATAAAGAAATAGTTTCCCTTCATTAACCTTTAATGAATTAGAACACCTGGTTCCTAGAAATCTATGGCTATTTTATCCTTTTTTACTTTTTAGCTTTTTGAGCTATTTAATTTTGAAATAATTTCAAATTTGTAGAAAAGTTGCAAAAGTAACACGAATATTTTATTTCCTTAAAACACTGGTCGCTACACTTTTAATGTGATCTCCCATCACTCTGAAATATTTCAGTTGCATTTCCTAAAAACGGAGGTACTCTCTAAAATAACTACTATAGGGGTGCCTGGGTGGCTCAGTAGGTTAAGTGTCTGCCTTTGCCTCAGGTCATGATCTCAGAATCCTGGGATCCAGCCCTCCATCAAGCTCTCTGCTCAGTAGGGAGCCTGCTTCCCGCCCCCCCCTCTCTGCTTGCCTCTCTGCCTCCTTGTGATCTCTCTCTGTCAAATAAATAAATAAAATCTTAATAAAATAAAATAACCACTATAGAACTGACCAAATCGGGAAACTAATACTGATACATTACTGTTATAGAATCTACAGATGCCTATTCAAGTTTTGCCAGTTGTCCCAATAATACCATTTTCAGCAAAATGTTCTGATCCAGCATCATGTGTCAGTTTAGTTGTAGCCTATCTTTAGTTTTCTTCATTCTGGAGAAACTTCTTTTGTTTTTCCTTAACTTATATTACCTTGATATTTTTGAAGACAACAGGCCAGCTTTTTGAATAAATTCCTTCAATTGGGTTTTTCTGACTTTTTCTTATGAGAATATATCAGCTTATGCATTTAAAACAATTTTCTTTGGCAGGGATAACACAGAAAATATATTGCCTTCTTCTCATCGCAATCTACAAATCGGCATATTATTTCCATTTGTCTCATTATTCATGATTTTCAATTTGATCACTGATTAAGATGGTGTCTTACCAGGTTTTTTCACAGTAAAGTTACTATACTAAAAGAAAGAGAGAGGAATAAAGACAACACTGCCATGATGGGACCCCAGTGCTAGCTGGAGGAAAGTAATCCCCATCAAGTTTCAGACCCTAACAGAGATCATAAAGCAGGCCACTCTGCGAAGAACACGGGGCTAGGCAGCTGCTGGTCAGCTTTCAAGCCTAGTTCAGACAACTGCCAACTTTAATCTTTTAATCAACTTCTAATCAACTTAAAGTTCTAGCATAATTTAGAGCTTTCCAGAGTGTGGAGTGGAAGAGAGTCTCTCAATCTAGAGGCCAGGATGTCTGATATGGAGGGTGTTCCTGGGCCAGAACATCTGTATCCCATTCCCATTTTTCAGGAGAGCCACTGAAGACCTAATTTTCAATGAAGGTAGACAAACCAATAATTGCTCAGAAAGAAGTAAATTTTCTCTTTTTTCTAGGCTGGTACTACCATTACCGACTTAAGCATTATGTATTTAAAACAAAAGATCAACAAAAAAAAAAAACCTTGAGCTCTAGATACCAGGCTTGTCTGCCCACTAGACATCCAGTTAGATGTTTGGAGAGTAAGGTGTCAACTTAATGTGGGAAAAGAGAGCAATCAGGATGATTATTTCTGGTTCAATAGAATCTTGACCTCACCTTCCCAACCTGAGTGACATCATGGCACCAGCTTTAGGGAAAAAGTAAAAATCAAGATAAGAAGGCAAAATGTGAGAAAATGAAAACTAGGCCTACAACTTACCTGTTTCATCTGGCCTCTGACTGGGCCCTTACTTACTGCAAAGTGGTGGCTTCAGGAAAGGCCCAGAGATTCCAGCACTGCTGGTGTTGGACACCTGCTCCAGGAGACCAGATCTACCCAACCCCTTCTGCTTATACCCTACAAGACAGTTGTTCTTAAAACTGGGCCCAGGGTGATCACAGGAGGTAAATAATCCACTCACTGTAGGAAATAATTCTCTAGCCACAACCCTACCTTTTGGGAGAAAATCCTTAATGCTGTTGATGATCCCAGACTACCTGCTGCTTTAACTCTCTCCTGTGTCTTTTCTGTCTTATCCTTGGATGACACCTACATTGGATTTAGAACCCCACATTCTCCTCCTCACCCCTATCTCCTCTTGCTGCCTTTCTTGATGAGGATCTGCTTCTTATTTAATGTTTCTAACTTTGAACAAAGTGCTAAGTACCTGATTTATTTGGCTTTTTAATCCCTCATAGGAAGAAAGCCCCACTGCATCCTTTGAGTCACCCAGACCCTCTGATCAACTTCTCTTGGATGTTGGATGTCTCTTAGATCCCCCCCCCCCCCCAGCAAAAGGGCATGAAAAGAATATGGAGAAGTGGGACAGGTAGATGTGAGCTTCTGATGTAGTATGTGATGGTTGAGGAAGAGAAGGGAGACAAATAAAATTAACTAAATATAAAACTGATAGTTCAACAACACAACAATGGGCAGACTTCACCTTGAGGTCCCTATCTTCAACATTAACTAACAACATCCAAAGCAGAAAAGCATAGTTGAAAGGGAATTTAGGGTTCTTGTATTTCAATCTTTTAATTTTTATTTTCAGGTTAAAAATAAGTGTAGGTCCAAAGATGTCTAATTTTAAACAAGGAAACATAGTTGGTTTGCAGTGAAGAGAGGGCTCTACTTCCTGAATCTGAGTTCTTCCACCGGACCATTCCTTGTCTAAGAGCAAGAGATGAGCATAGTAGGATTACCCAGCTCCAGAATTGGGAAACAGCACGGAGAAGGAAGTGATGGAAGAGCACCAAAGGAAAACTGCTTTGCTTATTTTATAGTTTCTTTACAAGCCATTCAGGGCCCCACATCTCCTGCCAACTTGAAAGACCATTTTTGTTACGGAAATCAGGAGGGAGACTAAAAGCTCACTAGTTGGAATCCATTTTATTTAGGTATCTTCGTCTTCCTTCTTGGTAGAACCCACATAAAAAAGTCCCTCTGTGCCTCCAGGATGGTCATTGAGGGGCTGTTATGGACCATGTGGTGACTCCTAGCACTGCTTCCAGACTTAGGGCTATAGTCAACTGCTCTCTAAGGAGCTTCTGCTCAGGACACTTTGGGCTTCTCATTCATTTGAGAAGTATCTCTCCTTAAGCTAACTACTTTATTTTCATGCAGAATTTCCTTCAACTTTTCTCTCTTCTTCCTGACCCTCTTCTCCCCATAGTCACCAGATGGAAAAGTATGGCTAGCAGCTTTCATTTTCACTTTGCCTAAAATGAACAATAAAATTACTTGTCATATGTCTTAGGGCTCAAAATTTCAAGTCCATCCCTTCAAGATTCCCATTCAGAAGTCATCTTATCAAAAAGAGACAAAACACACACACACACACACACAGAGAGAGAGAGAGAGAGAGAGAATATATACATTTTGAAGGTCCTAACTCCTGACCTGGTATGAGGATCCTTCACGGGCAGCACTTCCCTTTTTAACTATTTACCTTACTACCCAGACAGTTCATTTGCTTGGTCCTTAATCAGGATGAGGCAGGTTCTCACCTCTTTTCTGCAACCTGCATTTTAAATCATAGGTTTCCCCTGTTATACTATCTGTATTTTTACCTCTCCAAACCTACACACCTTTCAAGACTAGGTTAATTCCTTACTTCTGATAAGTCAACCAAATTCTAGTTTGTTTAGAAAGTGATTTTCTGAAATTGCCATGTGTTTATTTTTTATATTACTTATATTGTCATTAAAAAAGTAAATGAGAGGGGAGCCTGGGTGCCTCAGTGGGTTAAAGCCTCTGCCTTCGGCTCAGGTCATGATCCCAGGGTCCTGGGATCGAACCCCGCATCGGGCTCTCTGCTCAGCGGGGAGCCTGCTTCCTCCTCTCTCTCTCTGCCTGCCTCTCTGCTTACATGTGATCTCTGTCTGTCAAATAAATAAATAAAATCTTAAAAAAAAAAAAAGTAAATGAGAGACAGGAGACAAAGTATAAAGAGAAATATCTCTGGAATAAGAACCAAGTGTCAATTTGAGCTCTTGTCAAATGACTTCAATTTCCTCATCTGAAAATAGGGATAACACCTTAAAATAATAAGAACCTTAAAATATTATTGTGATTGTTAGATGAAAAAAATATGTAGGTGCTTAGCATGAAGTAGCCTCAGTTCTCCTCTCCTTGAAATGTATTCAAGTTTAATATCACAACGGTACTCTTACATCCAATTATCAGGAACTGCTCTGGATTCTTATTTCTCATGTATCTTGTCTTTGAAATAATATTTTAGTGTCTTAAGGGTAATAACCACGTCTACTGCTTAATATCTTTCTCTATATTATCTAGCTTATAATGAGTTCTAATTAAATATTATTTTTCATTATCAATATATTATATATGAATACCAAGCAGTTATTGGGAATAAAAGCATCATTTCTTCACACACATAAAATCATGTATTTGACATTTTCACTAAACTCTGTTAGGAGGTGTCAATCAAACTAGACACAAATCAATCTTGTTCCCTTTTTTTCTGAAGACTTTATGTCACTGTTCACATCTGTTTTTTTTTTTTTTTTTTTTTTTTATTTTAATAAACATATAATGTATTTTTATCCCCAGGGGTACAGGTCTGTGAATCATCTGGTTTACACATTTCACAGCACTCATCATAGCCCATACCCTCCCCAATGTCCATTTCCCCACCACCCTCTCCCGTCCCCCTTCCCCCCCGCAACCCTCAGTCTGTTTCTTGAGATTGAGTCTTTTATGGTTTGTCTCCCTCCCAATCCCATCTTTTCATTTTTTCTTTTCCTACCTCCCCCCAAACCCCCCCACCTTGCATCTCCCCTTCCTCATATCAAAGAGATCATATGATAGTTATATTTCTCCGATTGACTTATTTCGCTAAGCATGATACCCTCTAGTTCCATCCACGTCGTCGCAAATGGCAAGATTTCATGTCTTTTGATGGCTGCATAGTATTCCATTGTGTATATATACCACTTCTTCTTTATCCATTCATCTGTTGATGGACATCTAGGCGCTTTCCACAGTTTGGCTATTGTGGACATTGCTGCTATAAACATTCGGGTGCACGTGCCCCTTCGGAGCACCACGTTTGTATCTTTAGGATATATACCCAGGAGTGCAATTGCTGGGTCGTAGGGTAGCTCTATTTTCAGTTTTTTGAGGAACCTCCACACTGTTTTCCAGAGTGGTTGCACCAGCTTGCATTCCCACCAACAGTGTAGGAGGGTTCCCCTCTCTCCGCATCCTCGCCAGCATCTGTCATTTCTTGACTTGTTAATTTTAGCCATTCTGACTGGTGTGAGGTGGTATCTCATTGTGGTTTTGATTTGTATTTCCCTGATGCCGAGTGATGTGGAGCATTTTTTCATGTGTCTGTTGGCCATCTGGATGTCTTCCTTGCAGAAATGTCTGTTCATGTCCTCTGCCCATTTCTTGACTGGATTATTTGTTCTTTGGGTATTGAGTTTGATAAGCTCTTTATAGATTTTGGATACGAGCCCTTTATCTGATAGGTCGTTTGCAAATATCTTCTCCCATTCTGTCAGTTGTCTTTTGGTTTTGTTTACTGTTTCCTTTGCTGTGCAAAAGCTTTTGATCTTGATGAAATCCCAATAGTTCATTTTTGCCCTTGCTTCTGTTGCCTTTGGCGATGTTCCTAGGAAGAAGTTGCTGCGGTTGAGGTCAAAGAGGTTGCTGCCTGCATTGTCCTCAAGGATTTTGATAGATTCCTTTCGCACATTGAGGTCCTTCATCCACTTTGAGTCTATTTTCGTGTGTGGTGTAAGGAAATAGTCCAATTTCATTTTTCTGCATGTGGCTGTCCAATTTTCCCAGCACCATTTGTTGAAGAGGCTGTCTTTTTTCCATTGGATATTCTTTCCTGCTTTGTCGAAGATTAGTTGACCATAGAGTTGAGGGTCTATTTCTGGGCTCTCTATTCTGTTCCATTGATCTATATGTCTGTTTTTGTGCCAGTACCATACTGTCTTGATGATGACAGCTTTGTAATAGAGCTTGAAGTCTGGAATTGTGATGCCACCGACTTTGGCTTTCTTTTTCAATATTCCTTTGGCTATTCGAGGTCTTTTCTGGTTCCATATAAATTTTAGGATTATTTGTTCTATTTCTTTAAAAAAAATGGATGGGATTTTGATAGGGATTGCATTAAATGTGTAGATTGCTTTAGGTAGAATAGACATTTTCACAATATTTGTTCTTCCAATCCATGAGCATGGAATATTTTTCCATTTCTTTGTGTCTTCCTCAATTTCTTTCATGAGTACTTTATAGTTTTCTGAGTATAGATTCTTTGCCTCTTTGGTTAGATTTATTCCTAGGTATCTTATGGTTTTGGGTACGATTGTAAATGGGACTGACTCCTCAATTTCTCTTTCTTCTGTCTTGTTGTTAGTGTAAAGAAATGCGACTGATTTCTGTGCATTGACTTTATATCCTGACACTTTACTGAATTCCTGTATAAGTTCTAGCAGTTTTGGAGTGGAGCCTTTTGGGTTTTCCACATATAGTATCATATCATCTGCAAAGAGTGATAGTTTGACTTCTTCTTTGCCGATTTGGATGCCTTTAATTTCTTTTTGTTTTCTGATTGCTGAGGCTAGGACTTCTAGTACTATATTGAACAGCAGTGGTGATAACGGACATCCCTGCCGTGTTCCTGACCTTAGCGGAAAAGCTTTCAGTTTTTCTCCATTGAGAATGATATTTGCGGTGGGTTTTTCATAGATGGCTTTGATAATATTGAGGTATGTGCCTTCTATCCCTACACTTTGAAGAGTTTTAATCAGGAAGGGATGCTGCACTTTGTCAAACGCTTTTTCAGCATCTATTGAGAGTATCATATGGTTCTTACTCTTTCTTTTATTAATGTATTGTATCACATTGATGGATTTGCGGATGTTGAACCAACCTTGCAGCCCTGGAATAAATCCCACTTGGTCGTGGTGAATAATCCTTTTAATGTACTGTTGGATCCTATTGGCCAGTATTTTGGTGAGAATTTTCGCATCTGTGTTCATCAAGGATATTGGTCTGTAATTCTCTTTTTTGGTGGGATCCTTGTCTGGTTTTGGGATCAAGGTGATGCTGGCCTCATAGAATGAGTTTGGAAGTTTTCCTTCCATTTCTATTTTTTGGAACAGTTTCAGGAGAATAGGAATTAATTCTTCTTTAAATGTTTGGTAGAATTCCCCTGGGAAGCCGTCTGGTCCTGGACTTTTGTTTGTTTGAAGATTTTTGATGACTGTTTCAATCTCCTTACTGGTTATGGGTCTGTTCAGGTTATCTATTTCTTCCTGGTTCAGTTGTGGTAGTTTATACATCTCTAGAAATGTATCCATTTCTTCCAGGTTGTCAAATTTGTTGCCATAGAGTTGCTCGTAGTATGTTCTTATAATTGTTTGTATTTCTTTGGTGTTGGTTGTGATCTCTCCTCTTTCATTCATGATTTTATTTATTTGCGTCCTTTCTCTTTTCTTTTTGATAAGTCTGGCCAGGGGCTTATCAATCTTATTAATTCTTTCAAAGAACCAGCTCCTAGTTTTGTTGATTTGTTCTATTGTTTTTTTAGTTTCTATTTCATTGATTTCTGCTCTGATCTTTATGATTTCTCTTCTCCTGCTGGGTTTAGGCTTTCTTTGTTGTTCTCTCTCCAGCTCCTTTAGGTGTAGGGTTAGGTTGTGTATTTGAGACCTTTCTTGTTTCTTGAGAAAGGCTTGCACTGCTATATATTTTCCTCTCAGGACTGCCTTTGTTGTATCCCACAGATTTTGAACTGTTGTGTTTTCATTATCATTTGTTTCCATGAATTTTTTCAATTCTTCTTTAATTTCCTGGTTGACCCATTCATTTTTTAGAAGGATGCTGTTTAGTCTCCATGTATTTGCGTTCTTTCCAAATTTCCTCTTGTGATTGAGTTCGAGCTTCAGAGCATTGTGGTCTGAAAATATGCAGGGAATGATCTCGATCTTTTGGTACCGATTGAGACCTGATTTATGACCCAGGATGTGGTCTATTCTGGAGAATGTTCCATGTGCACTAGAGAAGAATGTATATTCTGTTGCTTTGGGATGGAATGTTCTGAATATATCTGTGATGTCCATCTGGTCCAGTGTGTCATTTAAGGCCTTTATTTCCTTGTTGATCTTTTGCTTAGATGATCTGTCCATTTCAGTGAGGGGAGTGTTAAAGTCCCCTGCTATTATTGTATTACTGTCGATGTATTTCTTTGATTTTGTTATTAATTGGTTTATATAGTTGGCTGCTCCCATGTTAGGGGCATAGATATTTAAGATTGTTAGATCTTCTTGTTGGACAGACCCTTTGAGTATGATATAGTGTCCTTCCTCATCTCTTATTATAGTCTTTGGCTTAAAATCTAATTGATCTGATATAAGGATTGCCACCCCAGCTTTCTTCTGATGTCCATTAGCATGGTACATTGTTTTCCACCCCCTCACTTTAAATCTGGAGGTGTCTTCGGGTCTAAAATGAGTTTCTTGTAGGCAGCATATTGATGGGTTTTGTTTTTTTATCCATTCTGATACCCTGTGTCTTTTGATTGGGGCATTTAGCCCATTAACATTCAGGGTAACTATTGAGAGATATGAATTTAGTGCCATTGTATTGCCTGTAAGGTGATTGTTACTGTATATTGTTTCTGCTTCTTTCTGATCTACTACTTTTAGGGTCTCTCTTTGCTTAGAGGACCCCTTTCAATATTTCCTGTAGAGCTGGTTTGGTGTTTGCAAATTCTTTCAGCTTTTGTTTGTCCTGGAAGCTCTTTATCTCTCCTTCTATTTTCAATGATAGCCTAGCCGGATATAGTATTCTTGGCTGCATGTTTTTCTCGTTTAGTGCTCTGAATATGTCATGCCAGTTCTTTCTGGCCTGCCAGGTCTCTGTGGATAGGTCCGCTGCCAATCTAATGTTTTTACCCTTGTATGTTACAGACTTCTTTTCCCGGGCTGCTTTCAGGATTTTCTCTTTGTCGCTAAGACTTGTAAATTTTACTATCAGGTGACGAGGTGTGGACCTATTTTTATTGATTTTGAGGGGCGTTCTTAGCATCTCCTGGATTTTGATGTTTGTTCCCTTTGCCATATTAGGAAAATTCTCTCCAATAATTGTCTCCAATATACCTTCTGCTCCCCTCTCTCTTTCTTCTTCTTCTGGAATCCCAATTATTCTAATGTTGTGTCGTCTTATGGTGTCACTTATCTCTCGAATCCTCTCCTCGTGTTCCAGTAGTTGTTTGTCTCTCTTTTGCTCAGCTTCTTTATTCTCTGTCATTTGGTCTTCTATGTCACTAATTCTTTCTTCTGCCTCATTTATCCTGGCAGTGAGAGCTTCCATTTTTGATTGCACCTCATGAATAGCTTTTTTGATTTCAACTTGGTTAGATTTTAGTTCTTTTATTTCTCCAGAAAGGGCTTTTATCTCTCCGGAGAGGGTTTCTCTAATATCTTCTATGCCTTTTTCGAGCCCGGCTAGAACCTTGAGAATTGTCATTCTGAACTCTAGATCTGTCATGCTACCTATGTCTGTATTGATTAGGTCTCCAGCCTTCGGTACGGCCTCTTGTTCTTTTTTTTGAGGTGAGTTTTTCCGCCTTGTCATTTTGTCCAGGTAGGATTTGCTTTCTCCTGCTGTGGAATTCCGCTGTTCTTGGTGACTGAAGTTGGTTTTGGATCGGTTTCTTGTTGATCTTCTGGGGGAGGGGCCTGTTGTAGTGATTTTCAAGTGTCCTTGCCGCAGGCGGAATTGCACCGCCCTTGCCAGGGGCCGGGCTAAGGAATCCGCTCGGGTTTGCTTTCGGGAGCTTTTGTTCCCTGAGCGCTTTCCGTAGAGTTCCGGAGGACGGGAATGAAGATGGCGGCCTCCCAATCTCTCGGCCCGGAGGAGCCGAGAGCTTGGGGTTCCGCTCCTCAGTGTGCTCTCAGAGCAAAGCGCCCAACAGTCCCGCCTCCCTGGCTTGCGGTCGCGCCTCGAGGAAAGCAGTCAATTGTTGGAGCTGGAGAAAAGCGCCGGGTCGCTTTTGTCTCTGTGGCCTCCGGCCGCGCTCCGAGCCCACCCAGCCTGCGACCGGCACAAGGTAACCCTGGGCTTAGAGCTCACTCCTCGGCTTTGTCGCTATAGCCGGCTTCCCCGCTCCAATACCTGCGAGCTCTGCGGCACTCAGACACCCCCAGTCCTTCTGTGACCCTGTGGGTCCTGGGGTTATGCTGACCCCGCCTGGGTTTCCCCCCAGTTTAGCCTCTGGAGCGATGTCTCCCACTGGAGCCGACTTTTAAAAGTCCCGATTTTGTGCTCCGTCGCTCCGCTGCTTGCCGGGTGCCGGCCCCTCCCCCCGGGGTCTATCTTCCCGTCGCTTTGGATTCACTTCTCCGCAGGTCCTACCTTTCAGAAAGTGATCGATTTTCTGTTTCTGGGATTGTTGCTCTTCTTCTCTTTGATTTCCCGTTGGATTTGTAGGTGTTCACAATGGTTAGATAAGCTATCTAGCTGATCTCCTGCTACCCGATGTCGTCTCAGCCTGCTACTTCTCCGCCATCTTGACTCCTCCCCCCCTCACATCTGTTTTTAAAGGTAAAATCATTTTGAGCCCAAATCTGATATCCAAATTGTTGAATCATGGTTGGGAAATATTAAAATAAGGTAGACAGATGGCCAAATCCAAATATGACAGAGAGATTTGGAGAAGTTCTGATCAAAATTCAGTTAAGGACCTTCAAATTAGTCTCCTAGCACTTGGGAAATCTTCTAAAATCACTTCATATATATTTTTCCCTTTAACTCTCTATCTTTCTAAAGACCATCTCAATATTGGGTCAGATTATGCATATTAAGGGATCTGTAAAAGCCATGCTAATTTAAGCGGCAAGCACTGTGCATTACAAACGACCCATACCAGTAAAGCCTCTAAATCTATGCATGTGTGACTCATCAACTTCCAGAAAACCGGGTCAGGAAATGCTCAGTTTAGAAATTAAGTCTCTGAAATGTAACAATAGCCCTTTAGGTAGAATACTTAGTGGTATCATAGGACTGCAACACATCTTAGAGCTCAAGTCTTTCCCTTAACTTGCATGTAAAACCTTTCTGAGACAGTCAAAACTGTTGTCCTTTTATGGATCATCAGAGAACGCTCTACCTCCCACCGTTGGTTTATTATGTATTATTCTGTTAACATGCTAGTTCTATATTCCTTCTTTGATTAATGCTATCAAAATAAACATTCATTAACTGGTGAAGACAAGAATACATTCTGAACTCTAATCTGACATTGAAGATCTTTGGCAATGGGACCCCAAAGCATCTTTACAGTTTCATTCATTAAATATTTAACTGGCAGCTATTGCATGCCAACCAGTTGCTACAAGTTGCTTAGAGTCCAGTGGAGAAGACAGATGAGTACTCAAGCGAATACAATACAATGTCAGCACAAACAGATAGAAGATGTAATTGAAAACAGTGTTAAAAGAACCCAGAGGAGGGAGCCTAATGAAAGCTAGGGCTTTAGGGAGAGAGTTTCGGATGAAATGTCAGCCAAACCGAATCTTGAAGGAAGAATAAAAGATAAAGGGGTAATTGGCATATATTCCACCCAAAGAGAAGAACATGGTCAGAGGAAAACATACCAAGAACATTATCTACTTTGGAAATCACAATTAATTCAGAAGGGTTATCATATAGATTACAATGCCTAGTGTGTCAAACAGTGGAAGCTTAGCCTAAAACAATAATAAGGAATTGTTATCTCAACCATCTGTAGATCAGAAATTTGGGAGCAGCCTAGAGGGTCGGTTTTGATTCTGGATCTTCTCCTGATGTTGCTGACAAGATATCGTCCAGGATTGTTGTCATCTAAAAGCTTGAATAAGGCTGGAGAATCTGCTTGCAAAATGGCTTACTTACGTGGCTATTAACAAGAAAGCCTCAGCTCCTCACTTCATGGACTCTCCAGAGAGGAGAGGCACAACATGGCACTTGAATTTCCCAAAAGTAAGTGACCCAAGAGAGCAGGGAAGAAGCTATATCATTGTGAGTTCCTCTCAGAAGTCACACATTATCATTTCGACACAATCCTTTCAGTTATAAAGCTCAGACCCACTCGATGTGATAGGGGAGAGCAAAAGCCACAAATACCAGAAGCTGGGCCATCTTGGAGGATAACTGCCACTCTAGGAAAGCTAACTATTTAAATAAGTGAGTGGCTCTCAGTGTAAAATAAAAATATTATTTAACATGACTACAAATTATTTTTCCATTCCAAACTATCAAGTTTCCTTTACTATTCCATGCACTCTTTTTTGAACTATTATTTTTTCTATTTCTCTCAACTGAAAGTCCTTCTACTTTTTCTTCTTCTTCCCTAGTTCCATTCTCCAAATCCTTCTTATACTCCCTTGTTCAGTTGGTAAACAAATTCCTCTTTGATATTTAATCTGAGAAGTTAACTGTGATTTCCTCTATCTCTGAGCCACCCCAGCACTTTGCATTTCACTTATCATGCATTTATTCACAAATAGATATTAAGCATTGGCTATATGTCAAGCACTAGCATAGGAAATAGAGACACAGCACTAAACAAAAAGAAAATTCCTCTAATTATGAATCTTATACTCTAGTAATGTAGAGGAAATTAAATCATAGATTTATGTAATAATTGTTAGAAATACATACTATGACAAAAAACAAAGCAAAATTATGGGAAATAGTTGGGTAGTAATGTGTTTAGATAGAGTTGACAGGGTAGATACCTTTGAGGAGTTAAGTTCTGAGAAAAGTCCAAATGAACTTAGGGACAGGAAAATGTTTAGAAAAAAAATAACAACAAAACAAACAAAACCTGGTGTGGAATATACCTATTGTTACCTAACAAACCAGCTCCATACTTAATGCACTTACATTTTAAACAATTATTTTTTGCTCACGGGTCTAATTTGGGCAGAGCTTGCTACAGTGGCTTACCTGTGCCTTGCCAGTCTCAGACAAGCACCTTGACGGGGGCTGGAAAAACCCATTTCCAAGACGGTTTACTCACACGGTTGGCAAGCTGGTGATGGTTGTCAGTTGAGTTTTTCAGTTGGGAGTCTTAGTTCCTTTCTACATGAGTCTATCAGTGGGATTAATTAGGCTTCCTCACAGAATGTTGGTTAGGTTTCAAATTCAAGTATTTAAAGAGACGAGAAATATAAGCGTCCAGTCTTTTAAAATCCATGCCCCAAAACTGGCAGCGTCATTTCCACTACATTCTTTCGGTCAGTCAGAGGCTACCCAGATTCCAGGCAACTTGACATTTAATCTGCTACAATTTTTTGTATCTTGCTATTTATCATTTCTTATCAAAAGTAGTTCCCAAACTAAACTGTAAATTTCTTGAACGTAAGCACTGTCATATATTCTCTTTAACAGAACACTGAAGTAGCTTAGAAATAATGTAATGAACACTTGTCTCTGTGAATATAAGAATATTATAAGGTTCAAAGAGATACAGGATCAAACACGACTATATTGAGATGAACATTCTTTGGAGTATTTGTTCGTATCGTCTTACTTCAGCTCCACCATATGAACAAATATGGGAGCATAGCATCCGACAAACAATTAATCAATTAAAAAGAGGACAGTTCAGGAGAAGAGACAATGGTTGAAGAAGCACAGGAGGGAGGTCAGAAAAGACAAATTTTAGAAGTGTTATTACTTGTCTAGAGAGTGCCTTCTTTAGGTTCTGTTGGGCCAACAAAAATAGGTACTTTGAAAAGGGAAATTTCAGTTGTATAGTTGCAAAATATCTCTGCTAAGTCTGCTTTTATTTTTACATTAAGCAAAAGATTTCTAAGCCATATGTTTCGTCAAAATAGCACTGTACCTGGAGTCTTAAAGTAAATGACTTATAAGGCTATTTTAGCTTCAAAAGTCTGATCGTGAGATTTGGGTTCAAGTTCTGGCTATACCACTTAATTTCTTTGAGGTGTTGGGAAAAGATGCTCACAATCTTTGGTCTACAATCTTTTATCTGTAAGGCCGAAATTATTAATAGAGTGCTACCTTAGGGAGTGATGTGATCGATTGGTAAAAGAATTAATACTCTCTCTGTTCTTTCAGATTCACCTTCACCAGCAAATCCACTGTAGGCTAATAGGTTGAGGATGAAATGAAATACACCGATTAAATACAAACCTCCTTTGATGGCAGTTGTTGGCAACTTTTTTGCCCAAGGTATTTCAGTCTGGAAATTCTACTCCAAGATTCAGTGTTCTCCAAAAATTGACCCAACACTTCCCATGCAACCCCATCTTCTACATTCTCAAATTAAATGCTCCATTGTGCCCATAAGGATGCATCCCGTACATATGGGACAATGCCCCTTTTTTAATCTAAAATGTTCTACCAAACAATTTAATTCTTAATTATAGGCAGTTGAAAAATTTAGGCTTAAAAAGGTCCACAGAGAGCATTATCATATCTCCCCTTGTTTTATACATTGACATAAACAAACAAAACCCAAAATAACAATAAAGAAACAAAAACAAAATAGAAGCTCAGAGATACTGAGTTGCTCAAGGCCGGAAATTTAGAATTTAAATCTAATTTTTAGGAACAGTGCTTTTTCTATTCTATCATGCTGTCAATCCGTATTTTCTGTTAGGGTTCTATGTAAATACTTCCAAACAGCATAAAAAAGTAAAGTAAACTAAAATTAAATTAAATTAAGAAGGTACATGACCTGTCTAATTCCTTCTTGACCTTTTAGCTTGGAATGAACCTGTGACAAAATTATGGTGACGATGCTTCAGCTTCAAACAGAGATACATTTATGACAGCACCTGCTTTACCATCTCTCTTCAAACTGACCTCAGCCAAATACTTGGCTATCCTTTATTTATAATCCAGTATGAATATGAGCTATTGGAACGTGACATTGAGAAGAAAATATTTGTCCCACAGTAAAGTAGTTCCTTTGAGAAGGTAAACAAAAGTATATTCTAAGTGGACATTTTCCTGAAAAATCTAAAGCCACACCACTGTGGTGGACATACGTTGGGTCTTCCCTCCACAATCAGCGTCACAAAATAAAAAACTAATTCAGTTTGAATAAATCTCTGTTCTAAGCTGTGTACTAAAATTTTACTTAGTCTAAGAGAATATGCCTGATGCACATAAGCCTCCTGAGTGGGCAGATAAGATAGAGAGGAAAAGAGAGACTTATGGGAATTTTATTTCTGACAAGTGATCTTACAGATACTAAACAAACAACACATAAAGCTGTAAGACCTACTAAACTCACCCAAAGCTATCACGCTCTCTCAAACCTGCTCCTGCTTGAGGCTCTCATTTCGTCAAGGCATATTTACAGGCAAAATCATATACTGCTTGAGTTTAAAAATAAATTCTCAATCATGTTAATGTTAATGAAGAGTCAGGGATATGTTTTATAATAGCTCACTTTCCCCTGTGGACAAGTGACCTCACTGATGCTGAAATTTCCAATTTCAATCATTGCATTTATGTATTATTTTTAATCACATTTTAACACACTCCTTCTGCCTTCCCTCCCTGAACATTTGCCATTTTGAAAGTCTCTCTTAGAAAAAAATAGTAAATACAGTATCAGACCTAGAAGTTATGATTAATCATTAAACATGATTCAATCATTCTTCATTGTTATTTTGTTGTTGTTTAACAGATAAAGATATTAAGGTCTGGAGAAACTACCTGGACATGCAAAGATACAGCCAAGGTAGAACCAGAAGCTAGGCCTGTGCTCCAGTTTTCAAGACGAACTGGAACTACTCTCCGCTTATCACCCAATATAATTCAGCTGACTTGTGCCCTTCCAGTCCACTCCTACTCTAACTGGATTCTAGTCCATCTTTTTTTAATCAATATTCAATATTTATAATCCCATGCTTGACAGTGACATTACACCAGTGAGCTAACAGGCATGATCCCTACTCCCAAGACTATTAGGATTTTGCTACGCCCTCTACGAAAATTAAAGAGCAGATTCCATGGTTTCCTGAGACACATTCCTGCAGCCACCCCCACTCACCTTGTTCTTGCCGTTTCTCCATCACCAGAAGGCCCACCTATTGCCTCACCTGGCTCAGACACTTCCTCAACCTCTCTTTCTGTCATTTATACAACCCTCCCTCGATGGCAGTTGTTGGCAGCTTCTTTTGCTCAAGGTATTTCAGTCTGGAAAGAATTAAAAGCATGGAAGAGTGCCTTCAGCAACAGTGGCTGCTGTTAAGTGCTTTGGCAGTTTGTCAAGATTTAGCCACCTGCCTGGAAGAAGTTTTATTCACCAGCAAATGCCACCCCCTCTGTCACCTCTCTGCTTCCCTCCTCCAAAACTCAAACACTCATAAACACTGAATCATTTCTGTATTTATTCATTATGATCTTCATGAAAGTCAAAGACATTTGACTCAAAAACCACTGTGGCAAAAAACCAGACATTTTTTAATCTCCAATTTATTTTCTTCCGGATGACTGCTTTCCAACATTCCTTCAAACTCGGTATCATCATTTGCCAGAACACCTGATGGTTATGTAAGGACAAATCCAAGTGCAAACAGACTCATCCTCCTTTCTAATTCTTCTGTGTTCCCCAATGAAGGTAAAAATAAATAAATAAAAATAAAAATACATTAAGGGAAAATAATTAAGCTGAATCTTAAGATATTTTGGAAGGAAATCATTTCGACTGATGCTAAAAAATCCCCCCCTCTTGCTGAACTCCACACAATTATTTTGTTTATTTTTTTTGAAAAGCAATTTAAAGAGGAGAGCTCTCTTTTTAAAGATGCAGATTCTTGAGGGCAACTACATGAAATTTCAAAGAAAAGGACAGACACAGTTTGAAGCCTAGAACTCTTGGGTTTTATTAAGAGGGAGCTAAACATTGGACCCTGGCATCTAAAGAAAGTAAAAGTAAACATTTTAGAATTGGGCCATTCTGTATCCTTGGAAAATTAATTTTTGCTCTGTGGAAACACAACATTATATGCCAGTACATCTGTACTTATAGAACTGGTTCATTAGTACAGCCACATGAGCTATACCAGCTTTTCACCAGGTCATCTACACACTTGTACTCATGGCCATGGTCTCACTAGGACTAATTTCACAGAGATGGGGAAGAGGAACAAAGAGAGGTGCCGTCTAAAAAATAAGTTTTATGACTTATGCAAGGAATAAAAGAAGGGAAGGGTGACATTTGAAATCAGTCCAGGGGGCGCCTGGGTGGCTCAGTGGGTTAAAGCCTCTGCCTTCAGCTCAGGTCATGATCCCGGGGTCCTGGGATCGAGTCCCGCATCGGGCTCTCTGCTCGGCAGGGAACCTGCTTCCCTTCCTCTCTCTGCCTGCCTCTCTGCCTACTTGTGATCTCTGTCTGTCAAATAAATAAATAAAATCTTTAAAAAAAAAAAAAAGAAATCAGTCCAGAAAAGCAAAGAAAACAGTATTTTGCTTCCTTGAATGTTTACATTTAATGGTAATTTTTACCTTGAAATTATAAATTCCTTGAGGAAAGGGAGCATACTATATGCTCATTTTATAACTTTCAGTTAAACAGGCTGATAACTTCCATGCCCAATATCTGGATGGTGGGTCAAATTTTTCAATAGCACATTAAACAAACAAACAAACAAACAAAAAACTGCAGAAGTAGAAGGAAGTAAATGGATAGAAGAATACAACTTCCTTGGACTCGAGGAGAAACCTGACCACCATGCAAAAAGTTTCATGGCCAGTTTGTGGCATGGTAAGGACAGGTGTGTGAGTCTGAGCTTCATGCTTGCGGAATGCTGGTCTGACTCTGCTTTCCTTCATGGTGGGTTATACTTGGCCCTACCCAAACTACATGCTTATAGCTCTAAGTGTTTATATTTAACTAGGTAGTCTCTATCTAATGTGTCTTCGTTCATGGTCCTGCTTTCCTGAATCCTACTCATTTTGTGAAACTCAGAAAAATCTCCATATCCTTCCTCAATAATTCCATCACCCAGTTTTTCTATTCCAATGATCTTTTACCTAATGGCTACCAATAGCCTACACCTCCCTGATAGAAATTATGACTGCAGGAATCCCCATTACTCACGGGCTGCTGCCACACAAAGAGAGATTGGCTTCCCTTACATCTTTCTTTTCCCTACCTTTTTACCTCTACCTGGGAATCCCTCCTTATTCTTGCTTGATTGAAAGCATTTTGAAAATTTTTTTAAAGATTTTATTTATTTATTTGACAGACAGAAATCACAAGCAGGCACAGAGGCAGGCAGAGAGAGAGGAAGGGAAGCAGGCTCCCCGCTGAGCAGAGAGCCCGATGCGGGGCTCTATCCCAGGACCCTGAGACCATGACCCGAGCCGAAGGCAGAGGTTTAAAACACTGAGCCACCCAGGCGCCCTGAAAACATTTTGAAATATTAAAAAAAATTTTCTTTAATTTGTCTTCCACATTCCTTACTTTTTCCCTTCCCTTCATTCAACTAGTTCTCTGATTCTATTGTTATCATGCTCAGGGTAAAAGGCTAAGATAGTCTCCAGCTGTTTCTGGTTTTGTTTTTGTTTTTGTTTTCTTGAAAGGTTAAATCTTTCAGAGAAGGCAGAATGTTTTCAAAGATCAAGCGATGTAAGGGTATGGTCTGAAAGAAGCACTAGAAGGAATGTGAAAAGAGACTCCTTCCCCAGAATAGGAAGTTTTTCCAAGCTGATTTGGAAGTGGGGAAGGATTCTGGAGGTCCTAGAGCAATGAGATTCTGGTCCTTGAATCCACAGCATTGCTAGTTAATAGCAAGACCCCCAAATTTAAAAGGTAAGAGAGTGTGTGGGTTCTGGGGACAACATTCTCAGGCTTATCAAAAATTCCCAAGTCCCAAGCATGAATTGAGGCAACATAGAACGTGGAGACCTGAAGACATCATATACCCAGGAATAGTAGATGTCTCCAAGGTAATCTATATAAATAGATGATGGGATGTCAGCATCCCTTCAAACCTTCAGCCTACACATAAGATCTTAGAATCCTGTACCATGCTAGGGACATCTCAAGAACAAGTAAACTAAATTTTCCCAAACCTGGTGGAATGAGGAATCATATTTAGAAATGAAGTTGAGTTAAAGAAAAATAAGAAAAAAAGATATTTCCTTATAGATCTGAGGTGTTATTCTGAAATATATCTCTCTGTCTTACCTTGCTAGATTCTAGAGTCAGTTCAGACTTGTAGGGGCTGAACTAACTGCGGTGGCTGATTAGGACTAAAGGGAGGCTGGAGGGAAATAACATCCCCTAAACCAGGCCTTTCTTAGCCCAGTGGCTTCAGGGTATCCTGGTCTCAACACTGATCTTCTCAGCAGCATTCTAGGGCCTCATTCCTTTTGAAGAAACTGTCATCACCTCATCACCTGTGAAGCTCTGTGATCTTGGGCAGTGCCTCAGTTTTCTCATCTGTATACGAGGGTTAAGAATTGTACTTACCATTTAGAATTATTTTGAATATTGAGCTAATGCATGCACATTATCTAAGATACCATGTGGCACAGATTATGTAATCAATAAATATGAGCTATTATTATTATTGTTATTATTATTACTATTATTATTATATTTGTGTGTTATCCTCTCAATTCTCTCATTTCCTTGATAAGAATGGTATGACTGGTTCTGTTTCTTCTTTGAAATGTAAATTATTCTGCATAGATTTTGGCATTTTCTCTAGGGTTTAAGCTACAACATGAGAAAATACACTGAGGAAAGAAAAGATGGGTATGGAAGTAGAAAAGGAAAGAGCCTTTTCTTTTATATCTTCTTTGCTTTCAAATAAGCAGTTAAAAAAAATCTTAAAAATTCTTGTCTGCAATCCTTTCAAGGATATGCTAAAAAGAGAGAAAAGTCCTAAGTCCAGTCCTGGGGAGAGCAAGAAGAGAAACCCATCCTTTTCTTAGGGTAAATAAATGAAAAACAACTTTGTAACCAGGGACTACCAAGGCTAAACCATGTCCCTAGGGTTTAACACTCACCAGAAGTTCTCAATTTCTGAAAACTCATCACCATCATACTCTGATACTTCCCTACTGTGCCTCAGTACCTACCTCTGCACATCTCCAGGCCCTGCCCTGCTGAAGCTCTGAGTAGAAATGAAAGGGGCTCTAGGGACTTAAAACTAAGATAACTTCTTACCCACCACAGCAGGCAGAGACCCATTCTTGGAGATGCAAATTTAAATTCTGAATGCATTATCCCATAGAAACATTGCTACGCTTTGTATTTAGTTTCCATAGTGTTATTAGGACATTACTGTAGTTCAGCTACATTATGACTTAAATAGGCTTTTGTGAGTGGCTTGGGAACTAAAACACCATGTCTAAAACACAATTCTACAGGAAAAATGCCTCCCAACTTCAAAAATGGACTTGTAAATCAAAATTCCTCCCAATGTATGGGAAGGAAACTATTCGTAATAGCATGTGTTATGTTTTTATTTGAATGTGTCTTATAACTCGATATAAAATACTGAAGGGTAGATTTCTCCAGAATTTCTTTACAACACTCCACCTATAAGCATCCTCTGACATAAAGGCACATGACCAACATAGTATTTTTTTTACATAGATATTCAATTAGTATCAGTTGAAACTGACTGATGAGGCCTGCCAGAGTTGGCTTTTCTAAGAGACTTGCTCTAAGAATCACCTAAACAAATTTCCTTAATAACGAATTTGTTTTGATTGAAATTTATTTTTCTCAAATTGTTCTTATTTCTGATATATGAAAGGAGGCAAACACAAACAAAAAAACTGTACCACATTTGCTAGGAACTACTTGCTTGAATAAAAGCAAATGGCACGGGCAACAAGGAGCCCTGTGTAATCTGAGTACTGGCTGGTCTAAGAGACCACTAGGAATTATCTCCAATGATATTTCATTTCCTGCTCTTTTGTAAAAGGGCAAAACCATCATGGAGGTCATTTTTGACAAACTTGTTTGTTTTTCCCTCCTCAGTGTTTATCTCCACAATTGAGACCCAACCTCCCCTCATTTCCTCCGCTCAATGCCACCTCTCCTCCTTACCCTTTCCTCCTCCTCTTTCTTTCTTTTTTTCTTTTTCCCCCCTTTGAAAACTCTAATGACTAGAATAAACCAAAATGTCAACATTTGCAATTCTGGAGCTTCGTTTAAGCAATAAAAATAATAATTAAAAGGGTAAAACCTTAGAGAGATTTCTTCATTTTATATGGTTTGCCAGCAATGATACACATTCAAAAAAGCCAGTAAAAGAATTAATTAGAAACAGCCAAAGCTCAACAAGCTCTGCAAGTTAATGAAGCAGAGAGGAAAATGTCATCTTTGAGACCCAGAGCTACATTGGCTTGGATAATATCCACTCCTGCCTTACTCTCCTAACTAAACCTCTTTTAATCTCTCCTTGAGAAATCAATGCTAATGACACGGATTTACCAAGAAATGACAGCAGATAATACCACAAGAGCTGCTCCTGTTTAATGTAACTTAGTTCTGATGGGAACACTCGGAATTTCATTCTGACAGCAAGTTGTTGTTTTGCATGCTCCTTATGGGACTGAAAATAATGGAAGAGCTTTGTTTTATTTTATTTTGATTCCTTCCATTGTGAGTTTGTTTTTTATATTGCTCCCTCTATCCCTCTTTCCAAAGCAGCTTTTTCTTCTCTAGCCATATGATTCCCCCTCTGCTATCTCCCTCCAAATTCTACAATCCAGTCTTAGTTTGTCTATCTTCCTTTGGAATGCTTCTCTTACGGCCACAGGTGTCACTGTAGCGTACACAGTTTCTTCTCCAAGTCTCTCATATTAAGGGTAACTTATGTGAATACACCTACTTATCTGTGTTTCCATTTCATTTGCCTATTTGTTTGGTTGCTGTGGTCAAAACATATAGGATATCTCAAAAATATCTGTAGAATACACAATTCACATACATTTAAGAATATCATTATATTATTACTAAAAACATAAGTGTAATGTTCATACTACATAACAGTGCTGGTCTTAAGCACATCATATTAACAGAGACATATTCCATGGGGTAATTACTGTATCTGTAAAGAACTGGGAGCCATAAAGAAGTGAATGTATCTATTTGGACACTTACTAGATAAGTGACGTTGGGAAGGAAATACAATCCCTCTTGAAGTTTTCTATTCTGGAAAGAGATGTGAATAATATGTATTATGCATTTCTCTGTCCATAAGAAATAGTGAGAAAATGTGAAGTGCTTGGCATATATTTGGTCCCCAATAAACCTGCTTTACTTCTTGTTTCCTTCTCTAATTTCTTCTTTTAGAGTTACCAAAATATACTGTATTTCACTTTCACATGAGAATCCATCAGTCTTTTCAATATAGCCACTGTGGCCACACAGACTTCCTTTTTTGGCATAAATGTGGTAGAAGTGTCAAAGATCTCTCCAGTGACAGAGATATCAGAACAAGCAATTTGTTTCCATTCCTCTTAAATTGAAGCAGCCCAAGTGAAAATGTTACTCGTATGGATGGATTAACTAGTGAAAATATAGCATTTAGTCCTATGATTTTTCTAAAGGTATCATCGGGGGCAGATTCAGGTTTTGTGGGACCTAAAGTTTGCACAACTGGGGGATTTCTATCTTTTTAAAAAAATTTTTATTAGCATATAATGTATTATTTGTTTCAGGGATACAGGTCTGTGATTCATCAGTCTTACACAACAGCACTCACCATACCACGTACCCTCCCCAGTGTCCATCACCCATCCACCCCATTCCTCCCACCCCCTCCATTCCAGGAACCCTCCGTTTGTTTCCTGAGATTAAGAGTCTCTTACGGTTTGTCTCCATCTCTGGTTTCATCTTGTTTCATTTTTTCCTCCCTTCCCCTATGATCCTCTATCTTGTTTCTCAAATTCCTCAAATCAGTGAGATCATATGATAATTATCTTTCTCTGATTGACTTTTTTTTTTTAAAGATTTTATTTATTTATTTGACAGACAGAGATCACAAGTAGGCAGAGAGGCAGGCAGAGAGAGAGGAGAAAGCAGGCTCTCCACAGAGCAGAGAGCCCAATGCGGGGCTTGATCCCAGGACCCTGGGATCATGACCTGAGCCGAAGGCAGAGGCTTTAACCCACTGAGCCACCCAGGCGCCCCTCTGATTGACTTATTTTGCTTAGCATAACACCCTCTAGTTCCATCCACATCATTACAAATGGCAAGAAATCATTTCATTTTTGATGGCTGCATAATATTCAATCACACACACACACACACACACACACACACACACACACACATCTTTATCCATTCCTCTGTTGATGGACATCTAGGCTCTTCCCATTGTTTGGCTATTGTGGACATTGCTGTTATAAACGTTGGGGTGCACATGCCCCTTCGGATCATTATATTTGTATCTTTGAGGTAAATGCCCAAGAGTGCAATTGCTGGGTCATAGGTTAGTTCTATTTTCAGCTTTTTGAGGAACCTCCATACTGTCTTCCAGAGTAGCTGCACCAGCTTACATTCCCACCAACAATGTAGGAAGGTTTGGGAGGGTTTCTTTTTTAATCAAAACAATACAAAACTGGATACAAGGCTATGAATGGGCGCCTGAAGCTCAAAGTTTACTTAATTTCATGGAAAAGAACAAATCACAGGATTCCTTCCCCACCGCCACACACACACCACATCTTACCACCATTTAGGGGCATTAGGTGAACTCCTAAAATTTAGTGGCAGTTCAGAAACTGGTGGTGGCGGGCAAGGTAGGGATGTCCTTAATGTACTGAGATAAAATTTCTGTCACCTAGTGAAATGTGACCTAGAACTTTCTTAACATGAGCTCAGTTTGGTTTTAGAAAAAGAAAACAGAAAACTACATTTGTAAAACACCTGAATACATGAATATATAACCGGAGATTTATGATTACACAATAATTTCAGATGTTTATATAAATTCAAAGAGGAAACACATAGAATACCACTGATGGAAAGTTCTAGAGAAATGGTGGTGTTGGTGGAATGTGACTTTAGATTGTGAGATCAGGGAGAGCAAACTTGAAGGATGAGAAGAGTCAGCTATGCCAAGAGGCAGATGAAGAGAAGGCCCAGTAGAGGAAATAGGTAGCGCAGTGACCAGAAGCCTGGAAAGACTGAGAAATGCATATAAAGAAAAAGGTCAAATGATATCAAGTGAGTTTAGAAGAGTTGTATCTCAGCTATTTAACAAAATGAAAATTGCACTGTAAGCATCAGAAGACAAAAATGCCCTTTGTTTATTATCTGCACTCTTTAATTCTGTTAGAGTCTCCACATGGCTTGCCTTTCTATTACAAACTGAGGGAAAAAACTTGTAGTGGATTTTGAGATTTAGGTGCATGACTTTATTTATAATGAATACAATGATTACCTAAAAGTCTACAAACTCTTAAACTCTAAACTAATTATCTATCTCAATAAATATATGTAGTTTAAGTAAATTTCACTGAAAAGAGTTGTGATACCTTTTGCGGTTTCTCACAAAATTGGAACATGTGAATTGTTGATGGATATCACTGTTGCTCAATTTCTCTCTAACTTTCAGCCTTTAGTTACACCTTCCTTCATGGATTATATAGCCTAAAATTCAAAATTCAAATGCCAAGCTCCCTTTAAATCTTACATGAGCTCCCTTTAAATCTTACATGAGGCTAGGTCCCCTTCAAGCCACATTGCTTATAATTAACTTCTATTAGCCAAATTTGGAATCAGGGGTGTGACTCTTGGAATATCAACACAAGACAACAGATGAGTTACAAAGGTGAGTGCTAGCTTTAGACTGGAACAGAATTTGCTAATTTTTTAGAGGGGGAGGGGCAGAGAGTAAGGGAGAGAGAGAATCTTAAGTAGGCTCTATATGCTAAGTGCAGAGCCCAACACAGTGCTCAATTTCATGACCCCGAGATCATAACCTGAGCTAAAATCAAGAGTTGGGTGCATAACTGACTAAGCCACCGAGGTGCCCCTACATTGGAACAGAATTTAAAGAGCTCAGAGGGTAGTAGCTTAAATATGTGGCAGAGATACTTTGCTGTCTATCAAAGCCTCATTTTTCACTAGTACGTTATTATGTTATTGCTCGTTAGCAATTACCTAGTCAAGGACTACATTTCCCAGTCTCATTACTCCTACTTCATGGATTGAGAAAGTGTTGATTGGTTTTTATCAATAAAATATGTATATAGGTGATATAACTTCTGAATCAAGTTAAACAGTCTATATGTTTTCTCTGCCCTTATTCATTGGCAGCAAAGGCCCACTGGATGCTGGAGTCACCTCGGAGAGTTACAAAAGAAAGAAGTAAGTGTCTATTGTATTAAGCTGCTGAATTTCTTGTACCCCTGGGGCAAATAATACATTATATGTTAATAAAAATAATTAATAAAAAAAGTTTAATTTTGTCTTTGTTTTCTCAAATGAAAGAGGTGACAGAAAATCTTCTGGACATGGCTGAAAGTGGCTCTCTCTGAAAGTTAGGTATGGAATTTATTGGGATGATTTTAAGACACTCTTAGAAAAGTAAATTACTCCAAGTTCAAATTCATTTAGTTTAGCCTCCCATAGAAGGGCAAGGGAGTACATAAATAGAACAAGGAAGTTATAAGAAAATCTTGCTCTTCTTGGGAACATGGATTGATAGGCAGGGAAAGGGATGACTGTTAAAGGGTTTCTGATATGGTTGATAGTGGACCTGAAGTGAATGGAGTCCTTGGGGCCTGATTGTGCCCTAGAAGATACAGAAATGGAAATATAAACAATGTAAAGAAAATATTGCATTAAACACTATATCAAAAACTAATGTGGGTGCCTGGGTTGCTCAGCGGGTTAAGCCTATGCGTTCGGCTCAGGTCATGGTCCCAGGGTCCTGAGATCGAGCCCCGCATCGGGCTCTCTGCTCAGCGGGAAGCCTGCTTCCTCCTCTCTCTCTGCCTGCCTCTCTGTTTACTCGTGATCTCTGTCTCTCAAATAAATAAATAAATTCTTTAAAAACAAAAAAATAAAAAAACAAAACAAAAAAAACCCCTAATGATTACTATATGTTGGCTAATTGAACCTAATTAAAAAAAAATATTAGAACTTTCAAAGAGCTGCAGCCAATGCAGAACACTTGGTTGAGTTTAGTATGAGTAGGATCATCTTCTCTGCAAAGCCATGGCAACCTGACTGGAATATCTGCATTGGTGCAGAATAAGCTAGTGGATAGTGTGCAAGCAATTTTTAACAGCAACACTACATCACAGCAATAAATTCTGGTGGTAGTGGACCGATCAGATTCTAGCTCTTTTCCAATTATAAAGTGAAAACCATACACAGCCTCTTCTTAGGACTGTGTGTCCCCCTTGGGTGTTGTTGATAGTCAATAGGGAGACACTAGACTTTCTGCCAATAAGGTGGTTGGGAATTGACCCATTCATATATTTCTTTTATAAATAAAATGTGGGAAGAATCTTTAAGATTTTATCTATTTGGAGATTTTTCAGTGCATAATATTCCTAATATTTGTATAACTTCTTATAATTTAAAAAGGATTTTCACAGGCTTTCTTTTATTTGACCTTCTTGTCAACTCAATAAGATAGATATTATCATTTCAATTTTATCGATAAGGAAACTATGGTTCTTTGAGATAAAGTAACTTGCTCAAGATTACACTAAATTAAGAGGTGAAGGCACAATTCATATCCTGGATTTTATCTAACCTGTAATCTTAAACTTTCTCCTCAAAACTGTGATGTAACCAACTATAATCCAGGTAAACAATGTATCAAAATTTATCCTTAAGTCTCTTTGTAACTGCCTTATACCTGTCTCTATGAATCCTTTTCTCCACCATTTCCTGATTTCTAGCATAGAAGAGGCTACAACATCTTTATGCCATTTTCCTCCTCTATTTGTTTCCAAAAATATGGCTAGTATCTAACTGCATTGATTTAAGAATTTTACTTAAGGTGAAAAATATCTTCTACATGTGCTCACACACCTGCATATACACATCACAAAGATAATTAATTTAATACAAAATAAGCTCATTTTTTGAATTCTAGATTGATAAATGATTGATAATTTTGGACCCTTGAACAAACTGAAAATAAACAATGACTACTTCTGTCCAGCTTCTATTATAATAGATTCAGACACAGTTCATGGAGCTTAGCATGGTGGCAGATGAGATACAAAGCAGAAACATTTTTTTTTTTTTAACTCCCAGAGTTTCTTTCATCCTTACATGAAGAAATCAAATACGCACAGGAATTTTGTACCATTCGATCTTGAAAAAAATCACAATACTTGGCAATATTCAAGTTTGCTCCTTCGGTGGTTTAGCCACCATTCTGAAATCTGAAATTTTCCTCTCAGGGATTACTTTCTAATTCCTTCACAAATTAAATAGCTAAATGGGATGTATTTTTCCCATGTGATATGGGTGACCCATCCTCTGGGTGAGGGAACCAGCATATACATATATACAGAAAAGCTGGATTTCTTCTATGCCTAAGGGGTGATGGGGATATTTTTTTCCTTACTAAAATTAAAAAAAAAAGTTTTATTCCATATCAACATCAGAGAATGGTCCCCATGCAGCAATTTCCTCAAATAGTGACCCTTTGGGAAATGATGGTCATGAAACTAATTTACGAAAGCATGAGATAAATATTAAAATAGAAACACTGAAGGTTTTAGCCTCCTGCAGGTTCTAAGAAAGTTGGAGTAAATATTTACCTTGACTTTTCTGCCATGGAATTACTTTGTGAATCTTACCATGAAGAAGATGACTTTTTTCCAGTTATTCTCAATAGCATTTCTCTCAGGGTGATCGCTGCCTTTTCTTTTTCACACTCTAATGTTATATTGAAAATGCTATAAGCGTGCTCACATACTGTTGTGAATTCAAAAGGGTACTTACGCCAAGAAACAATAGACATTCTCTTTCCCTATGGCTTCCACTACCTTTACTTGGGAAGCTGATAAATTGGTCCTTTACAAAGATTTCAACATGAAAAAAATTAAAATGTGGGGATTTATGCGACGGGGTTGGGAAGAAGTCTTGGTTTTATAAAATGAATCTTTTCATTTGATTCTACAAGACAACAACCCCATCAACTGCAAGTGAAAAGTCCAAGTTTGTCAGAATGCTTTGTCTATGTGTATAAGTTGACAGACACCCAGGTTAATGGATTTTTTTTACACTGAGTAGAGAGGCTATCTTGAAGTTAGGGCCAGCAGTGTACTGTCTCTGGAAATTTGCTTCACCTGTTCATATGCTCATCACTGACATCTTTGCTCAGAAATCTATAAGATTATGGGTCTACTGTGTATTTGTTTTTATGAGTAGTATTTTATCTGTGGTGTGTGTGTGTGTGTATGTGTGTGTATTTACCTACCTACTGGCCTTTACACTTTCTTCATGTTACTCAATGTTTCCTCCAGTTGTGTCTCCTATGGAAATGAGTTATTGAGGCATTATAAAGAAATGGTCACTTTTTAATCAGACCAAGTATGTATTAACACTGATTTAATATTTAAGCTAGTCAGGGGCACCTGGATATCTCAGTCGGTTAAGCGTCGGACTCTTGGTTACTTCTCAGGTCATGATTTCATGGGTCTTGCGATCACATGCCATGTTGAGCTCCACATTCAATGGGGAATCTACTTGAGATTCTCTCCCTCTGCCCCTCCCCCTGCTCATGCTTGCTCGCTCTCTCTGTCCCCCACTAAAATAAATAAATAAATCTTTCAAAATTCTTTAAGCTAGTCAGTTAATAGGGTACAACATATCCAAATATGTATCTCTTTTCTGCAGAGAGAAGAGAAACTTCCTCCAGAAGAAGTTGACTCTTCAGATAACCCTTCTTCAATCCTCCAACCTCTTTATCTTTAGCTTCTTATCTAGAGGCACCTACTGTCAGCACTGAAATGAATAATAACTTTTTGCCTAATATCCCACTCACAGCTTTCAGCAAAGCAACACGACATTTAACTGAATGACTCTACAAAAACTGCTTTGAGAAAATTTTTCAATGTTTTCATATTTAGTAAATCTGATAGATTTATTTTTATTGCCTTCTTTCAAGCATTGACACTATTGACAACTCCTTTTCTCTTAATGGGTATTTCTGCCCTTGACATCTATGTCTTCCAACTGTTATTTTCTTTCTTTCTGTCCCTCCGGCTTCAGCTTCTCAGTTTCTTCCATTCTCCTTATTCATTTGCTTCTTGTTTGTATGTTACATCCTTCAGGACCTTTTCCTCTCCTCCTCTTACTCTAAGTCTTTTTCCTAGATAACTTCAACTTTACTCCCATTGAGTCAATCATTACCTTTATTGCTACCTAAAATCTCTTCTGAAATTCAATCACGTATATATCCAACTTCCAACTAAATCTAGCCATTTAAATATTCCATGACGCTTCAAACTCAACTTGGGCTTAATGGAAAGCACTATATTCTCCTCCTCCTTTGTTCCCCATACGCTTGGACTGAATGTTTGAGTCCTGCCAACATTCATTTATTGAAACCCTATTTCCCAAGGTGATGATATTAGGATGTGGTGCCTTTAGGAGGTGATTAAGATGAGATGAGGTCGTGAGGGTGGAGTCCTGGTGAATAGAATTAGTATCCTTTTAAGAGTCTAAGACAGTTAGCTTCCCCAGTCGCTGCTCTCCATAATGCGAGAATATAATGAGAAGCTGGCAGTCTACAATCTGTAAGAGGGCCCTCACTGGAACTTGACCATACTCTAGCACCCTGATCTTGAATTTTCAGCCTCCAGAACTGTGAGAAATAAATTTCTGTTGTTTCTAAAGCTAACTAGTCTGTGGTACTTTGTTATAGCATTCCAACCAGACCAAGACACTATTCCAGTGAATGGCCCTTTATCCATCCAGGTGTCCCAGGGAAAAAAAAAAAAAGACCCTGATGACTTTTTTATCCCCATTCCCTATCAATCATACAATCTTGTTTCTCATACCTCTTTAAAGCTTTACCATATATCTCTCTCCATATTTACTATCAAAACTTTAACTCAGATCTCCATAGTTATTCATCTGGATTGCCATATGATCCCCTTCATTTTATATTCCATAATATGACTTTATAACAAACTCCATAAACGACAACTCAAAATTTGATTTGGTCAGACTCTCCCCAAACCTACTACTGGCATGCACAGTAGCCCTATGATCCAATTTTCTCTTTGCTTTTAACCTCATGACCTCATTCAATTCTCCCATGCAAACTGGCCTGCATGAATTACCACAGACACAATATGCTTCTCCTCACTTCTAGGCCTTTGGATTTTTTTGTCGTTGGAAACTTGGGTTACCTTTCTATCCCCCTACATTTTTTGGCTATTCATCTTTAAGATCTCACTTACATAGCACTTCCTCTGGTAAGATTCTTCTGATTCCTTCAGATAAATGCCCCTGAGTAGGATTACACTAACTTTGTGTTGACCAAGTTTATTTGGCTATTTTCTCAACTGAGATGCAAGTTCTACAGGGAAGGCCCTCGTGCCCAGCAGAAAACAGGACATAAAATAGGTATTGAAACAACCTGTATAAATGAATACATAATATGTTTATAATTTCATTGTGTATTTATAAATATCCTTTTTGTATAGGTCAGCAAAGTGAGGTTTACCATGGCTTAATTCTATACATTGTGTAAGTCTCTTATTATATTGCCCTATATCTCCTAATGTAGTATGTAGCTTATAGACAACACAAATATATCTCATTTGAAATGACAGGCTTCTGTGAAGCTGCCAGTTCTGCAAATCATCACAATGTATTCATGTACATATGTCTGAAATTGATAATTACTTTGGTAACAAACTGTTAATTACTATAATCTACAATATCATCCTTAGTCTTCCTATCCCACCTCCATAATGTTGGTTCCACAAAACTCCCCAAATAGCTGTGTTACTACTAGAAGATCTACATACAGGTGCAATTTTCCAGGTGATTCCAATGAAAATAGATGACCTCTGCTTTCACAGGATTGTTTTCTTCTTAATCATTGAAAGAGAGGCTGTCTGCAAATACCTATGGTTTGTTCATTTCATAGTTTTCCAGACGGAGCTCTCAACCACTTTTATCTTCTGTACTTAGATGTAATTAGGATTATTATTTTTAAAGATTTTTATTTATTTATTTGATAGAGATCACAAGTAGGCAGAGAGGCAGGCAGAGAGAGAGGAGGAAGCAGGCTCCCTGCCGAGCAGAGAGCCCAATGCGGGGCTCGATCCCAGGACCCTGGGATCATGACCTGAGCCGAAGGCAGAGGCTTTAACCCACTGAGCCACTCAGGCACCCCGAGGATTATTATTAAAGGATGGTTACTAGTAGAGTAGGCGCTGTTTCAAACAAATCATTTCAGTGAGTACCAGTATTCTCTTAATATCTACACCTTCTTTTTTCTGTATTAATCAGTTTAACTGTTATCAAAGAATTTTCACACTAGGAAGAATTTCAGAGATCACATATTTTAGTTATTTTTTCCTCTTAGTTTTTCTTACTTTAAAAGTAAATAAACTGAAAACTTCAGCATATAAATTGCACACCTGTTAGTGCTTGAATCCAGGTTTAGAATACTCATTAGTAAGACCGAAAGTTTTATGTGGACTTCTACGACACCATATCAGATTGAATGTTCTGAGTAACATTCAATAGATTTACTGTTTACATCTTCCTCCTTCTTAAAATAAACTTTTCCCTTAACTTCTATTGATTATGCTTTCTGATTTTTTCTCAGTCTTCCTGATTATTGCACTCTAACCCCTTTTATAGGATTCTTCTTTACTTTCTAACCAGGAAGTTGGTATTATGTATTATGCAAAGCTCAGTTTCCTGTCCTTTTTTCAATCATGACTGTCTTTGGCTTATTATTCTTTCAGTGATTTTGACTTGGCAATGGAAATATGGTCCACTCAGTTACACAAAGAAGAAGCTGGAGGGTTTTCTTCTACATTTTCATTTCCTTCTTTCCTCACATCTAATACATCACTCATCCAGGTGATTATTGGTCCTGAAAAACATATCTAAACTGGTTATCTTCTCTTTATCTCCATTATCATAACCCTATTCCAAGTCCCCAAAGTGTATATCTTAGACTACTGAAATCTCCTGGTTGACATTGTTCCATATCCACTTTTGGCCCCTGGCCATCCATTCCCAGTATAGAGGTCAGAAATGATCTTTTAAATACCAGCTTCCTTCACATGCATAAATTATATGCACTGCCCCCCTCAACACACAAACACATTTATATGCCACATAAACTTAAAACCCTTAAATGGCTTTTCATCATCACCATAATATAAATCCAAATCCTTCATACGTATTACAGTCAAATCAGTTTACTCCCCACATCCCTCTTTTGTCTCACTTAAATTTTCTTCATATTTCAGCTGCTGTATTCTTCTTTACTGTTTTAATAACACATGCTACCCTCTTCATGATTCAACTCTTTTCACATGTTGTTCCCAGTGCTTGAAACACTTGCCTTTAGCCTTATTTCTAACATCCTTTATTTCTATTTGGCAGTACAGCTGTATGGTCATTAAAAACTTGGTGTGGAATCAGATAGGCAATATACAAATTCCAGTTTCACCATTTGATAACTATACAACCACAACTACAAATTATTACCTTTTTGTTCTTTAATCTCTTTACTTGAAATATGAGAATAATAATACTAACCAGTTCTTAGGGTTACTGTGATAATTAAATGGATGAATTCACAGAAAGTGCTCAGAAGAGTGCTTGATACTCATAAGCACTCAATAAAAATAGACATTAATATCATCACATTCAGCATCATCATATATCACCCTTTTGAGCGTCATCATCTTCATCATCCAGGTATAAAAATTTCCATTAGAAACCTTTCTTGACCTCTAATCTAAATCAGGCTTTCCTCTTTGTATCTCTGTTTCACAGCTTTTATCACAGTTGATGAAAGGAAAGGCATATTTCTCCCTTATCAGCTTATATCCTATATGAAGTCAATAATCATGCCTTAGCACATTTAAAGCATTTACTGAATACTCAATAAATATGTGTTAAATGAATGAATAAATAAATGTCACAATACCTAAACACTAATAGTAACATAAATTGTCAAACCAATGCTTTATATATGTCTATATCTCTAATGCTGTGAAACATTCTGGTCAATATACTTCAAGAAAGTTCAAACAAGGTTAAGTGTCAAAGATCAAATGGAGAATCACTGATTATATGAGAACTAATGATCTTAAAAAGCATTTATACTCATCATTCATCAAATTATAAAAGTAACAGAAGAAAGAAATCTGGAAATTTCAGTCAAGCCAGAGTTTTAGAATGAAAAGAAGCACTCCTATGCACTAAATCTTGAAATAAAATTATAGTAGGTGATGGGAATACTACTCTTCAGGGTCTAGTAAGCATATGAAACTCAGTCCAAGAAGTAATATATGATCACAGATTTAGAAAATTTTCAGGTTTATCTCTGTATGGTAAGCATCCATGGGTACATGAGAGAAAACATGAATATTTAGAAAGATAGTCCCATTTTAAAGAAAAAGCTCACACTCTCACAAATCATGCTGGGATGGTCTAACAGTGTTCATCAAAATTTCCTCATTGGATACGTAACTCATTTTTTAAATTGAAATACGCACTCCCAATGTATGTATATTTATATATTTACACATTCTTAGTGTAAAATATTATACACATTATAGAACAGATTCTCCCAAAATGGAGTGAAAAAAAAAAAAGAATTGTTAAGTTTTAATACTTTTTTTTTTAATCCCCTAATGTATTGGGCTTTGCATGTCGCATTTTATAGACTCCTGGAGAGGGACAGTGGAGCATTAGACTGGAATGTGCTCTGACATGATCCAGAATGACTTTTTTTTTTTTTTTACCATTATCATTGCCACTTCTCAACAGAATCTTTTCCAAAGATGTTAATTCTTTCATTTCTTTCTTAGCTCTTTTCCCACTTCCTACATGTCTCTGATGAAAAAAGTCATTTAAACTTGAGAGCTGTGGTACGTTTTATTCAATATCAGGAATTTATTAAAAAGTATCAAGCCTGTACTTTCTTCAAATTAAGATACTCCTAGTGGTTCATTTTCAGTGATAGGTAATCCCCATCTCAAATCACTTTGCTAGGAACACTGGTATTTGATAAATACATTTGCAGGGAGTAGTTAGCTTCAAACTCCACTCTCATCAAGCATTGTCCCACCAGAAAATATGATCAAAGATTAAGGACTCTGGGGACTCATGGGCTCTGAACTCATCAGCCTCGAATCCTACTATAAATTATCCAAATGAGGCACTTGGCAAGATTCTTAACTTATTGTGCTATTCGGAACACCTCCATTTCAATTAGAGGTAACCATGATACATGACAGCAGAGAACAAAACTAATAATTTCCACTGATGTCAGGAAAGGTTATAGGACATGAGGGAATTACAGCAAGTGTTTCAAGAAATGCACGTTCACGGCAGCGTTCCTTGTCCGTGTGTCTGCTTCTTGAAAAAGAAGCTTTATTTTAGTTTTCTGGTTCCTATCAGTTGGGTTCAAAGCATAACCATACATTAAAGTCTTGTTGGCAGGGAACACTGGTATCCTAAGGACTAAAAAAGTAAATACTGAACCCTCAAATTCTGAATTCTTCAGGAGACCAGATGCATCTTCAATTTTAATCCTGACTCTGGATAAACAATACTTAGGCAAAGGAAGCAGCTAACTACAACGTAGACATCAGAAAAAGTAAAAAAGACTCAAGGGTCACAAATATCTACTCCTTCCTCCTGGACAAGTAAAACTCTTGAAAACCCCACTTAATGTTATATCATAGCATTTTAACTGGGTGTATCTGAGCAGTATGCCGTATCAGCTAACATAATGATTTCCTAACTTTTAAGATTTTCCTGAACACTACCTTCCATGAATTTTTGAGATTTCCCTAAACAGAATTGGATCAATTCCTTTCTAAAAGCAAACTCGGATTTGAGAAACTAGGCAGGCCACATTTCAAAAGAAAGCAGTTTGATTCATTAATTTTGGCATAAAAATGAAAGTCACAAAAACCTGTTTTCTTATTCTAATTGGATTAATTGCCAACTTTATGACTTGGGCCTCCTTTTTCTTGACTCTAATTTAAAATATTACATTCTCTATTCTTCCCTCCAAATAGTGAATATTATAAGAATTTTTTCATTTTTTAATTAATTCAGTAAATATCTAAAGAACATCTTATTAACCAGCATGGAAGAATAGAAAAATGAAAAAGACATGTTTCCTTACCTCAGAGAGCTTTTGTATGGTCTAGTAGAAGAGATATTATAACAAATATACAAAGCCCAGCATCCCTGGATATGCCATGATAAAAAAGACACTTTAACTCTGTTGTATTTCTCCCCAAAATCCATAGCTTGACCCTAAACATAAGAACAATATCAGACAAACCAAAGTTAAAAGACATCCTATAAAATACCTGATGAGTTCTCCTCAAATTGTCATGGTCATAGGAACCAAGGGAAGAGTGAGAAACTGTCACAGACCAGAGGAGACTAAGGAGATATGATGAATAAATGCAATGTTGTATTCTGGATTGGATGCTGGAACAGAATATTTTTAAAAAGACAACAGTGAGAAAAAAACTGGTAAAATCAAATAAAGTCTGGAGTTTAATACACCAATAATGTTTTTCTAGTTTTAACAAAATACCATGGTAATAACAAATATTGACATTAGGGGAAACAATATATGAGAGTTATATAGGAATTTTCTGGTACTTCTCTTGTAACTCTTTTAGAAATGTAAAATTATCACCAAATAAAAAGTTTACAAAAAATAAAATTCACAAAATAACTGTAATACAATATGCAAGGTATGACAATTTTCACAAGATAAGAACAAATTTCTTTCCAACTCTGGAAGTGAGAGATATACTTCTGAGTGAATGGAAGATGAACGCTTTTATAGAATCTGCAACATCTATTTTGGAAATTTACCCCAATCCTAACCCAACCCCCTCTACAAACTCAAACTACCTCAGGGATCAATTCGGAGTGTCCATCCTTAGACATTATGGGAAAATGTTTTTGTAGAATGAAAGACAAAGAGACTCTGTGTTCCTCTAAGTACAACTGGTATACTGAGAAAGTAGGGAGAGTGCTGTGGGAGCATACACTATACAGACAGTAAGGGAGTACTCCTTCTCCGATTTTTTTAATAATAAAAAGATAATTTAAAATTGATATTTTTTAAAGATTGATTAATTTAGTTGAGGAAGAAAGAGCTAGAGAGTGGGCGGGGGGAGGCAGAGGGAGAGAATCTCCAACAAATTCCCCACCTAATGTGAAGCTCCACACAGGGCTCGATCTCACCACCCATGAGATCATGACCTCAGCTGAAATCACAAGTTGTGTGCTCAACCAGTGGAGCCACCCAGGTGCCCCCAAAACTGATTATATATATATTTAAAAAATTATATATATATATATATATGTATATGTGTATATACACACACACACATATATATATATAATCATCGCTATCTACCAGCAATTTTAAACAATATCTGTGATAAAGAGTTTCTCATCTTTCAGGTGGACCACTTTCACCACCAGCCTCCCACCTTTGATACTCCCCTGCCAGGCAGTTATATCTCTGTAATAAAGACACTGTCGCCATTTTGTGAAGTTTGCCTGCTGACAGTTATTATGCTTCACCTTCCCTTTTCCCCTTATGTGTCACATTTGGAAAAGCTGATGTAGAAATCTAGGCACTTGCTTCTTTGGCACAGGTGGGAAGTTAAAATCATGCAATCCTCTGCACATTCATATAAACCCTCATCCCAGCTACTTTTTCTAAACAACATAAAAACCTTAAACCAATTTTTTTTATCTCTCAATTTTCAGATCTTCCTGTGAGCCAACTTGTTCTCCCCTGAAAGCCTCATTACATGGGAAATAAAACTTTTCATACTTTCTTGGTGTGTGTGTGTGTGTGTGTGTGTGTGCACGCATGCTGTGTCATCAGTCCTGATAGTGAGACACATTTTATGAAGGGGTTTATCTTGTGTATATAAAGTGGCCACACAGGTGCCTGGGTGGCTCAGTTGTTACATGTCTGCCTTTGGCTCAGGCTATGATCCCGGAGTTCTGGGATGGAGTCCCTCATCGTGCTCCCTGCTCAGCAGGGGGTCTGCTTCTCCCTCTGACCCTTACCCCATTTGTGATCTCTCTCTCTCTCTCTCTCAAATAAATAAATAAATAAATAAGATCTTTAAAAAAAAATAAAGTGACCACAACAGGCTGACAGAGTCAAGAACTGGAAATATTATCTAAGACATAACTGGTAGAGAAATCTCTTAAAGTGGAGATTATGTTGCTAAACACAAACAAACAAAAAATCGATTCCCATCGGCCTCCTCTTATTTCATTTAGAGTTTGCGTCCCATGAGTGCCCTGGGTCTTCAGCCTTCCTTTGGTAGGCTTCCCTCTATTTAGTCTTTTCCAGGGCCCCTGCGTCATCATGCCAGGTCCCCTGCAATAGAGCCACTAAATCCCATTCACCTTGAAATCTCACATTCTTCAGAACAAACAAAATTTTATTCTTCCTAGATAAAACTGATTGCTTGTTATAATATTATCCATTGGTTTACTGTGCAAAAGATCTTCTTTTCTCAGTGTGAAGACATGAAGATAAAAGGCTAGGAAAGTGGTAGAGTGCTGCTCTATGCCTTACAGACTATATGCCATTGCAACTGATTGTATTTCTCTTAGTTCCATTTGGCTCATAATACCAATCAAAATTACAAGAGTGGCAGCCAGTTTAACTTGGCCTCCTGACCCTTACTAGAAATTTGAGGAATGATTCCTGTATATGTTTAGACCTGCCAATGTCAAGTAGAGAATGAGGCCATTTTTAGTGTCACTCTCTAGTTCTTTGGAAGTTATAAATAAGTCCCGTAACACAGGTGTTGCAGAAAGAGTAAAAAGGAGTAAAGAAAGGTAGAAAAGAGTACTCTATCTTAAAATTCAGTTTCAATCCTGAATCAGATGGTATAGGTAGAGAATGATGGAGGGATAATTCCTGAAAGGTTGATTTGATTTCACAACAAATAAGTGGACTAGTAATTATATTTTAAAAGCATTACATTCTATTTGGTAACTTTTAATGAGGTTGCAGTTTTGTTTCATACAATGCTTATTGTAACACTTAAAATGCTCTACCAAGCTGAGATGTGCCTGCCCAACTATAGCAGAACTAGCTTTTGTGTGTGTGTGTGTGTGTGTGTGTGTGTGTGTCCTTTTAGCCTCTGGTCCTCTAGAACTATGACTTTTGTTACAATCCTAAAAATATGAAAGAACACATTTCAGCACAAAACTCTTATTCTTTGCCCATCAATATCACCAGTAATTCTAAAAGAAAAATTCTAAATTCTAAAAGAAAAATTGGAAAGGAGTTTAATCTCTGGTTCTTAAGAGTTGTGACGTTAGGTCTTTCATGCCACTTTACAAAAATCCATGAATGATTTGGTCATCAAAACATGCAGGGAATTATGTGATCCTTTCATTGGATAAATATAGATCAACTGACCTGGAGAGGAAAGACAGTGTCTACTAGTAGAGTCAAAAAAAGGAAGTTTTAAATCAGTCAGATTAAACAACAACTATATATATATATATATATATATATATATATATAGAATATATTACACAAAACAGCACTTAATGATACACCTTTTTTAAAAAGATTTTATTTATTTATTTGAGAGAGAGCACTAGCAGGGGGAGAGACAGAGGGAGAGGGAGACACAGACTCCCTTGCTGGGTAGGGAGACTGAGGTAGGGCTCAATGTCAAGACCCTGGGATCATAACCCGAGCCAAAGGCAGGTGCTTAACCAACTAAACCACCATAGTGCCCCAATGATACACTTTTTATGAAATTTAGCATCTTAGTTTTATGAGTATTAGAAGTTCAGACATTTTGCTTTGTAATTCTCTTCAACCCTTCATAATACCCTCATCTACTGCCATGGGACAGGTCAAGGTAGCTTTCACTATGTGTTTGGCAGAGAAGATGGATTAAGTAGTCAATTAGCCTCTTTTCCAGATGATTACCACTTCAGTAGCAAAAACATTAGATCTGAGGACTTGGATTCCTACAGAAGAGATAATAATAGTGCCATTTTATTAGCTGAAGTTGCTTCAATTATCATTTTATTGTCACTGAGACAAGTTTAGGCCACAGACTGAGATGTTACTAGTTACCGGCTTTGAACTGCTAGTACCAGATGATATCTATAGGTTCTGGGAGAAGGAAAAAGAGATAGCTATGCAAATCTATTCTAAAATGGATTTAATATCAATAAGATAAGTGTCCTATCTATCTTAAGGTATCATAAAATTTAAGACACACCATCAATTTATTAATAATTCTTCAAGAAAAAGAGAAACACCAACACATAAAACAAATATATCAATTTTAAGACACTGCCTGTGTTCAGACTACTTGTGATTTCAGAATGTCTCTGAACAAGTTTTTTCATGTTATACTGGCTCCACAACCTTATCTAGGAGGTAATACCAACATATTACCAGTTAGTAACAATTAAACTTAAGTTTTTATTTTTACAAAGCCCACTCCATTTCTTTTCCTACAAATATTGGCCATATTTGATTTCTCTGAAATTTACTGGATTTGTAAGACAAAATGCAGTTTTGTAACTGATGGTTTTGACCTTGGTGAAGGCCTTGTGTTGGACTTCGCAAAGCTACCTAGACTCCAGAGCCAGCATTATTAAACCTCACATTCACAGCACAGATGAGCAAAAATAAATAAATAAGTGAAGGCCCGAGGCAGCCACAGGGCAGGGATGGGGGTTGGAGGAAGGCATAAGTTGATGGCATGCTTTTCTGAGTCTGGGCTACATTCAAACTCTGCTTAGTTCTGCTCACTGCCACATGCCACTGTGCTTTCCCGTCCCCCGCTCACACAACTATTGCAAATGGTATCATTTTGCAACTAATTTACTCGCTTAGTTTTGGCCATTAGTCATTCCCAATATCCTCAATCTGCAGGTAATTTTCCACATTATTAGTTACCCACCTGTCTTATTAAACTGGACTTTCTGAAACCCTGTGTGCCTGCATTTTCTGCACCTTTAGATCAAGCAAATAATTGCCCGTACCTGGATGGAAGAATTTAATAGGAAGATTATAGTTGATTCCAAAAGTTAATAACTATAGCATCTGGTTTCCCTTTTTAACATTTAAATGATAAATTCAGTGTTCATGGAGAGAAGAGAGAATAAGAATGAGTCAGCTCACTAGAGTCTAAAATCTTCTTAATCTTTTGTGGTCAGGTTAAATATAGGTGGGCAGAAGGTATGTTTTAATCTCTCCACTAACGTACTTCATCTTTGATCCTAAGGGACCCATCTTGATCACATTAAAAGAAAGAGGTTCTTTTCATTGATAGGAAACTCAGCTCCCTGATAAGGAAGATGGCCAAGTCCTCTGTTTTCATGCAGTGTCTCTGATGTCTTTGGTTGCTCTGAACGAGAGACTACAGCTGCTTTGAGACGTCTTCAACTCATTTTCATTCACATCTCCATAAAGCCATCTGCACAGGATGCCTTTTTAAATATTGCTGGGTGAAACTCAGAACATTATTTTCTAAACCAGGTCAGGAAAATCCAGCACGAAAAACCCAAACTTTCAGCACTGAGGGCCAGGATTGCAATTTGCCATGAGTCTAAGGAGAGTGCCTCATTTGCAATTAAATTGACATTCATTTTTATCAAAAATAAATGTGCCTAGCCACAATATTTGCTTGGAGTTATAAGTTTGATTTTTAGCCTAAAAGGAGCTCCATATTTGCCCATAATGAAAACAGAAAGCCAATGTATTTCCAGGAATTTTCACACATGTTTTTCTAAACAACACAATCATCAAACTCTGAGGCTCACAGGCCCCAGTCTGGGATAGGTAAAATAGAGAAGATAGCAATTTCACAAACTTCATATATATATGGTACTTCCAAGTCTATTTAATCACCAACTTAAATTTCAGGAGTCCTTGATTTTTCTGTACCTCTCGTCTGGACCTTTCCCTCCTATCTCTTCTAAAGAAAAATGTATTCTCCTTTGATAGTGAGAGATACCTATGGAAAGGGAACTATTTAACAGAGGAGAAACTATAATGATAGTGCCGCTTAGTATTGCAGAGTTTAAATGAACACCAGCAATCCTATCCATGGCTCAGGTAAAATATAATTATTTTCCCTAAGTATTGATTGCTTCTCTGAACTTTTTCATGTCTTATTATTTCCACTGATGATTTGTTTTTTTTTTTTTTTCATGCTATTACCTTTGTCTCTTTACAAACTTCTATATCTACCCAGTTAGATTGTGAACAAACTATACCCAGGAGTCTATTTTTGTAAATAAAGTTTTATTGGAATTCAGACACAATCATTCATTATGTATTATCTAAGGCTGCTTGTGCGCTACAAAAGCAGAGGCTATATGGTCCCCATAGCCTAAAATATTTACTTCCTGGCCCCTTACAGAAAAGAAGTCCATTAATCTTTGGTCTAGACAGTATTCTCTCAGCAACTAGTGAAACATTCTACCCCAGTCACTCAATATGTTCTACAAACTCACATTTTAAGGATAGCCAGGTTCTAACACACTTCCATTCTCTAGGATGTATCTGTGACCACATTAATATAAGATATTTTATTATGTGGTGAAACTGCCTCCAATTTTTAGGGAATATGACAAAGTTTTATATCTAACCCTGCCTCAAATTGGGGGCATGGTTCCCAATGTCAAAAGTGCCAATATCAGTATGATTTCTCAAACCACTTTCCCTGAATCAGATATCCATGTAATAAAGGGAAGGAGGGCAAAAGAACATTATCAGGGTGGCTTATAATCTTAACCTTTGATCCTAGAAGATCTTTAATCTTGTCCTCGTAAATTATTGACATTTCGTCAGATCAGTTTCCATACATGAACATTAAAAAAAAAAATCAAGTCTTTCATAAGACATCTGGTTCTCTCTTAAACCGCACCCGTAACATGTACCTTAAAGCCTGGACATGTGCTTATAGGATAGATTGACATATAGTGCAGAGTCACAACCACTGCCTTATTTATAAATATCTAGCAGCATTTTTTTTTTTTGTCTGTATCTTTCCTCAGAGATGTTCTAACTCCACTGGGTTGGAAAGAGAGAAAGGAAACACAGACGTTTCATCGTTCAGATCCCTTTCATTCAAAGAAGAGTTTCTAAACTGAATGTGGACATTTTCCCAACAAAATTCACATCACCTGTGTGAACCTGTCTGGAATAAAATTCCAAAAGTAAGATAAGTAGAGCCCTTATGGCACTAATTGCCACACCCCAGGGAAAGCAGCTGCAATGTTCCTGATGCCAAGGAAGATGTGGGGACCAGTAATTTTGAATTTTAGCCTGCATTTTTTTTTTAACATCCAATTGTTAGCCTCCATTCATTGGAATCCATAAAGCATCAAAGTTTGAGTTTTCTGCCTCATAGGAGTTCATGGCTAATTCTTTTTTAATTATTAGACTTCAGCACAACCGATATTATAACTTAACACATTTGACCTGAAGTTGTTGGGGCATCTGATTACTTGGCTGAGTGCATCTCATGAAAATCATTAGTTACAGGACATTGTTTGGATGTTACACGATGTGGTTTTGCTAATTGATGGGTATGGACATATGCCTAGAGTTTACAGAAATAAGCTGTCCCTCCCTGGGTTCATAGTCTTACGGTAAAATATGAGAACTAGGGAAAACCAGAAGTCTGCTTGTCTTTCTTCTCAGAGGTGCCTATGTAGAAGTCTCCCCTTCTTTAAAATAATGCCACCCTTATTTCTGACTCTTATTCCTAGAAATCTGTTCTTTTTCCAACTTCTTAAACTGAAGCAACCTGTAGCAAAGCGGCCTCTGACATCCTGCCAGCAGCCAAAACTGAGCAACTGTCAGCCAAAAACTGGGAGAAAAAGAACAGAACTTCAAATGAGAAAGCAGTTGTCTGGAGCCCCTGGGAATCCATTGGCATGGAACCAGAGGAACTAAAATCCACAGGTCTGTTTCCTGCATAAACAGGTGAAGACAGGGCTGGGAGAGGTGTGAAAATAGTTCTTCAGCCACACTTTATAATGTATGGCTCCCAAGGTGCCCTCCTACATCTGCTCTGCATTTTGGCAGGAAGGCATGCCAGGCACTGACAGTCTGCAGTATAACAGGCAGTTTATATAAAGAAAAAAGTAGTGAAATCTTGATTATTTCCTTCTTCAAAGTTAATAGGATATGTTTCTTTTGAATTCTTTCATTTCATTTTATTTTCAAATGACTTTAAACAGAAAAAGTGAATTATTACAATTTAGTTTCTATTGGGTAGAGATTTTCAACTAAAAAAATGTGAACTTCAAAAATGAAATTAAATTTACACATAAATTTAATTCATAAAATTATAGTCTTTTTACTATAATTTTGATTATATATTTGACTTTTTACTTTTTTTAACTTTTTTTGAATATTTGACTTTTAAGACTAACTATATTCTTACAAAATACTGTAACATGATGGGAAGATGCTTTCCACTCTCTTTCATTTATTTCATTCAAGAAAGAAGAGACAGAGAAACAGAGACAGATACGACATCCTGTACTAGAGTTGTGTGAAAGGTTATATAAAGAGAGTAGTTCATGGCCTATGTTCTCTAGGATTATAGAGTTATGGAGAGGCAATTGGGAAGTTCCCACTGAAATCACTACGTGGAAGATAGTCACCAAAGGAGCTACAACAATAATGTGGCTGAAAAACCATAAAAAAAATCCAAAAACCCATGAACTAAGGCATTAGACAGTAATTTGGGGGAGGAGCAAAACATTTCAAGAATATTTTGTTTTGTTTTCCCTTCACAGAAAAAATACATATTAATACATGCTTACTGTAGAAAAAGTAGATGATAGACATAAGCTTTAAAGGGGGGGGTTCCACATTTTACCATCAGTATGTGCCATGTCTATGTGTATCTATTTTAGAATTTGTGTCTTAAATATAAATATATATGTGAAAGAGTGAACAAACTTAACATTAAGTATTCAGAATGAGGTAGAATTACCAAAGATGATTTGTTATTACCATCTCAATCTGAATATTAAACAACATAAATAAAATCAGTAGGATTTACAAGCATGTTTTTGTTCTTAGTATTATAGGACCATAATATCCATAATCCATTCATGAAGAAATAATACTACTACTAATGCCAATAATATCTAATACATTTGAATATGTTCTATGTGCCAGGTGCTTGGTTAAACACTTTCCTACATTGTCCCATGTAGTCTTCATGATGATTAGACAATATAGATGCTGCTTTCTTCACATCATAGATAAGATGAAGAACCCAGGGCTCAAAGTAATTTACATTAAGGATATATGACTAGTAAGTGGCAAGCCTTTGTTATTCTGTGCTTAATAACACTGTAGGATCCAAATTCTAAACTGCTAGGCTCTAAGGCCTAAAATCAATATTATTTATATTTTTTCCTTTTCTTTTCCTTTCTTATTTTTTAACGTTTTGGAGTAATTTCTCCTGGCTACACTGTAAATTCCATTTGAGGGCCCTATTATATTTCTATTCTCTTTTTCTATATTTTCATCACGCATGAGAACAGAGTTTTCGAAGGATCGTTCCATTACTGGCAAAAAAGTATGAACACGCGTGGGATATCTACAGAGAATCTAAGAATTTCAACTTTAACATTTAAAATACTGGATAAACGCTATCATTTGTCAGCACTTTACTCCTACCGCTATGCAGCACATAGTGTATCAGAATCTAAATTTTCTGGCAAATTCAATCAATAGAAATATTCAGAATATTTAATTCAAGGCATGGACGCAAGAGAATTTTGAAAAGAATTTGCTGATTATATTCTGTTGGTAACCTTCAGGACTTTATTTTGTGTTGGCCAACATAACCCAAAACTCTGAATTCAGAGACTGAAATGAAAACATTGTCTCTCTTCTCTGAGTCTGCTAGTGCCTCTCGGGTATGAGGGCACTGTCTCCTTAGGTACAGTTAGGCTTCTGCCCAAAGGGGTTAGTGTATAATCCTCCCCAATCTATTCTGAAACTTAGGGGAATACAGCCAAAGGAGTGAGACTATATGAGGTCAAACACCCCATTCTGCTGAAATCACATCGGTGGTCTTGTTGTCTATGTACCCAATGATGCCCAAATGTCTATGATTAGATACATGTGGAAGACAAGCAAATTTCCCAGATCTCTTAAGAACATATTTATTTTGGCATTATCTTGCTGCTAGTCTCTCCTTTTTGGCTACCTGCTGACGTAGGTGGGCCCTTCCCTTTGACTCATTACCCTGAAAATAAAATTGCCACGGCTAAATTCCCCCATAGGTTACTCATGTCAGTGCCTTGACTATTCCACATCTAAAAACACGTCTTGCCATCCAAGAGCCTGTCACCTCCTACCTTGACGGCAGCTGCTTATGTTGGGAGCACACTATTTAGTAGTGAGATTCTGATGAATACTGGGAAGAACAGTGACAAGTCTAAGTGCTGTTTTACACCCCATTTAACCAGGGGAGACACATCTGTTTATTTTCCTTCAGTGGAAGCACAAGGCTTAGTCTTTGTGACAAGGTCATGAGTCCAGCCCTAGGATTCCTTGTGGAGAGATAACCAAACTTCTCCAGACACTCAATAACAGAATGCCAACTGAGAGTTCTTCAAATAGAGATCCAAGGACACAATTGTGTCTGGCGAAAATGGAACAGGCCCAAATACAGAACAAGCATGAACAGTCCTCTTTTGTCTGCAGGCTCACAGTCTGTCCTGCTGTTAGCCCTAAAGTTCTCATTTGGCAGAAAGCCATGCTACCACTTCATGGGGCCAATATTTTTCAAACGCAGAGAGGTATACTACAGACTATAGGAAGCAAAATAATACATTTCCTTTTTCCACATTTTGTTTAAATATGTGTTTCTCAAGAATTATCTCTTTACAAAGTGCTTATAATTATTCATACTCAGAATTAGTTATCAAATGGACCTTCATGATGCTTCACAGTAAGGTTCTGTACCTATAGGGACTCTGAAATCAAACGGCCTGAATTTGAATCTGACCTCCCCTACTTTCCAGTCTGTCATCTTTGGTGAGTCACTTCACTTTCTGTGCCATAATTTCTTCATCTGTAATGCAATAAGAATAATAGCATCTACCTCTCGGTTTAGTATGAGAATTAAACAAGAAATTATTGATGAAGAGATGAACCATTCCTGGGATAAAATTAGCTTCTAAATCCTAGTTTAATTTTTATTATTATTGATAAATTTTTGTCTATTATTTTTACCCCCACAAGTTACTGTGAGTAAATAAAGTAGTGTAATCGTAATCTACTATGATTTGAAATAAAGAACAGCTTAAATTAGTCAAAAATTATTTCCGTAGAGAAAAATAAATAAGTTCCAATTTTTTTTTCTGCCACTAACTCTATCTTATCTGGTTTTTCTGTAATGTGAGACAATGTTTCTGAATTTAGAGAGGGCAGTAAGGCTACCTAAACCAGTCAGAACTTTCTTACTTAAGAATTCCCTCATTGGTATGAAATACTACTTGATCTAATAGTACCAGTTTAAACTTTACCAATTATTTATACTAGTGTGTGAACGACTAATATTTTTTGCTGACAAATTTTAAAAGAAAAGCAAAAAAGAGAATGTCCTTGGTGTTTATATTTAGAGAAAAAATGGAGTCTCCACCAATGAAAGGAAGCACACAGAAATGGGACATTATCCTATGAAAGAAAATTGTACAATACAAAATTTTGCATGCAGTTTTTCCCTGGAAATACTTAGTAAATGTCTTATTCCAGACACTAATCAGAGTACACTGTCCTCACAGAGTTAAACCTGGTTACTGTACTTGAAACGGCTATTTTTGTCTTCCTGTTTCACCACAGGATTAGATGATGCAATAGTATCACATCCAAATGAGAGAATTCTTCAGGGCCCTTTCATCCAAGGATCTGAGGTGCTTCATAAACATTAATTAATTCTCCTAACACCTGTGTGAGGATAAAAAAGTTCTGTTTTTTGTACTAGTTAGACACACTAAAGAAATGCCACCAGCATTTAGACAGAATCCAGGCTGCAGAACAAGCCCAGTCCTTTTGTATTAAGTAAAAATGTTCTCTAATTGGGTCCATGTTAAGGAAGGTGAGGAAAGGGACAGAGATGTTAAATGTGTCACAGAAAGGAGACACAGCAAGACTCACAAACCCAAGGATCCGGCAACGGAGCTGAACCTTCTCAGGGCACCCTCAGTCAAACGTATCCTACTGAGTGGCAGCATCATAGGGGAACAATATACTGAATCAAAAAGAAACTGAAAAGGATAAAATTAAAGCCCATTTCAAAGCACATTATAAAACAGCTTTTCCATAACCACCAACAGCCCCTATGCTTCATGAATCCTAATTATTACTATTGAATATAGCCGGAAATGTTTTCTATCTCTTAATTCATTTCCTCAGAAAAGAAGGATTTGGTGGAGGGGATGGGGGTGGGGGAGTTCTATTGTCCTCTTTTTCTTCATCCTCCTTCTCCCCTTACCAAACTCTATCATTTGGCATCTTTGTAGTTAATCTTATCTATTGGTAGTAACTGATCAGTACTTAAGAGTTTTAGTTTTCCTTAGAATCTTTTATGTATTTTAAGACAAGCTCTCTCAAATGGAATGTTTGATTTTATAGGAAATACTAATAACTTTTCTTTCATCTGTGGCAGAGGTGGCTAATTCTTCTACATAAATTGATGTCTCTTAAATGAACAAATAGGAGTGTCGTGGTTCAGAACTACTACTTACAACTTTGCTTGAACCAATTTCTACATTAGCAACCAGGTAGAAGTGGAAGGAGAAAAATAATTTTTCTATTCCAAGAATGAATGAATAGGCCCAGAAGGAGATAAAAATACATACCTACTTTTTTCTTTAAATTTGAAGAAAATGAGGAGCACCTGGTAGCTCAGTTGGTTAAGAGTCTGTCTTCAGTTTAGGTCATGATCCCAGCATCTTAGGATGGAGCCCTGCATAAGGCTCTCTGTTCAGTGGAGAGCCTGCTTCTCCCTCTCCCTCTGCTTGCCACTCCCCCTCCTTGTGCTCTCTCTCTCTGATAAATAAATAAAATCTTTAAAAAAATAAATAAATTCAAAGAAAGGGAGAAATAATGTTAGGTTCTTATTTCCATTAATTTTTATACATATTTCTTGCTTTTATTTGAGGGAAAGTGAGAATTTTCAGAAAAGATCCAGCCAAGAATAAAGACCCCTAAGTTCCAGCTCACTCTGTCGATAACAAACTGTATCTAAACTTTCCTATTTGTTCAATCTTATTTCAGATGTGTCTTACAATTTCAACAAAGGAACTATATTTTGAAGTATTTATATAAGAATAAAGATCCTGTTAATATATGTAGAACGTAGTATTAGGTGATACAGTCATGAATTAAAACCATGACATGCATTTCCAAAAATTAGGGGTGTGTCTGGGTCAAATATAAATGTCGGTCTTCATCTTAAGGGCAACAATTTATTTTAAAAAATACCTTTTAAAATCCAGTTGCTCTTATCCAGCTTTGAAAAAAAATCTTAAATAAAGTCTACCATTTATTAAGTACCAACTATATGTCAGGCATTTTAATTATCACAATTACACTGCAAAATATGCATGATAATTCAATTACATAAATTATACTGAGTAAATCCAGAAAGGTTTAATGTCTCCAAAATTACCAGAAATAAGTTGTGATGTCAGAATTCTAATCTAACTCCTTTCACAGAAAGTCCATGTCATTTACAAATATTGTGAATGACTACCACATCTATTTTCCAGGTGAAATTTGTAATTGCACATTCAAGTTCTTAAAAAGCAAAATAAGAAAACAATTTATTTGACTTTAGTTAAAGTTTCTATTCACTTTTAAAAAACTAGGAAGAGGGGCACCTGGGTGGCTCAGTGGGTTGAGCCTCTGCCTTCGGCTCAGGTCATGATCTCAGGGTCCTGAGATCGAGCCCCGCATTGGTCTCTCTCCTCAGCAGGGCTCCTGCTTCCCCCCTCTCTCTGCCTGCCTCTCTGCCTACTTGTGATCTCTGTCTGTCAAATAAATAAATAAAATCTTAAAAAAAAAAAAAACTAGGAAGAATTCTGCTCTTTATATAATTTCATTGATCCACTTAAAAACTTAACCATTAATGGGCTTAACCATTAATTCAAACATTTTTTTAATCTTTAAATATATTCAAAATCAACTTTTTAAATTTGTTGAGCTTTACTTTTTGGCATATGATATAGTCTATATTAATCAATGTTGTGTGAGCACCTCAAAATAATTTATATTCTGAATATGTTGGGTGGGATGGTCAATAAATGCTAATTTACTATTATGAATTGATGTTGTTTTCTTCTACATTTTGCTGATTTTCTATATAACTGTTGTTCAATTGTTGAGAGATGTTGATATAACATATATTTATTTTGACATAAAGGTAATATTACATATATATGTGTATGATGATGGGCTTTTCTATTTTTCCTTTTAATTCTATCAGTTTTAGTTTTACATATATTGCAGCTATGTTGCTTGGTGTGCACACATTCAGAATTGCTATATATTCTATGTGGTGTATATGCAATACCATTCCAACCGGTCTTAAGAGTTAACTTCCTTCGAACTTATGCACTCCTTGCTTACTGACCTAAGCCCCTTGGTTTGTAGCAGAACTAACCTATTTTTCTTGATTTTGAAGACCACTGGCTTTGAGGAATGAAGCACCAGACTTTCCCAGAAGATAAATCCTAAACCCATTCGAAAACAGCCACCACTAATGCCAGCAAGTCTGTTCAGGGTCATGTGGACCTATGATTAACCACCTCAGCACCAATTTCTTCTAGCCCCCATAATTTTCCATTATTTCCCCTTTCAAGATGTTCAACTTTGCCTGGGCTGGGAAGATGGTCTTTGGGACATTAGTCCATGTTCTCAGGTTTCCATCGTTCTGAATAAAGCACTCTTTCTTTTCCCACTACCCTTTGTCTCTGAAGTGTTGATTTTCTGGCAGCAAGCAGCCAAACCCAAGTCTGGAATCAGTTCTTTTATGGTAACATATACACGTTTAGGATGCCTATATTGTCTTCTTAGATTGACTCATTTATCATCATATAATGTTTATCTCTGTCTCTGGTAAATTTATTTGCTTTGAAGTCTACTTTTTGGGTTTTTTGTTTGTTTGGTTTTGGGTTTTTTTTTTTTTTGAAGATTTTATTTATATTTATTTGATAGGGAGAGAGATCACAAGTAGGCAGAGAGTCAGGCAGAGAGAGAGGGGTAAGCAGACTTCCTGCTGAGCAGAAAGCTCAATGCGGGTTTGATCCCAGGACCCTGGGATCATGACCTGAGCTGAAGGCAGAGGCTTAAGTCCTGAGCCACCCAGGTGCCCTGAAGTCTACTTTATCTAATGATAATAAAGGCACTTTTGCTTTCTTTTGATTGTTTGCATAATAAATCTTTTTCCATTCTTTTACTTTCAATCTGGATATACTTCTATATCTGAAGTGAGTTTCCTCTAAATCATATATAATCAAGTCTTGTCTATTAATCCACTCTGTCAATCTCTGTCTTTTAATTCGTGTATTTAGACCATTTGCATTTAACATGATTACTGGTATTTGGGGGCTTAATTTTGCCATTTTCTTTTGTTTTATTTTCTGTTATTTTTTTCCTTCTTCAGTTTCTTTTTTTTTTTTTCCTGTTTTATTTTTCCTGCCTTCCAGTGGGTAACTTGAATAATCTTTAGAAAAAAAATTTGAACAAAATGTAGAAATGTATAGGTTTATGTTTCCTGTGAATATGGGAAGTTTCAACCATTATTTTTCCTATGCATTTCTCAGACCCACTCTCTTCTCATTTTATGAAATTCTGATAATATGAATGTTGTATCTTTTATAATAATTCCACATGTCCATGAGACTCATCTATGTTTTTATTCAGTTTATTTACTTTCTTATTCAGACTGGGTAATTTATTATATTTTCTACTTCTTTTATTCTTTCTTTTCTTTCTGTAATCTCCATTCTCCTGTTGAGATCATACACTGAGTTTTTTATTTCAACTATTATATTTTTTCAGTTCAAAATTTCCATTTGGCTCTTTTATAGATCTTCTATTTCTTTGCTGAGGCTTTCATTTTTTTTTCCCCCCAAGCATGTTAATAATTGCTCACTTAGGTATTTCTATCATGACCACTTTAAAATCTCTTTCTGATATGCTAACATCTCTGTTCTTATTGTAATCTATTGATTTTTTAAAATTCCCCTTCAGTTTGAGGCCTTCTTTGTTCTTTGTATGATGAGCAATGACTTTTTGTTGAAATTTGGACATTTTGGTATACTATCCAAAGACTCTGGTTTTAGTTGATTATCTCTGACACTGCTCTCACTGAAGTATGGGGGCCCTGCCTCACTGCTGACAGGAGAAGCAGAAGTAAAGGTTTTCCCCTTGGCCTCTGATGAATAATTGATAATTTGACTCTAGTAGGGTCCCTTTTTAGGTTCATACCTGGCACAATTCCTGATGTGCATGATTGCTCACTAGACTCACTAGACTCTATATTCATCTCATGTGGTTGTACTGAAACAACAGAGGATCATATTCTAATCTAACTTCCATGTTTTGTGGCAGGCTGAATCAACAAATTATGTGAAAAATGGTATCTCCTGCATGCACTAATAACAAGCTTTTCATAGCCCTCCATTTCCTTTAACAATCTATTTATGGAATTACATATTTCCTTGGATGATATATGTTATCCTCCTTTCCCACACTGCTGCCTGTGCTGGTTTTCAAGTTATTTCATCTGAATGGAGAAGAGCAGAAAAATGGACACTCAGAAAAGCAAGTACCAGAAATAACACCTGCTCATTTTTCTGTTTGGCACAAACCTTACCTTTCTGGACTAAGGACAATGAGTTTGTGAAATATTTTCCTTCATATCTTCTTATTGGTAGACATAGACACTTTATTTCACAAACATATTGCAGGGAGCCCCTATTATTCTTAATCTAGTTTTCTAATCTTTAGCAATTCTTACAGTGTATGTCTTTAGCTGTGATGCAAACTTTTACATCAAAAAAGTTAATTTGAGTATAGTTGACACAAAATGTCACATTCATTTCAGGTGTACAACATAGTCATTCAACTTTATATATTATGCTATGCTCTCCACAAGTGTAGCTACTACCTATCATCATACAATGCTATTACTGTATCATTGACTATATTCTCTATGCTGTGCCTTTTATTCCTTTATTCCCTTTTACTTGTTCATTTCATAACTAGAAGCCTGTATCTTCCCGCTCCTCTTCACCCATTTTGCCCATCCTCACTCCCTACCCCTCTGACAACCATAAGTTTGTTCTCTGTACTTATAGGTCTGATTCTGCTTTCTACATACTCATTTGGTTTTTTGGTTTTGTTTTGTTTTTAGATTCCACATATGGGTGAAAATACATGGTGTTTTTCTTTCTCATCTGACTTAATTCACTTAGCAAAACACCCTCTAGGTCCATCCGTGTTATTGCAGATGGTACAATCTCATCCTCTTTATGGCTGCATAATATTCCTCTCTCTTTCTTTCTTTCTCTCTCTCTATCTGTGTGTGTGTGTGTGTGTGTATCACATCTTCTTTACCCACTTGTATACCATAAACTTTATATTTTTTCCCCTTAATTGGCTTTCATAGATTTTTGTTTTGTTTTGTTTTGTTTTAGGGAATTTAAGAGCAGCTGCACCAAACACAATTAACCAAATGCCATTTCTAATTGAAATAATTGCTGATGCAATAAAATGTCATGGGATCCTGATAAGGAAAGAGTCATTTAAATGCCATTATATTTAGGAACGAAAGGTCTCATACCTAGATCAAGGGCAGAGGTAGTTAAATATCCAGTGAAGTCAGCTAGTTGCTCAGAAGAACTTTCTAATAAAGAGAAATGCCACATCATCTTTAACAGAGTAAATATGAAAAAGGAGTATGCAAAATGAACATGCTTTGACATAGGGATTAAATCCCAGGAACATGAAAAGGAGTCAGAATGTTACCTAAGAACCTCAGTCATGTATATGATTAATGCCTAAACCCAAGCAAGCCTTAAAATCTTCAATAAGGGATCGGAAAAAAAAAAAAAAAAAGAACACTTTTTTTTCTCTTTAATTATAATAGAACACTTTTAAGAAAGTGGTTGAAATTATGACTATAATGTACTGAGACTGACAAGAGTTTGACAAGTTCATATAAAAGTAAATAAAACAATTAGAGATATTAGGACAATATGACATAAAATATTTTTTTAAAGATTTTATTTATTTATTTGACAGAGAGGGATCACAAGTAGGCAGAGAGGCAGGCAGGGAGAAGGGGGCTGGGGGGAGAAGCAGGCTCCCTGCTGAGCAGAGAGCCTGATGGGGGACTTGATCCCAGGATCCTGAGATCATGACCTGAGCTGAAAGCAGCAGCTTAACCCACTGAGCCACCCAGGCACCCAACATAAAATAAATTTTTATTTTTGTTTGAAAACTTGGATATTAAAGGAAACATGATTAAATTTTATTAGATTACACATAGGGCTTATATAATTATATAGTTTTGTTTATCACTGACATAAATATTAAATGCAAAGTTTGCATTTAAACACATATTTATATAAATACAAATATATATCTCACTTCCATATCTATATAATAATAAGCCTAGTTTTTTCCTTTAGAGATGTCACCTAGAGGATACATAAGTTAATTCATTTATTCATTCTAAAAATAAGTATTGCATACCAACTGACTAGGTGCTGAAGAGAGAAGGATAAATAGAACATTCCCTGACCTTATAGAGCTTACTAGCAATAAAATAAATGACCAGACTAAGAATCAAATATTATTTCAGGGTGTGAGAGTTGTTATGAAGAAAAACACAGATGGAGAGAAATAGAGAAACTGTTTAAATATGATGTGACACAGGGTCTCCATAATAATCAGCTAACAGTTGAACAAATATTTGAATAAAATATAGTAAGAATAGGAGAGATAGAGAACAAAGAATGTGGAGGCCCAAAGTTAGGAATATGCTTATAGTTGGATGGGTAAGGACATTTTGGCTGGATAGGAATGAAAGAAGGAGAAAGTAGTAGAAAACATTAGCCAGGTCATGGTGGCTGCGGTGAGGATTTTGGATTTTATTCTATAGTGATGGGAAACCATTGGAGGTTATCAACAAGGAAGTGGCATGCCAATTATATTTTTTAAAGGGTACCTCTGACTGAGGTATGAAAAAAAAAAGAGTGAAGGAGGAAACTGATTACAAATAAGGAGACCAAATATTATCGAATTCTAAAGAATACTGTTAAGATATTAAGCAACAGTGGTGGAAGTAGAGGTAAAAAGATGTCAGTGGAATTAACAAGATATAGCTTAAATATTTGTTGTTATTTAGAAGTGTTCTTCAAGAGAAAAAAGAATTGAGGATATCCTTAATATTTTTGGCCTGCACACTCAAGAAAAATTAATTCTAAAATGTTTGAATCAATGATAAATTATGTCATGAATGGCTATTAGGTAAACCAGTGAATAGCCAACATTTAATTGTTACAGTAGGTGAAGAAAATAAAAACATACAAAAGAAAGTAATAAAGAAAGAAAGAAAAGCAAGCTCTGCTGTGTAATAATAACCATCAATTTCCAATTTGCGAGGATATTAATGTATATTGAGTGAGTCTCACTCATGGTGATGAATGTTAGGAATGGTAGATAATTTTAGATATGTTGGGTAGATAGAGAATAATTTAATTGGAATTTTTTAAGTAAAATTGACGTATTACCTTTTTTATATATGACAACTTCCCTTTTTCAAAGAATTGATGTATATAGTAATGTTTTGCATTTGGAGATTTATTAGGACAGTGTTTCTCTTCAAAAAAAAAAAACCATCTCTAGTATGTATGGACAGGATAGCTATGTAGGCTCAAATAAATAGATATACATATATATTTATGTATATAGCCTCATGCATATATAAATACTGCAGTGCTTGTGTCCTATTTCATGTAGGTTAAAGTGTTGTGCCAGAAGGGTAATATCATGAGTTTGGAAATATAGTGTGAGTCATTTAACCTTCTTATGTACTTGAACACTAGTCTATAGGCCTTATATCTACCAGTCATCACGAAAATATGTTATTTCTAAAAACCTGTCTACAATGAGAAGTCATGGACGATTTTGGTTAAGCCTTCTCTGGGGAACTCCTGAGGGGACGTCTTGGATTTCACTGATAGGGGACGTCTTGGATTTCACTGATAGTGGAATAATCATGGTACTGAAAGGCAGCATTTTAAAAGTCAATGGCTTTTAATAGCCATTGGAGTGAAAAAAATATAATTTGTCAATTCTGGAATCAACTTCTTATTTTCTATTTCCTATTTTAAAGAAGTAGTGATATTTGTTATCTTCCTTAATTAGCTCACAAACTAATGTGCACTTCTCAGATTGTGTCATGTAAGTGCAAACATTTTTGCTTATATATTTTTTACAAATGAACTGAATTTATGCTCTCTTAAATACTGGGGGGGGTCCTAATTAAGACATTAAGTTTAGGGCGCCTGAGTGTCTCAGTCATTAAACATCTGCCTTTGGCTCAGGTCATGAACCCAGGGTCCTGGCATTGAGTCCCGCATCAGGCTCCCTGCTTGGTGGGAAGCTCGATTCTACCTCTCCCATTCCTCCTGCTTGTGTTCTCTCTCTCACTGTGTCTCTTTCTGTCAAATAAATAAATAAAACCTTGAAAAAAAAAAGAAAGTAAGTTTATTTAAAATATTTGAGAGCAGAAGTAGCGTGCTTCCTTTATTAAGTGACAAGAAAATGCTAGATACTTTTATATAATGGTTGAACTAGAAAGGAACTTATCTCAGAATGTAAACTGGATTTTCCAGACCACATTTTACAAATGCACAGTAAGTGCCCAGGGGAATTTTATAACTTCTTTTTCTTCCCAGATGTTGAAACTAAGACCCTATGAGGTTAATTGAATTGTTTAAGTTTACATAATAATTCAGTGGCCAAGTAAGATTATGTAAAATTCAGGTCTTTTGAGTCCAACTAAAGTGATCTTTTAAATTTATGTCTCAAATTAATAAATAAACAAGCAAATAAATCCCAAAGATTCCTTTCCAACAAACATCTTACAATTTTATCTATTAAAAACAACAAAAATATAAGCAAGAAGAATAGGTACAGATACCTATGGGAAAGGTACAGATTTTAATCAGCTTTTGGAGAGATTTAGGTAATTATCTTTATAAAGGCAAGGGAATAGATTAACAGGATAGTCATTCCCTTTGAAGTTTGTGTTCCCTGATTATGTTTTTTTCTATGTTTCTGCTCTATATGGTTGATTAATGCATCTGATATCGTATTGAGACCTTCTGGAAATAAGAGACAGTGCCTATATAACTTATTAATAACTATTGGTAACTACAAACTGTTTTTGCCAGGACCTGTTTGATGCAGTGTAAACAATGAGAGATAACTCAAAGACTTGATTATGACCTTCAAAGGACATTCATTATTGTTGAGATATAAGATGTGACAAAGAAACAATAGCTTTAAAAAAATCAACTAAAAGGAAGAACTTGTGCAATGACTAGATTATGGTGTAGGTATATGTAGTGGCAAGCTATTTCAGAATACTGGTTGATTTATCAGAGTAAATCAGGTTAGATGTGTATTCACAAACTCATTTTAGTTACCTTTTGAAACAAGAGCAGGTAGATTTTGTATTGACAGAAAGTGAGGAAGCAGTGGTTCAGTAGAAGGAGGGTGGTAGCATTGGAAAACATCAGAATGACTATGACATGTGCAAGAAACAAAAGCAAACTACCTGTTGATTTTACTTAAGGATACATGTTGGAGAGCAAATGAGATTTTTAAACAGGCATCAGATGATTTCAAGAAACTAAAGTCCACTGAAACTTGTCCAACAGAATGGGGATTTCCTGAAAGAGAAGAGGATATTCTTATAGAAACTAAGAAGAAAAATTCATACTGATGGACACTGAACTTGCAACTTTGAAAGTAGAGAGAAATTTCATGTGACATTGATCATGGTCTCAAAGGTAATGATAAGGATGTCATTGAGGGTACTGATGAATGTGATGATGATGGTGATGATAATGTTGGTGATGATAAATATTTATTGGAAGTTTTCATTTATGGCTCTGTTAAAAGTATTTGCATTTTATTTACTTAAATTTTAGAATAGTCTTCTGAAATATATTTTCCCCATTTTGTAGAGAAAAGCAAAATTTGGGAAGGTTAAAATGTCAAATTCCAGAGTTCTGATCTTAATTACCATTCTATTCTGTATTTGTAGTCATCTATCTCAAACAACTGCACACATGGGACTGCATTTCTTTATATTTTATATAAACACAAAATACAAAATACAAAAGAAATCTAATGAGTTAAAAGCCAGCCAACAGGTAGAGTGACCTCCAGTGAATTTTCTCACCTGACGAGTTCCAGAGTACTTAGGCTTTCTTTGTGACAGGCCCTGTCCATTCTTTGTACAACAATCACTGCCTCACCAACTGCATTTCATCTCTCTTAATTGAACCTTTACAATTGGGTTTTGCCTTTTTTCCTCCATATTGAGAAATTCTGCCTTTTATTTGGAGTGTTTAGTCTATAACATTTAATGTAATTAATTTATGGTTGGATTGAAGTCTGTGTTCTTTGTTTGTTTTCTGTTTGTTGGCTTTGTTTGTTCACTCCTGCCCCTTGAGATTATTTGAATAACTTTTTAGAATTTCATGTAACTGCAACTACTGCCTTTTCAGCTCTCCTGTTTTCATTATATTTTTAGTTCTTGTTCTATAGATAAAATATACATCCTTAACATTTCACAGACTATTCAGAGTTAGTCTTTTATTACTTTATTTAAAATATAGAAACTTTCATCTGTATAGATCTATTTAATACCCATCTGGCATTGTGTATGCTATTTTTTGTCATAAGTATTATTTCTATATCACCATAAACAGCATAATATTCTTTCTTCAGTCATTTGCAATTTATAGAAATTAACATCCTCTTATATTTGCATACTCATATATATACATTTATAATATGTATAAAATTCTTATTTTGTCCTGAAGATCCAAGTTCCCCCCAGTATCATTTTCAGTCACACTAAAGTAAGGAATTTATTTATTTATTTATTTATTTATTTGCATTTCTTCTGGGTCAGTCTGCTGTTACCAAATTCTCTGTTTTCTTTTACCCTGAAAACACCTTCATTTTGTTTCAATACTATATCTTTGACTATAGAATTCATGGTTAACCATTTCTCCTTCAGAACTTTAAAATTAATGTTTTACTATCTTCCTGGTATCCCTAATTTCAGAGGAGAAATCTATAGTCATTTTATTTCTTGTTCCTTGTATGTAATAATGTCATTTTCTTCCCAGGTTATCTCAATATTTTATGTTTATCATAGGTTTTCAACCATTTGACTATGTTGTGCCTAGGCATGGCTTTATTGTTATTTATCTGGTTTGGATATCACTGACCTTTTAAAATCTATAAATGTATGTCTATTACAAAAGCTGCAGTTTTCAGCAAATATTTCTTCAAATATTTTTTCTGCCCTATTTCCCTTTCCTTTGTTTCTCCAACTACAGCTTAAATTATGTGAGATATTTTTATAATGTCTTATAAGAACCTCAGGATCTTATTAATTTGTTTTCAGCCTTTCTTCATTATTTTCTTTAGTTTTGATATAGATATGTAGATATAGATAGATATAGATATAGATACAGATATATCTTTTTTTAACTTCAGGGTCACTGACTCTTTCCTTTCTCATTTCCATTGTGTTACTGAGCATATCTAAGTGATTTTTTAATTTCATATTTTTTCTTTTAAAAATTATATTTTTATCCAACATATTTTTCCATTTCCTTTATCACAAATGTATTTTCCTTTATCTTATTTAGTATTTTTATCATAGCTCCTTCCTATCTAATAATTATATCTCACAATTGCCTTCTGTTGATTGTCTTTGCCCTTGAGAATGAATCATATTTTTCTATTCCTTATGTTTTGATAATTTTAGATCATATTATGGATATAATGACTATTGAATCATAAAGATTCTGTGTTCTGTTCTAATTTTTCTTTTTCTGTTGTTGATTTAATCTTTCAAAACACATTATTTAAACCATTTTTTCAAGTAATTAACTTCATTAGCTAAAATAGCAATCAATATCTGCCTCACCTAGAGTGGGCAACTCAAATATCAGTTAAATTCTTTTTATTAGCTGTAAGTTTCTTTGAATATACTTAGCTTGCTCATATATATAGGGATTAGCCAGATATTTGGACAGAGATTATTCACAGAATTTGGGGGCTCTGCTTTTGTTATTTTAAGATTTTCCCCAACCCTAACGTTCTGATATCTATGTTAACCCTGGCCCTGAACTGGTCCCCTGCTTCTTCAGACCCTAAAGACAGCAGATTTTCTGTGGGAATGTTAGCCACCCTAGACCATACTACTCCATGTCTGAGGTCTGCCCTCACACTAAAGCTGAGACAGTGAAAAACTCATCCTATGCTGTCCTCTTCTTCTAACTTTAGATTGTCACCAAAATTAGTCTGTTTTTGTTCATTTTCCAGAGTCTTCAGTTAATTCTTTTTATATGTTATTTGGTTTATAGTTGTCATCCGTGGTCTATTAAAAGCTGACACCACCAAACTGAAAACAGAACTCTATTTCTCTTATATTTAAATCATGTCTTCTGATCTATTCTAGCAAAGTAAGTGTATTTCCTCAGGGGCAGAAAACTAAAACAAAATAAACTTGCTTTGTAAATATTCTTTAAAATCTATTACTTATCCTTGGAATTTGGGTTTTAAAGCTCAACAGATAGAAATTAACTTTCTTGGTCATTTATTTGTGTGATGTTCTGTGGTGGCCTGTCTTTTCTTACAGTCATGGATAATAACATTTGTTTTAAAAGGTGGAAGTATTAGGAGAGAAAACTGTATATGAAATGAAATTATTGACATTGAAAACCATACCCATTAAAATGTATCAAGATATTTCTACTACACAAGTGAATATGTGATGAGATTAGAATTCAGTGGTGGTTATGGAAATGTAATGAATGGAAAAATATATTAAGCAAAACAACAGAATAGAATTTTTCATAAAAATGTGTTGATAAAGAAGGAGAGGATTTCACAAATAACTCTAAGGATTTGCTTCCAGGCAACGTAAAATAAAGTTAATATTCACAATGATTGAAGCTTCTGGGAGATACTCAAGACATTGAAGGAAAAATAATTTAGTTATTTTCTAACAGTGATTTTGACCTGCTAGGACATAGAGATAGATATAACTTATGGGCAGATGAAATAAAGATCTAGGGTAGAGACTTTTGCCTGTGGATCTTAAAATTGACTAAGCTGAAAAAAAGCACGCTGTTTTTACCACCATAGGCTTATTAGAGGACAAAAATTTAGGGTAAGAGTAAAAAAACAAAAGCAAAAGATTGAATGGTAAGGTGGAAAGACTGCTGACTTGTGAATTAGGATAGTCTCTATCCTGTATACCTGCCTCTATAACCAGTTATGCATGCTTATTCAAACAGCTGTCTTCATTTCTCTGAGCTGTAGTTTCCTTATCTGAAAAAATGATAATGTTGAGACACTTACTTAAAAAGGGGCTGGGGGACAGAGAAGCTAATATTTATTGAACAATGCTACTCACTACTTTTTTGATACAATTTTAAAAAATTGGCCTGGGTATTTATTTTATTTTACCCTTAAAACAAAATATCTTTCTAAGAATGGTATTGTTCATTCCATCTTATACAAAAAATATTGATACTGATAACCTAAGTGACTGGTTAGGTTACCAACTAATAAGGAAATGAGTCCCATAAGGGTTTCATGTATGCTGATCATCGTTTCCTGAGTGCTTTCTTCCACGTAGCATTGCCTGTCCTCTATTTAAAGCATAGTCAGTTAGAATGAAATCACAGATACTAAAAAGGAAAGATGAAAGAAAAGCTCAGATTTGCAAGCAGAGATTCATCTAATCTCCATGGGATTGGAATCACCTCAATTTAATATGATCCACAATCTCCTGTATTTCTAATTCATTAAAATATTAAATAAGGCAGGGTTTAACATTCACACCTTTCCCAAATGCATATATTACCATTTGGTATTTGTCTTTTCTTTCTCAGTCAATTTTTGGTTGAAGTGATTTTTGAAAAAATCCTGAATAGCTTTAAACTAATTTGCCAGCAAACTTTCATAAAATGCTATATCAAATGATGAATTAAAAATCAAATACATTTCATATAGTTTCTCTTTTTCATCAGTTCATTTTGTGACCCTTCATCTAATACAATTTATGCTTCATGTATTCAGTCTCCCCTTTGCTTATAACAACATTATTTTCTGCTTTCCCTTCCACACCTATTTCTTAGCTGCATTTTGTTAAATTAAATTGGATAATAAATTCTTAATTTGCCAGTTCTCCTGCTTGAAGTTCTTTTGCAATTATTTTTTAAAAGAAATTTCTAAAAATTCTTTCATCTTAATAGAAGCTGATTTGCAAAACTGATTCCACTAAATGCATCCAAACAAGTTGATGGCCCTTCTCATTGTGGGGTTTCAGTACACAAGAAATCTATTTTTTTAAATATATGGATCCGAAATTGAGCCTTTTGAGATCCAAAGTTGAGTCTTTTTTTGTTCCAAAGTTGAGTCTTTTAATGATTTGTCCTTTTTCTTTTCTTTTCTCTCTCTCTCTCCCTCCCTCCCTCCTTCCCTCCCTCCCTCCCTTCTTCCTCTTTTTCTTCTCCTTCTTCTTCTTTCTTCTCCCTCCTCCTCCTCCTTCTTCCTCTTCTTCTTGTAAACTAACAAGCAGATGTCTTTAATATGGTCCTTGTCCCACTTATTCTCTGAATTAGATAATTCTCAAGAAGATAATAAAGATGCTTGCTCTGATGTTCAGGCCTGATAAGTGCCCCTAACGATTTCTAAGTTTGAAGCCACAGCTGTTTTATCAGAAATATCTCCAGAATTTATGATTTTCTCTACTGTCTATCCCTTCACACGGTGCTCCATTGCCCACCTGCTCCCAACTCTTCTGCTTAATGCATTTTTCCTCTTTCAATCTCTTCTGAATTCCCTCTGCCCAGACCTTCATATGGATGGCTTTCCTGGATTTGCTTTGTTCCTTCCTTTGCCTCTCTTCATTTGAGCCAGGGGATGAGTGATTCTGCAATGCAGACATGATTCAACAGATGTGCACACACATGTAAGGTATGGATGCACGAGACTGAGTTTGATGGTGGGGATGGGATTGTGTTGTGGTCAATAATTTCAGGCTCCAGGTGTCTGGAATAAGGAATCAGAGCAGAAACCTCTCTCTGGAGAAATAAAGGAATGTCTGATCAGGGGAACACGAGAAAATGAAAGCAAGAGAGGAAATGGAAGAAGAACAGCTGGACAGAAAGATTCATGTTAAGCTGTTTATTTTTTCATCAGTTTGAAAGGTCACGTGGTGGGGAATAAAGAAGGATAGAACAACTGATGAGAAAGAGACAACAGGTAGATATTTACTCCCAGTTTCTCAGTTTGCTTGCTGGTTGTTGTCATTTTCATTTTGAGAAACTGTAAATTCTCAGAATATTAAAAGCACTACTACTATTTGAATACAAATAGAAAGTACATTTCAATTTCAAGTCTGTTTAAATAAAATAATCTGAATTTTTGCATATCTGGACCCTTGTACCTTTTATTAGTGGTAACGTTTAGACAAGCATATGTTTGGTCTCTTTAAACTAGTTCTAAGACTTAGGAAATTCTGCATTTGAAAGACAATTTCCTGACATGGAAAAAACCAGGTAAAGCAAGTCTAACTGATCTAAAAATCATTTAAAGTGGCATTTAATGCTAAATCCATTAACGGTATATAAATTCAGTATATATCCAAATACATACATATATATGTGTGTGTGTGTGTGTGTGTGTACGTGTGTGTGTGTATGCATATAGACAGAGAGATAGAAATATTACTCTATGTGAAGATTATATATTTACAATGCTAAATTTTACTTTTAAAATGCAGTATACAAGAATTATTTGATTAAAAAATGATTTTATCTACTATCTATTTTATCTACTCTCTACTTGGAGAGCTTAGCAAATTAAAAAGTTTAACTTCAAATAAAATTCAAACAGAAGCAACTATGATCTGTTTTCATTCTGTCTGAATGTGATCCCAAATCATCAACAGATGAAGCTTTTTCATTTCTTATAACTTTCAAATAGCAAAAAGAAATAAAGTTACCTTTCATTTATGAGTTATCATTTTTCCTCTCTATATTTTGACAAATAACATGACAGAAAAATGATTAAGTTTCTCATTTCACAATGTGACTTCTGTGTTATTTATTGTCAAAATAAAAGTCACTTTGTGAATCAAAGTTTTTAATCTTTTTTCCCCCCCTCAATCTCAAAAAAAATGGTTTGTCAGGAAACTGGTTTTGGTAAATACCTCCCCCACACACACACCTAATGACAGGTAAGTCCTTTTAAATGACTCATTGCTAATTAGTTCAGAGCAACATTCCAAAAGAATATTTTATTTTTGGAACCTCATTTTATTGATTTTCTGCTCCAGTAGCGTGACTAATGCACATCACAGTTAGAGCTCTGCAAAATGTTTGCAGCAAAACCCCAAACCAGGTGATAATCACCTGATATTTACCTGGTTTCTTTACTATGTTATCAACCAAATCATCAGGCTCAATTCCTGAAAAGGTTCTTGGCTTTTACAGGAATTCTTGACAATACTGGGCATTCTTCTGTGTTAAGATCATTTCTCTTGCAAATTCCCAAATTCAATCTCAAAATGAAATGAGATGCTATGGTTTTGGCTGTTCTTTGCTTTTTATTTTTGGTTCACTGATGCTTGAAAGTCAAAATGAAACTGAAGTACAGGCCCTTGGGAGCCCAAATGAGTAATTTAAATGAATATCAATGAATCCAGCATGCTGAGTTTTAGTAGCACAGACATTGCCAGAACCACAAAGTGTCCAGAACTTACTCAGGATGGCAACTGGTTTTAAAGATCAAGGTGGAGAATAGCAAATAGCTTTTCCTATAACAAGCTGTGTCTATAGGATCCTTTCTCTCTACGACTTTATTTCAAGCTTCCCATTTATGGTCATATCTACTGAATAGCTCAGTCAAAATCATTCATTTTCCAGGACTGCTGCTTACCTTGCCACACAGAAAGAGAAATAATGTTTAAATTTATCAGGTAAATTAACTTGTGATGTTTCTTCCTTCATATTTATTCTAAGTAAGAAAATCAATAAGCACTCATATGCCTTTTATTCAACTTGCCACAAAAAATGTTTGCAATAAATGAAACACAGAAATTAAAAAGTTTATGCAAAATATAATGCTTTTGAAAACAAAATAAAATGTATATATATTGATTTAGCAGCTCTGAAACTGCAGAATTTGAAAAAACAAAATTGGTAGTAGAAAGCAGAATTGATGATGGCTCTAATGAAATCTAATGAAAACTAATGAAAGCTGTGGCTCCTCTGAAGAAAAAAATGTGTATATCCTACAAAAATATACACTATTTCAAGGGATTCACAGATTCAAGGCTTATAATAATGCTGATCTTGTAAAGGAAACTTTATTAATTATGAAATTAATTGAGATAATTTATAGTCCTTATTGTCAGCAATTTTTTGTTCAAATTCAACATTAGCACTAACCAATTTTTTAATTAAATATACTCTTGACTTATGACTCAGTGTTTTAAAATATAGAAAATAAATCTATAGTGTTTTGAGAGGCAAGGTTTGTAATTCAAAAATTTTATACCCAGCAGAATTATCTTGCATGAGTAAAGTCATTAAAAATAAATATCAAATGTGTAAATATTTAAATAATGATCATTCATTAATAATTTTGAAAAATATTACTAGAATGTGAGCGTTACACCAGAAGTTCCCAATCTTTCCCAGAAATGACAACCTATTATCTCAGTCATTTTTCACAGTACCTTATCAAAATAAATACATAATAGTTCTGTTTATTTATAAGTTAGATTAAAATAACTGAAATATTTATGTTTTAAAACTTAGAGATGTCTGAAAAAGTAATATGCAGAAATTAAAAAGGGTAATTTTTTATTTCACTATTAAATAACCACCATTATTTATTAATAGGGTACTGTGCAAGTTTTCAAACATTGGAATCAGATTGGATATATTATCACTTTATATCTGGTGGAATCATAATTATAATGCAATATTTGCTTTTCATCACAGCACCTCCTGAAAAATCCAGTTTTATAAAGATATATATGTGATCTAGTGTTGAAGCTGTAAACTAACTTGACCTGACAGTGTTTAATAGATGTTGCTGTGTTTTCTCAAAAATTTAAAATAACTGAGGTGTCTCTATGAGCTAGCTGTGGCAATCTGGGCAGCACATTACATAGTTTTATAACTAAGGCTTTAGGGAAATAAATATATGGACTCAAAAGTGCAGGAAGTCATGTTGTAAACAAACATAGGGTTAACCCTTCTATAATATAATACCAATTTCAGATGCCCCATTAGATTTAGGCTTGTTAGATATATTCTTCAGCATAGAAGTAAAATTTTGCTGGGAAAGAAAAACGTTTAACAGCTACTTTCAGCCAATTTTTTTTTTCATTATGTACTTGTAAACCTAAAAAAAACTGGACAACTTTTATAAGACAAATAAATTATTTTTGAGAACTCCATACATCCAACATTACATATACCAGTGCTCAAACATGCACAGAAAAAATTCCAAGAGTAAATGCACCAATACTTTAAAATGTAATTCTCCCCCTGTGGTAAGTTGTGGATGGAGGAGGTAGGAATTTTTCTTCATTACATTTTTTTTCCACATTTCTAAGGTTTTAATAATCTATGTACTTTCCTTTGTAATAGAGGAAAATAAATTTATTTTAAAATAGAATTGGGAAATATTAATAACAAAAGCATCTTTAATTACCTGGGATAAATAACAAACATTTTCTGGAAAACAGTGAAGATTATAAAAGGATCCCCCCAAAAATAGCTGAAAGGGTAAATCGATATATGGACAAAACCTCAAGTATAGGGTAAGCAATAATATTAGTGCAGTGTCTATGATATTTTCCTGATTTTGTTCATGGAAACTAATCTAAATTTGTACATTCCATAATTTTATTTAAGACTAAAAATATTTTGAAAAAATGCATGAGAGTTCTGTTCTACAAAATAACATGTAAATGTGAGATATTATCATCTAATAATTTTAGGAATTATTAAATTAATTATTAGGAGAACAAGGGTATATTCTCTGGTGGTAAAGTAAAAGAAATGCACATCCCACCTTGTCATTAGACAAGATTTGTCTTACTGTGTAGAGACAAAAATGAATCAGTTTCTGAGGGTACAGTTTTACAGTTTCTCCAAATTCTAGAATGTTGTGGCTCAAAATTTATCCCAATATCTATCTTAAATATCCCTTAGGACACAAACACTACACCCTCCTTATTTTGCCCTTTGGTCTCATCATAATATCCTGCTTCTCATCTGAGTAAGCTATTATGATAGTCAAAGAATTATATAATGAGACAATTATTTTCATCAAACTATCTACAAAAAATAATGTTTGCTTTTAAGATTTATTCAATTAAGCTAATACGGAAGGGGAAATGAGCAAATTCAGCAGGGTCAAATGTTAGGCCTTCTGATTTATATCTAAGTAAAAGGAGTACGGACATGCAAATAGAAATCAAATTTCTTTTTGCCCATGTGGCTTCATTTCTCATACTATTTTCCTTTATTTGATATCGTATTGTAAGTAATGTTTGCCATGCAATTTGCTTTCATTTTAGCTTTGATTTTTTCCCCCTGGGTTTCTAATTTCATTTCTATATGTGGATTGTTTTACCACCAATTAGTGCTAGATGACATGAATAAGCATTTCTTAAAACTGTTTTCAATTCTTTTTGAACTACATGGACACATTAGATGGCAATTAGTCTCAATTCTACCCTCATCCTCTAGTCCCTTATTTCATCTTTTCTTCATGGAACAATTAATTACCTGTTGAATGGCCAAAATTTAAAGCAAAAGAAATAAAAATAATAATTACAAAAATTGCTAGTAAACCACAATGAAAGCTGTTACTTCTTTTAATATTTGTTAAACATACAGCTTGCTCAACAATGGTTTATAATTATCTTCTAATGATTCCATAGTGATATTACACAGCTAATAGTAATTAGTTTATTCCCTAAACAAAACAAAACAAAAAACAAAAATAAAAATACTATCACCACAGGCATTCAAATAGCAATTTATAATTTTCAGGAGTATTTATCTTGATTATCAGGAAAATAATACCACTAATAATAATCACTTTCATTAACAGAGGTGCTATGCTACTTTCTCTAAATATGCTTTCATACATATTATTTTATCAGGACCATAATAGATTTCACACAGTTAATATTATTATTTCCATTGTGTAGAAGAAAGTATAAGGTTGAAAAAATTAAATGACCTCTGAGGAATCTCATGACTTAAAGTGTGTACAAGTGTTAGCTGACCTTTGGCACAGTAGCCAGTATTAGAACAAAATTTCACTAGGTACTTTGTTTGCTATAGTCTGTTTCCCCTTATCAGTTTTTAGCTCCACAAGGGCAAGAAACATGTGTATTTCATTAATAAATAACAAAGAAGAAAGGTACTGTAGTTGTTTAATAAATATATTTTGAATGAATCAGTAGAATTTCTAATTCCTGATCCAAATATTTATTTTGCCACCCTACTAAATTCTCATCTAAGGAGTAACGCATGGTTTCCACAGACTGTTTCCACACCCTCCCCCATTTATGAAAATTCTGGATACCATAGGATCACAGTAGTGAAATGACCACCAGCCAACTTTATTCCCTCCCACCCTGACATGCATCTCCTTGCACCTTGTTTTTTACTCTTTGCTTTTGATTCTGCCTCAGATCAGCTTGTATCAGAGGCACACTAGCCTGTGTCAGTGCAAAAATGGTAATGTTTGTTGGGCAACATTTTGACTGATGTCAGTAGGAGGAAAATATCCAGCTGAGCCAGTCATGACAACTGTGGAAGAATAAAGCCTGCAGCCTTCACCCCATACCCACCACAGGAATGAGCATCCTGGAGACCAAAGCAGTGAGGTTCCAGTTCCACATTTTATGTACTGAAAGTGATTGGCAAGATCATTCTCACTCTCTGAATTAGTTCCCCACATATAAAATGAGGATGATAATGGCTATACCTCTGATCAGATGGTTATTGGAAGAATTATATTAATATTTATAAAATGATGCATAATGTGATATACAAATCCAATGTATATTATAGGATATAATATATATAATATAATAATAATATAATATAATATATATAATCCAACTTATTAGGATTTTTCTTCCTGGTTCATAAATGAGAATGATGTATGGTTAAGCTTCTGTGATGTGTGTGTTTGTATTTGTATATATAGGCATACCTTGTTTTAGTGCACTTTGCTTTATTGCGATTCACAGATACTGTGTTTTTGTTTAATACTTCAAGGTTTGTAGCAACACGCATCCAGCAAGTCTTTTGGTGCCATTTTTTCCAATAGCATTTGCTTACTTTGTGTTTCTGAGTCACATTTTGTTAATTCTCACGACATTTCAAACTTTTCTATTATTATTATATTTGTTATGATGATCTGTGATCAAGGACTTTGGTATTACTGTTATAATTTTTGGGAGCACCACAAACGACACATGCAAACTTAACTGACAAATGAGTGTGTTCTGACTGTTCCACTGACGGGCTGTTCCTCATCTCTTCCTCTCCTCAGGCCTTCCTACTCACTAAGATACAATGATATTAAAATTAGGCCAATTAATAACTCTATAAGGGCTTCTAAGTTTTCAAGTGAAAGGATGAGTTGCACATCTTTCACTTTGAATCCAAAGCTAGAAATAATTAACTTGGTGAGGAAGGCATGTCAAAGCCAAGACAGGCTGAAAGTTAGGCCTCTTGTGCCAGTTATCCAAGTTGTGAACGCAAAGGAAAACTTCTTGAAGGAAATTAAAAATTCTACACCAGTGAACACATAGTGGATAAGAAAGTAAAATATCCTGGGGTGCCTGGGTGGCTCAGTGGGTTGAGCTGCTGCCTTCGGCTCAGGTCATGATCTCAGGGTCCTGGGATCGAGTCCCGCATCGGGCTCTCTGCTCAGCAGGGAGCCTGCTTCCCTCTCTCTCTCTCTCTCTGCCTGCCTCTCTGTCTACTGTGATCTCTCTCTGTTAAATAAATAAATAAAATCTTAAAAAAAAAAAAAAAGAAAGTAAAATATCCTTATTGCTAATATGGGGAAAGTTTTAGTGGTCTGGACAGAAGAGCAAACCAGCCACAACATTCCCTTAGGCCAAAGCCTAATGCAGAGCAAGACCTAAATTGCTCCAATGCCTTAAAGGCTGAGGGAGGTGAAGAAGCAGCAAAAGAAAAGTCTGAAATTTAGCAGAGATTGGTTCATGAGGTTTAAAAAGTAAGCCATCTCTATAACAGAAAAGTGCAGGGTGAAGCAGAGTGCTACATCAGCACTCTCACGCAGAAGTTGCCCCAAGTTTAACAGATGATCTAGTTAAAAGAATTAATGAAATAGTGTAATATTGTTTGTTGACTACACTCAAAAGTTTAGAAAAAAGGTAACTAATGAAAGTGGCTATACTAAGCAACAGATTTTCATCGTAAAGGAAACTGGCTTATATTAGAGGAAGATGCTATCTAGGACTTTCACAGCTGAAGAGGAGAAGTCAACGCCTGGCTTCAAAATTTCAAAGGATGGGATGACTCCCTTGTTAAGGACTAATGCAGTGGTAAGTTCTAAGCTGAAGCCAATGCTCATTTATCATTTTGAAAATCTTAGGGCCCTTAACAATTATTCTAAATCTACTCATTCTATGATCTACATAGAACATAGAACATAGAACAACGAAGCCTGGATGACAACACATCTGTTTATAACATGGCTTACTGAATATTTTAAGCCCACAATTAAGACCTACTGCTCAGAAAAAAAAAAAAAAAAAAAAAAAAAAAAAAAAAAAAAAAAGACTCCTTTCAGAATCTTACTTTTCACTGACAGTGTACCTGGTCACTCAAGAGCTTTGACAGAGATGCACAGCAAGATTAACGTTTTCATGCCTTCTAACACATCATTCCTCAGCCTATGGATCAAAGAGTAATTTTGACTTTCAAGTCTTATTATTTAAGAAATACATTTCATTAAGGCTACAGCAGCCATAAACAGTGATTCCTTGGATGGATCTGGGAAAAGTACATTAAAAATCTTCTGGAAAGGAGCCACCTTTCTAGATGTCATTAAAAATATTCAGGATTCACACAAAGAGGTCAAATATCAACATGAATATGAGTTTGAAGAAGTTGATTACAGCCCTTATAAATGACTGAGGAGGTCAAGACTTCAGTGGAGGCAGGCGAGAATTCTACCACTGAACCACCAATGCTCATAAGACTTCAGTGGAGGAAGTAACTGCAGATGTGATGGAAATTTAAGAGAACTAAAATTGAAGTGAAGCCTGAGGACATGACTGAATTGCTGCACTGTCATGATAAAATTTGAATGGATGAGGAATTGCTTCTTATGGATAAGCAATGAAAGTGGTTTCTTGAGATGGAATCTACTCTTGATGAAGATGCTGTGAAGACTGTTGAAATGAACACAAAGAATTTAGATTATTTACTCTAATTTTGAAGGAAGTTCTACTTTGAGTAAAATGTTAACAAAGAGCATCACATGCTACAGAGAAATCATTTGTGGAAGGAAGAGTCAATTGATGCAAGGAACTTAATCATTGTCTTATTTTAAGAAATTGCCACAATCACCCAACCTTCATCAACCACAACCCTGATCAGTCGGCAGCCATCACCACTGAGCCAAGACCCTTCACCAGCAAAAAGATTACAACTTGCTGAAAGTTCAGATGATAGCATTTTCTAGCAATAAAGTATTTAAATTAAGGTATGCACATTATTTTTCAGATATAATGCTATTGCATACTTCATAGACTAAAGGATAGTGTAAACATAACTTTTCTATGCACTGCAAAACCAAAAAATTCATTTGACTCACTTACATAATATTTGCTTTATTGTGGATTAGACATAAACCCATAATATTTTCAAGGTATGAGTGTATATTAAATATATTATATATATAAAATATATGTGTTATACTATATTATAATATGTTATTATGCACAATATATTGTGTTATATAATGCATAACATATTATTATATGTGATAATTATATGTTATATAATTATAGGATAATATTATATAATATACATTAATATTTATATAAATATATAGTAATTAACTTTAAGCCATCTCAAATGAATTAATGAGATCTTTGTAATTTTTTCTATGCCCTGGAATAATCTGAATGATTTAGAAGAAAATCTTAGAAAATTAGAACCCCTAAATCTTTCTGGGTTAGGTGGTCATTAAAATGCCATTTATTTAATAAAACTTTTCTGTATTTTAAAAAATCTACTTAGGATTTTTACATCTTCTTGAGACATTTATATTTTTTATGGAAAAAACACCTAGATTTCAAATTTACTAACATAAATTCGCATGTAATCTTTTATAATTCATATAACTTTGTGGTTAAGATAGATAGATAATAGATAAACACACTTCATATTCAGGGATCTACTTAAATTCTTTTTGACAAAGTAGTTTTATTAATCAAATATGCTTTTTATTTTGTTGATCAATTCATTAATGTTCAATATTGTCATTAATATCCTTTTATGTTAGTTAATATTGTTATTCTATTTATAACAGCTTATGTTGAATGTTCAGTGTATTTATTTTCTAATATTTTTTTATTAAAAGTTTACACATTTTCCTCAATTAAATCTTTAGCAATATCTTTAAGTTTTGTTATAAAGTAGCCAGGTTATTCTGAAGAAAGAAGTGGTTAAAATCGTTTGGTGATTACTATCTTGTTCATTTCTATCTTTGTAACATCGTAATCAGAGAATTTAAACGGTCAGTTCTCTACTTTCAAGAATATATTGGAATTCCCAATTTGACCAAATCCATGATTTTAAATCTTTCCTATGAACAAAATAATGCATCTCTGTTTATTTGCTGACTACCAAGTAGTTACATCTAATAATAGTGAATTTGTTCAGCAATTAAAATTCTATATATCCATAGTTATGTTGTCTCTTTAGTCTTTTAAATTCTTAATATGAATTAAACTTTTCACTCTGATCATGGTTCTATTAATTCTCCTCACATTTATAAGATATTTTGCCACCTCTGTTTTACTGATATTTTGTGTAGGCTGTATTAAATATTAAGATTATTATAATAAACACTCATTACTTCCATACCTAAACTTCTATTGTCTTTACTCCTGAAAAAAAAAATCTTAATTTTACATCCATCACAACTACTTAATTTATTTCATGTTATACCTGAGATTTGATGTCTCAGAAATCCATTCATTTCACTATCATCCTTTCTACCACCTCCCAACATTTTTCATATTAGTCCAAAACAGTGCTCCAAAACAGGTCATTTATCTCCTGTTCTCATATATTCTGCTTCTAATTTGGCATAGTTATAGATACCCAGTACACTAACCAGTTCCATTATTCATCCTTGCCATCTAATCTGAGTTGGATCTTCATCTACTCCTCAATCATTTTATTTATCTTTTTGCCCCATTCCTCATATTACATATTTCAAAACTTCTCCAATTGTCTCAGTCCTAAACATCATCTTTTTACACATTTACATTTAGAAGATGTCTCAATTTCTAAACTTTCTAAGGCTACTTATACCATTAAAAATGAGTTTCTTTTAACTCCATCTTGTCCACTTAAAAATCTCAGCATATGTGTTACTCTTGTCCCTTCCCATTCCAGCTACCTCTGGAAAAAAATAGCATTCTTACTCCATACAGATAATCCCTTTGCTCATTTCTTTTACCTTCAAAAACTTTCCCACCTCTGATTCATTTTAAGCCTCTCTATCTCTACTGAATATCCTTAAGTATGCTTAGGACTTATGAATCTGTAGTTTATAGCATACTTATTTTATTTATAACCTATTACTATTTTATATTCTAGTATTTCATGTTTAATTGTGCTTTGTATATTTTCTCACTTGATAAGAAACTATTTCTCTGTTCTCATCACTAGGATGTCAAGATTAGGCCATTGTTTATTCTAAACTACTCAATCAAATTACCCAAACTTAAATCTCTTTAATCAGACCCTGGCTCATACCTGTAATTTCTAACTTGGCCCTTCTATTGTCTCTATTCCAATAAAAGCTTTTCCCTACTGAAGAAAAAGTTGTTAAAAAGAATATTTACCTAAAAGTCAAAAAACTGGAAATTAGAATGTTCTATTTGTAACTTAATTTTTGATTGTGTCCAATGAAGTTATTTCCTTATAAATCAAAAACACCAATAACTACAATGTTGCATTAGGCTTTTGAGAGGGAATTTAAAATAGTAAATGCTGTAGAAATATATTATTTTCTAACATAACTACTTTCATAGTTATTTGTCCATTCCTTTAAGATAGTGTGTCTGTGTGTGTGTGTGTGTGTGTGCGTGTGTGTATCTCTACCTTATCAATAAAACATATGGAGCAATAGCATTCATTGCTTGTGAGTTCTTCAGCAATTATCTCTCTACCCTACCTATGTGCGTGACATATTATTTTTGTACATTTTCTTTTTTAGTAGACTCCCTCCCAATTTCTCACATGCACACCAACCCAGATTTCTTACTATATTCATCAAACTATTTACAATTATCTGTTCCTATACCCATTTTCCACACCAGATTGTGAGCTTCCTGAAGACAAAAACACTTTTTAAAATTCAATTTATATTCTTAGAAAATGCAATAGGAAATTGTAAGTGCCAATAAATATGTGTTGAATGAACTTTACTAGGCTTATGGCCAATATTCCAGGTATGGGGAGAAAGTGAAAGTGTTGTCTGTGTTCAAGAGTAAAAACTCTCACTTGGCAAATGAAGCACTTTCTCATCCATAAAGTACTAAGCTAATTATCTCCTTGCTTCCCATTAGCTCCACAAATACCATTACAACTTTCGCCTCACTGTCCCACTGATGATCTAAGGTAAAATAAGCTAACTAGGATTTCTTTTAAATACACTTTTTTTCAACTGAACACCTAAATAATGAAACTGCTTCTCTCTCATAAACAAAACAACAAGGAAAGCATCTCCTCACAGCTCAGCTCCCTCCATGGAGCTATAGAATGCCCACTGAAATTGTGTATGAATGCATAAAACCCTGCCAGAGGGTATATAGATTTTTTTTATCTTGATTCCTTTTGTTGTGTTTTACAAATTGTTCAAGGCCCTGTGGGCCCAGTTTTTGAGAGAAAAGAGAAGACTTTTGAGTCTCTCCAAATCCTCATTTAAGAGTAGGGGGAGCATATCGGGAGATTTCTTCAGCAAAATCTCCTTCATACTTGGCCGACTGGGGGTGCACTATCCCTGGGCTCTGGCAATCCAGTTTATAAGGCTGCCTGTGCCAGTCCAGGTTCAAAAACAAAGCTGTGGGTGGAAAAATATCCAAAAGTTTCAAAGGCAAAAGCTGCCGTCTGAAGTTTTCTAACATTTCTGTAGGAAGTAGTGAGGGAGTAATGCTGAGAATACCCTGCAAATTATACAAAGGCGACTTGAAAAGCTCCAGCATGTCAGTTTTCAAAAATCCTCCTGAGGCTGCGAGACTGTGAAATTCTCATGTATGTTGATTTATGCAGTGATTTGCTTTGACCCCAGGGAAAGCTGCTTTACCGTTTGGACATCTATGCCTACCCACCTTCCCACCTATCTGCAAGAATCACCAAACAAACAGGCAAAGGGAAAATAAATGAAAAAGAAAGGGAAGCAATCATAAAAATAATAACTACTCAATTCAAAAGTTAAAATTTATTTTTCTTTGTCTCCATCTGAGCATTCCATGCACAGTGGGCCGTATATTCTATCATAAACTTTCTTCAAAGCTGATTATTTTTCTACGTATGTGTATATACTTAGATTAAAAGAAAAAAAAAAAAAAGACATGGACAAAATGAATGTTCCAGAAGAGAGCAAGAAGGGTTTGCCTGAACAATCTTCTTCTATCCTCTTGACCTACCCAAATTCTAACTATGTTTCAAACCCCAGGCTAATTTGCTTACTTCCTAGAACATTTCCTGGCTGCTCTAGTTCACAACTTGGCCATCGTTAAAGTCTCTATATTGCCTATTATCTGAAACACATTTTGATAACTAATCAAGTTATGACTAGTTAACATTAACTACACTTCTTATCTTTGTTATTTTAAATTTTTGACTACGACTTACAGTGACAATTACACTTTAAGGCTTCTTGGTCATCGGATTTAAACTTCTGTAATAAAGTTTGACTCAATTTTTTGAACTTTTAAAAAAAGATTTTATTTATTTATTTGACACAGACAGAGAGAGATCACAAGTGGGCAGAGAGGCAGGCAGAGAGAGGAGGAAGCAGGCTCCCCGCTGAGCAGAGAGCCCGATGCAGGGCTCAATGCCAGGACCCTGAGATCATGACCTGAGCCTAAGGCAGAGGCTTGACCCACTGAGCCACCCAGGTGCCCCCAACTTTTTGAACTTTAATTACAAGCAGCTTTTAAGCTTCACTCCTCTCTCTTCCTTATTCTACCCTACAACAGAACAAAGTGCTAAGAAGAGCCAGGTAATCTCTCCTTTTGTGCCAGTGGGAAATTCAAATCATAAAACTCCTGCTTATACACAGGAACCATCACATGAGCCCCACCCCCTAATCATAATAAAAGCCCCAAGCCAATCTTATTTCCTTGTTCACTCTAGCTATTTCATACCAGCTTGGGCAGTGCATTCTGCTCTACTCAGGAAGCCTCATTATGTAAGCTACAAACCTTTTCATAATCTCTTAGTGTGTTTCTAAAAACATCTGGAAAATATATGGCTTGAGTTTATCCTCCCTATGAAGAGTGATTACAATACCCTCCCTGGTATCTAGTCTGAGGATGGTGTATAAAGAGAGTGTTTAATATTTACTTGTTTAATGATCATCTGAATGACTTGCTTTCCCTTCATTTTTCTTTAGCAAGCTGGAACCCAAAGTGTGATGATGGGATAGTAGTCAGTTATTCACCTATTCCTCAGCTTACCCCAACTGCTAAATGGACAATAAAAATAGACTTTTGGTGTTTTCTTTGAAAGGGATCATATAATAGAAGAGAAAAACTAGGACAAATATTAAAAATGTGGGCTTCTTATTATGGTACTGATTTCAGTGCTTATGCCTTGGACCAGGCACATGCTCAAAACCTCTTGATGCCCCTCACCTACTCGTAGAATACCTTCCCCATAAGCTTACACTTGGCATCTGAATCTTTCAGTCAGCAATCTCAGAAGCTACTGGCAATCAACTAAAGAGCAACAAGATAGTTAATATATTTGCCATGCTAGGTATAGTCCCAATTTTGAGGTATAGTAAAACAATTCCGTATATAAGACTGAAGACACATGAAATGAAGGTTGAAATTACTCACTTGTCCACTGCAAAAATGTATCTTTATTAACGGTCAACCTGTATATTTCATCATTTTAAAATACTAAATATACATTTGTGTATTTATTTATTTATAAACCATCTTTTTTGAAAATAATTTAAAGTGTCCCTATTATTATTATTATTATTTTATTGTTAGAGCTTCACCACAACCCCAGGAGATAAACAAGTCAGTTGAATTTGACATACATGGCTGCTGAGAACCACAGAAGTCATGACTTGTCCAAGATCAAATTGGTAACTTTCTGGTCTTTGATTCCAAGGCAATAATCTTTCCCTTACATAGTAGTTTTCTCAGAACAAATGCCAATATGAAAAGTAAGGTATGAGATGTCTGATATGTAAGTTATCTGGAAAGGGTAAGTCATGTAGCTTCCTATTTTCTGTTCACTTAATGCTGATGGCATCCAGTTCCTGTTGATATGAGTATTATCATTACCTGGCCAAGTAGCATGAGTTTCAGTGGTTCCCTGTTGAAATGGATGAGGATGTCTTACACAAAAACAAAAACAAAACCCTATACAAAGATTCCTATTAGAGGTAAGTTCCTTCCTATTAAAAAAAAAAAAAAAAGTGTGTGTGTGTGTGTGTGTGTGTGTGTGTGTGTGTGTGTGTGTATTTCTTCTTCTGGAAGCTACAGAATTGAATTGAAATAGAGGGAGGATGAAGAGAGGGACACACAGACACACACACTCATATACACAGAAGAGAGAGAGAAGAGGAGAAGGAAAAGGAAGAGAAGGAGAAGAATGGGAGAGGAAGTTTGTAGTACTTTCTGTGTTTTCTTTTTCTTTTTCTTTTTCTTTTTTTTTTTGACAAACAGAGATCACAAGTAGGCAGAGAGGCAGGCAGAGAGAGAGAGAGAGGAGGAAGGAGGCTCCCTGCTGAGCAGAGAGCCCGATGCAGGGCTCGATCCCATGACCCTGAGATCATGACCTGAGCCGAAGGCAGAGGCTTTATCCCACTGAGCCACCCAGTCACCCCAAGTATTTTCTGATATTTATGCAAACCTCTTCCTCTCAGTAATCTATGTGAGCGAAATTGATATGAGTGACGGAAGTAATCCTAAATCAAACCTTAAAACAAAAAAATAACAAACAAAAAACCACACATGTGTTTTGATCTGGGTCACTTAATAACATAAATAAATTTCACAACAAGCAAAGGAAGTTACATTACATTAATTCCCAGGATAGAAAGTCAACTGATTGGTATATTTGTTGACAGGGCTATGCAATCAGCCTAGATTAGATAAATCAACTCAAAATGATTTCAGTGTTTTTTGGTAATCGGGTAAACCAAGTTCTGGGTAAAGACTATTCTTAGATTTATATCAACTCCCTGGGGATTACAAATCAAATGGCAGATACCAGCTCTCTCTTGTCTATTACTCTGGTATCCAACTATCTTGTCCTCCTCTACACTGAACTCACCTGGCCACCATCTACTGCTCAGTGTATGCACTGGTTCATGCTCTGGAGCAGTTGGTTAATGATAATGATTTAGATTGCAGTGGGCAGTAAATATGAAATTTGTGATCACTAACTGGTTCCATGAAGATAGGAGATTGTTTACTGTGTGGGGAAAGGAAGTGATGGAACCATGTCAAAAAGTACATGCAAAGAAAATGAAAACCAAAAATAATAAAACTATGGATTTTATTCCTGAAACATCAACAGTGGGTAAAAAACAAAAGGAAAGAATAAAAAACTTGATTCCTTGGCAGGAAAATTACATGTATGATGTAAATATGATAGAGCCAACACATTTCAAAATGATACAAGGAGTGAATTACAGAACTCTTTTTGGATCAATGTTTTGACTATCTTAAAGACAGAAATACCCACAGACTGCTGAATCTACTAGCCATAATCATTAAATTATGGTCTCTTTATTTGGAATGAAAACCATACATTTTTAAAACTATGATTATTCAGACAGACCATGTATTGTGTTGCTCTACCTATAGTAAGGTCAATATTTGCAAAGGATATTAGATTAAGTGATATGGCAAATGTGACTGATAAAATGGGGGGGGGGAGGGGGTTAAACACCTACTAAACCAAATCCTTGATCTCAGTTTCCAGATCTGAAATGCTGAAATATAAAGCTAGAAAAATTACATTTTTTTCATTTTCTGCATTTTGCTTTCCTTCCTAATGTGACTCTAGCATCCATGAGCACATGGCTGTATTTCATACTCATGAATCACTGGGGCCTTACATGTAGAAGATGCCCAGTAAATGTCTATAGGTGACAGTGCTGTCAGATACAACTTTTGGGATTAAGCTTACTAATATCTTCAGGACTGCAAGGATTCCATTCATCATTTTTTAATAGATGTGGCAGATTTAGGAAAAATTCCTCTGCAGACAAAGGAACCAGCTTCTACTCAGGATGTAACCTCAAGACCGAGTGATATTATTATACATTTTCAGAGGAGAATTTTAAAGCTGTCTTTGCTGTTTCAGGAATCCAAAGTAAATACTCAGAGAAACATCTCATTTTAAGGAACCCCCACCCCCCGAACCTTACTTAGAATCTATCCATCTAAACTACCAGTTCTCAAAAATGCAGTGCTTCTCAGAAATGCAGATTACTGACCCCACAGCAGGAGACCATGAAGAATCTGCTCAAGGTGAGTCTGATGTGAGTAGTTCATGCTGAAACAAACATCAATTGAGACTCTATAAGTCTCTTTGAATCACTGGGGCAATTAGAAAAATAATACTATTGTCCACCCCCAAAATTCTAATTTAATCAGCCCATGAAGCACTCTTCCCATCATCTTTTTAAAAGCCCCTAAATTGGTTCTAAAAGGCGGTGAGGATTGAGAATAATTTCCCTGAATGTCCATGCCTCCTGATAGCCAGCACTCTCTCTCTGGAAAGAATCTCATTACCTAAAACCCAGCAACATCTGTCTCTGTGGAATCAACACTCTCAATTGGTCATGTGCTTAAATAATGAAATAAGACAACTTCATGGAAAGGAGCTGCGAAGCTGTAAGGTGCCCCCATGAGAAAGCAGCCTTGAGAAACCAGCCTCCTCTATCACAAAGTAAGCCCTGAGGAACTAGAGTGACTATTGTCCTCGATCTAACCACAGCTGTACCCTTTTCTGCCACCACTGAATGGTCCTAGGCCTGCTGACTACACCCCTGACCTTCCTACTTTCTGTTATCTTTGTCTCTAGGGCTTCATCTTTGCACAAATTCAGGAGGACCATTATAGTATGTAGTGCCAAAGGTTCTGCTCAGGCAGTGGGCTTTTGTTTGTTAGTTAGTTTGTTTGTTTTTACTTCCTATACTAGTCCTCTCAAGCTTTTACTTAGAAATTCTAACCTCCTTAGCAGGTCTCCCACAGGCTACTGAACCCATCTTATCTGAGTCCACCAGGGGAGGGAAGGCTGCCCAGTCTTTGCCCCTTCCTCTAACTTTGCTTGACGGACCATAAATCAGGTCATCACTCCTCTGCACCTAAACTACTGCTAATATATCTAACCTTGTGCCTTCGACTTCACTTCCAACCTACATCTTTTCCATTAGTCAAACTTCTTAAAACACCAACTTTTATTACATCTCTAGCTTTCTCAAAAATCATTGGGGCCCTGTTTAACTATATATGCTAAACTCACACTCTCTTTGTAGCCTGAGAGTTGATACTCGTTTTATGGAGACTCATTCTGTTCTTCCAACCAAGACTTTCCTGAAAAAACCGTGGCCTTGTTCATACTGTCCAACAGAAACACTGAGGTTCAACTTCCCTCGCTCACACGCTTGCCTCCTGAAACACATTCTTTCCCCTGTGCCTGACAGAGTGTTACTAACCCTTCAAAACTCTGGTCATGATTCACCTGCTCCATAACACCTCTAATCCCATTTGTCCACAGTGATTTTTTAAATTCCCATAACACTTGTTTTCTTACCATTTATTTGACTTATAATACTGTATTCTGTGTTCAGTTCTCTGGACTTGGCCCTAGTGATTTGCTTGATCCTATGTTTTGTGGACACTAATATATACTGAGGAAAGAATTTCTAACTCACTAATTGGCAGAGACTATATAAAAGTTCAGCCAAATAAAATTCTGGGGAAACTTGTAGTTAAAGCTAAAGAAAAATGTTATGGCTGTATGATAATAAATTTTCATGTGTTATTATTCAAGCCCCAAATGGAGAGTCTAAACAGGAAATGTGTTTTTCTAAACAAAGGAAGCTGACCTCATGCAATTACCTCTCCTCTCTCTATGCCCACACTGGGCCCAATGAGAGGTCTGAGTTCAAACACATAAAAAGTGTCTTGAAATGTCACTTGTTCACATCTTAGAAAATACTGTCTTCTTTGCCTCCTACTAGTGTAATCAACTGTAATTTCAAATCAATATCTGGCCTCACCATAGATTGCTTTGTACATCCAGTCTTTGTCTTGTTCTTTTTCTGCCTCATTACTTATCTCCTTCACCTACTGATATTAGTTGCTCCAGATACTAATGCAATTTTCTTGGCAGTGTAAAGTAGAATCAGATCCTTGACAGTCAGATCTGAGCTTTCCAGCATGTTATAGAAAACATTTATTTTCGGGTTATTTGATCTAGACTTCAGGTACATTGTTAAACTCAAAAAATAGGAACTCATCTTCATATTGAGATGGGGATGCTGCTCTAAATTAAAGATTTCCACTAATCCCTCATGGAGTCATTTCAGGGTGGAAGAGTATCTGACTCTACCATTTTAGACATACTGGGGATAAGTTGAAAAAAGGATTATCTTTTGCTAAATTGATTTTCTGCATTTTCATTATTTAATGCTGTATAAATATGTGTGAAAACACTGCCTTTCTTTCCTTGAAAAATTTCTCATCCACTTCTCAAGTTTTATTGTGGTCTTGAACTAATTTGGCATCTTCTTAACACTGATATTGTCTTTCCTAGGATGAGTTCTTCCTTTTCCTCCATATAACCAAATCCTACCTGTCAACAAGATCGTCTCAGTCCTGCCTCCTTCATGAAGCTTTCCCTAATTATTCCATTTTTCATTCAATTTTCACTTATCACAACCTCTGTAGTTATTATGGGACTTCTCTCAATCCTAGGGTTTAATATTTGATCATGCTGCCTTATCATGTTCTCTGTCACATACTTTATGTATGTTTTTCCATTTGAACTATGTTTTGCTTATCCAATCATTAGTCACGATTCTGTCCAATCAGTATCTGTTGACTTTGTGCATTGATACATAGCTCTACAGTTATTATACTAAATTAGCCTAATTATGCTTTATATATTTTTTAAGATTTTATTTATTTATTTAACAGAGAGAGAGAGAGAGAGATCACAAGTAGGCAGAGAGGCAGGCAGAGAGAGAGGGGGAAGCAGGCTCCCTGCTGAGCAGAGAGCCCAATGCGGGCCTCGATCCCAGGACCCTGAGATCATGACCTGAGCTGAAGGCAGAGGCTTAACCCACTGAGCCACCCAGGCACCCCAATTATGCTTTATATTTATTTCATGCCTCTCAAATAAATAGTAAGCTCATTGAAGGCAATAAATAGTTCTTTCTTTAATATCGCCTCAATCCTACTGATTTTTCTCTACCTCCACTCCTCTACCTTCATCTAGACTACATCATCTCTCATCATGAGAATTAAAACAACATTCTAGAAGGTTTACTTATCTCCTATATTCCCCATATTGTCTCTGGAGCAAAATTCAGAAACAAATTTGACTCTATTCCCTCCCTGTTTAGAACACTTGATGGACAACATGAATGAAACTTGAACATATTCTAAGTGAAATAAGTCAGACAGAAAAGGACAAATATTGTATGATCCACTTATGTGAGGTATCTAAGGTAGGCAATTTCATAAAGACAGAAAGTAGAATGGAGATTACCAGGAGATGAGGGAAAGAAGGAACGGAAAGTTACTATTTAATGGGTATAGAGTTTCTGCTTGGGATGATGAAACTGTTCTGGAAATGGATAGTGTTGGTTATACAACATTATGAATGTGCTTAATGCTACTGGAATGCATGCTTAAAAATAGTTAAAATGCCAAATTTTATGTTATATGTACTTTATCATAATATAAGGTTATTAAACAATTAATTGACAACAATAACAAAAAACTCAGACATCTTCCCAAACTTTTAGGATAAAGAACATACACCTTGTCACAACCTTAAACCCTGGATGGACTGGGCACTATGTACCCCTACAGTTATCCTCTATCTCTATACTAAAGAGTCTGTGGATCACTTCTGGTCTATCAAATATGCCTTGTTCCTTTCCATTGAAGAGGCTTACCACATAATGCTCCCTATTTCTGGAACACTGTAAACAGCACTGTTTTTTTTTGTTTTGTTTTGTTTTTTTTAACAGCACTGTTCTGAACACTGTCACCTCTGGGGTAGCCAGCAGAAATCCCAGTTTCATTAGTACTACCTCAAAGAAGCCTTTCGTGTATACCCATTCCAGATTAAACCCTTCTACAACCCATACTTTGAGCACAATGTCATTTCTCTTTGTAGCCCTGGTCACAGCTGTAATTGCATTTTCACTGGTGTACTACCAGTACCAGTACCAATGAGTACTGACTGGTTCTTCCCCAAGATAATACATGTCAAACAATGGCAGAGATATATCTGATTTTGCTTCCAGCATAGTGTCTGCCATATGGCAGAAGTTCATTAAGTATATATTAAATGAATGAAGCCAAAGATTTTATCATGTGCTCCCTCTTTTTTCTGTGGATCCCTAGATCTTATTGGTAATGACAGCAAGTAGATCACTTTTACTGGACCTTATTTTTCAAAATGAAAAATAAGAACTATAGAGCAAATTTTTTCTTCTAACTCTAAAAAGTAAGACATAGAATTGTTTTATTGTGAGCAGAGTTTGCTTCTTGATCTCTTCTCAGGCAAAAGGTACAAAGAAAGGGCATTCCTAGCAATTTACAACCAGAAGTTTGTGCATAAGGCGTAATGCTTCCAATAGTCATAATTGTAAAGTGTTAACAATGGCTACAGCAATGCCTAACACATACATGTTTTTTACTACATGCAAGGAGCTCTTTTAGTTGTCATGACAATGTTGTCAGGTTATCACCACTAGTAATTAGCAGAGCTAAGATTTAAATGCACCAGCTTAGATCTAAGTCTGGAAGGGAAAACATGTATCTATATATCTCTTTCCATTCAACAGTGTTTGGGTATATATGAAAAGAATACATAAAATGAGACAAATGTGTTTGAGAATGTTTTCTAACTCATCTTGTAATTCCATTGCATTTTAAAGAAGAATTATTGTTTATCTAACTCAACTATGAATTAACCCATTGCTCAGAAATAAATATTAGAAAATGTTGTAAGCACCTAATATATGCCTAGCAACTGTGGGCTAGGAATAAGGCATATACCTAATCTCTACCTTCAGTGAGCTTATAAAACAAAGTTTGGACAAATTGGATTCTCACATGTGAAACAGTTAGAACATATAACAACACACTGTAATATATGACCAAATGCCACATTCAAGGCACCATATATGGAAGGTTTGCAAACACAACCTATGGTCTTAGTTTCCTAACTTTCCCTGTGTATAATATCACATTACCTGTGCGACATGGAAACATTTCTCTGTCCTTGTCTCAATAACACTGCATAAGCATTCATGCCAAAAACTTAATTATTAAACCCTTAATGAAAAGCACTGGACAAATATAAAATATTGCCAGTATCACACTATTTGCAGGCTGGCAAATCTACTGTGGCAGTTCTATTTTCTACTCATCCACATTTTGAATTTTGATATCCATTCTTGCATTTCCCAAGATCAGGAAGCGGGTGGCAAGACCTTTTCCACATTTCCGAAATAAAGTCATCCACAATTAAAATGGTTTACTGGAAACAGATGGACTTCCCGCAGAGATTAACCCAATTATCTTTGGTTTAAGAGCCAGAAAAAGTCGTAAGACCATTATCTTACAAGACAAGAATTTTATCGTGATGCCAATCTCATTACATGAGTGAATGGAGGTGTTTAGTGATAGTTTTCCTGCATAAATATTCTTAATAGATTTACTTTTTCAAATTCTTGACTGCTCATTATTTTCAAATGAAAGAGCTTGACAGGCGAATGGTGTTGTGCATTACAGAAAGCCAGAGACTCTACTACGTGTAGTTCCCTCCACAAAAATAAGGGAACTACCCTCAGACAGCAGGAAGAGCTTCACCACTATACATCCTCTTAAAAATAATCACACTTGCATGACCTGTATTTCTCTTAGGAACAAAGCTTATAGAGCTCAGTTATTTTTTGTATTTGGAAAATACAAATATTTTAACATTAATTGGCTAATCCTAAGACTATTTGAAACTTTAAGGTGCATCCAATGGAAAAAAAAAAATTCCCTTAAGGAAAGAAGGAAAGATAGAATTTTTGCTCCCATTTTTTTCTCTTTTTTTGGAAAGTTGGGGGGTGGGGGTGGGGGTGCCAATTGTTAAAAATGGCACGTGGGTGGCTCAGTGGGTTAAAGCCTCTGCCTTCAGCTCAGGTCATGATCCCAGGGTCCTGGGATCAAGCCCTGTGTCCGGCTCTCTGCTCAGGGGGGAGCCTGCTTCCACCTCTCTCTCTCTGCCTGCCTCTCTGCCTACTTGTGATCTCTGCCTGCCTCTCTGCCTACTTGTGATCTCTGTCTGTCAAATAAATAAATACAATCTTTAAAAAAAAAAAAAATGAAAGGCTAGGCTCATAAAGAGTACTCTTTATGTTTGTCTTTGTATATTCAATAAATATGCACATTTATATATCTGATTGAGTATATATGAGGCAGGAGAAAAAGCCTGTGTTTCATAACAAAAGGGAGAATTGATTTGTCTATAATATGACAAGATGAGGTGACCAAGCATAAAAGAGAAGGAACTCTGCATCTAATACCGATCTTTCAATAGAGGAAAAGGAATGCACTGGCCCTTTAAGAACTAAGACATGAATGAGTTTGTGTACCATCAAGCTGCTAATTTCTAATTGTGATAGTACTACAATAGGCAGAATGTCTATATCAGCATTTCTAAAACTGGTGCCATTGATACCAATTACACAGAGTTTTGTAAGTACCAAATAAGATAATGCCTAAATATTTCACAAAATATAAAGTGATACTGTAAATTGTTGATGTTGTTGGAGTGATAGATTATTCTCTCCTTCCCCTCACTCAGGGCTTGCTTATACATTGGATAGAGTAGGCACAGTGGCTAAGGTACATGACACTTTTAGGGACCGGAGAAATGTATAATTGCCATTTATCTTAAATCAGAAGAAAAATGAATATAACAAATATACAACAATTAATCTGTCCCGGGTTAGTATATTCATTTTATGCCAACAGAGTCAACAAACATAAGCATACTGTTGGTTGATTGTTTTTGTTTTGTTTTGTTTTGTTTTTTAATAAAATGGAGGAAAGAGTCTCACAAAGGCAAACATATTTAGGGCACAAAAAAGTGGGACCCTGTCCTCACTCTATTTGAAAATAATTTATATATTTGGAGCAGTCCTACTTCTTTTTTTTTTTTTTTTTTTAGGATCTATTTATCTATTTTAGAGAGAGAATTTGCAAGCAGGGAGAGGGACAGCAGGGAAAGGGAGAAGGAGAGAATGTCAAGCAGACTCTCCTGTGAGCATGGAGCCCCATATGGCTCATAGCCCCTGAGACCAAGACCTGAGTGGAAACCAAGAGTTGGACACTTAACCTACTGACCAACCCAGGTGCCCCCAGAGCAGTCACACTTCTGAACCTCTCAGAATTTGTAAATATCTTTCATCCTAGGATAGGGTAGAGTCAGATATGAAAATTCTATACTCACACCTGGAGTGAGGGGAGAAACACACGCCAAGTTTTCCAAAAATGTAGGTAAGAGTAGTTCTCCCTGATAATCTGATGGTTCTTGTCTCTATGTAAGAGTGGGACCAAAAGCATTAATCATTCATTCTTTTTTGAATCATGTAATTTTCTAGAAACACTTGACTTTTCCTGGCCAAGGATTTTCCATTTGTTTGTTTAAAGTTTAAAATGAGGACTAGATAGTTAATGACAGTTTGATTTGATTGCTTTCTGTTCCCATGTCGGTTTCACTGGTGCTTTGAAATGAGTCTGTGAAGTTTTCACCAAACTATCCAGTATCTGTTCACTATCTACTATCTGTCTGCTCTCTACTACCTATCCATCCATCTATTCATTTCTTTCTTGCTTGCTTTCTATTTATTTACCCATCCATATATGTCCATTTATCATTTAATGATCAATTTTATTTTCCTCGTTGAATGTAGAGTAATATGTAAGAAATAAAATAAGAATTATTGGCCAACACGGTCGCCAAACTGTGGAAAGAACCAAGATGCCCTTCAATGGACGAATGGATAAGGAAGATGTGGTCCATATACACTATGGAGTATTATGCCTCCAACGGAAAGGATGAATACCCAACTTTTGTAGCAACATGGACGGGACTGGAAGAGATTATGCTGAGTGAAATAAGTCAAGCAGAGAGAGTCAATTATCATATGGTTTCACTTATTTGTGGAGCATAACAAATAACATGGAGGACATGGGGAGATGGAGAGGAGAAGGGAATTGAGGGAAATTGGAAGGGGAGGTGAACCATGAGAGACTATGGACTCTGAAAAACAACCTGAGGGTTTTGAAGGGGCAGGGGGTGGGAGGTTGGGGGAGCCAGGTGGTGGGTATTAAGGAGGGCACGTATTGCATGGAGCACTGGGTGTAGTGCAAAAACAATGAATACTGTTACGCTGAAAAGAAATAAAAAAAAAAAAAAAAGAAAATATGTCAGAACAAAACAGAATAAAATTATCCATATTCTTAAAAAAAAAAGAATTATTGGCCAATACCATTTATAGATATATTTTCCAAAAAAAACCTCATATACCCCCAAATAACACTAAAAATTTAAAAATTTAGTGGATGTGTACATTTTTAAGATTATAGATGAAACACATAAAATTGAGTAATTATAAAGGATATGAAGGGGCAAAAGACAAAGAAAAAAAAATCAAATAAAATATAACAAGACCAGGTTCTTACATTCTTGCAACATAAATAAATGAACACAGTATAAGTTTTAGTGTCTCTACCGGATCTTGAGAATAATAAGAAAGAGACAGTATTGTGAGTCAGAATGGATAAAGATTACCTCAGAAAGAATGCAGAATTTGAATTATGTCTTGAAGGAGAACTGCAATATGTGGGCATGAAAGGAGGAACAAGATATGATTCATGAAAGGGAAGACCAGAGCAAAATCTGAGGGGTGGGTCAGTGTAAAGAAGGTTTGGGGGCAGTTACTAAATGTATTGCCATTCCAAGTATGAAAATGGAGCCCCAGGTACTCTGTGGACAGTGAGAGTGGCATTAGAAATGGCTTGTCATCATTGTGAAACCATAGGGCTTTTTCAAATAAGAGCCTTTTTGGACAGACACATAGATAATGGGGATGTTAAAATGGGCCATGTCTCTTTTCTGAAGGAAAAGGGGAAAAAAAATCTGCAATCCTTCCTCTCCTCTTGCTATAACAATTCAGGGAAAGAAAAGAAGTCTATCATTCAACTGATTCCAGGGAAAAAGACAGGCAAGGTCATGTCCTCTCACACAGAGAGATACAGCTGCAGAGAGACCTGGCCTGTGATCTGCTCCCCATTAGGGTGGTGTGGCTTCTCTTAATAGGGCCCTGATCATTTTTCAAGTAGCAAATCTGTCCAGCAGAAGGTGGTGAGCTATTGTTATCATTTATTCTGATCCATGGAACCCAGTTGATAAAAAGGTTAGAAATGCCACCTCCAGACATGTACTACATCAGAAGTGCTTAAAACTGCAATTCAGACGGAGCTCCAAATAGTTTCTGCCTCTCCTGTCATCTCTTGGGCAGGAATAATAACCTACGATAACAGCAGCCTTTTTTGCTTCTAGGTTAATACTAAAGGAATGTATATAATTTGCAACTTATTCAGAAATACACATATCTACATACAATAGCAATACAATAGAATACCTATAAAGATATTGAGCTGATCAATCTGAATTAATATAAGATAGTATGAAAAATGAAATAATCAGGAAGAGGAAGTAAGAAAGAATAGACTTTTATTTAAATGTCACAGATTATATGTTCTATTCTCATCCTCTCATATTTTTTTTCTTTAAAATACATGGACCTCTCCTAAACTTTAAATCATTAACTACTTAGATATATATTCCACTGTGCACAATCAATATATTTTCTAGGTGTTAATTAGTATTTTCTAGTTTACGTATACACATTCTCTTTCTCCCAAAACATTTCCTAAATCCAAGAACTTGTTCTATAAATTATCTTTATTATGATTCCTGGAGATAGGAGTAGGCAAAAATTGAGGCTTATGTAATACATTTTTCTATGATATCACATATTCATTTCATAAGAATTTATTCCTAATCTATAATGTTGTCTAGTTTCACTTAGCATGAATATTATGCTGAATTGTGCACTATCTTGTCATTCCTTGAAGAACATATACTTCAATGTCTGACACTAGACTAATAAAGTAGAACAGAACTATAAAAGAGAGCAGGCAATAGTTTGAAGGCTTACAAAAACACACACAACCACCTGACTAACAAGAAAGCAACCAATGTAATCAGATTGCCCAGAAAACTGCTGTTTTCTGTTTGGTATTGTTGCTCCACAAAATGTCAATAAAAAAGAAGCTGACAAAATAAAAGAAATACAGAAATAGAAGAAAAAGGAAATAATGTTCTTTTGTGGCACACAGCTTGCCCAATCTTGGACACTTTCTCTATTTCTGCAGAGATGTGAATTGGATATTACAAGCACTAATCCTCAATCCCAAGGGGTCTTGAGTCAACTAGGATTCAGTTACCTTAGGCAGACTGGTCAACCAAGGCCTCATAATGAAATCAGATTCTTTAGGTAAGAATATATAAAACAATAGTTGAAATCCAGTTTAAACTAACAAATAACACAAGCCCCAAACAAACCAAAACAATATCAACAAAATGAGGGCAGCCATCAAGTAAACACACACACACACACACAAAATAGGGTGGAAACAGATACCCATTGATATATACAAGAGCTGGATGATCCTCTGTGATCCCTGCCTAACTCTGAAGAATTCTCTTTCTCAGGAACTGGATCTAGATAATATACCCTAAGGAATTCTCTGGAACAGAAGCTGCCATGTTTCTGGCTCTGTGGTTTTGTTGGTGATGGGTGTAGTGTTAGTGTTAGTTTGTCTGGTTTATGTTTTGTTTGTTGTTTGTTTGTTGTTTCTTGTTGTTTTTATTTTTTATTTTATTTTGTATTTGGCTGTTAGAATTCTGTATTGCTGGATTCTACACCCAGAATGTTGGAGGGCAGAACCTCCAGCATGGGAGTGCTGCTGGAAGCTAAGGAGCTTTCAGATGCCAGTTGATATTATCCATGATGGTTTTATTAATTTCTACAGGAAGTCAGTCAATTTCTACTAACCTCCACTAGTATTTGCTAGAATAATACAGGATTATGTCAGTTAGGTTATATATAAGATTTAACCACTTAACCATGGTAAAGCACTGTTGATGCAAACTAGAAACCTGTTATGATAGGTTTGTATTGAGTGGGTAGCCATGTAAATTATAAAGGAAGGAAGAGACTGTATATACCCCCAAGTTATAATGAGACTATTTGATATTGTTTTTCTTTTTTTGTGGGTGTTTAAGGAAACTTACAGGAAGTAGTAAATTCAAGGTTTGGGGCGGAGACAACCTGGAGAAAGCCAGCAACAATGATTGAGGAAAATCAAGAAGAGCTGACATGTTAAGGATATAAGCAGTTCTGTTTTGAGGTTGATGTCAAACTGAGAGGTACAAAAATAAACTGGGAATGAAGCTTAAGAAATTACAATGGGAATGGAAATTTTGAAGCAAATTTAGAAAAATATTATGAAGAAAGTTAAATTTGATCAAATATGTGAAAGAAGTAAACTTGATATACAGCTTGAATGTAATGTAAAATTCATGTATGTTGTCTTAGAGTCAAAAGTGAATCAAGCTTATTAGGGACCAGGAGTCATGGTATCCTTCATTCTAAACTCTTCCTTCATTGAATCCTTTACTGAATCAAAACTGGAGTAAAGAGTGGTGGAGACAAGACCTAGTTAGTAAGGAGATGAGAGTAAGAAGAGCACCTCCATGGCCACTGATGAGGAGATTATTCTGTATAAAAACCTAGCAAAGCCTAAATCATCAGTAAAAGTTAAAAACTAAAGTCTTAAATAATACATAATTTTTCCACTTTGTGTGTTGGATGAAGGAGAGAAAGATAGGAGCTTTGTAAATGACTATGAAGTAAATTAAAATTTTGTTACATTTTAGGTATACTTTTTAAAATTCATTTGGCTAGTTATATCAGATTAATAAATGTTTTCCATAAAAAGTGAGACATAGTCCTGGGGCCAGAAGAAAGCATCAAAACAAGTATTTCTGAGTCAGATTCTTGGCTTTACCAATGATATCTTCTACTTCCTTGGAAAAGTCATGTAGATTGCAGGCCTCCATTTATGACATGGTAATAAGAACAATAGTACATACTTAGAAAAATCTCATGAGTATTTGAAGAACTAATTAGCTAATATTTGCCAAGTACTCTGAAGATGGAAAGTGCTAAGTAGTATTACTATGCTATGCTTGTTGAAGACTAATGAGCTCAGAGGGAGATGGTCGCACCAAATACAAGCTTCCTGGAAAGAGCATAGCATCCTATTCCTCCCCAAGTAGGAGATGAGAATAACGTGCATAAATTATCTCATCAACCACCTGAAACATGGTAGGTGCCCCTGAAATTATAACAATTATCACCATCATCATCACTATCCTCATCACCCTTGCTCTGCAATCAATGTCCCACTGATACTAGAATTTTTTGAATCCAGATGTTGAAATAATCAATAAGGTACATAAGAAAAAGAGCAAAACTTTTTAAAAACAGAAAAAAAAAGTCTTTAATAAATCAACTTGTTTTATCTCAATAATAATGAATACATTGTTTTCTACACTTAGAATCCAGAGGGCTTTTTAAATGTCATTAATAATATTTTAAATTTTTTTAAATTAATTTTTTATTAACATACAATGTATTATTTGTTTGAGGGGTACAGGTTTGTGATTCATCAGTCTTACATGATTCACAGCACTCAGCATAGCATATACCCTCCCCAATGTCCATCACCCAGCCACCCCATTCCTCCCACATTCCTCCACTCCAGCATACCTCAGTTTGTTTCCTGAGGTTAAGAGTCTCTGATGATTTGTCTCCCTCTCTGGTTTCATTTTGTTTCACTTTTTTTCTCTCTTCCCTATGATCCTCTGCCTTGTTTCTCAAATTCCACATATCAGTGAGATTATATATTGTCTTTCTCTGGTTGACTTATTTTGATGAGCATAATACCCTAGAATTCCATCCATGTCATTGCAAATGGCAAGATTTCAATTTTTTTGATGGCTGCATTATATTCTATTGTATGTACATACCACATCTATCCATGGACATCTAGGCTCTTTCCATAGTTTGGCTATTGTGGACATTGCTGGTATAAACACTGGGGTGCATGTGCCCCTTCGGATTACTTCATTTGTATCTTTGAAGTAAATACCCAGAAATGCAATTGCTGGGTCACAGGGTAGATCTATTTTCAATTTTTTGAGGAACCTCCATACTGTCTTCCAGAGTGACTGCACCAGCTTGCATTCCCACCAACAGTATAGGAGGGTACCCCTTTCTCCACATCCTCGCCAGTGTCTGTCATTTCCTGACTTGTTCATTTTAGCCATTGTGACTGGTGTGAGGTGGTATCTCATTGTGGTTTTGATTTGTATTTCCCTGATGCCCATTGATGTGGAGCACTTTTTCATGTGTCTATTGGCTATTTAGATGTCTTCTTTGCAGAAATGTCTGTTCATGTCCTCTGCCCATTTCTTGATTGGATTATTTGTTCATTGGGTATTGAGTTTGATAAGTTCTTTATAGATTTTGGATGCTAGCCCTTTATCTGATTTGCCATTTGCAAGTATCTTCTCCCATTCTGTCAGCTGTCTTTTGGTTTTGTGGACCCTCTTTGCTGTGCAAAAGGTTTTGATCTTGATGAAGTCCCAAAAGTTCATTTTTGCCCTTGCTTCCCTTGCCTTTGGCAATGTGTCTAGGAAGAAGCTGCTGCAGCTGAGGTCAAAGAGGTTATTGCCTGTGTTCTCTTCAAGGATTTTGATGGATTCCTGTATCACATTGCAGTCTTTCATCCATTTGGGGTCTATTTTTGTGTGATGTAAGGAAACGGTCCAGTTTCATTCTTCTGCATGTGTATGTCCAATTTTACCAACACCATTTGTTGATGAGACTGTCTTTTTTCCATTGGATGTTCTTTATTGCTTTGTTGAATATTGGTTGACCATAAAGCCCATTTCTGGGCTCTCTGTTCTGTTCTACTGATCCATGTGTCTGTTTTTGTGCCAGTACCATACTGTCTTGATGATTATAGCTTTGCAACAGAGCTTGAAGCCCAGAATTGTGATGCCACCAGCTTTGCTTTTCCTTTTCAACATTCTTCTCGCTATTTGGGACTTCTCTGGTTCCATACAAATTTTAGGATTATTTGTTCCATTTCTGTGAAAAAGGTTGATGGCATTTTGAAAGTGATTGCATTGAATATCTAGATTGCTCTAGGTAGCATAGACATTTTAACAATATTTGTTCTTCCAATCCATGAGTACAGAATGTTTTTCCATTTCTTTGTGTCTTCCTCGATTTCTTTCATGAGTATTCTATAGTTTTCTGAGTACATATTCTTTGCCTCTTTGGTTAGATTTGTTCCTAGGTATTTTATGGTTTTGGGTGCAGTTGTAAATGGGATTAGATTAACTCCTTAATTTCCCTTTCTTCTGTCTTGCTGGTGTATAGAAATGCAACTGGTTTCTGTGCATTGATTTTATATCCTGCCACTTTACTGAATTCCTATATGAGTTCTAGAAGTTTTGGGGTAGAGTCTTTTGGGTTTTCCACATAAAGTATCATATAATCTGCAAACAGTGAGAGTTTGACTTCTTCTTTGACTTCTTCTTTACTGATAATCCAGAGTTCTGACTGATAGGGGTAACTGATCTCTATGTTGGCATCCTATAGGTACAGCCTGTGGGATATTTTATTCTATAGGCCATACCATTTTTGGTAAGATTTTAAAGCATTTTTGAATTAGGTCTGCATCGCTATTGTTCATTACTTTAGAAGAGTATGGACCTTTGTACTTTTCACAAAGTGCAAAGCACAAGTGAAGAAAAACACAGATTACTGTTGCTGGGAGATTCCTCAATCTCCAGACTGTTAGTCCCATATGAGGACTGATAAATCATACATTGCATTGATTACTGACCACAAATTTCTTTATCTCTCACAATCTGGCTCCCTCCTCCACTAATCAAGTCACTCACTGTTTGATTGTTTTTTGAAGCTTATAATACTTGTAGGTGTAAAATATTTTTTTCTCTTTTTTTCTAATTTGCCACCAATCTCAATCTTCTGTGCCCTTAAGCATATCTTTTTTTATTTCTTTCTGATATTCTTTTTTTCTATCCCCTTTCCTTCTCTGTTTCTTCCCATGCTTTAATATATACAATTCCTAAATATCTATCCCCGCCCCATTTTTTTGTTCTTCTTCACTGACTATATAAAAAATATAAGCCATTCTTAAAAGCTTAAAATCACCTATATGGGAAATGTTACAACCCTAAGCTATTTCTTGAACTACATTTCTAATATTCCACAAAACTCTTTATCTAGGACACTTTGCAAACTTTTCAACTCAATGCATTTAAGAGTGAATATATAATTTTACCTACAAACTCTTTCTTGCTGCACATTCCCTTTCTATGTAATGACACACACTCCTTCCAGGATCTCAGATTTAAACTCTTGTCTTTGTATCATTTTGATTTCTTCCTTCTCCTTATCTATAACTTTGTCTCTAATTCAATACTTTCAGCCTTCCTAAAATATCTCCCACTCATTGTCTGCTTTCCCTTTTAACCACCTGAGTAACACTATTGCCTCTTTTTTACTTATGTAATATCAGTGGTTTCCTGACTGGTAAACCTACTTCCAATGTGGGTTTCTATTAATCTGTGCAGTTTTATTCATCTGATGCTTTGCTCCCATATTAATCTTCCTCAATGGGAAATTTTAACTGTATTGTTCCTTAGACTCAAAAATGCCATGGGCTTCTATTGCCTTGTTCTTACTTTGCCTTCCATATACCCTTTGCTCTAGTCGAACTAAACTCTTTTCTGTATCCTGGAAATCTTCAGGGTTGTGGCCATTCTGTGCCTTTTTCTTGGTGTTCTATCTGCTTAGAATTTTCCATCATCTTCTCTCTGTACCTCAATTCATATTCATTCTTCAAGGTCATGCTCAAGAGCCAACCTCCCTGAAAGTCTACCATAGCTACTCATTTGAAAATAATGACTCCCTCCTCTAAAAATCCTGCTGTGTAGCCTTCTCTAGTCTAATGTAACTACAGCAGTAAATGTCCTTTTTCTTTTTTGGGAGGTTGGGGGGTTGGGGGGTGGGGTCTGTATTTTTTTTTTTTCTCCCAGGGGTATGGACTTCATGTACATCACTTCAGTTGCAAAATTCAAATGCAGACCTAGTTTTTGGTTGGGATTATAAAGTGTAGACTGTTAAGCTTGCTTAGATCTAGGTTTTGAAATCTAGATATGTCTAGCCTAACCAAAAAGAGGGTGTTCTCTTGAGTAAGCCATGGAGGCCAAATCCCCAAAAGCAATGCACGCTTGTTTGATTATACTTGTTTTCTCTGTGAATGTACCTTTCCCAGTGTTCTTTCCAAGATAGAGATGGTAGTAGTGGTGGCAGTGTTATGGAGGGGAAGGAAAAGAAAGAATGGGAGTGAGATGTCAAATTATTTGGTCCAAGGTAAACTTTTTTCTTCTTGGCTTTCTACAATTTAGTAGTATCATCCTAAAATAACAAATATCCCTAGCACTCATCTAGAGGCTCTGTTATTTCTTGATAATGTTAAGTGACAAGCATGTGGTAATGAGAAAAGACATGTATGGTGTAGATTAAATCTTCAATAAATAATTGCCAAATAAATTAATAAGCTTCCCATTTACAGTCTCACTGTGATTAGGGCAAAAGCAAACAAGACCTGGAAAATGACACTGGATTACCATAAACAGAATCAGCTGGTTACCCCCAAAACATTTATTATTTTGGATGTGTTCTCCTTTTTGTATAGGTCAATGTAGCTTAATCTTCAACTCTCAATTCTTCTAATATACTTTTTCTTGGTTCTCATTTGTCTGAACCATCAAAGGCTCTTTGTGCCATTACTTGCCATGGGATCTCTTGCCTCAGGAATTTTACAAATTTCAAGTTAGCTTTGTGTCATGATCCTCTTTATCCTAGAGTAATTCATTCTTCCATAGGACATCAAAATGCATAACCCAATAAATTGTGTCTTTATATGTTATATATAATACAGATATACATGTATATACCTGTGTATGAAATATATATACACACATATGCATATATGTGTATATATGCATATGTGTGTGTATATATATATCTGTGTTTAAAATTTCACAAAATTCTGTGTCTGAAATAACTAAGGAAGTAGAAGTAGGTCAGTGGGTAGTGGGGGTTTCTTCCACCACTATTAGTAGGGCAGCCTACCACACAGGTGGTAAAATGAATTTTGAAGGCCATTGAACATTCAGTATTTGTCCAATTTATCATAATTATAATAACACCTGGGCCCAATGTTCATATACTCACTGATGGAATCTAATGGGGAAAGAAATGCTTCTGTCACCATTTGGAGGATGTTATACCTATCTTAAAAGATTTTATAGAACTTAAACCCACTCTTTTGTTTTACAGATGAAGAAACAGAGGCCCTAAAATGTAAAGTGGCCACCTTAAGGGCACACAGCTCATCAACCCCACAGAGTTTATTAAATTTAGAATAACCAAATAGGATTGGCTGCAGTCATGTCATGTAGTTCTAAACACTAGTATCACTGAACTCTTTCTATTCAGGGGAGATGACTTGGGTAATGATCATGCACCTGGGCCTTTCTTTGTACATGCTAGTGATGACACCAGCATTTCCTTACATCCTTTTTCTGCCTGATGAATGATAAGAAATTCCCCAAGTCCTAGATCTCATACCCTTCTCCTCTCTGGAGACTCCCTAGATTTCTAAGACAGAAGCCATTGTTCATTCCTAGTGGTTTCATAGCCCTGCTTGACATCTCTACTACGATATTGTGTCCTTATGATTTGTACTTTTATCTGTTGTACTAATGGACTTTCAAATCCTTGAGAGAAGAGGCCTTGACCATCACATCTATTCATTTCTGCAACTAAACTCTGGCTCCTACCGAGCAACTGCCCAAAGTATATTTGCAAAATGAAAGCATTAAAATTAAAAATGAGAATAAAGAGATTTTTATTATTCTATTATTCTGCCACATGGTTTGCCTGTTGCACCTGTATACACACACTATAAATCTAAGCTACTAATTGGCGGTTACTGGTGGAGGAGTAAGGGAGAGAAATGCCTAATGTGTCTCCTTTCCTTTTTTTCCTTTCCTTTCCTTTCCTTTTTTTCTTTCCTTTCCCTTCCCTTCCCTTCCCTTTGCTTTGCTTTGATTTTCTTGTATACTTCTTAGAAATGGACTAGCATGAATATTAAGAGTTTAGACAGACACATCAAAAGATTCGGGTCATAACTTCATTATGTTTGACAAGTCCTTTGTACTTTCTGTTTCTCAGTTTCCCAAAGTCTCAAATGGGAATAATGCTAATGTTTCAAAGATATGTAATGAGGGAGAAATTAGGCTTTATACATGAGGCCATTTAAAAATATAAAGAAGCAATGCTCATCGGGCTATGGTTAAGATGACCAAGACTGTAATGATGATAATATACTCCAGAAGATGAGGAAAGGGGTATGGATCTGAACCTCTAATGCTACCCTTTCTATTCAGCACTAAAATTTCATCAAATGTTTTTACTGAATGTCACTGCCCAAGAACTTCTGGTTTCTTTAATTATCAGCAATCCCCACTATCATTTAATATTTCATCTTGTTCAATCGTTGTTCTGCGAACATGCAGAAGTTGTCATTTTCTACAGCAGACACTGGGAATAATTTGGGCTCTGAACGGGGCTGTAAATTTCACCTTTATCACTTACTTGGCCCTGTAACTATATGTAAGCTAAAAACAAAACACAACAAACAAACATCTCATTAAATCTTAGACACTATCTGTCAAATGGGAGTAATAATCAAAGATGCCTTATAGGGTTCTTTTTATAGTAAAATAAAATATTGATGGTTTTATGTAATATTTTGGCACCAAAGTAAGTAATTAAAAGAAATAAATAAAAGATAAAAGATATTATTAGTTATCTACAATCTCATTAGATATCTATAATATCTTCTCTCATCTACCATCATAATAGAAATTTTAAAACTATAACAACATCTTTGAAATACTTGCATAGTGAGGAAAGCATAGGATCTAGAAATAGACCCAAGTTAAAAAGTTAAAATACTGGCTCTCCCTTTTATTAATGTATAAACTGGATGATAAGTGAAATACATACCACATGACATTGTTCAGATAAAATAAGCAGTGTATTTAGACACTTGTATATACAACATCAGGGATATAATAATAATAATAATGTTGTGATAAATAATAGTAATATTTAACACATATGTGGTAAAAACTTTTATGACTCCATCTCTACTCTAAACACTGTACACATATTAGCTCATTTATTTTGTGCACCAACCTATTTCGCAGATAAAGGAACTCAGGAACTGGGAGGTTTAGTGAATTGCCTGGAGTCTCACAGCCAGTTAAGTGGGGGATCCACATTTAAAGCCAGGTCCTCAGACCCCAGAATCCATGTAGGCAGTGAACACTATGTTTTTATCTTCCCAATAAATGATAACTGTAATTGGTTGAATGTCTTAAAATATTCAAATATTCATAGGAGGGTTAGCCCCAGCCTAGTTCCTATTCAGGTAAAGCATTCTGGAGAGTCCCTTATCAGTAGGCATTAGATGGCCCTGAAGTAGAGGGCTGCCCAAATGTTCCAGAGTTAGGAAGAGATGAGATGGAGGGCGGGGAGGTGGATAGGAAGGTTACAAGAACCCAAAAGCTAACTTTGTATTCTAATTTCCCTCACTCTTTACCACTACTTACTCCCACAGATTAGAAAGTAAGTGAGAGCCTTTCAGACTGGGACAAAATAATTCTTATACAATTGACCTAAGAAGCCATGCATCAGCTCCAAGTGCCCGAGTCACCCCTGAGATGTGGCCATGGACACCCTGGGAACACACCACCACCACAGGTTCTGTGGTTCTGTAGCCACAGCTATCTGCCCAGACCCTGAATTTGTGGAAGAGAAGTGGAGGGATGTAGGAATAAAAGACAACACTTGGAAGGGAGCCACAGACCATGTAGAATCAAACATTCCCTGCCTCAGTATTTGTGTCTTTTATATTCCCCTATTCCTGTAATTGAAATATTGTTCATGCAATGAAGAGTCCAGGGCAGGGTGCTTTGCCAGCTGAACGTGCAGTCCACAAGAGAACAGTGGGCTCTATCCCAGCATGAGCCCAGGTGGCACTGCAGGGTCGGGTTGGGGTCCGCCAGCCCCTTGCCAAGGGTCCAGTGCCTCGGCCACAGTCTCCACTTCGCTCCAGAGAAGCAGAAGTGGTGTGAGTAGTGAGGTGGCTTCGACAATAGGCCGTCCACGGATAAGTGCAAACACTGGTCTCCATGATTAATATAGATTTTCAAAATACTCAGTTCTTGAGGGAAAACACATTATTAGTGGTAGGAGCAGCAGAGGAATAATAAACTATTTAATTTGAGTTTGCTTTTAGGTCCGAAGCGCATGCACTAACACAACGCGTTCTTACTGATGTCTCTCGCTCAGGTTTTCACTTCTTTAGTGGTGACCTGCTATTCAGTCTATTAAATCTCCTTCCTAAATCCCTAAACTCATTCGAGGCCTCCATCACTTTCTCCCTCCCCCGTCCTGTCTTCAAATCTACCTTTTTAAAGCCCCTTTTCTTCCATTTGTTCTCTAAACAAAACTCCACATCCATTCCCACACTTCCTTTCCAGATGCTGCTAACAACAAATTATTCCCCACGGGTTTTAGCTAGGATTTCACCCCTGTTCCATTTGGCTCTCAGGACACATTTGTTGAACTCAAAAGCCTTTTAACTGCCTTTTTTTTTTCTTTTTTCCTCGGGAAAACTCATAACAGCGCACTGTTTCTCTCCCCAGAGCAAGTGACAGGCCCCAGAAATAATGAAACATTGAAAAAAAAAATCTATCAAGCAAAGCTTTGATAGTTGACCTATTTGGTCACTGTCTTTAACAACAACTTCATATTATTTTTCTTTTCTACTTTTTGTTTCATTTAAAGATCTATATTTATATTCATCTGGTAAATAATAATGATAGGACACCATCGGATCAATACTGAATATACAGTGATCCTGAACTTAACTTCAACTGAATATTGATTTATGTTTTAAAAATATGAATATTTGTTTATGTTTTATAAATACTCAGCTGTGTTTTAATAACTGTTTTCCCTCAACGTTCTCATAGTATTGTGAATAGATAACTATAAAAAATGTGTTGTTGTTCCTGTTGCGGTTGTTATGTATTCATTTTGTTTTATTTTGTTGTTCTGCATTTTATGTACAGAGCAAAAAGAAAGCCATAATAAGGAAAGAACTACTTACTTGAATAAGCAATTATTGGAAATACAGAAGGTGCTGTTCATGTTCACCTTCTGTTGTCATGGATCTGTGCAACTTCTATTACTTAGCTTTTATTTTCTGATGAAAGCCTCACTCTCAAAATGTTAGCATTCACATTAATTTACCTGTAACTGGTACAAGCACAAAACCCAACTGTAGACATAATATGGACCTGTGGCCACTGGCTTAGCCAGATGTGATGCCTGCTAAGTGACAAATTCAGGGTCTGAGGACAATATGAACAGATCCCTGGCTTTTTCTCTAGGGTTAGAACATTCAGTCATATATGCATGTGTAAAATGGGAAATGATAGTATGGTTGTATCTTAAAAAATATTTAATTAAAATACCTGTAACATAAGCCCCAGAGATTTCCAGGAATGATATATTGTTGACCACAGTAGAATGCTTCGTAAAGATTGAAAGAAGACTAAGAATGAGAAATTGAGTGTTTTACTCTATATGCTTCTTTTCTTTCTCTTTAATCTAAACCCCTGGAAAAAAAGAACTGTGACTTCATGGTCAGTGTTGGCAATTATTTCCACTGAGCCTAGAACAGAGTTCTGTCACAGCAGTCATTCTGTAAGTGTTGATTAACTGATACAAACTAGGAAAGTAAAACTTGTCAATGGCCAAGATAAAACAGGTAAGTTAATTACCAAAGGGAATAAGTTAGAGCTTCAAGTGGTACAACGGAACAGATCTTGCGAAGGGAGTCCCTGATTGCTTTAAGGATTATTGGTCTCTGCCCCTTACTTTGGGTCACATAGAAGCAAAAATAGGGTAGGTGTTCAGCCTACCTCTGGCACACTGACTTTGAAGTTATCTCAATAATCTTTTCCAAGGTGAGAAGTCAGATTTTCCTAAAACACTTTGCAACTTGATACATATTAATTATAACTTATTCTAATGACTTCCCAGCACCAGAAAGTTATAAGAAGACAGATTAAATTAATACAAAAACAACACAAATAACTTTAAAAACATTAAAATGCTTTAAAATATCTTAAGACATCTCCCTTACTGGAAACATTCAAATAGAGCATGAAAACCTTATTAGGGGCAAATAGAAAAGTCTGTGGTATAATCTGAGGCTAAGTAACCTGCAAAATCTTTTCAAAATCCCTCAATTCTATAAGCCCCAATTAGCCCAACCTGAAGTATAAATATTCTATGATATGATTCACCACTCCTTATAGCCCCACAGTACAATGGAAATATGTAACCTTCAAAAGTCCTGCTTTCGGGATGCCTGGATGGCTCAGTCGGTTAAGCCACTGCCTTTGGCTCAGGTCATGATCCCAGGGTCCTGGGATCGAGTCCCACATTTGGCTCCTTCCTCAGCCAGGAGACTGCTTCTCTCTCTGCCTCTGTCTGCCACTCTGCCTACTTGTGTTCTCTCTCTCTCTCTCTCTCTCTCTGACAAATAAATAAATAAAATCTTAAAAAAAAAAAAAAAAGTCCTGCTTTCACCCCCTATTTCTACTTCATTTACTTGGGGGAAAAAATGGTTCATAACGGCTGACTGCTAAGGAAATAACCAAGAAGACAAGGAACAAGCAAAGTTTTATGAAGAAATAAGGGATAAATGGAAAGATCTGGATTATGTACTGAAACTTATTTAATGAACAAATGATTTTACAAACCCCCTGAAACATAAAGTATGTAAAAGGATGATAGATTGATACCCAGGGATGCAGATGATATTAATGTACTCAGAATCAGGAGCCCATAAAAATATACTTATTCAATCAAATCAAAAATCAGGTAACTACTGAAGACTTTATTAAATAACAGTAACATTTAGATCCTTGGGACACAGAGATGATTTGAATAGGGTCCATCATTAAGATGTCTGTAGTCTAGTGGGGAAATAATATATGAAAAAATTCACTGGGGTATTATATGCTCACCATAGTATCCCAAGTAGTGGCAACAGTATACCTGACATGCAAAGGTTGCTCAAAAAATATTTGCTAAATGAATGAAATGTTAAAATTAGGCAAAAACATGGTCTTGTGGAAGCAGTAGTAAGCCTAATTAAGAGCCAAAGGTATACCTTAAAATGGAAGCAGTGTTTGAACTGAATCCTAAAGATAAGTTGGAGTTTGATAACAGAAGAGAAAAAAAAAAAATAATTCTGAGCAAAAGGAACACTGTGTGAAAAGGCATGAGATTTTGAAAGTACAAATGAATTAAAATGACAGCAAAAATTTCATTAGAACTGGACCATCGATACAGTAAGGGCAGGAGCCATAGCTGAGGTTAAGGGATAAGACAAGGTTACCTGGTGAGAGGTCTTGAATAACGTTAAAATTGGATTTTTAGTTGAAATGCAGTGTAGAATTGTTTGCACATGATTAGGAGCTGCACTGGTCACAGTGAATAGGGGTTAAATCTGTCTAATGTAGCAAGATGGTGGCCATTACAGCTATATTTGCTGTCATTTGAGTTCTCTCCAGGCCATCTGGGCTACACTGAAATTCCAATCAGCATAAGGATCTCATTTATATACTAACAATATGGAAGTGTGCTCAGATCCATTGTATCAGATTTTGCTTCAAATCTTGTCATTGTTATTTTATGAAAACAAATCTGGAATATGGCAATCTCTTGTTCAAAACCATGAAGGGGGTCTCTGTGGCCTTCTGAGTACATTGAAACCCCTTGACATGGCTACTCCTAAATAAACCTTTTCTCTCTCATTCTCACCGATGGCCCCTATGTAACTTAAATCTGTACATTGCTTCTTTGTCCAATGATGAAAAAACAGGTGTCAAGAGATAATATATTTCTCAAATATAAATCGTTCTATAAACTCTCCCAAATCCCACAAAAATAGTCTTTTTTTTCTACCCCAGTTTACTTCTGTCGTGGTTGTTCTGTTAAGCCATCTAAAGACCTTCTGTTATAAGCCGAGCCACATCACTGAGGACAGATAAGTAAATGTGCCTACTGTTTCCTGGACTTTGGAAAGTTATTCCTAAGTATGAATAAAACAAGGTGAATATAGAAAGCCCTGATCCAGACATATGGATGAGTCATTTTAAAGAAGCAAATCCTGCCTTCTGGGCAAGGTATAGACACCCAGAACTCCCCTGAGCCCCCTGTCTTTTTCTTTTGTTAGGAGAAAAGTACATTCCTGGTTTAATCTCTCTAATTAAATAGCAACTTCTTCCACAGCTCTGGAGGTGGTTACATCCGAAAGCAATAAAACCCAGGATTCCTTCACTCAAAGAATCCTCCTAGTTATCTGTCTTCTAGGTCACATATCACAGGAGAGACCCTTAGGGCTGAATTTTTAAAAGGCAACCGGGCTTTTTCCTGTGAAGATGACAGGTGTGTTATGTATTACATTGGACAATGACATAAGAATTTCCAGCATGAAAGACTCCTCCTATCCCGTTCTACCCTCTTGAAGTGATCAAAGGTTTAAAGAATATTCATGTCCAATCCCTTAATGGTGCTGAGGCTGAAATATATGTGGCGATACCCAGGAGATTTTAAAAAAGTGCTGCAAGTAAAGTTCTCACTGTCAAAGCTTGGTAAAGCACGTGTGTGGGATGATGTTCTTAAAGTGAAGAAGGAAGTTCAAGATTGATATTGGCTCCCCACAACTGCCAGGAAGTTGAAACTTTTTCTAAGTTCTCAGGCACTGTTCATGGACTTTTACTAAGATCAACCCTCAAATATTGTTTCTCGCAGTTTCTCCTGGCTTCTGAAAGCAGGCTAGGATTCCCTTTTATATGCTCTGACATACACTAGTTTCTAAGCCAAGTACTCAGATAGATTGTAAACTTCATGAAGGCAGAAACTCTTTCTACCTTGTCTGTTAGCATCAAACACATGGTGTATGACAAGCACTTAAATTTTGTTTGAAAAATGAAGTGTTAAATTAATGATGTAGGTAGGTTTTGTAGTTAACGATAGTTATTCCCAGCATGGAGTAAGAGAGAAACAAAAAATTTTTCCCTAATAGAATCTCTTGCATGACTTTTTGTTTTTTCTGTAACATGAAAATCAAAGTGCATTACCACCAAAGGCATTGAGAGCACGTACCACCAAAGACATTGAGAGCACGTTTGGACATAAGCTATATAGTAATCAAGAGGTCCTCACTTCAAAATGACTACATGATTTACATAAAGCTTTACCAATGTGTTCCCTCTTCCCCACAATTGATTTTTAAAATTTCCCAATAATTTGATCTAGCCAAGAGTTTCCTATAATTCAGGACACTAGAAATACCTTCAACTCATACATATCCAACTGAGGATCAGACATAAATCATCACTGATCAGAACCCAGCTCTACCCCACACATACAAAGCTCAAGAGGCTGGCTGGTGTTTATGAAAGCCAGGCTAAAATTTTCCTTCTAGGACCTTGAGTGGCTGCAGCTTCTTCATCTGCCTATAATTCTTTGATGGCTTTGAGTTTTTTGTTTTGTTTTTTAAAAACACTTGAAGAGAGATGCTCCCTATGGAATGTCTCCCTTTATTTCTGTATTTTAAGAAGTTGGATAAATTGTATGGATTTGCTTATCTAGGGAAAAAGCCTCTACTAAAACGTAGACATTTGTCTGTTCTCGTCAATAATTACATTTTCTGGCTACAGAAAAATTCTACTTTATTGTGGCTTTATTAAGTCAAATGACACAACTATTGTTATTTAGAGAACAAAAATGAAAAACAATAAGAAAAGCAGACTTTTAGTGATATATGCAAGGATTATCTAATAGAGGAATCCTCCGTTTCTTTAGAAGCTCTATCAATAATCTTGGTAACAAGAATTATAGAGCTATATTTAGGGAAAATGCATTTAAAATTTCAGATTTTTGAGGTGAAGAAACTGAGGAACAAAGATATCAAGTTGAACGAAGTCCACTAAGGTACTTCTAGCTTAGCAGGCACTAAAACTCAGAGAATGTCCCAAAACATCCAATGGTTATGAGGCTGTGGAAAGTTCAGCGAGTCTTTATCAAATGCCCTTTCTTTGAAATGCTTATGCTTGCACTGAGGCAGGTGTCTCCCGGGTGGCTACCATGAGGCCCTGCATCCTTAGGTCTCCACCTCGTCTCTCCTTCCTTCCACTCCTTGGTACACTTTACTTTGCATTCCTGTCATGGTGGCTTTCCACTGTTCTTGGAAAACTCCTCATCACTTGGCTCCCAAACCAGCAACATGCTCTGCTTAGAACCTACCTTCAATGCCTCTCCTGATCTAGCCAATGCTTGGTCATTACTTACATCTCTATTGTTTCCAAACATTTTCATATCATGGCATAACTAGAAAATGGTAAAATGAGCAAACAAATGAACAAAAACACTAAAGTAAAATGAGAAGACTGCTTACAGTAGGGTGATTATCTCTGGATCTTCAGCCAGCCCAAGTCCTATCCAGTCACACTGAGGGCAAAGGATCAAATTCTGGCCGTATCTGTAACTTATTTATACTCCATAGGCCAGAGATGGGAAATATTACTAACCATTCACCCCTTAGTAATTATTGAATAAATTAATGAAAGGTCAAAATACCCAGAGTCCTACAATGAATAGATGGAAGATGTGGTATTAAAAACCCAGGATGTCTAGGGTTACAGATGATGTCATCCAAACTATACTGCTTCTACTCCCAATTTTTAAAAACATTATTAGGGAAACAATAAAATATATAGTTTCAATGTGAATTTTAAAATCTGGTTATTCTTCATTTATTTTAGAATTTTGGATAACCAGAAAACCCCATCTGTGAATATCTCTGACCCTCAATATGTACTTGTACAATTTAGTTTTGCCTTCTCCTGTGTCCCAGGCAATGTGCTATGTTATACAACTACAAAAATGTGTGTCGTGAATAACTCACCAGGCATGCACTTCTGTCCATCAGTAACTGGACTTTATTAGTAGCAGCAATCACTAAGCAAGTGTCATGTATACCCTCTTCCCCAAGTCTGAAGACTGGCTTTTTGGAATTTACTCCCAGAGCGCTTACTTAGCCCCACTATGAGGTATGGAAAGTTTACCCTTTCTGCCCTCCTCACCCTCCCTGCTTTTCTACACTATTATTCTGTTGAGGATAGATCTTCTCTGAGCCTTAAAACACTCCATTCCCATCCACTCTATCAGTACTCTTCTGTTCTCTCTGACCACAGCTGCAGAAAGAAAGATGTATGTTAAGGTGTAGATGACGAATTAACTTAAAACAAACATTTTTAAAGAACATATTAAAAAGATGATGCTTAAACAAACATGTCAAATGGACTGAAATCTATTATGGATTTGTGCTTATGATGGAGACCAGTTTAGGACTCATTTTGGGGTTTGGGGTTCCCTACCTAATGCCTCTCAAATCAAACTGCGTCAATGGCTGACTACCAGAGGCCACATCGGTGCTCTGCATGTCCTAGAGATAATAGAAAATCTTGCAGTGCATTCCCCAGACTCTTCAACAAAGCTCAGATCCATTGTACTCCTTCTTTGTCTATTGCTTACTTTCAAATTCTCTTTTACACTTTAATTAAGCTCCTTTTGGACTCTGAGGAGTTAAAGAGCTTTGCTAAAGAATAATGACAGAAACAGAGAGAAAAGGAAAAACTCTTTTTGAAGAGAACTTTTTTCTGTTTTTTTTTTTCCATTATCATTATTCCATAGGAATCCCAGCTGTATCCATACTCTGTCTACATACGCACGTGTGGGAAAAGGGCAAAGATGGATGTTGGCATGAGCAGAAAATGGTGCTCCTTAGGGCAATGAGATAAAAAGGCCACTATGTTTAGGGATGAGCATATGTGTATGAGAGAGAAAGAAAAAGAGAGACAGAAAGATTGCAAAAGGAGAGATGAAAAAGATTAAGACAAAGAACGAGAAAAGGGGAAGGAAGGAAAGACAAGAAAGGAGGGAGGGAGCCAAGGATGGGGGAGAAGACAGAGAAAGAGAGGTTAGCACTAGCTCACCTGGGATGCCCTGAATGGTAAATTTATAATAAGGAGATGAGGCTACTGAATGATTTACTGCTAATCCCATAGCAAGAGCAGGAGGAGGTGAAGGAACAAAGGTTTACAGTCCCTTTGGAGATTTGTTTCATCTGCACATCAGCCCACAATTAATGGCCATTTAGCTGTTGTTCTCCTGCTGGACACTGGTGGATTGATTCAGTAAATAAAAGTGACAGAGCAATGTCCCATGGAGGCAGGCGGCAGAGTCTCTGCACCTGTTATTTGTGAATCTCTGCTTGCCAGGGTCGTTGACCTTTAGAAGCTGGTGAAAATTAATAAGTGAAAGCACAAAGCTGCATGCTTAAAAAAAAAAAAAAAAAAAAAAAGGCAATCAGAGGACCCAGGCAGCAGTTAGACTACCTTTCTTAAGAACTGACCAATAACCTCTGAAGAGTTATCACCTCTCAGCCTTCAGACCAGCAGCCTCATGGGAGGTGAGACTACTGGTCAAACACCTCTCAGCCAGTTTCACTAAGTGGTCCAAGAAGGCCCAGGGAAGCAGAAACATCGAGATTCTCTGGGAGTGGAAAACCACAGTTCATCTTGCCAGTCTAGGGTTCAGCCTGCCCCATTCTTCCTTGAGGCAGTCTGGGGGCAGCTGGAGGTGGGTGGTGAAGGGCCCAGCCAAACTGGGCTGGCACATCCGAGCAGCTGTGTTTGGCATGGCTATCTGGTGAGCAAACAGCTGCAGTGGGTAACTGATCATTTGCAAATAGTTAATGACAGATTTGTCCTTTGTGTTCACTGCCATAGGAGAGGAGGAAAATAAAAGGGAGGGAGAGTCAGGCCAGGGGATTTTATGGCTGCTGCTACTGCAACTGCTGTTGTTATTGTGGTTGTTTCAAAAGTGATAGGAAGGTCAACCGAAGTTAACAGGGTTTGCTTCTTTCCTGGGCAAGCTGCCTCCAGACCATAGGCTGTGGGCAGACCATGGTGATCAAGGAACATGAAACTTATAAGGCCTAAAACGGGATTTGTCAACCTGGTGTATTTTTATTTTCTTCTTTCTTTATTTCTCTCTACTTCCATATTTTTTGTAACTTGGCTTTTGTTTTGTTATTTATTTCTCACTAAATTGCAGTCATTTAGCAAGCATAATTAGCCTTTGTTTGCCATGCAGATGAGGAAAAGCCTGGGTTTAGTTAAGTGAGTTACTGAGCATTAAATAGTGTACTTGATCCACCTATGAGTGTTAGTTGAGGGATTATAAAAGACACCTGCCCTCATATGTCCCTAAATAGAGTTGCGGCATTAGCAATGCATCCATCTGAGTTAAGGGAAACCAAGTTTAAAGAGTCCTCCTTTAAATGGCTCATTCCACTGGGATAGAACTCGCTTGTTTTATTGTAGTGCATCTGACCCATCAGTGGGGCTAGAAACCCTGTCACCAAAATATGTGCTGAATCTGGCCACTTCCATTCCCACTGCCATCAAACGAGCCAAGCCATCACTGGATCTTCCCTGTGTTTTTGCATTATGCTAGTAACTGGCCTCACATTTTTCCTTGATTACCCCCCTTCCATCTTCTTCCACCAGTAACCGGGGTGATCCTTTAAATCAAATCATGCCACCAGCTGAAAACCCTCAGCAGTTCTCCCAAGTACTTAGGATAACATCCAAATTACTTACCTTGACCTGCAGCCTGAACATTAATTCTTCTATTCCCTAATCTCAACCTATTCACTATTCTCTAACCCCTCACAGGCTTCCTGACTATTCTTTTAACACGAGAAACTTGTTCCTGCCTCAGCAGCTTTGACTTTGCTATTTTCTCTCCCTGGAATTCTCTCCCTAAAATGTCCACTTCGCTGAAAGCTTCTCAACATTCAGGTCTCCTCTCAAATATCATTCTAGGGAAAAGGCCTTTCCTGGCCACCCTGTGTAAAGCAGACTTCTCTCTGTTAGTCTTACAATGCCCTGATTCTCTGAGTATCCCCATCACTGAGAAAAATACACAAAGTGAGGTTCAATATGTCTTATGTAATGAAGAAATTAATAAAATTAGGAGAATTACCTTATTAGAGTTTAACAAAACTAGCACTGAAGGATGGAGAAAAATAATTAATCCTTCTGATAGAAAGCAAGCAAGGAGGGGAAAGAAGGAAGATCTAGGATATGAAATTTATCAGGTGGTGGGTGTAAAGGGGGGCTGCCACGCACCACATTAAGAGGAGGAAACTTAGAAGCATAGGGGCCTTCAAGAGAAATATATAATGTGTAAGGAGAGATTAAAGGTGAGAAGCAAGCAGAAATAACATGTGAGAATCACTAACTTCTTTTTAAGTACAGTTTTTGTGTTGTTATCTTGTTTTGTTTTGTGTGTGTGGCAAAAGTAATCTATATTCAAACATTAAGTGTTGAATGGCTAGCGAGTCCTTCTTACTAAGCCAGAATTAACAACCTCTAGGTTATGAAAAGTGTAAAAAATATCCAAGTTGTTTTCCAGACTTCTTCAATTCCCAATTTCCCATGTTCTTTAATGGCATTATCAACCAACAATCTAAATGGGAATAGGCTCATAAAACCTGTCCCAAGCCAAGAAGGATGGGATCATTTCATGGCTTACAAGTAGCTCAACTGCATCATCTACCCCAAAGTGCCCTTAAAAGTAGTTGTGAGATCCTGGCTTTCTAGTTCAATGATGCCAGATGGTTTATAGAACCCCAGAGAAAGTGAGAAGCATCTCTGTAAGCCTCAGAGCCTAATACCTGGTAATTATCAAGGCTAACTCAAGAATATGTATAGATGGAAAAGTAATTTTTTAAAATCCAAATCAGTTGAGGGTTGAGCTCATAAGAAAACAGATTAGGCAATTATTTATTCTATTTATTATATGATATGTAATAAATTTTTGAACTACACCATTATCACAGACATACTGACGAACTACACACTCACATACCCAAACATACCCACATCAAATAACATTTATCATCACACTATGATTCTCCCTGAGAATGCTGGGAATCTGAAGGTTTCAATTTGGCTTGAGCAATGATTAAAGGCTTTATCAACCACAGATTATCAGGGAGTTATTTTGAGGTGATATATAGATACAGTGAGCTGACACGAGGAGATGGGACCTAGTGATTTTTAAGTAAGAAAATAGATTCCAAAATATGGCAGGAAATAAGCATCCTTAAAATTTCTGCTTTAATATGTATGGAGTGGGAACCTAAGAATAAGCATTTCTAACAAGTTTCCAGGTGATGCTGGTGTTGTCGTTTTCCAGGTTCCAGACTTTAAGAATCACTGGTCCTAAGTTCTAATTTGACAAATGAAGTATCTAAAGGCTACAAAGATTTAAAGTTTCTGGAAAGATTCAACTATATGTGGCATAAAAGCATTTATCCACAGATATTTATCAGCCATTCATAGTGCCAAGGGAATGTTCTTCCTACCCTTCCCACTAGAAGAATGTGGCAGGGTGACCATCAAATTTTTGAGAAGGCTATTGTGCTTATGTTAAATGTCCTATATAGATACTTTCAGAGGACTTCCTTACATTTCTCAGATTAAGTGGGGGAAGAACTGGCACCAGGTTACTGATTCTGGTAGCCTGGCCTCCTATCATTGACTCATATGCAGACGGGCATGGCTGTGCTCTGCCTGCTCCAGCTCTAGTACATTCTCCTCTCTTGGATGCCTCCACCTCGGCTAGGGAATTTGGTTGACAGAAGAAACTTTGTTTAATTCCTCTGAATATATTGATTGTCTTTGTTTTTTATTGCAGAAAACTTCATCAGAAAACAGTTAAGAGCAGATAATATGACCCAGACCCCCAGATGTGTGATCATTTCCCTCCCTATAGAAAACTGCGGAATGACTTGCCAAGTAGCTGGACAGCTTGGGGCAACAGAATTGGCCCCCATGGAAATAACATAAAAAGGCAAGGTTGTGGTCAGCAGAGCTTATGCCTAATAGGGAAACTACATTAAAGAAGGCATCACTGTGGGGTTTCCTATTAGGATGGTTCCAGACAACAGGTCAATTATTTCTCACTCAGATGCTGAAACCAGAGGAAGGGGGAGATCAAAGGGTTACAGTAAAAGGTTAATGACTGAAATAAGTTTAACAAATAAAGAGAAAAAAAAAATGTTCTCTGCACACAGCATGGAGTCAACCCCTAAGAGTCACTTTAAGAGTAGGTCACAGAGTCAAATGCTGCAGAGCCCTGCTGTAGAAGGGCTGGGCAATTTTATAATGAATAATGGCATTTATATAATATGAAGGGTTAGAGCTGGAAGCTGAGGGCTACTAAGATCAACAGTAAGTACTGACCCCACCACCCATGAAAGAGTCTTATTGTTTTTTGACCAGAGTGGGAAGCTCAATGTTCATGCAGGCTTATCTCCAGATCTGCATTAATCTGCTCTCATTATCCAGGCTTCCTTTCTGATTAGCGGGAGGTCAAAGAATCTGCACTTGGACATGCTGACTCTGTGGCCTACTGACATGGGTGGCAGGGGCAGCACAGCCTTCTGACCTAAGCTAGAGAAAGTCCAGATCAGTGTCCTCTTGGGCTTTCCAAGACTTCACTGACCAATTGCAGGGTTAGGATCTGCTGACTGGAGTAAGGTGAGATTCTTTACAACAGTCTTCCAGAGTAAATGAGTTTGCATGAGACTCTGACACAAGTACTAACATACTTTGGCACAGAGAGAAGGACTGGAGTGGAATGTGCATGTGTTTGTGTGTTATCTGTATGTATGTTGGGGTTGGAGAATGAAGAGGTAGTCTGGTGAAGACTACTTTACAGAGAAAGAATCACTGGTACAAGCATTAGACCAATGACAAAGGTGATGCTGCTTTTGTTTTTGAAAAGCAAACAAGGCCTTACACATCCATAGGAGTGTTGTTCTTTAAAAAAAAAAAAAAAAAAGTGAACCTGAGAGACTGTACACCTCTCAATATCCTACTTTCTTCCAAAGATAGTTGGAATGCCTCTTTGGATGTTGCCTTCAGAGGTGGTAATGTATTACTTTCAAATATTCCTTGTTTTAACAAAGTTTCAACTTCTTTTAAAGATAGACTTAAATGAAAAAAATCTGTTTATCCTACCTCTCTCTCTCTCTTAAGATTGGGATGAAGTTGAGCAACTTACTTACTGTCTGTGTGCCTTAATTTTCCCCCTCTGTAAAGTCAGAATAAAATAGTTATCTGCCTCTTAGAGTCTTGAGGGAATTAAATGAATTAATATGCTTTAAAGGCTTCAAATAGTGCCTGTAATATAGTAAAATAAAACAAAACACTCTGTAAAAAGTTAAGTAACACTAGAATTGAGACTGTTGAAAAAAGAAGACAGGTAATGAAACTGAGCAGTACATTTTTCTGCAAAACAATGAGGCATATGTCATGAGACACAAACTTTTGACATTTATGTGTATATCATCATATTTACCACTCTCCCCATTATTTTGACCAGAGTCCCTTCTCCTGACTTAAACATCACCTTAAAAGTGAATATTCTCCAGCTTGGGGGAAAGTACCTCCCTACTTGTAAATTTTTACTGAATATCCTCTTCAAATTCATTTGGGAAACAGCTTCATGGGATGTTCAGAATTCATATTTTTCCCTTTTCTAACAGATAATTAAATGATAACTTAAAATTTAGCAGAAAACAAGTTTATTTATTGTTTTTGCTTTTTTTTTTTTTAAAGCCACTGCAACTTAAGCTGACCCACTATTTTAAAGCTTATTTGCCATGTAAAAAGGAACCAAAGTCACTGTCCCCATTTTGTATAGGGAATTCAAAAGACTACCCTCTATGGTTAATGAAGTATTTCTAGGACAAAGGACTAAATCACAAAATTTCGGTTGTCCAGGCTACTAAATACCCTTAGCAAATAAGGGCAATTTAAAACCAATGTAAATCTCATATGCAGTCAGCTATTTTATATATATGTACATACACAGTTTAAAAAGAGAAGTAAAAATAAACAATTTAGATGAAATTTGGCAGCTTTATAGTATATTCTGACCTAATCTCCTGCAGTAATAACTTCAAATCCAGCCTAATAGTAGGAGTAACAGCATTTTATCCCAATTAACTCAGCCCAGCACTAAATAAGCTTGGGTATCTTCTATAAAATTTTAAATACTTCCTCTTGACCACCTGCACACATTCTCATGATTTGCAGTTATTTTATTTTCATGTTTTTGTTTTGTTTCATTTCATTTTATATTTTTGCTTTCTAATAGAGCAGGATGAGAAGTATGGAGTGGGAAACTTTCCCGATATGCCCCAAATCTCATTCCCTTTGTATAGCTCTGAGTTTACTCACTGGGAGAAAGAATTGCTGAGGGCTGCAAAACTGAGTCATATTTTGCTAACCCTTCGTCTTTCCTTTTTAAAGTTAATCCATGAAAATTTGGCAAACAAACCTCTTACAAAATTTAAAAAAATTATCTGGGCATAAAACTTTTGGGATACAGACTGCTAAACTTAATGGTCTGTAGCATCCTTCATGAGAGAGGAAGTCAGTATCCTAGAACCAAGCAAGGAAACAAGCTATAGAAATCAACACAGAGAGAAAATCACACTAATGACTTTCCCAATTTAAAGAAATGTCAAAGGCAAACATATAAGTGGAATGCATTCAATGTGAATAATAATAAATACCTATCATGGGTACTGAACTTTCCATTAAAATTTTATTTTAGCATTCTGACATATTCCAACATGTAAATAATTCTAAAATTTTTAAAACATATAATAAACAGGGATGAATTAAGTACTTTTTTTTTTATAGGGAGTAGGAAGGTGGTTGAAAAGATGAAAGGATAACACACAGACAAAAACATTAATATGTCATAACATGATAGCAAATTTTCCAAAAATAATTTCTATATATTTGTAGATTGCCTATGTTCATTTAACAAAAGTTACTAACTAACCCCTGTAAAGCTGATTCATTGAATTTATACTTTAAGTTTCACTAAGTATTTGAAGGACGATGATTTTTTTTTTTAATCCAGAATGCTACCGCACTGATGTCTTGCCACTATTTTACTAGTTTAACAAAGAATATTTACCAAAATGCCAGCAAAATACAGCATTTATATATTTAATGTTTAAATTTACCCCTCTAAGCTCTTAGGAGTTTACTATTGTTTCTATGAACTAATTTATTGTGGAATGGATCGATATGGAGAAATTAAGAAAAGAAATGGAAAACAAAGAACAGAATACTGTCTGTTGCCTCCAGTTTTCCCTCTCTGTATTAATAAAGCAATAAAATCCAGTGTGGAAAAAATGAACACAGGTAGGCCAGAATCTGAGTCTTGACTCTGTATTGATTGGTTATGTAATTCTGAATGAGAAAAATAACTTCTCTGGGTCTTACTTTAATTCTTCTTAGTATATGGGTTTAGGAATCTAACATCATTACTGTTTCACATTTTAATTATGAAATATTTCAAGAATATAGAAAAGTACACCAAATGATATTTCAATCATAGATCTACTATAAATATTTAACAAATGCTAATATCTTCTTCTTTAATTTGTAATCATAAAGTTGACCAATTTTTAACTTTACAACTCAAAGATTTTTAGCAAATCTGCAGAGTTATGCAACCATCACCAAAATCCAAATTTAGAATATTTCCATCACCCCCAAAGCATCCCTTGATCGACTTCCGTAGTCAATCCCCAATCCCAGATGTGCTTTTTCCTGGCATATTGTATATGGAATTATACAGTAAGTGATCTTTTGAATCTGGCTTTTTCTACTTAGAACAGAAATCAGCAAACTGCAGCCCTCAGGCCAATCCTATTGCTATTTTTGTAAATAAAATTGTGTTTCCAATAGCTGTATCCATTCATTTCTGTGTCTATGGCTACTTTTCTGCTACAAGGTCAGAGTTGAGTAGCTACAGCAGAATTTTTAAAATATTTCTGCAACAATATTAATATTTGAGATTTGTCATTAGTTTTATTTTGTGTTCATTCCCAATAATATTTTTGTATTCAAGGTATAATTACTTTACATAAGGATTTAGAAGTTTTTATTCTTTTTCTCCTCTCTGGATTATCTAATATTTATAGAACTGATAGCATTTCCCTGTAAAACTGTTTATGGAATTTGTTTGTGAGAGATGCCTTTAATAGCATAGTTCCTCATTTTTTTTTTTCTCGTTATTTGTCAGTTTAGACTATCTTCACTAGGGTTAGTTTTTGACAATTATGTTTTCCTAAAATGAGATGAATTTCATGAAGATTTTCAAATGTATAAGTGAATTGTACAAAAGAATTAGGGATAATTTTTTACAAAGAGATCCCTACTTATAGCTTATTCAAAATTTCTCTGTTTAATTTGTGTATTCTCTTATTTTGTCATTATTTAAACTGAAATTTGTGTTTGGCTTATTTTTAAATGTCATCTTTTAATGAAATTATTAAATTTAAGCTTTGTATTTTTCTAGTTACAATGTCTGTTTTGCTTTTATTAATATATTTCTTCTGCTTCCTTTCTATTTTTTAATATCTTTTTATTTTTTATTAACATATAATGTATTATTAGCCCCAGGGGTACAGGTCTGTGAATCACCAGGTGTACACATTTCACAGCACTCACCATTCTGCTTCCTTTCTGTTTGCTATTTTGCTCTTTTATGGATTTTTAAGTTGTATAGTTAATTTATTTTTTACTCATTCATACAGATATTTAGTGTTAGGAATTTTCTGCTAAGCATTACTTAAGGAATATCCCAAGGATTTTAACATGACTATTTTATTGTCATTATTTTCTAGAAATTCTGACACTTTGTTTTGATTTTTCTTTTTTCTCCATAGGTTTTTGGTGTTTTTTTTTTTTAACATTTTATTTATTTGAGAGAGAGAGAGAAAGAGAGAGAGAGCACACAAGCAGGGGGAGCAGCAGAGGAACAGGGAGAAGCAGGCTCCCCACTGAGCACGAAGCCCGCTATGGGGCTTTATCTCAGGACCCAGAGATCATGACCTGAGCCAGATGCTTAACTGACTAAGCTACACAGGTAACCCTCCAAAGGGTTTAATAGAAATTTTATATAGTTTTAGAGGAAAGGCATTAAAATTAATTAAGATTTTTTTTCTGATTACTATTTTCATTTTTAATATCTTATGGTTTTCTTTGTGGTACAAGAAGGAACAGGAATTATTTGTAAATACGTTCACATATACCAAAAAAGGAGGTGTACTCTCTATTTTTGGATTTTTAGGTTTGTTATATATTTAAATAATATCAATATTTAATAATATCAATAATAATAATTGAATGGAAAATGATTTAACATGAGAATATATATTGATATAATTCAAAACATGAAAAGGTTTAAGGCAAATGACTATAAGACGGCTTCAGGAGATAAAGAAAACTATTTGACAAAGTCCAGACAGTTTCATGTAAAGCAACATATATCTATCAATAGAGCAGGAAGTAAATTCTTAATATATTATATTAAGAATATAGAATAGAATAATATTATAACAGAATAATGGAAATATAATCTATTTTATTTATTTTTAAAATTTTTATTTATTTATTTATTTTACTTGAGAAAGAGTGAGAAAGAGATAGACTGTGAGCCAGGGGAGGGGCAGGAGGAGAGGGAGAGAATCTCAAGCTGACTCCATGTTGAGGGCATAGCCCAACTCGGGGTTCATTCTCATGACCCTGAGATCATGACCAGAGCTAAAAACTAAGAGTTGTATGCTTAACCAACTGAGCCACACAGGTGCCTGATTTTCAATTATTTTAGATACAACTTGCTTAATTGCTCTCAAATTTGTCATTATTACTATGTGGGGGGGGGTGGTACCCAATAATACATATTTGTTACAATAATGTCTTCATTAGTATAACTGCTTTAGTTCATCCTCACTTTTGAGTATGATTATTTAGTAGAATTCAGAAGTGAGAGGATCACTCACAATTTTAAATGATCTTATCACCTAATTTTGTAGGTGATAAGGATAGGATAATCTTTGTAAATAATCTCTGTCTCTGATACATGATAAATTTTCAGGATTTCTTTTTTGTTTTTTTCCTTGTTTTGTTTTGGATTTTGCCTTTGTAATTTTTACATTGCAATTTTATGCTGCTATGGTGCATAGGATAGGAAACAAAAAACAAAAAACCTTGGTATCCACCCAAATCTATTATTTACTGCTTTTATAGAAGTAATAATACCATATATGGATAGTTCATATTTCCCAGCTTTCCTTGCAGTTAAGTATGGCCAAGAGACAAATTTCTCTACAACAGAATAGTTTTTAAGAAAGTAGGTATGGTAATGTACAGCATAGTGACTATAGTTAATGATACTGTATTGCATATTTGAAAGTTGCTAAGATAGTAGATCTAAAAAGTCTTTAATATGAGAAAAAAAAAGTTGTAACTATGTATAGGGACAGATGTTAACTAGACTTTGTGTGTGTGATCAGAAGAAGAGGAGGAGGAGGAGGAGAAAATAGGTATGTCTTCAAGAACTTTCTCATTCCATTGCCTAGCTATGGATGGCAATAAGTCTGTGCAAAGGTACACAAACTACAAAATGGCAGGATTAAAATCTATAGATTGCCACATAGCAGAGAGCCACTCATAAACCAGAGCACCTGTTCTGGATGGTTTTGTGAGAAGAAATAAGCTTCAACAAGTTTGAGCCATTATATTTTAGGATTTGTTTATAGAGCAATTTAATATGCCCTAACTAATAAAATATATTTAAATAAGAATTGTTTTTATTTATCCTTCTCAGCACTCACCGTAATATTTAATCTGAAAATCCATGTTGTTCTTTAATTTTTAAAAGTTGTAAACTCCTATAATTTCAAACACCACTCCTTCATTCTCTTTATCCCCTTCTTCTATGAGTGTTTTACAACATGTGTTCAATTTCGTCCTTTTCTTCTTCAGATCTTCTAACTACTTAATTTGAGACTCCTCAAAAGTAGAGTTAGAGACAAAGTGTAAATAAATTACAACTGGTTTATTAGAAAATGATCCCTGGGAAACATGAATAAGAGCAAGGAGGGCAGGGGATTTCAAAGGGAAGTATTATGGACTGAGTTGTGTCTCCTCACCACCAAAAAAATAAAAAAATTATATGTTGAAGTCCTAACTGCACTACCTCAGAATGTGACTGTATCTAGAGTTACAGCCTTCAGGTAATTAAGCTAAAATAAGATGGATGCACCCTAATGTAATATGGGACTGATATTCTTGTAAGAAGAGGAAATTAGAATAGTGACACTGTATTATGAATATTACTACTACTACAACTACTACTACCAGGGCCATAGACTGGGTAGTTTTAAACAACAAAAATTTATTTTCTCAAAAGTTTGGAGATGAGAAGTTCAAGACCATGTGTTGGCAGCTTTTGTGTATCCAGCAAGCTCTCTTCCAGGCTTGCAGATGGCCTCCTCACTGTGTCCTTAAGTCTTAAGTTTGAATGCATGGATACCTGGTGTCTTGTCTCTAAATTTCATTTATTTGTTGATTGATTGATTGATTGAGAGAGAGCTCATGGGTGAGCTAGGAGGAGGGGCACAGGGAGAAGGAGAGGGAGAAGAGAAGCAGACTCCTCACTCAGTGCAGAGCCTGACATTGGCTCAATCTCTTGACCCTGAGACCAAGACCTGAGCTGATATCAAGAGTCAGATGCTTAACCAACTAAGCCACCCAGGTGCCCCATAAATTTCCTCTTTTATAAAGACACCAGTCAAGTTAGATTAGGACCCACTCTAATGATCACATTTTAACTAAGTCATCTCTTTAAAGGCCCAACCTCCAAAATGCAGTCATTCTGGGGTACTGGGGGATAGAGCTTCAACATATGAATTTTGGGGGACACAATTTAACACATAACAGACATACACGGAGGGAAGACCATGCAAAAACAATGGAAGAAGATGGCTACCTACAAGTCAAGGAGAAAGGCCTTACAAGAAACCCACCCTACCAACACCTTGATCTTGGACTTCTAGCTTCCAAAACTGTGAAAAATTAAATTTCTGTTGTTTATTTCACCTAGTCCATGGTACTTTGTTATGGTAGCCATCACTGACTATTATAGGAAGGAAGCCAATATTAGATGAAATCATAACCAGATTACCACTGTAAACAAGAACTCAATACTGCTGGGAACCACAAAGGAGGCATTGTTGAACCTGACTCAAAATATGGGGCATTTAGGGGCCCCTGGGCGGCTCAGGGGTTAAGAATCTGCCTTTGGCTCAGGTCATGAGCCCAGGGTCCTGGGATCCAGCCCACATGGGGCTCCCTGATCAGTGGGAAGCCTGCTTTTCCCTCTTTCACTTCCCCATTATGTTCCCCTTCTCACTATCTCTCTGTCAAATAAATAAATAAAATCTTTTTTAAAAAATTGGGCATTTAACTGCCAAGTCACTTATAATATATATTGAAGCTACTCACAAGGACATTAGTTCCTTGACATTTGTAGCGTTTTCTATGTGTGGTCTAGGTGCACTGTAGAAGCCAAGAATGCCCTCAAGCAAAGAGAAACAGGAAATTGCAATTAAAAAAAAAAATCATCCAGATAACTGAATAGTGTTTGTGACCGAGATGTAATGGAGGACTGATGCTGTAGGCTTCACTATTCTCTAAATGTTTCATTAGTTTATAATTCTGTTGCATTTGGGTAAATATTTAACTATTACCAAATCTGTCTTATAATTCTCACTATAGCTAATTTTTTAACACAGCTCATTACAAGAATAATATAACTGATAAGGAAATCTGTTGTTTCTGTGGCATGCAAAGTAAGAAAGTAAAATCAATAATCCCCCAAATAGATAAAATATCTATAAATATAATGATTAAAACTATTTTCCTAAATGAGTGAATATTCCATCTGAATTTATAAAGAAGGATAAATAATTTTTACAAAGAGAATAACACTTAAATATAACATAAAATAGGAGGAGTCAAGATGGCGGAGAAGTAGCAGGCTGAGACGACATCGGGTAGCAGGAGATCAGCTAGATAGCTTATCTAACCATTGTGAACACCTACAAATCCAACGGGAAATCGAAGAGAAGAAGAGCAACAATCCCAGAAACAGAAAATCGATCACTTTCTGAAAGGTAGGACCTGCGGAGAAGTGAATCCAAAGCGACGGGAAGATAGACCCCGGGGGGAGGGGCCGGCACCCGGCAAGCGGCGGAGCGACGGAGCACAAAATCGGGACTTTTAAAAGTCGGCTCCACTGGGAGACATCGCTCCAGAGGCTAAACTGGGGGGAAACCCAGGCGGGGTCAGCATAACCCCAGGACCCGCGGGGTCACAGAAGGACTGGGGGTGTCTGAGTGCCGCAGAGCTCGCAGGTATTAGAGCGGGGAAGCCGGCTATAGCGACAAAGCCGAGGAGTGAGCTCTAAGCCCGGGGTTACCTTGTGCCGGTCGCAGGCTGGGTGGGCTCGGAGCGCGGCCGGAGGCCACGGAGACAAAAGCGACCCGGCGCTTTTCTCCAGCTCCAACAATTGACTGCTTTCCTCGAGGCGCGACCGCAAGCCAGGGAGGCGGGGCTATTGGGCGCTTTGCTCTGAGAGCGCACTGAGGAGCGGAACCCCAAGCTCTCGGCTCCTCTGGGCCGAGAGATTGGGAGGCCGCCATCTTCATTCCCGTCCTCCGGAACTCTACGGAAAGCGCTCAGGGAACAAAAGCTCCCGAAAGCGAACCCGAGCGGATTACTTAGCCCGGCCCCTGGCAAGGGCGGTGCAATTCCGCCTGCGGCAAAGACACTTGAGAATCACTACAACAGGCCCCTCCCCCAGAAGATCAACAAGAAACCATCCAAAACCAACTTCAGTCACCAAGAACAGCGGAATTCCACAGCAGGAGAAAGCAAATCCTACCTGGACAAAATGACAAGGCGGAAAAACTCACCTCAAAAAAAAGAACAAGAGGCCGTACCGAAGGCTGGAGACCTAATCAATACAGACATAGGTAGCATGACAGATCTAGAGTTCAGAATGACAATTCTCAAGGTCCTAGCCGGGCTCGAAAAAGGCATAGAAGATATTAGAGAAACCCTCTCCGGAGAGATAAAAGCCCTTTCTGGAGAAATAAAAGAACTAAAATCTAACCAAGTTGAAATCAAAAAAGCTATTCATGAGGTGCAATCAAAAATGGAAGCTCTCACTGCCAGGATAAATGAGGCAGAAGAAAGAATTAGTGACATAGAAGACCAAATGACAGAGAATAAAGAAGCTGAGCAAAAGAGAGACAAACAACTACTGGAACACGAGGAGAGGATTCGAGAGATAAGTGACACCATAAGACGACACAACATTAGAATAATTGGGATTCCAGAAGAAGAAGAAAGAGAGAGGGGAGCAGAAGGTATATTGGAGACAATTATTGGAGAGAATTTCCCTAATATGGCAAAGGGAACAAACATCAAAATCCAGGAGATGCTAAGAACGCCCCTCAAAATCAATAAAAATAGGTCCACACCTCGTCACCTGATAGTAAAATTTACAAGTCTTAGCGACAAAGAGAAAATCCTGAAAGCAGCCCAGGAAAAGAAGTCTGTAACATACAAGGGTAAAAACATTAGATTGGCAGCGGACCTATCCACAGAGACCTGGCAAGCCAGAAAGAACTGGCATGATATATTCAGAGCACTAAACGAGAAAAACATGCAGCCAAGAATACTATATCCGGCTAGGCTATCATTGAAAATAGAAGGAGAGATAAAGAGCTTCCAGGACAAACAAAAGCTGAAAGAATTTGCAAACACCAAACCAGCTCTACAGGAAATATTGAAAGGGGTCCTCTAAGCAAAGAGAGACCCTAAAAGTAGTAGATCAGAAAGAAACAGAAACAATATACAGTAACAATCATCTTACAGGCAATACAATGGCACTAAATTCATATCTCTCAATAGTTACCCTGAATGTTAATGGGCTAAATGCCCCAATCAAAAGACACAGGGTATCAGAATGGATAAAAAAACAAAACCCATCCATATGCTGCCTCCAAGAAACTCATTTTAGACCCGAAGACACCTCCAGATTTAAAGTGAGGGGGTGGAAAACAATGTACCATGCTAATGGACATCAGAAGAAAGCTGGGGTGGCAATCCTTATATCAGATCAATTAGATTTTAAGCCAAAGACTATAATAAGAGATGAGGAAGGACACTATATCATACTCAAAGGGTCTGTCCAACAAGAAGATCTAACAATCTTAAATATCTATGCCCCTAACATGGGAGCAGCCAACTATATAAACCAATTAATAACAAAATCAAAGAAATACATCGACAGTAATACAATAATAGCAGGGGACTTTAACACTCCCCTCACTGAAATGGACAGATCATCTAAGCAAAAGATCAACAAGGAAATAAAGGCCTTAAATGACACACTGGACCAGATGGACATCACAGATATATTCAGAACATTCTATCCCAAAGCAACAGAATATACATTCTTTTCTAGTGCACATGGAACATTCTCCAGAATAGACCACATCCTGGGTCATAAATCAGGTCTCAATCGGTACCAAAAGATCGAGATCATTCCCTGCATATTTTCAGACCACAATGCTCTGAAGCTCGAACTCAATCACAAGAGGAAATTTGGAAAGAACGCAAATACATGGAGACTAAACAGCATCCTTCTAAAAAATGAATGGGTCAACCAGGAAATTAAAGAAGAATTGAAAAAATTCATGGAAACAAATGATAATGAAAACACAACAGTTCAAAATCTGTGGGACACAACAAAGGCAGTCCTGAGAGGAAAATATATAGCAGTGCAAGCCTTTCTCAAGAAACAAGAAAGGTCTCAAATACACAACCTAACCCTACACCTAAAGGAGCTGGAGAGAGAACAACAAAGAAAGCCTAAACCCAGCAGGAGAAGAGAAATCATAAAGATCAGAGCAGAAATCAATGAAATAGAAACTAAAAAAATAATAGAACAAATCAACAAAACTAGGAGCTGGTTCTTTGAAAGAATTAATAAGATTGATAAGCCCCTGGCCAGACTTATCAAAAAGAAAAGAGAAAGGACGCAAATAAATAAAATCATGAATGAAAGAGGAGAGATCACAACCAACACCAAAGAAATACAAACAATTATAAGAACATACTACGAGCAACTCTATGGCAACAAATTTGACAACCTGGAAGAAATGGATACATTTCTAGAGATGTATAAACTACCACAACTGAACCAGGAAGAAATAGATAACCTGAACAGACCCATAACCAGTAAGGAGATTGAAACAGTCATCAAAAATCTCCAAACAAACAAAAGTCCAGGACCAGACGGCTTCCCAGGGGAATTCTACCAAACATTTAAAGAAGAATTAATTCCTATTCTCCTGAAACTGTTCCAAAAAATAGAAATGGAAGGAAAACTTCCAAACTCATTCTATGAGGCCAGCATCACCTTGATCCCAAAACCAGACAAGGATCCCACCAAAAAAGAGAATTACAGACCAATATCCTTGATGAACACAGATGCGAAAATTCTCACCAAAATACTGGCCAATAGGATCCAACAGTACATTAAAAGGATTATTCACCACGACCAAGTGGGATTTATTCCAGGGCTGCAAGGTTGGTTCAACATCCGCAAATCCATCAATGTGATACAATACATTAATAAAAGAAAGAGTAAGAACCATATGATACTCTCAATAGATGCTGAAAAAGCGTTTGACAAAGTGCAGCATCCCTTCCTGATTAAAACTCTTCAAAGTGTAGGGATAGAAGGCACATACCTCAACATTATCAAAGCCATCTATGAAAAACCCACCGCAAATATCATTCTCAATGGAGAAAAACTGAAAGCTTTTCCGCTAAGGTCAGGAACACGGCAGGGATGTCCGTTATCACCACTGCTGTTCAATATAGTACTAGAAGTCCTAGCCTCAGCAATCAGACAACAAAAAGAAATTAAAGGCATCCAAATCGGCAAAGAAGAAGTCAAACTATCACTCTTTGCAGATGATATGATACTATATGTGGAAAACCCAAAAGGCTCCACTCCAAAACTGCTAGAACTTATACAGGAATTCAGTAAAGTGTCAGGATATAAAGTCAATGCACAGAAATCAGTCGCATTTCTTTACACTAACAACAAGACAGAAGAAAGAGAAATTGAGGAGTCAGTCCCATTTACAATCGTACCCAAAACCATAAGATACCTAGGAATAAATCTAACCAAAGAGGCAAAGAATCTATACTCAGAAAACTATAAAGTACTCATGAAAGAAATTGAGGAAGACACAAAGAAATGGAAAAATATTCCATGCTCATGGATTGGAAGAACAAATATTGTGAAAATGTCTATTCTACCTAAAGCAATCTACACATTTAATGCAATCCCTATCAAAATCCCATCCATTTTTTTTAAAGAAATAGAACAAATAATCCTAAAATTTATATGGAACCAGAAAAGACCTCGAATAGCCAAAGGAATATTGAAAAAGAAAGCCAAAGTCGGTGGTATCACAATTCCAGACTTCAAGCTCTATTACAAAGCTGTCATCATCAAGACAGTATGGTACTGGCACAAAAACAGACATATAGACCAATGGAACAGAATAGAGAGCCCAGAAATAGACCCTCAACTCTATGGTCAACTAATCTTCGACAAAGCAGGAAAGAATATCCAATGGAAAAAAGACAGCCTCTTCAACAAATGGTGCTGGGAAAATTGGACAGCCACATGCAGAAAAATGAAATTGGACTATTTCCTTACACCACACACGAAAATAGACTCAAAGTGGATGAAGGACCTCAATGTGCGAAAGGAATCTATCAAAATCCTTGAGGACAATGCAGGCAGCAACCTCTTTGACCTCCACCGCAGCAACTTCTTCCTAGGAACATCGCCAAAGGCAACAGAAGCAAGGGCAAAAATGAACTATTGGGATTTCATCAAGATCAAAAGCTTTTGCACAGCAAAGGAAACAGTTAACAAAACCAAAAGACAACTGACAGAATGGGAGAAGATATTTGCAAACGACATATCAGATAAAGGGCTCGTATCCAAAATCTATAAAGAGCTTATCAAACTCAATACCCAAAGAACAAATAATCCAGTCAAGAAATGGGCAGAGGACATGAACAGACATTTCTGCAAGGAAGACATCCAGATGGCCAACAGACACATGAAAAAATGCTCCACATCACTCGGCATCAGGGAAATACAAATCAAAACCACAATGAGATACCACCTCACACCAGTCAGAATGGCTAAAATTAACAAGTCAAGAAATGACAGATGCTGGCGAGGATGCGGAGAGAGGGGAACCCTCCTACACTGTTGGTGGGAATGCAAGCTGGTGCAACCACTCTGGAAAACAGTGTGGAGGTTCCTCAAAAAACTGAAAATAGAGCTACCCTACGACCCAGCAATTGCACTCCTGGGTATATATCCTAAAGATACAAACGTGGTGCTCCGAAGGGGCACGTGCACCCGAATGTTTATAGCAGCAATGTCCACAATAGCCAAACTGTGGAAAGCGCCTAGATGTCCATCAACAGATGAATGGATAAAGAAGAAGTGGTATATATACACAATGGAATACTATGCAGCCATCAAAAGACATGAAATCTTGCCATTTGCGACGACGTGGATGGAACTAGAGGGTATCATGCTTAGCGAAATAAGTCAATCGGAGAAAGACAACTATCATATGATCTCTTTGATATGAGGAAGTGGAGATGCAAGGTGGGGGGGTTTGGGGGGAGGTAGGAAAAGAAAAAATGAAAAGATGGGATTGGGAGGGAGACAAACCATAAAAGACTCAATCTCAAGAAACAGACTGAGGGTTGCGGGGGGGAAGGGGGATGGGAGAGGGTGGTGGGGAAATGGACATTGGGGAGGGTATGTGCTATGATGAGTGCTGTGAAATGTGTAAACCAGACGATTCACAGACCTGTACCCCTGGGGATAAAAATACATTATATGTTTATTAAAATAAAAAAATTTAATAAAAAAAAAAAAGAAAAAAAAATATAACATAAAATAATCTTAAGACATAATATGCCATGAATATATCTTGCATACAGTAAGAATATACCTAAAATATACCAAGAATATCAAGTAAAGGTCTGGAGTGGGTCCTAAACATATGTATGATAATAAAATAAAAATAAGTAGCTGATATGAATCCTCAGTTGCAAATGAACGACAACAAAATGCTTGATTCATATTAAGGAAATGAAGATGTGACTAATAGTATTTTAAAAATTAATGGAATTATGACTGATAACTTACACTGTTTTTGTCTAATATCAGGCAAAACAGTACCACTACTGATAAATAGAAACATATCAGGCCCAGTGAGGGCACTGAAAAATCCTAGAGAACTTCCTATACAATATAAAACTTATGAACTATTTATATGAATATCATTTCACCCATACAAATTTAACCTAGGGAAGGCTAAGCATGTCTTTTGATTTGATAACTCCTCCAATACAGTTCATCAATAGTAACATACCAAAAAAGTCTAATTATTTCTAGCATCTCTCTTTTTAGAAGCTGAAAAAGCAAATTTTTATGATTTTCCAGGAGTGTTCTGGGATATCTAAAGGACAGTTTTAAATGCAAACGATACCATATAGGATTTCATTTGGGGAAGCAAAATATCAAAAGTTGTTGGGAGATTTGAACATTTCATTAATATAGGATCATGGGTTGCTATGCAGTAGTACTTCATTGCCAGTTTAACCAAAGTGACAATAAAATATTTTTTAAAGTAATGTGATTTTTAAAGAACCACAGTCTTTCCTAAGTGAGGAACTTCTGTTTATTTAAATAATCAAGGATATAATAAAATAAATATAAAGCATAGAGAGTTATTTTAGTAGGACAAAGAATCTCTGTAATCTAGGCAGATGACACAGAGAAAAGTATATCTTTAATAGCTTCTTTAAGGGCAGATCAATAGTCCAAAATTATGTATTTATTTTAACAGATAGAAAATCAGTTTCTAGTTTTGCATTAGTATAATATTTGATATTAATGCTTTTCTTGAAAGTCTTATAAATAAATCCATCAGACAATGGCCACCTTTGACCATAATAAATAAAATTGTCTTTTCACAAACCATATAACTTTCTATGTCTATATACATCCCTCACAGTACAAATTATCAGTGACAAAATAACCAAATGCATTATGAGACCTAAGTATATACAGCCACTCTTCACAAATATAAATGAAGCAAAAATATATAAACTTAAAATTATAATTAGCAATAAATGTTTAAGTATTTTATCTTATAGGTATAAACTGAATATTGATTTAAATATTGATACTAACTCAATTTAGTATCAGGTCAAGTTTTTTAGTCACCTAAACATCTTCAAAATTGTCTTCAAGCTTATGTATTTCAAAACACAACTGTTATTGAAATAAACCATATCAGAATACTGATTCTATTTGGATTCAAAAATTTACATTTTTAAAAATCTTAAACATTTAATAAAAGTAATGCTAGCTTACTCAGTCAGTAAACCTATATAAGTTTAGAAATGATAAACCAAAGTAGAAAATAAATCTTGTAATTACACTTAACCCTGACAAGTCAGAGAAGATACAGCTGTTGTTATTATGTTTATATTAAATTAGTCTCATTTGCCAAAGATTCACCTAAATTATAAAAACTTGAATTCTTTTTATTTAAATTTATTTTTATTTTTTATAAACATATAATGTATTATTAGCCCCAGGGGTACAGGTCTGTGAATCGCCAGGTTTACACACTTCACAGCACTCACCATAACACATGCCCTCTCCAGTGTCCTTAATCCCACCACCCTCTCCCTACCCCCTCCCTCTGGCAACCCTCAGTTTGTTTTGTGACATTAAGAGTCTCTTATGATTTGTCTCCCTCCTTCCTACCCCCAAAACCCCCCATGTTGCATCTTCACTTCCTCATATCAGGGAGATCATATGATAGTTGTCTTTCTCTGATTGACTTATTTTGCTAAGCATAATACCCTCTAGATCCATCCACACCGTCGCAAATGGCAAGATTTCATTTCTTTTGATGGCTGCATAGTATTCCATTGTGTGTGTGTATATATATATATATATATATATATATATATATATATATATATACCACTTCTTTATCCATTCATCTGTTGATGGACATCTAGGTTCTTTCCATAGTTTGGCTATTGTGGACATTGCTGCTCTAAACATTCCGGTGCACGTGCCCCTTTGGGTCCCTACATTTCTATCTGTAGGGCAAATACTCAGTAGTGCAATTGCTCTGGCTCTATTTTCAACTTTTTGAGGAACCTCCATGCTGTTTTCCAGAGTGGTTGCACCACCTTGCATTCCCACCAACAGTGTAGGAGGGTTCCCCTTTCTCCGCATCCTTGCCAGCATCTGTCATTTCCTGACTTGTTAATTTTAGCCAATCTGACTGGTGTGAGGTGGTATCTCCTTGTCGTTTTGATTTGTATTCTCCTGATGCTGAGTGATGTGGAGCACTTTTTCATCTGTCTGTTGGCCATCTGGAAGTCTTCTTTGCAGAAATGTCTGTTCATGTCCTCTGCCCATTTCTTGATTGGATATTTGTTCTTTGGGTGTTGAGTTTGCTAAGCTCTTTATAGATTTTGGATACTAGCCCTTTATCTGATATGTCGTTTGCAAATATCTTCTCCCATTCTGTCAGTTGTTCCTTTGCTGTACAAAAGCTTTTGATCTTGATGAAGTCCCTATAGTTCATTTTTGCCCTTGCTTCCCTTGCCTTTGGCGATATTCCCAAGAAGAAGTTGCTGTGGCTGAAGTCAAAGAGGTCACTGCTTGTGTTCTCCTCAAGGATTTTGATGGATTCCTTTCTCACATTGAGGTCCTTCATCCATTTTGAGTCAATTTTCATGTGTGGTGTAAGGAAATTGTCCAGTCTCATTCTTCTGCATGTGGCTGTCCAATTTTTCCAACACCATTTGTTGAAGAGGCTGTCTTTTTTCCATTGGACATTCTTTCCTGCTTTGTTGAAGATTAGTTGACCATAGAGTTGAGGGTCTATTTCTGGGCTCTCTATTCTGTTCCATTGATCTATGTGTCTGTTTTTGTGCCAGTACCATCCTGTCTTGATGATGACAGCTTTGTAATAGAGCTTAAAGTCCGGAATTGTGATGCCAACAACTTTGGCTTTCTTTTTCAATATTCCTTTGGCTATTCAAGGTCTTTTCTGGTTCCATATAAATTTTAGGATTATTTGTCCCATTTCTTTGAAAAAAAATGGATGGGATTTTGATTGGGATTGCATTAAATGTTTAGATTGCTTTAGGTAGCATAGACATTTTCACAATATTTTTTCTCCCATTCCATGAGCATGGAACATTTTTCCATTTCTTTGTGTCTTCCTCAATTTCTTTCATGAGGACTTTCTAGTTTTCTGTAAACTTGAATTCTTGAAACTTCTGAGTTATATGAACAATATTTATTTCTCACATTGAGAGTACTAGAAATCTATCCTTATTTAGTACTGGGAAAATATCCTTATTTTCTGGGAAATTTAGGAATATTAAATTAATATTAATAATTATTTATTTCCATATTAATTAGAACATAACTCCTTTAAAAGATTATATAATTGATTTGGCAAATACTCTTAGAGGTCCATATATATATTATATATATTATATATGAATATAATGAGAGGTAAAGGCCTTTCTGAGTTATAGACTTATAAATACATAGAGGTACAAAGAGGAAGTCTATGACTTCAATTCTAAAATTTAGCCACGGGTCAAGTGTAAATCCACAAATACAAACTTACTCATCCAGATACATTTCCTGGTGGGCATAAAATTCTTAATTTATTTGAACTCATAATAAACAAACGGAAACAAACAGAAAAGACTAACAAACCAGATTCTCTTTCTGCCAGCAGATAGAACACCTTTATAAACCATCAATCTATTTGTAAATATTGCCAAATGATCAGTGCCAAATGATCAGATAAAGAAGCCAAAAGATGCTGGTGCCAGAAATCAAGTAATCAGAAGGAATCAAAATCCATTCCTTGTCATGAAGCAGATGAAAAAAAAGTCAGGAAAACAGGATGAAAAAAGCTGGGCTCAGTTGAGCCCAGACCACCAGTCAGGAACAAAGCAAGGGAACTCCAAGATGCCTCATTACCTTGACTGAGTAGGGCTACCAAGCCAAGTGCCAGGCCTCCCAGAATCCTAGCAACAAACCAAGACAAACTGCAACAGACAATTAAGGATATCTTTTTATTCAGACTGTTACAATAGAGAGAATATTCATGAACGAGAAACTTCTCAAAGAAAGAGAGCCCTTTCTGGAGTCAGGAGGAAAAACAGAGATGGTCTTATCTCTGAATATGTAAGAGCAGGGTAAGTCCTTTATTGTTACTCATTTCTTAGAACACAAATAGTGCAAGTATTCCTTGACAACTGCTCTTTTCTGGGAATATGAGTCAGCTGAAATTCAACTTTGTTGTTTTCTTTATTTCTTCATGTAACACTGAATTTTCAATTTTGTGCTTTTTTTGGGTGATATTATTCTTTGAAAGTCCTGTATGCCATGGTATATGAAAGTTTCTTGACACAAAAATTTCTTACCTGTATCAGCTTGGGTTCAGGGGTTTTATGCATCAAAGAACGATTTAAGATTAATTCATTGGCTTTGGTTTACTCACGGGATAGGTAGAATAAACTCAAATCAAAAGCAAAGCAGTTCAAGGTCCTGGGATTTCAATTTCTTTTTTTTTTTTAAGATTTTATTTATTTATTTGACAGAAAGAGAGAGGGAACAGAAGCAGGGGCGCTAGGAGTGGGAGAAGCAGGCCCCCCCACCGAGCAGGGAGCCTGACACGGGACTCAATCCCAGGACTCCGGGATCATGACCCAAGCCGAAGGCAGATGCTTAATGACTGAGCCACCCAGGCACCCCTGGCATTTCCATTTTTCTTTCTTTCTTTCTTTCTTCCTTTCTTTCTTTCTTTCTTTCTTTCTTTCTTTCTTCCTTCCTTTCTTTCTTTCTTTTTTAATATTTCATTTATTTATTTAACAGAAAGAGAGATCACAAGTAGGCAGAGCAGCAGGCAGAAAGAGAGGGGGAAGCAGGCTCCCTGCTGAGCAGAGAGCCCTATGTGGGGCTCGATCCCAAGACCCTGAGATCATGACCTGAGCTGAAGGCTGAGGCTTAACCCACTGAGCCACCCAGGCACCGCTGGCATTTTAATTTCTTTTTCTTCTCCTTTTTTTTTTTTTTCCTTTTTCTCCTTCCTTAACATTCAACTCCTAAGATAAAAAAAATAAAATAAAATGCAAGCTTGCTTGTATCTTTGTAAATCTCCGTGTATAGAGTTCCCTATTAGAAATATTCCATAGGTGGTATTTCCTGAGGAATTGTTTATTAAGGAGTTCTAGAATCAACACTTTCTGAAGGGAAAAGAAGAGAGCAGGATGGAGCAGAGGGAGGAGTCAAGCTATGCATTCCCTTCAGAAGACTTGGCTGCTCTTGTAGGAATTCTGAGGTGGGATGATTCCACAGATCTATTCTTAATTCAGTTGAGAAGCCAGGGGCTCTCTGCCCTTGTGCACAGTCATTGGACATGAGTGAGCCCAGGAAAGGGGCATAAGTTTGAAAGAAGTGTCTCTCTTCACCTGAGGAAATCCCCAGGGCAGTCTGAGTCTATCTACTGTAGCAGGGGAAATAAATCTGATTCCTAGGAGGATCTCAATAGTTCAGTGCAATGTTCACAGAGCATTTTCCCAAAATGTTGGGGAGAACTTGGAGCCTGGGATTTACACAAAAGATTTATTTCTAATTGAATCACTCTGCTCTGGTTCAAGTTCCTATTTCCTGCCCCTTGTGTGGTAGTGGTAGAATCCTAATCTGTAGCTTTTAAGCCCTATAGTTTATTGCAAATGTTAGGGATATCAGCTTCTCCTTAATGTTTTTGTCTTGATTTCTCAATCTTTATCATCTTGGTATTCTCAATCCTTATCATCTTGGTATTTTTCTTTCTTTAGAGTTTAGCTCTAAATTTATATTTCATTCATAGTTATTTTATAGTATCTTTCAGATCATTTTACTACTTTGTGCTCTTAGAGTTCTAAAACTCCATCTTGCTGTATGGACTCTGTCATCAGCTCTTTTTCTTGGGAGATACCGTATTTGTTGCCTGTGAATCATTTCCTGTATTTTCAGTCAGCGATAGCCCATCTTCATCAACTCTGTCCACCATGGTGATTAGTTTTTTCTTAACATAATGTTTACCTCTGATATGTTATGATTTTAATTGTGAAAGGCTGCTCAAATTCCTTTTCTTCCCAAAGGATTCCCTCAGAACCATTGTGTCCATAAAGTTTAGTAGACACAATATTTTAGAGATTTTAATGGTAAAACCAGAATTAGAAGCTTGTATGTTTGACCTTGACATACTCAATTATTGCTCAATAGGAAATATCAACACCAATTTTAAGTAAAACAAAGAAACAAAAAACAAAAACAGGACACTATTTATCTCAAAACCAAGTTAGTGTCAAGTCATAATCGCATTTATTATCATTTATTCTTTTTATATACTGTTATGTATGACACCCACCTTTGCCAATAAAACCCATAATCCTGGAGAACAGATAACGTATTTTCCATTTTCCTTAGTCTCACCCACATTATTTGGGACAAAACCCAAAAATATATGGGTATTTAGTCCTTATGGAGTCACAGAAGGATGTAGAAAGGTGAGAGGGAGAATGCCAGAGTGAAAGGTTGCCAGATTCATTGGCAAGCATCTTGGCAAGATCTTACCGGCAGAGGCAGCATGACAGTAGATTTTGAATCAGAGGGCCATAGGTTTTCATCCCAGCTCCGTTGTGCACTAACTGTATAACCTTGGGCAAGTGCTTAAAGTTCTTTAACCTCACTTTTTTTTCACCTGATAAGTGCAGCTAATAATACCTAACTCATGGGTTTTGTGAGTATTAAATGTGATATGAATAGAAATCATTTATAGCATTTGGACAGAATTAGGCATTGTAGAAAACATACAAAAAACATGTTTCCTTCCTTTATAGCAGTGTTACTCAATGCATGTCCCTAATTGCTATACTCAAATCAACTCAAATGCTGTTAAGAATTAAATTCTTTGACACCTTCCCCATTTTGTTTCAAAATCTTTGTGGATTGAGGGGTGCCTGGATGGCTTAGTTGCTAAGCGTCTGTCTTCAGCTCAGGTCATGATGCCAGGGTCCTGGGATTGAGACCCACATCAGGTTCCCTGCTTGGCAGGAAGCCTGCTTCTCCCTCTCCCATTCCCCCTGCTTGTGTTCCCTCTCTCTCTACCAAATAAATAAATAAATAAAATCTTTTAAAAAATAAAATAAAATCTTTGTGGATTGAGTCTGGGGAATCTATCATCCCCAGCAAAGTGAAATCCCAGCTGGATCAAAATAGTAAGGGCTAGAATAAAAGTTTTTCTTTTTTGGGTAAAAAAAAAAAAAGAGAGAGAGAGAAGAGAAAGAGAGAAAGACAGAGGGATTGAGAGATGTGTAGGCAGACAGCAGAAGAGGTCAGCAGGAGGCCCATGACCAGTGATCATCTCTGCAGGACCAAAGAGAAGAACTGAATGGTTGAGCCCCTGCTGTTGCTTGGCTCCTTTACTAAACAGCCCTGCCCAACACTGAAGTCTGGTCTCTAACAATCCCAGGAACAACTTGGAAATTAATAGTATTGGTGTTCCAATGGACTTTAAACAATAGGGATGAACAGCAGAAACTGCAGAGAGAAAACTGAGTATTTTTCTGGAATGTGAGAGAAAAAAAAATTTGCTCTTCTCCTTTGCAAATAGTGTGAAACTATCCAAACCATTCTGTCTGGAAGTGATGCTGCGTTTCTTTTTGGTCTTTATACTATCCAGGGTAATATTTTCCATTGTGGAATATCATCCTGACTGAGCTCAGTCTTCCACAACTATATCTTTCTAGCTATAAACTACAATACACCTAACATCATGGCCTTCCTTCAAACTGTAGTAGGTTATAACAGTACAATGTAAATATTAGTGTGGTATAGTCAAGTTGAACCTTAAAGTCTGCTTCTAAGACAAGGGATAATGATTCCTGAACATGAACAAGGGAAGAGACAGGTTTCTATTTCCAATCTGTTATTAGCTGTTTCACAGGTACTAAATAATTGAGTAGCAAAGAATCTGATAACTTACTCAACAAGAGGTATATTCAATGTTCTCAAAAGCTAGCCCACATTCTTACTGTGCATACAACTCAAGAGAGGTGCAAATGAAGAAACTTAAAATAAATAAACACACCCCAGCCCTTTTCTTGCAGCTCTGTCTTGCCTGATTAATCAGTGGAGATCTGGCCCTCACTTAAAATCACCAAGAATCCTATAGCAGCACAGATCATCCCATCGAAATGCAAAATAAGCAACAATCAGACATAAGGGACTGATTTCTTCTAAGCCAGTGGACAGTGACAATAAAGGTGTTTTTGCCATGCTGAGAGGCAAATAATCGGCTGCCCACCTCCTACTCTACTCTCCAAATGTGTTTATCTCACTAATGAAAATGAGTCCAGAGGCTTCCCATGGGTCAACATTTTGCACATAGGAAAAACACTATACAATTCAGCTTGAGCGACAACTCTCTTCAGACATCACACAGGGCTGCTGGAATAGGAGTAGAAGCTTGCAGGTCAAGAGAGGCATGAATTCTTAATGCCCCAGGAGTCCAAGGACAGAATAGCAGGGGTAGTTTCATGTTCAATTATTTATCAAGTTCATTTATAAAAATAAACCCAATATCCAGACCAGTTGGTGCATATGAGAGAGTAGCATGTTTATCAATAAATAATATGGACAATTCAGCTCTTCACAAAATTTTCCTCCCCTTATAATCTTAAGGATAAAACCTGATTCAATCTGGCAGCATACATGCCTGATGCCATATATTTCTATTTTATGAATAGTGTCGCAAGCCACAAATACATATGGAGTATAAAATCTCTACCCATATATGAAGATAACTTATTTATTCTTCTAAATTAAATTTTACATAATAATAATGATAGGAACTACAGTTTAATGAATGCTTATATAAGTATATTTCAAGTAATATAAAGAGAAAAATATACCAACTATAGGTATATACATGCATACCTACTCACATGTATTTTCATTTCTCAAGAAAACATTGTAAAGTAGGACATAATATTCCCATTTTTCAGATGAGGATTAAGACATTAAGTATTTTGTTCAAAATCAAGTAATAAGTGAGTAGCAAAGCTAAGATTAGATCCTAGTACTTCATATTATTTAACAAGAACCTAGTTTTTAGTATGTTTAGCCGTACAGGCCAAGAGAAGGGCTCATATTTGGGAGGAGGGGTCAAATATCATGTTACCCTCATGTTTAACTTGTGGGTAGTAATAATAATATTCATTTATATTCTCTTTTGTAGTTTATAAAATAATTTCATGTATAACATTCATTTACTTAAAAGTTGTGAAAATTACCTATAGTGTGCAAAGTACTGTGTCTTATGCCAGATATACAAGTGGGTAGAGAGATGACACCTTCCTTTAAGGAAATTCTAACAGTGAGGGAAGAAAGGTAATAGCCTATGTGATAAGAGCTATGATAACTATGATAGTTATGATGACTACACACAGTACTAAAGAAGTGAAGTTAAGTGTCCAATAAATTATCTTAGTGGTCAGGAAAATCTTTCTCATACCTTGCACTATGTTTTATAACACAAGTGGCCACTAAATAAATAAAAGGAAAGATGTGGGAAGGAAAGACAAACAACTTGAACATCACATAGTTTGTGCCAAACAAGTGGGAATAGGATAATGTCTTTATTCAATTGCAGGTGATGATTTTGACTTGAACAAAGTTTCCCTATATAGGTGAAAGAAGGTGTTGAAACTGTAGAGGTAACCAGAAGGTAGTTTTTTTTTAATGTGATTAGTAGAAGGAGTTTGGGGTTTGAGCTTTGTCCTGAGGAGACTTTGATGGAATTTACTTGTTTGTTTGTTTTTTTTAATTTGATGGAATTTAAAGAGATTGTGGGACATGAATAGATATCCGCTTTAGAATGATCATCATGACATTAAGGTACAGATAAAATAGGTGAAGATCAGAGAGCACAGTGAAAGAATTGTTTGAAACAAGGAATAAAGATAGAAAGTTACTGGGATGCCTGGGTGACTCAGTCAGTTAACCGTCTGCTTTCGGCTCAGGTCATGATCCCAGAGTCCTGGGACTAAGTCCCTCATTGGGCTCCCTGTTCAGCGGGGAGTCTGCTGCTCTTTCTCTCTCTCTCTGACAAATAAATAAATAAAATCTTAAAAAAAAAAAAAAAGATAGAAATTTATTGTATTCCCTACCAGAGAAAAGTTTTTTTTTTAAGGTAGTGCAGAGGAATGCCAAGAAAGGGACAGGCATCTGATAACCTTAGGATTGTACCATCATAGTTGTGAATGAATGGTTGTGGAGGATTGAATGAGAAAAGGTATTCTGCTACAGTCTTCTGGAGGATTGAATGAGAAAAGGTATTCTGCTACAGTCTTCTGGGCAGGGAGATTGAAAGAATGGTCACATTCTATTTTAATAAGAAGATCAGTACAATGGTTTTGTGAGGTAGGGAAGCCAAGTAGATAAATTACCATCATCTTACATATAAGGAAACTAAAACCTTGGAAAACTGAAGCCAGGGTGGTCTACTATGCTATGTTGTTTCCATTTAAATTTAGTCAAAATAAGGTGAGAAGAAGACACTTAAATGACAATATGTCTGAATAGATTTGTTTTTGCTTTCAAGTCAGTGGATGGATACCTTGTGATAAATTCAGCATGGTCAGAAAATTAAATCATGGTTAAAAACCTATCAGATACAAAGTGGTTCAAAGAAGCACTAACCAATTCTAGAATTGGTTAAATCATCTTTATTGACCTGAAATTAGAGGTAAAACACATTGAAAAAAATCCAGACCTTACCTGTATTGGTGGGAATGAGATGGAAGTGGTACTCTAAGCCATTAATCACATCAAAGATCTCTTTCCTCTGCTTTGGCTGCACTTTTCCTGTGAATGTGTGGTTGTGTGTGTGTGTGTCTGTGTGTGTGTGTGTGTGTGTGTAATTTTTAAGGGAACTAAAGCAAGGATAATTTATCAAGCTAAGATAAACTGATCCTTGGTTCAATCTTCTTAACTGAACAATAAGAAGAATTTAAGGGGATGCCTGGGTGGCTCAGTGGGTTGAAGCCTCTGCCTTCAGCTCGGGTCATGATCCCGGGGTCCTGGGATAGAGCCCCACATGGGGCTCTCTGCTCAGCAGGGTTCTGCTTCCCTTCCTCTCTCTCTGCCTGCCTCTCTGCCTACTTGTGATCTCTGTCAAATAAATAAATAAAATCTTTAAAAAAAAAAAAGAAGAATTTAAGAGTTATAATACACAATCTTCATTCCCTGCCTTTAAAATTCTTCTGATTTTACAGAGGAGACAGAATATGTTCCATTCAGAATGAGACAGGAGAGCAGAATAGTGAGGCAGAGGCTGAAATATTCAGTGAGGTTGGCATGGAGTAAAAAATTAGTTGGGCTTAGGAGCCCTAGATTTTAAGAATGCAGCACTCAGTAATGACCCTAAATAGAACCTAGTAAGGTGTTAAGGAGCCAGCATGGACTCAGGAAGGTCATCCTTGTTTCCACAGACTATTTTTGCTAAGATTCTCTAGACAAGTGACAATTTCTCAGCAATTGGATACCATTATTTGGTATATATATGTTAAAAACAAAGAAAGGTCATTCCTAGATGAGGAAAATATAAAAATAATTTCCTATATGTTGGTTTTCTGAATCAAACCTTGTTCTTCATCCTTTTTATTTTATTTTGAATTTATATACAACAAAATAATTTTTTTTTTTGGCTGTGTCGTTCTATAGGATTTAACACATAATCAGATTTTTTGTAACCACTACCATAATCAGGATGCAGAACAGTTCCATTACCTCAAATAATTCCCTCTTGTTGCCTCTTTGTACCCAGTCCCTACCCTAAGGCCGAATACCTGGCAACTGCTAATCTGCTTTCTATCTCCATAGTTTTCCTTTTTTCAGAATATCATATAAATGGAATCATACAGTATGTAACATTTTGAGACTGTACTCCTTTAGTCAACATAATGCCTCTAGGATTCGTACATGTTACATGTATTTATGCCTCATTCCTTTTTTTTCCTTAAGAACAGTTTTACTGAGTAAGACCACACAATGCCTTTATTTAATATGTACAATTCAGTTTTTGTACAGGTTTTTGCATAAACGTGAATTTTCATTTCAGTTGGATAAACACCCAGAAGTAAAATCTTGGGTCAAATGGTAAATGCAGGTTAAATTTTATAAGAAACTGCCAAATTCCTTTCCAAAGTGAATACATCATTATACATTCCCACCAGCAACATATGAAATTCAGTTACTTCTTATCCTTGTCAAAATTAGGTATTGTTGAGTGTTTTTAAAGCCATAATAAAAAGTAGTACAATTTATAGTTTGTACTTTCATTTCCATAATGACAAATGATGTTGAGCATCTTTTAATATGATCATTCATCATTTATATATATATATTATTTGGTGGTCTTTTCAAATGTTTGCCCATTTTTTATTAGACTGTTTATTTTTGAATTGTGGAGTTTTAAAAATATTTTAATGTAAGAAGTATTTTGCCTGCTAAGAGGTTTGTAATTTTTTTAAAGATTTTATTTATTTATTTGAGAAAGAGAGTGCATGAGCAGGGGGAGGGGCAGAGAGACAAGTAGACTCCTCACTGAGCCCACCATGGGGCTTGATCCCAGAGCCAGACAGATCCCAGGACCCTGAGATCATGACCTGAGCAGAAGTCAGAGGCTTAACTGAGCTATGAAAATATCTATATTTTTATGTGTATAAAAATATACACATATTTTTATCCAATATGTAGACAGTCTTTTCATTCTCACAATGTCTTTTGCAGATAAGAATTTGTTGTTTGAAATTTTGATGTTCAATTTTTTAATTTATTTTTTATAACTTTTTCTTTTAATTTCATATAAAACCTATTTATCTAATGCAATGTTGAAGATATCATTATTTTCTTTTTTGTAACTTTATTGTTTATATTTATATGTGATCTATTATGATCTGAGGTTGTTTGTTTTTTTTTTTTTTTTTGGTGAAAGTTTTGAGTTCTAGATTAACATTCTTTAATTCTTTGTTTTTTCATATGTATGTCTGATTGTCCCAAATCAATAATCAAAGAAAGTCTTTCTTTCTCCATCAAACTGTCTCCACATTTGTCAAAAACAATTGACGATATTTTTGTGGGACTAATTCTAGAAATCTATTGTGTTTCATTGATCTTTGTATCTCACTTCCACACTGCTACATTGTCTTGATTATAGAAGATTTATAAAATAAAAAGTTGATATGAGTGCTCTTATTTTGTTCTTTTTCAAAACTTCTTTGGGCTCTTCTAAATTCTTTACTCCCCACATAAATTTAAGGGTCAGCTTATTGATATCTCTTATTTTTTTATCATGACCTGTAACATGATACAGAAACAGAAACAGAACTAGAAACTATATCTATAAATAATGTTATTCTCTTTTCCTTTTAATTATGTTATACTATACCATAAAAGGATAATGTCCCTTTGATTATCCCTTCCTCACTTAAACTTCCTTTCTTCCCTAGAGGAGAAGCAAGAAACTCTCGTTGTATTACTTTCAATCTCTCCTACGGAACAAGTGTTACCATGCATGGAGGGAAGAGAAATAAGTGCTTGCCAGGCTTAGGGCATTGGTAAATCCTCTTTGCAGTTCAAAAAAGGGAACAAGTAGAGACTCCTGACTCTAGGGAGAAAAAGGATTTATACACTGGACCCACAAGAAATATCCCTGCTAAAGCAAGCAACATGCTCACAATATCCACTATTTTTTTGTTACATGGATAGTCAAAGATCTAGATTTAAAAAATTACAAGCCAATGAATAGGGGAGGAAGAAATGTAACCACCTGTTGTGCCAGATCCCATCCATACTTGGTCACATTGGCTGTCTACAGTTAATGGTTAAATTTTCAGGAATGTCTGAGCTGCTTCTTAAACACATAGACAGTGGGAAATCAACTGTAGTTGAATTTACATCATGAAATTTGACAAATCCTACAAATCAGGATTCAATGTTTAATTTTCCTGATAGTCAATTGATAAAACTTTGCCAGCACACCATTCAGCAGAACTATCTCCATTTAGAAATAATATAATAGTATATATAGAAAATCTAAGAAAATAAGTGATAAAATATATAAATAATAAGTTAACTGTGTAAGATAGCAAGATATAAAATTAACCTCCAAAAATAAATAATCTTCATATGTAGGAATAACAACTAAAAAATATAATGGAAGAGAAAACTCCACTTATATAGATAACAGTAAATTAAAAATTTAGGAATAATAAAAAAAAGTAAAACCTATTTGAAGAAAATTTTGAAACATTACTGAAAGCTGGAAATAGAGACTTGAATAGAAGAAAGATATGGTTTTTTCTTGAATGAATTTTTATTTTCTCCAAGTTAGTATCTAAATTTAATACAAATTTAATAAAAATATTAAAGACTATTATAAGTAATTTTTTAATTTATATATATATATTTTATATATTTTATATATTTTACTTATTTATTTGATATATATAGAGAGAGAGCACAAGCAGGCAGAGCAGCAGATGGAGAGAGAGAGATAGGCTCCCCACTGAGTAGGAAACCTGAGGCAGGGCTCTATCCCAGGACCCTGGGATCTTGACCTGAGCCAAAGGCAACACTTAACTGACTGAGCCCTCCAGGTGTCCTGATAGACTGATTCTAAAGCTTATATTAAAACATAAACCTGGGAGCACCTGAGTGGCTCAGTTGGTTAAGCAGACAACTTTTGATTGCAGTTCAGGTCATGATCTCAGGTTCTGGGCTCAAGCCCCCTGTTAGAGTCTTGAGAGTCTCCCACTCCCTTTGCCCTTTGACCCTGAACTTGATCTCTCTTCTAAAATAAACAAATAGATCTAAACAAAAACAGAACAAAACAAAACAAAAACCATAAGCCTAAAAGAATACATAGAAAAACCCTGAAAAAGAGAAATAATGAATAAGACTAATTTTGTTATATATTAAAATACTAAAAATTCCCTGTAATTAAACCAATGCATTTCTGGCACTTGGATAGACAGGTCAATAGAACAGAATCAAGAATCTACAAGTAGGGGGCACCTGGGTGGCTCAGTGGTTTAAGCCTCTGCCTTCAGCTCGGTCATGATCTCAGAGTCCTGGGATCGAGCCCCGCATCGGGCTCTCTGCTCGGCAGGAAGCCTGCTTCTTCCTCTCTCTCTCTGCCTGCCTCTCTGCCTACTTGTGATCTCTGTCTGTCAAATAAATAAATAAAATCTTAAAAAAAAAAAAAGAATCTACAAATAAATTTAAATACATATAAATATTTGGCATATAGTACAGACGGGTTTCAAAAAACTGGAAGGAATATAGTCTTACTAAGTAACACTAGTCTTTCCAAAGCTGAAAATATATCAGAATGCAAGAAAGTGTTCATAAACTAATGGAGACATATAAAAAGAGGTACTACATCTGTAACAATCTGAAGCATCAAAAATAATAATAATGATGGTAATGCTCATAACACACTAAATAAATCTAAAAACATATATTTGAGTCACACATATGCTATCAAAGAGAAAAAAAGATTAAAAATAAGGAAAAATGAAGGAGGATAGCTCTGAATTTCAAAAGATTAACAGTAAATGTAAAAAAAAAAAGTCAAAATTAGAAAAACTGCTGGGCCACCCTTACCCTTCTTCTACCCATAAAATTAATTATTTCAGGACTGACATATTTATAGACACTAAAAACCATTGGTTATTTGGGAAGAACACTTCAACACAGTCTCAAATTATAACTCCACAGATTCCTTTTAAATTACAAAGAACAATGGTATTATTACTCTGGGGATCTCTGACAGATGCTACTTTTAAAAAGTAATCAATTTAAGTATGATCAGTAGCAAGGGGAAAAAATGAAATTACAAGCCTCCTATTGTGATAAAATAGGAAGTACATAATATCTATGAGGACCTTTGTTTTAAAAATGTTTAACCTGGATGTCAGAAGGAAGAAACAATCATTTCAAACAAGTTAAAAAGATAGGACATTTTACCAAAAATTTGTCATAATTCTTCAAAAGATTGAAAAGTTATAAGAAACAAAAACTATTGGGGTACTGGTTGAGATTAAAGGAACATAAAGAAACTTGACAATCAAAGACAAATACATGGACCTTGAATGGGTTCCAGATCAAAAAGAGCTATATAGATATAAATGGCATTTTTTGAACAATTAAAGAAATATGAATATGAAAAATATATTAGGATTTCTGGCTCATACTGAATGTCTTACATAAAACAATGTTAATGTGGTTATGTAAAAAATTATATTTGTACTTAAAAACGACATAATAAAGTATTTCAGGATAGGGACACTTGAGTGTGTCAGTCAGTTCAGCATCTGCCTTCAGCTCAGGTCATGATCCCAGGGTCCTGGGATTGAACCCTGCACTGGGCTCCTTGCTCAGTGGGGACCCTGCTTCTCTCTCTGCCTGCTACTCCCCCTGCTTGTGCTCTCTCCCCTGTCTCTCTCTCAAAAATAAATAAAATCTTTTTAAAAATAAAGTATCTCAGGATAAATGATCTTGTAATTTATTTTTAAATGGTTCAGCAAGAAGAAAGAGAGAGAAGAATCACAGATACGGCAAAACTTTAACAATTAGTGAATGTAACTAAAATGTAGATAGTTCTTTTCTGGGGTCAGTAGTGTGCTTTTATTTATTTATTTAAATTCAATCAGCCAAGACATAGTATATCATTGGTTTTTAGTATAATGTCCAGTGATATATCAGTAAATATAGATAGTTATTAACTGAACTATCTTTTCAAGTTTTTTGTTATTTTGGCATTTGCCAAAAAAATTGAATTAAATATTTTAAAATACATCTCAGTAGATTTTCCCAGAAATTTAAAATAAATAAACAAAACACTTGAATTAACAGATTGAAAGACATAACATATCACAGAAATTAATGACACAGAATAGTTAACAAGTCACATTTGCACAAAATCCTGGATTCAGGGATAAAGAAAAGTTCTTAGAAAATCCTGAAAGAAGAAAAAGAAAACAAAGGCTGCTGTCAGAAAATAATATTCATCTCTATAAAAAAATGGAGCAAATTCTAGAAATTCTTTAGGAAAACCAATAATAACCCAAAGTTTATAAATAAACAAAGAATAATTTAACATAAAGGCAAAAGATATGCATATTTAAATATTCAATATAGTTGCAACAAATACTTCCTTCCAAATACCAGAATACAAAAGTTAATCAGACAAGTAATTATAGAAACAACAGCAGGAGGATTGGTGCTCAGTTTGAACTCAAATTAATGTAAAACTAAAACTAACACAAGAGTGGGCATGATGGTTGCACAACATAGTTTACAATTTTAATATCAACAGTGTAGACATTTTTAAAAAAGGAAGTCTAGGAAGAGAAGATTAAAAATAGAAAGATAATACAAGTTTCCCTCACTATCTGACAGTACAGTAGTCCCAAGAAAACTTTTATAAGCCAAAATGTCATGAAGCAAAGAAGCAATTACCACTAATTTATATGGAAAAAGTCTTGCAGATTCCTGAACGCAAAAAATAACTTCTCTTAGGCTTTTCTGATATCTTAGGGCACATCTTGATAATGGATGATGCATCAAGTCAATTGAGATAAAACATACATGCTTATAGGCACAATTCAAAGCTCTGGAAGCTTGATGATGAGATGCTGAGTGGTCTTGGGGAACAGAGCTTGGTGTGGCCACTCTTGCTGTTTAGGATGTGAGCTGCCTCTATGCCTCTATAACAGCTTGCTGCAAAATAAATGCCAAATACTTTTTTTTTTATTTTTTCCTTGTTTCATAAAAGCAGAACTCCTATTTGGATTTCATTTCGTTGTTGAAAACAGGCACCAACAAAACTTTTATAAATGTGAAGTGGTATAACACAAACTTTACAAAAGTAGGGATACCTCTATATGAAATGTGAGGGTCAAAAATGGTATGGAAATTATAAATAGATATATTGGAAGATGTAAAGAAAACCAAAGAAATAATATAATCAAATGAAACTGGGTAATGGAACAGAAAGTAGGAATAAAGGATCAAAATTCAAACACTGAAATTTATCAGAATAAGCATGAACATACTCAACAATTATAAAGGATATACAGAAAACATACTAAAAAGATACAGCACATGTTGACACCAATTACTAAAAGCAGAATGAAAAAAAATAAAGAATTACGATTAAATATCCATGCCATATCAATAAATATAATGTTCTAAGCTTTATCATAAAAAATGATTTTCAGAATTGATGATAGAGCATAATTCTTCAAAATCATGAATTCAAGAGATTCTGCAAACCTCAGGACTTTGGAAATGTTAAAAGACAACAGCATGGGCAAAAGCCTACTCACAAATGAAAATGAAAGCAGTGAACAAAATCATTCTATCAGCAAAACAGAATTTAGGTAAAAAGAAAATGTTAAAAAGAGATAGTGTATGTTTTACAATGACAAGAGTACAGTACACAAATAAGATTGATTAGTTATGATGATCTGTGTAAGAAATAACATAGTATAAAAATTCATAAGTAATACAGAGAGATAGACAAAAACACATTAGATGGCTTTAGTTCACCTCTTACAATTCTCAAAAGATAAGAAGGAATTAAATAAGGTCAAAACAATGATATAAAATGATATAAGATCAAAATAACATGTTAATATGGTAGGTGTAATTAATTGTCTTGAACAGCATTTCTTTAAAATCAGAAAATACGAATATTGACATAATAGTGAAACTGACCCATATTAAACCACAGAGAAAACCTTGGAAGTCTTTAAAAATAGAAATAATACAGAGTTTATGCTATGATCAGAGCTCAATAAAGCCAGAAGTTAATAACAAACAACAATAAAAATGTATACTATATCAAAAGGTTTTTTTTAAATCTTAAAAATTCTTTGGGGTAATCAAGAAATCAAAAATAAATTTTATAATAGCTAGAAAACAAGAAAAAATAAACATATTAAACAGCAGAACCTATAAAATACAGCTATTAAATATATACGGTCATAAATATTTTAATAAAATTGATTTAAGGTGGAGGTATTAACCTACTTGGATACACAATAGAGCATACTGGCAGAAAATCAATAAGGAGACCGTGTCTTTGAATGACACATTAAACTAGAATACACATTCTTTTGAAGTGCACATGGACCATTCTCCAGAAGAGATCATATGTTAGGCCACAAAACAACCCTTATTAATTTACGAAGACTGGACTATACTATATATCTTTTCCAACCACAGTGGTATGGAACTAGACATCACTCACAAGAAACAAACTGGAAAAACACAAATAGGTGAGGCCTGAACAACATGATCCTAAACAAAAAATGGGTCCATGAAACAATCAAAAATTTTAAAAAGAAAAAGATAAATGGAGACAAATGAAAATACAAACACCATGGTTCAAAATTTTGGGGACACAGTAAAACCAGTTTTAAGAGGGAAATATGTAATGATATAGGCCTACCTCCAGAAACAAGAAAAAGTTTAAGTAAACAATCTAATTTTACACTTAAATGAACAGAAAGAAGAATAAACAAAACCCTAGGTGAGTGGGAGAAAGCGAACAATAAAGATCAAAGCAGAAATAAATGACATTGAAACCAAAACAAAACAAAAAAAACCCAATGAAACAAAAAGCTGGTTTTTTGAAAATATAAAAAGAATTAATAAACTCTTAGATTCATCAAGAAAAAAAGAGAAAGTACCCAATTAAATAAAATAAAAAATGAGAGAGAAGCAAAAATTGATAACACAAAAATACAAAAGACTATGAGAGAATACTATAAAAAATTATATTTCAACAAGTTGGACAACCTAGAAGAAAGGCATAAATTCCTAGAAATATACAGTCTTTCAAAACTGAATGACAAATAATTAGGAAATCTGAACACACCAATTACTAGTAATGAAATTAAATTGGTAATCAAAAAACTACCAGAAAATAAAATACAGGACCAGATGGACTCAGAGGTGAATTCTACCAAACACTTAAAGAATTATTTAATAGCTATTTCCTCAAACTATTCAAAAAAATAGAAGATGAAGGAAAGCTTCCAAATTCATTCTATGAGGCCAGCATTACCTGATAACCAAAACCAAAGATACCACAAAAAAAGAAAACTACAGCTCAATATCAGTGATGAACATAAATACAAAAATCCTCAGCAAAATATTAGCAAACTGCATTCAATAATACAATAAAAGAATCATTCAACTATGGTTAAGTGAGTTTTTTCCCCATGATGCAAGAATAGTTTCAATATTTGCAAACCAATCAATGTGACACTACATCAACAAAGGATAAAAAAATGAAACATAAAAATCCTACAATCATCTCAATAGATGCAGAAAAAGCATTTAACAAAATTCAACATCCATTTATGATTTAAAAAAACCCTCTAAAAGTGGATTTAAAGGGAACATATCTCAACATTATAAAAGCCATATATGAAAAACTCGAAACTATCATCACACTCAATAGTGGAAAATGAAGAGCTTTTCCTCTAAGATCAGAAACAAGAAAAGGATGCCCACTCTTGCCACTTCTATTCAACATAGTACTGGAAGTCCTAGCTACAGCAATCAGACAAGAAAGAGAAATAAGAGGCATCCATATTGGTAAAGAAGAAGTTAAAATGCCACTATTTGCAGATCACATACTATACATAGAAAACCCTAAAGATGGCATTAAAAACAAAAACAAAACAAAAACTACTGGAAGTAATAAATTAATTCAGTAAAGTTGTAGGATACTAAATCTATACCTAGAAATCAATAACATGTCTATACACTAATAACAAAGTAGCAGAAAAAAATTAAGAAAAGAATTCAACTTACAACTGCACCAAAAAGAATAAAATACACAGAAATAAATTTAACCAAGGAGGTGAAAGAACTGCACTCTGAAAATTATAAAACACTGATGAAAGAAATTGAGGATGACACAAACAAATGAAAAGATCTTATGGATTGAAAGAATTAATATTGTTAAAATGTTCACACTACCCAAACCAATCTACAGATTCAATGCAATCCCTACCAAAAACCAAGGATTTTTCACAAAACCAAAGCAATTAATCCATTTGCATAGAACCACAAAATACCCCAAATAGCCAAAGCAATCATGTGAAAGAAAAACAAAACTGGAAGTATCACAATTTCAGATTCCAAAATATTTGATTACAAAGTAATCAGAACAGTATAGTATTGGAAAATAAAGAAATAAATAGATAAATAATAAAACAAAACAGCAACAACAAAAAGTAAACAAACAAATCAATGGAATAGAATAGAGAGCCCGGAAATAAGCCTGTGCTTGTATCATCAATTAATCTATGACAAAGGAGGCAAGAATATACAATGGGGAAAAGATAGCCTCTTCAATAAATGGTGTGGGAATGCTACATGTAAAAGAATGAAACTGGGCCACTTTCTAGCATCACACACAAAAATAAATTCATAAAGGATTAAAGACCTAAATTAAATGTGAGACCTGAAACTATAACAAGTCTAGAAGAGAACAGTGGCAGGAATTTCGCTGCACTGAACATAGCAATATTTTTCTAGATTTGTCTCCCAAGGCCAGGGAAACAAAAGCAAAAACAAACTACCGGAACTACATCAGAATGAAAAGCTTTTCTACAGTGAAGGAAACCATCAACAAAACAAAAGGCAACCTACTGAAAAGAAGATATTCGCAAATGATATATCCTATAAGGAGTTAATATCCCAAATATATAACAAACTTATACAACTCCACACCAAAAAAACAAAAAAATCTGATTAAAAAATGGGCAGAGGACCTAAATAACATTTTTCCAAAGAAGACATACATATGGAAAACAGGGACATGAAAAGATGCTCAACATCACTAATAATCGAGAAACACAAATTAAAGTCACAAGAGGATATCACCGTATACCTGTGAGAACCGCTAAAATCAAAAAGAAAGAAATGACAAGTGTTGGTGAGGATGTGGAGAAAAAGGAAAACTTTTATACTATTGGTGGGAATGTCAATTGGTATAGCTACTGTGGCTCATGTAAGCAAAAAAAAAATAATAATAATAATAATAATCCTATATTAACACCAGAGTCAATGAATTAGAAAACAGAAAATCAATCACTTTGGTTCTTTGGAAGACCTAATAATACAGGCCTCTCAACGGGGTTACTATTGGTGCTTTGGGTAGGAGGTCATTTGCTTTATGTGGATTTGTGATGTTAAGTGAAGAAGTAACTATCATCTCCCAGTAATTGTGACAATCAAAAGTCCTACACATTTTCAATGCTTTCTGAGGGAGGGAGTTCCTTCAGTTGATAACATTAAGAAAAATGTTTTGATAAAATAATAAAGATCAAAGAGACAGCTGATGCATTAATAAACAAATTTAAGAAAATAATCAGGGATACAGATACAAAGATAAGAAAATTAATCCATGTGTTAGTTTGAGTTTGGCCAGAAGCAGGTTCTCAGACAAGGATTCTGGACAAGCAGTTTATTTGGGAGGCTCACAGCATCAAGTAGCATAAAGAAAAAACAAAGAGAAAACAGTCTATAAAGAACTTCATCAAGACAGCAATCACCATGGGGTGGTAACTAGAGCTTTGTCTGAGAAATAGTTTAAAGCCCAAGCTTCAGATTTACCTTGCACACATGTGGTGAGGGAACAGGAATACATATACACTGACTTCCGTAAGTCATTGTTTGAATGGTGATCCCAGCAACTGTTAATTAATTTCTAGGCATTTCTAAGCTGCATCCACAGCTTAGACAAAGCTTCATGCAAAGAGATGCAAATGATGACCAGAGAAGTGCTGAGGAACAGAGGCAGGTACTGGCTGCTCAATAGACAACTTTGCTCAAATCTGCATAAGAATGTGAATAAAATGAATTTTTTTTCAGGAAAAATATTAAATTATTAAAGCTGAACCCCCCAAATAAAATCTAAACAGACCAATTGCCATAGAGATAAAGGAGAAAATACCTAAGCAATTTATTACTCCCGTTACCAACTCCAACTCCTATGTTTAAAATGCTTCTGAGTAAAGCAAAAGAATGTATCAGTGAATGCAAACAGATACTGTGTTCCTGGTACATATACTCAGTTTCCTAAACATGGCAATCTCCCTAAATAATCTATAAATTTAATTTAATCCCAATTTTAAAATACAGCACAGTAATTATCAGGAAAACTACACAAAAGTAAAAGAAAAATAATGCAGAAAAATTTAAAGCATAAATAACCAGGAAAAACATGAAGATAGAGAATAATGATTTGTGACTCTATCATAAACACCCTGTAATTAAATTTGGTTGCTATTAATGGAATAAGCAAAGAAAGAAATGAGAACACTGGGAAATATATAGATAATCATGCACACACATATATTCATATACACATGCAATTATATACATATACACAAACATACATATATGTAGTATGTATATAGCAAGAAGTACATAATCATGCATGTATAAATAATTACAAGTGTGTGCTGGTAAATGTTTAACAACAAGTTCACAGAGAAGAAAAATGTCTTGATTTTCAGCATTTTAATGTAAAAATTCTTAACATGGAAAATTTCAAGTTATAAATATGATGTTACCAACCATAGAATTGGAAAGAGATGTGTAATAGCACATCATTATATAGTATTTCTATCATACTCTTCAATGGTTGTAAATAACCTCAAGAGCATTAATAATAGTAAAATATTTAGAAACAGATATGTTTTTAATATTTATTATTTTTGTTTTTCCTTATTTTTTGTTTAATTACTTGTTAAATTTTAGGCCAATATAATTTAATTTTAATAATGACTTTGTTTAAAATCTGGCTTTATAAATCTTAGAAATTTAATAATTTGCTCATCAGAACCAGTACAAACCACATCCAGCATATCACAACATACACAGAAATTTAGGATGTGATGATTTTGAAGATAAAATGAGCTATTATATGAAAAGTGTTAAGGGTAAGCCTGGCCCATAGTAAATGTTCTTATGTATTAGCTTTTACATTAGTATTTGGTGTACAGTAAAGACGGCATTTCAAATTATTAGAAAAATAGATTATTCTATTGACTAGTCTCTGAAAAATAATAAGCTTGATTTCTATTTCAAGGTACTACCAAAATAAAGCCCAAATGATTAAAAATTTAAATGTAAGAGCAAACAAACGTAAAAGTATTAGAAAAACATAACAACTTTTTTATTGTGTTCTTGGGATGTGAAAGAAATTTGGAAGTATTATCTCTCCAGAATCCATAAAAAGAAATATTGATGAAATTCATTATATAAAAATCTAAATTTTGTGAATAAACCACATATAAAGTGAAGAAATAAAACAAATGATAAAATACTTGCAACTCATTACAAAAAGGGATTAATTTTCTTACCAGATAAATAACTTAATATATGAAGTGATTTCTTAAGTATATATGCTGCTGAAGTGAGCACTGAAGTGATTTCTTAAAAACCAGTAAGTAAAAGTCCAACAAACCAGTAAAAAAAAGGGGGGGGGGGCAATGAAACTGTTCAAATTCACATTAAAACAATGATATACTATTCATAACCTATCCAACTAGAAAACAACAAACTGCTTTATTACTCAGTGTTGGTGAGGTGACCAGACAATGAGTATTTTTATAAATTGTTGGTAGAGTATAAATTGGTACATTCTTTCTACAGTGCAATCTGACAAAATTCAATCAAATTTTAAAAAAGAAAAACATGCATGCTGTTTGACCTAGTGATGTAATTCTATTAACTTATCCTACAAATATCTTGTTATAAAAGAAAATTTTTAAAATAAATTTATGTAAGAATAAAATGTAATTTATGTAAGAATGTCCTTTGCACATTGTTGATCATAGCAAAAGATTAGAATCACACAAATATTATATTCATATAATGGAGTTCTATGTATTTAATAAGAATGAAGTAGGGGTCAAGGCATATTGGTGGTATAGTATGGGACTTCATTTCATCTGGTCTCTTGAATTTAGCTCGACAATTATCAAACCATTCTGAGCACCTGTGAATTCAGTCTGAGATGTAAGAAAAAGATATCTGGAACTCTACAAGCAGAAAAGCAGCTGCTTTTTGCAAGGTAGGAGGTGCGGAGATGTGAATCTGAGGGGAGTAATTGGAAGATAAACAGAGGGGGGAAGGAGTCTCAATAAGCCAGCTACTGGAAATTATATAACCCTGGAGAGCAAAATCAGAACTCTTAGGAATCTCCTCCAGTGAGAGATATCCCTGTCTGAAATGGGGTTCAGGGTTATTAAAAGGGCAGAATTCTAGATGAGTCAGTGTGATCTCAGATCCCAGAAGTCACAGAAATAAGGGGGGTGCCTGAGCTGGTAGAGTGCCCAGCATGGAAGCAGGGAAACTCCTTCCTGTCAATAAGCCCAGGAAGGGACTCTCACCTCTGGACACCATAAACTGCCAGCCAGACCAACTGGGTGACCACTCTCTGCCTGGGCACTCTGCAAAGGACTGTAATGTTCAGACTGTCTGCCATCCCCTGGGAGGGGGAGAATGGGTACACCCACAAATGGGCAACAGCTCTCTGGGAGGCAGCCTATAAAGGACAGCCATAAAGGAGCAGGTATACACATGATCCTGTGACACCTCTCAGTGCCAGGGTACTACAAAGGGCAGTAACATGGGACCTTTGGACTCCCCCCAGTTGGATCACTGTGGGCACACACCACAGGTGTCTGTGGAGTTTGGCACAAACAAAAGTAAAGACCATGTGTCCCAGAGGGTTTACTGAAGAAGGGGGACCATGATCTTTTGGATCTGGGGCTGGAAATTGGGGTATAGCCATTTTTATTTTGATCCTCTAAAGAGGCACAAAAAGCCATTAGGGAACAAAAGCCACACAGAGGACCAGCTTATGCTGAGCCCAGCCCACTGGTAAGGGGCAGTGAAACTCTGCCCAGGCAAAGACACCCAAGAAACAGCACTGCAGGCTCCTCGTCCAGAAGATCAACTGGGAAAACAGGTGCACTTGTTTATGGATCCCACAAGATGGTAAAACTCAAGCACTAGGGGAAAAGAGTATATAGAACTTGAGGGTTTTTTCTCATGATTCGTTTATCTTTCAGTCTAAAATTTTCCATTTATTTTTCTTTTTTTCCCTTTTCAACTAGTTTATTTATCGACCCTTTGTTTTTTGTTGTTTTAATTAACATATAATTTATTATTTGTTTCAGGGGTACAGGTCTGTGATTCATCAGTCTTACACAATTCACAGCACTCACCATAGTACATAGCCTCCCCAGTGTCCATCCCCCAACCTCCCCATCCCTCCTACCCCCTCCCCTCCAGCAACCCTCAGTTTGTTTCCCATCAACTCTGTTTTTAAGTCACTTTTTAACTTTTATTTTTTAATCTACATTTCATACTTATATGTTTCATTTTTGTCCTTTTTTCACTCTATTCAATTTTATTTTTGTATATATTTAAGTTTTGCTTTCTTTGCAATTTTGAGATTTAGTGTTTTCTAACACATGGACCAAAGTTCACTTGGGAACAAGTAGATCACCCTGCTTTGTCCACCCTGTGAGATATTCTCTCTTCTCCTGCCCCCTTTTTGTTTTGTTTTGTTTTGTTTTTGTTTGCTCTTCTGAATGTTTCAGATTTGTATAGTGTGTATTTTGCTTGGGTCATGGTTGATATTTTTTATTCTGCTCACTCGCTCATTCATTCTTCTCCAGACAAAATGACTAGAAGGAGGAATTCACAACAAAAGAAAGAACCAGAGGTAATGTTCTCTGCCACATATCTAATTGATATGGATTTAAGTTAGATGTCAGAGGTGGAAGTCAGGATAACAATTATAAGGTTAATAGCTGGGCTTGAAAAAGGTACAAAAGACACTAGAGAATCTCTTAGTGCAGAAATGAAATTGAATCAGACCAAAATTTAAAATGCTATAACTGAGAAGCAGTCTAAATTGGATGCTCTAACAGCTAGGGTGAATGAGGCAAAAAAGAGAATAACTGATCTAGAAGACAGGCCAAGGGAAAGGAAGTTGAAGAAAAGAGAGAAAAACAACTAATAGCTCATGAAGAAAGGCTTCGAAAAATCAATGATGCCATGAAATGTACCGATGTCAGAATTATTGGGATGCCTGAGGGTAAAGAGAGAGAAAGGGTAAGAAGGTATATTTGAGCAAATCATAGCTGAGAACTTCCCTAATCTGAGGAAGTAAACAAGCATTCATGTCCAAGAGGTAAAGAGAACTCCTCCCAAAATAAATAAAGATAGGGCAACACTCTGACATATAATATGAAGTTTGCAAATTTTAAAGAATAAGAGAAAATCCTGAAAGCAGCTTGAGACAAGAGGCTTCTTATCAACTGAAAAAGGAATATCAGAGTAACATCAGACCTATCCACAGAACCTGTCAGGCCAGAAGGGGCTTGCAAAATATATTCAGGGTATTAAATAAGAAGAACACACAGTCAAGAATACTTTACCCAGTAAGGCTATCGTTCAGAATGTTAGGAGAGATAAAGAGCTTCTACAGCAGACAGAAATGGAAAGAACATGTGACCACCAAGCCAGCCCTACAAAAAATATTAAGGAGCATCCTTTAAGTGAAGAGAGAGCCCAAGAGTAACACAGACCAGAAAGTAACAGAGACAATCTACAGAAACAGGAACTTTACAGGCAATACAATGACCCTAAATTCATATCTTTCAATACTTACTCTGAATGTAAATAGGCTAAGTGCTCCAATCAAAAGACACAGGGCATCAGACTGGATTAAAAAGCAAGACCCATCCATATGCTATCTACAAAAGACTCCTTTTAGACTTAAAGACCCCACAGACTGAAAGTGAAGGTGGCAAACAATTTACCATGCTAATGGACCTCAAAAGAAAGCTGAAGTAGCAATCCCCATATCAGACAAGTTAAATTTTAAACCAAAGACCATAGTAAGAAATGAGGAGGTACACTATATCATACTTAAAGGGTCTATCCAACAAGAAGATCTAAAAATTATAAATATTTATGTCCCCAACATGGGAGCAGCCAATTATATAAACCAATTAATAATCAAAGTAAATAAACATATTGATAACAATATATTAATAGTAGGGGACTTCAACACTTCACTCACAGGAATGGACAGATCATCTAAGCAGATGATCAACAAAGAAATAAGATCTCTGAATGATACACTAGACCAGATGGACTTCACGGATGCACACAGAACATTCTATCCTAAAACAACATTATACTCATTCTTCTCAACTGCACATGGAACTTTCTCCAGAATAGATCACATACTGGGTCACAAATCAGGTCTCAGCCAGTACCAACAGACTGGGATTATTCCCTGCATATTTTCAGACCACAGTGCTTTGAAACAAACTTAGTCACAAGAGGAAATTTGGAAGAAATTCAAATACTTGGAGGTTAAAGAGCATCCTACTAAAGAATGAATGGTCATCCAGGAAATTAAAGAAGAATTTTAAAAATTCATGGGAACTAATAAGAATGAAAACACATCTGTTCAAAACCTTTGGGATATAGCAAAGGTGGACTTAAGAGGGAAGTGCATTGCAATACAAACCTCTCTCAAAAAATTAGAAAAATCTCAAATATACAGGCTACCCATAACACCTAAAAGAGCTGAAGGAAGAACAGCAAATAAAGCCTAAAGCAAGCAGGAGAAGAGAAGTGATAAAGATTAGAAAATCAATGACATAGAGGGTGCCTGGGTGGCTCAGTGGGTTAAGCCGCTGCCTTCGGCTCAGGTCATGATCTCAGGGTCCTGGGATCGAGTCCCGCATCGGACTCTCTGCTCAGCAGAGAGCCTGCTCCCCTCTCCCTCTCTCTGCCTGCTTCTCTGCCTATTTGTGATCTCTGTCTGTCAAATAAATAAATAAATAAAATCTTAAAAAAAAAAAAAAAAAAAAAAAAAAAAAAGAAAATCAATGACATAGAAACCAGAAGAGCAGTAGAACAGATAAACAAAACCAGACACTGGTTCTTTGAAAGAATAGGATCAATAAACCTCTAGCAAGACTTATCAAAAAGAAAAGAGAAAGAACTCAAATGAAATCATGAATGAAAGGGAGGAGATCAGGACCAACACCAAGGAAATAACAGATAATTTTAAGAACATCTTATGAACCCTTGTACACTATTGGTGGGAATGCAAACTGGTACAGCCACTCCAGAGTATGAAGGTTCCTCAAGAAGTTAAAACAGAGCTATCCTATAACGCAGCAATTGCTCTACTGGGTATTTACCCCAAAGATACAGATGTAGTGAAAAGAAGCACATGCACCCCAGTGTTCATAGCACTGGATATTATAAGCAACTGATGAATCATTGAATACAACATCTGAAATTAATAATGTACTATGTGTTGGCTAATTGAATTTAAAAAAAGAATGAAGCACCTCCCCCATGTGATTGTATGAAAGATTTATGATTTACTGCTAAATATAATAAATCAAAGTTCCAGGTAGCATATATAACATACTACTATTTGTATACATATATGACTATATATGTTATGTATATGAATACATACACTTTTATATGCACAAATTGTCTATGATCATACACATGTGAACTTGTAACCAAAGGTAATTCCTAGAAGTAGAACTAGATGACATGGGAAAACAACAGAAGGAAGACCTAATCTTTATGTTGTACAACTTTTTTCATCTTTTGAATTTGATATTGTGTTTATTAACTCTTAAAAAGTCAGTAGAATAATTTTAAAAATAGATAGGAAACTCAATTGGATTCAAAACTTGAAAGTAAATTAATTAAAAGAAAATTGGCTGGTTATTCCAGGTATTTTAAGAAGTATCTGTATGTTGTTCCATAAATGCAATTTATCTTGAGATAAAAATCTTGCTTGAGAATTCAGCATTGTTGATTACTTTTGTGGGTAAGAATTTCTCATTATTGTTAATGATCAAATATAATGATGTTGATGTCCTAATGTTCAGAAGGCATAATTTAGTTTGGGGACAGTTCAACTTTTCTCACCAGAATTCTCTGTGCAAATCTCAACATGAATAGAATTGGTTTAAATGGCCAAGAGGCAAGGAAGAGACTTGATGGTCTCCACAAGTACTCTTACTGTACATTACTGTACATTACTGTGTAATGTTATATTTTGTAGCATAGATTATATATTTAGAAGTTTAAATTCAGGGAAAAACAAATCAAAACCCCAGCACTACTGGTTAATGAGAAGGAACCCATACCTGGTAAATTGATCAAATGTAAATTTCAAGCCTAAATCCATTTCTATTTCCATCATCATGTAAAAAATCAAACTATGTAAAAAAAAAAAATCATATCATGTAACTAAGAGATACACCATCACAGTCAAATGTCCCTCAACCCCACCCACCCAGATGTTTTCATTTAGTTGCCAAGTAGTTAGAGTTAGAGCTAACATAATTCCCAGATTTGGAGAAAAATTCTCAAAGGTAGTTATTATTATTAATAACAGTAATAATACTATTTGATTCTCTTCATATGTTCATTTTTCTCTATTCTCATAAATGAATTTTTAAAACACAATCTGAGGCACCAAAAATGACATACTACTTTGTGGAGTTAATGGAAAGCAATAGTGCCAACAGATAAAAAGGGAATGTCCAACAAATCGGAATGGACAAGCTGGTTTAAGCAAAAATAAGAATTGTCCCAATCTCATTTTTATCCTGGTGAATCTTAATTAGACTTATGGTAAGCTGTGTTACTGTTAATAAGGATTAATGTCATAGTGATAAGCAGAGCATACAAATCAATAAATGCTGCCGTATCAATATATGAACAGAGACACAAATAGCCATTTCAGTTCTTAGCAGTGAACTCATTATAAAGTTAAATATTTGCTATGCTAAGGATTTGAAATACCTTGAGAAGCAGAGAGAGTCATACTTATACTAAAGGACAGGGCAGTGAAACTTCACAGATAAATATAACTCTTAAATGATTTACAAACTTGCCTTTGGCTTATTTTGCAACTCTGACACAGTTTGGAGTCTTGTCTGTAGGTATTTTGGGAGTAGAATGATGATTAGCCAATCAATGTAATGAGTTTTTGTTAATTATTACTACAGATTGACTATTGAATTGTTTCCCTATCTGAGGGGATAGAATAGGCACTTGAGCTTATAGTATTTATTGAGGAAAAAGAAAAAGAAAACAAAACAAGTATAAAGTAACATGTATCATTTAAGGTTAACTTTGGATTCAAGGAAAAAAGAGCTAAAAAATAGTGACTTAAACAAGAGTGATATTTCCTTTAAAAAGAAACTGAACTGGGGCTGTGAGTTTCCTATGATAGAAAGAATCCAGGAGTTTCCTGTTCTCTACTCAGTCATCCCTTTGATTTGATCCCCAATTTCTTGCTCCTGGACAGGTCCTGTTGGAAGTAGTAGATGGGGGGAGGAAGTGGAAGGGTATGCCTCTTCACTTTGAGGAAGTTCCTTGAAGTTAACATATACTACTTCTCCTCAAACCTCATTGAACCACACATAGTCACATGGTCATAAAAAGCTGCAAAGAGTTTGGGAAATGTAACCTTCACCTGGTTAACAATGTAAATGAATAAAAATTGAAGACTCTATTACTAAGGAACGTGAGGAGAATGCATATCAGGAAATAGCAGCTTTATGTATATTTCATCAGTTTTTCCACTAACATCTTTTTTTGTTGCAGGATCCAGCTTAGAATATAACATAGCATTTAACTGTCATGTCTCTTCAATCTCCTTGAATCAGTGACAGTTTCTTTTATTTGTTTGTAATGAATGTGAATACTTTCTTTCCTTTTTCTTTTTTATTTATTTTATTTAATTTTATTTTTTCAGTGTTCCAAGATTCATTGTTTATGCACCACCCCCAGTGCTCCATGCAATACGTACCCTCCTTAATACCCACCACCAGGCTCACCCAACCCCCACCCCTCCCCTCCAAAACCCTCAGTTTGTTTCTCAGAGTCCACAGTCTCTCATGGTTTGTCTCCCCCTCCAATTTCCCCCATTCACTTTTCCTTTCCTTCTCCTAATGTCCTCCATGTTATTCCTAATGCTCCACAAGTGAAACCATATGATAATTGACTCTGCTTGACTTTTTAAATCAGCATAATCTCCTCCACTCCCGTCCATGTTGATATAAAAGTTGGGTATTCTTCCTTTTAGATGGAGGCATAATATTCCATTGTATATATGGACGGTAACTTCTTTATCCATTCTTCTGTTGAAGGGCATCTTGGCTCTTTCCACAGTTTGGCAATTGTGGCCATTGCTGCTATGAACATTGGGGTACAAATGTCCCTTCTTTTCACTACATCTGTATCTTCAGGTAAATACCCAGTAGTGCAATTGCAGGGTCATAAGGTATCTCTATTTTTAATTTCTTAAGGAATCTCCACACTGTTATCCAAAGTGGCTGCACTTGCATTCCCACCAACAGTGTTAGAGGATTCCCCTTTCTCCACATCCTCTCCAACACATGTTACTCTCTTTTTAATTTTGGCCATTCTAACTGGTATAAAGTGGTATCTCAATGGGGGTGTGTGTGTGTGTGTGTGTGTTTAAGATTTTATTTACTTATTTGACACAGAGAGAGAGAGAGAGAGAGGGAAAAGCAGGCTCCCTGCTGAGCAGAGAACCCAATGTGGGGCTCGATCCCAGGACCCTGAGATCATGACCCGAGCCAAAGGCAGAGGCTTTAACCCAGTGAGCCACCCAGGTTCCCCTCAATGTGGTTTTGATTCGAATCTCCCTGATGGCTAATGATGAACATTTTTTTCATGTGTCTGTTAGCCATTTGTATGTCTTCTTTGGAGAAGTGTCTGTCCATGTCTTCTGCCCATTTTTTGATGTGATTATCTGTTTTTTGAGCATGAACTTGAATACTTTTGAAGGGTACTTATTGGTCATGTTGTTTTTTAGAACGTCTTTCCATTTGGTTTTGTCTGGTGTTTTCTCTTGATTAAATTGGGGCTATGGATTTTTGTGAAAATATATGAGAGGTGAAGAGTCCTTCTGATTGCATCGTATCTGGAAATACTTATCAAAATGGCTTATTCCTGGTGGTGTTAATCTTGATCACTTGGTTGTGGTGTTGTCTGCCAGATTGTTCCATTATAAAATTAACTAATTTTTCTTTCCAAACTCTATTCTTCACAAATGAGACTTTAAGTCCAGCTCACAGTTAAAGAGAGAAGAATTAAGTTCCACCTCCTGAAGGAAGGAGTATCAAATAATTTGTGAACTACCTCAGTTATTAATACATATTATCAGAAATTATGTTAAAGATATGCAAATTTCCTAACTCCCCTTCAAATTTCATTTACTAATTTTAGCTTTCATCAGTGGATCCTGCCTGAAGTAATAATTACTGTGTTGTTCTAGTGATGTTTTCTATTTCTCTTATTCCTTATACATTTATTTATTGAAATTCTTCTGGGAAGAAGGTTGTCACATAATTATTTAATTTTTATTTCATTATTCAATTATTATTTAATCATCAATTTATATAAGTATATGTTCATGTGTATTTCAGTTATAATCCAATGCTTTCTGTATTTATTTTGTTTAAATTATTGTTGCTTTAGCCACTGGAAGTTCTTTCGACTGAATCCCATGTCCTTTTGATATAACCTCTCCTTTTTTTATTTGTACTTCCTTAACTTCTGGAACTACTAGATGCTACAGAATTGTCTGACATTTTCTCTACCTAAACTCTAGAATCAAATATTTGTGGTAACTTTATTTGGAGAATGGCATTTTCAAACCAAGATCTGAACACTGGATGTACTTTTGCTACTTGGGTGTTACTGCTTCTAGTCTCTCAGTGGACAAAGATATGACATAGGTATGCCTACCAATCTATATATCCACACTCTAATCCAGCAAAGCAGGATTCACTATTTTATTCTGTCCTTGCTTATTTATAACTTCCATCCTGATAGTGACAAAACTGGTTCTTGTTATCAATAAATTATTTCTTTGTTTAGCCCTGGTAAATAGGTAAAATAATATCAAAATTACTAACCTATTCCTCTGTGAAAAGCAAATTTACCAGTTGGAGTAGAGTGTTGATATATATGGTTACTTTTTCGTTTAGCCTTATAGTATCCAGTCAGAACACTGTTTGCCGAACTGATTAAGTTCAGCTGCTTTTTCCCCATCCTTTCAGTAAAGTAATGTCACATATTTGCAATTCAAATAGTCATTTGTCATAGTCCATACTCTATTCTAAGAACCCCCAACAATCTGGTGACTTGTTTTGTTTTGTTTTTTAATTTGTATACAGTAAATTTCACTGTCTGTGATATATAGTTCTAGGGGTTTTGACAAATATGTCAAGTCACAGTATGAAACAAAACTATTCCATCATCAAAAATCCCCTCTAGGGGGACGCCTGGGTGGCTCAGTTGGTTAAGCCGCTGCCTTCGGCTCAGGTCATGATCTCAGAGTCCTGGGATCGAGTCCCGCATCGGGTTCCTTGCTCGTCAGGGAGCCTGCTTCTCTCACTGCCTCTGCCTGTCTCTCTGCCTGCTTGTGTGTACTCTCTCTCTCTCTCTCTCTCTCTGGCAAATAAATAAAATCTTAAAAGAAAAAAAAAATCCCCTCTAGGGGCACCTGGGTGGCTCAGTGGGTTAAAGCCTCTGCCTTCGGCTCAGGTCATGATCTCAGGGTCCTGGGATCGAGCCCCGCATTGGGCTCTCTGCTCAGCAGGGAGCCTGCTTCCTCCTCTCTCTCTCTGCCTGCCTCTCTGCCTACTTGTGATCTCTGTCTGTCAAATAAATAAATAAAATCTTTAAAAAAAAAAGTGTTTCTCTCAAAAGTTAAAAAAAAAAAAATCCCCTCTATTACTCTTTTGTAGTCAACTTGTTTGCAGTCCAACCTGACAACCACTGGTCTGTCATCCATTCCTAAAGTTTTGCCACTTTCAGAACATCATATTAATGGAATCACACAATATATAGTCTTTTGGCTCTGGCTTCTTTCACTGTGAAAAAAACTTTATGATTCCTCTGTTTTTGTGTGAATCAATAATTTGTTCTGTTTTATTGCTGACTAGTATTCTATTGCATGGATATACTAGTTTGGGTACTCATCTGTTTATCTGAGTAGAGAGAGGTTCTCTTTCTAATTTTCTGAAAGGGATTATTTAGAATTGGTACTATTTCCTTCTCAAATATTTGAAAGAACTCATCATTGAATCCAACTAGATCTTTTTTTAAAAAATATTTTTAGCTATAAATTCAATTTCTTTAATAGATATAGAACAAATCAGGTTAGTTATTTCTTCTGTAGTGAGATTTGATAGTTTGTCTTTCAAAAAAGTAGCTCATTCATGTCAAATTTATGTTCATAATGTTGTGGCAGCATTCTCTCATTATCCTTTAATGTTTTTGGGATCAGTAATGATGTTCCCTCTTTCTTTCCTAATATTGATAAGGCATGTCTTATCTCAATTTTGTCCTAATCAACCTGGCAATAGAGTTCTTAATTTTGATGATCTTATAAAAAAACAAGTTTTGGGGTGTCACAGAATTTCTTTATTGATTTTTCTCCTCTCTGTCTTATTGATTTTTGTTTCATTTTATGTGCTCCCCTTCTTTCTGCTTCCTTTTTTTAATCATATATTACTTTCCCTAATATTTCTAAAATAAGCATTTATTTTTCACAACAGCTTAAATTTTGTTATTGTATCTTTGATGCTAATATGTTTCTCACTGCTTTTAATATTTTCTTATTCTAGTATCTTCTATCTCTGTTTCTTTTGCTAAGTCAGTTGTAAATCTTACTACTGCAATTTTGATAATTGAGTCTCAATTTCTGTTTAGTATTTTCTTTCTTTTGTGTTAGGATTTGGGCAATTTTATTACATATGTTTTTTCTATTTATTCCTATTAGGGTTTGTAGTACTTATTTTATTCATAGTTTGAAGTTGTTTTCCCTTTTGAAAATTCTCAGATATTTTGTCTTCAGATATTGCTTCTGCTCTCTCTCCTTTTCTTCTCATACTGAAATTGAGGATATATTATATGGGTACATTGTATATCTTATGCACTATTATAATGTTATTTATTTACTTCATTTCTCTGCTGTATTTTGAATATTTACATCTCATGTATCTTCCACTTCACTAATTCTCTCTTCCGTTGTATCTAATTTCTCATTTATTTTATCATTTAGTTCCTAATTTTAGTTACTTGTATTTGTTTCAGTTCAAAGGTATCTATTTTGATCCTTTTTGTAGTCTTAATTTCTCCGAAAAATTCTTAGTCTATGCTTTTATTTTCTTGCGTTTAGTAAGCATAATTACTTTAAAGTCATATCTAATAATTTCACTATTAAAATGACTAAATTTCTCTCTGTTATCTGTCTTCTTCTAGCTTTTGATATTACCGTTTCATCTCCTCAAACAATTGATTATTTCTGACTGACAGTCAGATATTATTTATAAAAAAAGAGGTAATTTCAAAAATCAGTTAATAATATCTTCCTGTAGACATCCCCAAAACATATACATTTCTTTTTTTTTTTTATAGGAAACTAGCAATGTTGATTAATGTGAATTAAATCAGAGATATTTTTCTAATCTGGATTTCAATTCCCAAAGGAGGTTATCTCTGTCCTATATTCATTCTTACCACATAGACTGCAGCTCCCTCACTCCACAGTGTGAGGCCCTAACTATAGTTTTGGACCCCAGTCCCTTTAACTCATCAAATTTCTGTTTGGTTTCTCTGCCTTTCAATTTCCTACTTTTGGTATTGGTCAATACCTTAAGAAGTAGTAGCTTTAAACACTTCTTTCTCCTTGCTAATTTTCTTTGTTTCCTAGATCTTGGTCCTGCAATTTTTCAGTATTTTTACAGTTTCCCTGTGCCTTTAAATGTATATCTAAAAAATATTTTGTCAAGATTTTGTAATCCTCAGTGAAAACACTGATCCAAATTACTTACCCCACCATTATTAGAAGCAGAATTTTACATATAGAACATTACAGATACATATTATTTTTCTTCCTGAAATGTTATTTGATTATCTTTTATCATACAAGGTAACAGTCCAAGTATATCTCAATCCCTATCCTTTTCTACCATTCTAATCTCATGGAATTTTAGTTACAGAATTTTACGGAAATATCACATGCAATTTTAGTTACAGAATTTTACGGAAAAATTAACCCCCAAATTGCTGTTTTTATCAAAAATAAATTTTATGTATTTTTTAACCATTGTTTTCTGTAGCTTGTTTTTCCCTTACAGTTTTACTTTTCTAGAATCTGACATTAATAATTCTTAGAATTACAGAGCTAAAGACAGGGAAAATTTGTGAATTTTTGTCCTCCTTTAAGTAACTTTATTTTATCCTTATACTTAATTAAATAACTTAGGGGGATGTGAGTGTCTAGGCTTACAGCTTTTCCTTTAACACTTCAACTATATATACACATATATATGTATGTGTATATATATATATATATATTTATATGTTTTTGTATATATTTTATGTATTACATGTATTTTACATATAATATATTTAGACATATATTTCTATTTATAATATACAATTTATATTATATTATATACAAAATATATCATTTACATTATAAATATATCTTTACTTTGACCTGTTTTTATTTTTTTCTTTGACTCTGAGGTTTTAAAGTGTGATTTGGCTATCAGTGTTTTGTTTTGTTTTGTTTTGTTTGCATTATCCCATGTCACTTGGACATCCCTGTTAATTAGGCTACTCCTATCTTGATGCATTTCTTCATAGTTTTCAAATATTATTCTTTTCTTCCCTATGGATATGTATTAGATTAATGTTGGCATTGAAATGTATATCCTTACCTTTTTTTCATATTTTTTTATTTCTCTATTTCAACTTGATTCATTTTTGTGGTATCCTTTCATCTTGTCTATTGTAACTTAATTTGAGATTTTCCTTGTTCTACTTGCTATTCATATTCCATCAACTGAATAAATACATGGAAGCTTATGTGTTGTGTTCTTCTAACCACCTATTCAGGGTTTTATTGTTGTTGTTGTTATTTACATCTACTATAGCTTTTTTGAATTGTAAGCTATCAAAGTGGTTATTTTTAAATTACTTGTTCTTGATTTGTATATGTTCTTCCCTTTCTTACCACTCTGTGTATCTACCACATCTCATGCTTAGTTTTACTCATTTTAAATCCTTGAAAAGTTATTCAGTTAGATCCTTTACTTAGGTACAAGTTTTTCTTGTAATTTTCTCTTTCAGCGTATCAGTTGTTTTTAAATATCTTTTGCTTCCTTTTTGTGAGTTTATGTATGCCCTTAAGCAAACCTTTAAGAATATCAGTTTCCTCTTATGAAGTCTGCCTGGACCATGGAATAAAATCCACTGGCATGGCAAGAGGTCCTAGTTGAGTTCAAAAATATTGCAGAAAGGAATGAATATTATCATATGGATGCCTGCACTGGTGGTTCTTTAAGATTTTATTTATTTATTTGGCAGACAGAGATCACAAGTAGGCAGAGAGGCAGGCAGAGAGAGAGGAGGAAGCAGGCTCCCTGCTGAGCAGAGAGCCCAATGCGGGGCTCAATCCCAGGACCCTGGGATCATGACCTAAGCTGAAGGCGGAGGCTTTAATCCACTGAGCCACCCAGGCACTGCACTGGTGGTTCTTTATGATCAACTGCTTCTCATTCTTACGAGGGAAACTCATCACATAAGGCATGGCTCTGATGCTCTATCCTTAAGTTCTGTCAGACATCATGAAATATTGTTAAACAGCTTTTCTTTTGGGGATCAACATACTTTGACTTGCTTAACCTGACTGCAACCACTATAGAATCTCCACTGCTGTTAGTTGTCTGTTAGGCCCCTCATATCAAAGGCCCCTCTGCCTTTTCCAGCATATAGGAAAAACTTATAGTATGTATTTAGCATGCTATCTTGCAACTGGACTCATGAATCTAGGGTGTTCTCTTATGCATAGCTTTACTCATTCCCACAAATTTCTAATCATATTGCATACTAAATCCTGCACTTCAGTGTTAATTATAAAATTGTGCCATTAGGCTTATTCAGTTTTATGCAGTAAATATTTGTAAAATATCTGTCTGGTATTCAGTTTAGGGGCTGTATCTTAATTAATCTAACAAATTCTTAACAGACTAGTTGACAATTTCATCTTCCAGAAAGGTAAGGAACTGATAGGAAAACTATGTCTCTAGCCCTAATTACGCATAGTACGGAGGAATAAGTTGTTGAAATGGAAATGATAGGGACCTTGGGAGAAAGTGATCAAGACAACTTTAGAGCCTAATAGCCAGGGAAGAAATACAGATTTTACCTTCGATTTACAAAGACAAATTGCAATCTGTTCAAATAAATCAAATAAATAAAGATATATTTACATATCTTTAGTTTAAAAACAAAACAAAATTCAAGGGACGCCTGGGTGGCTCAGTTGGTTAAGTATCTGCCTTCAGCTCAGGTCATGATGCCAGGGTCCTGGCATCAAGCCCCATCTCAGGCTCCCTGCTCCATGCGGAGTCTGCTTTCCCCTCTGCCTCCCTACCCCCACCCTCCCGCTCATGCTTGTGTACTCTCTCTCTCTCTCTCTCTAATTAATTAATTAATTAATTAATTAAATCTTTAAAAAAAAACCTCAAAAGAATAACAAAATTCTCATGGGTAGATTTGTGATTATTCTACTAAATAGTATGGAAGACCCCTTTTTAAAACCATACTGGCAAGAAGAATAAATTGGAAGTAGCCTATGAGGTAACTGAAGTTTTACTGGCAAAAGTTAAGATTTTTAAAGTTCATGTACTCCACATAGCAAGAAGTAAAGCAACAAGATAATTTTATAAGAGGGTAACATGTATCTGTCTGATATGTGCAGATATGTGTCTCAATGTTATCTTAAATGTGCATTAAATGATGCTGAGAAAGATTAAGCTTGAAATGAGATAATTTGGGCTAAAAATTCTTGGATCTCCAAAACTTGATCCTAGATATATGTTAAGAAAATGAACATTAAAAAAGTGATCAGCAATAAAAAAGACACATAATATGAAGTCGGTTAGAAATAAAAAATAAATTTTATTATACAAGGGTGAGATTTCACTGATCCTTTTTCTATTTGTTCTTTTTTTTAAGATTTTATTTATTTATTTGACAGACAGAGAGAGATCACAAGTAGGCAGAGAGGCAGGCACAGAGAGAGGGGGAAGGAGGCCTCCTGTTGAGCAGAGAGCCCAATGTGGGGCTGGATCCCAGATCATGAGATCATGACCTGAGCTGAAGGCAAAGTATTAATCCACTGAGCCACCCAGGCACCCCTGATCCTTTTTCTTTCTTTCTTTCTTTTTAAGATTTTATTTATTTATTTGACAGACAGAGATCACAAGTAGGCAGAGAGGCAGGCAAAGAGGGGGAAGCAGGCTCCCTGCTGAACAGAGAGCTCTATGCGGGACTCAATCCCAGGACTCTGGGATCATGACCTGAGCCTGAGGCAGAGGCTTTAACCCACTGAGCCACCCAGGTGCCCCCCTTTTTCTAAATATAATTTTAAAAAATCACTTTTTAAAGCCTATCTGTCTAAAATTTATCTTATTTTGATGTCTATTCTTGATTGTTTTTGCCTTTGATTTTCATATCAATTGGATTTTATTTTTGATCCAGTGTATTTATTGAAAAATGATCAATTCATCTCTAGGTAGATATTAATTTATACTTGATTATTCACAATTCATGTGTTTTGGTTAAATTCTTTTGAAAATTCCTTTTATGGGAAGGTTCAGTGCTGAGAGCTAATGTGACCACTTGCAAAACACAGATGCTTTACTTCTGCTTGATAGCTTTAATCTAATAGAGCTTTGATGCTTGTCAATCATTCCTTTTAGCATTAATTCTTCCTTTCCATTTTCACTTTCTTCTAATACAATGAATGCCAAGATTTTTAAGATGTTGTATGTTTATGACTATAACTATGTTTTTCTGGCATTACCAAATTCTATCTGGTCACATACTTGAGGAACCAATGTGGCACCAAAGACAAAATAGATGCATTTGGCTTTTCAGTGTATTAGAGAAAGAGAAATGTGCAGAAGCCTATTCTATAACTATTGTTGATTGGGCTCTCACTATTTAGGATTACTCTAAGGAGATGCTTCGTCATTTGCTGGGTGATCTGACTAGAGTTTATTTGAAATATCTCTATGAGCAGAATCTTTATCTAGTCGTCCACCACATTTCAGATCCTGGGAAAGGCAAACTGAAGAAAAGGTGTATTTCATTAATGATTCCTGCTTATAAACTATGAAATAAAGTCTCTTTTGATGTCATCTTTTCCAATTTTTTTTCTGGAAACTTCTGTAAGTCAAAGATTTAAAGAGGCAAGTTAGGCTTCATGCATGACAAGATTCTTTCTCTCTTGCCTGATTAAAATGAGAGAAAGAGAGAACCCCGAGAGTATTTTTAATACATTTTCCCCTGACACTGCATAAATCTAGGAACATTTATATGCTAATCAAATCAAAATAGGAATTATTAGTGACTGGAGAGCCCCAACATGGCTGTTATTTTCCCATCAACATATGATAACAGCTCTGACGCTGAATTAAGGAGCTGAATATTATATAAGCCCCAAAAGGTTATAGTACATGACAGGTTTAAGCAATATTAAAACTAGAAACACTGCCCCACCTATTACATATTTATTCGGTATTACAAATTGTAAATATTTAAAAACACACAAAGATACAGTGAGTAAATTCTTAATGTTTAATGAAATTATTCATGATATACAAAGAGTCAAATAACTCAACAAATACCATGAAGGTTAATGCATGCGAATGAATCTGAAGAGTCCAGCAATGAGACTAACACACTGTGTCCTTTCCTAAGATGATCATAAAATGGAATTAAAGTAACCTAATTTTCATGGTTAAAAATACCTCTGGGGATAAAAGGAAGGAACTTTCACTGAAGACCTACTAGCAGCTAATCAAGATCCAATGTCAGGTGTCCATCCTACGCTGGAACCCATTGATTCTTTGTACTGTTCACATTTTAATAACTTTTAAAGAGAGAAACCTGGTACCTTTTTAAAATCAATATATTTAGCTTGTCTTTTGGCCATTTATTTTATTGCCTCTTAAGAGGTCAGTTGCTGTTTGGGAAGATCTATCATTTATAATCTCAGATGAGCTAATGACGAGAAATTCAAGAAAAAGCCAACAAAAAGAGCTGGTGTAATGGGCTCAGTGGGGACATTTTTATTTTGATTTCCAGGGTTTCTAGCGTTCTTATTTATAAGGATCACAAATCATAATACAGCAAGTCTGAGTTTACACTCCCCATTTTTAATGCTGCAATGCCCACACACAAGAAAAACCTTATCTGCAACGAATGGGTAAGAAGAATTTCCTTGGCAGACTCAATTTGCATCTACATTCAAAATGCCATTTTCAAGTTCCTATCCTAAGTAGCAATAGCGAAATTGCACCAATGTTTACAGAGCCTTAAGGAACTGAGACAGACAAGACAATTGTGAATAAGTTTCAGCTAATGCCCTCTGAAAATTCCAATATTTATATCACAAGATGAAAATTATTGGAAAAAGTATTGGTTGAAAATGGAATGTTATAGCTATCCACAGATAGTTTAATTGCTAGAATATCATCTTTTCAATATTTATCCATCTATCCATCCGTGCATTCTGACTGTATGTGTATATCTATAGATATATACATATAAAATTCTTATTTTTAATTGAAAAAAACCCTAAAGTTTATGTAAAACTCCATTTTCTAGAATCAAAACAGTCATGTTGGATTTGCTTGTGTTTTTCATATTTTCTAAAATGCATCCCTTATCATTCATTTAGGTATATATTGTTTTCAATGTAATAAAATCAATGTATTTTAAAAGAAACAATATTCGTAAGCAAAATTCTCAATTGGAGAATGTTTAATTTTTGAATGCTAATCAGACAGAAATTACTTAGGTTTCATCAAATGGGTAAGATTTTATGAATCTTTTGAGACACAGTTTTCTTATTTAAAAGGAAGACAGAGACTTGGTTTTATGTAACAGATTTGACTGGTTTGGCAAAAGTTATCTATCATTTCCTAAAAGAAGTAATAAAATATGGCATTGCTTAGATTCCACTTAATGTCTACATTTTTCAGGTGAGTTAGTGGGTTTTTAATGTAGATTTTATAATTACTTGATTACTTGTACTTGGATAGATACAACTGGAAAGACACTTTGATGACTTCTTTAGCTCCCTATGTAATGTACAAATAAATAGGTACAAATTAATATATATACCTGAAATGTTGGGACTTGGTCCAGGGGCCAGACAAATTTGAGTTTGAATTTACTTACAGAAACTACCAACCATAAAGAAGTCAATTTACTTACACTCACAACCTTGGGTTTCTGATATACAAAGTAGAGGTAGCAATACTACCTAACTTACAGACTTGCATTATCTAAGTTACTCAGAAGCACAGGGCCTGGTTTCTAAAAACAATGCAGTAAATTGTTAATTGCATGTGCTAATACTTTGGTAATGGTCAATACCTTTATTGAAAAATGGATTGTGAAAATTAGTCATATTGCTTGTGGACTTAGCAACAGGAAGTTGGTTCCACAATGCCAAGTAGAATGGGATAAGTAGTCATAAAGATCATTTTTTTATCCTCGAACTTTTCTTCAATCCTGAATATTTAAACAAAAATTATTCTGTACAGTTAGATGAATACTTGGAATGAGTTTTCTAAATGTTGCAAAGAATAATCCTGTCATGTTACAAATGTTGTCTGTACTGTTCCCTACTATACTTCAATATCTTGCAGAATCTGAGATACAAAGGAAGTACTGAAATATATTTGTGGTATAAATTAATTGACTAGAGAATTTTTATTCAAGGGTTACTCAACCAAGGATGTGTTCTGTTTTTATTTAATATTCAGAGTATAAATCAGAATGAGATTAAAGTCCAATCTTTTGTGGGTCTCATACATAAACAAGAAGAATGATTAAAAGCTTCCAATGGGGCCAGCAACACCTATTAAATACATTTCTGAAAAGTTAGCCCAGCATTCAAAGTTCTTCACAATTTATCTTTTGCTAAATTTTTAATCCTTATCTCCTACCACTGTACCACAACCAATGCATACTATTTTATCAGACTAACATTCATTTCCTCTGTGACTTCAGCCATGTTTTACTTAGTACGCAGAACACCCTTCTTAATTCATGTATATAGAAAAATTGCTTCCATAATTCAAAGTCCAGATAAAATATCATCAGTTCTGTGAAGACTTTCTAAGTTCCTGCTGAACATTAATCACTCCCTCTTCTGTAATCCCATAGTCATCTGTACTTATATCTAATGTATTTATTATTATATTTTATTATAAATAGTTTTATTTGTAATGGGACATAGCCATAAACTCCTTTAAGGTAGGATCTTTGTTGATATGTTCATGTTCGCACATGCCGCACTTAACATATTTACTGCTATTTAATTTCAGCTAATAAAATTTTTGATTCACTGAATTAGATTCAGGAAAAGGAAGCAAGTAGAAGAGAATGGAAAATGAAGTAATACTTCAACATCTTACAATTCTAAATACTCAACTAAAATTCTGGTTGCTTGCAGGATGATTCAAATTCAACCTTTTTCAATTAAATTGTGAGTTTTAGTGGGTAAATAACCACTCCATCATAATTTTCTGCAAAAATATGATGGGATTGAAATGTAAATCGGGGCATCTATCACACTTCCTGCTGTTGAGGGCAAAATACCCTGCACCTCTGGATTTCTCAGAATAATGGATATGTCCTTGTTGTCTTTCTCCTTACTGAAGAAAAGTGTAGCTTTGCTCTAAAGAATATTCTCAGCAATTGCAAGTCATTAAAATTAAAAATAGTGATGAAAGAAATGAGCAGAAATAAACAATGAGCAATTCACACACTAAAAACAGTGACATACGGTGGAGAATAATGGAAATGAAAAAAAATAGATAATGATGACTGGTTGACAGATTGCTGTCGTTTTACTCTCCGGGGTTTTGTCACAACCTTCAGTAGGGAGATAACATTGAACATCTGGTGGACAACCAGTGCGGAACCTCAATGAAGCTAAGCGTGTGCAATAGAAGAAGAATGAGCTTGGGGCTGTGGCTCATCTCACACATATCTAAGAAAATAAAATGAGCCAAGATAATATTAAATAATAACAGGTGCCTTCTAGGAAAACATTTGAATCATGAAATACAGATCTTTCTCTGGTACCAAACAGTACAAAAACCAACTGAAAAATGTTACTCTCGTTTTTGTCATATTCCAGCTATCAGATTTGGGCAACATTTAACTTCAGTAAGCCTAAGTTTTCTTACCTATAAAATATGGAAAATAATAATTCTCAATATAGTAACTTCTACTATTGTACCAATTAACATGATATCATTGCCCGTGTTTTGCAAACTGCTACATGAAGATAAGATAACCAGTGCTTTTTTTTTTTTCTTATAATTATGTTATCACCCACTGCTTTGCTTGGATTTATATATTTATGTATTATTGGTATTTAAAAACTAGTCTCCCATATTAAACATTCTTCAAGTTATTTAGTGGCCTTAGCTGTCTTTCCATCAGCAACTTCAATTCTACTCCAGGTTTTAGTGACAGATTTTTCTTTTCCCTTCTAGCTGCTATTACCTATCATCAGTTGTGTCCTAGTAAATATTTAATAACTGACTTCTCCGTCTCTTGGGGGAAAACACTGATTTGTAACATTTCATGATTTCTTTGGTGTAAACCCTCCCACTGTGGATGACTTCAGGCTACCAACATGACATCATGCTACAGAGTTGGAAGACTTGTGCACAATCATTTCTCACCAGCTGGTAAGAGGTACTCTAACACACCACTGCCTCATACTCAGTATAAACTAATTTTTCCTAAGACTTGATGAAAAATCGGGAACTTACCTAATTTCTTTCTCAACTTGCTATCTCTGAAACAAACTCTTTTGGGTTTTTACCAGAAAATGCTGAAAAATAACTGAAAACTAGTGAGAATAATAAATAATTCAATATAATATATGATATTATAAATCAATATAATAAGTACAAATTTCCAAAAAACTTGAAGACAGTTGTGTCTGAATTTAATTCAAACAAGAAATTAAACCAGGCTAAATTTTGCTGAAATACCTGGAGCCAGATGTTTCACTGAGTCCCCCGGTGGATAAAGACCCTAACTGTTTTTGTTGCCTTGATGACTGTGTATTTCTACCCATCCCAATTAAAGCAATCTGCCTAATGAGAAATCTGTTTCCAGGCCAAGACAGGAAACTAAGCCTAGTATTGGCACTGAGTGGTTCAAAAGGACCAATGTTTGACCTCTGTTTGACCTCTCAGCAGTTTTCACTGAGAAAGCCTCAAGAAACAGAATCTAGAGAGAGGGGCAGCCTTCTCACAAAGGAAAGGCCCTCCTGTGGGAGGACAGTGATGAGCCTCATCTCCAAGCCATCCTCATGTATGGTTCTTTCTGCTTCCTACTTAGTAACTCCCTAACACAACTTAACCTGCCTTCCTGGTAAAGAAGAGAGTTTCCTATACAGACTCCAAATATTTCCACTCCAGAATTTAGGTGACTGATGTTGGCTTTTGGTAGAATTTTTCACCTTTATTATGGTCTCTTTTTACTATAAATCCTGGAGTTTTTCTATCATTCCTATTGCACTTCTTTTTGCTCAATTTTCTTTTGTAACTTAAAGAAACATTTTCTCATGAAACATATTCAAATGCCAATTATTATAAGATTGACTCCAGCCTGGGTATATTCTCTCCAGTGCCTTCTTTGGCAGATATGATCATTTTTGTAGTTTTTTGCATCACATTTTCCCTAGGAAACATGGAATAGATGCCAATACCTTAAATTCTTAAAGATACTGACTCTTTAGGAAACACCCAGTATGATTGCTTTTTCCTTTAATTTCAGGACAGATACGAATGGTAAATATGCATCTAGTGAGTAGCCAGAACTTTCTTGATCTGTCTCTTGAGTTCCTTTCCTTTTCCAAGCTGAGCAATTCCAACTCTCCCACCATGTACTCCTCTTAGAGGCAGGTAAACGTCATCACACTAGATGCAACAGGAGCCACACTAGACTACATGTCCCCCCACAGGAGCAACTGAAAATTTGTTTTATGCAAATAGCATCTTGTGTTCAGGACTAAATGGCAAATCTATTGTTGGTTCAGACTCTAGAGAGTGGAGCACAGAAATGGCACACCTTCTCCTGCTCTCCAAAGACTAAATGGAGATAGACTTTACTGAGGTAATTCTGCTCCAAGGAAGCCCTTCAGGCTCACTTTCCACAGAATAGCAACTGGGGATGAATCACAAGCCAGCTTTGCCAAGAACACAACAGATCACATCCTCTTTTTTATATTTCTGAAATGAAGCTAACAACCTTGATGTAGACTGCAAAAATCTTAATGGATACAACTTTTTATACATAAGTCTCAAATATCCCACTGAATTTACCCATCTCCCATTGAGAGACATGGGGGATTTGAGTTTCATTAGAACAACCAAGAAGGAATGTAGCAGTTAAAGCTGCCAACTTTTTTTTTTTTTAACTCCTTGTGGTGTGCTTCTTAATCCAGATAATATAAAAGTTAGAGCAAAGATTTTATATAACTTTTCCTTCCAACTTACACTTTTATGATTTTGCTTTAATCATTCAATATTTAAGCATTTATCATGTCTAACATATTTTTAAATTTTGGAACTCTGAAGCTTTATGTTCACATATGTTTTCTCATTGGATCCTTGCAATAAACCCTGTGAGGAGACTTGGGTAGGCACTAATATGGCCACTATTTAAGACAAGAGGGAGCCCAGAATCAAAAGCCACCAATGCTAAATTCACATTCTAAGCTTCCTTCAAACTCTATGGTTCAAACTATAACTTGGTTTTAGGTGTTTATTTCTCTTTCTCGCATATTGGTTTTGCTGACCAACCTCATGTGGGTGGTTGTTTTTAAGCTATCTGGTACTGACTTAATTATTCTACATGAAATTTTGCACATTCATTTGACTTTAACTTTGAAGCAATCCCATTTTTTGAATGCTGGTAAAATCGTCCACAATACACACTTTAAATTAAGGGTGCCCAGGGGATAGTGAAAGCTGATGAGCTTTTAGAGAAACTTGGGAAACTTGTAGCCATAAAAGCAGTATTAGAGGAATATGTTTCTTGACCTAGAGTATGGGGAAAAACAAGAAAAGGAGAATGGTGTGTTTTCTATCCACTGTAGTCATAAGATGTAATGCCTATTCCCTCTATAGAGTGTTATGAAAAAGATTGATATTTACATTTAAAATGTTTATCAAAGGAAGAGAAATTAAAACATCAATAAAATAATATTTGTACGTTTCAAACTGATGATCTTCAGAGAAAAGCACTATATCTATTATCCCTCAGGCTGTGAAGAAAATTTATACACTAAAGAATCACCTATTTATTGATACAGGTGAAAATTCTGGCAAGAAAACAAGTTCCACCTAGTAATATATAGTAAATTTTCAATAAATAATTTCTGATCGATTAATTATAGTACATTCCTACTCAATTAGTCATCTCAGAAATATTTGTTGACTGTATGTACTTGGAAGGATGATATACACTCAAAAACATCAAATAGGGCACCTGGGTGGCTCAGTGGGTTAAAGCCTCTGCCTCCGGCTCAGGTCATGATTTCAGGGTCCGGGGATCGAGCCCTGCATCAGGCTCTCTGCTCAGCGGGGAGCCTGCTTCCTCCTCCTCTCTCTCTCTCTCTCTGCCTGCCTCTCTGCCTACTTGTGATCTCTGTCAAATAAATAAATAAAATCTTTAAAAAAATCAAATAAATATACAAGGCAATAAATAATAATTACACATGCATGATATGGGTAATAGTATTCTACATTTTTATAAGAGAAAAAAAATACACAAAGACAAGTGGCCAGAACAGGCCTTTCTGTCTGAATGATATTTGCTATGTTTTGTATGAGGGACAAAAGTACAGAGAGAAATGAAGAGGTAATTCTAGGTGTAACACAGCTACTGAGGAAGGAATGTGGGAATATTTGAGACACACTGTATAGTTAATTTGAGTGAATGGAGCAGTTTGAATATCATGAGGGCAAAGAGATAAAGAACTTGCCTTTCAAACTTACTCATGCCATCATTATCCTACCTCTAATGTATTATTGATGAGATTTTAAAAATCCATGATAAAAACAGGAGCACCTAGATTCTTCTAGTTTAGTTTATTTAAATCATGACCTTGAGTAGTTTCATAAGTGGAAAACTAATTCATTTTATTTTCATAGTTGAATCTTATGTTGCAAATTAACTGAGTGCCTTTTCTTTTCATCTATTCTTAAGCTAAAAATATGTATGTGGCAAGGATTGCATGAGGAGCTATTTGAATGGCCAGTTATTCCTGAAGGAGCTCAATGAGTTCAAAGTGACTATTGCCACAATATATCATTTTTGTTTATATTTATTTTCCGCCTTGGACTTGATTGTATTTAAATGCTTTTCATATCTAAGGTATGTGCCTCAATACTTCCTTCAAATATACTTCAGATTATGCAATAAAATTAAATCCATCTGCCCCACAGAATGAACCTCAGTGCTAGAGAGAGTACTAAGGCTCTTAGTGCTAAAGGTATTTCTGCCCCCTGGAAAAATGAGGATATTTAGAGCTATGCATTCTTCCCTGAAATGCTACTGTCCTAATTATCCATGAGAAGCTTTTTGTTTCAAAGATACAGCAATTTTAAATAAATACAGTTAAATTTGTAATTTGTTTTGTTTTCTTATATTTTCTGAATCCTCCAAATGACCACACTCACAAAGAAAATAAGAGTAGAAGCTATAATGTGTATAAAATAAGCCTATTCTTTAAACTCCCAGGTATAGTACATTTTAAATTATCCACAAACCCAATCCACTGTCATTTTTCATGAATTTCAAATGCTTCCAGCTTGGTTACTAGCAGCTTTTATATAATCTCTACTCCTAGATCATTTCTTATCATCTGTCTACGGAAACAGTATTCTTCAAGAGAAGAGTGATCTCCTCCACCTACAACCAAAGGCTTTTTGACACCGGGATTTCTTATAATATCTTTCCTTCTTAGAAATTCTTTTTTTCCCCCTTTATTTTGGTAGGAACCCTGCACTTTCAATTCAGAGACCTCTCTAGTTTGCTGCATCCAATATTGATAGAATCTATTGTTATAGATATACAGCTCTTCAGGAATATATGAAAACAATGTAGTAGTTTCAACTTTGCATAATATTGCATTTTATCTATAATTAATATTATGAAACTTCTGAATCATCTTATTTTTTTTTTTAGATTTTATTTATTTATTTGACAGATAGAGATCACAAGTAGGCAGAGAGGCAGGCAGAGAGAAAGGGGGAAGTAGGCTCCCCACAGAGCAGAGAGCCCTGAATCACCTTATATCTATTATATTCATGGGTAACTATCACGTAATCTGCATTGGTATCAATGCCTTGTTCCCTCTACTTCCTAAATTACATGTTTATATTGTCTATGAGGAGGTCTGTCCATTTTTGTGACCACCTTTTTTGCCCTGTCTGCTTATAATTCTGGGGACAGTAGATTCATTCTGCCCTCTAATTAATAAAACTGTGCAAATTACTTACTGTTACATGGTATACTAACTCAGTGACTTAATTTGATGAGAATACTCGGTTTTATTTATGAATTTTCAATTTGGGCAGGTTCAGTGGGGATGGCTCATCAGTGCTTTACATGACATCAGCTTGATGGGCTGTTTGACTGATGCTGAAGAAGTATCTATTTTCGAATGGTTCATGCACATATCTGGAAAACTGGTATTGGCCATCTGCTGAGAGCTAGGCTGGAGGTCTTCATTCTTCTGCAAATGGGCTTCTCCATGGGGTTTTTAGAGTTTCTTTGCAACACAGCTACAGTACTCTGAGTCCTGTGATCTACAAGAAAAGTTATCTAACCCTACATATATAGCATGCAATGAGACATAGAATAACTATGGTAGACTCTCCCATTGAGAAAGGGAAAAATTAGGACATACATAAGAGGCACTGGTTCATAGTATCTCTGAAACCTATCTAGGCACATGCTGTCATTCATTGATTAGTGTTCAGTCTTTTTCTCTGGAAAAGATTCATCATGGCTCTTGGCTCTTCACCGTGAATCATCCTTTACTTTCTATCAAAAATATCCCATCTTTACCAGTAAGTAGGTGCTTAAGCTTCTTTGGATATAGTAAATTAGGGGCTCCCAAATCTCTTTTAATTCTGTACTATCTCTGTACTTTTCAGTCCATGCTAGATAATTAATTAAAAGTTGGCAGAGTTTCTGTGAATCATATTATAACTCACTCCATTAGATAAAATCTATCAGTGCAAATCTCATCAACATAGACTCTTTATTTTGGGCCCCAATGAGGCTACTTAACTCTATTACTTTAGTATAAGGCACAGATTTAAAACAATTAGAAACTATATTAGGCATTCCCTTAAATGTTTCTGAGGTTGGGGGAAAAAAAAACAAAAACAAAAAGCATCTTATAATCATATCATGGAAGCTTTTATCATTAAGCAATACTAATCTAGCAATATACTTGGTTTGGTATTTACCCTGAAGTCATTTCTAACTTTGAGGATCTATTTTCTGGCAGAGATCAGAAATGGGAAACATTTCTATTTTGAGCTTTAAACTCCTGGTTCCTTTATATTTCCTCTAAATTTTGCTCAATAACTTAACAGTTCCTTCAATTCTCTCCCCATAGTTTATCCTAGGCAGCTAGAAAAAGTCAATCAGCAATTTCTATGTTCTGTTCTAAAAATCTATCCAGTGAAATCCATGAATTCATTAGGTCTCTTCTATACCTTCAATGATGCCACAAGCAATAGTGTTGACAGACATTCGTAAAGAGGAACCTCTTATCTCTAGCCTCCATTCCACATGTTTGAGGTTTTTGTTACAGTGGTACTCCATTTCCAGGAACCAGTTCTGTTCAAGTTGTCTACTGCTTTGTAAGAAACATTCTCAATGCTTGACTTCAAACAGTGATTTCACTTTATCTTACCATTCTGTGGCTCAGGGATTGTACAGGGTTCAGCTGACATTGAGCTGATAGCCAGGTGATCTGGTGGGTATGTTTAGCATGAGAGTAGGGATGGCTGAAAGAATGGGCTGATCTGAAACTTTCTCCCTTTCCAGGTAGTTTCAAGGCATCCTTAATTAAGTATTGTCTTCATCAGGGTAGTTGGGACTTCTTATTTGGTGGCCTAGGATTCTAAGATAAGAGTGTTCTGAGAAACAGTAAGTAGTTACTTAAGGACTTGACCTAGAAAATGGCACAGTATCACTTCTGCTATATTATCTTGGTGAAGCAGTCATGGAAACTGCCTAGATTCAGAGGCAGGGTACATAACCATCGCTTCCCCCCAACCCTCAAACCTGCCATTTCTCTGTGGGAGCACTATCAAAGAATCCATAGATATCTTTAATGTACCACAGGGAATATGCACATCCAATATAATTTATAGCAAACTTTTTCAAAGAGGATTGATTTAGCTTGAATCATTCATAAACCTACATTTGTATATACTTTATGGAGTATACATTTGTATATACTTTATTGGAGAAGATTTGGAATATATTTTGGTCACTTAATTGTTTTCCTTCCCCCCCCCCAAAAAATGACAAATTTTTGAGGGAAAAAGCCACAACTCTTAGGTGGCAACACTTGGAAATTTCTATTTTACTTGATTTTTGGACATGTGCCAAAAAAATTATACTTACTACACCTTTTCTTCTTTGTCTCTTTCTCCACATGGCTCTCCATTAACTATAGGAAAACTTTCCCAATCTTCTTACTCTGAAGGTCCATATTCATTTTCTCTGATGATTTCATTTTGTATGCTTTCACCTCTTATTAGTTTCTGCTAAGGCTGACAAACTTCATACGGTATTCTTTGCTACAAGCTAAGAGATCTTTCTGTCTCTTTCTGAAACTTTTGATCTGCTATCTCTTGCTTTGAAACCATCAAGCCTGCTGTTTTTATATCTTAATTGGTTTTCTTAATTTACCCATATTTATTCCCTAAAAGATGGCAGGATAATTTTTTCAATTTCCTTCAACTTTTACATATTTCACAACATTTATATTTATAGTATACTAAAAAAAGGCATATTTCTTTTCATTTCTAATATCTCCTAATAAGGCTGCATTAACTTTTACTCTGTTTCTCTCTTATACTTGAGCATGATGACTTTATAGACAAGAAAAAAAAAATGTAGAGCAGAGAATCATGTTTTTTAACTTGTTAAAAAAAGGTTTGCTTGACCAAAGCTTTATTTTCAGATGTTATTGGTTTCTTTTTTGTCTTGAACCTTAGTTTATCAAATCTAGAAATTGTGTGGGATTCTTGACCTACTATAATCTGGAAATATATTTAGACTGGGCAAAATGCTTCGGAAGAAAATAAGACTATGACCTCCTCTGAACTCTTGTCCTATTTGTAGAATAAAAGCAAAGAGCAGTGCAGAAATGCAGAAACACTGACAGAAAACCTCTGAAGTAAACCTCAACCCAAAAAAAACTTTTCTGTAGATACGGAAAGCCCATTTTATTATTATTTTTTTTTCCAAGTCCTCTATGGGTTACTTCATTGTAATCCAGTATAATGTTGTCAAGGACCAGAATAAACTGTTTTATGATTATTATATCTAGGCTGTGAGATTGGGACTAGAGAAAGAAAAGAAAAGGGAAAAAGAAAAGAAAGACAGGAAGACAGGAAGGAAGGAAGGAAGGAAGGAAGGAAGGAAGGGAGGGAGGGAGGGAAGAAGGAAGAAAGGCTAAACTAACCTTAAAAAAAAAAAAAGTCAAATTCCCTTTAAGGATTGTTCTCATTGGACGATAATGGGAATGGGAATCGAAAGGAAAGGTTACTGTTTCATGAGGTTATTTTATGTTATCTTTTCCCTGATAACACACACATGTGCATGTGCAAGTGTGCATGTGCAACACTTGAAATGTTTAAGTTAAAGAAAGGGAATGCTTTTATCATTGTCATCAACATTAGAAATTCATTAAGGTATACAAAAGACATTGCCAAATACTGAGTACATGCTATTGTCAGGATAGAAATTAAGAGACATTTGTTGAACATTTGCTGAATGCCCAACCTTATGCTGGGCATGTTCATTTGTGTTACCTTCATTATAACATGGTGATATCAGAAAGCGTTTGCCAAATAAATAATACAGATCATAAGTGACAAAATCTATAGAAAGTCAAAAGAAGCTTATCTTGATGAGTACTCACTCATAAATATAGACTTTATAAGAAGGAAATGAAGCAATGCAAAATATCAAACTGAAGGAAATGGCATTAGTTTGGATCCCACATAGCCTTGTGGGAGATCAAAAGGGTATATCTTATTTTTGAAGCAAGACCAGAGCCAAGAGAGGTGATTGTTCACATCATGCCACACAAGATGTCCTTCTTCTGGAACCTAAAGTATACTTTCTTCTCTCCCAGGTGAACTACTAAGGCAATGTTCTTCAGAAGACAGTGTAATCCCTGGATAATTTTATTTGTCAGCAGATAGCAGACTCGCTGGGGTCACTACTTTGAGCCCTTGCTACAGTGTCAGGATTCTAAATCTTACCTTCACTTCTGTCTACAAAAGTTACTTTTGTGCATAGTCATACTTCTCTTTTATTATATAATGTACCCAGATAGGCTTTTATTTTTATAGCTGCCATAGGGACTACAGTAAGAAAATTTTAATATATTGCATTATAACACGAGGGGTGGAAAACTATGGCCCACAAGTCAAATCTGCTGACTGTTTCACACAGCCCACAAGATAAGAATATTTTTTACATTTTCAGATGGTTGAAGAAAATCAAAAGTAGAATAATATTTCACAACACTTGAGATTATATGAAATTTAAATTTTAGAGCCCACAAGTGAAGGTGTGTGTGTCTGTGTGTGTTTTAAACAAGGCCATGAGCAGTTGTTTACTTATGGTCTATGGGTGCATTTGTGTTACCACAGCAGAGCTGAGTAGATGAGACTAAGCTATATGGTCCACAAAGCTGTATTTGCATATTTACTGTCTGGCCTTTTACGGAAAAGTTTGCTAACACCTGTAAGGCATGTGATTCATTCAGAATTGAAAATTCAAGTGATTCGTTCAGAATTGAAAATATTCCTAAAATAACTTGCATTGTTTACCTTAGACAATGGAAGACTTTAATATTCTTCACTGGACTTGGGTTGAGGGTACTCTCAGACATAGAATGAGTCCTTGCATTTGTGGAAACCTCTGCTGACAGATACTTTGGGATCTATATATTTGTCTATCAGATGAAAAAGGTGGAAAATTGGCTTGGAATATAATGCAGACTGTTTTAAAATTTCCTTTTGTGTCTGTATGTATTAACCAAAAGGAATAGATCAATGAGGATTGTACATTCAGGAAGAGGAGACAATATCAATAGTTTTGCAATGAATTTCCCAAAAACATTGACGTTGGTGGAAAAAATACTATTTACTTCTAAAAACAAAACAAAACAAACACCAAAAAAGCCCTTTCATATGCTGATTTCAAGGCATTGCTCTAAGAAGCTTTAAAACTCCCCTGCATTAGGTTAGCATGCTCTTATCCAATGACATAAATGAGATGCTCTTTCTTAGTTCTAAAGCACTATAATCATTTTCTTGGATGTGTTGTCTCCTCAAATTCCTTCTAATTCATCAATCCTTGATCCTTAGAATTCTCTTATTTCCCATAGGACTGAGATTCTGAACCCAACTTCCTAAAATAATTTGCCTATTGGAAAGATGTCCATGGAATGCTCAGATAGCAAACAGCCACCAAAGTCACTTTGGAATTTTCAACTGATTTCATATCAAAACAATTCTGAAAGGACAGGCTGCCAAGCAACCTTAGAAAGTAGCACTGCCAGGGATCCAGAGAATATCAAGGTGACATTTGAGGGTACAGGAAAAATAGTACAATGAATTCGCATATTAACCACTTATGAAAGAAATGTTGTGATGCTTTATTTCCAACCTCTGAACAAATTCAAAAAAGTAAGTAAGTCCAATTATTCTAAATAATAAATCACTACCATATATTATTATTATGTAGAGATAATGATGGGTAATAAAAATAGCTCATCATATGTTTATCTTGTTCATCTCAAACTAGGTAGATTATCTCTAAATTCCATCAACTTATTCCACCATCCATTCATTGGTTCCCAATCTTTCTGCTGCCTAGAATTTTTCACACTTTCCCTTTTCTATTATATCCAACAAGATAGCTCTCAGACAGCTAGGGATTAGAAAAAAACAGAACCAAGTGGTAAGCCAAAATGGCAATTGTTCAGGTCAGATTCCACAAACAGGTAGGAAACTCAATAAAAATGATCTTGAGGGAAGATTTTATAGTAAATAGAAATAAAGGTAAGAAGATAAGTTTAGGCATGAGGAGGCATTAGGGATGACCACAGAGTTGGTTCAGAAACATAATCAAGGATGTCCAGAAGAAAACTACAGTAAAGACAAATGGACTTGACGTTTACACATCAAGAGTGCAGATTTTCCCTATGTAAATTCCCTGTATGGGCCTGGCAAATTCCAATGAGTAAGTTTTGTTGAGATCTGCCACATACTTAATGCTGAGGTACTTGATAAGAATTCTATTTAATTTTTTTTCCTTAGTAGTCTTGACAACTTTCTTTCTTCTGATACATCATAAGATGCTCTCACATTCCAGATGGCTGACAGACAGTGGTAGGATAACCTTTATGCGGGAAATGCTTTTCAGTTGTGTTAAAGAACATGGGCCTGTAGGAAGACTAATTCTGCTACTTAAATTTGGAAAACTATTTTCCATTGGAATATTAAACTTAAAAAGAAATATTTCTTATAATTACTATAGTGGAAATTTTATCATTATTTAGTAGACTGAATATAGCAATTCAGAAATTCAAAAAGTATCTGAAACTTTTGGAGAAAAAGTGATGAAGCAAAGACATTTTATTGTCTCTTTCTCAAATTAGCTATAACAGAAGTGCTATTTGAGAACCACCCTCTTGTCAGATTATAGTAAAAGTGATTCCACATTCTGTGAAGCTCTGAGTCTGACTCATGTTTCCATGACATAGAGGCTGGGGGAGATGCTGGAAAGGTGACTATAATTTCAAGGATGCTTCTGACCTTGAATTACTCCTTTTTATTCTATTTCTGGCCAGCACTGCATCTTCAAAATTTGAAACTGGGCCAAGTACACTAATTTACAGAAGTAGGCCAAAAGACAAAATCCATCCACACCAAGCATCCATGAGATGGTAACTTTTTTTCAATCCAGGGAAATCATTTTGCTGCCTCTTCTCATCCTCTTTCATTTTCATTTCTCTACCTGCTTTAATGAACAAACTGGCTATCTCTTCTTAGTTCTTATGCCTAAAAGTACATATCAAAACACACTTGTACAAGGAGATTGTCAAAAAAGTAAAATGAACTGCGTACTTTAAGACACTCTGAACTCTAGGTGAAAGCACACTACTAGAAAAAGTAAAAGAGAAAGAAAAAGAAAACTAAAATGTATAAGAAAATAATATGTACAAGAAACAAAGATATGGTCACAACCTCAAACCACAAACTATAAGCATTTATTTGTATAATAACATCTGAACATGTCAAGGGATCTATGTTCCATAGATTTTGAGAAAGATTCAGATATACCTGAAATGCCTGAAATTCTTAGCCTGGCTGCTTTTCCTTACATCTCATATTTTATCTGGGATAGTCTCTATTCTTTTCTTGTTTTAAAATACCTCATAGTCTTAATAATCTAGTTTTATATTTCTTCCTTTCCAAGGATTTTCATAGACTATTCCACTCTGTTATTCCTCTCCTGAAATCACAGCATTTAATATTTCTGTTGCTCTTTAGTTCCATTTACTTCATAGAGCCTTAGGAATTATAAACATAGTATTATTTAACTTTAAGAAATATATAAAAATTTAATTCATTTTTCAGTTATAACCTGATTGAGGGTGGGGGCACTCTTTTATGTGTCTAGTCTTCCTTGTAGTATTTAGCACTATGGTTTTTTGCCAGTGAAGGCAGTATACTGATTTGCCAATTTAATTTTATGTTTAGAATATATGAGCTCAGAATTTGTAGGAAAAAAAACTGTATTTCCAAGTTTATATTTGTTAGAAGGTAAATGTAACATTGCATTTGCTTAATTTCAGCAGCAAATGAATTTTGAAAAGAAAAACGTGTTATTAAGATTATGATTATATTATATTATTGTAATATTTGCAGCAAACATCTTCTGGCATGGCTTCAAATAATCCCTGGCTCTAGATATTCATGTGCTATGCAATTCTCTTCCCCTTAAGTATGGGCTAGATATGGTGTCTTGTTTCTAATGAATAGAATATGGTAAAAGTAATAGGATGTCACTTCGGTGATTCATTTATATAAGACTGTGACTTTCGTTTTGCTGGTAGACTTGCTTTCTTGTTTTTGATAGAACAAACTGTCAGGTTGTAGAGGCCCACAGAGCAAGAAACTGAGGTCAGCCTCCTGGCCAATTGCTAGGAATGAAATGAGGCCATCAGTCCCAACAGCCTGCAAAGAACTGAATCTTCCTAAAGCCAGGTCAATAAGCTTGGAAGTGGGTCATTCTGCAGGCGATCTGCAGAAGAGAACTCAACTTAGTCCAAGACTACAGTATTGCCAGAGACCCTGAAGCAGAGGATTCAGCTAATCTCTCCCTGCACTCTTCACCCACAATAACAAAAATGATATGTGTATGTTGGTTTAAGTCATTAAGTTTTGAGATATCTTATTAAATATTATTTCTTTCACATACATTTGCATGGCCGAAATTCTATAAAACCTATCACTGAAACTTTTAAATCCTTGATTTGTTGCAGTCCATATTCTCTGCCTGAGCAGGAGTATGATCAGTCATATATCTTGATTCTATGAGTAAAACCGAGAAGAGTTTTACCTATTATATCTCATTTCAAAGTTACAACAATGCTGTGAGGTAGATTGATAAGGAGAGACAGATGTCTACATTATTGCCATTTTTAGAAGACACCAACACTAATAAAGGGTTAAGGTGTATAGAAAAGTGTGAACCATATGTCTATAAAGTGAAGGTGAAAGTGAAATTATATTTTAGGGTACTCACATCCTATGAGCAATTGCCTCTTTCACAAATGTTTATGGTTTCTCCTACTTCTTAATGAAAAAATAGATAGAAAGAGAATAGACTATAATTATGTGTATGTGTGTGTGCACATATGTATAGCTAAAACAGCATCATCATCATCATTTTATTTGAGAATATTGCCTTTCCCCTAAGTGTAAGCATTCAGCCTTCCACTTCCCAGGGAATTAAAAGAATCAAACCATTTGCAGCATGCTAGACTGGGGAATTTGAGATTCCCACATAGGATTTGTTCTCCTGAGACTAACCCAGCATTGTTGCAGATAAAGGCTGAAATATCGGCCCCCTCCCTGGATGACTATATAAAATCACAGAGGAATGCCAAGGAAGACTTTGCAGTTTTCCCCAGCATTTGCTTTCACACCTTTTTGTGCCACTGAGCAAATATTTAACAAAGAGAAATATAACAGCAATTTGTCCCAACTAGTAAGAAACTCAACATGCGATGGCAAGTTATATACTAGCTTTCTGGAGACTCAACATGCTCAGTTAATACTGTGTGTGTGCATGCGTATGTGTTTGTGTGTGTTCTTATACACTCAAATCAACAAAAAGTACGACCTCAATATAGGTATTTATGAAAAATGCCAGAAAAAAGTATTAAAATTGAAAAAAATACTAAATGAACCATATATGTATATGTATGTATATATGTGTGTATATACATAAAATATATAAACAAATTACATATATATATCTCCAATATGTTTTTTAATAAATGATTTATTTATTAATCCAGACATCATTCCTAGATCAAGAAATGACAAAGTTCTCTGGAACCCTCTAGGTCTTCTTAAGTGCTTCTTAAGTGCTAAATAATGAGTCAGTACTCGGGTGGAGCTAGCCATGTGAGATATAGGCAGACATGATGTACTTCTTGGGTCTTACATTAAAGGGCTCAAGCCCATAATTATCATTCCCTTTCAGCATTATCCTTTATTCTTTGTCCTAGAAAAACTGTTTCTAATATAACGACCCCCCAATCCCCCCCAAAATTATATGTTTAAGTCAAGTTTTGTGCTTTATTTCTTTGTCTTATTTCTTTAAGGGTAGGACCTATAATATATGTGTTTTCTACATTGGATCATGCACTAAATTATTCATTCAGCAATTACTTTATACCTATCTCCAGTACTCAGAGAGCCTTTCAGAGGGATAGGAATCAAACTTGGGAGGGTAGTTTTGCCAGTACTTAAAACAGTAGCCGTTATGCTGAGAATTTTCTATTTTACACCCTACTCAGAAAATTGTTAAAATCATTAAATTCTGGGTTGGACCTCAGTTTCTTACTTACTGCCTGAATTATGATAATCCCTGCAGCTAGCTATACATTCATTTTATGGAAGAAATAGTTCTTTGAAATGATCAATTTTTGTACATTGTCTCATAATTTATTGCTCTGTGAAAATCTACTTTTTGGAATAATTTCTTTTGGAAATTCTATCTGATGAGCAATTATTTCCAACTTATTTTGTGTTCAATGATCAGTGTATTAGTTAGGGGACTCTAGCTACTACACAAACAAATCCTCACATATGCTAATTTAACAAAGTAAAAGAGTAAACTTTTACTTAGGTAGAGGACTGATGTAGGCATTCCTTATCTGCAGGCAGCTTTTGCCTGAATTGTGACCCAGAGACCCAGTATTCTTGTACCTCTTGTTTCTACCTTCCCCTATTGACTTGTGAGTCCTGTCTGAATGCTGGTCAGTGGCTGGTGTGAGAAACAGGGAAGAAGTTACACCTCCTTTCCACTCTTAGCCACAAGGTTACCCCTGGATATAAGGGGTCTGCGAAGTATCTCCAGGTGAGCATCTGCCTCCTGCCACAAGTCATGAGGGAAAGAAAAATATGGAGTGGGAAATATAAATATTTGAAAGTCACTAGCTCTCTCTGTCTTTAAACCTTGTCCTACAAAGATGAGTACTTAATTGTACACATTTTTATAATGGATTACACTTAATTTTTTTGGTGGTTGACTGTTTCTGTAGAAAATTAACAACAGATATAAGGCAGGAACCATGATTTACTCAAGGTACTTCATATAGTCTTGCACTTGGTGAAGGCACTTTCCATTCCTGATAGAGAAGCCCAACCCTTCTAATCTTCTGTACTCACACCATGTACCTAGGCTTCAATGGCAAGGGGCAGCTAACAAGTTATTTTCTCCATTCTAATGAGAGAGTTGTAGTCTCCTCAAAAACCTTGAGTTTACCCATGGTAGCCTTAGGTATTTTAGCTAATGACTCCATGGTTCCTAGAATTCCAAGACCAACGTTGGCATAAACATCTGCTCAAGTTGTCAAAAGCATAAGAATGCCATACAAAGTCTTTATGCTTGTAGTAGTTGTAGTTTGGTTTGGTTTTGTCTTCTAGTGAAATATGTGCATAAATAAAGCAAATGAAAATTTCTGCATTATGATCATAATGTTACTAACAAACATACTTTGCATTTGTATAGTGTTTGTAGAGTGTCTTTTACTTTTCAAAGCACTTCCACACTGTTCATATGTTTACTTTTTAGAGCCATCTGGTGGTATAGGAAGATATGGATTATTATCTCCAGTATAGCCTGCAGACATTTTAGCCTAGTGTGGACAAATTTGTTTCTCATATTAATATAAATTAGTGCTGACACTAATACAAGAATGGATGTTTTGGGTTCACAAACCACTTGTTTTTCACAAAATGCACAAATTATGAGCTCTTTGACAGTAGGTATATATGTATTTCAATTTTCATTACCTATTTGTACTTTGAAAAAAAAAGTTTTAATGAAAGACCCTGTCGTATGAAGACAGTAGTGTTTAGCACGTCTATCACCCATTTGATTTTTTTACCTTTCCCCTCATGGGCACCCAGTGAACACATCTCCTCTTGTATAACTTTAACAGGTCCAAGGAAGACATGAATTACAATACCATGAATAAATCCAGTGTTATTTATAACATGGAATTTTCTTGTTGCACTATTGGATGGTCCATAGGTTTTTTCCTCTTGATCTGAAGGCTAAGATCAGGAATGTGTCCTAAATATTTTAGTACCTGTTAGAACTTTATTATAAAAGTATAATACAAATTGGGAAGTTTTCTCTCTTCTTAAATTGCAATGATTTTTTGTTTAATGAGTGCCATGTGTTTACTCTTCCTTTGTGAAGTAAGACTTATCTCTAATGTTCTAAATTTAAATTGAGTTTCAAGAGAGCCTCAGTTCGTTAATTAGTCTTCTAGGATTCAGCGGTCAAGGTTGTATCCCCTCAAGCCAGTCCCTTCACCATTTTAGAAGCAGCAGTTGTGTTCTCCTCTCAGCCTTCATTTTCCAGACTAAGAGTCCCTAACTCTTTAGACTGTTCCTCTGAGGATATGCTACACACATAAATCAGGTTTCCAAGGAAGCTAAAAGAGGTAATTATTATTTGCATTTTGGGCATTTAAAAACTCAAAGCTCAGAGGTGAGGATACTTAATTCTAGCTACTTCACCAGATTATAAATTTCTCCTGGGAGCACAGCTCCTTCTGTTTGTTTTATCTACATCTTTACTCCTTAAGATTCCAGTGATACAACCATACAAATAACCCTGACTCTAGGGTTCTTAATAAAAATACATTAGGACCCATCAATTTACTAATCCCAATTCATGTTTCTAGGTCCTTCTCAGCCAAGGAAAATAGACTTGTACTATTATCTAGGGGATTATTTTACCAAAAGAAGGAGACTTTTTGGAACACTGAGGTGACAAATTTTCTTTTACCTTCTACATTACAAAAATTATTTCCATCTGAATTGTATGGATCCACACCCACCTCTCTTCGGTGAGTAGGTACAATCCAGGTATACTGAGAGTAATCATCTTCCCCAGCATGAATGGTTTCCTATGGTTTAGTTACTACCAAAGGACAAAGCAGAAGTGCTTTTCAAGGTCTTTTTTAGAGTTTATACCAAATTTAAACTTTTTTTTCTTCTTTGGCCTCAAAGTTACATTTTAATTACAGTGCAATAATTTGAGGAAGACTGGTAATAGGGAAAACTTTTAGACCTTTTGTTCTTTAGTGCAGTCAAGGGAAACCTCATTAGAGAGGATTTTCTTAGTTAGCAGGGCTTCGAGGTTAATGAGCTGTGAGTGATAATATATAGTAGTAATCCCTCCTGGCAGTAACAGGTTGTATTTTATACATTCCTTAATCTCTATAGGAAAGGAGGTGATGGGAGAGGGTGAGAAGGAAACCAATTTAAGGAGCCTGGGGATGTTCCAAAAATCCCACTCCTGGTATGAATCATAATTGAAAACTTCATATGTTTAAACCTGAGAAGCTAAAAGATGAGTGGGTAAAAAACATCCCTCCATAAACTGATTTTAGTGACAAAATGGTATCCTGGTGTGATTCCAAAGATGGACTGAATGAGGTTCCCCAAAACTGGCATCACTGAGAATAATATCCTTTTGATGTCATAAGGAAGAGCCAACAAAGCTTAGAGTCATAAATCTTGGCTCAGTTTGATAGCGATGATGCACAGTGAAAGAAGAGGGTGGTGTTAATAAGAGGATGTCCCTGAGCTGAATGCAATTTGGGGGATACAATTTATATGACTTAATTCCACAGTGGGTTAGCTCTGAAATAGACTGAGATGCTTCATCAAATGGCCTTATTTTCAGAGCCAGTATAGTGGTCCTTCGAAGTTTTTACATTCATTTTATTTGGCACTTTCTTTGTTGTTGGGAACACTCTAGAAATCAACTCAGTTCATACCTTCACTTTAAATAAACAGAACTGTCTTTCCAAGCAAGGTTCAGAGTTCAATTGGCTTAGCCACAACATCATCATATTTGTGTGAGATTAGATGTTGTTATGTAAAGAAAGGAAAGGAAAGAAAGAAGGAAGTTTCTTTTTCTCTTCCTTTGCTAGGTTTGCTTTCATAAGTTTGCATTTTAGAACTACCATCAATTATTTATACATTTAATGAAAAAAAGTTCAAAATCCTTGTCCTGACATTCAAGGTGATCCATGATTTGATATTGTCCAATTGTTCCACTTTATTTCCCATTTCTTTCCTTTGTTAGAAACAAGCCAGAATACTGATTTTCTCCCAAATATGCAAAACCCCTTTCCACCTTCAGTCATTAGGTTACTGCTTCCTGGAATAATCTCCTTCACTTCTAGTTATTTGCCTCCTATTCTTTAGGATCTAGTTTAAAAAACAATCAACAAATACAACAAGTATACTTACATTCTCCATGAAATCTTCCTTATAACTCTATTTTGGAAAAAAGAGAAAAAAAATTCTCTCTTCATTAACTCAAGAAGTACTATTCTTGTGGATATGTGTGAAATATTTGGAAAAAACACTTGAAAGTGCTTTACAAGTCAAAGTCACTTCTCAACTTACTGGTATTCTAGCTCCTTTTTCATAAAATAAATAGTATTTTAACATGGAAAACTTAAAAAAATCATCTCAGAACAAAAAAAAATTTATGATTCCAATAGATTTTATATCATGAAAAAACAAACATATTTCCTTCCTTCCTTATTTATTTTATTTAATTTAAGATTTTATCTATTTGTTTGTTTATTTGACTTTACCATGAATATATGAAGATTTAATTACTCTCCAGTCTCTTGCACCATTCTTGGATGAGTTTCTTAGAGTAGAAAGTTTACCAAGCTGAGAAATTACTGAGAACATTATCAGTGTTTCTTTCCCTTGGCACTTTTGGAGAAACCCTGCCAAATGCTTCTTCAAATATTTGAAACTCCTTGTTAAGAATCCCCATTGATAGAAAATTCCCTTTTTTGCGTATTTCTAAGAATATGATAAGACAAAAAACATTTATTTTTCCAGCTCGTGGTTGGGCACCAGAGACACCAAGGACACTCTAGATTTAAATGCATGCCTACTTTGCTTTACTCAGGGAGACTAGTGAGTATCGGGGTCCTCTATGCAGTATGCAGGGCCCTCTACCCTGCACTCTAGCGACTCTTACTCAAATTTCTGGAATGCAGGGCTAAGACTGAGCATGCTATGCTTCTTTCCCTTTGTAAGAGCTAAATTTCAAAATCAATTGTTGGTCTTCTACCATCTTAATTGAAGTAGCTCTTCTCTTTCAAACCATGGAAACCCTTCTTTATAACACTCAACAATTTATATTAACTCTGAGTTCTTATCTCTGTTTTTCCATGTTGATTCGAGACTTTTGGTGATTTCTAAGACACTTAAGACACACCTGAAAGTGACTACTTCAGCAGGAGTGAGATCGATTACTTAGTCATTTAATTTTACAACCTTTCTTTTGTGTTCTCAATATTTCCTGGATCAAGATTTAATTGGGAGAATAAGCATTGATTGTTCCTTTGAAAGGAAAATTATAGGTCAATAGAAAGTATCTATATGCCATTTTTCTACAGTTTTTAATGAAAATCTGGGTGATTAGGGCAACTTCTGCCTTTTTCCTCATGGTCATAATTTTGAGCTTTTTGGTGCTCAAGAATAAAACTTCAGGTTTAGTATGCTTAAATTAAATAACATATTCTAAGCAAATCTTATCTTCTTGATTTAGAAGTTTAAGTCCTTAAGAGAGGGACATTTTGGCAATGGGATAGAATTTTGTTACCATTACAGGGATGTCTTTAAAGAACTGCTGTTTCTTCAACCACTCTTGGATAAAGTAGTTACCTAGCATTTTGTAAGAAAAATTTTAAAAATAAGTTCCAGAACATTTCCTAGCAGTTAATGTTAATAAGATCTTGTTCCTTCAGGAGATCAACAGTAGAATATTTTACAGGGAACTCTTTATTGCTGAGCACACTCAGAATAACTGCTGGAGGCCACACTTCACCAGAGTTCATGAGGCTGGTAAGTACAAAATACGAGATAGAGAGATGCATGAAGCTTCCATATGACCCTAAAAACTGTGTAGGTTCTACCTATGATCCTTTTCTTTAGATTCTTATCTGTTGCCATGCCTCTCAACATAAATAAAATACCATAGATACTCCATACACGATATATTTCTTATTTTATTCATTGATTAAGTTTGATCTTGATGTTCACCTTAACTTGAAGTGTAAGAACAAATATGGTTGGAAAAGGGAAGGATCCCAAGGGTAACCCCACTGTGCTATTGGTTCTGGGCTAAATGCTTCAGGTTCATCTTAAGCTTTTTCTCCTCCAATGGCAATAAAACTATTATCAGAGTGGTTTCCCTGGACATAGAGAAAATGAACCTATAATACTTCCTGAAATTAATTCATCCCCAAATTTTGTTGTATTTACTTTACCTAAATTACCAGCATTAAAAATTAATCTGTTCTCAAATTCCATTTGGAATCATGCCATCAAGTTTTCTGGATTAATTCAAATTTTATTTTATGTATTTGTTTTTGAAAATACTGCAAACACTGTATATAATGAACTATTAATGTAGAAATTACTTGAGTCCTCTTTGATTCAACCCTCTTATTTACTAAGTGTCTATCTACTCTGTTCTAAATCACTTGCCAGTTATGAGGAAGTAAAAGAAGTGTTAAGTGTAATGTTTACTCCTAAAGAAACAGATATAGCCTTGAGTCCAGGTTTTAGAGAGGATTTCTCTTTCCCATACTCTACTCATACTAACCCATAATCAATTCATTTCATCCTGCTCTCCAGAATATATTTCAATTTCTGTTACTTCTGTACAGCTCTATCACTGCCATGCTCATCCAAACCACTAACATTCTTTGCCAGGACAAAAGAAAGAGCTTCCTGAAAGTCCTACTTTCTCAGGTATAGACCTGCCTTCTCTGTCCTATAGTGTATTTGTCCCCAAATAACCAGTCATCTTTAGAAATTTCAAATTAGACTATGCCCCCCCACCTTAAATTTTCAAATCATTTAAATTAAAATCCAGACTCCATTCTCAGGTTCCATGCTTGTTCTCCTGACCTCATATCCTATAACACTGCTGCTAAGTAGGCAGAGTGTCCCTTGGAAGCAAGTCAGAATCTCTGGGATGAGGCCCAGGAATTAGTGCATTAACAAGTCCTCCATGTGATCCTGAGGCATGCTAGAATTTGGGATCATTGTCCCACAGCCCTTTTTTCCTTGCTGGACACGTGCCAACCCTATAGGATTTCTTTCTGCTCTTTGAACCAGTGAATTCAATTTTGTTGTCAGGACCTTCAACCCCCTATCTGCTTGGGATGTATCTACTCCTGATCTTTGCATGGTTTTCTCCTGGTCAATTAAGTTCCTACTAAATACTATGCCTTCAGAATCTAAGATACTTTCAACATCTAATGCTGTCCTCCTCATCCCTTTCTTCTACAGTAGGTTCTTGTTTTCTTTTTTTTTTTTAAGTTTTTATTTAAATTTTTTTAAAGTTTTTATTTAAATTCCATTAAGTTAACATTCAGTGTAATATTAGTTTCAGGTGTACAATACAGTAATTCAGCACTTCCATACAACACCTGGTGCTCATCAGGACAAATGAACTCCTTTATCCCCATCATCTATTTAACCCATTTCTTCCCTTCTGGTAATCATCAGTTCATTTTCTCTGTAGTTAAGAGTCTGAGTCTTGGTTTGCCTCTTTCTTTTTTTTCCCCCCAAATATGGAAAGCTTCATGAATTTGCATGTCATCCTTGCACAGAGGCCATGTTAATCTCTGTATCATCCCAATTTTAGTGTACGTGCTGCTGAATTATGCACGGTTCTTATTTTCTTAATAGTGCTCACTACTACTTCATCTTGTTTCTTTGTTTATCTATCAGTCATGATATACTGGAACTGAGGTCCTAAGACAAAAAACGAGTTATCCTAAAATGGGGTGCAAGACTATATACAGCACTTGTAATAGGAGGTTAGAGAAAATTAGTTTGTACCCTGGGAGATTTTCTCAGCTCTAGTGTATAAAGTAAGTTTGAGAGGCCTAAAAAAGGGCTGTGTGATAGAAAGTTTGAGTGTAGAGGAGGCTGATGTGTTTTGGGTCTCACTCCTTCTATTAGGTAAGGACAGTCATGTTTTTCTTATCCTCTGGCAAAGGACCCCACAGAATTCTCTTTGAGAGTTACTATGTGTCTCCTGCAGTGTGTTGGACATTAAATTTATGTCTGAGAGAATCTCAAGTGTGAGAGATAGGCTGGTTATCTATTCTGATAGTGAAATGAAAGAAAGGAAAGGTGGTTGGCTGCCTTGGGCAATCTGTGCTCCTAGACTTTGAAGAGGAAAAGGATGCATGATAAGCACTTCCTTTAGGCCACATGGTGTTCCCTTAAATCCCACCCAAAAGTTCTGTGAGAAAAGGCAAAAGAACTTAGCAGAAAGAACCAAAAGGCCCTTGTGAATGGCCACAGGCTAAGGAAGATGCTTTGAACAACCAGATGTAAGAGAATTTATCAATCACATAAAGGGAAAAATAGGTCTCCCAAGAGTCCACTTGAGCAAGAGTCAATTTTACCAAGGTGCCCAGCCAAGATAGAATGAACTATGTCACATTATTAGTCAGACAAGGAGTCCACTCACCATTCTGCTTCTCCCTTCCTAGCTCTGATCTTGGAAAGATCAGCATAAGTCAAAGTTCACAAACTGGAAGAAGAATAAGCTATTCCCAAGCCAGGGTCATGCAGACACCAGCTGCAGTGCAGATGCTACTCTTCCTCCATTGTGAAGGACTTGGCCGGCAGCCTGCTGGGTTAGTGAAGAGGAGTAACCATAATACTGAATAAAATGTAGGCTTTGATCTTACTGTATTTGGACTTACATGATCATAAGGTTTGAATATATATAGAGAGAGTCATGTCATATATTGAATAAAAGTGGCAAGAGGGGCATCCTTGTCTTGTTCCTGAACTTAGAGGAAAGGCTTATAACTTTGCACCACTGAGTCTGGTGTTAGGCTGTGGTCTTGTCATAAATGGTTTTTATTACATTGAAGTACAATCCTCCTATATGTTCCTGAGAGTTTTTATCATGAAAAGATGTTGATTTTTTTCCAATGCTTTTCCTCCATCTATTGAAATGATCATTTAATTTCTATTCTTCATTCTACTAATGTGGTATATCACGTCTATTGATTTGTGTATATTGAATCAGCCTTGCATCTCAGGGATAAATCCCACCTGATCATAATATATGATCCTTTTAATGTACTCTCGAATTTAGTTTGCTCACATCTATGTTCATTAGGGATATTGGCCTATAATTTTATCTTCTTGTAGTGTCCTTGTCTGACTTCTGAATATATATTGGAAGGAAACAAAAATTAGTGTCCTGGGGAGATATTTGTACTCCATGTCTGTTGCTGCATTATTCACAATGTCCAAGATACAGAAATATTCGAAATGGCCTCCCATGGTTAAATGGATTAAAAAAATGTGAGACACACACACACACACACACACACACACACACAAAGAGGAATGTTATTCAGCCATAAAAAAGAAGAAAATCTTGCCCTTTGCAGCAACATGGATGAAACTGAAGGGCATTATGGTAAGTAAGACAGAGAAAGGCAAATACAACATGATATTAATTATATATAGAATTTTTAAAAATATATAATAATAAAGCCAATTTCATAGAACTAGAGAACAGAATGGTGCTTCCCACTAGCTTGGGGGGGTGGGGAGGAAATGGGGAGATATAGGTCAAAGTATATACAGTTTCAGTTATAGAATGAATAAGTTCTGAGGCTCTTACATACAGCACAATGGGTATAATACAGTGTTGTATATGTTAAGCTTGCTGTGAGTAGACCTTAAGTATCCTCAGCACACACACAAAAAGTTAATTATGTAAAGTGCTGAATATGTTAATTATCTTTATCTTGGTAATCATTCTACAATGTATATGCATATCAAATAACTATGTTGTACACTGTAAATACATACAATTACATTTGTCAATTATTCCTCAATAAAGTTAGAAAAAAACTAAAAAATTATCTATAAAGGGGAATTTTATTATGCAGAAACCACCCCCAAATCATGAAAATTTACCTACATTTCATTCAAGAGTAAGAGACAATATTTAAAGGGACACAGAGAAATACAAATAGTTAATATGCTTTCCAATTATATCCTATGAGAGTAGGACTTGTTAAACATATAGGCTGTACTTACTTTCTGCTCAGCCATATCACCAAGGAGAAGGGATCTATCTCATCTATTATTGTTCACTAAAGTATTCTTAGCACAAGATCATGTCAGGTATTAAGGAGAACTTAATAAATATTAGTGAATGAATGAATAAATGAAAGAACAAATTCAAAAAAGAGAATATAACAGGTAGACTGGGGTTAAACTATGACTCTGTCATTGTGTTACTGTGATAATTACTAAGCCCCTGTTAATTTCTTAAGAGAAATTAAATAAAAGCACCTACCTCTGAGGTGATCATGGAATGAAATAAAACAAAATAATGTGTATAAAATGTTTAATACAATATCTGACCCATAATTATTATGATGATTATAATACTTTATTTTAGGAAATAAGACATCTACATGTGTAATATTATGTTAAAACAAAAAAAGCAGTAAATCTCTTAGTGATTAAAAAGTGACGCCAGATTCAAGTTCTGAACATTTCAAAGTAGATAGAATTTGTTGAGTTTGAGCAAAGAACAGAGGTGTTAGGAAGGAGACAAGAGAAACACCCTAGGTGTCTAGGAATGCTGTGTCTATTACCATCAGAGTTCATACTTTTATCATCTCACACCTAATTAACTCATCAGCCTCCTAAGTGATCCTGATGTCAACCCCTACCATTTTATTTTCTTCAAAATATTGCTTCAACAATGGCACTCTCATAACAAAAAAAATTAACCACAAAAAGGCCAAAAAAAAAAAAAACCAAATAAAATACCCCCACAAAATTCCATCAAAAATGCCCATAGAAAATCTGAACAGAATGAAGTCAAAAGCCCTTATACTGGTGTTCTAGACCCATTGTAACAGGCAGAATGTCCAACTTCAAGTCCTACTGTTCCTTACCGAGAATGTTCTTTGAGTCGTATTCATCTCTTTACTGCCCCTTGAATATATGACCAATATTGATCACTTAAAGTGTCTGTTCATTTTGTATTCTCTTCAGGGAAAGTGCTTCTCCACTCTCAGCCTGTTCAGATTGCCTCCTTCTTCACCGTTCAGCTCAAGTCATCCCTCCAGGGTTCACTCTCTCCTCCCTCTGAAAAGCCATTCCTCTGATTGGTTGTAAAACTCTTTTGTCCATTTATCACATGCATTGGGATACCCTGTTCATTGTGCTCTCATGTAATCATTTCATTCCTGTAGTTTAGTTATGTAGAGCTTATTATTACTTTTTTACACATTTATTTTATAGTTATTACCAAGAAGAATACAAATGCTTTGATGATGATAGATACAATATCTTTTACTTCTGTGCATCCTGACCAGTAACTAATACAATATTGTACACATGATCTGTTTTATAGAATTCTTCTGTGATGTGAGTGTTGTGCATCTAAGCCTCGTGGCTTAGTGTAGTGCCAGTGTTAAAGCTGTCACTATGTCTTATCAAGGAGATGGATACAGCCCTCCCCTTAAAGCCTTGGATCACCTTGAGGAAACCCAGAGGAGATGTATGTTCCACAATTATCCTAGCCACGTGAGCAGTAGCATCTCAAACTATTGACTTATCCTCAGTCAGTATTGAGAATATTTCCAGCTAACTGAAAAGAAGTTGGGTACTATTTGAAATTTTCTTTATAATTTAATCATCTTGCAAGTACAAAGAAAAACAGAGTTGAACAAAAAAAAAAATTTATATTGGTCACATAACCCCAAATAGGCTCTAAGATAGACAAGGGGTGGGTAGGGAGGGGTTCAGTTCATTGTATTACTTAGAGTGAATTCTTTAAATATCTCTGATAGAACCAGTTGAAATAAATTTGGGAATAAAGTATAATATTACCACAGAGTCGTATTGTTGGTGACAAGAGAGCTAAAAAAATAAAGAAAAAATAACTGGCTGGTAATATTTTAAAGGGTAACCAATGCTCACCAGCAGCTGCAGTAAGACATTAAGTAATAGAGCACAGTAATGTTAACTGCTCTCCTGGTAAGAGTGGTAAATGAAATAAACCCCAGCATCCAGGGTATCATTAATCTATAGTGAATAATGGCAGTGGTAGTGTAAGGAGATTAAAAAGGGCATTGTAAACATTTGTGGCTGTATAATATACAAATTAAAAATGTGAGAACGCTTGCAGCTGCATAATCTACAAATTAAAAAGTGTAATAGCATGGCATTAATTACTGGCTGATCAATTCCCCCATAATTGCTGGCATGTAGATGAACAATTATAGGTCCGAAATGTTATTTGAGAAAGAGACATTGACCTTGGAACTGTAAGGAATGATACTCTGTTATAAGGTAATACAGGATCCTATCAAACTCAGTTCCAATATTTGTAGCAGCCGCCAGCTCAGCGCAGGGCTGTAATCACCACACTATTTCTTTCGATTATGGTGCCAGAGGGGTTACACATTGTTTTCTCTTTTTGAACAGAAACACCCAGTGACCTTCAGCCTTCTGAAAATGGGACCATCAGGCCTCATTTCCAAGTTCAAACAGTTTTAATAAAAATGAAATAGCAGGAGATAATGTACTTTACCCTTCTAGGCCAAAAGAACAGTTTAGAAAGTTGGAAAGACAAACTTCATTCAGATGCGAACATTCCGACGGGGATTGTGGCTGTAGACCTGAACGTTTCCAGACCAACCGTTTTCAAGTTTACCATTGATAGTTAAGTAATCAGGGACTCAAATATGTAGTTCATATTAGAAAGGAGAACACCAATGTCTATCCATTTACTCTCCTTAATAACGGATGACATAACAAAGCTATGCTCTTGTTGACAATTTACTGTTATGGTGACCAAGAAGATAAGTGAATTGAGGTTCAGCAGAGCAGTTGATGTATCAGACATGTGGCTTCACCTGAAGCTAGCTCGGTTAGTGCTCTTTCTGAAACTGAATTGCACCTTCACAGGAGTTACCTGTGTTTACCAGGAGTTACCAACATACTCAATCCCCTTCATTCATTTACTACATGTGGCAATCTGGATTTTGCTCACTGCCCTTCTATTAAAACTGTCTTCATCCAGATCACAGTAATTGCCAGTTCCAAAGGGCAATTTTCACACCTAATCTCATCTAACCTTCTTGAGGAATTGGACTCCACTGACTTTATCTAGAAACTTTAACTAGAAATTCCTTTTTTTGAGCTTCCGTGAACCCTCTTTCACGGCTGCCTCAGTTTCTATACACTAATGATACTAACATTACCAACTTCATTCCTTTTCTTTCTTTCCATTCTTTTCCAGAGCAGTTTTATCTACTTCTAACATATCTGAGGGCTAAATCTCTGGTCCAGACCTCTCCAGGCCTCACAGTCTACAGCCCAAACAGTATCAAACATAAAGAAATGGAAGGCTCAGCCCCTCAGATCCTGCATGTGAACCCTCACACCAAACATGGAGTTAAAATTACTCCTCCTCTTGTTCCCTTGATTGTGACTGACAACCACAGTGCCATGCCCACCCCATTTTTTTAAGCTCCCATACCCCTCATGCTAAGTCAGTCATCATGGCCTATTTATATCATCCTCTAATTTTTTCTTGAATATTTAGCTATCATCCTATCACTGTTCTCTTTGTCTTTTTTCCAGTGTTTTTGTCAGAGCTTCATAATTTCTTCCTCCTCCACTGTAAGTACTAACTGGCCACTACACACATCTTTCAGCTCATTCCCTATAGGGCCATCCACAGTTACCACTGACCCACTTATAACTTTCAACTGCTCCGTATTTTTTCTGAGTAAAGTCAAGGCTTTCATCAAGACCTGATTCCTTCCATAAACGGATCCATGATTAATTCTCCAATTGCACATGCTACTGCTTTCTAATCTTGTATGTTTTATCCAACAGCAATTAGTTACAATAATAAACTCTTTCAACAAGGCCAGCTTTATTAAACCTCCAGGCCTTTGCACATACTGTTTCCTCTGCCTGGATTCCATTCCCTCCCTTGTCACCCTAAAGAGTTTTCATCATCATTTTTCAAGGATCAATTTAGACATAATTTTCCCTCAGAATCTTTCTTTGTCACTCTCAGCAGAGCCATCCTTCTTTCATTTCCTTATCCTCACAGATACTTTCATTACAACACTTCTCAAAGTGCTGTTTGTCTAAATGGCCATTCCCCCTCTCCTGTGTCGTTGTAAATGTGCTTCCTATCACAAAGCCTGACATCTTGTAGGCACTCAGTAATTTTCATTTTATGAATTGTACTGAAGTTGGTAAAACTGAAAGAAGTGCTTGAAAATTAGAAATAAAAAGGTAGACAAACCACATCTCCCTTGGAAGTACTTTGCTTATATTAAAGCAATTTCAGTAGAGATAACAAAAACAATGATAGTCATATCACATGCTAACACTAGTAATAGAGTAACTAGTCATAGTAATACAAATGCTATTCTCTTCCTATGTACCAGATGTTGTGCTTGTTCTTTCTTTTTTTTCCCTTTTTTTTTTTTTGGCATGAATTATCCCATTTGATCTTGATAACAGATAACTAAAACTCTAGTTAGAGAATTTAAAACAAAAACAAAAACAAAAACAAAAACTTGTTCAGAATCACACTGTTAGAAAGTAGTGAAACTAGGAGTCAATCCATAGCTATCTGATTTCAGAGTCTATTCTATTAACCATTAATTATCCCTCCTCCTCAGTCCCCCCCTTCCCAGTACTAGTTAAATTACATTTTCATCGAACAGATCATTTTTTATTGAAAATACCAAAACAACATGTTATTTTGGATTTGTTTAGACCCAGAACATTTATCTCTGTATAGATATACTCCTCGCCTGTAGATTTTCTTTTAAAAAAAAAAATCCTAAATACCTTGAAAAGAGACTGACCTCAAAGAAACTTTCATTTGAAGCATTTTAAACAATCACATATCACACATACACACCAAACAAATTTTCAAATAATACCAGCTCTTTCTCCCAAAGTAATATTCATCAATTTCTCCACTTGACTGTTCCATCTATTCAATACAATTATGGAGACTTGAAATACACAATAGATATTGATTCAGTTTCTCATATAGAGACCATTTAAAAATAAGAACTTGGGAGGACATTCTGAGTGAAAGCATTTACATAAAAAATAAAATCCTGGCATATAGCTTGAGGTCAGTCTTAAAAGAAGCCATAAAATATATACAACTAAAGAAGCATTTTCAGGAACTTTTAATAGACTTTCCCCTTTGTGTTAATCAAAATAATTAGCATTTCTATTTTTCCTTTGGAATCTCACTATAGAACTCTTTGCTAAAGAAAGGAATTCGGTGGTTTAAAAAATGATTAGCATTTATATTATTACAGGGACAACACATTAGAACATTATTTCCTACAAATTAGAATTCAGTTATGAAGGCTAGCATTTCTACCATCATGCTGGAAGTTTATGTAAACTTACTCACCACGGAAAGGAATCTACTATGGAGCTCATGACACTGGACCTACAGAAGAAAAGAACAATGGAAAAGCATAAGTGAGAAAAGAGTGTTTTTAAAGTATTAAAATGAACTTGGTCTAAGGTGGTACTACCTACAGACCAGCCTTCAGTGAGCCCTCCGTATGGCCCCAGAATGTAGTTCTGCAGGACCAGCCTCACAATCTTGGTTCTGTTCCAGAGAAACAGAGCATTAGTAAATCTAAAGAGTAGGAGAGGAAGAATGTCAGACTTTCAGTTCTTTATTATTTTCTCCATGGGGAATATTTTAGAGAGAAAAAAATGTCAAATCTAGAAAAATAATGGGTTGTTAAAAATATCATCATGTAATCTGATTATTATAATTAAATAGTTTTTATTTTAAAAAATCTGTTTCTGTGAACAAGCTAAGTCAGTTTGGGTGATACAGTGTAGACAAAATTTCCATCAAGAAAATGACAGTTCAACTTGTACAGGAATTCAGTAAAGTGTCAGGATATAAAATCAATGCACAGAAATCAGTTGCATTTCTCTACACCAACAACAAGACAGAAGAAAGAGAAATTAAGGAGTCAATCCCATTTACTATTGCACCCAAACCATAAGATACCTAGGAATAAACCTAACCAAAGAAGAAAAGAATCTATACTCAGAAAACTATAAAGTACTCATGAAAGAAATTGAGGAAGACACAAAAAAATGGAAAAATGTTCCATGCTCCTGGACTGGAAGAACAAATATTGTGAAAATGTCTATGCTACCCAAAGGAATCTACATATTTAATGCAATCCCTATCAAAATCCCACCCAGGGACGCCTGGGTGGCTCAGTTGGTTAAGCAGCTGCCTTTGGCTCAGGTCATGATCCCAGCGTCCTGGGATGGAGTCCCACATCGGGCTCCTTGCTTGGCAGGGAGCCTGCTTCTCCCTCTGCCTCTGCCTATGCTCACTCACTCTCTCTCCCACTCTCTCTCTGACAAATAAATAAAATTTTAAAAAAAATTTTTTTAAAAATCCCACCCATTTTTTTTCAAAGAAATGGAACAAATAATCCTAAAATTTATATGGAACCAGAAAAGACCTTGAATAACCAAAGGAATATTGAAAAAGAAAGCCAAAGTTGGTGGCATCACAACTCCGGACTTCAAGCTCTATTACAAAGCTGTCATCATCAAGACAGCATGACACTGGCACAAAAACAGACACATAGATCAATGGAAAAGAATAGAGAGCCCATAAATAGATCCTCAACTCTATGGTCAACTAATCTTTGACAAAGCAGGAAAGAATGTCCAATGGAAAAAAGACAGCCTCTTCAACAAATGGTGTTGGGAAAAATGAACAGCCACATGCAGAAAAATGAAATTGGACCATTTCCTTACACCACACATGAAAATAGACTCAAAATGGATGAAAGACCTCAATGTGAGAAAGGAATCCATCCAAATCCTTGAGGAGAACACAGGCAGCAACCTGTTCGACCTCAGCTGCAGCAACTTCTTCCTAGGAACATCGCCAAAGGCAAAGGAAGCAAGGGCAAAAATGAACTATTGGGACTTCAAAGATCAAAATCAAGATCAAAATCTTTTGCACAGCAAAGGAAACAGTCAATAAAACCAAAAGACAACTGACAGAATGGGAGAAGATATTTGCAAACGACCTATCAGATAAAGGGCTAGTATCCAAAATCTATAAAGAGCTTAGCAAACTCAACATCGAAAGAACAAATAATCCAATCAAGAAATGGGCAGAGGGCATGAACAGACATTTCTGCAAAGAAGACATCTAGATGGCCAACAGACACATGAAAAAATGCTCCACATCACTCAGCATCAGGAAAATACAAATCAAAACCACAATGAGATATCACCTCACACCAGTCAGAATGGCTAAAATTAACAAGTCAGGAAATGACAGATGCTGGTGAGGTTGCAGAGAAAGGGGAATCCTCCTACACTGTTGGTGAGAATGCAAGTTGGTGCAACCACTCTGGAAAACAGCATGGAGGTTCCTCAAAAAGTTGAAAATAGAGCTACCCTATGACCCAGCAATTGCACCACTGGGTATTTACCCTAAAGATACAAACGCAAGGATCTGAAGGGGCATGTGTACCCGAATGTTTATGGCAGCAATGTCCACAATAGCCAAACTATGGAAAGAACCTAGATGTCCATCAACCGATGAATGGATAAAGAAGAAGTGGTATATATCTACAATGGAATACTATGCAGCCATCAAAAGAAATGGAATCTTGCCATTTGCGACGACATGGATGGAACTAGAGGGTATCATGCTTAGCGAAATAAGTCACTTGGAGAAAGACAACTATCATATGATCTCCCTGATATGAGGAAGTAGAGATGCAACATGGGGGGTTTGGGGGGTAGGAAAAGAATAAATGAAACAAGATGGGATTGAGAGGGAGACAAACCATAAGAGACTCTTAATCTCCCAAAACAAACTAAGGGTTGCTGGGGGGAGGGGAGTGGGGAGAGGGTGGTAGGGTTATGGACATTGGGGAGGGTATGTGCTATGGTGAGTGCTGTGAAGTGTGTAAACCTGGCGATTCACAGACCTGTACCCTTGGGGCTAATAATACATTATATGTTTATAAAAAAATTTTTTTAAAAATTAAAAAAAAATAAAATGACTATTCTTCATTTTCATGGCATCATTGCTTTTGGTTTGTTGAGTCTAATACATTAGAAACACTTACAAACATCTCTATAAAGTTCTCTAGTAGCTCTCCATGTTCCTTTACATTAATCAGGTCACTAGAAAAAGGCCCAGACTATTCCTCTTTCCCTGCCCTTAACCAATTCAGATGCAAAGAGAAGGTGCATGGACAGGAATGACATCAGGGTCAAGGTAATTGAATGGAACAAAGTATCAGAGTTATGGTCTGTCTCTCTTTTGGGATACTATCCTCTAGCTCCCTTTTTCAACTATCTAAAATCAGGACAACATGGAAAGAGCCTTAACCTCCTTCAGCAATAGGGAACATGAGAAAGATCTGGGAGAGGTTGCCTGGGCTAGGATCATAACAAACTCTTTTTCCCGCCCAAATTGTTCTCTTCCCCTTTTTTGATTTTTTAAAATCACTTTTTGTTTTGAAATAATTTTAGACTCTTAAGAAGTTGCAAAAATAGTATAGACAGTTCCCAAACTTCCCCTGATGACAATACCCCACTAGAGTACATTATTGAAACCAGAAAACTGGTTATTGGCATAATACTATTATAAGTTGTAGATTTTATTTGGAGTTCACCAGGACTTACATGCATAAATTTTTTGGGTGGGATGTATAGTTCTATGAAATTTTATCATGTGATAAATTTGTACAATCATCACTATTAGCAGGATAAAGTGTTCCATTTCTTCTTCTTTTTTTTTTTTTTCTTAAGATTTATTTATTTGAGAGAGAGAGAGAACAGGAGAAGGGGTAGAGCAAGAGAAAGAATTTCAAGCAGACTCTGCAGTAAGGGTGGAGCCTGACCAGGGCCTCAATCTCACAACTCTGAAATCATGACCTGAGCCAAAACCAAAAGTTGGACGCTTAACCAACTAAGCCACCTGGGTGCCCCTAAAATGTTCCATTTCTATCACACAAAAGAAATACCCTCTAGTTACCTATGAATGGTCAAATCCTTCCTTTGATGTAATAGAGTATCCCCTTCCAACTTCCCTTCATTTCTTCTTTTTTCCTTTATTTGTTCTGGGCCACCATAATCCTTTCCCAGGTTGCTAAAATTGTCTCTCCATTATCTTTTGTTTTGTCTTCCACCAAGCTAATTCCCAACTGCAATATGATAGAACGATTTAAAATACATGTGATCTTGTCATACCACTATTTTATACCCTCTTAGTGATATTTTTCAATATTTTCAGGATAAATTCTGAATTCCATATTTCTTTTTTAAAGAACTTCATTTATTTATTTTAGAGAGAGAGAAAGAGCACAAAAGCACTTCGTTTATTTATTTTAGAGAAAGAGAAAGAGCACAAGAAAGAGCACAAGTAAAGGGCAGAGAGAGAGAGAGAATCTCAAGCAGACCCCAGGAAGAGCCTCATGTGGGGCTCCACCTCACAATCCTGAGATCACTACCTAGCTGAAAGCAAGAGTCAGACGCTTAACTGAGCCATCCAGGTGCGCACGCCTGAGTTCCTACTTCTTCTTGATTTGGCCCTTCTCTACACCTCTTCCATGATCTCTTATTACCTTCCCCTCTGTATGCTGAATTCTAACCCTATTGAATGTCTTCCATTTTCTCAGCAGGATTACATCCTCTCTAAACTTTCTACCTCTTGCACGTGCCAACTACACTTTTATCTGAATGATTCCTAATTACTCAACCTCTACCTCTCAACTTTAGTTTTATTTCCTCAAGAAATTGTTCTCTGATCCTCCAAGTTTGTGTTAGGTACTGCTTCCATCTACCCTCATAAGACCTTGTACCTTTCCTGCTATAACATTAATGAAACCCCATATTCCAAGTGCCCATTTAATTGTGTGTGTTCTGCACTTTGCTATAAACTTTAAGAGTGGGACTGTGGCTAGCCCATTCATTATACCATCTCCAGAGTCTAATTCAGTGACTGAAACATAAAAGGTGGTAATAAATGTTTGTTGAAAGCATTAATGAAGGATGTATTTTCTCTAATCCACAGATGGAATGGGCAATGAATGATGGGAAAACATGTGGGACTAAAGTGCTGATAGAATGGGCAATGGGGGACAAAGTTAACGTTTTTCCCACCACTACATTTTTCCATGTACTAATACTAATTATATATATGGTGATAATCCCTTATAATTATGATCTCTGCTAGGTCACATTTTATACCACCATCTCAAAATGTTGAATAAAATCATACTGTGTACAGTGAAAAACAATTTTTAAACTGCCTGAACCTCACTTCCTGTTGTGAAGGAACACCTCAATGAAGCTTACCCTCTCAACTACTGGTAAAATGGCATCACATTTGTGCCAGGTTGGAGCAGAATGAAATCCACATATTACCAAATTTGTGAACCCAGTCTTCATCCTCAATGTGAGTCAATAAAGTTAGAAGGCCTTTCACTTCAGAATACAAAACACCTCGTTGCACATTTCATATTCCGTATTTCTAGACTAACTTATTAGAGAAGCGTACACCATTTGCTGTTGCTTTGTGACACTGGCAAATGCTTTTAAATCTTCTAAATGTTTTTTTAAAATGTGTGAAATGTGTTCTTTTCAAGGACGTGAAAGTGAACTGAGGCCAAGTGGCAGTGGGCGTGTTGGCTATAAATCTACTCAATACATAAATATATGCATATTGAATTTTTCATCACTAGGCCGACTATAAAATATCTACCTTGTTGGATGTGTTATTTGTAATGTGCAAAGTTCGCTAAGAGAACCATAACTTTTGCATTCTTATTTTGTTCTGTGACATGCAAAAGTGAGCTTATTTTTCCTAAAACATAAAACTAGACTTTTGTGAATATTATACCACATCAGTTTAAGAGCTATAGGTATACAATATTTTGACTATTCAAGAACAGATTTTGGTATATTATTTTATGTTAATTGTAAAGATTTTATTTTTATTTTTCAGCATGCTTAGAGTATATCAAATTTATTATTCCTTTAATCTTCTGAGTGAATGTAATAGATATGGTAATCATTTTTTTAAAATTTAATGTAAAAATGATTTATTTGCACATGCTAGACATCTATACTCCCCATTATACGTGTCTGCATAAATGCTGAAATTTTTAGTATTTAGACATTCAGTAGATGAACTGGTCTACTATGGTGATTTGCCACTTGACTCCTTATAAAAAGGAAAAAAAAAAAAGGCTCTTATTTCAGTTAAGGAGGTCTCCAAGAAGTTGTCTCTTCTTAAATAAGTAAAAAGATAAAAAATCAGTGAGGACAGCACTGTACTTTGGAGAATGGACCTTGCCTTTAGGTTTTTGTAATCTACAACTGATTTAATAAGATTTATTCTTTTTATGATTTATGAAACACTACTTGTAGTTGAGAAATAATTCAGCATTATTCTGGACAGGATATGAAGAATGGCTTTTTTTAGCCTTTAAAAGGAGCCTATTCTGCTATTCTTTTGGGCAAAGAAATAAGACTGCTAATCTTAGGCACTATTTCTCTGCAGATGGTACTGGTCAGATCTTGTTCCTTTGGATGAAAATGTGAATTTTATACCTTTATTATAGTGAAAGGACTGAGCTGCAACTTAAAAAGGAGTATATGTTCCTAGGTAAATGGCAAACTGTTTGACTTCATTCTGGACTACAGTACTTGCTGGAAGCAGTTTTTTTCATAGTTGGATATGAAAAATAAGAAAGACTCAAAATGCATAAATAGTAGCAGATGCTTCCTTAACTTACCCTAGTGAAATAATTTTGATGGGTGGTTATGAATTTGTAAGTAATGTTTACTTCTGAAATGCCATAATTGCTTTTGGAACTATTTGAGACATTCTGAATTGTATCTGTTTTTATTGTAATATGGAATTGTATTGCCATTTTATGAAGTGGCATCTTTTTGATGCATGGAAGTTCTGGATACATTTGTTATCCATCATGAGGAAACCAGATAAGTAAATATTACAACTATAACTGAAATGCTTCTTTTTTACATGAATAAATGAAAACCATTTTGAATCTGAAGGCAGAAACACTCTATCTGCAGACTGACAAATTGCATATTTGTTTGGTTTCAAAAAACTGGTGTCTGGCTTCTATACTGTGACTGAGAGAAATGTCTGTCTCCTGCATGACAGAGCTTCCGAGATGGAGGAGCTCTCCTCTTTGCAGAGGTGGAAGAGGTCAACTGAATGGACCATAAAGAAAAAGGGCCCTTGTCTATATAATCACTTTTGAATGGAATAAGACCACACAGTCTCTCCATCTGAAATGTGTTAGCTTATCTATATTGCTACACTCCCAAATCCCTCTCAGCTCTCTAATATTTTCTATAAACATTTATTGAACACATAATTTTGTGTAAAATATTAAGAATCAGTTTGCTGTTAAGATTCTTTGACCACTTATAACTTACAATTACGTGATCAATCTGTCTTTAACATAACCCCTAAATATTGACCATGTAGAGTAACATATGTGTGTTTTAACCTAAAGATTAAAGAGACAGACCTGGATTCCTAAATGACTAAAAGAGTGCAACTAGCTTTTGGAGAAGAACTACCTCTTGGAAAACTGGTCAAGTGATTCAAAAGAATAATCAGGTGTTTAACTTCTTACATATACTAGAAGTTAAAAGAGCTTTTCTGGAAGGCTCACTTCAAATTAATTACAAGATAAGGATTATATCCAGTATAATGACTTGTTCTTGTTAAGGAATATTTGGACAATGTACAAAACAAGTCATATAATGCATTTTTGTTGTCAGATAAGATATGATCAGGTAGATGACTGCCACGGGGATATATAGAGCAAAGGGAATGGAGTATGTTTGAAAACAGAGAGACCATCTATACCAGTACTTCTCAAACCTCAATGGATATAAATCTCCTGGGGAATTGTGATAAAATCCAAACTCTTATAAGGATTTCTTGGGTGGGACCCAAACCTATGTTTTTCTAACAATCTCCTCAGTGATGCCAATGGCACTGGACTATTGGCCACACTCAGAGAAGCAAGGTAAAATAATGTGCAATGTGAGTAGTGCAAAATGAGTTAAGTAAATCTGACCTAGAAACTTTGTTCTGTTTTTCTTTGCTACAATTCCAGTGTACCCACGGTCAGAGTTTATCTCTGTAATGATGACAATATCAAATCCCTATTCTTCAAGTGTAATGGCATTATTATTTTACTTTTTCTTAGGCATGGCTTTATTCATTCATACAAAAACAGAAGATTTTAAAAAATGTCATTACCATTTTCAAAAGGAGGATCAAAGAACTTATTACAAACTATACAGACCAGTAGAAACAATCTAACTTCCAGACACAATACTAGGAAATTATTAAAGAGCTAGCTTGTAAGTGCCTAAGAAAAGGCAGCCACAAAAGCAGGACCCCCTGAGCATTTACTAAGCACAATCACATTCCAATAGCCTTTTTTTTTTTTTTTTTTGGTAGTTGATGTGACAGGTCTCGATTTCCACAAGACATTTGACAATTTTTCCATCATTGAATTTAAGAACAAAATGTAAAAATATAAATTAAATGTAAGGAAATTTGTTTTTTACCAATTACTATTTGAAAAACCATATCAAAATGAGGCTGATTAATTTACTGAGGTACATTGGGTAGAAGTTTCTAAAATTAGACTAATGAGTTATGTATGTTCAATTTTATTTAAAGTTTTGTTAATGTAGTAGATAATGATTATAATAAAGAAGACATTGGCATCAAAAATTTATGTAGCATTGAGCTATGAGAAATCGCAAAGATAGCAACAGGCTAAAGTAACAAGTCATGTATTGAACTTATGTATAAATAACGTCATTGAATATTTTTGTCTAATAGTCCTTAAGGCCAATAATAAAGTTTAAATACATTAACACAAAACAAATGCATAATTTTGTGAGAAAAACAACCAGGTTCTCAGGTCTTTGTCTTCTAAAAATTAAGACTCACTCTTCATAAAGTCTAAAACTTGGAAAGGAGAGAGTCAAGAAATGTTTTGTAGGTGAGCAGAAGATTGTCCGTAAAGTGCAGGTATTTGGTAGACAGCTGAACAAAAGTGGCAAGTGTCAGTGCTTGTTTAAATTAGTTAAAGTTAAAAGAAATGTACTGAGGAAGATTGTAGGATCAAAAATGGCCTCTGTAGAAACATACAAGAAATTATTCAGGAAGAGGTACAAAGGTTACACTGAAGTGAAACAAAACAGAGCATCTTGAAAAATTATAATAATATCACATGTTTAATATCACTTTTTAGATCTCAATTTCTTCCTGTTCAAGAATTATTTTCAAAACACAGCTAATAATTTTTTCAAACTCATATAAATATTTAGTAAAAGAATGAGAATCTAAGTAAATAAGTGACACAGGATTTTTTTTTTCCTTCTTGAAGATGCACTTGTTAGACAGTAGAAGAGGATTCTTTGGTACTTCAGTTTCAGGGTCAAGGACAGGGGCTTGCAGTCCAGGTATCTCTTGCCTCACCGCTCTGCAGATATGGAAATCTTCATCCTTCTGCTCACACTTGCCTGAGCTTTTTGACTTACTTCCAATTTCTCTCCATATCCTCACTGGTCCCATCTTGGCTTTCTTTGTTGAATATGAAATAAACTGGATTAGGAGGACTGAAAATGTGTGTGTGTGTGTGTGTGTATGTGTGTGTGTGTGTATACGTGTGTCTGCACGCACATATGTATGTGTGCGTGCACACACACGCTTTCTGAATGAAGTACAGCTTCGAAGTCACAGATGGCACATTAGAAAAAAGAAATATAGTAAAATGAGAAAATATATTCTCATTCACAATTTCCTAGAGGCCCCTTGGTTGTTAATTGAAACTTTTGTCTACTTTATTGAACAATAAAAGTGGCAGCAACTACTCCCAGGTGTCCTTCAGTATTAAAAAGAGGATAAAGGGTTCCTGGCAAAGGTGACAGAAATTAATGCGGTGAGCCCAGCTATCAAACATTCTGATATGTGAATTGCCTGATATTTCTATAATGCTGTCTTATGATTGGAAATGTTATTACTTCTATTGAATCAATAGAAAATGTTAAAGCTCCGCAGAACCCCAATTACAAACTAAAGCTGGAAGGTTAACATCTGGGAGCAGGAGAGATAGAAACAATCTCTATTGTCATACCTTCCTGACAAGTAAATGTCAGAAACATAACGCCTTTGCCTGGTCTCAGCACGGAGCACATGTAAAAGAGTGATTGTAAGGCTGCCTCAAGTCAAATCGCCTGTCATCTCAGCTTTGACATGGAATTACTTTTGTTTTATGCATCTATTAACCTTGAACTATCAGCATTTGTTTTAATGTTCCAGACTGAAGTGACCTAAGTGTTCTTCTCTCATACAGAGGGGCTCTGTGAGAGGACAGAGCATGTGGCCTGGGTTGGGACTGGTCTTTACGGGAAGGCAGAGTGAATGCATCTGAGAGGACCATTTTTTCCCCAAATGGTAATACCCTTTTTTGAAGTCCACCTTGGGAAGGGCAGTTCCTTTGGATTTTAAACAGTTCCTCTGTCCCCAAGAGTGTCTTGAGGAATATGCAAACATCACACATTATAGGGAGGATCCCATATGATCAGTGATGATGCAGTTATCACATAATGTATTCAGAAGAGGTCCTTGGTACAGTCAGTGGGGGATGGGTTGGAAGGAAGAGAAGGTCTCAGTTTCTCATGGTGGAAGACAAGACAGAGAGAGGGATTAAGTAACTTGACTTTGAGCTGAATTCTGATGTCTTCACATACCATATCTCTTTTCATTCTTCTTAGACGTTGCATATTAAATGCTTTACATCTCCCACATGACCTTGTCTAGCACCCTTTAAAGAATAGCCATTTCATGTTTCTTTTACCATTATACTAGGTAAGGCAAGTGGGACAGTTTTATAACTGGTTCTAGGCCTTCTGTTCTAGTGCTTTTTATTGTTGCTGCTATCATTGTTGTTGTTGAGTCCTGACACAACTTCAGATTCATCTGATTCATGGTATCAAATTATGAAGTAAGACTTTTTCTTGTATTTTTCATCCACCATGGTATATCTCATTCTGATTCTGGGTTCTAGAAATCCTACTTTGCCCTTGATTCAATACTTCACATACTCAAAAGCAAATCCTGACAACATTTTGCTCAAAGTTTATTGTCAGGCATAAGCCTGGTTTTTTTTTTGTTTGTTTGTTTGTTTTTTGTTTTGTTTTGGTTTGGTTTGGTTTGGTTTTGAGGTCTAACTTCTTCACCTGGACTTTCAGGCTGGATGCAGCCCAGTATTCCTAGGGAGAGAGTTACCCAGGGGAAGGATTTATGTGAACTAGATCCTATTTTCAACATACAACTCTCTATAACAATCAGGGGGAAAAAAAAAAAAAAACAACTTTTGAGTTTTTCTTAACACACTCCCATCAGTCTTTTATTAAGGCCACTTATCTACCTTTTAAATATTTGAACTCTCAACTCATTTGCAAAAAGAGATGACTAACATATTTTTGCCTTTCCTGGTTCAGGATCATGGCTCTATTCATTTCCTGAAACTCTCCTTCATTACTCACCATAGTAGCTCTGTTCTCATCAACCACAAATTCTGAGCACCAGTGTGCCAGGGCATATAATCATTCTCTTAAACAGCAAGCATTTTTATGGCATATACTATGTGCCAGCCACTGCTATCAGCACTTAACACCTATTATTTCACAGGCTTTCCCTAAGAATCTTACAAGACATAAAGTCTTATGGTCCCCATTTTACAGATGAAAAACTGACACACAGAAGTCCGAAGTCTTAGAGTTAGTAAGTCGAAGAAACAAGATAGAACCTAGTCTGCTCCAGATCCTGTAATTTTAATACTCTGCTACACACCTACCCCACTAACTACCTAAGGATCTTCAGGTTAAAAATATAATAATTAGTTGTTGAACACTCATCATAAACTAGATATTGCAAGAATTTTATATAAATATTTTATTTAATGTTCACAAACTTTTATTTTACAAGTCTACAATAAGGTGAAATGATTTGCACTTGGACACACAGTTACTAAAACTGATTCCAAAGCCCAAGGTCTTTTTGATCTAAGTGAAGAGTCAATATATTAATATAAATAAAAATGACAACATTCATTGGTATACTCATTAGTGATGCTGTGTGGCATAGAGGTTATGTGCTAAAGCAATTTAGGATTTTCACCCCAAAAACTAGATAAGTAAGCAAAGACATACCAGACTTTCCCAACTAGCCCTGTTCCTGGATACCATGACACAGGTCCCTGATGACTCTGCAGAATAATTTCCTGTAACCCTTTCCATTTCCAGAATCATTATCTATACCAGTGCTTTACTTTAATAAACCTCCATTTCCATGAATGACTAATTTTATAGGAGAGAGAAGCATTGCATGGAAAGATAAGTTTTTTTTTTAATAGATTTTATTTATTTACTTGAAAGAAGGAGTAAGAGAGAGAGAGCACAGAGGGAGAGTGAGAGTGAGTGGCAGATTCCCTGCCGAGCAAGGAGCCCTATGTGGGGCTTGATCCCAGGACCCTGAGATCACGACCTGAGTCGAAGGCAGACACTTATCTCACTGAGCCACCTAGGCACCCTAATAAGGGAGTTTTAAAGACAATAGTATTGAAAAATATGGCTTCTCAAAGTCAAATTAGAGATGTGTTTAGTAAGCTCAATTTTGTAAAAACAGATTTCAGTATTCATGTTGTGACTGTATATTTTAGAGTCTTGATTGCCCTATAATCAGACCCCATACTTATATTTCTTTCTTTCCTTTGTGAGAACACTATATTTTGTGAAATGTTTCAGATGAGCTCAATTCTAAAAGCAAGGTGGCTGACACCAACCTCTATTGAACCACAGCAACATAAAAATCAAATTGTAGTAAGTGATTTCATTTTTCTATGAACAACTACAAAAATACTGTCCATCAGTCTGGAAAAGTACTGTCTTGGTGAAATAATGCCTGTGGCCCAGAAATGAATAATTACTGTAGCATTTATTCAGCAAAATTCTCTTTGAAGTTAGTAAAGTTTACACTGAAGCAAACTGGAGAACTAGATCTGATCATGACAATATTTCTCTGTTTCAAGCCAGGGGATATTTAGGAAGATGTGTACTGCAAGAGCGATTGGATGAGTGTATCACCAGATAAGGCAGTTTTAGCACATGATGGCTGGGATAAATGTAAAAAGACACAGTGTCACTTATTTCGCAAAGCTCTAATTCACATTTATGCCAGCAGTCCCATGCCCAAATTGCTTATTTTCTCCATTACACTGGTGGGCCTTGGAATCAAAGACCTCTAAGTCTCACAGGCAAGTTTATGAAAACCCAGAATTCCAAACAGTTTGAGGAGAATTGTCTTCCATGGAGATCACAGTGAAATAAATGCACCGCTCATTTGTTTCCTCTCTTCTAATTCAAACATCTGTATCTTTGGGGTAAATACCCAGTAGTTCAATTGCACTGATTGTGAGGTAAAGTATTGTCAAATGATTGAGTTAAAATCCATCAAATTTGTGTTCAAGCTGTGTAAAATATATACAAGTAAATATGTACACATGTGTGTATATGTATACACACACACACACACACATACCATATGGACACAACTCCATGGGCTAGTACATGCAGGAAAGTTCATCACTTAGACTCAGCTCCCTATAAAACCTGCTTTTTAATTAGGGGACAAATGCATACACATGAAACTATCAGAGAACATTGCAAAATAATATATAACTGCATTATACATTTAGTGTCACACACTTCCTGTTTCAGCAATTCATAAAAAGTATCTGATCCAAAGCCTTGGATAATAAGAGCTGTGGCATAAAAGCCCAGCCAATTATTATCCCTACCTCTGTGATTCTTAGCCCAGTATATGACACCCTACCAGTATAATAGTTGCTTAGGAAGGGGGAAAAAAAAAAAAAAAGAGCCCAATTACATAAAAGTAATTGTTCCATTTATTCTTTAAACAAATATTTATTAGTAACTGCTATAATAGGTGAAGGAGATTTTAAAAATGAATATGGCATGATCTCTTCCCTCCAAAATTTCACATTTTAGTGGCAGAGACAGACGAGGAGCTAGAATCCAATGTCCAGTACAAGAACATTGTCATAAGCACAGATTGTTATATCATTTAAAGACAAGCTTTGCACTAGCTACATCTGATGTCCACATGAACATTATGTTTACAAAAAAAAAAATGCAACAATAATAAAAGAATAAAATGAAGACCCAGGAGAATAGGGGCTTTGCAGTGTTACTTCTCCTGTAAGACAATTAGCCTTCATGGAATATTCTCATGCAAAATGTTTAGGGAAGACTAAACTTACGTGTTGCCAGCAACACAACAACAAAAGAATTCTTTAAATAATGCCTTGCTTATCTTGATATGACAAGCTTGGCACAACAATATAACAGCCAAAAAATGAGACATTGGATAAATGAATAAATGGATGAATGGTGCTATAATGCTTCTCTCCTTGAATATACAACTTTTAACTTTTTAATGTTACTAAGGTTCATTCCTTAATAAGTTATGCATTGCTTTCTTTTTTCTTTTCTTTTCAATATCTAATGTTGTATTTTAAACTTCACAACTGTTTGTCCTTGTTTTCTCTGGGTGAGCTCTTTGAGAACAAGTTGTTTTATACTATTTGGAATTTTATTCAGACCATAAAATACTACTATACACACAATAATTACAACCTCTCTCCTGAGAAAGCATGCACAAAAATATCAAGGATGAAAAGAGATCCAGGTACAAAACCCAGTTTCACCAAGCATAAAACTGTGACTGTGGCCAGGAGATGATGTAAACCTCAGTTTTTTCACGTGTTCAGTGAGGGATATAATACTACCCAATAAAAGATTTTGTGAAGATTACACAGAATGACATCTGTAAAAAAAATCCCAAAAAATGTTTTATCCAAGAAATGTTAGACCTCTTTCTTTGACATCCCACACATTCTGACACACATATGGAATGGAAGTTCTGTTGCAGCAAGGGTCACCACCTCCTGATACACATGCTGTGCAGTGCTCAGTCCATGGGTGTCATACACCAAGAACATAAGGTGAGTAATATCCCCTGGAATTGAGAAGCAATAACGCTGAATAGGGTTTGTTGGATTCTGAATTATTGAAATCAGCAATGGTCATTTAAATAGCAGAACTGGGGTTTGGTCCAGTGATATGAATAACAATTTGGCACATTTTCATTTATATAAGGACCACTGATAGTAAATCAGACACAATGTGTATTATCAGTGCCTTGCTCTATAGTAGTTTAGAACAAAATATCCATTTTGCTGAAATGTAGCTAAATGGAATCAATTTTTATCATAAATTTCTTTATATTCTATCCTTTCAGCAATTACACATAAATTATTTCCTGGCACTTTAAATTTTACTATCTTCTCTTCTTATTCATATATATATATATATATATATATATATATATATATATTCCTTTTCTCTTTATCTTTCTTTATGCCACTTACCTGACTGGTATATTCTTCCACATCTTCTCTGTTTTTCTGAAGTCTTCCAGGCTTGCAAAGACCAGCTCATTTCTAAACTATCTCATTGGAGTGCCTTTTTCCTTCTACCCCCACAAAGCTTATCTTTCTCTGGCCAGTCTTAGAACTCAAACATCCATATTTTATCCAGCTCTTAAACAATATTTCAAGGCATCTCATTTGTTCTATTTTTTATATATCTGGTTATCCAATTTTATAATGGCTATGACCTGTTTTACAACATGGAGTGCAAATATAGTTACAGCACTTAAATATTTCTAATTAATATTTTATTTCCCTCAAGAGTTCCCCACAGGAATTTATTCCCTTTTAGAGACTCAGACACCCTGCCTCCCTATAATCCAAGCTGGGGACTGGAGGAAGGACTAAGTCTAAAAAGGCTACCTCCAATATTGCTTCTTGCCCTCAGATAAAGAATGATCCTTTAGAAGTTGGTCTTGCAACACTATCTCCCTGACTGGTTCATATCTCTGCATAGGCAATGGGATTTCTTAAGGAAAAAGGATCTCATTCCTTCAGGACTAAGTTCCAATAACAGTGTACCATAGTTGGACTCCCTGTGTATTATATGCTCATGTATACCCATATTCTGTTCTGTTACAAGATGATCACAAAATAAGGGATCACTTTTTTTTTTTTTTAAGATTTTATTTATTTATTTGACAGAGAGAGAGAGACAGCAAAAGCAGGAACACAAGCGGGGGGGGGGGGAGGGGAATGGGAGAAGGAGAAGCAGGCTTCCCACCAAGCAGGGGGCCCGATGTGGGGCCAGAATTCTGGCATCATGACCTGAGCCGAAGGCAGATGTTTAATGAATGAGCCCCCCAACCCCCCAATAATGGATCATTCTTTTTAGTATATGTGCTGCCGAAGCGAGCATGTGGATCATTCTTAATTATCCTGCTTCAATACATATGTTGGAGGGTCTTCTTTGTCAAAGGGACTGGCTCAGAGATAACTTCTCATCTTAGTCACTTCCTTAGCTGGAACCAGCTCTCCGTTAAGAGCCTCCAAAACCTTTATCTTAAACCTAGATCTAGAATTAACATCTCCATTTTCAGGGCAAATTGCATCCAGGAGTTTCACCGTCTATTATTTCTACTGTCTTTAGGGAAGGTCTCTCTGCTTACTGGCTAGTTGTACTTCAAATCTTGTACATTAGGCATCAATATTCTTCACTTACAGAAGATCTTTAGGAAAATGAAACTTTAGGCAGAACAATTCACCTTCCTTGCAAGGATCAGTTTCGTTTACCATGAGTCTCAGAGAATGTCAACATTGAAGGAGTCACAGAACTTTCTTTTAAAGCAAAGTCATTAAATAGTAGAAGCCTATGCATCCTACAGTAAGAAATTTTATTACACACACAACCCTTCCTGGGGGAAAAAAAATCAGCTTCTCTACATTAAAAAAAAAATAAAAGCAAAAAGAGAACTGTAAAATAAGAACAACAAAGAAAGGAAAACATATACCCTGTCTACTTAACTAAAGGCAAGTAAATATCATAAGCATCTCCTTTTTATCTCCAAACTAGCATAGGAGTTGACACAAAGTACTCTTTTATTAGGATATAAAAGCATATAATCATCAAAATTAGGTATGGAAGAAAACTTGGAGACAAAACACTTGAAATCAGATGAGTTGTGACTCAAAGTCATCACACCAGTTTGTGTCAATGAGGTAAACATATTTCATTGATAATGATAATATCTAGTTTTTGTGCTGTTTGGTTAAATTATAAAGTCTTTAAGGATAAGGGCCTTGACATCAACTTCTCCAAACTTTCCTATAGTAATTAATCCAAGTATATATACTGTGGATATACAGTGGTCATTTCCAAGTTCATGTTGAATGAATGAAGGGAAAATTTGATCTTCTTATATGTTTCATTTTTTTCCCATATAATTTCTATATCATCTTGAGGATAAAAACTGAGCTTAATATGAAATCTTACAGCTTGATTATAGGTATCAGACTTTGTTAAATTATTTCTTACTCTTGAATATCTAGATAAAGTGAAAATGCTAGTGGCAGGCAGAAAAATTATGACATCTAGAATTCATTTTCTATTTCTTATTGTCATATTTATTGCCATTTTCAATGAATGTAATTATTTTTAAATACCTTACACCATTTCCATATACATCATTGTTGAATTTTAGGAAAAAAACAGCATCATTCAAGAATGGCCTGGGGTATAAATTAAGTAGGAAAAAATATGTCATTGGCCATCTTTCAAACTCCCTTCCAATGTTCCTTTAATCCTTCCAGATATAGCCCTTTGTTCACACCTAGCACCTGTTTGGTGCTATTTGGCTGCTTGAAAACCAGTTCAGTATTTAGTAATTCCATTCACCTGAACATGATCTCCACCATGGGGCAATTGAGGTGAGGTTCCACAGGGGCTGTGAATTAACCTCAAGTCAAAACACAACCATCTGCTCCACTGTCCTGCCAAACCAGAAACTGGGACATTCATAAGTTCTCCCTATTGAAAATTCTCACTATAAATATTTGTCTCCAGATTCAAACCTATATCAAGATGAGTATAAAGAGTTCTTAGTAGCTAGAAGTCAGCTGAAAATTCTAGAGATCCCATAAACCAGTTTAAAAAAAAAAAAGATTTTTTTTTATTATAGAGATTACTACATCTATATCCCAGTGGTTTTAAACTTTAACAATTACCAAAACTGAGCTCACTCTGAAAACATGAATAATATTCCTATGATTGAAAGCAACCAAGGTTTATAGTAACTTTAAGGGCTATTAAGCAAGTTCCTATATGAATCCAGAGAGTGAATTGTATAAGCATTTAGAATGTGCTGATGATAAAGGGATTCATAAAAGTTGTTATGCTGATTTTATGTTGATGGATGTTTGAATATAAGGTGAGTTATTAACCAGAGGCAAGTGAAACTAATGTTTAAGTATTATGATATATGTGTAATTGAAAGTGAATTTTCTTGGTAAAATGGGGAGCACAGTGAAAGAGAAAGAATGAGTGAGTACAAATAAAGATAATAACAGAGATAAATCCATTTGCAGTGCCAGTATAAGTAGCCAAGTTTCCCGTAACGCCAAGAATGTTAACCCCTAAAAGAATCTAGTCCAAAAATATCTGAAGTGTTATACATATTTGTAATGTGTTAGGTGGATGGCACTCAATTCTGCTTCTTAATTAGATCTGTGAAGTCTTCCTTCTTCCTCCTCTTCACCATGTGTCTTTTTCCACTCTTTGCAACCTGTTGCCTCCTCGCTTACCTCCTTTTCCAACTGCATATTAGTAAAACTATTGAGTGGGTCATTTACCTTTTCTCTGGATGCTATCTTAAAAAAGACAGAGCTATGCATCTATACTATGGCAATTTGTTTAGTGTTTGGACTCTAAAAGCTTAGTCCAATGGCCCCATAATACAACCTTGGACCTAATAATAATTGAAAAATGGGGACACAAAGATCTATGGACACATTTCTCATTCTCTTCTGATTCCTTCCTTCAGGGTCCTGTTCCCTTCTCTGTAAACGTTCACTTTATCACAATACCAGAAAGAGAGTAGGGAAGAACTGCCCACCTGGCAACAGATATCCCAAAAGACATTTTATTTACACTTTCTCTTCTACACTGTTCATAGTAGTGCTGTCCATACTCATCATACATATTTTATAAGTATTTTTTATATTATTATCCTATTCACCTAATCTGTGCAAGTAGATATACATGTTTTCGCTCCTTCACTCCCATCCTGGCTTTTATGGCTAGAAAAATAAATGTTAAAGGTGCAGAAGGTATTTTTTTCCTTCTTTCGTATTTCATGCTCAAGGAACCTAGTATGAAAAAAAGGAGTAAGGGAATTATTTTTTAACATTTTGAGCAAGGCTTGATAAAATCAGTGTGGTTATCAGTGAACTCACAAGATCTCTAATGTGGTGTTGTTATTATTGGTTGGTTAGTTGGTTAAAGTCGAATAAGCCTATATTAAGAGAGAAGAAAAAGAAAACCTTAAAGAAACCAACACTTGAAGAAGACAAGGTAACTTCAAAAGTTAGAGAGAAAGCAGAGTAATATGGATCTCTCTCACAAGGGTATATTTACTCACATTTTAAACAGTGGGAAGAAAATGAGGCCATGTTATGGGAAGTCTTTTTTTTTTTTTTAAGATTTTATTTATTTATTTGACAGACAGAGATCACAAGTAGGCAGAGAGGAAGGTAGAGAGAGAGAGAGAGAGAGAGAGAGAGAGAGAGGAGGAAGCAGGCTCCCCACTGAGCAGAGAGCCCGATGTGGGGCTCGATCCCAGAACCCTGGGATCATGACCTGAGCTGAAGGCAGAGGCTTTAACCCACTGAGCCACCCAGGCGCCCCAGTATGGGAACTCTTTCAATATTTAATGAGTTTTAAACCTCCAAATTAAAAACAACATGTGGAATCTAAAAAACAAAACAAATGAATAAATATACAAAAAACAAAATCAGACCTATAAATACAGAGAACAAACTAATGGCTGCCAGAGGGAAGGAAGGCAGGAAGATGTGTAAAATAGGTGAAGAGGAGCAGGAGACAAGCTTCCAGTTATGGAATGAATAAGCCATGGGAATAAAGGGCACAGCATAGGTAATGTAGTCAATGATATTGTAATACCACTGTATTTTGACAGGCGGTAGCTACATTTGTGGGGAGCACAGAATAATATATAGAGATACTGAATCACTATGTTGTATACCTGAAACTAATGTAACATTGTGTGTCAACTATACTTAAATTAAAAAATTAAAACAAAGAAATAAAAACAACAGCAACAACGACCAAGGGGGAAAAGGTATTTGAAAACTATACCATGGAAACACTGACCAAATTTTTAAAAATCTTGAGGAGAAAGATCATTTTCCCTAAAAACATGATTAACAGAAAAACAGAATAGGTCAAAAAAGAAAAATATATATATACCATTTTACTTTCACCTCACACCACTCTATCCCCTGCCAAAACTAATATAAACAAAATGAAAAAAAAGTGAATACTGGGAATTAGAGGAGCTGTTTTGTTGTTTTACCATATTAACATTCTATATTAAACATATAACGTATATATTAAACAGATAACGAATGAGTCAGTTTGGACTTATCATGCCAAAGGTATATCACTGCAAACATTTTACAAGGCAGTTTCTTAGAACAAGTGAATTCCATAGATACAGATTATGTTTTTGTCGGTTTGGTTTTGGTTTTTTTTGTAACATCTCTCAGAGTTTCACATAACATTTTTATCATTAAATGGTAAAATGTGAGCTAAATGATAGCGCAGATATGTGGATTCATAATTAGTGGAAATCTCTATGATTCAGGATAAGAAGCTTAGTGATGAATTTGAATTCTATGGTGCAAAATTTTACATATTCATACTATTCTAATCTAAGTGTCTTACTAGGGTTTTGGAAGTGCTGTAAGACTATCAACACCTGTTTTTGAAGGACTAAAAAGGGGACTATTTGGGGCTTTTATTAATCCTGGATGAGTACTTAAAATGCAGTTGGTATCTGCAAGGTGTTTTGGAGCAAACACTCTAATATTTTGTTGAGGTTGAACAGCAGCATTGTGTGGGACAGGCAGCTGTTTCAGCATCAGAAAAACCAAGTGATGTTCTAGGTTCACCATTTAATATTTGCAAGGCTGTAGAAAAGTCCTTCTATGAATCTAAGTTTTCTTATCTAAAGTCTCCAATTAGCTTTCCTTTTCTACCTATCACCCAGAGTTGTTCTGAGGATAAATTAAAAAAAAAAAGTTTTTGTTTTGTTTTGCTTTATTATTTTTTGTCATATTGAAAAACAGAAAGGAAGGCATTATTACCATCAATTCACATATGCTTTGCTTTATAATAACTTAGATTCATTCATATGTCTTTCAGTCTCTTAAAAATTCAAAAAATAACTTCAGGCTACAGTGGCTCAGAAATTGTTTATTTTCAGGAACTGGAAAAGGCATACACTTAGAAGTCATCAAAAAAACAGAGATAGGAAAAGATAAAAAAGAAATTAGCTGAGGTCTTCTGGTACCTGGAGAAAAAACGGTGCCTTGTGTTTGTACTATATGCATGTGGTAAAAAACTGCAAAGAGAAACTCCTATTTCATGCTTAAGGTATCAGTCTGAGTTGATAAGAGAGATAAAAATTTGCTCCAAATTGACAAATTTTCAAAACCTCAACCTGAGTCTTTTTTAATAAACCCCACGATCTCTTGTCCTTAAATAGTTTTATATCTAGAGTTTAATAACACTTGGAGCAAAATTATCTGGTCAACAAAAGAAGCTATGAAGATTATGCCTGGTCCACAGTAACTATGGCCTAATGTATATGTTACAAAAACGACTAACAGTAAAGGTAAAAGGGTATCAATAATCCATGACCTTTTGCTCTAAATGACTTAAAGTGGTAACTTTAGAAGGTTTTACTTTTAGTGAGTTGATATTTGTAAAGTAGGTTTCATGAGGAGCCCCAGATTTAAGAATACCCATTAAAAGTTATGTTAACTCTTTAAGCTAACCTAGTTAAGAACTATTTGCCAGTGAAGGAGCTGCGACATAACAGGTGGTACACTAATAGAGTGTTGGAGGAAGTATACTGTATTTTTCAACAGGCACTGTAAAAAGATTCTGGCTGCTCTGGTACATTTCAGTGAGAAAGTTCTCTAATTTTCCTATATTTCTGGATCCATTGTTAATCATTTTTATTCTACTCAGGGAAGAATGACCTTAAATAGACTAGGGGAAAAAAAAGTACCATATTTTTGCTAGCAAAACTGAGAGTTAAAAAACCCTTTAATTAAGAGAACAGACTGTGCTAGTAATAAATTTAGCTTGGACTAACTGTTGTTCTCCCTGAGAATCACCAGGCTGTCTGTAAGCTTGTATGGCCACATTTGGTGGGCTTCAGCGTCATGCCAAAACTGATGTCCATCAGAGACCTTATTCAAAGATCTCTTCAACATGAGACTAAAGCAGTGGCAAATTTAACTGCAATGTTTGTCATAAGGGCATTGTTTGAAAATAGAATATAGCCAGTCATGGGCTTGAAGTAAGTGAGCAGTTGACAGTAGAATTAAATTCTTTTCACTGCAGGTGTTTTATTGCTATTATCTTTATCAGCCTCATCACCATCATTATCATCATAATCATCAAGCTTTTACTATATACTGATCTAGTGCAGATAAAAAGAACAGTAAGTAACATCCTCTGCCTCTGAAGAGTCTATAATTCATTCTGATGACATAGCACATATGCATAGAAGACCCAGTAATAATTCTATATAGAATGGTATCAAACAAAATATATAGTTTACAAAGGAAATATCACTGGAAACTGAAGCTAGCAATGATCAAGTCCAAATTCATCATTTATGCATTCACTCAACAGTATTTATTGATTATTTTAACAGAAATAAATACAGCTGAAATTAGTAGAAAACACATGACTGGTTAAAATAAATAGGATTTTTGTTATTCTCCCATAATCATAATCAGACACCATATTTGTTGTGGGATGGTTTCAGTCCCATGACTGGTACCTCTTGCTCACTAGATACTGCTAGAAGTTGACATGGAACATCTACAATCAAGGCAGGGTGAAATAGTAGGGGACATGGAATAGTAGATCTTCAAAAATGAGAAGAGAATGAAGTAAAGAAGGGACAAAGACAGGTGGAAAAGGAGTTAAATGAGAATTATTTTAGCCAGCTGGGCAGTATAAGCAAAAGATTAGATGGAGAATAATAATGATGTGTTTTAGATAAGTTAGAAGGAATGTCTACTACACAACAGGAATTTCTATTACAGGATATCAACTTATCTAAAAGTATTTATATATTCCACTTTGTAAAAGTGGCACATCTGTGATCTCCAGTTGAAGACTGCTAGGTAAAGATGAAAATAAAATGAATGAGCCAGCCATGAGAATGAACCACACCCAAAGAGTTTTTATAATTCGGTATAAGAATAGAGTCAGGGTGGCAGGCAGGCAGGTTGCAGTTACAGATACATGGGTTTCAAGGGAGGAAGCAAGATGGTGGAGAAATAGGCAACTGAAATATCATTAGGTCCCAGGAGTTCAGATAGATAGTTATCAAACCATTCCAAACACTTACAAACACAAGAGGAGATAGAAGAGAAGAGGAGCAGCAATTCTAGGAACAGAAAATCAACCACTTTCTGGAAGGTAGGATGTGCGGAGAAGTGAACCTAAAGCAACAGCAAGATAGACTACGGGGGAAGGGGCTGGCTCCCAGCAAGTGGTTGGAGCAGCAGAGCACAAAATGAGAACGTTTAGAAGTCTGCCCCACTGAGGGATGTCACTCTAGAGGCTAAGTGGGGGTGGAGCCCTTGAGGGGACAGTGTGGTCTCAGGACCTGCAGGTCTCAGAAAGACCAGGGGTGACTAAGTGTGGCAGAGTTGCTGGGTATCAGTGTGGAAGCTGGATACAGGGACAGAGCCAAGAAATGAGCTCTCAGCTCAGAGTAACCTTAAACCATGATCTGAGGCACAGTCGGACCACTACTCTTCCGAGCAGGGACCCCACAAATGGCAGATACGGGGAGACTCACCTTCCTCCTCCAGGAGGAGTGGTGTGGGAGCATGTGGCAGGAATGTGTTGGGTTTGGAGACTCCAAATGGGGCTGTGAGCCAGAGATAAAAATGCTCGGTCACAGGCCAGGTGAGCACGGAGTGAGGTCAGAGACCAGGGAGATGGGAGGGATTGACTGCTTTTCTCTGAGGGCACACTGAGGAGTGGGGCCCCAAGCTCTCGGCTTCTCCTGTCAGGAGACTGTGAGGCCGCCATTTTCACTTCTGCCCTCCAAAACTCTATGGAAAGCGTTCAGGGAACAAAAGCTACTGAGAGCAAAACTGAGCAGATTACTTAGCCTGGCCCCTGCCGAGGGCAGTGCAATTCCACCTTGGGTAAAGACATTTGAGAATCATGGCAGCAGGCCCCTCCCCCAGCAGATCAGCAAGAACATCCAGCCAAGACCAAGTTCACCAATCAATGAGAACTATGGAACTCCAGAGCTAAGGGAAAGCAACACATAGAATTCATTGCTTTTTCCTCATTAGCCTTTAGTCTTATAAAGTTAATGTTTTTATTATTTTATTTTTTCTTATTCTATTTTTTAAATTTTTCCTCTTTCCTCTTTTAACATTTTTAACTTTTATCTTATCAATAACTTTTTGTTTAAATCTTTTAAAATATTCATTGTTATAGTCATATTTTATCCCTTCATTGTATTTAACCTTATATTTTGTATACATATAGTTTTTTTTCTTTAAAATTTTGGGATACAATTTTTCTTCTTTTTTTTTTTTTAAAGATTTTATTTATATGACAGACGGAGATCAGCAGCAGGCAGAGAAGCAGGGAGAGAGAGAGAAGGAAGCAGGCTCCCTGATGAGCAGAGAGCCTGATGCGGGGCTTGATCCCAGGACCCTGGGATCATGACCTGAGCCGAAGGCAGAGGCTTTAACCCACTGAGCCAGCCAGGCACCCCAGGATACAATTTCTTCTAACAGAACAAAATATACCCTAAATCTAGTGCATGGATTTGTTTTAGTCTACAACCTGATCATATTCTCTTCTTTTTCTTTTTTTTTCTTTTTCTGACCAACTTATCAATTCCTTTTTTAGAATATTTTTAAATTTTCATCTTTACAGTCATATTCCTTCCTTCATTGTGTTTATTCTTATTTTTGTATATGTATATAAGTTTTTCTTTCTTTAAAATTTTGGGAATAGTTTCTTCAAAGAGACCAGAATACACCCAGAATCAAGTGGGTGGCTCCGTTCTATTCACCAGTCTAATATATATATTTTTTTCTTTTTTTCTTTTTTTCTTTTTTTATCACCCTTTTTTCTCCCCTGGTTTTGGGTCTCTTCTGATTTGGTTAGCAAATATTTTTCTGGGGTCTTTGCCACCCTTTTAGTATTTTATTCTCTCATTCATACATTCTTATCTGGATAAAATGACAAGGCAAAAAAACACACCACAAAAAAAAGAACAATAGGCAGTACTGACAGCTAGGGACATAATCAACACACACATTAAAAATATGTCAGAACTAGCCACTCCAAGATGGCGGAGAAGTAGCAGGCTGAGACTACATCAGGTAGCAGGAGATCAGCTAGATAGCTTATCAAACCATTGCAAACACCTACAAATCCAACAGGAGATTGAAGAGAAGAAGAACAGTAATTCTAGAAACAGAAAATCGACCACTTTCTGAAAGGTAGGACCCGCGAAGAAGTGAATCCAAAGCGACGGGAAGATAGACCGCACGGGGAGGGGCCGGCTCCTGGCAAGCGGCGGAGCAATGGAGCCCTAAATAAGGATGTTTAAAAGTCTGTTCCACTGAGGGACATCGCTCCAGAGGCTAAACTGGGGTGAAGCCCACACGGGGCCAGCGTGGCCCTAGGTCCCGCAGGGTCGCAGAAGGATCGGGGGTGTCTGACTGTCGCAGAGCTCACAGATATTAGACAGGGGAAGCCGGCTACAGAGACAGAGCCGAGGAGTGAGCTCTCAGCTCGGGGTTACCTTGAACGGATCGCAGACTGGGTGAGCTCGGAGCGTGGCCGGAGGCCAGGGGGACGGGAGTGATTGGGCTCTTTTCTCTGAGGGTGCACCGAGGAGTGGGCCCCTAGCTCTTGACTCCTGCGGGCCGGACACTGGGAAGCCGCCATTTTCATCCCTGTCCTCTGGAACTCTACAGAAAGCATTCAGGGAACAAAAGCTCCCGAAAGCAAACCGGAGTGGATTACTCAGCCCGGCCCCTGGTAAGGGCGTTGCAATTCTGCCTCGGGCAAAGACACTTGAGAATCACTACAACAGGCCCCTCCCCCAGAAGATCAACAAGAAATCCAGTCAAGACGAAGTTCACTTACCAAGGACAGCAGCAGAATTCCAGAGGAGGAGAAAGCAAAGCACGGAACTCATGGCTTTCTCCCCATGATTCTTTAGTCTTGCAGTTAATTTAAATTTTTTTTTTAATTTTAGTTTTTTTTCTTCCACTAATTTTTTTAACTTTTACCCTTTTCTTTTTTAACGTTTCTTTAATTAGTTTATCTAATATATATATATATATGTGTATATATATATGTATATACACATATATATTATTTACTTATATATATATATAATATATATATATTATTTTTTCTTTTTTGTTTTCTTTTTTACTTTTTTTTTCTGACCTTCTTTTTATCCCCTTTCTCCCCCCCACGATTTGGGGTCACTTCTGATTTGGTTAAAGTGCATTTTCCCGGGGTCTTTGCTACCCTTTCAGTATTTCATTTGCTCCTTCATATACTCTTATCTGGACAAAATGACAAGGCGGAAAAACTCACCACAAAAAAAAAGAACAAGAGGCAGTACCGAAGGCTAGGGACCTAATCAATACAGACATTGGTAATATGTCAGATCTAGAGTTCAGAACGACGATTCTCAAGGTTCTAGCCAGGCTTGAAAAAGGCATGGAAGATATTAGAGAAACCCTCTCTGGAGAGATAAAAGCCCTTTCTGGAGAAATAAAAGAACTAAAATCTAACCAAGTTGAAATCAAAAAAGCTATTAATGAGGTGCAATCAAAAATGGAGGCTCTTACTGCTAGGATAAATGAGGCAGAAGAAAGAATTAGTGATATAGAAGACCAAATGACAGAGAATAAAGAAGCTGAGCAAAAGAGAGACAAACAAATACTGGACCACGAGGCGAGAATTCGAGAGAGAAGTGACACCGTAAGACGAAACAACATTAGAATAATTGGGATTCCAGAAGAAGAAGAAAGAGAGAGGGGAGCAGAAGGTATATTGGAGAGAATTATTGGAGAGAATTTCTCTAATACGGCAAAGGGAACAAGCATCAAAATCCAGGAGGTGCAGAGAACCCCCCTCAAAATCAACAAGAAGAGGTCACACCCCGTCACCTAATAGTAAAATTTACAAGTCTTAGCGACAAAGAGAAAATCCTGAAAGCAGCCCGGGAAAAGAAGTCTGTAACATACAATGGTAAAAATATTAGATTGGCAGCAGACTTATCCACAGAGACCTGGCAGGCCAGAAAGAACTGGCATGATATATTCAGAGCACTAAACGAGAAAAACATGCAGCCAAGAATACTATATCCGGCTAGGCTATCATGAAAATAGAAGGAGAGATAAAGAGCTTCCAGGACAAACAAAAGCTGAAAGAATTTGCAAACACCAAACCAGCTCTACAGGAAATATTGAAAGGGGTCCTCTAAGCAAAGAGAGACCCTAAAAGTAGTAGATCAGAAAGAAATAGAAACAATATACAGTAACAGTCACCTTACAGGAAATACAATGGCACTAAATTCATATCTTTCAATAGTTACACTGAATGTAAATGGGTGAAAAAGCCCCAATCAAAAGACACAGGGTATTAGAATGGATTAAAAAAACCAAGAACCATCAATATGCTGTCTACGAGAAACTGATTTTAGACCCAAAGACACCTCCAGATTTAAAGTGAAGGGGTGGAAAACAATTTACCATGCTAATGGACATAAAAAAAAAAAATGGGGTGGCAATCCTTTTATCAGAAAGATTAGATTTTAAGCCAAAGACTATAATAAGAGATGAGGAAGGATACTATGTCATACTCAAAGGGTCTGTCCAACAAGAAGATCTAACAATTTTAAATATCTATGCCCCTAACGTGGGAGCAGCCAACTATATAAACCAATTAATAACAAAATCAAAGAAACACATCGCCAATAACACAATAATAGTAGGGGACTTTAACACTCCCCTCACTGAAATGGACAGATCATCCAAGCAAAAGATCAACAAGGAAATAAAGGCCTTAAATGACACACTGGACCAGATGGACATCATAGATATATTCAGAACATTTCATCCCTAAGCAACAGAATACACATTCTTCTCTAGTGCACATGGAACATTCTCCAGAATAGATCACATCCTGGGTCATAAATCAGGTCTCAATTGATACCAAAAGATCAGGATCATTCCCTGCATATTTTCAGACCACAATGCTCTGAAGCTAGAACTCAATCACAAGAGGAAAGTTGGAAAGAACTCAAAATACATGGAGGCTAAAGAGCATCTTATTAAAGAATGAATGGGTCAACCAGGAAATTAAAGAAGAATTGAAAAAAAAATCATGGAAACAAATGAAAATGAAAACACAACTGTTCAAAGTCTTTGGGACACAGCAAAGGAAGTCCTGAGAAGAAAGTATATAGCGATATGATCTTTTCTCAAGAATTAAGAAAGGTCTCAAGTACACAACCTAACCCTACATCTAAAGTATCTGGAGAAAGAACAGAAAAGAAAACCTAAACCTAGCAGGAGAAGAGAAATCACAATGATCAGAGCCAAAATCAATGAAATAGAAACCAAAAGTACAGTAGAACAAATCAACAAAACTAGGAACTGGTTCTTTGAAAGAATTAACAAGATTGATAAAGCCCTGGCCAGACTTATCAAAAAGAAAGGAAAAAGGACCCAAATAAATAAAATCATGAATGAAAGAGAAGAGATCACAATGAACATCAAAGAAATAGAAACAAGTATAAGAACATATTATGAGCAACTCTATGCCAGCAAATTTGACAATCTGGAAGAAATGGATGTATTCTTAGAGACATATGAACTACCACAACGGAACCAGGAAGAAGTAGAAAGCCTGGACAGACCCATAACCAGTAAGGAGATTGAAATAGTCATCAAAAATCTCCAAACAAACAAAAGCCCAGGGCCAGACGGCTTCCCCGGGTAATTCCACCAAACATGTAAAGAAGAATTAACACTTATTCTCCTGAAACTGTTCCAAAAAATAGAAATGGAAGGAAAACTTCCAAACTCATTTTATGAGGCCAGCATTACCTTGATCCCCAAACCAGACAAAACCCCATTCAAAAGGAGAATTACAGACCAATATCCTTGATGAACACAGATGTGAAAATTCTCACCAAAATACTAGCCAATAAGATCCAATAGTCCATTAAAAGGATGATTCACCACGACCAAGTGGGGTGAATTCCTGAGCTGCACATTTGGTTCAACATCCACAAATCAATCAATGTGATACACTACATTAATAAAAGAAAGAACAAGAACCATATGATACTCTCAATAGATGCTGAAAAAGCATTTGACAAAGTACAGCATCCGTTCTTGATCAAAACTCTTTACAGTATAGGAATAGAAGGTACATACCTCAAGATCATCAAAGCCATCTATGAAAAACCCACAGCTAACATCATTCTCAATGGGGAAAAACTGAGAGCTTTTCCCCTGAGTTCAGGAACACGGCAGGGATGTCCACTTATCACCACTGTTATTCAACATAGTACTAGAAGTCCTAGCCTCGGTAACCAGACAACAAAAAGAAATAAAAGGCATTTGAATCAGCAAAGGAGAAGTCAAACTCTCTCTCTCCGCAGATGATACGATACTTCAGGTGGAAAACCTGAAAGACTCCACTCCAAAACTGCTAGAACTCATATAGGAATTCAGTAAAGTGTCGGGATATAAAATCAATGCACCAGAAATCAGTTGCATTTCTTTACACCAACAGCAAGACAGAAGAAAGAGAAATTAAGGAGTCGATCCCATTTACAATTGCACAAAACCATAAGATACCTAGGAATAAACCCAACTACAGAGGCAAAGAAGCTGTACTCAGAAAACTATAAAGTACTCATGAAAGAACTTGAGGAAGACAAAAAGAAATGGAAAAGGGTTCCATGCTCATGGACTGGAAGAACAAACATTATGAAAATGTCTATGCTACCTAAAGCAATCTATACATTTAAGGCAACCCCTATCAAAATACCATCAATTTTTTTTCAAAGAGATGGAACAAATAATCTTAAAATTTATATGAAACCAGAAAAGACCCCAAATAGCCGGAGGAATGTTAAAAAAAAAAAAAAAGCCAAAGTTGGTGGTATCACAATTCTGGACTTCAAGCTCTATTACAAAGCTGTAAACATCAAGACAGGATGGTACTGGCAGAAAAACAGACACATAGATCAATGGAACAGAAGAGAGAGCCCAGAAATGGACCCTCAACTCTATGGTCAACTAATCTTCTACAAAGCAGGAAAGAATATACAGTGGAAAAAAGATAGTCTCTTCAATCAATGGTGTTGGGAAAATTGGACAGCCACATGCAGAAGAATGAAACTGGACTATATCCTTACACCGCACACAAAAATAGACCCAAAATGGATGAATGACCACACTATGAGACAGGAATCCATAAAAATCCTTGAGGAGAACACAGGCAACAACCTCCTTGACCTCAGCCACAGCAACTTCTTCCTAGAAACATTGCCAAAGGCAAGGGAAGCAAGGGCAAAAATGAACTACTGGGACTTCATCAAGATCAAAAGCTTTTGCACAGCAAAGCAGAGTTAACAAAACCAAAAGACAACTGACAGATGGGAGAAGATATTTGCAAATGACATATCAGATTAAGGGCTAGTATCCAAAATCTATAAAGAACTTATTAAACTCAACATTGAAAGAACAAATAATCCAATCAGGAAATGGGCAGAGGACATGAACAGACATTTCTGCAAAGAAGACATCCAGATGGCCAACAGACACATGAAAAAGTGCTCCACATCACTCGACATCAGGGAAATACAAATTAATACCACAGTGAGATACCACCTCACACCAGCCAGAATGGCTAAAATTAGCAAGTCAGGAAATGACAGATGTTAGTGAGGGTGTGGAGAAAGGAAAACCCTCCTGCACTGTTCATTGGAATGCAAAATGGTGCCACCACTCTGGAAAAGAGTATGGAGGTTCCTCAAAAAGTTGAAAATAGAGCTACCCTAGGACCCAGCAATCACACTACTGGATAGTTACCCTAAAGATACAAATGCAGCGATCCGAGGGGCACATGCACCTGAATGTTTATAGCAGTAATGTCCACAATAACCAAACTATGGAAAGAACCTAGATGTCCATCAACAGATGAATGGATAAAGAATATGTGGCATATATATACAATAGAATACTATGCAGCCATCAAAAGAAATGAAGTCTTGCCATTTGTGAAAAGGTGGATGGAACTAGAGCGTATTATGGTGAGCGAAATAAGTCAATCAGAGAAAGACAATTATCATATTATCTCTCTGATATGAGGAATTTGAGAGGCAATGCGGGGGGTGGGGAGGGTAGAGAAGAAAAAAATGAAACAAGATGGGGTAGGGAAGGAGACAAACCTTAAGAGACTCTTAATCTCACAAAACAAACTGAGGGTTGGTAGGGGGTTGTGGGGTAAAGAAAGGGTGGTTGGGTTATGGACATTAGGGAGGGTATGTGCTATGGTGAGTGCTGTGAAATGCGTAAACCTGATGATTCATAGACTTTTACCCTGGGGCAAATAATATATTATATGTTAATAAAAATAATTAAAAAGGAAAAACATAAGAAAGAAATACATGGGTTTCAAAACAAAAACAAAACCCCAACAAACCACATAGGTTTCAAGATTCAAATTAAACAATGTGATGAGAATCTTTTCTTATCGATAAGAAATACTAAAGTGCCAAAGGTCAAGCCAAGGTATATTGATGAGGGGTGATCAGGAATCTGACTAGTTTGCCACAATAAGAAGAGTTTAAGAATAAATCATTTTCACCCACTCAAAAAAAATACATATGTTAAAGCCATGATCTGTGGGTTGAAGATAACAGTAGCATATTGACCTGACTAGAACTGTCTCAGTAAGTACAGTGTGACATGGACAGACTCTAACAGAATCCATAGAATTTAGTCAGCAAAACTATTCTCTATGTTTGTTGGTTTGTTTGTTTGTTTAATTTGGAATCAGACAATATATGTTTGGTCGTTTTTCATTTTCAAATGGACTTAATTATTCTCTACCTTATTTTATTTTGGACAAATATTTTTGGCTTACTTTATGCATTACATTTATAGAATCTACTAGAAATCCTGTGACACAGGAGTATATATTAAGGGTTATATGAAATCAGTTCTACTTAACCATATCTAATAATTCACTAAGGCCTAGTATTGCTTTCCTCTGTTCTATAGAGATGCAGTGGCTTTATATCCAGTCATTTCTTGCAATCTATTAGAAATTGAGGTTGATAAAAATATGTATTAATTTTTTCCAATGGCTAATATGTTTTCCTTAGTTCCCAGTCCTTTTCTACCTCCAAAACACACACACACACACACACACACACATCTCACCACTACTCTTTGAGTGTAAGCAGGCAATTTTCTGTTATGTATTCAAAGTCTTAGACTACTTACTTGTCAAAGTTCACTGCAAGTCATCTTCTGAACTACAGAAGAAAAACACTTCATTGCCTCTATAAAAGGACTTTTCCATGTCTTATCAGAATATCCTCCTATGGTGGTTTGCTTGCATCTGAGATTCAAACCTGTCACTAAACACCATTTTATACTGACATATCCAATGGAGGTTATAATTTTTCTTTTCTCCCATAGCAAAGGTCTCCAAGAAAGAAAAATAATCACACAATTTTCTTCTTTATTCTGGAACTCTGTCAGTTTTAGTTTCATATTTATATTTCCGTTAGTTACAGTAGCTTAAGTTTATTTACTTTGTTACAGTATGATTCCAGACACTCTAAGAAAATCTCTAGGGGAAAAAAAAAGTTTTAATAAAAGCCATGGGACTATCAAGTGTGTTTATTTTCTCTTACCCTTGATTACCTACATATTGGTGACATATATTCATTTTCTTACTAAAAATTATCTCTCCTTCACCTGGCAAATTAAACTGAGAAAAAACTTTTATAAAAGAACAAAGAAGTAGGTGAAAATTAAGGATAAGAGCATCCTCCATTCCAGGTCTAAAAAACTGGGGATTAGGAACAGTTGCTTCAACCTAACCCATTTACAAAAGACCAACTCCAAGTCTGAAATTTCTAATAAATCTAATTCAGATTACAAGGAAGAACCTTCTAGGGTTTATAAGCCTATCTGTGAACTATAAGAGATTTCATAATCAGATATGAGCTCCTCTGTTACTGTTATCTGAGCTTTTGTTATTGTTTTAGGAAGGGAGGAAAGTATTTGTTTTTTAACTTCAGAACAGAAGACCAGGGTCTGGAGCCCCTTTTTCCATTATCATGAAACAGCAACTGGGAAACTTGTTTAAGGTAATGCATGTGTTTCATGATAGTTAAGAGGTAGGGTGATTGTGACTGAGCAAATAGATGTCCTTCCATATCCTATGTTACATGAAGATGCAATACTTTCCCATGGGTACAAGATAGTGGGGAGTTCTTCCCTAAAGCAAGCAAGAAAGATGGGTGCCATCAAGTAGTCAATTTTTATTGACCAACTACTATATGACCATCTGTGTTCCATAGTTCAAGCTCTATGAGATATAGTGTGGGGGGGGGGGGCGGGGAAGGTGGTAGATATATGAAGTAATCAGAGGGGGAAAAAAGACAATGTAAAATGAAGTATCAGAGTGCCTGAGCATAATTAAACCATATAATTGAGTGGAAAGAGCACAACCATCATTTAGCAGTGATTTTTGGCAATTCTATCATGAAATTTAACTTCTACTCCTGTCCCATTTAGTCCTCCTATTCAAAACCAACTAAACCCAACTTTAATCAAAGGGGGCTGAGAGTAAATACATCAACAATACATCAACAATCAGTCCGACCTGAGTTTCTTAAAGGAATGAATGTTCTCATGGTTGTTTAATTTGTATTAATATGTAAATATGTAAATTTCTATGTAAATTTCATATGTAAATTGAACCTAGACTGTACATTCCCCTACTATTATTTTTTACATTATTTATTACTAATAAAATAACCATGTTTTGGAGATAGTGGCTATGGGATTGGCACTGCATTCATTGTTTCTTATAAGTATTATCTCACTTACTTTTGATTTCTACAAGGTATTTTATCTATTATAGTAGATAAAAATAGCATCAGGGGGATAAAGGAATATGTCCAAGCTCATACAGCAAATAAGTGAAGAGAAAGATCCTGAACCCAGAAATGTTTGACTCCAAATCATGTGTAAATGATAGTATTCTGCATCATTCTAAAACAATTAAAAGTGGTTCTAATTTTATAATTGTACTTATGGTAACACAAATTTATATATAACCATAATATTAGAATATTGGTTCTCTTCATTTTATTAATAGTTAAAGCCTAAAGTCTGAAAATAAAATTTTTTCTAACAGAATTTTCTGAATCTAACGGATTCATCCAAAAAATAACTGCTTATAAATGTAGGTTAAGATAGAGAGGGTATAAAGCATTACATTATCTTCCAAACCCAGGCATTTTCCTGTCATCTAATGTCTGTCTGCCTATCTACCTACCCACCTACCTACTTATGTATCTATCCATCCATTTATTTCAACAATTATTTATTATAATAAATAAAAAACGTTTAATTTCATCTCATTATGATCCCATGTCTTAAATTCTGTGCATAAAGTAACTCCTAGACTTTTTTCTTAGAAGAATTTTGATCCAAAAAAAAAAAAAAAAATCTTGCCCCTAAAGCCGAAATGGCATGCAAATAACATCTCTCTCTAAAGAAACTGGCAATACAGCTACACAGAGCTTGGGGAATTAACATTTCAAAGTTGTGTCATCTCCCTGTGGACAATTACACTGATAAATACCTGAGGTTAAAATCACACTCTGCTTCTTGTTGTCCCTTCTCATGCAAACCTAAAGTTAGTCCAAACAGAAATAAGCAAGATTTGAGGGATTTGCTCTATTGTCATGTCAACTTCCAGTTACAATTTTTAGCCAAAATTTTTTCATGAGTGAGAATCTGCCCAAAAAAGTAGTTTAAATATTTTCTTCATTTTTCTTTTTCTTTAACGTAATCCCCTTTCTCTCACTAAAAAGACTTCATCTTTCTGTTTTCCTATCTCGCACATTGCAGTGCTTCTAAATGGCAAGCAGAGATAACTGTCATTATAAAATATTTTCTCACTAATGATTATGACAATAGCTCATGGACTACCTAAGATGACAGCACAGGTTTTCTGAAACCATAAATCATAAGTTGTTCATAATAATTTTGATGCTCTACTATTCATTGCCTTTCTATCCAGAGCCAATTGAAACAAACAAACAAAAATCTACCTGCAACAGAACTAATTAGGTAAAAGAAAAAATTCCTCAAGAAAGGGTGACTAATAGAAATATTTCCTCCTTTCAATCAGCCCAACAAAAATTGCCTCAGTGAGTCTTTTTTTTTTTTTAATCTGAAATAGATCCCTTTTCTTGGTCTATAAAGCCATGAAGGCAGATTTGTGTTTCTTATGGTTGCCATGAATTTGGAAGCTGTCACTGCATCTGGGAGGGCCAACTGTGACTTTGCAAAGCCATATTTAAAATGTAACCAAAGCCAAGAATTCCTCTAGAATTAGTGAGGTATATTTTAGGTTCTGAGGGAGAAATATGCTCAGGGCTTAAACAAGCAACCAAACTTTTCAGGATCCCAGTAGCAAAATTACCTTTATTTATTTGTCTAGAAAAGAACAAGAGAGAGAGAAGAGAAAAACGGGGAAGCTTGTTACTTATTTCACTATGCTGGGAGGGCTCTCAAGGAAAAAAAAAAAAAATCAATGTTAAAGATTAACCATGATTGTAAATAAAAATTATATTTTTCATCTCTCTGAATAGATTATAGTAGGACAATGTTTTTGTTCACTCTCCAGCCTTTTCTTCTGTTTCATGTTATCAAAACACTTGTTTCTCTTGGGAAGTCAATCTTTAGGCTATTTTCTGCCGGAAACTAGTCAAATAAGAACAGGCACTTCCCAGAATAATTGAGAGAGGAGATAACAGAAACATTTTCTATTTACCTCAAACATCACTCTGGGGCTCTGAGTATACACATGAAATAATTGTTATTCAATAGATTCCAAGTTGTATGTTGGGGTTAATTGGAGTGCCACAGGAAAGACTACATTTAAGACCAGGCCCCAATTTATCCAACATTAATGTGCATCCCTGCAAATCATTTACGTTGGCTTCCACAATTTTCTTACCCTATAGTACCATTTGTACCATTTTATCAGCTTATACCAAGCCCTGATTGTGAATATCCTATCATACCTCTCTATCTCCATTTTGATGCATTATTTAAGTCTCTGCTCAATTCCCGTTTTTTCAATACATAAAGGATAGATGCTTTTTCTTCCAAAAAGGTGGTTCCAAAATAATTTATTGAGTAAAGTTAGACATACACTTCACAACTTACACCAACATTAAATAAAATAGACTAAATATCCAAATATAAAATGAAACCCAAAAGAAAGGTAGAAAGAAATGTATATAGCTATGTACTCAATCTTAGGATGAAGAATACCTTATTCAAGCAATGACACAAAAATAGATACTATAAAGGCAATATTGTATAGTACTTACAAATACATTCTCAGATGTCAAACCATTCTAATTCTGTCTCTATTACTGAAAACCTATGTAACTTTAGGCAAGCTATTCAACCCCCCTGAGCCTTGATTTGCCTCTTGTAAACTGGGGATAACAGGAGGACTCTCATCATGGAGTTGTTAAGAAAACTAAAGGAGACAACGAATGTAAAGTATGTAGCATAGTGCTTGGCTAATAAAAAATACTCAGTAAATATTATTACCATTATGTTTATAAAGAAAAAAAATTGAATAAATTTGACTATATGCCCACATTGAGGAAATTAACATGAAAGCAATGCATAAATATACATGGCGGCCAGCGAGCTAATATCCTTAAATATAGAAAACTCCTAATAATCAATAAATTAAATTATGAGAGCAAATCATTTTCACCAATTAACTTGTCAAATATTTATATTTTCAAGTTGTAAAAACAATTTTGGTGTTTGGGCAAACTGTACTTTTAAATGCTATAGATAGATATATAAATTGATGTATCTTTTCTGGTGAACAATGATATGTTTTCTTATTTGCACATTTCCTTTTATTAATAGTTAAAATGTTTCTTTAAAAATTTAATGTATTTTATTTTATTTATTTTTAAATATCTTATTTATTTGTCAGAGAGAGAGAGAGAGCACAAGCAGGGGGAGTGGCAGGGCAAATGGTGAAGCCAGCTTCTGGCTGAGCGGGGAGCCTGATGTGGGACTCCATCCCAGGGCACTGGGATCATGACCTGAGCAGAAGGCATACAGTTAACTGAGTCACCCACGCATCCAAAGTTTAATATATTTCAGAAGTTGAAATTATCTCTCTCTGTATCGATGTGAAATACATAATGTATTCAGTATCTATACATATCTATACATATATAGTATTTCTCATTATAATTATATACTATTTGAAAGAATATATTTTTAAGATGGAACATGATTCTAAATTACCTGATGAACTTGTATTTGTGGGAAGCCAGTCAAAGAAGGACTGTGAAACAAAGGACACACAAACTATTCTCAATGATTATTTTATCAATTTTTATTAAAAATGGATTGATTTATTTATTGATTTATTATTGTTGCTTTTACAAGTTTGACATATCCTTAAGCAAGATGCCCTGGGAGAAAAGAGGTAATTATGCCTGAGAAAGTCTAAGAGGGAATAGTTGAAGAAACTGAGAAAAAGAAAGGAAGAATTTGGAATGGGAACAATATGGTAAAAATGGAGGATCCCCAGAGAAAATGACAAAGGAAGAAATCTGGGGTGGTAGAGTGGTTGAGGCTTTAGAAACAGGATTTTATAATGTTCTGCTACATATTCAGGAATTTAGTTCCCATTCTCTGAGTGCAAACTTTCAGAAGTATTTGGCTGAATATAACTAAATATCTAGTGTAAGTTATGGCTTTAGTTAATCTTAGAAAAGGGCAGAAGCAAAGAGAATAAATGCATGGCCAAGGTAAGTAGTGACTTAACTGAGAGATCATCAAAACAGAGAAGGGAATGAAAGAAGACTGTAAAACTAAAATTTCCTGGGAGTTTATAAAATCACTGGAATTTCCATAGTTCACAGGATAGGACCGAAAGATTACTGAACACCCAGATAGCCATTACCTAAATTACTCAAACAGGGTCCAGGCATCTTAAGAAGGCTAATAGTGTTGCCAGGCATGCAAACAACTAATCAATTAACAAACAACTGCTAACTTTCAAGCAAGAGTAAGTGCTATGTACTTACAATGTGATGGGGGAGGGGCAAATACTTACAAGAACACCCCCCATTTCTAGGTCAATTCTGAAAGTAGAGAGAAATTCTGAGAGAAAAGAAAGCAGATTCAGGAGCTGTTCCAGCTTGACGAGGCTGTTACCTAGACCGATAGGCCGACAACAGCATTTCAAGGTCAGGCTTATGACTGCAGGAACAACTCTGTAGGTCCAAATGGATATGGTTTAAAAAAGTATTGCTAGCTTTGCTCTAAAGAGTAATTAAAGACTTGAAAGGTAACCAAGAGAGTATATACAAAGCCCATCCCTGGGGCGCCTGGTTGGCTCAGTGGTTTAAGTGTCCGCCCTCCTCAGCATGATCCCAGGATCCTGGGATCAAGCTCTGCATAGGTTCGCTGCTTTGCAGGGAGCCTGCTTCTCCCTCTCCCTCTGCCTTCTGCTTTGCCTGCTTGTGCACGCTTTCTCTGTCAAATAAATAAATAAAATCTTAACATTTAAATAAATAACTCATGAAAAAAAAAATAGCTCCCATCCCTGAGGATCTTTCAATATGTTGATGGTTAAGAAACTTTAAAGTTAAAACTTAAAATTGCAACCAACAGAGAATCTTCTAATACAGAGAGTCTTCTAATTCACCGTATTAAAACACAGTAGGTAACATGCATTGAGGAAATCACACTATTTATATTCTCTCTCATCCTTGCCAGAGAGAAAAGTAGAGTTGGGGAGAACAGGAATGGCAGAATATGAGGGCACAGAAGATTTAAGGGACCAGGAAGATGGCTGGACCACCCTACGTGGAGTTGATGTGATTAAGTGGAAAACTGGTGCCATTGGATTCAACCTCAGCTCTGCTACAAATCCCAGCTATTTATTTTGCCTTATCAATTCTCTAACATTAAAAAGGAGTATTATACACATTGCAGGGCAATGGCATAATGGTGAGAATTAAACGATATGCAAGGTCCCTGGTACAAACCAGTTGTTCAATTAATGGATGCTATTACATCCTGTAGAAAGAAGGCATGAGCATACAGAAAGGCAAATTTTGGGGCCTTCCTTGTTGCTTCTGCCAGAAACAGAGTAAGCGTTTGAGGTTACTTTCTGCTCTTTGATCCTCAGTTTTTCACAAAGGCAGTACAAAGGGAACCTATTCTTCCCTTTGCAAAGACAAGGAAATAAGTACTTTAAAATAGGACTTTTTTATAGCTTTTAAAACATAAAACAACAAAGGAAAATATCTTCATCATTTAAGACCTAAAGCTTTATCCACAAAAGTCAGACCAGTGTGCTGTTTCTCCCCATATTAATCTTAAAGATTCAGACTTTAAAAAAAAAAAAAAAAAGATTAAAAAAAGAAAGAAAAAAACATTAATATATCTCTTTGCTTTGGAGCAGTAATCATTTTGGCCTTTCTCTGAGTTCTCCTTAGCTGCTCCCAGCATTGCTACCTGTTGGCTCTTTCTTGCCTTTTGTTGCAGTTCTTTCTTCTCCGTGCCCTGGCGTTTGTCTGAGACCTCCTACACTCTTACTTAGCTTCTTTCTCTTCAATCCCTGATTTCTTTTGGACTGCAGATATTCTATTTTTATTTTACCTTAAATTCCCTTGGCTGATAACACTTGTTCTGCTGCTTAAAGGTATAGGAGCAAACCCACTACTTCAAGAACAGAAATTGTGTGTGTGTGTGTGTGTGTGTGTGTGTGTGTGTAAAATGTTGGAAATCGATGATGTTACATATTAAGTACTATCCTTAGAATGAACGTGAAAATAAAATTTTGGAATGAAATGTTCCTTCAGGTCTTTGGCAAAAAGCAAATATTTTTCTCAGTGTCTGCTGGACAAATATCATTAATGATTTAATTGTAAAAATGTCCTTTCTAGTTACATTATCATAAGAGTCTGGCTTTCAAGACCTATAATCTGTCTTAGTCTGTCATATGCAAACTCATTCTTTTCCTCTATGCATTCCTTCTTTTCTAGTCAGGCCAGTTTCTCAATGAATCTTCTTGAAACAAGACTGATTTTTGCATTTTGCCTTTCCTTACTCCACTACTTTGAATTGTCCATATATCTTTCCATTTAGCCACACTTACACATATTAGACAATGTATTTCAGGCCATGCATCCTCCATAAACCTTCTCCAACATAGCCAGCCTACAGTTGCTTGTCCTTAACTGACCTCACACAGCACCATATGCTCAAGATGATTTCCTTATACTGGCACGTTATCCACCTTGGCATAAAGATAGGTTTTCTACCTGGTAAGAACACAGAGGGGAATGAATCCAATATTCTACTCATAGTAGCATGAGCATGACACCGGCACCATGTAAAATTGGAATTAAAGTCCACCTCAGCCATTAACTGCTTTCTTTTAACTTTCTGATTATTCTCCCTTGTGAAATGGTAACAATGCCATAATACAGGACTGTTTTGAGATATAAAAATGATATATAACTTATGATCAGACAGTTGATCAAGAAATGTCAATGTTTTGTACCAATATACCTCACTGAAGACCCACGGTGCCTGCGACATAACCGTGAGGACATACATTGTATTAATGGCATTACAAGTAGAAGTTGGCCAAGACAGAGTAAATCTTTGGGTAAAATCAAATACTCTGGTGCTTATACCCCTCTGTTTCTGATTATATTTTGCCCAAATGCAGCTTCTACTTCTGACCTCTCTCAAGACTATGTTTGGACATCCCCTCAAATGTTCCAATGCTGATGCTTTTTCTATTACTCCTGCTTCAGGGACACCTTATCACTGTTTTACAGCTTGTTTTTATCAGGCCTTTCAGACTGGAGCAGTGGTCCTCAGCTGAAATACACATAAAGAATTTCTAAAGAAGTACAAGGACATGGATAGATTTTAAGAGAATTTCCAGATCCTCAACTGATGATGAGCCTCAACTACTTGTAGTGTAAGCTTCTCTTTTCCTACTTTCATTTCAGTCCTAAACTGATTCACTGACCTGAGGAAAAAGCCAAGAGAGCACCAAACCAAGTGCAACTAGATAATTTTTAAAGTCAGGTACTGTAATTGTCCCCCTCCCTTCCTTTTTATAGTTGCCTAATGTCATATAACATGTTATACCCAAAACTAGTGGTTTGAAACAATAATTATTTCTCATTATTCTATACATTTTGTTCCTATCCATCTTGCTGGGGTTCATTCAGCTGATAAATTGGCTAGGGAGGGGCCCTGCTTATATGCTGGAAGGGCTGGATTTACTCTCTCCATAGGGTCTCAGGACTTCTTTCTACATAATCTCCTCTAATTCAGTAGTCCAACTGGAGCTTCCTGACTTGATGAGCGTATTTGAAAAAGTCAATGAAAGAAACTTCAGATCCTTTCAAGACTTAATCCTGGATGTTACATACATTTCAGCTGCATTTGATGGTCAAAGCAAGTCACTGAGCCAGCCCATATCCAAGGGGAAGAAAATAGATTCCTCCTCCTCTTAATGGGAGGAGATACAAAGTCACACAGCAGAGGAGCTGCAGGATGGGAGGGAAGATTGCGATCATCATTTCAAACCATCTACCACATGTCTCCAACCATCTCATTAAATGATATTTCAAATTGTATACTACTTTTTAAAGTATGTGATTATTGGTTAAAAATTTTATTATATTTATGCTTTGATGAAGTTCCTAATAATAACTATAATAATAACATATCCCAAAAGCATAATTTTAACACTTAGAACACTCTAGTTAAAGAAATATGTTAAAACTTCAACTTATGTATGTATTTCATTTCAAAGAAATATGGTAATTGAGAAATAAAATATCAATGAATGCCATCTGTATAATTTCTAAAACTTACAATTCCATGAGGGAAGAGGAACAGAAATAGGATTTTAAAAAGAAAAAAGATGGATGTAACGTTTCCAACTGTAAACAAAGCTCATTTGTACAGTCTAGTTAAATAAACACTGGTGAATATTAAAATCACTTATGTAATTATATTTCATTGGAAATGTTACAAGAATGATTTAAAAGTTTCATTTTAAAATATTATTTGAAGTATACCAGAATTTACACTCTTTTAACCAATATATAATGGTAAATTTTGAAGCCAACTTAAACTATCCTTTTAAGAGATACATAACCAAACCAGTATGAAGATCCCTTTGCCAGAGCACATTACCAACTATTGTTTCGTCTATTCCATTGCTTTTAGGTTGTCCTAACACTCATAGGTGACCACTTTTTGTTAACATTCAGTAAGTCTGGTTTCCTTCTGGAACTACCTAACATACTTAGTCTTTTGCATAATATAACTTCATCATTACACAATAATCATGTTTCTTTCTCCCTCAACTTATCTCTTTATTTTTGAAATTCTTAACCTTTTTTGTGTCATGAATCCCATTAGCAGTTTGGTGAAGGCTACAATTCCTTCTTAGAACAATGATTCTAAGTGATGAAATAAACTACAAGTTTATACAAAAACCAATTATATTGTAGATGTACTTTAATATAATTAAAATTATAAAAACTAAATTTATGATGCAGTACTATGTACGATTGTTGTATATGTAATGCAATTTAGCAGCAGGTCTAATAACTACTATAATTTTGAATGATATTTCAAGGTTATGTTACAATAGCAATGTAATATATCTGTGGTGTCTATTATTGACAGCCTCAAGAACTGTTAATAATTCTGTGGTTTGTAGCCTACGTCGTAATTGAGGGAAATGATTAAATTTAGTTACAGGTAATGAAGAGAAATACATAGTATTTTCCTGTTCAAATTCATAACCCACTGAAATCAACACACGAATCTTTTGGGAGGTTTCTGGGCTCCAGGTAAAGCGTCTCACAGGTTTAATATATTAAGTTTTTATCTCCCCAGCTAAATTGGGGCAGTTCTTCAGAAACTTCATGATTATATAGATGACAACAGTATTCCTAGGAGATGCAGAATGTATACGTGAGAAATAGTTAATGGACTATTAAGTTCAGAGTACATTTGGTCATTTGTCCAATACTAGTTATCTGCATTTCTCTAAGATATAATTTCCTGCCCATAAATATACTTTAAATTCTATAACTAGAAATTGTAATTTTCTTCTATTTATGGTTGGTGATTATTAAAAATATCAGTAATGACAAAAATGAAATTAGTAAGAAAAAAATGATATTTAGCTGGCATATCTTACCTGTTGGGCCTTTTCCTAAAATTAGGTATGTATGTGTATCCATACATACATATTTTTCTCATTAATCCTCAGAAGATAAATATTATTATCCCCACTTTAGAGATGAGAAATGGGAAGTTGGTAAAAGTCAAAATTACTGGACCTAGACTGCAAAAGTAGAAGTTCCTAAACTTAGACTCAATGTTTAGGTCTGTCTCACACTGAATTGTATGTTATACTTTTAGTCTATCAATCTTTAATCTAAATATTTCTCCGTTTTTAACAAATATTAATTATACCTTAATTCATGCCGAGTATGCTCTAGGTACTCAAAATGAATGTCTGATTATTGATCCACTCGCCTTGCTCTCTGTCACCTATGGATATGTTCATACTATTCTGTACACTATACTTCCTGATTTTCAGGCATTTTACTTCTGGACACCAACAGAACACACTTTATCTGAAGTTTCTATCATGTTTCTGGGATATGTTTAGGGAATTCCTGGCCCCTGAATGGAGGCATAAACTCTAGTCTAGTCAGTACTTTTAACTACCCCAGTCCTATAAGTACATGTCTTCATAGTTTATGTATTTTATTATTATGTTCACTGGATGAAAAATTAAATAGCCTCTCCAAGAAAAGAAAAGGTAAGATCAAGAATGAAAGGTCAACTAAAGCTGAAAAATAAGATATTCTGTCTTTGACATGAAAGAAGCTACCTGTGACCCCACATTCCCCAGATAATGCATTGTGTAATCATTCATTCATTCAAGTGCCTACTTCCTACTATTTTTGATAACTGAATGTGATTGTCTAACATACATGAACATTCACTGCTGAAAGTGACATTCCAAGACAATTTATCTGTGAACAAAATTTTCCTGTGTGAAAGCTAAACTTTGCCACATAAAAATATAAGCTATAATCCAAATCTAAGTTAAGTGGTATGATCTACTGAATTTGCCACGAAAATAACAGATACACCCCCTCTTTATTTTCAACCCTTAGTTTAAGACTGTTCTCAGAATATTAAAGACATTTGTAAGGTATTTGGCCTAATATATAATCTAATCCACATATATTGTTTCCTGTAAATTCCCTCTTTAAGCCTGCAGGTAGAAAGAGAGGGAGAAGTGCTTAATGACCCTTCTTTAAATATAAATAACAAATACCAATTGCTGCTCTTCTTTGAAGAATTAAAATTGATTTTCTCTTTCTGGATGAGATGATCTGGCTTGAGTGAACACACAGTGGCTCCTATCACAAATGATTTTGCAAAATTTGCTCTGAAGAAAACAAAATGTGGCTATGGCTGAGATACTTTTTCAAGTATTGAACAAAGTTCAAGCTATGAAAGTGTACAACCTTCTGACAAACAGAAATCATGTCAGAAGGGTTGCCTTGTGGGTCCAAAAAACTTCTTCCAAAACTCTTGTTCTGAGGCTGCAATAGGCAAGGAAGCCTTATACAATTCTACAACAGCCTAGTCAACATTTAATGTGATGACTGAAGTCACTGGTGAAGAAAGCCTAGCTTACTGTTAGTGGGATGATTCATCTATAGGAAATATAGTTCTTTCTTCTCTTCTTACTAGTTTTAGGGATCTGGGGCTGAGCATCTCTGTCTCAGGAGTAAAACTGCCAAGGAAAACAATACATGTGGTCAATGAACCATCCTGAGCCAGAGACCATGATTTTGTGAAAGCCACTTAGAAATGGACTAAGAAATACAGTTCCTATTCCATAAAAGAGAGCGACTGCCCAAGAGACTTCCAGGATCAATAACAGTTCTCTAAGTATCAATCCTATGTCTCTTCCTCTTATGTTGCAAAGTTCCATAAATTTCTAATTCTAAGTATAGTTAAAAATTACAATATATTGAACATTTGGGCATTGCATGAAAACTTAGGCCGTCCTTTTAATACTTTTCCCTTATTTCTTTTTTCTTTCTTTCTTTTTTTTTTTCCTTTAAATCTTACTACCTTAGTTCCATAACTGGCAAGTGAAGGGGAATAGCATTTACATTGTCACCCGAAAGCTACAACCACAAGTTGTGTTTTGCCGCAGTGCCTCACATTTGGGGAAGGTTTTTATCACTCAGTACAAATACATTTTAATTGTTGCCTGAACAAAGACATCCCAACCAAGCTCTTTGTCTGGGTGTGCAACGTTGTATTTCTGAAGTATGAATTCCTGGCAAACAGTGCACCCACCTGGCACCAAAGAAAAATTACATAACAATGTGCATGCATTTGGGGCCTCAGAGCTCTGAGTTGCACTTGCTAACTCAACACTGCATTTTCTGCAGTGCATAATCTGTGGATGACAAATGGTCCCTTTCTCTAATAGACCATGAAGCAAAGGTATTCAAATATTCTTTGTGTCCTCCTTCTCCTTCTTTTTCTCTTTTTTATTTTTCTCTTTTAATATTAAGAATTACACTCAATTACTTCTTTTCACAGGTGATAAAATTGAGGCTCAGAAAGGTTAGTAAGTGGCAAAAGAGGGCCAGAATTAGAAACTATGACCTAAAGCAGCTTTGATCCACAAGTATTAAAAAAGGGTCAGAGCAACTTCTCCTGAGGCTCTGTTAGAGTCAATAACATTTCAATGAAAAACCCATTCAGCTGATTCTATAATAGACACTATAAAAATGTAGCAGGTAACAGCAAGGATAGAAAAAGCAACCCTCACAGAAATTTAGAAAGGAGAATCTTCCTTTAGTCTTCAAACTGGATATCATTCTCATGGAATTTCCTCCATAAAAGGCGATAATGTATTACAGATCTAAGGGACCCCTTCACACTCTAAGTGATTCTGTACATATAAGACTAAAACCATTGAAATAATTTTTTTCTTGAATTACATTTTCAGTGAGACACAAAAATTTCCTATGCATATTCTTATACTATAGGTAGACTGATTTTCCAACATTAATCAATCTTTATTTCTTACTTATAAGAATATTTGCACTGGTCAGTTTGTGATTTTTTGGACATACATACACATGTGTGTGCTATATACATACCCTAAATTCAAAATGTCATTAAATATGATGCCAGTTTTAAATTTTTTTCTAAATTGTATATTTTCTGTATAGAAACCATCTTAGTAGACCTCTTCACTGTGCCTTCATTTTTGTCACTATCACTAAAAATGGCTTTTAGTCTATCAGTTTCACAGAGAGCTTTCTTGGTCAAGATTTCTTTTTCAAAAAAAAAAAAAAAATGAGGATTACCTTCCTAAAAATATCCTTGTGCCCAGACTATAGTGGATAGTGGAGACACCCTCCAGACTTCTTTCATAATGCAGTCCCCAGTCAGGCAGTCTGGCTAACAGACAAAATATTCTTAAACAACCAATCACTGTAACTATTACAGTGTCCTCCAACCTCAAAGGTAATGAGATTGGACCCTGTTTCCAGTCCCAAGTTACAGTTAAGATGGTATAGAAACAATTTTCACATATCCCTAGACACACATACATACACACACACACACACACACACACAGAGTCAGGAATAATAAACAGAGACTAAGCCATGAAACAGGAAAAGCAAAGTCGGTGCTATAAACATGGCTTCCTGTTATTCAGAGAACAACCTGGACATTCATTCATTTTGGTTTTACCAATAAATAATACTGCTACAACTACAAATCAGGTCATGCTGCTTCCAAAAACTTTCCAATACAAGAGAAAAAAAAAATGTCAACAAGTTTGAATAAAATATACAAGAGGGAGAAACAGGGCAAATGTTTTAGTACTTTAGAAGACTGTTAAGACCCATCAAGAAGTGGTATAAATATGATATAGTCTGCTCCATTTTGTCTAGTGTTTATTCTTTCCCTGAAGTCTTGTCCCTATGCTCACTGTTTCGATTTTAATTTAGACTCCCTCTTATCTCCTCAAAATATCCTTTCATCCAAAGACCAAAGTTAATTTTTATTATTAACTCTCCTTTTATTAATTGGCATGCGAAGGACAGTGCCAAAAATATTTACTAGTCAAAATTCCCAGTGCATTTTAATTTTGAGGCAGATCTTTATGGTTACTTGGGTTAGAGACTGGATTCTTTACTCATATTCTTTTTCTGTTTTGGGTTTTTCTTATCCCATACAATGTTAAAAGCTGACACTGCATGCTAGCCTGCCATAGGGTCATATCCACTGTGGGCATCCAAGTAACTCTCTGGACACCAATAAAGATTAGAAGAATAGGCACAAAGCTATTTAAAAGGTCAATCCGTATTCATCACACATTTTTATCAAAGTTCTTTCTTTGGTTGATGTTCAAGAATAAAAAGATAAACAAAACAAAACAAAAACAGAAAGGAAAAGCTTTCTTAATATTTTCAACTCTTTCAAGAATAAGTTGTTTTGCTTTACTGTAGTTTGAAAATATGTCATTTTGCGAGATTGATCCAATGCTGGGATAAAGAATATGTTCTGAAAATCTCTTTTAGAAAGATTTATAATATTAACCTCAGGCTATTTTAAGTCCCCGTCGATCTTTATGAAAACAGCCAAGAGATCCATTTGTTTTCCAAATAGTAGAAAGTCTCTGTTACCTTTTGTCAACCATGATTGAACAAATGACTTTGGGTCAAAGTGATTCGGTTGTGAAGTGCCTGGGGTCCTGCCAGCCCCCTGGAATACAGACTCAAAAAGCAGTCACTTTGGACATGAGCTGCCCATTGCAGCCAGGGGCTAAGTAGTCCTATTCAATTTTTCTGGGACTAACATAATTATGGACCATCTTAAACTCAGAATTAACAGGAACTAGTGCAGTAGCTCTATGTCGATACATGGCCAGAATGCCTGGTCAGAAACTGAATGTTCTATCACACTACTGAGTCTGATTTTTCATTGTTTTCTGTCTATGAAATCAATTAATTATGTGATAATTTCAGTGAAACACTCAGTTTCTTGATTGCTCTTTATTTTCCTAAACATGCTAAGATCTGTCCAAGGCATTGAACTAGGATAACAGACATCCTATTTAGCCAGTAGGAAGTTAGAATCGCTCTACAGTCTTGTTCAAATCAAATCACTTATGCCATGCCTCTATTCTCTAAGAACTTCTTCTGTCACATTTTACCACCATTATGACATTTTTCTTTTTAAAACAAGTTGGTGAGCTTAAAAAATCACTAATGGGCCACATAAAAAATCATTAATGGGACAAACTGCTCCTTGATTTTGTTCTAAATCCTCGCCCTCTACATCACCCACCTCCCAATGAGCATTCCTCTGTGTGAGCACGCACACACACACACACACACACACGCATACACACACAAAACCCCCATTCTAGCTACAGTCCAGCAGCCTAGTCAATTTATGATTCATTATGAGTCTGAAATCTTTTTCTATGCCTGTATCCTGTCTTCATTTGGCCTTTGTTGCTAACATGTTTGAGTTGGTACCAAGACTACCTAATATATGCCAATGATGAAATTATTTCCTCAAGACACAATCAGTTTATTAATTTGTTTAATGCATTGTATATTTATACCTGACTTCAAGAAGTTCACAGTCTGGTTTTGGCATTTGTCTTTGGGTGCCCTTGAGTATATTTTTCTTTTACTGTGTTACATCTGGATGTGTCATGCATTTTTGATTGTCAGCTCCCAGAGGACAAGGAACTTGCCTACTTATCTTGCTCCACGGAGACTCACACACATATCAGTACTTAGCAAGTCTTTTCTCCTGCTGCTACTGATGATGATTAATAGCATTCTTCTCCAGCATTCTCCAAACCCTTACAAAATACATTAATTATTTCCACAGGTACCAAGGGAGGAAAGAAAGTATCATTATTGACATTTAAGGAATGAGGAAAATGAAGTACTGTGTATTTAGGTAAAGTGTCCAAAGCTGTATAATAAATAAGCAACAAGAATCAAATAAAACAAACTTGGTTGCCTCTTCTTCCAGTTCCTATTCCAATTCAACTCAATTTGATTTAACACTTTAATGAGTCTTTATGCAGAGTATTTTGTTAGGTGCTGTAAAAGGAATGAATAAATATGCTTCATCTCTTACCTCAAGGAAGAAAAGTAAGAAGATCAGATATACCAATAAGTAACAATTAGATAGCACTTTATTTCAGGTTAGAGTGGATTTAAGCAATACTACCATATGAAAAATATACTGCTTAGGATATGAGGGATACAAATAGGAACAAAATATAATCTTTATCAGTACTCAAAATGTGGCAAAAATGATAGGGAAAATGGAATGTTTTTCAGTTTGTGATAGGTCTTATTTAAATGCTAAAGAGGATACAAATGGAAGATAACAGTTCTGATTAATAGGAGATATGGATCTGAAAAGGCTTAGGTTCAAAGGTGGCAACTGTAGACTTTGAGACACATTAGTCTGGTGACAGACTGTATATATATTGGAAAAGAAAGAGAAATGAAGATAAGTCACTGGGGAAGAGGTATCAAGTTTCAAGTGGGAAGGCATGTTAAGCAGCTATTGTAAAGTTAAGGTGTGGATGATGAGGGTCTACATTATAAAAGTAGTAATAAGATTAAAGAAAGGAGAATGAATTAGAAACTCGGAGTTAAATAATGTGAAAAGAGAAGGCAAAGTGAACTAAAAGTCAATAAAAACTTTCTGCAAATAATAATTAATTTCCAGGTTAATTATGCTATATTAAGTTCAAGAAGAAGGTAGAGTTGTTGGGACAGGTCTGGAACAAAGTCAGATTTAAGCTTAATTCTGAATGATGCCTAAGGGCAGATGTGTGGGAGTTTCCATCGCGGCCCTCAGTACTTCCTTGGCATCACAAGTAAAGGCTGTTCTCGATTTTCACTGAACCACTGCACTATCTTCTTAAAATGTGAAGAGGCTTGTTCAACTTTACCTTAGTTTCTTATATGTGTTCTACAGACTTCCATTTCTGTGGTTACTTGACTTTTTTCATCTTTTCTTACTCAAAACTTCTCCCAAGATAATAAATAGACTGCATTTTTACTCCCTCCAATATTCAAAAATCTCATGAAATTTGGCATCTTTTGTGACACTTTTCTTAAGTAACTGATAGAAAGAGGTTTCTGATATTCTTTCGAATGTTTAGCAAGGGTTAAGCACTGTTCTCAGCTCTTTACCAGTAACTCTTTCCATCCTCACCATAGTTCATTGAGGTAAGTAACATTAACAGTCCCAATTGAAAAATGAGAAGTCTACGTAATTTCCCCAACATTTCACAGGTACTATGTAAAAAAACCTGGACTTTTTTTTTTTTTTTTTTAAGATTTTATTTATTTGAGAGAGAGAGAGACAGAGACAGAGAACCAGAGAGCACAAGCAATGGGAGTAGCACAAGGAAAGGGAAAGGAGCCTGATATGGGGCTCAATCTCAGGATGCTAGGATCATGACCTGAGCCAAAGGCAGATGTTTAACCAACTGAGCCACCCAGGCATCCCGAAACCTAGATTTTTTTTTTTAAACATATAATGTATTATTTGCTTCAGGGGTACAGGTCTGTGAATCATCAGTCTTACACAATTCACAGCACTCACCATAGCACATAGCACATCACCATAGCATATTCTTTCCCCAAAGAAAACCTAGACTTTTAAACACAAGAATGCACTATATTCCCAGCAGCACAACACTTTAAATAAGAAAACTTCTTTTATCATCACGTTCAAGTTTGGTTGTAATAACTACAACGTATTTCCTTCTAAACATAGGGCTTTGGTGGAAGGTTACTAGTGTGGGAATCCAGTTCCACAAAACACATGGGGACTTTAGTGTCCATTCTTTGAAATGATCAAGAACCAGAAAATTCTGAAAGAACATTAAACAAGAATTGGGACCACAAAAAGACTATTAGGACACCTGCTTAACAACTGGAATACGCTGGTAAGAAAGCATCAGTAAGTATACTTCAGATGATTTGCTTCCAGATATTCCCCAATCTTTCCATAAATTCGTTCAGGATTCAAATTCTTTAGCAAGATGACTATAACTTAGTTACTAAACTGTTCTTTCACTGACCCCATGTAAAGGAAATGAAGACTAGATACTGTCTCAACAGGAAAACTGGGCTGCTATTAGGGAAAAGCTGAAGATGTTGAAAAAGAAAAACTAACACAGCCTTCTAGCAATGAAGACTTCTATCCACATTCATAGTTTCGATATAGAAAGACCGTCCAAATAATTTATGATATTTATAGCCAGGATAATCAAGAAGCTCACAAACGATTTTTTAGGTTTCAATGTCAAAACGAGCTATTATGTGTTTTCCTTACAATCCTTACACTATTCTTTACACTGTTCATTTATTTCCTTACTTCAATTAATGACTATGGTTCTTATTAGATAAATCAAGAATTTAGAGTTTATAATTTTGCTAACTGAATATCACCTTCCATATTCTGGGCCAGTAAATAAGCTTCAGCATATTTAAAATCATTGGAATTATCTGAGTGGGTCTCTCTACCACAATGAAATCAAACTACAGATCAATAACAGGAAATTAAGAAGAAAATCTCCAAATAGTTGGATATTAAATAACACACTTCTAAACAATCTTTCAATGAAAAGGAACTCTTAAGTGAAATTTTAAAAAATACACTGAACTGAATAAAAATGAAAACATAACATGTAGAAACAAAACTTATAGAATGTAGCTAAAACATTCCTGAAGAAAAAATTTATAATATTGTGCTCAGTTTATAAAAGAGGACAGGTCTCAAATCAATAACATAAGCTCCCACATTAATATTTTTTTTAAAAAGGAAATGAACCCGAAACAACCCCAGTAAAAGAAATAATATAAAGCACAAATCAATTAAATTGAAAACAGAAAAACAATAAAGAAAATAAATAAAACAAAAAGCTGATTCCTTGAAAAAAAATCAATAAAATTGACAAACCGCTAGCAAGACTGACAAAAAAGAGTCAACACAAATTACCAATATCAGGAATTAATTAGTGATCATTACTGTAAATTACAAAGACATAAAAAGGATAATAAAGGAATACTATAAACAAGATTATACATGTAAATCTGACAACTTAAATGAAATAGACCAATTATATGAAAAGCATAAACTACCAAAACTATTCTAATATAAAATGGGTAATCTGAATAATCCTATAACCATTAAAGAATGTTATAATCCATAACCATTAAAGAAGTAAAATTACAATCAATAAACTCTTAAAAAGGAAATCTCAAAGCCCAGATTATTTCACTGGAGAATTCCACCACAGTTTTAGTGGTATTCTTTCTCTTCCAGAAAAAAGAAGGGGTGGGGGATGTCAAACTTAATTGTATAAGGTGGTATTACCAAAATAATACCAAAATGAAAGATACCAAAATGAAGGAAAGAAAATTAAAAAAAAAAAAAGACAACTATAGCTCAATATCCCCCATGAACACAGATGCAAAAATTCTCAACAAATAATTAAATTTAATGCAATAATACATCACAACAAATGGGGTTTGTTTCAGGGAGGCAAGACTGATTCAATGTTCAAAAGTAGGTCAATCAACCCATTTCATTAATGGGCTAAAGCAAAAAATCAGAAGTCCTAGCCAGTGCAATAAGGCAAGAAAAGGAAACATAAACATAGATTGTAAGGGGAGAAATAAAGTTGTCCCTATTGGCAGCTGACATGATAGTCTGTGTAGAATACCTCAAAATATTAAAACAATAAGTCCAGGTTAGCAAGCTTATTAGGTACAAGATTAACAGAGAAACAAATCAGCTATATTTCTATAAACTAGCAATGAAAGTGTAGAAATAAAAAAAATTCATGTTTCAATTATTCAAAATAAAACACTTAGATATAGATTTTAAAAAAACATGGTCAGGACTTGTATGCTCAAAATTACAAAACACTGGTGAAAGAAATCAAATAAATGGAGATGTACTGTGTTTGCAAACTTAAATGTTGCATATGACAATTCTCTAAAATTAATCTATAAACTTATTGTAATTCCTATCAAAATCCCAGTAAAAGTTTTCATGTAAATAAACTTATTCTAAAATTTGTGTGGAAATGCAGAAGAATTAGAATAGTTAAAATGATTTTGGGGGGAAAAAAAGAATAAAGTGAAGGAATAACTCTACCAGATTTTTAAGACTTAAAACATAGCTGCAGTATTCAAGAGAGGGTGATATTAGTGGTGAGATGTCACAAAGATCAATAAAGCAGGAGATAAAATCCATAACAGCAGATCCACATAAAAACCAGCTTATGTTTGACAAAGATGCAAAAGCGATTCAGTAGATGAAGCATACTCTTTTAATAAATGGAGCTGAGACAATCAGATATCTACAAGCAAAAATAGAAAAATACAATTGAATCCCAACCTAAACATCACACATTATACCAAATATAACTCAAAATGGATAGTAGATTTACATGTAAATGTGAAACTATAAACTTCTAGAAGAAAACATAGGTAATGGCTCTATAGCTCAGGGGTTAGAGCACTGGTCTTGTAAAACATAGGTAAAAAATCTTTGGGACCTAGGGTTAGGAAGAGTTCTTAGACAGTACATAAAAAGGAAAACCCATAAAAATATGCTCAATTGGACTTCATCAAATTAAAAATGTTAGATTTACCAAAGCCTTGGTTAAGAGGATGAAAAGTCAAGCTAAAGATTGGGAAAAATATCTGCAAACTTTATAAATGACAAATAGTCTATATCTAAACTATATAAAGGACCCTCAAAACTCAACAGTAAAAACAAAGAAACAGCAACAACAAAAATATCCGATTGGAAAATGGGTAAAAGATATGTATAGCCATTTTATTAAGAAAAGAAAAATATACATATATATACATATATCTATATATATATGGCAAACAAACACATTAAAATATAGTCAACATCATTTGGTGTAAGGGAAATGCAATTTTGAAATCATGAAGAGATATCAACACATACACTTTAGAATATCTAAGATTTAAAAAATATAATGATAACACTAAATGCTGGAAAGAATGTCAAACAGAATTTATCATACATTGCTTGTGGGAATGAATACAACTTCTGGGGAGGAATATAATTCCTTTGGAAAACACCTTAAACATATGTATATGCTTATATACACACAAAAGCCTGTACATGAATGTTCATAATTACTTCATCTGTAATAGCCAAACATTGGAAACTACCCAGATGTCATTCAATGGGGGAATAATTAAACAAACTGTCACATCCATATCATGGAATAGAACTAAGCAATAAAAGGAACAGACTACTGATATACATAACAAATTGAATATGTCTTAAGGGAATTATGCTGAATGGGGGGAAAAAGGGTCTATCTCAAAATGTTACATACCGTATGATTCCACTTATATAAATTATCCAAATGACAAAATTATAGAAATGGAGACTAGAATAGTGGTGACCAGAGGTTAAGGATGTAGGAACAGTGGGAGGTACTTGACTATAAAAGGACAGCACAAGGGAGATCTTTGTGGTAAGGGAGGAGTTTTGTGTCTTAATAGTGGTCATAGTTAAATAAATCTGTATCTGGGGCGCCTGGGTAGTTCAGTGGGTTAAGCCACTGCCTTCACCTCAGGTAATGATCTTCAGGGTCCTAGGATTGAGCCCCACAGTGGGCTTTCTGCTCAGCAGGGAGCCTGCTTCCTCCTCTCTCTCTGCCTGCCTCTCTGCCTACTTGTGACTTCTCTCTCTCTGCCAAATAAATAAATAAAATCTTTTTTAAAAAAAATCTGTATGTGGTAAAACTTCATAGAAACATATACACACATACACAAGTTCATGTACAACTGGGGAAATATGGTAAGTTCTGCAGATTGTGTTCATGTCAATTTCCTGGTTTGATATTATGCTATACATGTGTAAGATGTTACCACTGGGTGACAGTTACCTCTCTGGACTATCTTTGCAACTTCCTGTAAATCTATATTTATGTATTTATTTTCTAGTCTTGGCAAAAAACAGCCAATAAAACATTAAATAGAAGTAGCAAAAGTGGGGGCACCTGGTGACTCAGTTGGTTAAGCATCTGACTTTTGATTTCAGTTAAGGTCATGATCTCAGTGTTATAGGACTGAGCGCCACATCAGACTCTGTGGTCACCGTGGAGTCCACTTGTCCCTCTCCCTCTCCTCACTTGCACACTCTTGCTGTCTCTCTTTTTCTCTTTCTAAAATAAATATTAAAAAAAAAAAAAAGAAGTGGCAAAAAAAAAAGAAGTGGCAAAAGTGGACATTCTTACATTGTTCTTGATTCTAGAATAAAGCATTAATTTTTCACCAGTATGTATAAACTTAGGTATTGGTTTTTCATAGACACCTTTCATCAGTTAAGGATGTTCCTTTTTATTCCCAGTTTTTGAGAATTGTAATTACGTAGAGGTGTTGGGATTTATTTTTCAAATGACTTTTCTGCATCTACTGAGGTGATGAATGCTTTTTGAGCTTTGTTTATTAATATGATTCCTCACATTGATTTTCAGATATTAAGACAACCTTGCATTCCTGGTATATAAATCACATTTGGTCATGGTATATAATCTATTTTATATTTTTGCCAATATAAAAGCTGAAGGCTTTTGTATCTATATTCATTAGGAACACTTATCTACTGTTTTCTTTTGAAGTCTTTATATAGTTTTGTTGGGGATAGCACTGACCTTTTAAAATTTGTTTGGAAATTTTCCATCCTTCTCCATTTTCTGAAAGAGTTTAGAAGGGATTGATATGATTTCTTCTTTCATATTTGGTAGAATTTATTATGAATTTGGGTCTGGACTGTAGGGGAAGTTCTAAATTTTCTTCTAAGAACTGATCTGACTGAATCTCATATATTATCATTTTATTTCATATATACTAATTTCAAAATATTTTCTAATTTCTCTTGTGATTTTTTTATTATATTCATTGGTTATATAAAAGTACAATGTTTGCTTTTTCAAATGCTAAGATACTTCTCAATTTCTGTTACTCATTTCTAATTTGATTCCATTACCATAGTAGAATATGCTTTGTATTATTTTAACCCTTATACACTTGTTGAGACTTGTTAAATAGTCTAAGATTATGGTCTATCCTGAAGAATATTCCATGTGCACTTGAAAAGAATGTGTATTTTCCTCATGTTGAGTGAGACATTCTATAAAAGTCATATAGATCTAGGTGATTGATAATATTGTTCTTTTATGTCCTTGTTAATTTTACCTATTTTGTTCTATCAATTATTAAAAATAATATATTTAATTTTCCAACTATTATTGCTTAATGCACTATATCTCTTCTCAATTCTGTCAGTTTTTCTTTCACACATTTTGGGGCCCTATTATTAATTATGTTCATTTATAATTATTATATCTTCCTGATGCATTAATATATTTACCATTATGAATATCCTTCTTTGTCATAATCACCTTTGAGTCGCCAAACATTCTCTCTTACCAGTGGGCTGTTTCATAAAGATCTTAGCATTGCTCCTGGCATTTAGTAGACTTTCTACAAAAAGTAAATAAATAAATAAATATATGTAGTGATATAGTTATTTAATAAATATTTCTTCATCACTTTATACCTAGAACTATTCTAGGCTTTAAAATATTAACTGTTATTCAATATCAGCTTTGTTGCTGCTATTTCATGTCTTTATTTATGTACAGATATTTTTAAATATTTATTCGTTTATTATGGTGAGTATCTCCACTAACACTCTGTAAGACTATAAGTTCTTATCAAGGAAATTTGCTGTTTGGTTTAAGGCTTACTGTTTTTTTTTTAATGAATAATGATATGCTGGAAATTGTGGTTTGATGAACCAATATCCAATATCCCATGAACCTTTATTTTATTGAGGTAGCTATGAACTTTGCAAAAGACTACATTTTCTAGCCTCCCTTATAGCTAAGTGTGGACATGTGACAAAACTCTGACTAACTAGATATAATCAGGAGTTGTAGAGTTGAATTCTAACTCAGACATCTTTAAAAAGTACATAAACGTCACTTTTATGTTTTCCTCTTTCCCCTGCTATCTGCCTGGAATACAAATGTGATTAGTTATCTTATGAGTCTGCAAATGGAAAAATATGAATGCCAAGGAATATGGGGCATAAACAGAAAAGGAGCTTGGATCCACGGTGGCTTAGTGTTAAGACCTAAGGTTAGATTTTCTATCCAGGTCTCTATTATGGGCACTCAAATATAATTTCTAACTGATACAAATGATGGCCACAATGTTGCTGAGGAGGAACAAGTTCCTGTTTAGGTCTGCCCAACTGACATACCATAAAGGAGAAGTGAAACATATGATATCCTAAATCTCGCAGGTTCTAGAGCCACCCAAATCTGTGGAACATTTATCGCCAAACATTCTCTCTTATCAGTGGGCCGTAAACAGATTTTGGCATAGCTGCAGAAACTCATCCTTTCTTACATTTAAAGACTATGTACCTGGAGACCCAGAATAGAGTGACTAAGAATAGTGGCCCTATACAGGATTGCTAGAGGAGGTCACCTTTTCCAAGGCATTATTCATGGAATGCAAATTTACAAAGAAACACACTCACTTAAAAAATTTCCTAGATATGCTGACCTTCAGTCTTTGTTGAACACCAATTTTCCCTGAATATTTGCTATTGCCAACGCACTACATTTTGACAGTGATTCCTGACCTTAAAACAGCCTTTACGGTCCTGGAACTGCTGGCTACTCAGCAGATACTGAGTCTGCCCTCATCTCTAGATGCTCCAGTGATGCCACATCTGCACATTCAGCTAGCTCCTGCTGACTTTCTATTCTTTTCCTTTTTGGCTAGCTAAAAACATGACCAAGTTTAATTTTTTCTATAAAGGTCTCAAAGAATGACTAATTTTTAAAATCTATGTGAACTCTTCCTTAACTGCTAATTGAACTCTGTGTGCAAGGAGGCCAGAGGTGTGCAGCGAGGTACAGCCTTCTCACAATAGCATGCGGAATCAGCCCTTTACCACAGTCATTACTAATAGAGAGAGCATATAACTACTTCAATGCTTCATAGTTTGGAGGCATTTGAACAATCTGTCCTCCTTTATCTTTCTAATTTCCCTCTCAACTTGATCCCCCCAAAACAGGCAGCATCTGAATAAAAGATAACTGCTACCTTGGCAGATGAAAAACTTGGTTAGTTCTAATGAAAGCAGGGGGTGCTGTTGACATTTCTTACTCCGAGTTCTTGCATCATGGCAATAAGGCCTAAGGACTGATTTATCAAAGACAGTGTGCCCATCAAGCATGAGTGAGACAGAGAGAGAAAGTTCACTTTGCACAAAATGAGCTGCTAATTTCTTTTCCATTTCACTGACAATGTGCTCTATGAGTTCAGAGCAGCTGGGATGAGAACAATGGATGTTCCCAACCTGTGCTCCATTTAACTTCTGCAACTCTACAAGGTCAAACAGCAAAAGAGAAAGGAAAAAAATCTCTCTCTCCCTCTCTTTTTCTCTCCATTTCTGTATCTCTCTCCCCTACTACCTCCCTCCCTCTTTCCCTCCCCCCTCTCCCTTATAGTGTGGCAAAGCTAGGAGACTGAGGGACTATCTAAAAGACACAGTCCTTTTTGTTTTTGTTTTTTAAAGAAATCTGTTTCTAGCCAGAGTTTCTATTGGCAAAAGTTTAAATGCCATTTTATTGCCATTTCTACCAATAAGTTAATATGATTCAAATAAATTCTGGTTCACTATTGTGAATGTGTGTGTTGGGGTGGGGGAAGGTGAGCATGAGTCCTCTCATTTAAAGAGACATGTGATATGTCTGTTGCCTAAACCCTCACTGACAAAAAATGAATTCCAAATGATTTACTCTGCATTGGCTTTACTGCCACTAACAGGAAATTTAAAACTCCCCCCATCCCACCCCACCCCGATTAGCAATGTACCAGATAGCCTTACTATTCAATATGCTTCCCCATAATCCATACAGTCAAAATGGTAGAATCCTTTGGGATATAGGCTTCACTTCTCTGGTATGATTCATGTAACTTGGATCTCAATTAACACTGGTTTGTGGCACTCTGATGTTAAAGGATGGAAGGTAGAAGAACTAAGAATATGAGCTAGTAATCAGCAAGAGCATCTTGTCAGGACAGTAGTTCAGGAACCATCTCCCACTATTAGAATTCACATTTCACCATAGATTGACTTTTCTCATGTTGTAATCCCACTTGACTTGAAGCTTAGACTAACTTCTACGTTTCAAAGCCCAAACTTATCCCTATTTACCTTCCCTGGTCCATTTGAGAGGTATGGACTGGACCCCTCAAGCTCTTTATCGGAGCATACCTCTACCAATCATAGCCTGTATACAACTCAAGTGTTTAGATAGCCCTTTCCTATCCAGGGACGACGTGTGACTTTTTACTATATCCCCAGGACCTACGACAATTCCTGACATAGAACATGGTTTCAAAAATGTTTGCCAAGTGAGGAAGTACAGACTTTGCATCCAGCTGACTTTCTTAGGCTAATTAATCATTTGCTCATTATAAAATTTGCTTTCAGAAAGGCATATAGGTCTATCTAGAAGAATTATTTATCATAATCTTAAATTTGTATTTTATTCCTTTCTATACCATATTTAAGGAAAGAAACTACCCATTATAAACTTATTGCTACCAAGTTCTGATTACTACATTTGTTTTCTCCCCATGGCAAACACTGGTTGTTGTTCAGTATTTAAAATATTTGTAATATTTAATTTAATAAATAGAATAAATTGAGACATTAAACAAGTATTTCTAAATTTTATGTCAAACTGTAAAATGTATTTAGAATAATTTATTATCCAAGACCAATGATTTGAGAATAAATTAAACTAGAAATACACTGAAAAGCTAAAGCACTGTCTTCCAAGAATTACATTCACTCTCTTTTTCTACTTTTTCAGGAAATTGCTTTTGTCTCTGTGTCCTACTTGAAATGAGGATGAAATGTTCCCTTGAAAACAGTCTACCAGCATGAAATAGGAATTGCATAGTTAATCTCTTTGTTTTTATCTGATGAAACTTCCTAACCTTGAATTCCATGTCCAAATTGATAATATAAAATTAAAATGAGATTATACACACACACACACACACATACACACACGTGTATATACACACACATTTCAGCAATAAGTGATATGTATATCACAGATCTCAGCAATAAGCAAATATAGAGGAATAGAGCTAATTCTGAGAAGATACTGCAAAGAAGAATGGCTATTCAAAGCAGATATTCAAGTTCAAATCCTGATAGAGGCCAGACTATGATTGGAGGAAAGTAAAAATGGTAGCAGCAATCTAAGAGAAGAAAATAGACTTCACCAGAGATATTAAACACGAAGGCTCTAAAGTGTGAATTATATTCATGATCTAATTCTTCTTTATGCACATGACCTCTAATTTCACTTTTGATAACATAAGTAATAACTCCATACCTTCAGAAAGTTTCCCAGTCCATTCCACACCACCACCACCTCTTAATTCATTAAGTTATTATAGTACACAGATGTATATTGACCTGGACTGGGTCCACGTCTGTCACTTAATAACTATATAATTTTTTCTGAGATTCCATTTCTTCTTTACAAATGTAGCCTAGTGATATCTCTCTCTGTCAGTTAGGTTTCTGTCAGAGAAGCAGGACTACTATGAGTGATATAGAATAAGGGATTTTCTAGAGGAATTTAACTTGACACCGCTTAGAAGCTGGTTACACAGACTATGCAGGACTGTTATCTGTGCCTTTGGTTCTGGGGACTGATGCTGGGAGTTTGGAAGGAAAGATATAAAATGAGGAAAGGCAAGGACAAACAGGGACCCACAGGATATAATGGAGCCCATGTGGATGTCTTGGCCACCACCCTTGAGTCTTCACTCTGATGATACAGATTACTCACAGGGGAAGCTGGTACTTTTTCATGAAGATCTATGAGTTAGAAAAGGTGACATGGGATCTGACATTAGTTGAAGTGGCTGTGGGCCTGGCTGCTACCCCAGGCCAGTAGGGTAAACCAGGAGATAATCAACAGTATGAGCTGAAACAGTCCTGGAACTCCTGTACCAAACTTATGATTGTTAAAGGAATATGGCCACGGCTTTACTCCCACCTTTCAACTCTAAAGGAAACTGTCTCTCGTGTCCTACATTAACTCAGAACTACACAGGGAAGAAAATTCTGAAAAATGTAGACTCAGCTTAGCTAACATGATAATGCAAATCCATTAAAACATCCTGTCAACTCAGAGTGATGCTGGGTTGATGAAAGAAAATACATATGAAATCATTTTTAAAACTTTAAAACAAAAATGGTACAAAATTGTATTATTTCGGGGCACCTGGGTGGCTCAGTGGGTTAAGGCCTCTGCCTTCAGCTCAGGTCATGATCCCAGGGTCCTAGGATCGAGCCCCACATCGGGCTCTCTGCTCAACGGGAAGCCTGCTTCCCCCTCTGTCTCTCTGCCTGCCTCTCTGCCTACTTGTGATCTCTCTCTGTCAAATAAACAAATAAAATCTTAAAAAAAAAATTGTATTATTTCTACAAAGTCTTCTCTTTACAGTGAGCTGGTCATTGTTTTACTTGTGTGTGATCTTTTCAATATAACTAGTCATAATCATAAATGGTAGATTCCTGTGCAGTGTGATTTGACAGGAATCACTAAGACTGAATAATGAAAATTTCCAACTAAATTGTCATCTACAAAAGGATACAGACAAGAGCATGGTCTGATTAGTACACTCTGATGATATTTAGCACACAGCCTGATTCAAACCGAGAAAGAGGAAAGAAGAAAGGAAACGAAAGGGAAAGAAAAGAAGGGAGGAAGAAAGAGAGACAGGGACGGAGGGAGGGAGGAAGGGGAAAGGAAGAGATGGAGGGAGAAAGAAAGACAAATATGTCACATTAGGATGGGAAACTGAGTCAGAAATAAGGGAAAGGTGTTACAAAAATAACAACCATTGTATTTTATTCCATAAATGTTCTGGAGAATAGAACTTCCCCAAATCTCTCTCTGCAAATTAAAATCCATAAACAAAAAACAACTTCCCAATTTTCTGGAGCTTTTAATTTCAGGTTAAAGCAGCAACTATAAACTTATATAAGAATAAAAATATTACTGAGGTAATAGTACAGTCCATGCAAATGGACTGAAGCAGAAGTCACTTTATAAGAAAAAGACCAATTTTAATATCCTTGATTTTTTTAATAAAGCACATAGATTTCTAGGGGTATAGGAAAGCCTTAGATCATGATATTTCTTTCCAATTCTTAAATCAAGGAAGTTCTGATCCATTTTTGATAAATGCCAATGTATCAGTAGGATTTTGAGACAATAAGAAAAGGATTTAGGCTCTTTTTACTTTCCTTGAGATTAAAACCAGATCAACCTCTACAGGAGAAGTCACCTTGAAATTCCCAACAATTGAGTCAAACTGAGTTTAAGGAAAATTTCCAGCTCTGAATGTCAAGGTCAAAAAGGATTTCAGTTACCACTTACCTTCTTAGTTATACTTACCTTTTCCTTCCAGACCCTTTCTTTATAGCAGGATTCTCCTGAGCACCAGCAACAGTTATGTTCCTTTCTTCGTAGAACCCAAGCTCCAGGGTTTGCTGAGGTCTTAAGTGAAATTCTCCAGCTGGAAAAAATGGACCTACTATCTTAGGTCAGATGCTAGAGGAAGCCTGTAGCAGGAAAGGTACCATGGCATGTCACTACCAGCCCTCTGGCAGCATACACATTTCTGGAATCGCTATTGCCTGAAGTTACTCCAGTTTCTCCTTGCTGGAATTCTCAGTTGCTGCTCAAGGTAGCTCAAGACAGAAAGTATAAATGTATATGATGAAAGGAAAAGTATTATTGAAGGTAAAGGGAAGTCCATCCAACTGGGTAATTTGCCAACATCTACCAGTCTGTTATATGCTTTAAAAAAAAAAAAAAAAAAGATTTGTGAACAAATGAACAGAGAGAAATGAATTGGGATATAAAACTGAGGTGGACAAAGGAAGAAGGTAATCCAAAAAGCACTATCAACTATTATGTTCAGAAGCCAGCAGAGGAAGTCTGTTTAAATTAGCATATGCAATAACGTATCATATGAAAGAAAAAATTATCAAAGAAAACTAATAAATGTGTATTATTTACAATAATTCTCAGGGCATATATTTAAAGTCTTCTACAAGCCACGCCAAGTTTCACAAGGGCTGAAACCATGCCCGTTTTGTTCATTAATAAAAACTAGTGCTACTTAAATTTTAAATAAATACAGAAGAAGAAAAAAATTCCAAACTATGCACAATGGAAAGCATCATACTGTCATTAAAATACGAATTATTATTTGAAAATATATTGGGGAGAAGACTAACTACACACATTTATTCATTTTTATTCCTTCTATAAAGATATATCTAAACATTCATAATGTTATAAGCACTGAACTATGTATCGGGTGAACAAGAGATCTAGTTTCTGCCACCATGGAACTTATGAGGAAAATATACAAAACATGAGAACAAACAAAATGAACTTGAGGTTCTAACATACGTAACCAAGCACAATTTTTAAGTACTTATATATCAAGAAGGTATAATCTTTATAGAAATCCATGAAACTGTTTATATAAGGGTTGCTACTTGACTCTTAATTTTGACTAGAAGGAGAAAGAAGAAATTAGAGTACTTTAGTTAGTTATTACTATGTAACACATGGCCCCAAAACTCATGCATGTAAAACAATGTGCATTAATTAGTGTTAACAAATCTATGTGTGGGATGAGTGTCTATTCCTATTATGGGTGTGTTCATTCATTTACTTTCAAGTGTGTTTCAATCAGGTAAGCACCTCTCATAATTTTGGTATGTCTGGCAGACAGCTAGCTCTATGCTAACTTAGGATGGCTCACATGGAAAAACTGGACTCTCCTCTTAGGTCTCTCATCCTCTAGCAAGTTATCTCAGTCTTGTTCAAATGACAGAAACAGAGTATGAGACAAAAAGAGCAAAAACAAATAAGACCTTTTAGTCCCATGCTCAGAACTGGAAGATTGTCAGTTCAGCTGCCTTTTATTGACCAAAACCACACAAGTTCAACTCAAATTCAAAGTATGGAGAAAGAAGGACCATATCATGATGGAAGGAACTACAAAGGTACAAAGGAAAGAGCAGGTTCAGATAGAAGGAAGAACCGGGGCTATCTCTGCAATAAATCTACCACATAAGGAAAGAAGAGAAAATGACAGAAATACCAGAAGGAAGTAACGATGCCATCAAAATATAATAAAGAGAAAAGCATAATAATGATCATGACATGGTTTCGGATCTAGTAAATAAATTCAAGTCAGTAGGAAAATATTGCATCTATTTTTTTTTTTCTATTTAAAAATGTTTATTGTAGTCAGAAAGTGGGAACAACTCAAAGGTCCACCAATGAAAGAGTGGATAACAAGATATGGTCCGCCCACACGCGGGAATATCAGCCACAAACAGGAGCAAGGTGCTAACACAAGCTGTCCTGTGGATGGACCCTGAACACATGACGCTCAGTGAGGGAACCAGATACAACAGGCCACACGATGTGTGACTCTGTGTATGTGACATGCCCAGAACAGGCATATCCATGGAGACAGAAAGTAGATTAATGGTTGCCAGGGGTTGGGAAAGTATGGGGGCCAAAGGGTATGGGGTTTCTTGGGGGTGGGGGAGAAATGATAAAAATGTTCTAAAATTAAGCAGTGGTGACAGTTGCACAATCTTGTGAATAAACCAAAAGTCACTGAATTGTATAAAAAATAAATAAATAAAAATGTTTATTGAGCCAAGCCTCGTTTTAAGCATAGGGTATATGAGAAGAAAAAAAGAAGTAAAGTTTTTCCTCTATTTTTCTTTGAGGAAAAATTATTAATATAGATGAGATCATTTTAGAAACTGCTAGAAAGAAAATCAAGGAGGACAGTGGAATGGTAGATGCCCCATTTTTGGTATAGTGAGGTAGTAAAAGAGGGAAAGGTGAAAACAGCCATGGTCTTAGGAACGGGGTAAAGCCTTTGGCTTTTGCTCTAAGTGTAACAAGAAGCCATTAAAACATTGTCTTCAGGTCAAAAAGGATTTTAAAAGAACATTTGGTTACTATGAGGTTGAATTAATAGAGAGGCAAAGTGGAAGTGGAAAGACTATTATAGAAGTACAGGATGGGCAAGAATAATAAAAGAAAGGCCAGTAAGGAACTAGTTCTATAACCTATGGTGAGAGTTGGTGGTGGCACAGGCTGCAGTTAGACTTTGTGAGGAGGAGAGTAGTGGTCAGATTCTTGAACTATTTTAGAGTAGACCCCACTAGGTTTGCTAACTGACCAGGGGTGTGGCGTGCTGAGAGGAAAAACTAGTGTGAAGAATGAAGCACTGAGGGGCACCTGGGTGGCTCAGTGGGTTAAAGCCTCTGCCTTTGGTTCAGGTCATGATCCCAGGGTCCTGGGATCGAGCCCCACATCGAGCCCCACATCGGGCTCTATGCTCAGCGGGGAGCCTGCTTCCTCCTCTCTCTCTGCCTACTTGTGATCTCTCTCTCTCTCTCTCTCTGTCAAATAAATAAATAAATAAATCTTAAAAAAAAAAAAGAATGAAGCATTGAAATTAAGTTGAGATGTAGATAGTCAAATAGAAAAATTAAGTCAGCACTGGGTAGGTGACTGATTCTCAGAGAAAGACCAAAGAGAGAGAAATAATTTTAGAGTACCTTCACAGAAATGGATCTGGATAAAATAAACTGAGGAAGACATTGTATAGAAAAAGAAGTCTGACTTAAAAAAAAAAATCAGAAATATTTAGAAACGTAGACATAGGTAGATAGATAGAGGAAAATATCTCTTTTTCCTAAGGGGGGCAAATGTATCAAATGCTTCTGAGAAGCTGGGCAAAAGGAAGCTTAAGATGCTGTGTGAACCTGGGTATTGGGCATGAGCTTCCCAGCATAGAGACGTCCTCTAAAATTAGTGGGCTGTAGCTTTTACAGAGAAGGAAAAATCTCACTTGGATCATAAGGTGACATTTAACTTCTAGTTTTGCTTTAGGCTAAAGTTGAGTTTCCAATGGTGAGGGGAAAGAGACAAAAGGAATGAAATATTGTAAGGGTTTGTCTTACAGAGATTAAATTCTGATAAAATACTTGCAAATCCTCCTGATGAAAAAGTCTCTAAAAACATTTATGTTGATCAGGGCGTTTTTAGCTTCCATTCAAGAAGAAACAGGAATGGGATTTACCCTCCCAAATGAAACAGTCAAAGAAGCAAACAAAACATATGAAACACTGGTTTTCAGGACCCTGGTTATCAAGCAATAAGCAACAGTGATGACTAAGAAACAGAAACCATATAAGTGAAATGAACACTATGATTGCCTTAGCTTATTGCTTTGAGAGACTTTTCAGGACATGAAACATCTCTCCAAAGGGTATGGTTACAAGAATAAAAAGATAAGCAATAGACATGGAAAAATACTTGAAATCATATATCTGAAAATGGACTTGTATCCAAAGTAAATACAGAATTCTCAAAACTTAATGAGAAAACAAGACAATTTTTTAAATGTACAAAATATTTAGCATTTACTTTCCTTTACCAAAGAGGATACATGAATGGCAGATAAACACATTAAAAAGATAGTCAGAGACATTGGGAAGAATGAAGTGAATTCCAAAGGTGAAAGTTTAACTCTTCGATGTTAAAGCATAGGCCTGAGCCAGTCCAACAGCCATGGGTAAAAATCCTTACTATCATAGCTACCTCATGCAAATCCCTAAAACTTATATCTGCAGCTTCTTCACCTGAAAAACATAATAATATACTCCAGGCATTATAAAACTTAAAACTTAAACAATAAGGTACAAAGATCTTAACATTGTGTTTGACATGTAGTCTCCAGTCAGAAATGTCAACCCCCTTCACTTTCCTGGCTCTCTTAATGTGCTCAAATTGCCCAAGTCAAAATAGTAGATCCCAGGACCCTGTGTGAAGTTTCTAAAGATCTCAAATCTAGTGAACTTTAACAGAATCATAAATAATGTCGAATCTTTGGGAAAGCAATAGTAGTAAAGGTAAAATCTCCCAACCATAAAGAGGTAAGCACATTAAATTAGATCATCTTCTAAAAGGAGGTGTTAAAATTATGCCATAAAGAAATACCTTTATAGATAAAATTAAGCCATTTTGAGTTAATAAGTGTCTAACTGATTATCTTCCTAATGGCTTAACTGATTATATGTTAAAGATGTGATTTATAATCAATGCCAAATAATAGGAAGGTGTGAATCATCATGTTGAAAAGCTCTAGTCCAGATGTTGACAAGAACAGCATATTGATTAATTATTCCATTGAGAATATTAGGTGTGATATGATGTGGCAAGTGTTGAAATTAGGTACCTGTGTACCACTCTGACCCATAGAACCACCTCACCGGTGAGGTATTTCAGAAGCCAAACACCCTGAATTTATACGCAGTGATAACTAATACATTAATTATAGGTATTTATATTATAAACAAAGTAGAAAGAATATCTTCCTTGCTAATATCATGCAGAAAATCTAATGATTTAAATGACAAAAATGGATGTGAAGTCACTTTTAATCTAAAGTTCAAATGGTTACCCAAATCCTTACATCAAGACCATTATGAAATTTAAAGATAAATTGAATGTGCAAAAAAAATAATAATGCTGAAAGTACAGTATACAACAACTTCGGCAGTAAAAATGTAACAGCTATTGCACTTGTGTTGAACACCTACTGGGTAGGGAGATACGGTCCTATTTCATCAAATGTGGAAAAAAACACAAACATGTTGAAACTCTCTTTTGTTGCCTTCTACCAACCTGTACCTCAACCAGTCTTACTCCTTAAACTGAGAAGCAGCAGAGGAAATAGAGGAGAACTAAGTTACAGAGTGGGAGAAATTTCTGTTTCAGTCTAAAGAAATTTTAAAATAGACAACCTTTTCTGAAGCCAATCTAGCCCAATAAACAAGTAGAATAAACCACTATATATCTGATGTAATATAAAATATCTCCTACTTTCTGAAAGTTATATCCTCTATTAACCTACCACAGTGACTGGAATTTCTCCAATTAGAATTTGTATTTGTATGTTAATGGTTAGGCTACAGCAATGAATAGCTCAAAGATCCCTATTAAAAGGCAAATCACTCAGAAGAGATAATATACTATGCCTTGGACCTGGACGTGGATGTGTCTATACGAAGCCAATCCTAGAGAAGTAAGTTGTACTGTAAGAAATTTCTGAGGGAAGAAAACTATAAAGGAGAGACCAGGAACTTTGGAAGTTGCCCCAAGAGAGCAGTTGAGTAAAAAAAAAGAGTCCAAGAAGGTAGAAAAAGCAGAACAGACCTCTGAAAAAGATGTTCTAAAGGGAGAGAGTAGAATTCAGCACAAGAAAGTGGGAAGACTCCAAAGAAAAATGTTACCTATATCATAATGTAACTGTAGGACTTCCATTGTTCTCACATAGGTCTTTAATATTTATATGATTTCTGAATTACCTACAGTACTCTGTTGTTTTACTCCACAGGATTTATTGAATACCTACTGTTTTACAACTACCTTAAATCAGATTCCCTCAAAGTTGACTTTATGACAAGAAATTTGGAGGAAAATAGCAAGGATGGAAATAATATAAAAAACGTACATTAATGAGAAAATTAACTGAGGTTCAATACTTTAGGGACTCTCTGAGAAACTGTGGATTATGTCTTTGAAGGATTGCTCAGAGGCCAGGGAAATTGGGCCATGTTTCTAGGGATGACTTTTGCCCAGTTAAATCCCTGCACTTCCAGATTATGCTGGCTAGTTGTGAATCAAGAACTTGTGGTACCAAAGTATCCTGGGATTTATCAAGTCTGGCTACAGATGATCTCAAGGACGACGTGGGCATTAGCAGTGTCTACTACACTGGAAATACCACATTTATGGTCAGGGAGAAAGAACCAAAAAACAGTCATAATAAAAGCCCAAACAAATAATATGCAAACTGTGATTCAGGTTCATAGAGAAGAGGCAGGAACATGTTAATTCAAAGCGTTATTAAATAAACTAAGGAGGGCTTCCTGAAAGAAGTGAGATATGACTAGCTCTTAAAGGTGTTAACATGAATTAACAGTCTTAATTGAGTAGTAGAGGCGGAGTGATGAGTATCAATATACACATCAAGTATATTTCTTACTAATTTAGAAATTGAAAGAGAATTTGTTGGCTCTTAGAACCCTTATAATTGCCCCATCCTGGATTGTGAGGCTCAAACAATACCTTAGTACAAATGAATAAGATTATAAAGTTCCAGAAATGAAAAAAAAATCACACACACACACACACAGACACAAAGTCTAAATTTTAAGCATTGAGTCTTTGGATTTTGTTGTACTTTACAACACTTTGTATGGGAAACACAAATGTTACCCAAAGTTTTCCCAAATTCAAAATCAGACATTTTTGAGACCATCAGCCTAGATGCTAGAAGTGTTTAACTTCAGCCTAAAAGCAATTAAAGAATACATTAAAGAATTATAGAATACATTAACTATATGTTATAACCAGTTATTTCTGAATAACTCAGGGTGAATTTGTCTTTGGAAAGGTTGCTTGCTTCATTAAAATGTGATTTGGAGCTCTGAACATGATATTTTTCTCCTAATAATATTCACACTTTTGTTGATCTATATATGTGAATATATATCCATATTTATTAGAGCAGACAATTCTCTGTCAAACATTTTTTTCTTGCTTTTTTGGTAACCTATATGAAAGTAAGAAAGTATGCAAACTTTCACTTTGTACACTAAATTATGAAATATTTTTATAATTGTGTATATTTTAATTTATGTTGTGGTACAATATTCCAATAGGTATTATCAGGTTTAGATTTTTTTATTAACATATGATGTATTACTTGTTCAGGGGTACAGGTCTGTGAATCATCAGTCTTACACAGTTCACAGCACTCACCATAGCACATACCCTCCCCAATGTCCATCACCCATCCACCCTATCCCTCCCACCTCCTCCAGCAACTCTCAGTTTGTTTCCTGAGATTAAGAGTCTCTTACAGTTTGTCTCCCTCCTTGGTCCCATCTTGTTTCATTTTTCCCTCTCCTTCCTTTAAGGTACTGAGTTTCAGATAATCAATCTTTATATGAAGTACCTTTCTCCAACACACCAGACAATAGTTTTATTTTGGTAAGCCTAGTTGTGTTTTAATTATAACTAAATGTGCAAAACACCGGAATAGGAATAACATTTTTAAAAATCCAAACTATCCTATACTAGCCTAGCATAATCTATATAATTTATTTATTTATAATTGAGACACTATAAGTCAAATTCTAGGCAATAGCCCCAAATTCTAATTTTTATCCTAGGATAAGACAAAATAAGATAATATATAAGCAGTTCCAATATATACGGCACATAAAATGTGCCACATGTACCATACGTATTGTAGGTAGTGTCATATAGTTTATTTGGGAAAACAGATGGCACTAACCCAGGCTAGGTTTTGGTAATGGGAAACGCCTAAAGATTTCTAAGTGTCAAAATAAGTCAGAGTGTCATTTTATCTGGATATTGCTGGCAGTTCTTCTGATGATAAATTGAAGGGTGAAAATCTGGAGACAGACTATGACATAGACTGAGTATACATAAGAAATAATAGGAATGAAGGCAAGAGAATGAGTGAAATGGATCATAGAAAGTACTTAAGAGGAAAAATTGGCAGGAATTGATAACTGATTGTGGCAAGAGCAGAGGCATTATTAGAGGCCTGAGTAGATTTAGGATAAAGGTCACAGCCACACATGAGTCTTAAATTATTAATTAGTGTAACAGTGGTAGATGGTGATATATAAAACTGAGAAGAAAAACTACATCCCAAAAGAGTTCCTTTAGGAGGCATTATTGTAAGTTTGGCATTAGCTTTGTATTTGGACCTTTACATAAAAAATATTCAGCAGACATATACATATCTGAAACGTTGGGATTTAAATCCATGAGTATAGATGAGCTTTCCCAAAGAAAACTTTTAGAGCAAGCGTCCTATCTTGAAACTGCAGACATTCAGCCTCTAGGCATCATATTGTAGGCACAATTTTCTGTATGTCATTGAATAATTTTTCTCCCATAGGGTTGAAATCCACAGAATTCCTAAGTTTATGAATCCATTTGTGATTACTTTTCCTCTCATCCTTCTCATCCAATCCATCAACAAATCTAGTTGGTTCTGCTTCCAGGTATATATGCCATGTCTACCTGCTTCTCTCCATTTCCACTTTGACACCTTTATACATGTTCATGTATTTTTCTCTGTCATAGTAAATACCATATTTCCTTAGGAAAAAGGCCAAGAATAACCCGAATGCCTATCAATTGATAAAGAAACAAACAACTACACACACACACACACACACACACACACACACAGACATATAAGCCAGCAATAAAAAGAAATGAAGTACTGATACATGCTACAACGTGAACGAACATTGAAAACATTATGCTAAATGTAAGAAACTGGTCACAAAGGCCACATGTCGTATTATTCCATTTATATAAAATGTCAAAAAGGTAAATCCATAATGACATAAAGTAGATTAAGTGAGGGGCTGAGAGGGGGAAGGGGCAGCAGAATGATGAGTGATTACTAATTATTACAGGGTTTCTTTTGAGGGTAACAAAAATATTTTAGAACTATATAATGATGATGGCTGCACAATATTGTGAACATATTAAAAACCATAAGATTTTACACTTTGAAATGATGAATTTTGTGGTATATGAATTGTATCTTAAAGCAATCCACAAGTGTGCTTAATTTGGGAAGGAGGGTGATGAAAAGCTTCACTACGGTGGTAACAGTAAAGAAAGAGGGGTAAAATAATAGTTATATGGCAAAATTTTCAGGAAGAAATGAAAGAACTTGGTGGCAAATAGAAAATAGAGCAAAGGAAGGAAACCAGCCAATACAATTGCCTTACTGGAACAAAATAATATGAAAAAGAATCCAATTATAGGGAGAAGATTAATTCAGTTTCAAATATGTTGAGATTTGCACGAATATGAGGTTTTTGTTTTTGTTTTTGTTTTTTTAAGCAGAGATGCCCTTAGGCAACTGAACATATGGGACAAAAGTTCAAGCTGCTGGAGACACAAAAATGGGAGTCATCAACTTAGAGGAGGCAGGAGGAGGCATGGGGATAACGCAGAAAGAAGAACAGAAAATTAAGGGCTGGGATTCTTACAGGAGTTTTCTTCACTTAGGGGATGGTCTTACAAAGAGATCTCAGAAAAAGAAAGTGAAAAAGATGGCAGAAAAGTGCCTTAGCAAGAAATATAAGAGGGGAGAGTTGCAAGAAAGAATGATGGCAAATACTGAAGAGCTGTCAGAGAGTCTGGGTAAGAGAAAACAAAGCGGAGCAAACTCTTGAAACTATTTCATTAAGTTATATAATTACTGAAAGGTAAGGGCATGTCAAATTTGGATCTAGAGGAGGGAAGAGAGGTCTTAAACTTCTTTGAGATTGGACTTCAAGATTGGAGAATTTTACCTAAGAGAGCCACTGTGCCAGGCCATGGAGACTGAGGGTGAGAGTAAGGGTAAGGGGAAAATCACTGAAACTTAGAACATAAACAGAGTGCACAGAACACCAAGTTGGGGAAACGATTTGAACGGACAAGGCAGACAAGAGAGAGGCCAAAAGTGACATGACTCAATCCATTCTTAAAAATTGAGTTTAAGGAAAACTGTTTTAGCAATTATGTTAGAAACTCTCTAGTGACTAGAGCTTGAAGAAAGTAACAAGGGTGGGGTAGAGAGATGGAAGTAGCCTATCTAAGTAGTAAGAGAGTCATGGGTACGGTTATTTGGCAATGCACACCATAAAAACAAAGTCAAGATCTCAAGTGCAGAAGCAGATATGATGTAATTTTCTCTCCATAAACTACACATAGTTTTGGCTACACATTAGCAGAACAGTGATCTTACAGAAGACATTTTGTGGATTTCTGCCTCTCTGATGTTAATGGTTTGTGAATGCTACTGACAGTCCATCTTTGTCCTACTACCCATCTTCCCTACTGTCCCACATGAAAAGACAGTCTGTCAAAAAGTGAAAATGATGTTATATTTACAAGGCAAAGGAACCTTTAAATGACCTTAGAGGTTTACATGAGGTAGTCACAGCTCCAGGATGATCGGTAAGTTTGCTGTTGACAGATACCACTTGATGGACTGGAAATCAATTTGATTAGATGTTTTTATGGATTATAGTGGCCTTGGCTAATTACAAAAGATTGTCTTCCTAGATCCCACAGTTTTCAGAGCTGACTTTGAGCAGATGTACACAGGATTAAGCTGCAGGCTTGACAGTTTTCCCTAATTATCTGTCGCAAGGGCAACTCTTGGATCATCTTGACACTTATGTCAAAAACAGTCTGAACTTTTGTTTCTTAGGCCACATGCCTTTTTGTCATAGTCATCTATGTTTAGGTGATGAGGCTGATCACATTATTATCAGTTACCTGGACTTGAAAGAGTGAAAGAGACTGCAAACATGAATAAATGGATATAAAGTTTTAAAAATCTACCTAAAGCAGATAATGTGACCATTGCCATGGAAGAAAACAAAATACATTTGGATAGATGCAGGCATTCAGATACAACTAGAATATGTGGGTTTATAACACGATTTTTTTTTTTTTTTACAAAAAGAGGTTATATCTTATTAAAAGAAGGGGAAAAGCAAAAAAAAAATGTGCTATATGTCTTGATCAACAAAATTCTTTATCAGGCCTAATCATATGTAGGTCTTATGAAAATTTACATTCACCATCAGGGGACTAAACTGTGTCATCTCTAGGAAGATGCTGACCGATGTATTGTTAAAGTAAATGTTTTACTTTGCACAAGGTAACTATTTCAAAAGAGAAAGCAATCCTTTGAAATGGAAATTATTATACATCTGTTAATTTAAGAGGGTATTGCACCTGAGGTAAATTAAAATTCAGATATGACTGAATATGAGGAAGAAGAGTTCCTGAAGCATTAGTTAATCTGCACATGTGTAAGAGAGCCCGCATGAAGACAATTTTGTGTGGAAACAGTAAGATAGAGAGAAGAGAGAATGGATGAAGGAATGATAGAGGAGGAGAGCTAAAAATCCCATCCTTATTTTGGCGGCATGAATGGGATCTGAGGCTTTGGAAAGTGAAGTTTTAAACTAGAACTAAAGAAATTGAAATCACAAAGATTTATGTGACATGGATCCAAACATTTTTGCTGGAGTCCATGAGTGGCAAGATACATCATTGAATGGAGATGAAAATTCTTCTTCCTTGTCCTGTCCAGAAGCCAACATATGCCTGGCAACATGAGAGGTTTGGGAGGTCTAGGTGAATTCCTGGGAGCAACTGCTGAGTAAGGTGGAAAGTAAAGGAGACAGCGATACTGCTTGAGCAAGAAACGCCATTCATAAAGACAGACTCTTTATATCTGGCTGGCACGGCACAGTGACTTTGTTGAGGGCTAAAAACTTATGCTACTGTTCATTCAACATATGTTTTTTATAGTACATGCTATGTGTACTCCTCATTTAGGTATTAGGGATTAATAGTGAAATATAAAATAGACAAAAATCCCAAAATCCTATGAAATTTGAATACTGGGACCCTTTTTGCACTAACAATCTTGTGACAATGGTGAATATTAGGTTACATTAACAAGATGTTAGAAAACATAAATTATATTATTATCCCATTGACTAAAAAAAAGGATTTAATCTGTACTTTATTCCAAAAACTAATCATTAGTTCTGAAGAATTTACTCATTGAAGGAAACTTATTCACATGATATGTTAGATTCTTATCTAATGGTAAGCTTTCATAATTTTTGCTCAGATAATTACTTTTAGAATTAGAAATAGAATTACAATGGAGGCCAGTAACAGTAGGAAAAAAACAAAACAAAAATATTTAAAAGCTTATGAGTTACAAGATAGCTTCCTTAGAAGGGACAGCAGTTTCATTGAGCCACTTTGGATTGTGCTTTCAGATGCTAGATCATAAAAACAGATGACGTGTAGAAGAAACTACAACCACTAGCCCATAAAATGGCTGTAATCCCATCAAACACCAAGAACAATTATAGTCCAAACTTATATCACTAAGCCTATCAAGTCATAATTTGTATATACCTATTTTAGAAACTGCATCATTTAACCTCACTCACAAAGGTGTTAGGAAGATTAACTAACTAGATAATTTCACAAAGTGCTTAAATAATAAAAGGTAAAGGGATAAATGCCAAGGATTATTGCTTTAGACCTCTGCCAATGCTAAAAGACCAAAGTTAATGTTTTGTTTCATTTTCCACTGTCTAGGTAGCTCAAGTTCATTAGTTCCAGGAACGGGGGCAGTAGGAGGTAAGAAGTGCCTCTACAGGAAAAAGAGAACATAGATTCACATCCCAAGGGGAGTCAAAGTCATGGGATTTTTCAGAGTATTTCTTGACTTAAAAAGTATCAAGAGACAATTTTCCATGAGTTTTCATATTTCTTCATGTCTTACAAGTAGAGGCCCTTATTTGAATTGCCTTTATTTTTAATTATTTTTTCAAAGAGGTTTATATACTCAAGAGCCTTGGAAGAAAGAGATTTTGTCTCCTTCCAGAGGCCAAGGGCAGGTTTGCTTGCAGTCTCCCTCTGATAAAGGGTAGGCATGTTTATTGGGCATTTTAAAAGATCTGGATTCTCTATATTCAAGGTTCCTCTCCTTCAGTGTAACTTATAGGGACCTCTTTGTGTCACCTGGTTCTCTGTGTCATTCTGTAAGAACTGAGGCTTAGGGAACTATGCAAGAAAATGCTGATAATCTGGCTCTAAGTAATAAAGTTTTTTGTTTCTGACCTAAGACTTTCATGTCTTCTGCTAGCATCCATGAAACTGGGGCAGAATAGATAAAATCTCAAACCCTTGACAGTACTTGAACATATATAATGCATATTTTATTATTACATATATAATTACATATACATAACACATATATGCCTTATATAATTGATATGATATATATTAATTATATAATTAACATACTAACTATATATTTTAATGAATACATATTCATTTAAAATAAGTATACTGTATTGGTAAGTCTCTGACAGGATTTGAGATTTATTCTCAAGATTGTCCTTAGACCCCTGTAGGGAAGTAATCATAAGTCAGAGAGAAGGTAATTTTAGAAGTTGAGCAAAACAACATGTAGCCATGAAGCATTATTCTATTTGATGTGGGGGATTAGCTCATCAAGGTCTGGCTCAGTCACGCTTTCCTCACGCCATTCCATTCATTTTCCTTCTCAGCCTTGCACAGCTCCTCACTGAATGATTGCTACCCTGACCTGTTCCTCTTTCACCCTAAGGCTGATAGACTGTGCTTCCCAAAGCTCATTCTCTGACTCCTGATTTATGACTCTGATAGCACTTCACTGAGTGAGGATTTGTGGAAATTTATGTCATTATACAAATTATACAAATTGCCATTAATTGATGTAATGTACTATAAAGAACTGAAAGCATGAAGTAAAAACTATCTGAGTTTCTCTTCTACATGTTTGCAATACTTTATCACTTAATCTTTCCATTCAATTAATATAAATGTATACTCTTAGAAGAAATAGCATTCTGTTTCTCAGACCCACCTTACCCCCTCTTAATTTTAATTAGTTACGTACTTTTCTTGTTAAAGTACCTCTTCTTAAGGATTTTTCTAAACTAATAAAAATCTCTAAAATATTAAATCTGCTGTTATATCTAAAGGCTAGAGAAGGAAAGACTGAAGATTGAATGTCATATTTTAAAAAAGAAAATTTTACTCAGGGTGATTGGGTATTGAGTGAAAAAAAAAATCAAGGCATTAAGGAAATCAGGCTGTGTGGGACTTTATCTGATGGATGATATAAGTAAAATTGAAGTTCAATGTCAGATCTCTCCTCATTTCCATTTCCTCTGCTTCTCCTTATATTAGCCCTGACTGTTGACTTCCAGGACATGTGAATTTGGATTCTGGTCTACCTGTTTCCTGTTTACTGATGGCAGCAATAATTTGGAGAGGTAATCCAATTACAGTGTCTCAGAATAGTTCAGGATCACCTTATGTAAATTCAGCTATTCTTTTGTTGCTAGGTAGCCTAACGTTGAAAGGGAGGTGAAACAAGAAGACATAACCAGCCAATCAAACAAGCATCAGTGAGTATCTATTTCATAGTACAGGTCTAAAAGTAGAGAAGATTTAAGAGAAGAATGTTGGAAGTGGAAGAAAGGGAGAAAGGGCTTTTGTAGAGAATATGGGAAGGAAACAGAGACAGAAAGTATCTTAATACATCACTGCTCTGTTTATGATTTCTTCCTTACCCAATTCTACCTGTCATGTCACACTTTATCCAACTTTACAACATGCTGACTTAGTCATGCCCCTCCCACTTACCTTCAAAGCTTAATTTCCATTGTCTAGAATCCACAGTCTAGTCTTACTATATCTGTGAAACCTTCTCCTCCATTATTCTTCTAAAACTAACCTGTGACAGTGAGATTGGCTTGACTATGTCTACAGATAAGATAGACTACCAGCTGTCCTTCAAAAAATTTTCCTTATCTGCTTCATATTTGTCAATCAAAACGGATATATCCTCAGGAAAAATAACAAATCAGATTACATTAACATTAAGAGAGATCCTTTCCTAAGGGAAGGATTGGTTAGAAAGAGAGAATCGAAAACATTAGTACATCTAAAAGGGACAGGGAGAAAAGAGAAAAAGACAAAAAATGAAATTTGGAAGTGATGAAGATTAACCTCACAGTACTTATTAAACTGGAGAATCTGAAACCTCATCTTGAATCTTCACTTCCTACGTCAAATGTAAATACAGATACAGGACCTACTAATACCAATACCTTAATTAAAAAAAAAAAAAAAAAACACTTGTTTATATTTAATTTGAACCCCAATGTCTTCTAACTTAAGGGACCTGTGATTTGATTTTATGAACCATCAGATATCAGTTTTATTAAGAGTCTAGAATTGTTACTTAGCGACAAATGTTATCCTCAACAACCGACAACACTGAGATGCTATGGAGGCTGAATATATAAAAGCTTAGAAAATGTAGCAGGTAGGAATAAAGCCTGAGGCAAGCATTCTGATGTTCCCCCTCAAGTCCTAGATTTTATTGTTTCTTAGTGCTTTCTGTTAATAGCAAAATTCCTTAAAATTCCCAAAATGTTTCTAAACTGGATTGACTTGTAAGTGCATGATTTCTAAGAAAAAAATAGAGTTATGAACAAGATTTGGGGGTTCTTTGAACCACCCCTAAGTCACAGAATTTGGATATAGTCCTGAAACTCAACACCCTTCCTTATGACTATTCCTGATTTAAAGAGTGTGAGAATGAATTATAGGACAATGGGAGTTGATAGACATGCACATGACCATAGATATAGAATAAGGAAGCAGAGAAGTTAGAGAGAGACAGATCATATAAATCACACAAGATTTGGGTTTTTTTCTGTTTTTTATCAATTATAGGGTTTTTAACTTCAACATTTGATATTCTGGGCCTTATATTTCTTTATTGTAGGTGCCTATTCTGTGATATTTATGAATATCCTTGGCTTCTATCAAACTAGTTGCCAGTAAAACCCTCCTCCCTCCAAGTTGTGAAAGCCAAAATTGTCTCTCCATTGTCAAATGACAGGCAAAATCACCCCTGGGTGAAAACCACTTGTGGGGCTACCCAACCAAATCTACACAACTACTAATACAACAATGGAGATTGTGAAGGATTGACTATGTGCCCTTCGTCAAGTCATCTTCCATTTCTGGGCTATTCTTTCTTCTTCTGTAAAATTAAGTACCCCAAAATATTTTCTAGTTCTAAGACCAGATGAATTTCTTTTCTTTTCTTTTTTTACGATTCTATTTATTTATTTGACAGAGCAAGCAAGATAGAGGGGAAGCACAGAGGGAGAGTGCAGGGAGAAGCAGACTCCTGGCTGAGCAGAGAGCCCATTGCAGGGCTTGATCACAAGACCCTGAGATTATGACCTGAGCCAAACGCAGATGTTCAACTGACTGAGCGACCAGGGGCCCCAAGACCAGATGAATTTCTATTCCATGAAGGTGTTCTGAACATTTTCTGGTTGCAATCAGAAGATTCAGTGGCAATTTTGTTATGAGATACCTAGAATAGATATAAAACTTATATTGTGGAGTCATCTTTTTTCTGGTATAACTTGGAGTTATCTGAGAAGGAAATAGATAGTAACTGAGAATGGTATTTACAGCTATTTGCATAGGTTATGAACTACAATAGTAATGACCCCTTAGAGGGGGAACATAAAATGTATTCATAATATTAAGAATCACATAAATAGGAAGACATTAAGTCAGGGAAGGAGTCTGTGAGCCAGGGAAGTTCTATCCAACTTTCTCTTATATGTCAAGCCATCCCTAAAATTAAAGGGTACATCATTCTTGTTTTTTGTTTTTTGTTTTTGTTTTTTTTTTAAGATTTTTATTTATTTATTCGACAGACAGAGACCACAAGTAGGCAGAGAGGCAGGCAGAGAGAGAGAGGGAAGCAGGCTCCCTGCTGAGCAGAGAGCCAAATGTGGGGCTCGATCCCAGGACCCTGGGATCATGACCTGAGCCGAAGGCAGAGGCTTTAACCCACTGAGCCAGCCAGGCACCCCTCTTTTTGTTTTTTAATACATTTAAGTCTCAATGTGTATTATGTTACTAATGGTCTTCCATTCTCTAAAACATCAGTTAGCTCTGTCTTTTGGACTAAAAAGATATAAACAGTATTATGTTATTCAATTCAGAGAAAAAGGAGCTCCTCCGGCCCCTAACATATCTCCAAGGCCTCACTTAGTCACTAAGAAGGAGACAGAATAAGAAGGAAAATAAAGCATAGGATCTGTCATTAAGAAGCTCAAATCCACTTAAGGTGATGGGATTAACCCAAGAAACTCAATAACAAGTGATAATAACTTACCATATACTTGAATAAAAAAACTGTACTTAAGTATTATAGGAGGGTTTCAGAAAGAGGTGCTATATTAGGTGAGAGGCAGAGCTTATTCCACCGGACATACTGTATTTGAAAAGTCCTAAAACATATTCTTGGATAATATCTGAATATCATTTTGCATTATATTGAATCATAAAGATGGAATTAAAAATTAATACATTGTGTGATGGGGAGCTGCCTAACATACTTTTAAAAACTAGTAATATAGCTTTTCTAGATTTCATTGAATTCATTTGTATTGTTCTGGTCCTTTTGGAAATCTGTTAATATTTTTTAACAATTTTGCTTCATATGGTATGAGTTACACAATGTTTATCATGAGCTATTATGAGTAGGAATGCTTTTTATATTCCCTGTGTTTTTGTGTGTGCATGTGATTTTTATTTTTTAACTTCTTAAATTTAATTTAATTTTCTTTATATACAATTAATTAACAAATAGTATATTATTAGTTTCAGAAGTACAGTTCAGTGATTCATCAGTTGTATATAACATCCAGTGATCCTTATATCTTGTGCCTCCTTAATGCCCATCACCCAGGTACCCCATCCCCCTACCCTCCTCCTCTCCAGCAACCCTCAATTTGTCTCATATGGTTAAGAGTCTCTTTTGGTTTGTCTCCCTGTACATGTTTTACTGAACTGCATTTTGTCGGGATATAGTGACATGGCCTAGAGACCAGAAAGAGGAAGAACTTGCAAAGGTAGTAGTTGCTAGGGAAAAATGAGTTATAATGAAACGTTTCTTCTCGGATCTTTCTGTATTCCACATGATAGCTGCCTACTAGTCCACTAAAACTGCTGATTGGAGAAATCTCATTCTTATCTTGTTCCGTCCTTAGAAACACAAAGGATTAGCTTTTGTTAACCATAAAAATATAGGAGTTGGCTTCTAATACATCTTAATAACTAGGACATCTAATCCATAGATCTGATATTTCTATTTTTCGTTCCTTTTCTAAAAGGATTTGATTAATTGAAGCCATATAACACCAGACTTTGATGTCAAACACTGTGCCCCTCCTAGTCTAAAGTAATCATCAATTTGGAAGTTCCTCTTGAAACTATTAATAGTGTCTTTGAACCTTTGTGTTTATGGAATATCCCAGCCAAAGGGGGTGACAACAGTTAATCTATTTCATTGGGTAGCTTTAAAGATGAATCATTCTCCCTCATACAACACCCAAAACACATTACCCTCTGTTTGTTCAAATGGTTTTAATGTTCATGTCACAATCAGATGGACTAGGTTTGAAAGTAATTTTACATGGGTCAGAGGGGTATATTTGTATACTAAAGCAATTAAGAATGAATTAAATGGACTTAGAACATATATTCTTTCACTGAATATAATTTAGTGATGTTACTTCCATAGAGATCCTGCTTCTATTCTTGCTTCACTTAATTGCTCTGATACTAACAGCATGACTTGGACAAATCACATCATATGTGTGAATCTCTATATTTTCTCATTTTAAAATGGGAGGGTTAAAGTGAATAATCACTATGACTGCCACCCTCCAACCATATCGAAGAATTTTAAGTACAATTTTAACCTCTATTTTCATCAATCTTGTATGCATTAATATACATAGTAATCCTACCATTTCAAATGCACTGTTTGAAATGTTAATTAGGTATTCAAAGCATTTTTATTTGTTCAATTATAATTTTTATTTCTATGAATATCTTACTTTTTCAGTTCAGTTTTAAGTATTTTAGGGATAGCTTTAATATAATGTACACTTTACATATTTTCAGTGTCATGATTCACAGATACATATATAAATGGTATTTGATTTATTTGGGCACTTGATTTCATCATAAGACATCTCTGGGGTCCAGGAATGGAAGAAAGGAACCAACATTTATTTAGCACTTACTATGGCAGACACATCTGCAAGGTGACTTCTTTTTTTTTTTTTTTTACTTTATTTATTTATTGGACAGAGAGAGATACAGCGAGAGGGGGAACACGAGCAGGGGAAGTGGGAGAGGAAGAAGCAGATTATCTACTGAGCAGGGAGCCCGATATAGGGTTCAATCCCAGGGCCCTGGGATCATGACCTGAGCTAAAGGCAGACACTTAATGACTGAGCCACCCAAGCCCTCCGCATGTTTGTTTTTTTATACGGAAGTAAAATAAAGAGAGTAATAAGTAGTACATCCAGAATTTATCACCCAAATGTCTTATTCCAACAAACATACATATTTTCTATTTAACATATCATTAATTTTTTTCAGAAATAACATTCCTTGACCTTACAATTGTGCTTAAATTAAATTACTTTGCCAGTCTGAGTCTAGTATCATGGCTAACTATAAAATTATTATGACACTGCCTTTCTCTTCTTTAACATACACACATGTATACATATACACGTACACACACAGAATACTCACACACTCCCTAGAAACACTTAGAATTTACTCCTTAGAGAAAGAAAAAGGAAATGAAAAACAAAAGTCATTTCACCTAGTCTGCCTCTTAATCTCTTATTTTATTTGTCTTTTTATATGTGTGATATCAGAAACCACTTGAATCACTACTAAACAAGAAAATTCATCATGAAAACAAAACTAAACAATGTTTATTGATGATAACTGACCAGCTCTTGAAATTCTGGATATAAAGGACACTTGAAAACTCTTAAGCTGAAGAATGCAGGGAACTAAGTGAAGTTAATTAAGACATCTTTCCAACTAAAGAAATAATTAAGACCTTGCTGTAACCATTGGAAATGGAATGGTGAACAGGGAGTTTGCAACTTGTTATGATGCCCACAGGTGCTTGGGTACTGACCAAGGCAATCATAAAGGCAACCAACACCATGGGGTACGGAAAAATAAGAATTTAAGAAAAATTCATCAATATCTCTCTCTGCTGATGTGGTCTTTTCATGGTGAAATCCCCTAGGTCCTGACACCATAAGTTATTTTACCATGGCCCTCAAATTGTTCTCATGTTTTATTGATATGCCAAATTTCATTCTCATTTCTACCAGGAACTACATCTGGCCAGAGATTTCATATCCCATTATGAAAGTAACATTTTGATTCAATTCTTAGATTCCCTAGCCTGCAGTTTACTTAGAGCAATCACAGAGTTATATGATATTTTTGCAAATTTTGCTTTGCAAATAAACAAAGGGGCAGACAGGAATATATCAGAATTGTGAAGTCCAAAAGGTTGGGACAAAGGTATGCTTGGTTCTTTGTTTGCACATGGACTTTACCTCATCAGTGATACGAAACTTTGATTAGACTCTGTTCTTGCTGCTTTACCCACTTTTGATGATGTTGAAATTTAAGTACTAAGCATATTTTTAAGAATTTTCTTCTAAAATACACATTGGTTTTAGTATCTGGTACTAGTCTCATTTAATGCACTAATAAGCCATATAATCCCAAGTAATTTATCTTACAGGTGTCAGTGATTTTATCTATAAAATAAATGCATTGAAATGTAACTTCTTTTTCATCTCTAGAATGCTAAGTATTACCATTTATTCATCGACTCTTAATTATTACTAAATATTTTGGTTTTGGGGGGTGTTCCTTATTCATTTTGTTTTACATAAACTAAGTATTGTCCTTGATCCTTTAAGACAGCTTTGTGAAGAGGGAGGTATTTTTATCATTGAGAAGTCACTGCTTAGTAATGTAGACAAAAAAAAATTAAAAAGGAAGAGAGTAGAATATAAATGGTAAGATAAACACGCCAGAATCAATAAGTATATCCCTTCAAAAACCTGATTTCAAGCTGCTTACTCATATAGTTCACCTTTAACCTCAAAGATGCCCCAAATCCACTTACGTATCCAAATTCTTTGGCCTCTTCATTTCCAATGAGCTTTCCATCCATATGAATCATTTACTCCGACTGTTAACAATCTTGACCTTACCATCACCAATACCTATGAAATATGAAATCCTAGTATCTTACTTTCTGACCATCACCTCTCTCATTCCAGATCATTTACTCTAGTTCTTCACATTCAGCCAGTTGACAGTAATTTTTCTACTCCCTGCCATCCCAGTCACATCTTCATCTCCATTCTTAACCTATGTAGGTTTTGTGGTCAAGCAATATAAGCACACACTTGTAAATACCTTTTACACTTCTGTCCTCTGCCCTATAAACCCTACTTGAAAAGTCATGTTAGGGGCACCTGGGTGGGTCAGTGGGTTAAAGTCTCTGCCTTCAGCTCAGGTCATGATCCCAGGGTCCTGGGATTGAGCCCCACATCGGACTCTCTGCTTAGCAGGGAGCCTGCTTCCTCCCCCCTCTCTCTCTCTGCCTGCCTCTCTGCCTACTTGTGATCTCTGTCAAATAAATAAATAAAATCTTTAAAAAAAAAAAAACCTTTTAAAAGAAAAGTCATGTTACAATTGCAATCTACTATTCTATGTGTATACCTAAAAACTGATTATTATAGACGATCACACAACTCTGCTGACAAATTTTACTTGAATTTATCAACATGTCAGGATAATCTTACTATACCTTCTTGATAATTTCTTTCTCATTGTAGAAAATACTATATTGTATATTCTATTTTCCTATCAAATATCCAAAGCCTTCTATTCAGTCCAGCTCTCACAGCTCATGACATCATCTCATTTTTCATTAAGAAAATAAACAAAAAGAAAACGACCTTATCTATCAATCAAGTGGTACATCACTTTATATACATCTCTGCCTAGATTACTTTGTCTTCTCCTTCATTATAATGAAATATACATCGCTGCCTCAATCTAAAGCCAATCCCTCCAGATGGGACATGACTCCTCTTCATTTTATAGTATTCAAGGCTTAACATTGACTGCAATTCTCCTCTCACCCACTTCTCCTACATTATTGGTTCCTCCCTTAAAATGGGATTTTCCCCTCTTAATTATAAAAACATGCCTAAATGTAATGTTTTCAAAAAATATTTCAAGCTAATTTTCTTCCCATCCTCTCTACCCCAGCCTTTGCCTCCTCTAAGAGTAAAATAAATAACATGTTTTTTCTACTCAGAGTCTCCATTTTCTTACCTCCCATTCTTTCTCTATTCAGTTTAAGTATCTACCACTCTGTAAGTATCTCTTACCAAGGTCACAAATGACTTTGTACATATCCAAGTGATAATCTTCTATTCTCATAAAATGAACCTGTTTCAACGTTTGACACAGCTGATCACTTCCTCCTTCTTGGAATACGTTTTTTTTCCCCATAAGTATATTAGACACTGCACTCTGTTTTATTTGTTTGTTTCTCTTATGTTTTTATTCTTTCTCTCTTCTCAATCTACATTTCTGCCTCCTCTTTTGCTTAGCAGCTTAATCTTAGAGTGTTCTAGGCGTAGGCTTTGTTCTTTTTCTTTATCCATAGTCTATGCTTAAACGAGGCCACCTAACTCCATAAATTCAAATACTGTTTCTATAATGCTGAGTCCTCAAAAATAATTTCCAACTCAATAGTTTCTCTGAAAATTATACTAGCATGTCCAGTGAATACACAGCACCTCTTATGGATATACAGGAACACCTCTGAAATCAATATGTATAATTCAGAACTCTGGAATTTTACTCCCAAATTGCTCCCCCCCCCCCCGTCTTTATTAACTCATTATGTGCTACTGCCATCCACCATGCTGCTAGGACTCATTATTAGAAACATTCTCTCACCACTCCTCCACCATCTCCAAGTCTTATCAACCTATTTGTAGAATATAGCTAGAATCTGTTCGGTTCTCACCATGTACACTTCTTTCTTTCTTTCTTTCTTTCTTTTTTTTTTTTTTTTAAAGATTTTATTTATTTATTTGACAGACAGAGATCACAAGCAGGCAGAGAGAGAGAGGGAAGCAGGCTCCCCGTTGAGCAGAGAGTCCGATGTGGGGCTTGATCCCAGGACCCTGGGATCATGACCTGAGCCAAAGGCAGAGGCTTTAACCCACTAAGTCACCCAGGTGCCCCACCATGTACATTTCTATATAACTCTCACCCAAACAACCACCACGTGCCATCTGGACTACTGAAAAGGCTTTCCACCCAGTTTCTCTGCTCTCTCCATAGTCAGTTCTCTACTGATTATACAGAAAAGCCAGTATAATCTTTTGAAGGCATGGAACTGAATATATAAGCCCTTCCCCAACACACTAAACAATTCAGTGGCTTACTATTTCAATTAGGATAAATTTAAAAATTTAATCCATAGACTACATAGCTTATAAAGTCCTGCATGACCTGGAAAATGTCCTCCCATCTGACTTGATCATCTACTATCCTTGTTTTTTACTCTTCAGGTAAGCTTTCTTCTTGCTCCTAAAATAAAAATTTGGGGACCATTTTATTTGCTTCCTTTTCATCCTGACCTGAAATGTTTTTCTCTGGCATTTTTTGCTTCCTACTTACTCTGATACTACTTTAAATGCATTATTCCTGAAAAGGCCCTTTCTGACTAAATGATCAAAGGTAGCTAACCATCACTATTTGAATCTCTCCTCTATGTTTGCTTGACCATCATCAATCTTCTCTTACTAGAATGTAAACATTTTGAGGGCATGGAAATTGTCTTTTCTACTACTCTAACTCTAGCCGAGAGTTAAATGCATATGGGCTTCATGAATGAATGCATAGCTTACTATAAATATGTATAAACTGAGGAAATCAGGAAGTTCACAAAGTTGTCTAAGCTAGGAAAGGAGACAATGTGGCAGAAAATTACCATTAAACAGAGATGATCAATCAAGGTCTGGGATTCTCTGTGAAAAAGAAAGTTTTCAGTATGGTTGGAAGAGGGAATGTACACGATGGAGTAGATTATCCAGGAAAATGTGGATTCATTTTGAAAAAGTCATCATGTGGCATAAGTTTTCATTTTATCCTCAAACACTGGGACATAAGCACAGCTTTTGACATAAAGTTGTGACATGATAAATTTTAAGCATATCAAAACAACTAGGGTAGTTGTCATAAGAAACACTAAAATTTCAAGATTTAACCATGATGGAGACCAGTTAGGAGGCTTTGGCATTGGTTTAGAAGGAGGTGGAAGAGGTCCTGAGGAGAGGCAGAGATGAAGAGGATAGAGAATCAGCCCATACTTTAGGGCCTCATTTGAGTTTCATAATGCTCCCATGTGAGTTTAATTTATTATTCCCTCCAGATAATAATCATCTTAATTTCTGATCCTGTGACCTAACAGATATCCTTGGCTGATTAGTTCACAAATTTGAAGGCCTCTAAAAATTTCAAGCCAAAACTACGAATTTGGCCCTGCTATTTACTGACTGTACTTTAGTTTGAAATGTCCCACTAAGAATGAAAATGATTAAGCACCATATTCTAATTATTTCAAAAGAAAAAGCAAGTGTGCACACATAGGAATATACAATGTATTCTATATACACCTTTGTGTGTGTGTCAATAATATTTAAGTAGCCACAATACCTGTAAGTATCTAAATATCAATTGATATGAACGTATTAATCTATGTGTATATATAAAGAATATTTATGCATGAATATTTACGCATAATTTACAGAAAAATACATATAGAAAGGTCAAACAAAAATATTAAAGAAAATACTCCTTTCCATCCAAGAATTTTTAAAAGCTTGAATTTTGAGTAAGATGAAAAATTTGTTCTCTTTTAAATAGATGGGGAAGAAGACGTTTTAAATCTTAAGTGAACTAATCTGATGAGAGAATGAGGTATGAGACTTGGAAGGTGTGGGGCAGACAGAGGGATCTGGAGCCATTGATTGTTGTACAATGACAAGCACTGAAACATTGGCTTAGATTATTGAAAAATGTGAAATTCTGTGTTAACTGAGCATTAACTAATTTCCAACTCCTGTAGGTGTTTAAACTGCATTTAGAGTTTGGACATAATTGTGTTTATTTGCTCACCTAAATATTCACGTATGATTTACAAAAACTGTAGTCTACTGAGTACTAAGAAGGAGAGTTGGGGTAACTGATGAAAATCCTTAACTACATTTCAGGTAGAATTGTAAGACTATAATAACATGTTAAAGATTAACGAAACATATTAAAATAGTAATACATCCTCCTCCTAAATACACTACGAACTGATGCCCATTTTCCAGGCATAGAGAAGAGGGAAGTTGAAAATAAGCTGAAGATAGGAGTGGACAATGAATACCTGCTGTATACTTTCAGAGTGTGACATATTTTTCTGGTCATTTTAAGTTGTTGTTCAATCCCAACATGGGAATAAACAGCTTTGAAGGGTTTCTAAAGTAAGGACACATAAAATGTCTGCTTTTCAGCAGCTGGCAAATAATAATTCCCCTCTCAGAAAAGCCTTCAGCAAAAGAGCAACTTAGCATATAGACAGTCTCCCAGTGACCTGCCACTTAGCTGAGAATAGGTCGGGGGGGGGGGGGAGCATCCATGCCAATGAAACCTGACTCAGATCTAAAACTTCCACTCTATTAATTCTTTTCTTTGGCAAACATAGAAATGAAAGGCGGAGGGAGGAAAAGCTGAGAAGACAGTGAGGTCTAAGAAACAAAGAGCAGTGTCTCTCTTTATCCAGGGCTTTGCCACAGCCTCCCTCATTTCCTGGGTATTGTTATCCAAGAAACCAGGTGGAGTGCTGTGCAGGCAAATACAAGATTATCTCAGACAATGAGTGGTAGTGCATCAGAGTTAATCTATGTGCAATGGATCAATAGCATGATCCTTAAGATAGAGAAGTGGCCAAATCAAATGGGCTTTCTGTTTTCTTTGTTATTTAGGCTTTGAAGCTCTATTTTTAAAATTTCACTTTGTCTTGCGTCTTAAAGGTGTTCATGCAAGTAAAAGACCATGCATTTTAGTCTGGGCTAAATACCCCTGGGCGTAATAAAGGCAAGTCAGTGCTAATTTGTAGCCTGGCTTTTTTAGACACAAAAGCACAGTTTGAGATAGACTGAGTTGTACAGCACTTGTTAAGTATCAAATAGGAACTGATTTTTTTGTATCCTTTGGAGATGTATTTGGACTTTGAAAATATTTCCATTTTAACTTCTATAATCCACCTCTCTTTTTGGTTCTACCCTTTAAAAAGAACCATATTTATATCATGTACTCACCCTACAAATGATGGATGAAATTCATCTAGACTAAGCAAATTTAATTTAGACTTTATGGCACTTACCACTAACAAAAATCAACTGGAGAAAATATTGTGACTCACTTTATATGTTTCTCTACATCTCTTACCTTAGAATTCATATCTTTCTCTAGTTCCTATATAATGTCTAATCATCTATAATCATCTGTTGGCATTCCTAGGGTTCAAGCTGCTTAGAAGAAATCATGAAATTTTGCATGTATTCCCACAAACATCTCCAAATCTTCTTTGAGAGGTAATAACCAGTTCATTTAGGGAGGTAAGGGAAACCAGAGTATCAATTACATGTACAAAAGAGGTTGCTACTCTTGAATTAAAATGGAAGGTCTCTAGGAAGGCCTCTTGACCTGAAATTTTACCGCAACAATCTTTTACATATGAGATCACTGGGTTGAGCAATAAACTCCACTCTGTCCTCAGATCTGCCATACCCGCTGCCTATTCACTAGCATGTTTCAATGTCTTAAAGAGATTTAGCCATGACTTTTAATAATCTATTTAAACCTTGGAGAAACTTAGTTATTATAACAGCAGAGTATTTCAAACACAGTATTTAGTAACTTTTTTTTTTCTTCTGACAGCCGTGGTTCTTGAAATGTGATCTCCTAGGCAGCATCAGCATCACTTGGAAACCTGTGAGAAATACAAGTTCTCAGCCTCAGTGTGGACCTAGTGAATCAGGAACTCTGGGAGCAGGGCCCTGCAAAGAGTGTTTTAACAAAACAGAGTCTCCAAGTGGCACACTCAAGTATGAAAACTGTTAGTTTATAGCACAGGGACATTTTTAACCACAGGAGTTTATTTATGTTTGCTTTCATTTTAAAATATATTTCTTACACTACCTGAATATGGAGACAATAGAAGCAATATTGCCCCTAAGAAGTGAAAATTGTTTCGAGGTGAAGATGGGGAAAAAAAAAAAAACTTAGATATTACAATAATTATTGCCCTTAAAAGTCAACAATACATAAACAAGCATATTGTATCTTTAAATTTTATCTGGGTCTTAAAATTTTATCAGGGAGGAAAGCAAATAGAAAAAAAAATTTTAAAAGTCTCCTGGGTGGGGGGGGTCAATACTGGAACAACAACAAAAAAGATTTAAGAATCCCTAATCTGAGGAAACTCTCTAATTTAAAACAAATTTTATCCTTAACACCCTTCTCTAGATTCCACAGACAAGATACTAGATTTTGGATTTCTGCCAAGAGTATATTTAATTTAATGACAGGTAATTAATTCCAAAGTAAAGAGTTACTTAAATTACATATATAAAAAAACTTTGTGTATATATGTATACACACATACACATACACACGTGTGTGTATGTATGTATGTACGTGTATATACTTGTGTGTATGTATGTATGTATGTGTATATACATATGTGTGTGTGTGTGTGTGTGTGTATATGGCATATATAAAAATAATCATTTTCCAGATTAGGAAATCAAAGATCTGAAAGATTGACTTAATTATAATTAATCCATTAATTAACTCTAAAAGAATTGTTGAGTGCCTAGTATATGATACAAGCTCTTTCTGGCACTAATGATTAGTAATGAACAAAACGAACAAAAGTCCCTGGCCTCTTTGAGCTCACATCCTAATAGGGAGATACCCCACAAGCAAGACAAATAATTAAAATGTATAGATTTAGGGGGCATCTGGGTTGCTTAGTCAGTTGGGCACCTGACCTTGATTTCAGTCCAGGTCATGACCTCAGAGTCTCAGGGTCTGCCCCTCCATCCCTGGCAGCACACGCACTCTCTCTCTCTCTAAAGAATAAATAAATAAATAACATATAGATTTTTAAACAATGACTTGTTAAGGAAAAAGAAATAGAACAGTAGGCTCAATGTTGGATGGGGCATGGAGGATAAGCAAGAAAAACTCATTGGGAAGAAGATTATTAAGGCTGCGTAGGGTAGGGAGGGAGGGCTCCGTGGAAGAGGCAAGAGCTTTAGACTCACATAAGTGCTGACAAGCTAGTAAACAAGAACTGTGGGGAATAAATTACTTGTGGAGAGTTTGAGGGACAAGGAATGGAAAAGTCTGATGACTATAGATTTTATGGAAAGTAAAATAGGTAATAATAATATCAGAGAGATATATTGGAATAAAACTGTTGAAATCAAAAGCCAAATAATTGCTGACCTCTCTAAAATAGGTAAATACTGAAGGTGGTTCAGGCATGAAAGAAATATGATCCAAATGGTATGTTGATGAAATAAAAAGTAGTAGGCAAGATGTATTAGAGACAAGGTAGGCAGAAAGAGGAGTCAAATGTCCATCAGAGTTTATTAAACTATAAACTCCTAAGAGGATAGGATCTGTGTCTATATAGCAGTTAATTTCCCACATCTAGGTTTTAGGTGTCCAATAAATATTTGCACAAAATTGATCTATATACAAATATCTAAGGGCTAGAACTAGTATTCTGCCAGTGAGGAAAACATTAATACAAGACACCTTACAAATCAAATATTGAAAAGATTCAGTGAAAGAATGCGTGAAATGAAAGAAAAGGACATTCCAATGGCTTGAGTCTGATGGAGAATTATGAAAAAGAGTATGATTATATTAACTGAAATTGTAAACCTTAAAGATTGGGGTAAAAAATAAAAACGATATCCCAATGTGGGGCTTGATCCAAGGACCTTGGGATCATGACCTGAGCCGAAGGCAGAGGCTTTAACCCACTGAGCAACCCAGGTGCACCTACAAAAAGATTTTTAATAATCCTTCAATATGCCAAAACAAGTATCACGTAAGCAACTGTTAAATATTTTTTGTAGAGGAAGAAGTTAAACACTTGTGCTATTTAATGACACTCAATGACAACTGTGATTAAACTCTAACATTATCACCTATATTGTCCTTTCTGAGGTCAGAATGAGCCCTAGGCAAAATCAAGCTGCCCTGAAGCAGCATTTTTGATAGCCCCAGCTCCCCGTTTTCAGTACCTCCTATCCTACCTTTGGTTCTTTTCTTTTTTCTTTTTTCTTTTCTCCTTCCTTCCTTCCTTCCTTCCTTCCTCTCTTTATCTCTTTCTTTCTCCCTTTCTTGTTTCTTGCTTTCTTTCTTTGCCTTTAGTGTGGCCATGTGCTTCCATCTCACTATTCAGCCATTCCAGGGAATTTTTAGCTGATAAGTGCTCGAAGTATTAGCTCATTGAGGATATCTGTCCTTCAAAAAGGAACTCAGGAAGACTAAATGCTTTGAGATCCAAAGTGGAGATGTACAAAGATTTACTCTCAAGCACTGAAGACATTGAGGTGGAAAGAGATTTGGGAATAGTGAAGAATTCTGGCACCACTAAAATTGTGTTATAGGTGTCTTGCCCCAAGTCTTCCTGAACAGTCTGTTAACAGACTAGAAATTATTAATAGGGGAACAATATTTCACTCTCACCTGACCTTGAAAACGATTGAGGCCATCTTTCAATAACTAATTCCAAAGAGCTCAGCTGAGTTTATAAAAAGTAATTTTCACTTCTGGAGTTGTCTATTAAAAAAATTAATTTTTTTCTATCTAATAAAAGAAAAATCTATAGCACTACCTCCTCAAAGATTCAGACTTCTCAGTACATTAGGCATTGGAATATATTCAACAAAGTCAATGGTATCTCTTGTTTTACTTTTCAAGCAGTTTCTGGCTTCGTAGCTATCAAGGGAATTAATTTGCATCATGAATTTCCTGCTTCATCAGTAAGAGCCAATCATGTACAAAGTTGATGCAGCATCAACAGAAAGTTTTATAGTTTTAACATTAAGTTTTCCTGTTGTACTCATATCTTCAGGAAAAAACAAAATTCTTTCCTTAGATTTATTTTATTCCATTTTTTTAAAATTTTTTTTTTATTTATTTGAGAGAGAGACAGTGAGGGACGAAGAGAGCAGAAGCCAAGGGGAGAGGCAGAAGGTGAAGCAGACTCCCCATTGAGCAGGGAGACCTGATGGGGAGATTGATCCAAGGACCCTGGGATCACAACCTGAGCCAAAGGCAGATACTTAACTGAGTCACCTAGGTGTCCCTTCTTAGATTTTAGAGGCAGTGAGCATAGTGGGTTATTTGTTTAGAAACACTGTTACTAACTTGCTCTCATTTTGTGCAAGTCACTAAGCTTGTGTGGACCTCAGTTTCCATATTTATAAATATAAAATTATCCTCAATATAAAAATAAATGGGGAGTTGGGATAAATGCTCTCCAAAATTTTCTTCTGCCCACTTGAATAAGTCACTTTCTTGAAGTCTAGCATTTCTAACAATTCTCCCCTCTCCAAAAGAAAGAAAAAAAGAAAGAAAAGTAAGCTTTCAACTCCAGTGATCATGTGCCATTGTCTCATGTGCTTGTTCATCTTTTGTTCAAGTACTGCCTGTGCCTCAGAAGCAGCTTGTCATCTAACACTGCTCTAAACCTCATCAGAAATAATGAAATAATTTCTGAATCTCCCAGGCAAGGCTAGAGCTGTGAAGTAAGAACACTGTTCCTAATTTCGTCCTCTTTCTAAAGTGGACTTCTTCTGATACAGACCTTGTCTACAAGAAAGCAGAGAAGAAGCTGGATATATTGAGACTGGGTAAATTTGTTATGTCATGCCTGCCTTTTCCAAGGACTTTTTTTTTTTTTTAAATTATTGAAGATTTTGTTATTTATTTGAGAGAAAGAGCAAGAAAGAGATTGAGAGCACAAGCAGGGGAAGGGGAAGAGGGAGAAGCAGGATCCTCACTAATCAGAGATCCTGATGGGGGCTTGATTCCAGGGCCCCGGGATCATGACCAGAGCCAAAGGCAGACACTTAACAGACTGAGACACCTGGGCACCCCTAACGAGCTTTATCTCATTATTACCACCCCTCTCCCTCTCCCAAGTACCTACTGCCTCTCCAGCGCTTACTCCCAATTCTACGTGCTCACTCACAGATGGTGTTTCAGCTAGGCCTTCCAGGCCACAGATGATCCCCTTAAGGGGACTGCCTATGTGCTCCATTCTTGCAAAGACCCTCATTAATTATACTAGATAAATGGAAATATGTTTCTAATATAATATAAATGATAAATATTAGAATGTCTTATTTTTTTCTCCCTCAAATGCTAAAATGGCAGCCATGTATCACTTCAACTTCAATGCTTCAGTTGCAGAAAAGACCTAACAGTGTGATCTGTGCATTTTTTGAACCAAGTATTTATTTGTATAGGTTTATTGTAGTAGTACAGGTAGCATATAGCTTTCAAGTTCTCTTGAAACTCTGTATATTGTCTGTACCCTTCAGTCAAACGACTAAGCACTGCTTTCAAGAATAGCTCTTATGCATTTAAAAGTTGGTTCTCCCATAAACTCAAGTTTAAAACACAGCTTAAATGTAACTTTCCTAAATCTTTACTTTCATAGAATTTTGTATCTTCCTCATAGGATTTGAGAATTCAATGAACTAAGTGCATGTAAAGCACTTAGCATAGTGAAATGGTAATTATTATTAAATTATTTGTTATTTCTTTTCTTTTTATCCCTTTAGCACTGAAAGAAGTGTTTCACCTACATATTATTCAAATTAATAATGAATTAAATTAACCTTGATTAACATTTGTTAATTGATTACCTCAGTAATATAGAAAACAGCACTCAGAAGAGGGGGTGGAGAAAAAAACAATAGTTCAAATAAACATGACAAAGTCAAAACAAATATAGGGATTTCAGTAGCTCTCTGGCAGATGCTATAGAGAAAGCACTCAAAGAAGTGACTGTCTTTCCTATTTCTGGATCAATTTTCTTTTTCAAAAGAATCTTTAATAACTAACAAAAGTATTGTAGATATAGCTGCTTCATTTTTGCAATAGTTTTGTGCCTGTATGTTTTTACAGAACTCAATCAACTTTTCAGCTTTTCTTTTAAAATCCTTTCCTTTTCCCATTAGTCCATTAATAATTGTTGCTTTCCTGGCATCCCCACTTTGTCAGGTTATTATGCATTCCTCAGCATTGTGAAAAATGAAAAGTGGAAAAATCACATATTTTTCAGCTGACTTAACACTGCATAAAGTGCTGAAATTATTAATTGAACATCTTGATTATAAATTAGGTGGAAATAATGTTGAAGAAGCAGCCCCTAGTCATATAGGATTATTGTTAGGGCTACACACTGAATGATTTGAATTTCATTCTGGTAGTAGTAAATATAGTTAATACCACTGCATATGAACTCAAAGATTTTGGCTGAATATCAACCAAATCAAGCAAGCAATTGCCTCCACACTTTTGAGGTTTACATCCTAAAACCACGTTGACTACTACATCTTTGCCCCTTTAAGTGCTTGAGAACTACAGCAAGAGTTTAGAGCCAAGCTAATAGCTATCTCCCTTCTGAAAACATTTAATCCAAAATCACAACATTTAAAACCTCAGTAAAATTCACTCTACAAATTTCAAATAGGTGATAATCCAAAATGAAGCTTGGTGGACATTCACCTTTAAATTGTGCCATGGAAAATGTGTCCATCTTGGGCAAATTAAAGCATCACCCACATTTTAAAAAGTGTTTAACTTGTTAAAGATAATAAAACAACTTAAAAAAAAAAGATAATAAAACAACTTCAACCTCAGATTAAAATATACCAGCATATCAACATTTAATGTTTAATTACAAGTTTGTTTTATCTATTCTCTTAAGTAGTCCTGGAAAGATATCTATCCAGCAATATTTTGCGTATTGTTTGGGGTAGGCTCAGTCAAGGTAACAAATCTCAAAACTTCACTGTTAAACAATAAGGTTTCAGGTCTTGCTCATATAACATTTCTTTGTGGGTGTTCAGATTATCAAGGGAGCCCATTTCCACACAGTGGAAGGAACCTGGTAATAGCTGTGTCAGCTTAGGCTATAGTATCCAGTTACTCAATCAAACATTAATCTATGTGCTGTTTTGAAGGTACTCTGTATATGTGGTTAACATCCACAATCAGCTGACTTTAAATAAAGGAGGTTATATTCCATAATGTGGGTGGACTTCATTTAATCTGTGGGGAGGCTTTAAGGACAAACTAGGTTTCCCCAAAGGGAGAAGAAATTCTGCCTCAAAACTAGAGTGTCTGATCCTGCCCAAGTTTCCAGGCTGGGGAGCTACCCTATTAATTTCAGACTTGTCAGGCCCCACAATCACGTGACTCAATTTCTTGAAATAAAGACCTTTATATATTTTTCACTCTTACTTGTTCTGTTTCTCTGGAGAGCCCTGACTGATAGTACTACTGACTTCCTAACTTCTATCTGGTGGCTCTGCCATTGTCATCTTTTTCTTTTAACCGGCAGAGGAGAAAGAGCACAGAGTATGCAAAGAGGAACACACCTAAAAGCTTTTACAGATTTGTAAGTGGCATATAGTATTATCTGTTTCTCTTTCTCAGGGCCTAAATGCTGGAAAAGCTGGGAAATGCTTCCTAGATTGGGCCCCAACATAGCAGATTTTGGTGGACAGCCAGTGTGCTCTACTAAAATTTTCAGTAATGTGACTTATAACACATGTTTTTTAAATTGCATTTTAGCTAATTTTTATAGTTCTTATTTTATCCTTCAATGGAGCACTGAAGGTAAGCCTCACATTTGGATGGAATAATAGTAATAGTACTGGTAATAGTACTAGTAATAGAGGGAAGATCACTGTAGGTTGCAGGGATACAGAAAGTTTGAAGAGAGGGAGAAGGGTAGGAGGAAGAAGAAAGAGCAATCTGTAAGATGTGAAGAAAAGATACACCTTTTAGAAACTCTGATCTAGTGCTCGCTTCGGCAGCACATATAGAAACTCTGGTCTAATCCTCTTTGCCCATCCCCCCATTAGTGAATCACTGTCTTAGTGAGCCACCAGTACAGATGGGAGTTGCATTACCTCAAGTATGCTTGAACAACAACTACAAAAAAATTTTATACACTTATCTAGATCTTAGAATAAGTAATGGAATGGAGAGAAATGAGTTTAGAAAGGTATAATCACTTCAAATGCATGTTCAAGAATTTGAATTTTCCTCTTTAGATAGGGGGAGTTCATATAAAGTTTTTATACAAGGACTGATATGATCAATGCCAATATCAGATATTAGATTTATCAAGTTGTTTTATTTAAAATGGATGGAATGAGGGAGAGACATGAATTGGACAGACTAGTTAAAAAGAAAATTGCAGTAATGGTATAGGGTAGAGCTAAACGATTACTTTGTGGCAGGTGGCAGTGAGACTTGAAAGAAAAAAAAATAGAAGTAGTACATGGCAGTAGTACGGACAGAACTTAATGTCTCATTGTACACAGGAATAAGAGAAAAGTATTCAAAAATATTACTTGGTTTCAAATTCTGGTGATAGGAGGGTGGTGTAGCCTACCTGAAATTAGAAATATTTTACCTCTTTTCTGGTATAAATTAACTTTCCCTGAATAGATGATCAAGGTACAAGGTCCTATCTGTGGCACACAGAGTGCCATGGGATCCCAGAGGAGGGGGTGACCCTTACAAGAATGCCCAGTTTCCTTTGACATATTCAGACCTCTTGTATTACTATCCCCTACTTCATCACTCCAGAAAGACATTTAATGTTCATTAAGGAGATATAAATAGGTTGCTCCCTTATCAACCTGGCAACTGGGTCAATTTCACACTGAGTCATTAAATGTCTTAAGAACTGGTAATCTATCATGTTTTAATGACAACTTTAAAATGGTATTTCAAAACCAAAAGATTTATATCCCATTAAGAGATGATTGTAATATACTAATGCAAGACTTCACTCACCCATTGAGAGCTGTATTTTATGAAGGAAGTAGGGGTGGCTGGGTAACTACCTTGCAATATTAAAAACCGCTGACCATTTTGGATATTTAGTTTAGAGCCAGCATTCTATTCAATTTGTGTTTTGGTAGACACATAGGTAACCAATATGTGATACCTTTACTAATCTCTGAATGGGATATTTTAACCCATAAATGTGAACACAAGGAGCTGAACAAAAAAGCAAAGTAAAAAACAAACCAGCAAACAAGCAAACAAACAAAAATGAGCAATATGCCAATTGTTAAAAAGGTAGATTAAACTCAGATATCAATGAATGACAAAATAGTTACATATGCAATTGATGGGAAAATAGGTATCATAGAATCAATTCCCATAGTTTCTCCAAAGGAATTATAATGGATGGAGAGAGACAATCTCATTGCTAGCTGCCCCTATTCCCCTTGTCCTCCTTGTTCAATCTTGGTAGTAGCCATGGGGGTCATTTTAACAAAGATATTTTGGTAGTAAGACTTCTCTAGAATTCCACAATCTTTGCATAAATTATTTTTATAATAAATAAATTTTCTCTCTGCCTTACTGTTCTTGCCATTATCATTATTACTCTGTAGTTTTATTTTATTTTCTTCTATCAAATCTGCATAATTGCATATCGGTGTGATATAGCACACTGATGAGATTTATTCTGAGATTTCAAGAAAATTAGGATTCTTCTTTTATCTTCTCACTAATGTTGGTTCACTAAATTAACTAATAATTGATTTTATTTCTTTATGCTATCCAAGTCATTGGGTTATTTTCCCTCATACTCATCTTTGCAGTCTCTGGTGTCTCTTCCTGTAAGTGCCCTACCTCTTAAACATAGAACAAAGTTTTGAGGATTTTCTTCCTGTGTCCCTCAGTCCCCCACCCAACAAGACTTAATGACTACAGAGTTTTGGTGCCTTTAATATTATGTTTTCTAAGAGTTTAACTATTGGACCATATAGTCACAGTCTGTGATATTCCAGAAGATGGTGCAATCTATATTTACCACAGTACCTGTAGTGCTATCTCACAAGAGCTACTATCACTCCAGTGTACTCCAATGCAAGACTCTTTTTGTTCCTTTTAATTATATGTCTATCCCTTACAAAGAAGGATATTGCCTAGGATTTAGGGGGTCTCTGGGTTCCTCCCTAAGGATCTGATTACATATATAAATATAGCTTTAATTTTAATTCTCTGTGTCTTACTTGTTCATCTATAAATAAAAGGAGAAAGTCTGAATACAATTCAAACTACTTATGTAAATAATTTCTGGACACACAAATAAATAAAAATAAATTTATTTTCCACTTGGTTTTTCTTCTCAAGAACTTCTCCTCTTCCCTAAATTCTGTAGTAATAAATAAAATGGTCATACTTCATCTGAAAAACATTTGACTTATATTTAAATGGTTCATATTCCTGTATAAAGGAAGATCCAGCAATTTAGCAAATTTAACTGTTATTTCCTTCTGGCTTATGTATGAAAACTACAGTAGAAACTAACAAATTTGTTTCTTTAGTTGTTCTAGATTGTGGGGACATAGTTGCAACTCAATATTTGTAAGTTACAAACAGAAAAGGGCAAAATTTACATTATAGAAACTAACTCACAATAAGACCCTGGACATCTAATATAACTTAAAGTTTAATGTCTTCACCTTTAAAGTAATCTGCTGTTAAAATGTATTCTAGTGGCAGTACTCAATAAATCTATGAATTATTTGACAGATTAATGATGCCACCTAAAAATTTAATGCCATTTTCATTAACATATGTTTCTGTTATATATTCTCATTCTCAAACTATACACAAAGAGAATTATTAACCCTTTTTTAATACAAAGGCAGTGGGCCAGGGAAGTAAAATGAATGGTTCAAGCACATAACTATCTAGTATCTGCAGTAAACGTAGTTCCTTTTTCTCCCTCTGCTTTTTGTTAGATTTACTTTTATATATCAGTTCTGTGAATTTACTCAAGAAAGTGAACAGCAGAAAAGAAAGTTAATAGCAGTGATTTGTATGTAATTTGTATTACTGATTTAGTAATCAACTATTTTTATGCATCAGAGCTACCTAGGATCTCTGATGTTTAGCCTCCAGTAGAGATGCAAATGAATGTTAAAAAAAAGTGATAGGGCCAGAAAACAAACAAACAAACAAAAAACCCTTTTAAAAATTAATAAAAACAAAAGATAGCCTAATACAAAAATGGGCAAAAGACTTGAACAGGGAATTAATAAAAGAGGTGAACATAAGGGATTACTTTACTAGACATAAAAGAAAAAGAAAAGAAAAACAAAAACTCATACACTGCTGGTGGAAATGTAAACTAATACAACTTTGGAAAACTCTTTGGCAATGTCAAGCAAACCAAAACTTACACATATTTTACAGGCCCTAAACTTCACTCCTGGGTATATATTCAAAAAAAATCTATACATGTATTCACCAAATGATGTATAAGAAGTGTTTACAATGGCCCTATTTGTAATAGCCCCAAACTAGAAACAACTCAATTCTCAATTGTCCATCAAGAGCAGAATGTATAAACTATGCTATAAATACACAACAAAAGACTATACATAATAGCACTATTACACAATCACAAGTAATATCATAAATTAATTTCACAAACAAAAAGAAACCAGACACAAAAAGTATAGAGTATATGATCCTATGTATGTAAATTTCAAAAACAAGCAAAACAAATGTATGGTATTATAAGTCAGAATAGTGGCTACCCTTGAAAGGAAAAGAGTGATTAGGAAAGAGCCTGAGGAGGCACTTGGATGAAAGTGACACTCTGTTTTTTACATAAGTTCTGATTGTATGAAATATTCAACTTGAAAACATATATCTAGCTCGGATATAATCTGTATCTTTCTCTATGTATGTTGTACTTCAAAAAAAAGCATATATTAATGTATAGGAATGCATGTGTGTGTGTATTTTTTCCAGGTATTCAAAAGTATACATTACTGGGTACTTTCATCTTTGACATCGACACAGAGACATTTTTTTTCTTTGGGATGTAACTGAAGCATAAGCTGAAACTATGATGCCAGCTCATAGTTTCTAGTACCCTTTAGAGTTTCATATTTACTTTTTGAGACTTAGGATTTGAAAAATCAATTCTTTTCCTCCAGATACTTAATCCATTGCCTCCCTTACCAGTGTTGCTTCTCTAGTCCCCATCATTTACACCTCTTTGTTTGTTGCATAAGAGGACAACTTTAACAATATAATGGGTTGTGTAAAATACGCAGCTAAAGTTCATCTTAAGAACTTTTAATGTTGAGGGAGGAGCAAGATGGCAGAGGAGTAGATATCTAAATATCTAAATATCATCGGGTTCCAGGAGTTCAGCTAGTTATCGAACCATTCTGAACACCTACAAACTCAACAGGAGATTGAAGAGAAGAAGAGCAGCAATTCTAGGAATAGAAAATCGACAACTTTCTGGAAGGTAGGACATGCAGAGAAATGAATCCAAGGTGATATATGAGAAGAGAGACCACAGCGGGAGAGGCTAGCTCCTGGCAAGCATTAGAGCAGCAGAACACAAAATTGGCACTTTTATAAGTCTTCTCTACTGAGAGACGTAGCTCCAGAGGCTAAGCGGGGGATGGAGCCCTCCTGGGGACAGTGGCAATGCGGTCTCAGGACCCACAGAGTCCCAAAAACACCAGGGAGGTTTGAATGTGGCAAAGCTCCAAGATATCAGAGCGGGGAAGCCAGCTGCGGAGATACAGCCTAGGAGTGGGCTCTCAGCTCGGGTGAGATCTGAGGCACAGTCGGGCCACTCTTCGAGCAGGGACCCACAAGTGGCAGATCCAGGGAGACTCACCTTCCTCCCCTGGGGGGAATGGCACGATATCACACTGCACTAATTGGCTGTGTTTGGAGAGTCCAAACGGGGCTGTGCGCTAGAGATAGAAACGTGCAGTCACAGGCTGGGTGAGCACGGAGTGCAGCTTAGACCAGGGAGACAGGAGTGATTGATTGCTCCCTCTGAGGGTGCACCGAGGAGTGGGGTCCCAAGCTCTTGAATCCTACAGGGCAGAGACTGTGAGGCTGCCATTTTCTTCTGTCCTCCAAAGTTGTACAGAAAGCGTTCAGGGAAAAAAAGCTTCCGAGAGCAGACTGGTCCCTGGAGAGGGTGGTGCAATTCTGCCTCCGGCAAAAGCCCTCTGAGAATAACTGCAACAGGACCCTTCCCCAGAAGATCAACAAGAACATCCAGCCAAGACCAAGTTCACAGATCAATGAGGTGAACTTGGTCTGAGTTTGAAATGCAAAACTGAGTTTTGAAATGCAAAACTTCAGAGCCACGGGAATATAGCACATAGAATTCATGGCTTTTTTCCCTTCGTTCTTTAGTTTCTCATAGTATTTTTTTCTTATTCTATTTTTTTATTTTTCCTCTTTCCTATTTTAACATTTTTAAGCTATTTTTTCCTATCAATTCCTTTATATAAATCATTTTAAATTTTCATTGTCATAGTCATATCATATCCCTTCCTTGTATTTAACCATCTTTTCTGTATACATAAGGATTTTTCTTTCTTTAAAATTTTGAGATACAGTTTCTTCTAACAGATCAAAATATAACTTTAATCTAATGCATGGCTTTGTTCTAGTTTCCAGCCTGATCACATTCTTCCCTCTTTTTTTTTTTTTCCCAATCAACTTCTTATCAATTCCTTTCTTAAAGTCTTTTTAAAATTTTCATCTTTACAGTCATATTCCATCCCTTCACTGTGTTTACCCTTATTGTTGCATATATACAAGTTATTCTTTCTTTAAAATTTTGGGAGGCAATTTCTTCTAACAGACCAAAATACACCCAAAATCAAGTGGGTGGCTCTGTTCTATTCACCAGTCTAAAAAATATATAAATATAAAATAGTAATCCATGCTTATGGCTTGGATAACAAATATTGTGAAAATGTCTATGTTATCTAAAGCAATCAACACATTTAAGGCAACCCCTATCAAAATACCATCAATTTTTTTTTCAAAGAAATGGAAAAAAAAATCCTAAAATTTATATGGAATGAGAAAAGACCCCAAATAGCCAGAGGAATGTTGAAAAAGAAAACCGAAGTTGATGGCATCACAATTCCAGACATCAAGCTCTATTACAAAGCTATAGTCATCAAGACAGTACAGTACCAGCAGAAAAAGAGACACATAGATCAATGGAAGAGAACAGAAAGCCTAGAAATGAACCCTCAACTCCACAGTCAACTGATCATTTGTTTTTTTTTTTTTTTTTTAAGATTTTGTTTATTTATTTGACAGACAGAGATCACAAGTAGGCAGAGAGGCAGGTAGAGAGAGAGAGAGGAGGAAGCAGGCTCCCTGCTAAGCAGAAAGCTTGATGTGGGGCTTGATCCCAGGACTCTGGGATCATGACCTGAGCCAAAGGCAGAGGCTTTAACCCACTGAGCCACCCAGGTGTCCCTAGTCAACTGATCTTTGACAAAGCAGGAAAGAATGTCCAATGGAAAAAGGACAGTCTCTCCAACAAATGGTGCTGGGAAAATTGGAGATCCACATGCAGAAGAATGAAACTGGACCATTTCCTCACACCTCACACCACATACAAAAATAGACTCAAAATGGATGAAAGACCTCAATGTGAGACAGGAATCCATCAAAATCCTTGAGGAGAACACAGGCAACAACCTAACCTCAACTGTGGCAACTTCTTCCTAGAAACATTGCCAAAGGCAACGGAAGCAAGGGCAAAAATGAACTACTGGGACTTCATCAAGATCAAAAGATTTTGCACAGCAAAAGACACAGTTAAGAAAACCAAAAGACAACCAACAGAATGGGAGAAGATATTTGCAAATGACATATCAGATAAAGGGCTAGTATCTAAAGTGTATAAAGAAATTATCAAGCTCAACACTGAAAGAACAAATAATCCAATCAAGAAATGGGCAGAAGACATGAACAGACATTTCTGCAAAGAAGACATCCAGATGCCCAACAGACACATGAAAAAAAGAGTTCCACATCACTCTGTATCAGGGAAATGTAAATCAAAACCACAGTGAGATACCACCTCACACCAATCAGAACAGCTAAAATCAACAAGTCAGGAAATGACAGATGTTGGCAAAGATGTGGAGAAAGTGGAACCCCCCTACACTGTTAGTGGGAATGCAAACTGGTGCAGTCACTCTAGAAAACAGTATGGAGGTTCCTCAAAAAGTTGAAAATAGAGCTCCCTATGACCTAGCAATCGCACTACTACATATTTACCCTAAAGATACAAATGTAGTGATCTGAAGGGGCACATGTCCCCAAATGTTTATAGCAGCAATGTCCACAATAGCCAAACTATGGAAAGAACCTAGATGTCTATCAATAGAAGAATGGATAAAGAGTTTTTTATATATATATTTATATACATGAATATATATAATTATATATATATAAATTTATATAATTATATATATAATTTTATATAAATATATATTTATATACATAAATATATATACATACACACATATACACACATATAGATATATATACATACAGATATGTATACACACAGACACAGACACAATGGAATACTATGTAGTCAACAAAAAATGAAATCTTGCCACTTGCAACGACATGGATGGAACTAGAGGGTATTATGCTAAGCAAAAAGTCAATCAAAGAAAGATAATTATCATATGATCTCGCTAATATGAGGAGTTTGAGAGGCAGGGTAGGGGTCGTGGAAGGTAGGGAGGAAAAAAATGAAAGAAGATGGGACCAGGGAGGGAGACAAATCTTAAGAGACTCTTAATCTGAGGAAACAAACTGAGGTTTGATGGTGGGTTGGGGTGGAGGAGGGATAGAGTGGCTGGGATATAGACATTGGGGAAGGTATGGGGTATGGTGTGTGCTGTGAACTGTGTAAGACTGATGATTCACAGACCTGTACCCGTGAAGCAAATTATACATTATATGTTAATTTTTAAAAAAGAACTTTTAGGGGCGCCTGGGTGGCTCAGTGGGTTAAAGCCTCTGTCTTCGGCTCAGGTGCTGATCTCAGGGTCCTGGGATCGAGCCCCGCATTGGGCTTTCTGCTCCGCGGGGAGCCTGCTTCCTCCTCTCTCTCTGCCTGCCTCTCTGCTTCCTTGTGATCTCGCTCTCTGTCAAATAAATAAAATCTTAAATAAATAAATAAATAAAAATTAAAAAAATAAAAAAGAACTTTTAATGTCAATTGATACAATTTAAGTAATCTAGATCATGGAATAGTCAGTAACTGGGAAGAAAATACAGTACTAAAAATAAAGACAACCAGGTACTATATACTTCCTGTTATAAGTATTTTATACTCCTAAACGGGTACAATTTTCAAAAAGACCAAACCCAAATCTAATTAAATCTCTTCATCAAACCTTGGTTAATTTTTTAAAAATGAAGGAGATACAGAAAATATGAAACTATGGTATGAGAAACATAATTATTAAAATTCAAACTGTGGGACAATCTATAGCCCAAAGATTCCGTTTCTTAAATAATTTTTAATAAAAAACATAGGAGCAATCTATATGTTGGAAGAGAACCTAATACACAGCAGCTATCACAGTGAATAGATCTTGAATCCACATTAAATAAAATTTTAAATATTTATTAAGATAATTGATATAAATGATAGAAAGGACTTACTAATTTTTTAGGTAGCATAAATGTCTGATAACTTTTTTTTTATTTTTTAAGATTCCTTATATTGTAGATATGCATACATACCAAAATACTTACAGATAAAAATATATATAATATCAGGATTTGCTTTAAAAGAATATGGAATGAGGAAAAGGAGGAAACACAGTATAGATAAAACAGTATTGGATAAGAGTTGATGAAAACTGAACACAGGTGAAATGTTCATGGTTATTAAATATACTATTCCTTATACTTTTTATTATGTTTGAAACTTTCCATGATAAATTTAAGGAATAACAAGTTAAAGCAGAGAGGTAGTTCCTTGAGTACATCTGAACTTAAATGACATTATCTAGAAAGATAATAACAGCAGCAAAATATGAAGACACATATTCGACTATAGAACAAATATAAAGATGTGAATCTTTGATTCAGAAACATCACATTTTAAAAGTGATTATTCATAAAAGCTAAGAGGTGAGACAAGGGCAGATGAACATATACTTGGTTGCAAAAGCCAAGAAGAAAACAACACATTCCTCCGCTTATGCCTTTGCAAATTAGTCACAGTATCAAGTTGTCGGAGAGGCACTTTAATTTGATACCTTTTGTGCTCTGGGGATACTTTTACTGGTTTAAAATTGCTGCTGTTAGAAAAATCAGTGTCAGCCATGGAGTTATGTTGACCCTCCGGGCAAAGGTGAGATGAGAGGGTCAGGCTGAGAAATGAAGACAAGAGGGGAAACGTGCAAGGAGCGGAGCAAAATGTCAGAGAAAACTTTCTTTTTTTAAATGAGCTGAATTTTTTTCCTTGTGCCCAGGAAGTCATGTTATGCTTTGTCTCAGGAGAGGAGTAGAGAAGCGCCTCTTGCTGCCCTCTGCTAGTATCCTGATCATCAGTGTCAACAGAGTAGCCCTGTTACGCCTTTCTAGCAGCAGAGAAATTGAGAGCAGTTCCAGATCTGCCCAATTACAGTTTATGGAGCCTGGCCCCCGAGAAAGCAAAACATCAGCACTTTCTCCTTTTATAGTCTGCAAAGGTTCACTCTCTCTTAGACACCCTGCCCCTTCAAAATCAAGATTCTCAATAAAACAAAATCAAAAGATTTTGGTTCTGGTTCGAGATCTGCCACTTATCCCCCCAGAATTTGAGTCTCTCATTTGCAAATGAGAGACTAGAAATATATGATCTTGGAGGTTTTGTTGAATTCTATCAGTCTTCAGGTTTACGTTCACTAATTACCCCTGGTAAGTGTGGACAAGCTTCTTCACAGCTCTTCTTTTGGAGACTGAGAGCAGAGGGAGGTAGAGGGATAAACCCTAGGATAGGGTTTATAGGATAGGGATAAACCCTCTTATTTATTTAAGTTATACAAAATTAATTTTGGTTCTGTTCTGTTTTTGTTTGTTTACTTGTTGGCTTTATTCCTTTTTTCCATATAACTACATTATTTATTAGATGTTCTTCAGTGTAGGTAAATTTTTAAAAAATAGAGTAATAGACTATTGCAAACCATCTTACCTTATGACTAGAGAAATAACCTTCCCCTATTTATTTCAATGCTGGGTATTCCCACATGTCTCATACCTTGCAAATCCATCCTATGCACAGAATTACATATCTTACATTCATGTCTAATCACAACAAAGCCCTGCTTAAGCACATCTCTGGGCCCCCACTTCCTAAAGGGAAAAAAAAAAAATACCTGTGGTTCTTTGTAACTTTATTTATAGAAATTTTCACAACTCATACAGCAATTGGTATAATATGCTTCACTAATTTCAAATACAAAAACCATAATATCATAAGTATTTTCTCACATGGTTTTCTTCGTAGGAAGTTCCCTGTCATTCTCTTATCCTGTCTCAGACCTCTTATTTCTGAATCACCCAAGTATCCCAAGGGTTACTCAGTGCAAAGGGATAATTCCAAAGTCCAGGCTTAAAAGGAGAGACAACTGGGATGTTCAAGTAGTACTTTTACAGCATGATTTTGGTTGTGCCAGCTGGTATCCTTTTTAAACACAGGTCATACACAGAGGGCTATGGTTGAGTTCTTGTGGTTCACATTTCTTTTAACCCATAAATGAGCTACGAGATTACACTCATGTTGTCCAAAGCCCAGGCTTTATGACAAAAGGACTGGGCACACAGAGGCTTCAAGCTTCATGTATATATTATTTCAGAATTAGCTCAGCTTCATGAATGCTTAGTCCAGGTTAACAGCTTAGACTCTGTTCCCTCACTTTGAGTTCCCCTTTAAGATCTTTCCCTGCCAGTGGACATTAGGCAGGTTCACCCAGTAAACTCTGACAGGTTTCTTGAATTTTAATTCTCATAGAGAGGAAAATGGTATTTAGTCCCATTCCCCCCTCACCAATGTCCTCAGTTCCTTGGGGCAAAATAAATAAATAAATAAAATAAAATAAAACAAATTATTCTATCCCTTCCCCTGAGCTCTGTACACCAAGATCAAGGGTCTTTTTAGACACATACAAACACACAGAGTCAAGATCAATTCAAACCCTTTACGTAAGGGACTGCCTGCTAGCACTCAATTTATACATTAATGGGAGGTCATGCAGGTGTATGTTTTTATTTTTCCTTCTAGTAAAGAATGCCTATTCTAAAGTCAGTAGATTCAAAGATTATTTGTATATGTTTAAAAATTATATTTTATCCAGTAGTTATTATAAATAGCTAGTTGTGCAATTATTGGTTACTATATGCCTTTTAATTAGATTATTAGTTGTGTGCATACAAGAACAGTATTATTCTTTTTTAAAGATTTTATTCATTTGAGAGAGGGAGAGAGAGAGAGAACAAGTAGGGGGAGGGGCAAAGGGAGAGGGAGCAGATCCTGAAAATCATGACCTGAGCTGAAGGCAGATGCTTAACTGACTGAGCCACCCAGGCACAGCATGAACAGTATTATTTTTATTCTTACTTACCAGCACAATGCCTGGGCATTTGATATATGCTCAAAATGTGTTTTTGAATAAATTAATGAAGAACATGTAGATCCCAAAGTGTTCTATGACATATAAAATACGCACCAAAAGATGAAGAAGAGTTAGCAAGTTGAAAGAATAATGTGCACAAAATATTAGAGGTCTCTGGAGTGTAGAGTTGGATGAGGATGGGAAGAACAGAGGACGTGCAGAGAGAAAAGAAGATCATAAAGGTACTTATAAACATTATTATGGAGTTGGACTTTATCCTAAGGTCAATGGGAAAATTTTACAGAATAAAAAGCAGAGAGGTGCATTCTGGAAATATTATTTTGGCTTCAATATGGAGGATATGTTGGAAATGACCAAAACTTGAGTCCACTTTATTAATTTAGGTATGCAGTCATGGAACCCTGAATTAGAGTAGTATCAGAAGAATAATGGAAAGACTACATATTTAAAAGGTAGAACTGACAAGATTTTATAATTGATTATAGATGGGGATGAGGAGAATAGATAAGCCAAAGTTAATGTTGAGATTTTTGCTTGGACACAGCTGAAAGGATGGTGGTAGCATTTGCAGTGGCAAGAAAGGAAGCATATGAGGAGATGGTTGGGGTGAGAGGAGAAATAATTGAAATCTGTTTCAGACATTAATTTGAGACACACAGTTTTATCTATGTGTATGAAGCTTAGGAAAGAGATCTAGTAAAGATGTGTACTTGGTGGAACTCAATATATGGCACAGGAATGGCAAAAGATTTTATCTTACGTGTGTACTCTGAAATATTATAGCATTTTTCTAGAGTTCTGGGTTGAAAACAGAGGCAAAATTCCTTCATAGTGGAAAAAATGTGTCTATTGACTAGTGAGGTTTGACATGTATATAGAGAGAAGTGGGAATGGAGGTATATTGGTAGCATTCATTTAACCTGAACTGGATGGTAACTAATGCCATGGAATATATGGGATTATATACAGCATGTATACAGAATAAAATCAAAATTCTGAAGTAGCCTAATGTTTTAGAAACATAGAGAAAAATTCTGGTTCTGATGATTTAGGCAATGGACCAGAAAGGAGTCTTTCATTACCAATCATTAGTGAAAGCAGAATGAGATTAGAGTAGAAAAACCACAAAATGCTAAGGAAATACTTTGGTATTTTTATCTTCAATTGCCCTCCTTTTGTGACAATCACACCCAAACATTCTAACCCTTGGAAGAATTAAAAAATCACTAACTAAGGCTGCAATAATTCTATATAACATTCTATATTGACTGCCATCATTCTGCTACCACCTTGGTCCTATAAGCAGGTGTCTATGAACATGTCAGCCACAATGCCTGAGCCTCTGTTTTCCTACTTGCAAGCTGCCTTTGTAGCCCCCTTGATATTCTGGTTCTCCCTTCTTTTGTTGAGCTTTTGTTCCCATCATGGACACTGCCTTGTCAGCACTGGGCATAAGCCACATTATTAGCTACCACATTTTCCTATTATGGAACACTGGCTTGTGTATTTTCTTAGACTTCTCTAGTAATTAATTAATTCAGTGAGGGACTCTTGGGTGGTTCAGATGGTTAAGCATCTGCCTTCAGCTCAGGTCATAATCTCTGGGTCCTGGGATCGAGCCACACATCAGGCTCCCATCTCAGAGGGGAATATGCTTCTCCCTCTTCCTCTGCCTTACCCCCCTGTTCATGCTCTCTCTGTCTCTCTCTCTCAAATGAATAAATAAAATCTTTTTTATTAATTAATTAATTCAGTGTATATTGATTATCTTCTGCATTCCAGGCCCTCTATCACTTTATTCTTTGGGTACATCAGTCCTGTACCGTAAATGACAGGACTAGTGTACCCAGTCTTACCCAGTAAGAGACAAATAATCCAATAATCACAACATTTCTGTAAATGTTGTCACAGGTGATAAGGGAGAACAAATAAATGAGAATGTTATTTGTTTTCTGTAATTAATGAATAATTTCCAGAATAGAAGTCAGGGGACTGAGGTTGAGAAATAGGGATTATTTCTAGCTTATTCTCTGATCCCACTGATAAAACAACTAGATGTACAGAATAGAATTTGACTACATTTTACTGAAAACTCAACAGTAGATTAAACAAAGAAGTGTTTATGTATCTTTCCCAAATGAAAAGAGTTTGGAAGGGTCAGTCTAGGACTGGTATGATGGCTACATAGTCACCAATGACCATTCTTAGTGCTTGGCTTCCATTTTTGAGTTTACTTCACATGGCAGTATGGCTGCTAAGATCCTACTGTCATTCTACCGTAATACACGCAACAAAAAAGAGAAATAATAAAAGAGAAAGATAAGTACACCTCCTGGATGAGACATTGTGGAATATAGGAGAGGGGTCAGTTGATGGGTAAAGAATAAAGGATTGTCAGGGAGGGAACGAACAAGATAGTGTCCATATTTGATTTTAGAAATCAACCATGCTGTGACTTTAGAAAGAACAATATACACAAAGCAATATAACCTCTTGCAATAAAATACAACAAAACCAAAAAGTACACAACAACATATCATAAAAACTAAAGTATGACTTTTTTTTTATTAGAAGGAAAATAATTGTATCACTGATGCTATTTTTAATAGCTGTGTTTTTCCAAATTTATTTCCCCCAATTGGAAGAGATCCACAAAATCCTCATTCACTTAGGATTTGGACTATATTTTGCTTCTGAACTGAAGAAACTGTTTGAAAACTTGGACGGTGTATTTATGGATTGCTTTGCCAACCTGTAGTGGCAATAACTTTTGAGACACTCAGCGGGGTTGACTTTGTCAAGTGTAACAAAGAATATTTCAAATATTGGGGGCTTGGCAAAATCTTCAGTGTGGTTTGCCAGGTGCTGTTCCATCAATTTTTAACACCCATTTTTTTAAGAGACATTTAATCTATACTTATTTCTTACTGCTTTACTTCTTAACTCATCAAAATGTTATATTTCAAGAGCTCTTTGATGTGTATGATACCTTTGGGCTCCCTCCCCCCCCCACGTTCTTCTAAACAGGAAGTTATGTTAGCCAAGGGGATAAAAGTAGGAAGAAAACCTTTGAATTTTAAAAGGGTGTTGTTTCTGGTTGCAAAAGCCTTAAGGTTTGAATCAGTGCTGAGCATGATTGAAATTGTCATCTTGGAAAGGAGGAAATTGATCGTGAGCGGATTTTTTTTTAATACAATCATAGATGCAGTATGAGAAGATACCATGTATTCTCTAATCCCATCTTCCACTGAAGGACTGAATTCCTCCCAACAACGTTATTGTCATGGCTCGGTTTGAACACCTCTAATCACAAGAAACTCAGTGCCTGCTAAGGTCAACATATCTTTTTTTCCCAGAAAAATCAAGTGGGTATAGCTTTAAACTCTTTTCCACTGTAACTTTTTTTTTTTCATCCTTCTCTCTGATGTGTATTCCCAACATCCCTCTCTGCTAGGTGTCCCCAGGGTCCCTCTGTGACCTCGTATTTGCAGCACTCTTCTCTCTGATGACTCGATCCCAGCATGCCTCTCTCAGAGAGGTGTTCCCAGAATCCCTCCGACCGGTGTGTCTTGGCATCCCTTGAGGATGTTCCCGCAAATCCTCTCTCTGAGGGAAGTTCCTGGCATCCAGCTCTGACGGAGTGTTCGGAAGTCCACCTCCGCGCTACTCCCCACCTATTTCTCTGAACGGTTATTTCTGTGATCCCTCTCTGACGGAGTGTTTAGGTATCTTCTTCTCTGTCTGACGGAGATTCTCGGCGTACTTCTCTGACGGAAGTTCCCAGCATCCCTCTCTCCTAAGTCGCTGTCCCAGCATTCCGTCTGGCAGCGTGTTCTCAGCGTGCCTCTCTCTGAAGAGCCTTCTCCGCACTCCTTCCTCTGAGGGTGTTCCCAGCATCCCTCTCTCTCTCCACAGTAATTTCTCTCCCTTGGTTTTCATATGCCTTGTTGAGCCGCACAGAATCCCTGCATTTCTTCCGCTACACAGACGGTCTTTCAAATATTTGAAGGCAGCTATGTTGTCTCCCTGATTCTCATGTTCTTAAAGCATAAAAATGCCAAATTCATTGAAGTACTCATAGGGTAAGATTTTACTTCCATCTAATAACTAGAGGAATCCTCTCCATGCACCGATGTTTGTTAATAGTTCTCTTGAATTTTATCATCCAGAATTAAATAATATAATCTAAATGTGTCACCAACTATAAGAGTTGAAAGAATGCATGCTTCGTCCTGGACATCGTATTTCTTTCTATTCATGCAGTCTAAATCCCAGCACCCATCTCTGTTATCTCCCACACACATTCTCTCTCTTTAGCTACATATATCAGGAAAGGAACAAGAACTGTATGCATAATATAGAACATTGGAGACTGCTTCCAGGACTTTATTTAGACCTAAAAGGGATATTCAATAATTAGAAACTAATGGTGGGGCACGTGGTTGGCTCAGTTGGTTAAGCAACTGCCTTCCGCTCAGGTCGCGATCCCAGAGCCCTAGGATCCAGCCCTGGCAATGGGCGCCCTGCTCAGTGGGGAGCCTACTTACTCCCTCTCCCTCTGCTGCTCTGCCTACTTTATGCTCTCTCACTCCCTCTGTCAAATAAATAAATAAAATCTTAAAAAAAAAAAAAGAAAAGAAAAGAAACTAATGGTGAATCAGAACACACCACACAGACTTTTTTTTTTTTTCTTTCTGAGTCTGTGGACTCAGATTCACAACAGTAAATGTCTTGAATCTACTATACAATTATAGCAGGTTCACCACTTAGTATAACGGTATTTGAAACAAATCAGCTTAGGTGTTTTAGAAATTTATAAAGGAAGAGCAGTGAAGTTTACAGAAACCTATGGTACTTATCAGGCGGGGTTTATTTATCAGATTTTACAAATGCTACAAGGACTTCTCAAACACAGCCCTACTTTCTTGATCTAAATGTATATTAATGAAATTCTAAAGTTATCACGATTAAAAAAAGAAGTATGTCCATAGTTTTAATCCATGAATATCCACCGTTGAAATAATTTTCAGCATCCTAAATTGTACACAGTGAGCCTTCTGGAATTTCCTCAGTTGAAATTATTCCCTTTCTCTTAGATATTACCATATCACTATATGCATTCTAGTTACCATAAGTCAAATGCGGTGCAGTGGCAGGATCCTTATCTTACAGTGAAAATGACCATAAATAAAGAGGAAAACTTTGAATCCAAACACCAGTATTAATAAGCTAAGTAAATGTATACAAGTTATTCTGTCCTGTTGGCTCAGTTTTTTGTAAAAAGAGAATAGTATCTATCTCTCAGTAGTGTGTATGTGTGTGTGTGTGTGTGTGTGTATAAGGGAAGGAATTAATAAAGAAAATACATATCAACACTTGCCTTTCAAATATTTGGTAAGAATTATGTTGTCTACTATAATGTCTGGCCCACAGTTAGTTTATAGTATTTATATTCTAGCTCCCCATGCCTAATGATTAATTTGTGTATATTTAGTAAGTATCGGTGTCTATCTAGCAACCTATAGAGTCACCAACCCCAAAATCATATTTGAACGTACACACAAGGGGTGCCTAGCTGCCTCCATAGGTGGAGCATGCAACTCTTGATTTCAGGAGTTGTGAGTTCAAACATCCACGTTGTGTAGAGATTACTTTAAAAAAAGTGTTTTTTAAATCTTCAAAAAAAGAAAGTACACACAAAAAACATAACTAAGAAAAAACTCGAAACCAAGAAATCAGTTAGAAGTCACCCAAAAATCAAAACAAAACAAAACAAAAAACTACTGAACTTGACCAAGGGTTGTAAGTACATCCAAAATAAACTTACAATACAATGTTGTAAAGATGTCAACTCTCCCAAATAAATCTGTATGTACAATGCATTTTTAGTAAATATCAAGCAGGATTATCTTGGAAGTTGATAAGGTGATTATAAAATTCATATGACAGGATACCCAAGGATAGTGGGAAAGAAGAAATTTTGATGACTACATATTAAGTGATATTATAAAATTACAAGGTGTGATGTGGGAAAATAACAACTGAAAGACCTGGCATATGGGTTATTGGGACAACAAAGATATGGAGTAGAATACTTGCCTCTGCAGAACATGAAGGGGATATCAGCCCAAAAGTACCATGGAAAGTATAGCACAGAGAAAACATTTAAGATTTAAGGTGGGGCTTGAGGAATGTGTGTAGATACATTCCAAAAGACAGAGTATTTAAAGTAAAGTGACTAAGTTTTAAACTTGCCAATGATTGGAATGATATTTGAGTTTTGCAGAAAAAATAAAAATGATTTCTGGGACAGAATGAATACCCTGAAATGGAACAGAATATGTTGGCTACTGAAAGACAAGATTAATTACAGACAAAAGAAAGAAAAAAAATGTGTCCACTTTCATTTATGACATTCCAAATTATGTCTCTTACATGCGTATACAAAATTCTCTATACAAGGCATATATCTCTTTCATAAAAAATGTAATAAATGTTATATAAAGGACAATTCTGGTGGTTCCAATCAAAAAAGAAAATCTAATTAGAAATTTTAGACTTTCACAAATAGAGAGCTGAAGAAATACCTGTTATGTTCATAAAACAGTATCAAAGGGAGATAAATAAGGACTTGTCAAGCTTTTGCAAAACTGCAGAATTGTCACTTTTGGGTAAATGAATTAGAGGAATGAATAAAAGGAAGAATGCTTCTCTGATATGTGCATTTATTTATTAGGCTATCAGAGAGAGTTAATCTCAACGGATTCACTTAGTAGTAGAAATTATTACAGAGCAGCAAGCTTACATAATCCATTATGAGTCTGAATTTTTATCCAGTCACCTAATTAAAACTTCTTTCCTTCTTAAACTGCTCAATGAGGGTTGCATCATGACTTCTGGAGTGAGTCAGGGGTTTTCAAGGATTTAAGGATAAAGTAAGTAAACATATAGCATGAAATATCCTTAACCATCACACAGTTTCACAGGAGTCAAAAGAACACAAACATTGTTATTTATTGCAATAAAACGCATCATTGACTACTACCATCCCTCTTGCCTCAGAGGAAGCTGCTCTTTTTCCTGAACTTTTCCTCCCTCAGACACGTTTTAAATTTGCTTTTCCCTATTATTACCATTCCCTCCTCTTACTCCATCCCCCATGGACAACCACTCTAATAACTAAAAGTATACCTTTTTGTTGCTAAGTTTTCTAGCAAAATGTTTATTGTTGATGTAAGAGCACGACTGAATATTATATGTTCTGCTATATAATACACTCTCAATCTGTTACTTATAGCACTAGGCATCCATGTTGCTTTGTGAATATCTAGCCCATTGTATCTAACTGCATGAACCTCTCCCACTCTTTAACTAGTCACTCCCTAGGTCATGGATGCTCTCCAACCTCCCACCACAATGTACAATAATATTGTGGTGAATATCCACTTGCACCCTCCCCATTTGGAATGTGTGCAAATTCCTTTGGAACATATATCTAGGAGGTAAACTGCTAGCTCACAGAGTGTGAAGATAATGAACTGATGAATTTCTGCCAGAATGCTGTCTGGAACAACTGCACCTGTGTACACTTCTATTCTAATATCACCTTACCCTGTCTTCATTTGTTTCCAAAATGGCTGGGAGTAGGGATCCTTACAACTAGGGACTCTGAGGTGCCAGCTCCCTGTCACTGGTTGGGAATGTCTCTGCAGACTTCTCTCCCCCTTTAGGAATTGCCTTCAGAAGGACACCAGTGGTAGAAAGGCTCTCAGGGCTCCCAGATCCAGGGGGTGAGAATGACTTATCCCAAAGAGAAAGCTTAGTTAGATAAGCCAGCCCTTGGAATTCTTTCAGGTCCAAGACAGAGGCAGAAGTGTCTTAAGTTTGTTCTGGTTATACTATGTCCCTCTATTTGATTGCTAAAAGTAAATGCTCTTCTTGGGACCCAGGCTCCTGCTGTGGGGCCCTCTCTGAGAAGCTGTGCAGCACCTTAATTTAAACTGGGACCACTAAAAAAGTAAATAAAAATTTCAAAATAAAAATACGTAAAACAATATCTACACGAATATAGTGCAAAGGTGCTATATTGATACGTGCAAAGTAATAGCCTTTAACCATTTTGATTGTGCTTCTCTGGTTACTAATGAGCTTGAGCATTTCTTCATATACTAATATCTTTTAGGACTTTCTCTTCCCATACTGCATATTATATTCTCTGTCCATTTTTCTTTTGTAGTTACTGTATTTTTCTCTCTCTTTTTTAAGGTTTTATTTATTTATTTGACAGAGAGAGAGAGAGAGCACAAGCAGGGGGAGCAGCAGAGGGAGAGGGATATGCAGACTCCCTGCTGAGCAGGAAGCCTAAGGACCCTGGGATCATGGCCTGAGCCAAAGGTAGATGCTTAACCAACTGAGCCACACAGGTGCCCCAGTGGTTATTGTATTTTTCTTGTTTATTTCCAGGAAATTCTTTATATTCTAAATATTAGTTCCCTGCTATTTTTAGAAGTAGAAAATGTCTTTGCCCATTTCTTATCTTTGCAAACTTGTCCACATTGTTTCGCATTGAATAAACCCAAATTACAAAATATATATAGTTTATGGTATGGAAATTCTTATGTCTTTCCCTACAACAGGATCACAAAGATGTTTTACTTAAGAATTTAAAAGTTTTACATTTTGTGTATAAGTCTTTAATCCATCTGGAGTCCATTTGTAAATGGTCTTCATTAGGTATCTAAATTTATCTCCATATAGTGAGGCACAGAAACATCATTTATTTTCCCTATTAATTTAAATGAAAATTTTATTATGTATTAAGTTGTCAAAGTTCCCATACACAAGTAGTCTCTTTCTAAGCTCTCTATTCTGTTCCCTTAGACTATTCCTCTATTTTTGTGATAATACTGCACTAATTTGTAATGCTCTCATTGTAGTATGTCATAATTTCCAAGAGGCAATCTCTCTACCCCAATTCATACTTTTTCAAAGTTGACTTTATTCATTTACATAAATTTCAGAATGAGTTTATTAAGCTCCTAAAAAAATCCAATTGAAAATTTGATTGAGATTGTTTTTAATATATAGATAATTCTTAGAACCAGCATCTTAAAAAGTTAAATCATTTCATCCAAAAATATGGAACTAATTTTTTGATTATCTTTTGTGCTTTTTTTGGTATATTAATTTTTTTCTCCATAGGAATTATATATTTTTAATTAGATAAATTGTAAGTAACTGTTAGTTCATGCTGCTTTTATGAAGAACACTTTTGTACACTGTTTCCTGGCAAGTCCATTATTATAACAGAGGCTACCACCTCCAATATTATGTTAAACAGGGGTGATAGCATCATTTGTATACCGTTTCTAATCTTTAAAGAGAGCATTTAATATTTTGTCTTTCCATATTTGGCTATAAGTTGGTGGTATAGAGCCCTTGCCAAATTAAGGCATCCATTTCTATTCTTCTCTGCAAAAGTCACTTTTTAAATCATAAATAGATATTGAATTTTCTTTTTTTTTTTTTAAAGATTTTATTTATTTGAGAGACAGAGATCACGAGTAAGCAGAGAGGCAGGCAGAGAGAGAGGAGGAAGCAGGCTCCCCGCTGAGCAGAGAGCCCGATGTGGGGCTCGATCCCAGGACCCCGGGATCACGACCTGAGCTGAAGGCAGAGGCTTAACCCACTGAGCCACCCAGGTGCCCCTAGATATTGAATTTTCTAAGTAAATAGTTAATTAAAATATACATTTAGAAAAATGGGCAAAATTACAAGACCATGGCCTAAGAGTTTTATTTCTGTTTTGTTTTTAGATAAAGTTTTTATTTGGAATAATTTCAGGTTTATAAACAAGTTGCAAGGATAGTACATTGAGTTCCCAAACAATTCCTCTAATTTTAAGATCTTTGTTATTATGGTACACTTGTCAAAATCAAGGACCAATATTGCATAACTATTATCTAGTCCCAACCTTTATTCAAACATCAGCAGTTTGTCCATCAATGTCCTTTTTCCAGGATACTATACAGGATGCTACATTGCATTTAGTTGTCATGTCTCCTAGGTTTCCTCTGGTTGGTGATAGCTATTCAGACACTGCTTGTTTTTCATGATCTTGATGGTTTTCAGGAATACCAATCAGGAAGGTATTTTGGAACATTTTCCTTAAATGGAAAAACCCAAGTAGACTGGGTTATGGTTTTGGGAAAGAATACTACAGAGGTGAAGTGCCTTTCTCATCACATCATATCGAGGATGTATAATAGCCACATGCTGTCTCTGGTAATATTAATCTTGATTACTTTGTTTAGGTACTGTTGCCAGGTTTTTCCACTGTAAAGTAATTCCCTCCATTCTTCCTCATTCCTTTATGTACTCTTTTCTATGGAAGGAAAACACAAAGTGTGTTCTATACTCCAGGAGTGGGGGGGGGCGGTGGGGGGGGCAGGGATTAAGCTCTACTGCCTGGTAGGCAGTCTTTACATATATCACTTGGAATTCTTTTGTAAGGAAAATTTGTCTCTTCCTCTATTTATTTATTCAATCATTTAATTATATCAACATGGCCTCATGCACATTTGTTTTATACTTTGGGTTACATACAAAGTTGTTTGTTGTGGTTATTGTTGCTTCAAACTGAGCTTTAGCCATTGGGAGCTCTTTCAGGTTGGTTCCTGGGTCCCTTTGACATGCCTTATCCTTTACTTATTTTTAATACTTCCTTACTTTCTGGTCCTACAAGCTGTTCCTAGTTCATCTAGACAGTTAATTGAAATGGCTAAACACACTGTGTTTTTTGTTGTCAGTTTCCCACATTTAAGAAACAATGGATTTTCCCTGTGGTTTCTTTTTCCTCATCTTTCAGTTAATTGCATATTTCCTCCGTTGAGTACAATGTGGGTTTCAGGCTCACAATTAAATGATTCTCTAATTACATTTTATTCTTTGCTCTCCAGAAAAGTAAAACCCTTAAGACATGTTAATGGTCTTGACTATAGATAGGAGCTCACCCCTAACAGCAGGGCCAAGCTCAGAGACTTGTCGCTCTCAGCACTGGCCTATGTGAGGCAAGAACTGTACAAAGTGAATCATTTCAGTCAGAGGGTAAGGTGGGCTTATGGGAAAGAGGTGAGATCATCATATTTGATTTTTATTGCCTATGTTTCCTAGTAATGATGACATGATACTCATCTGAGATGTGAAGCATCTCCCATTTCAGTATTTAATGGGCTGCCCCTTTTACACAGGGGCATAGCAAGTTCTCCTGCCAGGGAGAGAGGTGAGAGGGAGCATGGATGACCTGAATACAAATGTCCCGCAAGGACCTCAGCAAAGAGAGGAAAATGGATTTTGGCAGGGCTTTTCATTTTCTTTTCCTTTTTTTCTTTTTATTTGTTACTATTTTTGAGAGGGTTAGTAACAAAGATTAAGTTTGGAAACAAGATAGTTAAAATAATATAAAAATGGGCTTCTAAATCTTTTATGACCCACAGACTCCTGGATAAGCCAGAATAACAGGAGAAAAGGAGTCAAAGCCTTCAGTGATAAATGTTCTCCTTCACCTTTTTCTGTTTTATTATAAAAGTTAAAGGAACTCAGGTTTCCTGACTTTCCTTGGTTGAATTGGTCCATTCTCTCAATTCCTAAAGCTCTGGTATCTCATTTATACCACACAGAAAAATAGAGTTGTTTTCATAATTTATGAGTTGTTTTAAAAATGGTAGAGGTAAAAAAAAAAAAAAAAAAGTTAAAGGTACTTTAAAAAAAACTAATTTGTTTAATTTATTATAGCTACAACTGTGCACTGTCCTTCCCACTACTTCAAAGGGTGAGTCTTCAGTATAAATCAATGACAAAATTTATCGTATATTAGATAAAATTAAAGATGATTTTATTGAATTTTAATAGTTTGGTTTCTTCTACAATGTTGTTCTATCATTTCCATATTCTTAAATAAAAAGGCAATGATTAAAGAAAATGATTATTTTTAAATTTCCAATAAAAATTGTTTACTCTTTCCTAATCACCCACCATTCCCTAATATCTTTAACTATATACTGCTGAAAAAGAGTAACTCAAAATAATCATGGGAAGGGTTTTATGTCTTTCCTTTAGGGAGATCCTGAGGATACTACTAGTGCTACAATTTCATCTTTTGAAGACTCTCTAAGAGTTTTGCTTGCCCACGTGCCTCTCCTCTTCTGATTTCTGGAACTTGTTGTGGAATAAAATGGTGATATGTTTGCTACTTAATGATTAATACTTTCCTTACAACATACTTCTAATTTTGTCACCCATGGCTGTGCAAGGTTTTAATAGGCATAACCATTTTCTCCCCAGCAAGAATGTAGACTTTTAGCAGTGAATATCTATTGGACATGGGGCTTTTTTTATGTGAAGACAAACTTAAGAGTAGGAACAACATTTTTTTTTTTTTTTTTTTTTTTTATGAAGGCAATACATGAGTTTAAGCAGGAATCCAACTTCTTTGAAATGTATCTGGCATTTAACAATGACTAGCCTGGAGGGCCTCTCTGGCAATTGTCCTAAATCAGTCAGAGCCAAAACTTAGCCCACCCACAGGATCATGGAAAGCTAAGATCCTGAGGAAAGGGAAGCATCCTCAACTGATTAGAAAAAGAAGGAAGCATTTTGAGGGAGAGTGGTTACAAAGAGAAAATACAACAAAAGTCAATAGGAAAAAAGTGGCCGCAGAAAACTTAGGAGCTTTCTTTCATGTGGAGCACTCTCTGGAGGCCTAGGGTCTGCGGATCTATATTACGTAGACTTCAAAGTGGAAAAAATACACTCTAGAGAATTCACAAGACATTTAAGCAGTTGTGAGAAAAAACTTCTCTTCACCTCTTAGATAAAAAATCAGGAATGTTTTAATACATTGATTGACATTGGTGCCCTGTCTTGGTATCTGTTGAAAATTTCATTCTGGACCCAATTCAACTGTGTGGGGTAGGAAGGTTCCTCCCAAATCAATAAGTCTCTGTATATCAGCAGTGTGCCCCACAATTCAACTGAATTCTGATACTATCTACAAGGACATAAGTTCAGATCCCACAGATTAAGGAATCAGTCCTTTAAGAATGCTTCCTCCCAACATCAGAAGCCAGTTGAACATTCAGGTTATCACCTGTGCTTTTGACTGACTGGCCACAGATTGGAGACTCTAAAAACCCCCACCTTAGGTTTGATTAATTTGCTAGAGTAGCTCACAGAACTCAGAGAAACATGTAACTTACTAGCTTCCTGGTTTATTATAAAAGCATATAACTCGGAAACAGACAAACAGAAGAGATGCACAGGGCAAAGTAAAAGGAAATAGCATGGAGATTCCATGCCCTTTCTAGATGTATCACTCTGGCCAAATCTACATGTTCATCAACCTTAGAACTCTCCAAAGCCCATCCTTTTAGAATGTTTTTTTTGGGGGGGAGATCTCATTACATTGGCATGATTGATTAACTCATTAGCCATTGGCAATTGATTCAATCCCCAACCTTTCTCCTCTATCTGGAGGTCAGGGAATAGGACTAAAAATTCCAAGCCTTCAATCACATGATTGGTTCTCTTGGCAACCAGCCTCATCCATAGGAGGCCTAAAAGTAACGTCATTAACATAAGAAACAACATCTTTGTTACTCTCATCACTTAGAAAATTCAAGGGCTTTAGGAGCTCAGTACCAAAAACAGGGACAAAGACCAAATGTATATTTCTTATTATAAATCATGATAATAACACTATGTAAGAAAGTCTTGTGTCACATATTGCATATGAGATAAGTGAGAGAATTAAGATATCCTAAAAAAAAGTAGTTCTCAAAGTGTGGTCCCCAGACCAGCTTTGGGGATGGGGCCCAGCAATCTGTATTTTAAGGAGCTTTCCAACTGATTCTGATGTTTATCATCATCATCATCTTATTAAACATATATACTCAGCATTCAAAAAAGGAGAAAAGAATGAGTCTGGGCTTACTAGGGTCTTCAGAAAAGGGAATTAAGAATTCAGTAAAATTTCTTAACATCTGTAAATTTCCATCATTTATAATTATATTTTAAGGGGTCTCTGAAGCAGAGTCGATCCTGAGGCATGATCAGCAGCAGGATCAAAACAAGACCTTACTGAAGATATACCTGGGTAATGCATCCCAATGTCAACCAAATTATTGATATTTTTATGTTTGTGCTCTGCCTCAGTTCTTTAGAATCAGATGGATATAACTTTGAGAATTAGTTATGCTCTCTTTGTAACCGCTATAACTTTTTGAAACTGCTTACTACTCTTTCTAATCATTTGAGGATGCCTCCCTTTCCTCAGGATTAATTAGCTTTTCAGATGCCTGTGGATCTTATAAATTTCATGTTCTAACTTTTCTCACATCTTCAGCTTCAACAAGTTACTTAACTTCTCTGGGTCTTACTCACCTTGCCAAGAAAATGGGAATAATTATATCTATTTCATAAGAGTGGCGTGAAAATTAAATAAGATTACTCTTTGAGTAATTTAACATAATGCTATATATAATTATGGTATGCACTTAGGAAAAAAAAGTTTTTTTTTCTCTTTCTGCCCTTTGTAGAATCTGACAAAGTATAAGATTCATTTGGGTATTGCTGAGCTTGAAGTGATATATAAAATAAAAAAAAATATATGAAATTTTCATATGGTCTGTGCTGTATAAAGTTGGAATAACTTCAACACTATGGAGTATTAAAGACAACTGTCTATCGTCTGCTTGCAGAATGGCTGCCATAGCTGAGCTGCTAATTAAGCTCATAGTGGCACATCATAAGGAATAGATGATGCTTTTGGCCTTGGGGATACTTCATTTCATGTGGTAGTTGGACATTTTAAAGTGATTTTTCTTAAATAAAAGAAATAGAATATTGCAGATAAAGTTGAAATTCCTTTTATTACATTCTTCTCAGGAGTAATCACTATCATAAATTTGCTATGGATTCTTCCAGTCTGTTTTTACACTTTTAATATATGAATGTATATATAAACTCTATCTTATATTGCTCTGTGTGCTTTTAAAATTATATACTCTCTATCATACTATATGTATTATTTAGCAAATTGAATTTTTACCTAATATTTAGAGATCTATCCTATCCACATTAGGTATATATTGCTTATTTAAAAACTGGCCATATGGAATTTTGGTTGCAGAAATGGAAGAAGAGTCACTTTAACCATTGCAAAAACAGCCAAACTAATTTCAGATTCATGCATTTTCTGAACACTTTAGAGAGCTTGAGTTGGAGAGCAAACAACTGTTCTAAAACCTAAGAAGAGTCGATGTCTATGGAGTCAGAAGTGATACAAGCAGGTTCTCATGCTGGGCAGAAGCAATAGCCATGTAAAGAGTTAAGCTAGAAGAGTTAGTGAAGGCCAAGCATGAGTTGATGGGAAGTATGAAACCCTGAAAACAGCAGAAACTGCAAGCTCTATACCCTCTTACAGGCTTTTTCTTCACAGTTACCACCAGACAGAGAGTTTAAAAATCCTAAAAAAAGTTATCCGTTGTGGTACAGAGCTAAAAAGGGGGGTGGGGGGCGCAAGGGGAATGGCAGCCATTCAGGAGGGAAAAGAAATTCTGCCTAGATCCTTCTCCATCTCTAGTACGGAATAAACCTTCAAACTGTGAAGGAAAGGAAGACAAGTGCTACTGTTGTAAAAATTGTCCCCCAAAATCATTGTAGCTGGGAGAAAAGAACAGGAGGGAAAAAAGAGAGGGGCAGGATGGTGAGGGAAGGACAGAACGGAGAAGGCCATACCCACAAGATCCAGAGACATAATGCTTCCTTATCAGAGGTTTAATCAGAATAATAGGAAACATACTCCCTCAGATCCTCTACCACCAAACTACCAACCTTCAGAGACAACAGAATGTTGCTGGAACAGAGACAGGAGAGGAGAAAGAATGAACAGAGACCCACTCTGAGGCACAGCACAAAATAAAGACCTAATTTCAAAACTAAATGGACATTGTTTTGGCAAATCAACACCTACATAAAATGGTAATCTGTGGTGAACTATACCAACAAATCCCAAACCCAGCCCAAATCCTATCTACACTAACTCAAAGAATTCATCAAAAGACTAACAGAACTTTTGCTGATTTTCAGGCATAAAAACCATTAACCTCAGTCTCTACTATTTTGTAAAATATGTCCAATATTTAACAACAAATAACAAGGCATAAAACAGGAAAGAAAACATGCTCAGAAAAGACAAAATAATTACCAGAACTAAACTCAGATATAAGGAAGATGTTGGAACTACCTGACAAGAAATTTTAAGTAACTATAAGTTATGTGTTAAAAGCTCTAATGGAAATGCTGAACAACATGCAAATTAGAGGGTTGATTTTAGTAGAAGAGATAGAAATTACGAGAAAGAGACAGAAAAAAAGTGCTAAAACTGAAAAACAGAGCACTAGAGATAAAGAATATCTTTCAGGGAATCATCTGGACATTCCACTAAACAGAGGAAAGAATCAAAGAAATTGAAGATAGAGCAATAGAAATTATCCAAACTGAAATGTAAAGAGAAAAAAGAATGATTTTTTTTAAAAAAGGAAAAAAAATATTTGATATTGTGGGACAGTATCAAATATTCTAATATACATATAACTATACTCTCAGAAGAAAAAGAGAGAAAATAGGTCAGAAGAAAATATTTGAAGATACAATGCTAAAAATTTTCCAAAATCTACAGATTTTGGAAAACAAAAGACACCAATAAGGATAAGATAAATACCACCCTAGCCTCCAAAAAAACTTCCTAGGCATACCTTATTGCTGAAAACAAAAGACAAAGGGACTATCTTGAAGACAACAGAGGAAAAAAAAAAAAAAAAAAAGGAACATTATATTTAGACAGACAAGGCAAAATTTAGAGCCATCTTCCTGTCAGAAAACTTGCAAGTCAGAAGACAATGGAATAAGTTGCTATTATCACTTTATTCTCTCTCAGTCCCAAAATGACCACTAATTTCTTGATATATGAAAATAGAACTAGGCCCTTTATTTTTCTTTTGCTAGTTGATATGATGTTAAGTTTTGTCAGTAAACGGCACCACAAAGATGTTATAGGAGGAAATAATTCTATAACTCCAATGAGTTCTTAGCAGATTCTTGCAGTGTCCTGTGCTCATATCCTGAAGGGCCGGGGGGCGGGGGGGCTTCTCCAGCATATAGCTACTCATGTGCATAGTGATAAGCAACACCCAGCAGCCTGGAGCTTTCCCATCAACTCCCTGGGATGGTTTAATGGTAAAGTGCCTTCAGTGAGATATATTAGTATGAGCAGCCCTTCCTGGCACCCTACAGTCCGTATTTCTGGCAAGGTCCACATGGTGGATTTCCATCACATTCTGCCAGGGCAGCACCATAGCTACTTCTCTAACATTCAGTGAGCTAAAGTCATAACCTTCCCAATAATTCTATATCTTAGTCCGAGAAAGAAAGCTCTTCTTTGGGTGTTCTGTCTCAGCCCAAGAGATAGAAGCTATTCCTTATACTTCCTATTCCTATATTCTTTATAATTCTCTTAATTCTTTCTAGTCAAATGTGCTTCTCTGATTCTCCAAGTTAAGAATTCTTTATCTCTAAGTTAATGTCTTTATAACAAATGTTACTTGTTCATGTTACTGTGTGGTTTCTGTCTTGTTAACAGTTCTGACTATTATAATACTGCATAGACTCAAGTGGCCCTCCTAGGTAGCTCTCCTTCACAAAGGACTCCTTCCACAGTTGTCTCTTCATTATTGAGTTTTTCACTTCTAGGTGTTCAGAGAGACACAAAGAAACAGAAAGACAAATAGAGGTAGCTCAGAAGTGATTTACATGACTTTTTCTCACATTTTATGGTCCCAATCTAGATGCCAAGGAGGATGAATAATATAGTATTTCCATATTCCTAGAAAGAAGGGATGGGCTTGGTGAGAATTTAGTCAATCTCTGCAACAACATGTAAAACTTCCTATGCTCTAAACTGGATGATACAATACCTCTGTCCATCACCCACAAATCTTCCCCATTCTTCATCTCATTCTCAGTAAATGTTATGACCATTCACCTGTTTATCAAGCAAAAACTGTGGTCATCTGTAATTTCTGGCTATCTTACACTTCAAATCAGTGAATCGTGTTACAAAACTAACTATCCTCATGTTATCCAAGCCATGTGACTCTGCCTTAGACTATTGCAATGAGCTAATTCCTAGCTGGCCTCCCTGCTGCCACCGTTTTCTCTGCAGTATATTCTCCTCAGAGAAGCCAGAGGCATCATCTGAAACCTGAAAAGATCACATAATGATTCCACTCTCATCCCATCAGTGGTTTCCCATCTCACTTAAGACTAAAATTTAAAGTTATTTCATGGCCTACAAGTTTCTACATGGTCTGATCCCCAGTTACCTTCCCTAGCCCTTCTTCCCCTCTGACCATATAGGAGTTCTTGCAGTTTTCATCTCTAGGTTTCTTCTCTTGTTGTTTCCTATTTCAGCTATGCTCATTTCTCTGTTATTTTAATTGACACAATTCCTACATTCAGACTTTTACAATCTCAGAAAATCCATCTCCATCATTGGTCTAAAATATCACTTTCTATTTTGACTGATTTAGATTTGTCATACCACTAATTATTGCCAGACATTATTGCATAAATTTTATTATTATATTAATCTCTTAATCACTAGAATATAAGCTCCATGAAACAGGACTTTGCTTTCTGTTTCCTCACTATAAAACCAGTAAGTATGTCTAACAGTTCTGCAAAATGAAGGGCTTGATTAATATTGGTTGAGTGAAGGCATTCATGTTAGATTTGAAGAGAAAGCATCTATCTGTCAGCCACATTTGGAGGGTAGATATATGGTGGGAAAAGAAAACATCAAAAAAAAAAAAAAACCTTGAATCTTTTGTGAACTAGGAAACAATGTATGTCACAATTCAGAAACTGTAAAAGTTTCAGTGAGGTGGGAAATTCAAATGCAGAAGAATCATGATAAAACATGAGGACCATGAAGTAGACAGGGATTAGTTACAGAACTGGGAAGTTTGGATTTTATTACAAGCAGAGTAGGAATCCATTGGAAGTTTGGCTTTAGTAGAGAAGCCACCATGTCAGATTTATGGCTTAGGACTATCATATTGACCGCAATGTACGAATAACTTAAAGAGAAGGGAAATGGAAGGGCAAAGACACTTATTTTAGACTATAGTCTAGGTTAGATATGATTGGCCTAGACTAGGATAATGGCAGTTGGGATACAGAGAAATGGAGGAAAACCTGGGTGGCTCAGTCAGTTAAGCAACAGCTCTTGATTTCAGCTCAGGTCATGATCTCGGGGTATTGAGATTGAGTCCCACGTTGGGCTCTGCATTCCTCAGGGAGTCTGCTTGAGGATTCTCTCCTACCTTCTCCCACTGTCCCTCCGTGCTCCCCCCCCCCCGCAAAATAAATTAAAAAGAGAGAGAGAAATTGAAAGTTCAAAAGTTGTTTAAGAAATAAAATCAACAGAATATAATTTTGCCATCGTTTTTATTGTTTTGTTTGTTTGTTTGTTTGTTTTGGCCATTGTTTTTAATGTGAACATGAGAAAAATGTTCTGTTGATCTTCAGATAAAGCAAAGGTAAATTTCATCTCTATACTTAAAAACAAAAAATGAAAACAAACCAAAAGAAACAAAAAACAAAAAACCACCCCAAATGCAGTTTCTAGTTCTTGCCCTCAATCACAGAGAAAATGTTAATAATTCGTCTCTTTAAATTTGATAAAAACACAGTCTATGTTGAAAATAAAAGTTGTTTCTTTGAAGGACCCGGGTGGCTCAGTCAGTTAAGCATCTATCTCTTGATTTTGGCTCAGGTCATGATCTCAGTGTTGTGAGACTGAGCTCCATGGTGGGCTGGGCATGGAACCCGCTTAAGATTCCCTCCCTCTGCCCCTTGCCCCATCTCTTTTTCTCTCTCACTCTCCCTCCCTCTCTTAAAAACAAAAAATTTTTTTCTTAAGAGTCATGAAAATGAAGACTGTCATTCCATTTGTCAATGAACCACCCTTCCTAAAGACTGCCCAATGCTGCATATCTTGCTACCTAAAGTGGTCTAAGAACAAAATTCACAAACCCTTGAAAGTAAAACAGATAAATGCTGCCAAATAGTAGGAGCTATTTAATTATTATTATAACATGTAGTGTAATTATAACAATTCAATCTCCTGGAAAATGCAACAACCTGTTTCCCTGCTCGGTACAGGGAAAGTGATTGTGAACTGCCCAGGATGTACAACTTCTACCTCTGGTAGTCTGCCAAAGAACTGCTACTCTATAAAACATAAGGGAAATATTTTAATGCAATTTTACATTCATAATTGCTGTTTTATTTTTCCTCAAACATGGAAATTTAATATAATTTACCTTTGTAAATATAGAAGTATAGAAGAACATATCTTTACCTTTTTAAGTATAGCTAGGTGGTTAGGGCTGGGAGGGAGTGGTAGAGATGTGGAAGCCGATCCCATCATGTTAGAGACTGTAATTTGAAATCAAGCATGGTTTCAATATCAAGATCCTCTTTTTCCTATACTTCCAACAGCTCTCCTGCAAAACTAGCTACGAAAGTTGTGGAACCCAATGCAAAATTAAAATGTGAAGTCCCTTGTTCAAAAATTATTAAGAATTTCAAAAGAGCAACAGCAGAACATTAAACCCAGTGTGAGGCTCTTCTGAGCACAGGGTCCCATGCAAGCCCTCAAAACCAGTCCAGTTACTTCCATATTTGAACAAAAAGAGTTTCTAATTTTGATTAGCTCAGATGAATTTTTCTTTCAATTTTTAGATTTTCATCCTATTGATCATCTTATAATTCCATTTCTCCAGCCAGGCAGACTGTGTCCCTACCAACATAAACTGATCTAATGTGAATGACCAGAAACCTGGGCATTTCTTCATTTCACTCACTACAAAAGCAAACTTTAATAGAGTCTTATGAATTGTGTCATGTAAAAATACTCTCATCTCTTTAATAAGACTCAGGTGTAGTATAGTTTTGTCATACTGAGTTATCCCCAATCTCTTTCAAATCATTGGGGGAAGAATGCACCATCACAGCTGGTTCAGCAATTTTAATAGGCATGACAAGTCTCTCCACCTAAAACATTGGTTGATTAAGGCGGGTAGGTGTTAAAAGTCAGATAAGTCAGTATTGTATTGAATTTGATCAATGCAATCAAATGACTAACCTAGAAATCCTTTGTTATGCCAGTGTTGGTGATGTCACTGGCTGCTACAGCATTTTAGCAAGGGGCAGTGAAGGTACCCTTGGCAGTAACACCATTTCGTACTACTGTCCCTCCCACCAGTTTGAGCTCCTCCTCTCTTTCCTCAGGGGTGCTTGTAATTTCAAGCAGGTAGCTTCTACTGCTACCTGTACCCCAGGTTGTACAGTCTCAATCCTTTTTTTTTTTCTTTTCCTACCTTGTTACACCTCTCCACTCAACCCTCATATTAGTGCCATGCATACCACTCCTTTCAGGGCACGTGTATGCACATTCACACAACACACACACACACACACACACACCCACACACACAATTCCTGCACTAAATTCTCCAGTCTAACCAGAATTATGAATGTGGGTAGTTGAAGAGCAAGGACTCACGATGAAATTCAGGTACAATTTCCACATATTCACAAAGGACAGCTGGTGGGTATAGCTTTTATTCAGCATGAGACAAAGTAGAGAAAATCAGCCTGTGGAATTATCTTCCTGCTACTTTATTGTTAAAACCCCAAATAGCAGTTTTGACCACTGTTATTTTCCTATAACAAGTGGACCTATAACCTATAACCTATAACCAATGTGATATTGCCTTTGAAGCCAGGCCTATTCAATGTTAGTTGAAGTGGAGATGCATCAGTTACTTAGTGTCTTTGAGTATCACTGATAAGGTCTTATTTTAAGTAAAATTATTTGGCAGCTTCTACTATGTAAATCTAACTTACCACACTTTTCTGACTTTTTTTTTTAATAAAATTTTGTTCATTTTACCATATCTCTGAGTCATTCCTTACTTTACTTGCAAAAGTCAGTCTCTGTGGTCCATATTGGAAATTTCTTTTCAAACTATTAACCATTCTAAAATAATAATTTTCAATCTATGTTTATTCCTCTTATTCATAAATAGGCAAAAACATCATTCTGACTTTAAAATAAATCAATCATTAATAATTCATATGAGAGTTATGATCCCTGATAGTATGTAGACCAATTCTTTATAAGTAAATCATTTATTTAATCTTAATTTGTATCCTAATTGCTTAGATTTGCTTGACTCCATTACTGTGATTTTTTTTACCCTTATTTACACAAAATATCTTTTGTATATATTTATGCGTATCTATCAAGTAAAAGCCTTTGAAAATGCTAAGCCACAAATTTAATTATATCATTATTTTTGTACTCATTCATATATACACATATACCCTCAAAACAAAATGGAGAATTAATTCAATCTTATGTTTGTTTTGGTTAAATTTGAGCATGAAATGTAACATATTTTTCATATCTCAAGTTCTGCTAAATTCCTCAGTTTTGACAGCAAATGGACCAGTTCTATTTCTTTATTTCTAGAACAAAATACGGAGGGTGTGGTATTAGCAGATGAGGTAGCTTTATCGTGACCTATGTTTCTCAATATTATTAGATTGATAAAACTATCTGAGAAAATAAATAATGACTGTAAATTCTCATATTACTTTCTTTAGGATCAAAAGCATGTTTTTAATTGAAACTCCTCTGGGTTCTGTAAGAGGTACTGTCACAGATGAAGATTATTGTACAAAAAATGCTAATTTGTCTTGTCAGCTAAAAAGGTCTGCACAAAAATTTTGTGTTGCTTGCCTATCAAATATTCATGGAAGTTATCTTCTGCTTATACTTTGATAGTCAGTACTAAAGATTTTGCTGGTGATATTCCAAAGTTTATTTATTTTATTTAGTAATCTCTACTCTCAACATGGGGTTCAAACTCACAACCCCAAGATCAGGAGTCCCATGTTCCTCCGACTGAGTCAGTCAAGTACCCCTCACTGGTAATATTCTTAGTAAAATTCTCTTTGCTCAGTCCTATCAACTAATTTCTGCCACATCATTATAATTGGATTCAATAAATCAAATGAAATAATACATATTTCAATTTATCAAACTTCCTTTGTAGAAACAAACAACTCATGGTCATGTTTGAAACCTATCCTCATTTTATGGCTAAATATTTGGAGCTGAGCTAAGTGAAAGAATTAAATTTTCCCTATAACATTTGCATTGCATTTAATTATTATTTTTATCTTCTACTAGTTTTTTTATTTTTTTTAATTTTTTAAAAAATGTTTTATTTATTTGCCAGAGAGAGGGAGACAGAAAGAGAGCGCGCACACACAAGTCGGGGGCGGGGGGTGGGGGGGGTGGGGGGGTGCGGCAGCAGGCAAAGGTAGAAAGACTCCCTGCTGAGCAAAGAGCCCATTGTGGGACTTGATTCTAGGAACCTGGGATCATGACCTAAGACAGAGGCAGATGCTTAACCAATTGAGCCACTCGGGCGCCCTCTACTGGATTTTTAATTAGGATATTTTCCAGATTTTAAGTTCTTGCTATGGTATGATATGGCAGAAGAAACCTGCCTTAGTCCATTTGGGCTAATCTAACAAAATACCATAGACTGGGTAACTTACAGACAACACAAATTAATTGTTTACAGATCTGGACGGTAGAAAGTCCAAGATCAAGGTGTCAGTAGATTTGTTATCTGGTGAAAGCCAACTATCTAGATAGCTAATTTTGTTTGTTTGTTTTTTGTTTTTGTTTTTGCCATAACTTCATGTGATGAAATGGGTGAGAGAGCTCTTTTCTTTATATAGGCATTAATTCCATTCACGAGGCTGTACCGTGGCTAATCACCTCCCAAAGTCCCCATCTCCAAATTCTATGATTTGACAGTGAGGATTTCAACATCTGAATTGGGGCAGTGGGTAGGGGAGAGGGGAGGGGTAATAAACATTCAGACAATAACAGAGCCCAAGAATGTAAAAAAAAAAAAAAAAAAAGGTGATTCATTCTAGACTATATCCTAGAATCTGTGCTACGACCAAGGGTATCATGTAAACTTTCTAATATTTAGGCCCCATCTCTGACAAAAAGGCATATGGTACCCACCTCATTAGTTGTTGGTGAAGAGTATCCAACTGAAAAAATTGCATTAAGGTGCTCTTACCAACTCTGAACCTAATATAAATGTCTCCAGAAGCCATTATTAAACATGAAGCAAGGAGAAATCATTGCTCAGAAGAAGGGGACTGACCATCTAAAGATTTTCCATGAAATATTTTAGCACAATATCAACCCAACCAACTCCATGTGCTCCTATAATAGGAATGAGAATGATCCCAAGGCCAATTGGTGCATTAATATGGAAATTAATTTAATCATAAAGTCTTTTCAAAACCTGTGTTTTAATTCTGGCTCTCTTATTAGCTGTGCAATTGTATATAAATCATTTAGGCTCTCTTTGTCTCATTTACTCCATCTGTAAAATGGTAGTAATAAACCTGCATCATAGGGTTATTGGTGAAATGTAATGAGTTAATGTATTACAAATGCTTATAGTAGAGCTTGACACACAAGTCTCTATGCTGGTCATTGTTGTTATTATCAATCAACACTTATTACAGAGCATATGCCGTTTGGTTGAGACCATGACTGTTGAGAATCAGGCCACAGCTAATGGGAGAGTCAAATACAGAGTTTCTATAATCCAACTACTTGTTTTCAAAACAATGGGTAATTTACTTAATAACTGTGACAAACCTCAGTGATAATTAATATCATCAACTAGACTGGGTGTTTTAAGCATGGGAATAAAGATAAGAATTCAAGAGTTGAAATCAAAATGGTAGGTCTTCACATTTTAAAATCCCCAACTCCCCAGGGATGGTAGATGAGATACGGAGCAAAGTAATGTTTGGGATAGAGAGGACTCACTCTCCCTAACTCTGTTCCGTAAACATTTCAATCAGATTGACAGAAACTTAAAGACAATACAGACATTAATGAGAACTAACATACATATTAAATGAAATAATGACTATAAACAGCTAAGAACTTTAATAAGACTTTGTCATTATAGATATGTGGGTGGTCCTTTATCATTTGTGCCTCAAAATCCATAAAGTCAGGAATTCCATCTCGTCTGCTCAATGCTACCAGACCTGCATGATGATGCAGTAATTAAACAAAAAATACAACTTCCAAGAAATACCGGAACACAATGAAAATCTTTGTGGAAGTGCCTTAGAGGCATATCAAGGAGGCAGTTAAATTCCTTAACACGTGACAAATGCCCTAACGACCCTTTCTACCTTTTTTCTTACATGCTCTCATAATCTGCTCACTCCAAACGTCTCATTTCTCTTTTTCAACATCAGGCCAAGTTGGCTCTTCCTCCCTCCAACTCTTTCTAATCTGAACCAACATAGCTTTTCTCAGCATTCTACATTTTCTCTTCCAGAATTCTCCTTAGAACATAGAAAAGGAAAAGCTGTGAAAACACAGGCTTCTATGGAAATAAAGTATAGAATGAATGAAGGTTTAGAAGCATAAATTCCATTCAGCAAAGACATATTTTGGTAGTTTGGCCTGGATGTTTGGAAATGAATTAAAACCCAATGTCTACCCCAGATAAGAACAGAATGCACAAATGGATTAGCAGAAACTCAGGAGATTATTTCATATTGCAAAAAATCTGAAGTAAAGAACCAAAGCCTTATTAGCAGGATTTATTATTTTAACTCGGGTTCAGATTCAAGTGATTCTTCATCAAGAGCTCCTTTCAGTCTCCTGGCCTCTGCTCTCCAGATCGTTCATCTCTTTCTCTCAGATATTTTACTGAGTCCCCACCTCTTCCTTTGACACACTCAAAATTGCAAAATTGCTCCTTAATTTTTCAACCGTGACTATTTTTCTTTTCCCTTTGGGTGTGTTACTAGCAGAAATCATTTTAAAGTTCTCTGTCTCATGGATGCTTTCTTTTTAAATACAACAACTACAGATTGCTTATTACTGCAGCTTTTAGATACACCTGAAATAATGCTTCTCTCCACAAAAAGTACATTTTATGTTAAATGACTAAACTGTTATAGAGTTTAGTAAAAAATTAATTCGTGTTTTAATTTTCCTCATTATAAGCCAATATAAGTCTCCTCCTGAGAATAATATATTCTATTAGGAAGAGTCCTTTAACAACCTTAATCCAAATTCAAGAGGAAGAAGGGAGAGAGAAGTTTTGTAAAGAGAAAATTTTAAGACGTCACAAAATGACCAATAAGCAGAGAAATGCTTTTAGGAAAACAAGATCTCTCACCTCATGCACAAAATGTTAGGGCCAGAACTGAAGAGGAAGAGTAGTAGTTCAGCTTCCTAATTACTAGCCCTTGGGCCTTTACAAATGGAGAAAAATGGATTCCCCGAGGTTACTCACATTTGGTCCTTTGATCGAGTTTAGTTACAGAAACCTGAATGCTTAGTGCATCTTGAATGTTTGTTTTCATTTAATTTTCAGCCAAGACACTGGACATTGATTTCCTCTTGCATTTTATTTAAAGTGAATTCACGATTGTGGATGGGAAAACCAGAGCCAAAATCTTTGCCCTGAGCATAAACCAAAGTAAAATCAAAGCATTTCTGAGAGTGTGAGTTGTTCTGTTAAATTTGCTTCAAAAAAAAAAAAAAAATCATCAAGCAATTGCACTGCTGAAATGGATCAGACATGGAGGCAGAAATCAGACGAGAAACTTGTGGTGTGCCAACTTGTGTGGTATAATTTTCACATCAAAGAACTTCAAAATAGGATTTTTGCAAGTATTTTAACTTTTAGCTCGCTGACTCAAATCCTTTCTGGAAGTAAGCAGGTTATAAATTATAACTACATAAATAAATAAATCTCATGGTAGTATCCAGCTATCACCCAGTGCAAGGTTTGCCCAGCCCTTCCTCATCCCATCCTGTGTGGTTTGGGTCAGAGCTTTCTTCACATCCTAGCTCTTTTCCTTCACAGAACCGGGTGGGTGTGTGGAAGAAGGACAGGCATGTGCTTGAAGGTCTTGAAAAGAGAATTGGAAGGCTAAGTAACACTGCTAGTTCGGTGTGAGGAGAGGGTTGCGCGTTTTGAGGAGATGAGGCCAGAAATGTAAATTCAGAGGAGTTTGAGAAGAGCTTCTGTGCTATTGTAAGGATGTTTTCCTGTGTACAATGCCATCTTAGAAGCTGGATCACTTACAGTTGGTTTATAGCTTATTTCTGTTTCGAGCTATCTGTATGAGCTGCTTAATTATTCTGACATCGGTTTATTCACCTATAAATGATATAATTTCAATTAAAACTCTATGTTTCATGTGTATTTATATATAATATAAATAATACATTATATGTATTATGCACCTACCTGCGCACACACACACACACACACTCTCACATTCTGAAGGAAAAAATAAGGAAATGCTAAAACAATTGGCTTTTTATTCTTAATAATTATTTGGAATGTAAACATCTCTGCGGTGTCCAAGTTTTTAGCTGCATCTTTCACCATATAGTCCCATTTATTCTATGTATGCAATATGTCCTGGGTTTTCTTGCTCCCTTGTTCTTCCTCACTTTGTCCCCTCTCTCTACAAAAATTCTGATCTCATTATAACTATTAAAGTCACAGCAATCCCTCAGATGCCAGAATAAACTCTCCCTCCTCCAAGAAATCTTCCAGGCATCCTCACAATAAATTTAGAATCACCTTTCCCCAAATTCCCAGAGTATATTTACACTCTTTATACCTAGTCTGTCTTCACTCAGAGCTCCTTCAAATTCATCATTCCTCACTAGATTATCAGCTACTACAGGAAGGACTACCTGTTCATATTTGTTACTTTCCCATACACTTATTATTTTGTGGACAGAAGTTGTTCAATAGTACTCTGTGAAACTGTACTCAATGCATAATTTGGATCATTCGATAGAGGAAGCTATGGTATTACTTATCAGTGCCTACCTACATAAAGGGGTTCACTGAAATTAATTTTTATGTAGTAAATAGGAAAATATAAATAGTATTTACACAGGCAAGAAAGAAATTCTTAACAGACTGCATTAGGAAGAGTAGGTGCATATTCTTCTCTGAAATTTCTCAAAAGTCTGTTTCCATTATATGAACTAACCATCCTGCATTTTTCTATCATGGTGCATCTTCCTCATGAAGTATGGATTCGTGCAACGGTAGTGTTTACACAGAGTAACTAAATGAGAAATCTGAAGGTCAGTCTTCTAGAACCAGATCTTCCTCTCCATTATACTTTAAATTAAGCATGTAACTTAACCTCTTGAACTACCATGTCCTCTTCTATAAAATGGGAAAAGGAATGCCTATGCTTTCCATTTGATAGGATTCTTTTTAAAAATCGAGATGAATGTTCAAAAACAAATCAGATTTTATTCCATCTATTTTTTTAAGTTCCTGAATATGTAGAGGAGGTCAATCCTCCATAACTCTGTACATGTTTTCTGTATGTAAAAATCCATTCTCGTCTTTTATGTGATTAATTCTAATTTGCCTTATAAAATGCAGCACAGTGATTGTCTTCTCAGGAAGACTTCATAGAAGCCCCCACTTGCTATATGCTATAGCACAGCTCTTCTTGTGCTGAATCATAATCCATGATTTAATTTTCACTCTCGCTCATGATGATGCAAAATCCTTGACTGTAGGAGCTAAAACCTGTATAATCATGAAATCTTTAACACATTGGTGTTCGGTAAATATTTATTGGCTGAATAAACTTTGAATGACATCTTAGACTTCACCCAATCTCCTGTGAGCTGGATACAGTGATCTAGTTTTTAAATTCCATGAAAGTTGTAATCTGGTTTCATAACATTGCCAGTGGTGAACCTTGAACATGAGATCTGGTAGAGAGCCCAACTCATATTTATTTATAAGGGTATCTTACCTCCAGAAGGTTTGCCTCTATCTATTTTGTTCTATAGATATGTCACAAAATATTTCTTAGGAATAATAGTGGAAAAAAAGAAAAAGAAAGAAAGAAGCAGCTTGGGCACAGGACCTGCTTTGTAAAATGGCATGCTTCACTTGGTAATTTATTTTTCTTAAATTTCTCCCTAATCCTGTTTCAATATGCTAATCTCCCTTGTTTCTTGATCAAGGCTGCTTTTGAATTGGTTTATATACAATAGCTTCCCACTCTGGAGAGGTGACTAAACTTTAATGGCTGCCTAAAGTCCCCCTGCATCAAAGTACTTAAAGACACAGAAATATGGGAGCAGAATAGGCCATAAAGATAAAATACATTATTAAATGGCATTATTGTCATTGTTATTATTCTCCCATCGAACAAGGAGATGAAGAGCTGAATTGCACACCATATGGTAATTGCTTGGAAGATAACCACAACTTACGGTCGCACCTTCAGCATCCAATGACATTGTTTGCTGCATTTCAGGTGCCAGTGTGGCAGAAGGCCAGCCCAGGAAAGATGAACTGGCAGAGAGAGAATGACAGACATTAGGCATAAGTACTTTTCATGTCAAGCCTTTGGCATGTTCATTGTCGAAAAAATCTGTTCTCAGAAATGCCTTCCAAAATACGCAAGTTATGCTATGAAGGCATATGACAACTTCTGCCATCCAGGGATATGTTAATATGGACCATCCTGGGAGATGCCAGCTCACAGCCAAGATAATGGGTGATTCCAGATGTCTGTCCAATCCTGTTCCTAGTGCCCAAGGGAAGTTCGGAAATTTAAAAAAAAATGAACACTTATATGGAAGTTTTTAGTGTGCAATGATATTCTCTACCAGTGGTCAATTTTGAAAGAGAAAAAGAGCAACTTAAACCTTTACATTTTAGCATATACAACCTTCCATTGTTAGGATGTGATTTAAATCCTAGATTTGAATTATCTCCCTTCCCAACAGTGAGAAGGTGAACTTTTTCAAAAAGCGGGAGTCCTACTTTAGATGATTTAAAAAATATCTTAGTTTGAACAGTGTTGTTCAGCTCACTAAATGTTATTTTCACAGATCATATTATTTTACTGAATCTTCCCAAGAACATCATCCTATAAACATTTTCCATTTTCTTTCCAGAAGAACCACCTTAAGGAAATTGAAAAACGACTTGCCCAAAGTCACTCAGCTGGATTTTACTGGGGGGTAGAACCCAAATGTGTTTCCCATTTTCAAGTCAAATGATCTTGAGCAATCTGGCTTATGTCAGTGAGCTATCACTTACTATAATTTTCTTCTAGGAACCAATTTGGTAGCTCCAATATTGTTAGACTTGGGAATTGAACAAATGGTATGCTCTTTATAAATTATAAGATATATTTAGGGGCTTATATCATATCTTCTTGATTATTAGAAAAATAAACAAGAATGATTATCCCATATTTCAAAAGGTAAAAAGAAGTACTCAAAGGTCAAACATACCCTCACATAACTATTACTCCAGCTGATCTCTTTGACTTAGTTCATATGCCTGCCTTAAAAGAAATCAGCAAATCAAATTCTCTTCTTATAGTGAGCTAGCCTTTCAAGATGTAATAGGACCTTAAATGTAGAAATACTTTTGGAATTTATTCAGAACAGTAGAAATCTCAATCCAAAAGCACAGCTGAATATTCATGAAGCGTTTTTATTTATCCAAACTTATCCTTGGAAAACACAATTTTGGAACGATAACCATAATATCTTGGACAGCAAAATTATCTTATATATAAACGTTCGCTGTTGTCATAGCTGTTGTTGTGTTATATGTACACACAAATACACACGTGAATATGCATATATGAGATTAAAAACACATTTAGAGCTCTGGTTGTATTTTGTATGAGTCTTTCACTCTTTCCTGGCTATGAAAACTTTCCTAAAGAAGAAAGAAAAAATAAAGTGTCTCTGTGCTTAAGGACTTTATTGACTTGCCACCATGAACTGTCCTGGTCAGGGCACTAAGGTTCTTAGGGGAAAAAAATAAAAGATGCTTCTTAAGGATGGTGCACTGTTGCAGGGAGAATCAAGGCATACTTATAAGAAATACAACAAATGCAACACATGAGCACATGCTCAGTAGGGCACTATAGTTATTTTAATAAATAGCAAAGAGTAGCAGATTCATTAGTGAACATGCGTATGTAGGACTAGCTCCTGACAAATCACTGAGGCCAGACAAATTGCCCTCTGGTTTCTTAGCCTTTGTGTTTGCAGGAGCCATTCAGTCGTTACTTGCCCAAGTGCAGAGAGAAGTCCAGGGGAGTACTGCTCCAGGGTCTCTCAGAATGGCTTTACTCCTTCTTTGCACTTTGCTGTGGGTTTAGTTGTGTCCCACACAAATTCTTTACACTGAAACTCAAACCCCCAATGTGACTAAATTTAGAGATAGTGCCTATAGGGAGGTAATTACAGTCATATGAAGTCATAAAGGGGAAGGCCTGATAGAATAGGGTTGGTGGCCTTATTAGAATAGATACCAGAGAGCTCGCCCTCTCTGCCATGCAAGGAAACGTAGTGAGGAAGACTGCAAACCAGGAAGACTGAGCTCCGGGATGCAAAACAGTCATCACCTTGTTTTAGATTTGCCAGCTTCCAAAACTGTGAGAAAATAAATCTTGGCTGTTTAAGTCACCCAGTCCATGGTACTTGGTTACCGCATGATATTTGGTTAGAGCAGCCCAAGTGAACTACAACAGACTTTGTCACTGAGGGCACCACAAGGGCCTCACTGACTCATTGACTGAACTCCTGTTTGCTTACTTCACTCCACCCATACTGACTCCTTTCTTTTTCCTCCTGTATGTCAGACAGTCTGATGCCATTGGCCATGGTGTATTCTCTATCCCCCATTACCAGCACAGCTTACTTCCTCACCTTTCTCAAGCCTTCTTGTAAACGGCAACTTATTAGGAAGACCTCACCGACTACTTTAAATGGCAACCCCCTTTAATACTTCATATCCGTTTTCTCTTTCTCCTTTGCACTTATCCAACTTACATTCTACATATTTTACTTACTGCGTTTTTCTCTTTTCTCACTGGAATGAAAGTATCAAGATAGAAAGATTATCAATTGTTTTGTTCCCTGAAAAGGCCTCAATATCTGGCACATTGTACATGCCCAATATATATGAATCATGTTGAATAGAATGTTATAATAGGGCTTGTAAAATTCAGAAGGGATAAGAAAAGGTTAATAAGGGTTAGAAACCGGTGGCAAAGGAACAGATTGTGGTGTTACAGTATACAGTTAAGTCCCCGCTTTAACAAGCAGGTCTTGAGCATATACTGTATACCGAGTCCTAGAATTAGTGACCTTGAGAAGTTCACAGTTAGAAAGGACAGAGAGGAAATGAGGATGCAAAAAAGAGAAGAGAGGATGAACAGAAAAGTAATGAAATGAGAATAAATGTAAGATAGTTATTATTCCCTCTTCTCAGTTACAAATCAATTAAAAGATCACCCCTTGTTATTATTATTCTTTTTTATAACTGTATTAAATAATACACATTGTGTATGAACAGAATGGCAAAGAGAAGAGAAAAGGTGAAAGGATGTAACAATAAAATTATCTTTGGATCACCTCCCAAGTTTAGATTTATTTCTTGATACATATGCAAAACCATAGTTAAAATGACAGTAAAAGGTACTGGAGGAAAGGTAGAGGGATGAGGAAACAACATATTATATGGATTAAGAAACCACCAAAATGACTGGTCAAAATTAATATAAAAAGACTAAAGGCAAGAGAAATGGAACATCTGGTATACTGAGTCAATAACTGTGGTGTCCTCCAAATGTATCTCAAGAAAGATAACTTTCAGAGTGGGAGGTAAGGTTATAAAGGAGAAGTGGATGCTCTTAGAATTTCATTTTATTCACTTTGGAGAGAATAAATTAGGATTAGCCTAAACATATCTAACACACCATATACTCTCCTTCTCCTTGTTGTTATTCTTTCAATCCTTGTCCTTCTGGGAATAGAAAGCTTTATGGAGATATAGCAGAAAGAAAAGCTGCTTAATGGGGCACACTACAGCAAACATTATTGATCAATTTTGTTTTACTTGTAAGAATGATTGAATGTGCAAGTAATTCAGATGTCATTTTGTAGCCTGAACATTTTATTTTCTAGAACGTGTGTTTTCTCTGAGAGAATTTATTTGAGAGAAAATAAAGAACCAGAGATGATGTATTGAACAGGAAAAACATACCATTTGACAAGAAGATTAGTCTAGGTCACCCCCTTGATTTCATGGCACCATTTTGTATTATCCGTGGTGAAATTCTGCCAGCTCAAGGCTAAAGCAAAGATTCTCTTCTAGCATCTCACATTTTCCCTTCCTTCCTAAACTCTTTATTCTGTTCCATCAAACCACTTCTTTCTGTCTCTTCTGGTGCTTTAAACTTCTTCCTCAAAACTTGCTGTAAACAAGATGGGATCAGGAGGGAGACAAACCATGAGAGACTCTTAATCTCAGGAGAAAAAAAAATGAGGGTGGCTGGGGGGTAGGGAGAAGAGATAGGGTGGCTGGGTGATGGACAATTGGGGAGGGTATGTGTTATGGTGAGTCTGTGAAATGTGTAAGACTGATGATTCACAGACCTGTACCCCTGAAGCAAATAATACATTATAAGTTACTAGAAAAAACTTGCTGTAATAAAAAGATCTGATAAACTCATTTGTATTAGGTTGTAAATAATTGATAAGCTTTACCTAAACTGTGGACACACTCGGCCTACACCTCATCCATCTGCAAATACACATGCAACCATCCCCAAACAGCTATGTATTGTAAAAGTGAAAGATAAAGAGAGTCAGAATGATGTTGCAGTAATAGGCAAAACTGTGTAGGGAGAAAAGTATCCCTTTCTCTCTGCACATGTCAGGTTAGTGGAGACTGACTGACTGTTGCTGCTGAAAGGAAGTTATACAAGAATGTCCTAAATCATCTAAAAATATAACCAACCTATCTCTCTTCAAGCTTTTAAAATTCTAAAATACTTTATCTTTGTGCACAGTATGGAGACAATTGTTTAAAAATAAAAAACAAAAAATTAACATTGAGACGATGTCTGAGTCTAGATTGAGGCCAAACAGGCAATCACTATGAATGTGGCTTTGAAGGAATCTCATTCAAAAACACCTCCCCTCTTTACCCCATTATTTGCTATCATCCCTTTAGAAATGTTTCCCTTCAGGTTACAGGACAGTTTCTAGTTAAACTGAAAACTTCCCTGAAATATGAAACACTGGAAGTCCACTCAATGATTAACACTTTATGTGATTGGGGTTCAGTCCTTTTTCTTTTCTTTTTTTTTTTTTTTAGAGATTTTATTTATTCATTTGACAGAGATCACAAGTAGGCAGAGAGGCAAGCAGAGAGAAAGGGGAAAGCAGGCTTCCCGCTGAGCAGAGAGCCTGATGCAGGGCTTGATCCCAGGACTCTGAGATCATGACCTGAGCCCAAGGCAGAGGCTTAACCCACTGAGCCACCCAGGTGCCCCGGGTCCTTTTTCTAATACAACTAGCTAATATTGACTTCCTCAAAAAAGAAATCCACAGGTGAAATGTGTCTGGAAGGGAGAAGGTAATGAGAGGTTTAAGACAAATGGTATCCTAGGTTCAGGTTTACAATCCTGAGTATTTAAGGAAAAGTATTGGATAGTTTCTACGCAAAAGGGCAAGTTCTTTGATACATATATGGACTGGTTACCATGAAAGCCTGAATTCTTTACAGGTCCGGAGGTCCAGGCTCTCCTTTACTAGTTGCGAATCCTTGAGCAAACCAAGAATCTGTAACTTTTCTGAAGCTCAGTCTCTTCATCTAAAAACAGGATAACAACATCTTCCCATCAGGTAAATTGTATTATTATAAATAAAGTTTATATTTTTGTAACCTATAAAGCAGTATATAGCTGGGAGCTATTGTGGCAAAAAATAAATCTTGACTTCTTATTTTAGGAGTGTCAACCCTCAGAACCCACCATTAGCATTTTGTGCCCAGAGAAGATACTGGATATCAATTATTTCCTGTAGGTTAATAATATGAGGCCAGGGTAAGAGAGAATCACAACCATATTATTCCAAGATATTGAAGTAGTTTCCCTGGAGTTCCTCATCAGGGAAGACTTCCCTGGAGATTTAGGAATTATCTGATCCTAAGCAATGGAAATGACTTCAATTTGCAATAAGAAGGAAGAGAGAAAATTTTCATAAAAAAGTAAAAGCATCTGGATTTCACTGGGTTTGGAACAGAGAGTGTAGGAACACTGCACCTTAGAAGGTTTTGAATCCAGTTTATGTGTTTTAATTTTATCCTATAAGCAAGAGAATCCTCTTGAACAACAGTAATGACAGAAGGCACACAAGATGGTTTGAAATAGACCAAAGCTAGAGAGGAACAGGGAATACAGTGTGGAGGCTCCTGTCATTACCCAGGGGTGGCCTAATAACAGCTTCAATTTTAATAAGGGGTGGGATCATGAGGAGCCCGAATCGTAGGCAGAGAATAGCAATGAGAATGGAAAAGAGACTTGATTAGATAGAAATTGAACTGACAGAACTGAGAGGGCTGAATGAGGGGGATGGAGGAGCAGTAATTGCAGAATCAGAAATGTAGCACTCTATGCAGCCATTGTACCATTCTTCTATTTCAGCTCTTCGTAATGTAGATGGTAATAGTGAAGTTCAGAAAGTCTAACCCATCTGCCTGCTTATTAGCAGGACAACAATTTTAGGTATGTTTTCTGCTTTACAGTTTATGATTTTTCTACAGTTCAACAATAACAACAACAAATTCCATCCTGGAACAACAGGAATAAAGAACCATGTGTAACTGAATTAGGGTCATACAAGGACACTGTGAATAAGTTTACATAAGGCTTATTTTGATGGTAAAGGAATATTTAGATAGAAATTGCCCACAAGCAGATAGAAATGAGAGATTAAAACTCAGATGAGAGATTAGCAATAAGAATATGTCAATGAGCTTAATTTAAATAGGCTTTGGATTCCAACCTTGAAAATAGTCTCACTGGCATTTTAGAACAGTAAGAACTTGATTATGACAATGTAAAAGGCGAGCGGAGCACAATTGGTTTCTCAACTTGTTTAAAACCATTGAGTGTCTTCCGACTACTCACAAGAGAGAGTTCAAATTTGTTTAAATTAACTAAAAGGTTATCCATCATCTAGCTCCCTTTCTATCATTCTAGGGTTTATCTGTTACCACTCTCTCATACCCACTCCATGACCCAAACATAGAAAACTATTATATATGTGCCCAGTATGGATGGATGAAGGAAAAATTCCTGAAGGTCCTATCTGAGTGTTGACTGATGTGTGAAGTGAGCTGAGAAATGGGGGAGTTGGCTGAAGGAAAGAAGAGGTTCCATACCAAAAAAAAAAAAAAAGGAGCAGAGGCAAAATCATGGGACCGGAAAGAGAACATCCTACTCAAGGAACTTCCCCAGAATCAACAAGACTACTTTTCTAAAGTGAAAGTGATTGGTGAAAATAGGCAGAAGTAAGACCACAAAAGGCTAAGTATACCATGAACCACTTATTATCTGTGTTTTCTTTCAATGAATAATGGACTCACAGAGATTTATGTCTTATTATTTGGGGAAGTTGTGCTCCAAACCTAACATTTTGACAGCCACAAAATATTTCTTTTTAAATGTTTAGTGTCAATTTTGAGAAGAAAAACAGATTATTTCAATTTCACAATTTTTAATGCTTTAGAATCACTTCTTCAAATACCATGATGATTTGATGTTTTGATTATTTCTTCTATTTGCGATCTGATGTGGACACCATGTTTTTACCACTTTTATATTCCATTTTCTAGGTTTTACGTTTTGTCGCTAGGAGAACCACCTAGCATTGATTTCTACCATATTTTAATGGGTAGTTTTATAATTATTTCACTCAAGGGAATTCAAAATTCTATTCCTAGATGATAATGTTTTATCTCTTCACCAGACTATGAGTTCCTTGAAGTATTTCTCTGTCTTTTATGTTTTCTACATCCAAATAACTATGCAGTGCCTGGAATATAGCGGGAATTCAATAAATGTGTGTTGAATAAGGGAACTTAAGAAACTATGGGATCTCATTCTGCAATAAATTGTAGAGACAATAACTGGTATAGAAAAGAACCAAAGGATCACCTAATCAAAAATTAAAGAAACATTTGTTGATGTTGTAGTCAGTGTAGAGGCTACTTTTAAGCAACAGGCTTGAGCAATGAAAATCTGAGCAAAGCAAAAGGGCCTATAGTGACTACAGAGCTGAACGCAAACAGACTCATTAAGCGACACACCTCAAAATAGCTATAGGCCCTAAATGACCGATTAAAACCAAGCACAGTTCCTAAGATTACCAAAAAAGGGGAAATTCCATATGCCCCCATACTTTCATTCTGCCCTGTACCCACAGACCCTCACACCCCACAGCAGACAGTGTCTCCTTTGCTGTCCTGCCTGTTGCTCCCTTACAGTGCATTCAGTAAACTTTTGGTTTTGCCTTGAGTGAACTCTTTCACCCCCTGCACTGCTGGCACTTACTCAATCTGAACACCCCACATTCAGTCTTGTACAGTTTACCAGGCCCGTTAAGAAACAACGATACAGTATCACAGGCTTCCATTAGCTTAACATTTAGTAAAAATTAACAAAGACGTTTAGGAATATTGTGAGGGCACTGGGCTAGATATCACTTTAGTATAAATTACAGTGAAAAGTAAGTGAAAAAATTAAATAATAATCAGAGTGAAAACATTCAGAATAGGGCTGTTCAACTCAAGAAAGGGGTTGTACCCCTGGGAATTCATATGGGAATTTTTTTTTTTTTAATTTGTCAGCGAGAGAGAGAAAGAGAGAGCAAACAAGTGGGGGAGCAGCAGGCAAAGGGAGAAGTAGGCTCCCCACTGAGCAAGGAGCCCCATGTGGAACTCAATCCATCATGACCTGAGCCGAAGGCAGCCACCTAACCAACTGAGCCACCCAGGCATCCTTGGAATAGTTTATTTAATGGAGGATTAAATAAGAGGAAACTATCTGAAATTCAATAATTTCACATAATTTCAATCCAACTGAAAGAAAAATAAATAAATAGGTAGATAAATAAATGAATATCAGAGAGTGTGATAGATTATTTCCCGAAATAACTACTTAGGAGGCTCTGAAAGTTAATTTTTGTCCCCATAAGCCTGCAGAAAATACTGTTCAGCTTCCTTGGCCACTCAGCTATAGCCTTAGAAATAAGAAAATGACTGGAAAGAAAAGGCGATGTCAAAAGCTGGGTTCACTTTTCTGGGTTTTATTTTTCTCCAAGATATTAGCTCCCAAAATTGTCATTAACTTAGAAGTTCCTTAATGTTTTCCTACAAATTTACTCTTAATATTTTGTTTAACATTTTTAGTTGTTCTCAGCAGGAATCGTAGTCCAAAATATCTAGTCTGCTATTGCTGGAAGAGATACTCCCCAGATGATGTTTTTAAGCCCTTGAATTTCATAGAATTCTGGTGCCAAGAGTTCCAGGGACCAGACTCACTCACTGCCTTAGGATAAGGATATCCCACCTTTGGGATAAAATAATTAGTTAGTGGCACTGAGAGAAAACTAATTATCTGCAGGCAGAAACCTCCCCAAGAGTCTATCCAGAATTAGAATTTACTTTCACAGCCATTGTCAATAAGTAGTAATTCTACTTAGATTTCACACATTCTCTAACTTTAAACTCTGTTTTTGGCAGAAAAACCTTTTGAAATCTAAACTTTTTACTCCCTCCCCCATTCCAGAAAGCAAAACCAGCATGGGGGCAAATGTTTTGTGTTCAGCACCATTCTGGCTCAGCGTTTTCTCCCATACCATTTTTTCCATTTTTCTACCTCCTCAGTATTTGAGACATTTCAGTGCCTATACTTCCCCCCATAGATTCCATGTTCTGGAATTTTTTATTTATTTTTTCTTTCAAAGACCTTGTTCAGGGGCGCCTGGGTGGCTCAGTGGGTTAAAGCCTCTGCCTTCGACTCAGGTCATGATCCCAGGGTTCTGGGATCGAGCCCCGCATCGGGCTCTCTGCTCAGCAGGGAGCCTGCTTCCCTTCCTCTCTCTCTGCCTGCCTCTCTGCCTACTTGTGATCTCTGTCTGTCAAGTAAATAAATAAATCTTTAAAAAAAAAAAAAAGACCTTGTTCTGCCCCTAGTATTTTGGGGGTTTGTTTGATTTTCTTCCCCCCCTCCCTTATGAGTGACTATACATAGCAGGTAACTTACCTACATAGCAGGTAACTAGCATCTTTGATGCCTGGCACTAAATACCAGTAGCAATCCTCAGTCATTGTTTATGGTAGATATTTTGAAATTGTCAACCTTTCCAACCTAAACTGCAGGTGTGTTTTAAGATGATGTTTAGAGGTTGGAAGTGGAGATTAGATATTTAATTAGACTAAAAAATGCATAGCTTTTACACTGGGATTGTAGGTTCGCTTGTTTCTCAAAATAATAGTTTCTAAACTCAACAAAATGGAAGAGGAAAAGAAAAAATTTCAAAGGTCTTGTTCAAAGTATTAGAGTGATATTACACCCTATTACTCCCAGTACTTCTACAACAGTTTTTACACAATCCCAAGTATAAAATGGCCTTTCTTAATAGGAAGAAAAGGTGACACACCACTGCTAAGGCCAATTTCTTGAAGCATGGATGACTAGTGGTCTATGCTAGCAAAATATGCTGGGCTTGCAAATATTCTTCTTGCCTTTCTTTTTTCTTTTGCATTTCCATTTATAAATGTATATAATTTGCTTGGTAGAGCAGACCAAAGAGTGGTTCTTGGACAAATTCCCATCTGTTTAGAAATACATCCAGTTCCCCAGGAGTTTAGTTGAGGTCAGATAAGGTACTAAATTGGTTTAGTTTAGTGGTCAAAACAAATAAATAAATTTAGTAAGTAAGTACATACATTCAGCTTGATGTCCAATTTGTTATACATCATGGTTATATGAACAGAAAAGTAATAATTTAAAGACTCTAATATATACCACTGGCCAAAATGGATAATAGACTCAGCAGAAAAAGAGAGTTGCTATATCAGCAATATTGTTTCCTCTCTCTGTACTGAAAACAGTTCAGTGCTAGCTAGTATAAAGTGAAAAATGGCCTTGAAAAACGTATTCCAACCTAAAGAATAGTTAAAGATTAAAAATACACCAACACTGTAAATAGAAAATAAATTATTTTATTACAACCAATAAAGAAACACAGATTTAAAGGGATTAGTTACTATTAGCAATGTAAGAAGGTAATTGGGGGAAGAAAAAGAAATTCTTTTTTTCAATGGCTATCATAAAAGGTGTTGCTCACAGAGGTGAATACAACTGAAATTTGCCTATCTGAACTTGGAAATTAATAATGAAATTTTTACTAAATTCATCATAAAACTCACCACCTTTTTAAGGTAAAGCTCAGAAGTAACATCCAACATTTTATTGTAAACATTATCGATTTATTATTGCACATTAATGTTCCTAGATGGTATGGAGATAGGAAGGACTTTCTTTCTTTCCTTGTTAAATTATTCTGAATTTTGACTATTATTTTGAATTTTGACTAACTCTTCATTGATAACCATTCATTCAAGTTGTAGATAATATGTTTACCTCTGGCAAAGTCATTCTACCTCTCATTGTGCCACTGTATTTGTTGTTCTAATGTTTCACAGACTAAACACCTAGATTGCAAATTTGTTATTATATGTGTGTAATCTTAGAGTAAATAATCTTTGAATCATATCATGGTCTGAGGTTAATCTACTCTGAACAGAAGAAATGAGTGTGCACACTTCATAATATTTACTTTGGATGCTTATAGACTTTAGATTGTGTCTTTGATTTTAGAGAATGTAATTTATTAGGTAAGAAAGATTTGGAAAAGTGGAGAAGGAAGATTTTCCTTCCTATCAATAATAGACTAGGTAATTCAAACCAATATTTCAGCTGACTACAACTAGAAAAACCGGACACAATTTAAATGTCTATTAAGTGTTTATGTGGGGTGTGCATGCAGGTGTGTGTAAAAAGCAAATAGCACCAGATAGCTAACAAAATTGCTCACAGTTCTCAACTTGGTACCAGTGGAAGCAGAAAAGGAATTTGATTCCTGTACTTGTGTATGCTTTCCTTTAGGGGAGTGTAGGTTTCAGAAATGAACCTGGGAAATAAAGGAACACTTTTGACAGCCCAGAGAAGCCAGGGATATAAATATTGAAATCCACAGCATCCCAAGGAGAGTGTGATGACCCCTCTTTTGATTGGGATCCCACAAAACAGCTGCAGTCAAAAAAATAATAATAAGAGTGAACCCAAAAACAGAAAGGTCCTTTCAAAGACTACAGCTCAGATTCATACGCCTCATTTTCTTAAATTAAACAAAGATGCCCCTGGATTTCTAGTACCCCTTGGTGTCTAGAAGGAGCAAAGGTAAATCATCTTTGGAGAAAAGCATCACTTAGGTATCAAATATAACTGTAAGTGTTTTTCCTAATGCCATCTCCAGCATATAATTAATAACAAACTCATTTGGAGATTTAAAAATGAAATGTGAATTTTTTATTTAAAAAAAAAATATCTATACTAGGGGTGCCTGGATGGCTCAGTTGGTTTAAGCACCCACGTTTCATTTTGGCTGAAGTCACAATCTCAGGATTGTGAGATCAAACCCTACTCTGGGCTCTGAACTGGACTCTGCCCCTCTGCCCCCCACTCCAAAAAAAAGAAGAAAGAAAAAACTATAATAAAACATTTTCAAGTGCTCCAAATATTAGAATTATTAGTCATAGCTTTATAATCTCTGTCCCTGAAATGATGGAGAATTTTTTCAGAGATCTGGAAATTTACCAAAAAAATTGAAATCCTATAACTAAAAAATGCAGTAACTCAAAACAGAAAGAGGGAATGAGTTTTATGAAAGATTGGGCACAGCTGAAGAGATGATTAGTGAACTAGAATATAATATCTAAAGTAAAGAATAGAGAAAAAAATAGACTAAAAATACAATACAAATTAGTGGACAATGTAGCAAGAGAGTTTTACCCAGCAGGAGAGCATGGGGCAAAAGAATATAATGATATATAAAAGTAAGAATATAAGGGATAATGACTTCCTATTTTTAAAATTTTTTAAAAGATTTTATATTTATTTGACAGAGAGAGATATAGTGAGAGAGGGAACACAAGCAGGGGGAGTGGGAGAAGGAGAAGCAGGCACCTCGCTGAGCAGGGAGCCCAATGCAGGGCTCAGTCCCAGGACCCCAAGGCAGGGCTCGATCCCAGGACACCGGCATCATGACCTGAGCAGAAGGCAGATGCTTAATGACTGAGCCATCCAGGTGCCCCAAGGGATAATGACTTCCAAAAGTGATGAAAAACAACAAGCCACACATACAAGTCCTAAAAAGCTTAACCAAGATATAAATCAACATCAAAGCTCATCATATTTTAATTGTTAAAAAAATAAAAACAAATAGAATATCTTAAAATCAGCAGATTTAAAAGGACTTCTGAAACAGCAAGAATTAAACTGGCATCTAACTACAACGCAAACAATAGAAGCCAAAATACAATGAAATACCTTTAAAGCAATAAAGGAAAATAATGTCCAAACTTAGGTTCTAAATCTAGTAAAGCTTATCCTTCCAGAGTGAAGGACACTAAAACATGGTAGTTGAAACAAAACAAAACAAAACACACAAAAAAACCCAAAAACAAACAAACAACAACAACAAAAAAACTGAAAAGAAAAAAAAAAGCGATCATCAGAATTGAACTTAAGGAAATAGAAGACTTTTGTTTAGTTTTTTGTTTTTTAGAAGAAAAAATCATTCCACATGGATGGCAGGAATGATGCAAGACCAAAGAAACTGGTAAATTATACTAAATATTGACCTAATAAAACAGCAATAAAAATTACTGAGTTTAAAATATAGTAAGAGGGATGCCTGGGTGGCTCAGTCAGTTAGGCCACTGCCTTCAGCTCAGGTCATGATCCCAGGGTCCTGGGATCGTGTCAGGCTTCAGGCTCCTTGCTCGGCAGGGAGCCTGCTTCTCTCTCCGCCTCCTCCTGCCACTCTGCCTGCTTGTGCACTCCCTCGCTCTCGCGCTCCCTCTCTCTCTCTCTCTGACAAATAAATAAATAATCTTTTTTAAAAATTTAAAATAAAATATAGTAAGAATTTATATTCATGATCTACAACTATAGAATATACATTCTTAAGGACACACGGAATTATTCTAGAATTAAAACATATGTTGGTTTATAAAGCCAGTTCCATTAAAATTAAAATGACTGAGAATCAGGGCATAGTTGGTGAAGAGTCTGACTCTTGGTTTCAGCTCAGGTTGTGATTTCAGGGTTGTGAGATCAAGCCCTACACTGAGCTCTGTGCTCAGTATGGCATCTGCTGGGATTCTCTCTCCCTCTCCTTCTGCTCCTAGTGCTATCTCTCTAAAATAAATAAACTTAAAAAAAAATAACCAAGGATCATGTAGAGTTCGTTCTGTGACCACAATGTTGTTCAGCTATAAATCAATGATAAAAAATAACTACAGAATCACTTTTTTTTTTAAATTAAGATATGTACTTCTTAGTAACCACAGTTTTGTTGAAGAAATTAAATAAAAATTAGAATACACGTATACCCGGATGATAGTGAAAATTATGCACCTCAAAAATTGTGGGAAATAGCTTAAAGTGTGCTTAGAGGAAAATTTATAGTCATAAGCATATGGCCATAATCAATAAGCTACAAGACCTTTTTAACTCTCAGCTTCCCTGAAGCTAACAAGAATCAGAACATAATTTTCAAAAGTGAAAAATGTGACTCCAGTACAAATACAGAATGAATATATGTCAAAGATTTCTTAACTCACTCATAAGGAAACAAATAAGCTTTAAAACTTGTCTCAAGAGCATTTAGTTTGGTTATTTTAGGTAATTTTTTAAATGAATATTAGAAATAAAATTACTACATTAAATACAAAATTGGTAATATCCTACAAGGAAATAATCTTTAAAGTTCTCTTTTATAGCAGAGAACCTACAGGTAAATACATAACTAAAATCATTTGGACTTTAATCAAATGGTTAAAAAAAAAAAGTCAAACACAGATACATTTTCCTAGAGAATTAAATAATCCTTATGTGAGAATGATAAATGATGCCCCCCAAATGACCTTGAAAGTATAACATAGTATCTAATATTTGTTTTTTGGTTTCTTTGTGCGGGGAGAGGGAGAGAATCTTAAACAGGCTCCACACCCAGCAGAGAGCTCAACATGTTTTTGGTTTCTTTGTGCGGGGAGAGGGAGAGAATCTTAAACAGGCTCCACACCCAGCAGAGAGCTCAACAGCGGGGCTCAATCTTACTCAGGACCCTGAGTTCATGACCTGAACCAACATCAAGAGGAGGCCACCCAGATGCCCCTAAGGTATCTAAGATTTGAATGACTTTTCTTGACACAGGTATTTACAAAATGTAAAGTGCTATAGCAGATGCCACAAAGAAAGCATAATCCTGGCTCCAGGCATTTGTGATGTAGTCTGCAAAGCAAGAGAAGAATCAAGCACAGAATGACACAAATTGTTTTGATTAATGCAATTCATATGTAATCGTTAAATAAATTCTTTAGCTGCAGTGAAAAGCAGCGAGGGAACTCGAGCAGACAATTGATTTTCAATTCTTCACTGCATATATGTTATGGGCTAAATGTTTGTGTACCCAACCCCAAATTCATAGGTTGAAATCCTAACCCTGAATGTGAAGGTATTAGGAGGTGGAGCCTTTGGGAAGTAATTAGGTCCTGGTACTGGAGTCCTCATGAATGGGATTATAGTCCTTTCCTAGAAGACCACAGAGAGCTCTCCTGTCCTCTTTCTACTATATGTGGGTAAAATGAGAAGATAGCACGGCCTTACAACCCAGAAGAGAGTTGTCAACAGAACATGAACACACTGGCACTCAGATCTTACACTTCCAGCCTCCAGAACTATGGGAAATGGATTTGTTGTCTACAAGCTCTCTAATCCATGACACTTTGTTAGAGCAGCCCAAATTAAGACAATATTGGCTGATAGAGACTGATAATATTATAATATTGTTTTAAACTCCAAACAAAATTGACTTTTAGTGAACCAACTAAGAAAAGCTGAATTTAAAGATAAACCATTTATATGATAAATGGAAAGCAAAGAAAAGAAAAATCAGCCTTTCTCCCTAAAGCCAAAGCCAACTTTTAAGATATCAAATCCATGCCTTTTTTTCCTGGCCCCCAACATGACCCTGCTTGGACTTCCAAAGTGGAACTTGGTTTTAGGTCTGTATTAACACAGCAGCTATGTAGACAGATGAGAAATAAGAATATTAAAGAAGTACATAATACTAAAAAAGGGAATTATCTGTAATTATCTTTCTTACTGAAATCACTATCACTAGCCTTTGGGCCCATGGTGTGTTCCTTAGAAGTCTTACAGTTTTGACCCAATCAAAAAATTAGGTATTGTTATTACAGTTTCTGTCACTACATGACAAACCCGTCCCTCCCCACAAATGATGAAAAGCCACCATTTTATTATACTCCAAATTCTGTAAAGAATTTAGGCAGTACTCAGTGGGGTCAACTTATCTATGCTCCAGGACATTGATGGGATGACTCAATGGCTGGAGGCTGGAATCAGCTGGAAGTACACTTAATTCAAGTATCTGGTGGTTGACACTGACTGTTAGCAGGGACCTCAGCGGAGGTCAGCGGAGCTTGAAGCTGGAACTCCTACTTAGGGTCTCTCCATACAACTTTACTCTGGGCCTATTTACAAAAAAATGACACCAGGATTCCAAGAGTCAGAGTCCCAAAAGAGCAAGAGAAAAGTAAGTGACATTTATTCATGAGGTAAGGCCATGTTTTAAAGCTTATTAGTATAGGTGTTTGATTGATTTAATGTCATAGAGCATCACTTTTACTTCTACCATACTTTATTGGTCAAAGAGGTCACAGAACTCTGCCAAAGATCAATGAAACAGAATCACTGAATGGGAGGAATGTCAAGACCACATGGTAAGAAGAGTATTTGCAATAGCAGATATTGTTGTAAGCAACATGTTCAACATGTTGGTATGAAGGTAGAGGAATAAGGAATCAAGCAATGCATTCCAATGTTATGAGCACTGCTATTTACATAGCCCTCCAAGAAGGGAGAAAGATTCTCTCAGTTCTCCTCCTAAAATATTGGTCAACTCACTGAAAGTGATGATTAATCTAAATCAAGCTAGAAAAAAATTTCAGTGTTACCAGTAGCTTTATAATTTGGCCAAAAGTTAGCATGTGGCTTAGAGGTCACTGGCTCTTCTTCATACTCAAAGTATTTCAAATGTGAAGGATGCTCAAGAGTAATCTGGGCAAGGATGAAGCAACTCCAGGAAGAGAGAGCCTGTGTAGAATCTCAGGATGAGAGAGAGGAGAGCACGGAGCAGTCAAGGAAAGAAGGCCAGTGTGAGTGACCCGAGACTGCAGGGTTATGCCTAGGGCAGCTGAACCCAGAAAGTTACTCAGGAGTAAAAATCATTTACTTTGGGAGCTTATAAACCACAGAAATAATATCCCATTGTCATCAGAGATGTCATAAGGGTGTCATCAGAGATGGCCTTTGCAGGTGGCATAGTCTGAACTGGGCACAATGTAATGACCATCACATTGCCACCTAGTAGGCATCAAACCTACTGCAGGTAACAACAGATGATCTGTACTCTCAGATTCTACCTCACTAACCCCTGCCATACAAGTCACACTAATTCAACTTTCTTTCTTGTCATTTCCCTTCTCTTCCCCAGGTTTTCTGAGAGCACCATATGGACCCAGTTAGTCTCATGAGCATTAATTCAATTTCATAAATGCTAATTAAATATCAGTGCCCCTGGCACTATGAGAAAATAAGAACTAAAGTCTTGATTCTTGCACTCTTAAGACATGATACCATTTACTCATGTTCAAAAGTAAACCACTGGAAAACAATAAAATACAGAAGATGGGGGTAATATTTAGTGGAATACCATGAAGAGATAGATATGCAGTGATATGCAAATGCCATGTCAGTCCAGTGAATGGACAGAAGTTCTCTACACCTGAATCTTAAGATTCATATAAGAAAATAGAGGGAGATTAGTTGAAAAGGGAAGACAGTGGTCACAAAAGACATTTCCTAATCTCAGCAGGCCATTAGGTCTCATGTCAAAAGCAAGTTGAGACAGGACCAAAGCTGATTCACACTAGTGCCTTTACTAGGCCTTAAACAACACATCACACCAAGAGTATGGACAAAGTTAATGTAAAACTTCTCTGATCAACTTAGGATATGTTTGGGGAAATGAATTTGTTGTTGCTGCCTTTGGCAATCTAAGGAAGATGACTGAGACCCAAGGAAAAAGGCTGCAAATGGTTTTCTAGCCCATAGCTTATTAATTTCAAAGAACTTTGATGTTTGTCAATATTCCAAGAAATATGTATTAAATTTGTAAAAATCTTTGGGTGTTCTCAATTTTTTTAAGTAAATTTTTCTTAGGGCTTTCTGAGCAGTACAGCACAGACACGATCCCTTTTCCACAAAGATGGCTGCCTCTAGCGCCTCACACAGAAAAATGCAATTAAATGAAAATCTAATTTTCAAGTGCATCTCACAGTTTATTCAAAGTGGAGAATAACTCACATTATGAGCTTTCAGACTCCAGGCAGAGCACATTAATGCTGCTTTCCTTTAATAATCCATTTCTGAAACTTGATTTTTATTTTATTTTACTTTATTTATTTATTTATTTATTTTTAGAAAAGCTTGGGGATATGAAGAAGCCTATAACTAATATGACCAGGTTTAGCTCCTCTTTAGAAAACCTGATGAGACCAGCAGGTCCAAAGTCCAACTGCAAAAAGAGAGGGCTAATCTCCCCTTACTTTTTGTTCATAGCTTTTACCCTGATAGGATAGGATCTGATTTAAACTCTGCCACTTTAAATCAGCTTTCAATCTTGCATCTAACTCTTCTCATGGGTTTTAGTGCCATATTGCAATGTTAAAGTGTAAAACTCTGCATCTGCCGAGGCATTTGGCTGGAAAAGCAAGTATGTCAATGGCCGTCCCTTGCTGCCATCACACATATGGAATTTCTGTGTTCAGCTCTGCCATCTGGTCGTTAGGCCTAGATTCACTCTTCATTGAATAAGGACCATCTACCATATCAGCGCCTCTTACAATATGCTATCCTTTTCACACTGTTATTTTGCAGTTCTTCTCTGATGACATTCTCTCTTCCCCACAACCCTTTTTCCCCCACAAATATTCTACAAAGAGCAACCTTTAATGCCATCAGGAAAAAAAAAAAAAAAAAGTACGCACAATGCATTTGATGTAATTGGAACAAGAGCAACCAAAATTTCAAGTAGTTGCAAACACAATGCTAGGATTTTCATAATTACTATCACTGTAGAGGGTACCCTGAATGTGTACAAGACAGCCTATAGACGAAGAGCAGCCCTACCCAAGAAGAGTGTGCGCTAATTGTCCTTGCCATTCCGTTTCCCTTAGTTATGACAGTCATTATCATGAGACTGGATGACATTTTCTTTCTTTCTTTTTTTTTTTTTTTAAAGCATGGTAGTTTTTGTTTTGTTTTTTTTAAGATTTTATTTATTTATTTGACAGAGAGAGATCACAAGTAGGCAGAGAGGCAAGCAGAGAGTGAGGAGGAAGCAGGCTCCCTGCTGAGCAGAGAGCCCAATGCGGTACTCGATCCCAGGACCCTGAGATCATGACCTGAGCCCAAGGCAGAGGCTTAACCCACTGAGCCACCCAGGCGCCCCTGGATGACGTTTTCTTTTCCATCACAAGGATATGGTTCCAGGATGGTATATAATTTCTTTAACGATGTGTGCTATGTTACCACTCAACTATCCCTACCTCAGAGATACAAATACCTGACTCATTCATTTCCTCCTTAAACACCTCATCTTGGGAGGAAAGAACAAAGTCTTAGCCTGAAAACACCAACCTAACCTTAAAAGTTTTAATAAAAACCTTTGGTAACCAGTCAACATGAGTCACCAGATAATCACAGATAGAACTGGGCTGGAATATCATTAACTTGATAGTAATCAGAAAAGAAATTTAAAGCCTGTAGCCAGATTCTGTGAAAAAGAAGAGGGTGGGTTAGGCGGGCTTTTAGGATAACTGTGTAAAACTGAGGCTTAAATTTTCTTGTCTGGAATCTTTCTAAACTCCCTCCCCAGCTCCACCCCATCCCCAACCACCAATCTCCCCTCAATTCCCATCAAAATTTAGCCAATACGTGTTTCATTCTATTTGGCATTTGCCAGGATACTTGCTTAAACTAATGGCACATACAAATCACCTGGGTTTCTTGCTGGACTACAAAATCTGGGGTAGAACTCAGGAGTCTGCATTTCTAAAAATCTCTTAGGTGATACCAATGCCAATGGTCTGAAAAGGATGCTTAAGTTTATCCAAATGTCTGTTGCCCCCATCCCTGATTTACCTTACATCAGGGAAAAAACAATTTGATAAAAGAAGACTTGGAGCCATGAAAATTTAACTTGATAAGCATCTTCTATATACCAGGCATGATAAATTAGCTACTTTTCAACATTTAAATCTCACAGGCCAAATCCTGGATGATGGCTATTATTTTCCTATTTATAGGTGAAGAAATCAGAGAGATATTGGGCAGGGCAGGGTTCAGCCAATTTCTGTCTGACTTCAAATCATGACCTCTTTTATTCCATTCTTCCTTACCAAGTCACAATGCGCTATTAGATGTAATATGCCACCCAACCCAGGACTTCTCCCATTTCAAGAGAAGATCCTTGGTCTTCTAAAAACCCAGAGACTTCCATGCATGTTTGTGTTTTTTTTTTTAAATTTCTGCATGCCTGACACTTAATACAATGCCTGTTTTAATCAAGGCATATTTGTTAAACGAAATAAATGAGTCCACAAAAGGTAAGATTCACCTATAAGGAGTGGGAAGAGATAGAGTATAATGTCTTGGAGTAAATGTTCTGGAGTTACAGAGGCTAAGTTTGAGTGTTTACTTTCCCACTTATTGGTTATATGTCTCAATACATCACTGTACAGTATGAAAATACTACAAATTACAGGGAGTTCTTAGCACAATGCTAGCATACCTTGCAGCTTCAATAAGGGATAGTTTTATTATTATTATTATTATTACTATTATTATAAAATAGCCTTGTTATGGAATAGTGCACTGTAAGAAGGAACTAGAGCACTGGTTCTCAAACTTGGTATGCATTGTAATCCATTGAGGAATCTTTAAAACTACTGCTCCTGGATCCTATTAGAGTTCTTATTAAATTAGTATAGGGAGTGGTCTGCACTTGGCATCAGCAGGTTTGTGAATTCTCTAGGTGATTATAATATTTTTAAATTATGATGCTTATGCTGCATTCCAGATTAATTAAGTAAGAATCTCTACGGGTGAGACCCAGGCATTTATACTTTTTAAAGCTCCCTAGATGATTAAAATGTGGAGCCAAGTTTGAGAACCATTTCTCAGATAAACTTCTCCAGTGGTTTTAAAACCTGGCTGCACATTAGAATCATTTTAGGAAACAAACAAAATATATATATATGTTGATGATGAGGTCCCATCCCACAATTTATTTAATCTTTAGGGATGAGACTAAATAACTGGTAATTTTTAAAATTTCCTACAGGTGATTTTTAATATACTGGATTTCAGTGTCCTGGATTGAGATCCAGTGTTCCAGTGGTTCTTAAACCTTTGCATGCATCACAACCACAGTTGTGATGGGACAACTGTAATACAGATGACTGGGTTCCACCAACAGAATTTTGCATTAGATAAGTCTGGAATTGGGCATGGGCATTTGTCTGCATTTCTAAGATGTTCTCAGGTAATGCTGATGCTGATGATATCATTAATAAAATAATAAACGATGAGTACATTCAGATATAAAGAAAAAATAAATGTGAAATTTTATGAAGAATAGAATACACCATTACACAGTAGCATCTCACAGAATACTTATGAATTGCAACTTTACTTGGAGAAGCCTGGATGATATCACCTTGATTAAGTTATGGGACAAATATCACCATTTGACTGGGTGACAATGAGAAATTGGCAACACCATTGTGATTTTCCTGCTAAGAAAGCAGAACTTGAATCTAACCACAGGGAAACATCATACAAACTTAAGCTGAGGACCATGTTACAAAATCACATCAAAAGTAATCTTCAAGGGGCGCCTGGGTGGCTCAGTGGGTTAAGCGCCGTTGCCTTCAGCTCAGGTCATGATCCCAGAGTCCTGGGATCAAGTCCCACGTCGGGCTCTCTGCTCCGCGGGGGGCCTGCTTTCTCCCTCTCTCTCTCTGCCGGCCTCTCTGCCTACTTGTGATCTCTGTCTGTCAAATAAATAAATAAAATCTTAAAAAAAATTATAAATAAAAAAAATTTAAAAAAGTAATCTTCAAAAGCATCAATATCTGAAAAGTCAAACAAACAAATAAACAAAACCAAAAGAACTCCTGCAAATTAATACAGATGAAAGAGATATAACAACTACTGGGCTCAAGATTCTGAATGGATCATTTTTTCCATTACTCTATTGCTCCATTACTAGGGCAATTGGCAAAATTTTAACAGATCTGAGGAGTAGATGACAAAAATGTTATCAATGCTAATTTCTGATTTTAAATACTCTATTGGAAGACGGCCTCATCTACTGGCACCACACACTAAAATATTTTAGGGAAATGGGATATCGAGTTGTTAACTTACTATCAAAATGTGTAGGAAAATAAAAACCTTTTGTTGTACTATAACTGAAACTTTTCTTAAGTTGTGATTTTTTTTTTTAAACAAAAATAATTTTGAAGAAGTTAAGCCAACTTTCACTTTGCACAGGCCTTTTTTGGAAACAGGAGTGCCAACAAAGGCTAGAAATGGGTTTGCATCTTAGTAGAGACAGAAAAAATTATTCCCTTGAAAAATCCTAATCAAAAGTGGCTTATGTTGCCTTTTTTTTTTTTTTTTTTAATGGCTCAAAGTTAAACTCCTGTAATTCAGGTATCCTGAAGTGTCTTCCCTTATCTCACACTCGAGTTTCAGGAAAGTTTAACTTGGGCTTGAAGTAGTCCTTTTGGCATTTTCTATGACTCCCTTCATGTTTCTTTACAATTGCTTCATGTCTGTAACTTGGCATATTTCTTCACATTCCTTTTCTCTAGTTTCATTATTTTGTTTTTTCCTAAGTATCTGTAATTTTTGCCTATAAGTCACATATTATATAACCTTTCTATGTGATCAACATAAGGGGTATTTCTACCGCAACTGTTTTTGCTCACCTGGTGAAAGCATGACATTCTTTCTGGCCTATTTGCTTTTATCCTGGTCTTGATTTTCACCACTGATAGGGATTTTCTCAGGTAATGAATCTCATTTTTACTCTTCTCATTGTTTGCTCTATTCTTTTTAACCAAACCATGTTATATTTATTCTTAATCCTAGGATCGCAGTCATCTTTATTCATTTGTTCTTCTAGTCATATATTCATTCATTCCACAAACACAAGTTATACACTTTTAAAATGCTAAAACACTGCTATACACTAAAGAAGTATAAGAAACAGCATGGTCCTTGGCTTTAAACGGCCCATGGTCTAATTGTAACTCTATGAGGCAATGAAGGGTGAGCAACGCTATCCAGTGTTGGTTGTTCTTTATGATTCTAGGGAAGTTGATACATCCTGTGTTGAAGGGAAGAGCTCCACAGTGGAAGTTACATTTGAGTTGTTCTTGAAATATAATTGAGTTTGAGAATTATAAAATGAGAACCTTTATGCCTATTCAGAAAGGAATGAATCAGTATGAGGATTCAGATAAAACTGGGCCTCTGGCGTGGTTTAAAAGAGAATGGAAGACTGGAGAGTCAGAATCCAAAGCTAGATTACTAGATAAAGCTTGTCCTAGAGACAAGTTAAGGTGTTTGGACCTGAACCCATTAAAAAAGAAAGAAAGAGAGAGAGAGAGAAAGAAAGGAAGGTAGAAAGAAAGAAAGGAAGGAAGGAAGGAAGGAAGGAAGGAAGGAAGGAAGGAAGGAAGAAAGAAAGAAAGAAAAAAAAGAAAAAGAGGCCATAAAATAAGATTTCAAACTGAGGGTTGATGTAATCAAATTTATTCATTAAAAATACTGCTGTGGAAAATGGATTGGAAATGGAATGAATGGATTCAGTAGATATACCAAGTGATTCTGTCAAGTCCTGAGGGAAAGAGAAGATCCGAGCTTACCCAAAGGCAGTGACATAAGGAAGAGGGAGAAGGCAGCTCACCAGAGATATTCAGGAGATCCTCTGGTGATCAGCTGATGACTCTAGAAACTCCTCAATTGCCTCTGAAAACATTTTGGATTGCTTTGTGGATTCCTTCTGCTCGAGATTTATTTTCAAAGTCGAATTTCGAAAGCTTAGAAGATTTGCTATTGATATGCTTGAAGAGGTCAAGTAAAAATGCAAAGGAACATGAATAAAGCATGAGTACTACTGAGACCAAAGACAGGCAGTGAGTGCCTGAGCCAGAACTGCTTTGGTAGGATTGAAGAAAAGCAAAAGGACTCAGGAAGAATTTAGGAGAAACACTGAAATTCGTGATTTATTAGATATGGTGGGAGAGTGAAGTCCAAATGAATTTCATGTTTGTCCTTGGACTGACAATTCCTATTTCCGTGTCCAGAAATGGGATAGAAAATGAATGAGAAAAAGCCAGGTGAAGGAAGATGAAAGAATTAATTCTATTCTGGACATCTGAATTTTAACCATCCATAGATATCCAAATGAATATGTTCAGGTGAAAAGCAAATGTATATGACAGAAGACAGGAGAATGTCTGTCTAGGAGATTTAGATTTAGAAATCATTATGCTATCAGTGAGTGTTGAAATCATGACACTAGGTGGAATATTCAAGGGATAATGCATGAAGAGAGAAAAACATTGTCATGAAGGCAAAACATACAGAAACCCATGTGTAAGCATTAGGTAGAAGGGATCAACAGCCAGAAATGTTATCAGAGACCAAAGAGAAGTGCCACGAGACAGCCACAGCTTTTTTTTCTCCTATCAGTACTTCCCACAGCATCCAGAGTAATCTTGAAAATAATAGACACTCAGGGAGGTCACTCCCTGCCTAACGCTTCTCAAGGCTTTCCATGACCTTTACAATAAAAGCTACTCACTTTCCCAAGCCCAGAAGGCCCTACATAATCTGGTCTCTGTTAATTTCTTCATCCTCATCTCATCCTCATCTGCCAACTCTTGTATCCTTTCCCATACCCAGTCACTGGGTCCTTCTTTGGTTCTGCATCCCCAATACCTATACCTACAATATACTCTATGCCAAGTGAGCTCAGCTCCATGTTCTTCACCAAGTGGGATCATCATGGTAGTGTATGTTTTATATCACAATTCCCTTCTCAGAGAGGACTTCAACTGCCAGATCGAAGTTTGCCCACTACCTCCTTCAATACCTTGTTTCTCTCTTTCATAGAATTTACTACCGATAGAAGTTAATTACCAACTCATCTATATATTTATTTGTGTCTTTTACATCCACTTGAGTATGAGTTTCACGTGCAAAGAACTTTGCCTTTCTTTTTCATCTTAGTATTTCCATCACATAGCACAGAGCTTAATATTTGCATATATATGTGCAATTTTTGTTTCTAGCAGACATGTATTTGTTTTTAGCAGACATCCTACCCTGTTGAAGAGACTGTGCTAGAGGCAGTGAGGGGCACAAGAGTGAATATGATTACATCACTGTCATGAACCCAATTGGTGAAGTAAAAATACACAGAAAGGATGACTTTAAAATCTAAAGAAATGTGGACCATTAAGGAAGTACTAAGCTTTAGAAATGATGGTTAATAATGGAAAATCAGAAACCTTTGTTATGTCTGGACTTCTTTAGTTACTCTGTGTGTGTGTGTGTGTGTATGTGTGTGTATCCATATACATATTCTTATATATATTCTACATTCTATATATACATATATATATATTCTTGGAGCAATTTTTCTGACAGTCAATATTAACTTCAGGGGGACATAAAGAAGAGAAAGAATTAAAAAAGAAAATTTAAAAGCAAATATTTGCTATATTTTTTAAGAAAATTGATGCATTTCCTAGAGTTTAAATCTTAGTGATTTTCCTTCATAATCTTAAAATTGTGTGACTGGAAATCAGAATCTCTAGGTACTGGTCAGGTACTACTTTACATAGAAACACTGGGTGGATGTAAACTGCTCTTCTCCACACACCAGAAAAAGGCTTCCTATCATAATACCATTGAAAATAAAAGACGTGAAAGTGGTTTTAGTAGTATAATTTTTCTAATTTGAAAAAGACATTTACTTCCACTAATTATTTAATTAAAAATCAACCTACATTTATTTGACACCACGTGACTGCCAACTTATATAGTAGTTTTTGGAAAAGAAAAAAAAAAGAAAAGAAGAGACGAAAACCTAAATCTCAAAGAATTATAATTCATTCATCAGTCAACAAATATTTATCCATTAAACATTCAGCAAATACTTAAAACTCAGCTGGAGATAAGACATATAAATGGAATTGCTAGAGAACATGAAATAACATAATCAAGCATATAGTTTAACAGTCACGTTTTAATTGTTTTAGGGATTTAGAAGGGGAACTCTACCTTGGGTCTGAGTTTTCTGGGAGAGCTCCATGGAACAAGACCTGAGACAGATGTTAAAGAATTAATAGAATTTGAGTTGACAGAGGAAAGCGGCACACATTCTAACAAAAATAGATAACATAAATGAAAGCTTCAAGATAAACATGCATATCATTCTATACATTGCCCTGCATACAGTATTTAATAACTATTAATCAGTAAGAGCAAAGAATAAATGTTAGATCAGTCAGTGCAAAACCAAATGTGAGGCTAAAGAGTTTGCAGGTGATCCAACATACAATGTGGAATGTATTCGATATATGCTCACCCTAACTGTAAATGTGTTTGAATCTAAAAGTGAGGATATATCTTATATTTCTTACCCTATTATAGTAATTGCCTATTGCATTACTGCCACTTTCAATACACTTCAAACATACTTTTTTCTTTATTCTAAATAATAGCCTTTGATCTCCTTTAAATTTAAAAAAAAATCAATAAATTAAATTTTAAATGACTAATTTCATTGTTTATACAAATATAAAATTGCAACCAATTTCATTGTTTATATAAAAATGATGTGATATGGAATTACACAGGTATAAATTTCCACAAGTGTATAATCAAATACATTTTTAAAAATGCTTTCAATGGATGAAATTTAACTTTCCTTTATGTTATTATTAAATTGATTTAAGTTGAGTCTAATATCTCAACAATTTTGAAATGATTGCTTTTCAGTGACCCTTCTCATTTGTTAAAAGACCTGTTTTTCTGCAATATTTTTTCTTCAGTATACATTTGCAAAATCCATTTAACATTTTTCACCTTTATCCCCCTTCTATTATCATTATCTCACACTGTTCTTTTCATTTTTCTACGTGGTTGTTTCTACATTTGATTTTGTGACATATGCCATTAATATATTAGCTTGAATTTTCAAAGCATAATCTCTAGACCAACAGTTTTCTAATTATTTTTCTAGCCAAGAAATCATTGATTTGAACAGAAATCATGTGCTTACAACTAAAATATAAAACAAGTAAATGGAGCTGCTTTGTTACAGTAGATGTCAAGTGCTCAGCATCATGCACAAGTACTCTGTCCTTCCCGCCTCCCACTGCTGTCCCCAAGAAAGCTCCAAGGACTTCCTAGAATTTTGTTGACCTCAGCTGGAAAAGCTACTACTATAGATGCCAGTTCTTATTAATAATTACCTTCATTTTTAGTGCCTATCACTGAGCAAGTGGTAATATCTTTGGCTAAGAAACATAATCTATAAGCTTTCATTTCCTCAGGAAAACAAGACAGAAAAAACTGATAAATGTACCCTGCCCAAATACCAGCCACTTACCATCCCCCCCACATGTATGTTATAGATATTTTGTTTGGCTCTATTCTCTAAAATAAACATTAAGATATCATTATGTAGGGACGCCTGGGTGGCTCAGTTGGTTGAGCCCCTGCCTTGGGCTCAGGTCATGATCCCAGGCTCCTGGGATCAAGTCCCACATCAGGCTCCTTGCTCCGCAGGGAGCCTGCTTCTCTCGCTGCCTCTGCCTGCCTCTCTGCCTGCTTGTACGTACTCTTTCTCTCTCTCTCTGGCAAATAAAATCTAAAAAAAAAAAAAAAAAAAAAAAAGATATCAATATGTAATAGAAGTATTCTTATCCAGCATATTTGAGACCTATATTTGACCAAGGAATAGAAAAAGCTGAGATAAGCTGGGAATCCTGGAGAAGATACTTGTATTGCTTGCACATTTTAAGTACATGCACTGGTATTCATTTGCTAATTTTTCAATGTAGAACAAAAGTCTTTTCTTGGACTGTGAGTTTTCTGACCAGAGTTCTGTCATTTTCTTTCCGTACATATCACAATCATTATTCATTATTGACAATTACCAGTGTTGATTTCTTTAAAATGAAGAGAACACTTATAAGGTGATTAAATTGTTTTCTTTTCTTACAGTGTCACTCCCACAATTAGTCAGAGAGTACTTTTTTAAGACTTTGGTAATCAATTACAACTGGTATAGCTAGAACTTAGCACAAACTCAACTGACTCTGGGTTAGTAATGTAGTGTCCATCCCTGGGAAAAGATATGTTTTGGCACCGACTGGTCACAGGCAGTACTGGCACAAGTCCCCTCCTCAAACCCAGGCAACCACTGATCTTTTTTTTTTTTTTTTTTCCCTATCTTCATGGTTGTACTGTCTCTAGAATACCTTACAGTTAGAATTACACAGTATGTAGTTTTCACACTGGCTTCTTTCACTTAGCAATCTGAATTTAAATTTCCTCCATGTCTTTCCATGGCTTGATACCTCACTTCTCATAATCATTGAGTAATATTCCATTGTACAGATGTACCACAATTTATTTATCCACCTATAGAAGGACTGACACTTTAAAGTTAGATTTTACTCAAGAGATCATTGATATTCTCAAGATTTACTGCTGTCCAGCACTAATACCAAAGTTCGTTCCCTTAAAAAAATCTGTATAAGAATGATACATTCCACCACTCTCCCAAAAAACCATACATTTCCTCTTCTTTTACTTTCAAATATATTTTGAATATAAAAAACAGATTTCAACAAGGATTTAAGATAATCACTCTCATAAATAACAAAAATATTTGATCCCATATTTCATCTGCCTGAGAATGGTGAGGAAGCAATGCATCTCACAAACATAATTAAATCATTTGTGCATCCAAATAGTAATAATGGAGCATTTGCTACATTCTTGTCTCTGAGCTAATAGAGATATATTCGTGAAAAGTAAACATTTTCAATCCTCGTGGTCAGTAATCTGTATGGCTAGAATGTAGATGATAAAGGTAGCATCAGTTAGAGAAGTATGTTCTTTTCTATATTCTTATTCTTAGTTTGAGTTTTATTACTGAAATATGATTTTATGGAAAGATAGGTAAAGCCACATGATTGAACTTGTTCACCCATCACTCTTCTTTCAAAAAGAAACTAACAGTTTGCTGATCTCCTTTCAGACATTTAATTGTTTTATATGTTTCATAACTATGAATATTACTGAATTCTTACACAGTGTCTGGGTCCTCATTTTCTTCATTTTTTAAAAGAGGTAGTTATTAAGATTTCTACTTTTCCAATTTGATTTTGTGAGGCACTAAATCTTTATCTCACAATTCAGAATTTTTAAAGCTGCTTGTATGGCTCTTCTTTGTAAGTTGGCCTTTAGAATCATAAAAAAGAAAGAACGAAACATCACTTTCACCCTCGATGTGTGATGAACTCTTCTTGATTTTCTCCCGTATCTTAACTCAGACAATTTCTTAGAATGTGGGCAAATTAAAGCTGCTAAGTAACTTTCTTCTCTCGTTGTATGCCTTGGATTTTAAATGCATGTGGCATAATCGGCACTAACAACGCATGTCTTCTGCACCCCCCACCAATTCTCCCAGCACATCTCACTAATTCATCACCATCCAATCAATAATGGCCCTTGCTGAGAGGGGCGAGAGAAGGATGCCTTTCTTTTTCCCATAAATATTTGAAATTGGCCTAATTATAATGTCCTGTGCTTGGATGCAGTGACAATAGCCCTTCATTTAGACGAGAGAGATACACAGGTGGAAAAGTACCCAGTTAGGCAGATTAAATAGAAATGTTCCACTGAAGTGTGTAACTGCAGAAACCATCATCGGCCTCTCTTCCAATTGCATAAAATGAGTCCTATTAAAGAAGGGTGATACCTGACAGAAATCAGCTATACAGAACTTTGCTGCCTTTCCTACCTCTAGGCCTTCTTTTCTTTTCCTACTCTTCTCTCTTCCTATTTTCATCCCTCTTTCCTCCTTATAGAAACTTCTGTTCTCCCGCCTTTCTCTTTATTCCCCTCCTTCTTCACCTATCTCCTGTTCTCTTCTTCTCCTTATCTTTATTCTTTTTAAAAAAGATTTCATTTATTTGAGAGAGAGGGAGAAAGCACAGAGGGAGAGTGGAGAGCTGAGTGGGGATCCCCATGCGGGGCTTGATCTCGGGACCCTGAGATCATGACCTGATCTGAGGGCAGAAACTTAACTGACTGAGCCTCTCAGGCGCACCCCCTTATCTTTATTCCTGGATCTGGGAGCAACACAATCGGGAGAGTGATTGGGGATGATCAATCTTGCAGCACTAAGAAGCATGAGCTTCAAGGGGATTAGCCTGTATGCGTGGAAATGATTAGAAAAATATTGCAATTTTCCAGGGTAGGGATGACTCGGTTCTGAAGTGGTGGTCATGGGAAAGGTAAAGGGAGGACAGATGTGAGAGGTGTTGTAAAGACAGACCTGTCAGCTTTACAGTTGTAGGGGAGACTAGAGCACACCTTCAGAACACTCAGGGAATCATTTGCACATCATAACCGTGAATTTTTCAACTGCTAATTTGGTCATTGCAATGTGAACTTCAGCAATCTGCCCTTTATATGCATAACAATATCATAAATAAATCAGGGGAAAGCTAATGAGAAAATATATATCAAAGACCCAAGTAAGCTCCATGCAGAAAATCAACAACAGTTTGTAATTCAGTTCAATCATGTGCCGGGTAATTGCATATTATGCAATCCAAAAGCATGTGCAATTTCTATTGTAAAATCAGATTGAGTCCTGAATGTAGGCTATCTGTGAACACAGACTTCTACGTAGAGACTATGGTGAGTTTGCATGTTTAAATGTGCTGAAATACACACTTGAAAAAAAAGAGCAACAACAACAACAAAAAAACCTTCTCTCCTGTGACCTCTTTGGAAAAATAATACCATTGGGCATCACGCCTTGGAAACCCACATGGCACGGTTAATGAAAAGCCAGGAGTTTGGAGAGAATATTGAATTTGAAAGTCTCTGAGAGTGTTCCCCAAATGGGTTGTTAAGTCCCTGTGACAGAGAACATTAGTGCTAGATGATGACAGTCATTCGATTCTAAACACAAACCATATTGTCTGTGATTAAAGGCAGATGCCGGAGGAGGGCATCCAGGGCATCATGGTCAGAGCTGCATTAGAACTATCCCTTGGCAATTTCAAGGCTGGGACCAAAAGTAATAATAATAATAATCATAATAAAATAAGACAAAATTTGCATTCTTCCAAATATTGAAAGGTAGAGCTGTCCATGACTTTTCTGAAAGCTTAAAGTCCAAATTTTCTTCATATTTGGGGGAAGATACAAAACTCTTATTTATACATATTTTTTTCATAGATACAAAGACTACAAAATAAACAAACTGCAGGCCACAAGATGTCCAAAGCAACTGTTCGGGGGGGACTATTAAGTGAGTGAGGGCCTATTTGCCTGTAAATCTGTGTTACGTCTGTTTATGTGGACTGTTCAATAGAATTGGGGAAAAGACTGGTGATTAATCTGTTTTTGTCTCCATAGTATTTTAATACAGAAAAAAACACAACTATTTTCCTATATCAATGAATACTTTTCCCATAAGATTTTATGGTATTTTTGGTGAAATAGCCTTTCCTTCTTTTAAATTCTTATAATACTTTCATTGTATCACTTATGGAGCATATCACATTAGATTTATTAGAATTATTTATATACATCTTGCAACTGCTTCCTAGACCATAAATTACTTTGGGGAAGACACTATATCCATCTACCATTAATTGAATGTTTACTTCTAAGTCCAAAATTTTCTATATAATTATATTATGTTAGATAGATTTTTCTATCTAATACAATAGCCAGATCCAGTGGACACACTGTTTTCTCAGTTGTACAGCTCAGGGGACTGAAGCGCAGAAAGGTGAGCCTGCCCGAGGACCATGGTTAGTATGCAGTGAAGCTGCCATCTTAAACCAGTCAAACTGGCTTCAGAGGCCATGCATCAGATGAGAGGAATGAGGAACAGAGAAGAAGCTTAACCTTCCCCACAAAGGAGAGAGTCTCATTACACCGCACTATGTTGAAAAAATTAGATGCCATTGGGCTTATTCTCAGTTTAAGGGTGAACCAAAGAGTTTCTCACTCCTCATTTAGCACATATACTCTAAGGACTACAAAACAAAGTGTCTTCCATGTAGAAGAGGAAAAGAGAAATATCCTTAAGAATTCAGAATTATAATTTGCAGTGCTGAGACTGGAACACAAATTCGTATCTCCTGGGTGGTACAAATAAACCCAAGCCATGGATTTAGTTTAATGTGTCTGATGGTCACAACATATGGTCGCCAAAACAGACAGAAGTACTTCCCAAGAACACATCTTCATTCTTGGCTTCAAACAATCAACATAATTTTCTAAGAGAAATAAGCTTATCGCTCTCAAGGAATTGATACCATGAGTGAGGACCAACAGAAACAAGAGTCAGAAAAAAATTGATTTAGAATATCAAAAACAGATTTTAAACAACTGTTTACTATATTTATATAAATAAAATATGGGATTAAAATATCTATAGAGAACAGAAAACTATTAAAAAATGATCCAGATTTAAAGGAAAACTAGAACTTTGGAAATAAAAATATATAATTAAAATTAATACCTCCCTACTGAATTTAACTGCAGATTAAACATAAATGAAAGGAGAATTAGTTTAACAGAAAATAATTTGAAAGAAAAATACTTACTCTAAGTGGTAAATTTGTTGGCATAAAATTGTTTATAATATTCCCTCATCGTCCTGTTAATGTTTTTAGGCTCTATTGTGATAGCCTCTTTTGTTATTAATATTTGTAATTTGTATTTTTCTCCCTTAATCAGTTTACCTAGGATTTTATAAATCTTGTAGATCTTTCTGAAAGAATGAACTTTAACTTTAATTTTCTCTATTTTTTGTCAGTTTCCTATTATGTTGAGTTCCTTTATTTTTATTTTCTTTTACCTTGAATTTATTCTATTCTTCTCTTTCAACCTTCTTAAAGTAAAAGCTTACATTACTGACTTTTGAATTTTATTTTTTCCTATTCTAACAGAAAAATTTTAAACTGTAAATATACCTCTAAGCATTGCTTAACTCATCTTAACAAATTTGTCACTCGGTTCAAATAGTTTCCAATTTCCTTTGTGATTTCATTTTGACCTGATTATTAATTATTGTTGGCTTTTAAATAATTGGAGATTTTCCCCTTATCTTATTGTTATTGACTTCAGTTTAATTCTGCTAGCTGCATCATTTCATTTCTTTTAGAATCTACCAAGATAGGTTTGGGGACCTAGTATAGAGTCTGTCTTGGTAAATGTTCTTTGAGTACTTGGAAAGATATTCATTCTGTACCTCTTTGGTATATTGTTCTACAAATATCATCTAAGTAGCTTTGTTTTAATAGCATTGCTCAAATCACCTAGGTCTTTCCTGATTTTTTCTTCCCAGTCATTTCATCAGGGGCTGAGCAATGTTTAAATCCCCAACGATGATTGTGAATTTGCCTATATCTTTTAAACTCTCCCAGTTTTGGTTTCATATATACTGAAGTCTTGCTACTGGACATGTAGGCCTTGATGTTTATGACCGCCATGTCATCCTGTTGAGCCGCTCATCATTATGAAAAATCCCTCTTTGTGCTAATACCCTTTGTCTTGATGCCTATTTTATTTGATATTAACATAGCAACTCCAAAACCATGTCTTTCATTTCTCTCCCATTATGTTCCTGTACTTCTGTAAACCTTTCAGCCTTTTTATAGTAGCTATTTTGAAGTTATTTCCTGCTAATTCTATAATTTCTGTGATTTTGGATGTGCTTCTATTGGCTGTTGATACTGTTCTGGCAGACAGTTAAGTCAGGGATAAGTCTGTTCTTTCAGAGGCCTTTTATTAAGGATTTATTAGGGTGTGGTTACAGTAAATTGTACTTTATAAAATTTTAAACCATTTCTCATTTATTTTTGCCTTTATAATTAAAGTTTTATTGGAACACAGCCACTCCCAGTTGTTTACATGTTATCTACAACTGCTTTCACGCTAAAATGGCAGAGATGAGTAGTTTCACTGGAGACCATATGGTCTAGAAAGTCTTTATACTATTTACTAAAAAGGAAACAGCCTATTTACTATCTGGCCCTTTCCAGATACACTCTTTTCCACAAAAGGAAAATGAGGCCTAAAGAGATTTAATTTGAATAAAGTCAAATTAAACACAGATCTGTCATACACTAAAAAGTCCTATTTCAGTAATCCCCCTTATCTCCAGTTTCATTTTTCATGGTTTCAGTGAGCCATGATCAACCGCAGTCTGAAAGCAGAGCTCTTCCTTCTGACTAAATGTCAGAAGGTCAACGGTAGCCTAACACTAGGCCACAATGCCCACGTTATTCGCCTCACTTTATCTCATAGGCATTTTATCATCTCACATCATTATAAAAAGAAGGGTGAGTACAGGAGAATAAGAGACTACATTCACATAACTGTAATAACTTTTATTACAGTGTATTATTATAACTTCTATTTTATTATTAGTTATTAGTTAGGTGTGTATGAATAGGAAAAAAATACAGTATATTTAGGGTTCATTACTATGGTTTCAGTCATCCACTGGGGGTCTTGGAACATATGCCCTGTGGGTAAGGCAGGACGACTGTAATTCCTGTAGTGTATGACTTAAGACGAATAATTCTGTTTGGACTTTGGTTCAACCAACATCGTAAAGATGTTGAACACAAAGAAGTGTAAACTGATGAAGTAATATCTAAAATGCCTTCTCTCTCAGGAATGTTTTAAAAGTTGTTTTTTTTTTTCCTCTTACTCCACTTCTGGTCTCCTAAATTTATCTTTCATCCTTTCTGAGAAGGCTTCTTTGATGACCCTTGCACAAATTCACTCAATTTTTAAAGTTTTGAAAATTATGTCATTCAATCTAAACCTTTATCAAAATCTAGTTAGGTAATATATGTATAACCTCACCTCAAGGAGTCAAAACTCTTTTGTTATTTTATCTGTGCCTTCACAGCATATACTGAAGCTATGGCTATTACTCATTAAGTAACTTAGAAATATGCATTCAGATAGTTAACTATCAATCAAGAAAAGTTGATCAGGTATCTCCAATAATTTAAGACTTAAAAGGTACTGGTGCTAATATAGCGTTTAGAATGATAAACATTGTTTCTCCATTCATGTAACCTTATATTTGAGTGGAAAAGAAAAATATTAAGCAAATAAGTAAATTAGGATTCAAAGAAAGCTAAGCCACTTTGTCTCATTCTCATTAATTCCCATATATGGCAGACACTCTAAAATCTCTTCCTTCCCATTGCAAACTTCCCCCAAAACTATCTTCAACCCAACAGTCTGCCTTGAAATATGCCTCCCTCACTCTCAGTGGCAATAAATTTCATTTTCTTTCCCTAGAGTAAGTCTGCTCTCTGCAATATAAATCAAGCTTGCTTCACCTACTTCTCCAATTCTCCACTTCACCAAATTCTACAATCAGCAGAATGCAAGTTTAGAAGGTGATGAGCAAGCAAAAATGGAATTTGCTTTGGTGTGTGAAAGGAGATGAGAAGGCTGTGAATAACCATACATTAGAAGAACAATTTTACTCTGTTTTTAATTAATTAAATAATCCTAAGTATGTAGACTGCTACAAAGGAAAAGTGGAGACTATCTGTGAACGAATAACAGGTAGATCCTACTTTAGTCCCATGGTCAGAAAATACTCATTGTAGGAGTGTTGCTAGTTGAAAAGAAATGTTTAAATGTTGAATATACAGTTAGGCTTAGGATCTGAGGTTAGAGGTTATGAAGGTGAGTATCATTAACACAATAAAGGGTAATATAAGCCATGAGAATACATTCAATGTATTCAATAACCTAAGAAGAGAGTGTATATTGAAAAGGGAAGGGGACTTAGGGAAAGAAGTAATAAGGGAAATCCCCGTATGTACTATCTGGGTAAATGAGAAGAAAATAACAACAAAAACAAAAAAGCATATCCAGAGATGCGTAAGCAAATGAACAGAAGCCCACGGAAACCAAAGGCAAGAGCTGTTTGGTAAGAGAGGGGCCGTTGGTACAAGCACAATTACGTATGTAGGATAATCACAGAAACACCAAACACCTTTACCTACACATGCAAGCATACTCCATCTCTTTCCTTTTACTTAATTCTGTATTTTCTTTATTTAAAAATACAAGATTTGAGGGAAAATTGGAAGAGTGATGATTGCCTTTATTTTATTTTCAAACAAAACAAACAAAAACTACAGAAAAGTACTTGAAGAAAACTAAGAAACGTGATTCAGTGAACGATGCCAAAAGAAAAATAAAACAGAAATTTGAGGAGATCCATTTTAGAGCAAGACTAGGTGTTCTGTATGATAGGCATAGTATATGGCCAAATGAATTTTTGTTTTGGATAATGACAGTGACTCTGATATTGAAGAGTTTGGCAGTACAGTGGTTGGGGAAAAGAAACTGGTATTGGCTCAGATTTTATCTATAAACAAGCATATTCACAAAGTATTCTGGTCTCTGTTTCTAAATAATGCTTAGCAAATGCAAACATCTAAAATATATAGACCTGATAAAAATTCTGGGCATTAATTTTCAAAGTGGATCATCTGGCAAAGTCTATGGTATTCCTTTCGGTGATTACTAATCCCTCTTATGAACCATCAGTCAGAAACTGATCATATTACATTTATTCATTAAATTGTATTAATCTAAGTATGATCAGCTAGCTACTTTCAACTTTTGCTTTTTTATCACAAGTAAGACCAGTTTTGGCAGACATCAAATACTCAATTAATATTTATGGAAGAAAAACTGAAACTAGAGAAAATACTATCTATTAACTTACTTGCTTCTGAAAACAAAACCTGCTCATACTGAATTTGGTAGGTGAACGTCTGGATCTAAATTGTACAACATGAGATTTTTTTAAGGAAGCCCAGCTTCCTTAAACACAATTAGATTGGCCAAATAAATAGCACTGGCCAAACATACTGGTGTTTTTAGTTTAGTTTTCAGAGTGCTGGAGATACTTTCTCCTTGTATACTGAAAAGTAGAACCTCATCCTTATACCCAGAGAAAAAGGCAGAGGCTCAGTTTCACTGATGTCTTCTTACTGGGTTGTCTTCTGCGAATAGATTTCCCAAGTCACTATCCTGAACAGTGTAAATTTCAAACAACTGTCCCAAATTGCACTGAAGGGGAGATGGAGGACATATAGTCTTAAGCAAATGTCCCCAACTTCACTGACGGGGAGGGGAGCAGTATCACATGTTGAGTTCTTAGACCAAGTTTCATGCATTTCAGCAAGAGGAAAGGTATCCCACTCTCTCATCCCTATTTTCTAGCAGTCTTCTCAGATTTGATTCATCCAGCGTATGTGCCCCTCACTTTGCAGGTATGCAGCATCCCTGCCTACGAAGTAGCAAAGAAGTTCCAGTGATTTCCATGAAACAATCCATTGCCTTGGTTGCTTCCTGTATTTTGTGAAATCTATACCTTGAGGTGTTAACTGTTCATCTTATTTAGCTTCTGCTGACTCCAAAGAAGAGCTCTACTGTCTATTTCCTACAGCCTCTCTTGGGACTGAGAGGAGATGGTGGTAAGTTTTCGCTTCCATGAGAAGTGTAATTCAATGATTTTGAAGATGTCTTACCTTTGTTGTAGGGGAATAAATTATAAAGATAGCAAAAAAAAAAAAAAAAAGATAAATCACAATTGTTGGGTGACTATCTTAGAAAAGAAAAGAACCAAGATCTCATTTAATCCTTTGCTATTCATAAGCAGTGCATGCAGTGTCTGGTGATTCAGGATGAATATATTAATTATACAGTCCTAACTGACCTTAGTCTTCTAACTGGTTTCTAACCTCCCCTTCTATTGCATTCCAATTTTGTGATATAATAACAAGAATACATGCTAAAGTTGTTCAGAGAACACAGGGACTATAAGTCAATGTAAGTTTTACGGAAGAAGTGTATTTGAGTTCATTCTTAAAAAATTAAGACAGGGGCACCTGAGTGGCTCAGTAGGTTAAAGCTTCTGCCTTTGGCTCAGGTCATCATCCCAGGGTCCTGGGATTCAGCCCCCCATTGAGCTCTCTCCTCAGCAGGGAGCCTGCTTCCCCCTCTCTCTCTTTCTGCCTGCCTCTCTGCCTACTTGTGATCTCTGTCTGTCAAATAAATAAATAAAATCTTAAAAAAAAATTAAGATAGACACCAAAAGGAAAAAGTCCATTCTAAGAAAAGGTAATAGCACACAGATTCTCAAGTAGGTACAAATGTAGTCTGATTTCACAACAATGATATTGGACTGAGGTTTCATTTTGAAATGTGTAAAGATTTAGGGGCCAGATGATAGAGGACTTGCAAAGTCAGACATGTTTCAGATTTGATGTCAAATGACATCGGAATGACAATAATTATGTTTAAAGAAGAGTAGCTTTCCTCTATTTCCTCCTTTGAGGCTGAATGTTTATTTACTTTGTTTGGTTTTAATTATTTATGTATTTACTTATTTTGTAATTGATTTTATAATTGTCTCAAATACCCACTTTATTCCACTGTGTGAATACCCATAAAAATCTGCAGTGTAGATCAGTGGGGTTTCCTTGATGGAGCTACTGAAGCTACCGTTTACAGATGCCTCCCAGCAGCCTTAATGACTGTTGCCAAGAAAAAGCTCAGCCATCCTCCAATAGCAGCCACAGGGCAAAGCCAGAAAGGTAAGCTGTGCTGGTATGGAGAAGGTCTAGCTTTCTCAAAGTCCGCCTCACTAGCAAAGCAGAAACTTCTCCTGTGCCAATTCTGAAATGAATTAATTAGTTGAAGACCAATCTTGGGTGAACTTTTCTTTCCTTCCTTCTCTATCATTTTTTTCTCACAATAGTGCATGTGGTGAGACCCTCGGGGAGCAATAAGACACTTGGATAAGCCAGTTGTAGATTAAATATAGACTCCCTGTGGCAACTCTTATCTCCTGCCTTCCCTCCTGCTTGCAAAGATGCAGAGACGGGATTATTGCCACAGCTGTGCTTCCTAGAAGACTAATCAATGCAGCTATAAGAAGGTCTGAAATGCAGCAGGATTTTCAATTCTAAGGATAATTTTTTTTTTTAAAGTGACGAAGAAAAGTGTTCTAAAAGTTATGCTGTTAAATCCAAAAAACCTTTAAAGACAGAAAATAAGTCTAAAAATTGGCCCATTGTCCTATTTTGGGTGCGTATCAAGCTGGGATTGATAAGACCTGTCTACAGGAGACTGAAAAATGAAGCTAAGTTCCCAGAAAACATTGATTCCTTATAAGAACTTTGTTCATTTAAGCAAAATTGGAATCGGGGCCTGGTTACATTTAGAACTTATGAATGTGCTGCCAGAGATGTCAAATTCACCTTTTCTGCCTCTTCATGAATTCTCAGTTGGGCCCTAACATAGAAGCAATTAGGACAAATTCCAAGTCGGTTGAGATGTAAAATCATAAAGAGAGGTATAGAAAATGTAAAGGAAGCTCTATGGAGAAAACAGTCTAAATCTTTTCCATAGTAGGAGCAAAGGTTTTTTCCCCCACATGGTTGTCACCACCCTTCTCTAGGGTTTGGAGGTCAGATCCCATTATCTGCTAGCATTCCCCACTCCTCAACAAGGTGGGAGGAGACCATTCTGAAGGGATGGCACTACAAACCAACCATGAATTTGAGGACAGTGTTCAGGTGGACAAGAAATTAACCAGTTTGCTCTTCTAGTCCATGTCTGCCAGGCAACATATTATTGAGAATCTCAATCTGCCAAATGCTATGCTGAACAAACCAGACTTGGCCCTGTATTGTTGAAGCTTACTCCATAGTTGGGAATGTAAACTTTATACACCTAATTATAACTGTAATAACTGCAATCCAAGAGAAGCTGAGGATGCCAATATCTGGAGCTAGCAGAAATCCTGACCTATTGAGGTGGCTGTTAGGCTCCCTATCTCTCCACTTTTGGAACGGGCAAAGGGGACAGGTAGCAGATGATTGGGCCAAATACTGAAAATGGGGTGACAGCTAATAAACTAATGATGGATCAGTGTACCTTCCTGTGTGGACACGCATGGGAGGAAGCAGCCTGGTGCACTCAACTTGGTGAAGGAGAGGTTTAAAAATTTCCTTCCGGTGGTGTTTTTGCACCAGACCTCTGCTTATTGGAAGATGTAGAGGAGGGAGTCTGGGCTCCTCAGAGTTTACTCTCCAGCTTTTTCTCCCCTTTGCACAATTTGTTTTGATATTGTTAAGTGAAACTATTTCTGCATTGCTATGATTAGGGTATGCTGATAAAAATATGCAGCATATATCTTAGCAAAACTTTTTAAGTGAATTTAGGATCCCACTGGTTTTAATAAAAATATATGCATTCAGGGTTTTTTTAATTTAATGAACGACATTAATGAGAAATAAAATGTTTTATACATTTAGCAAAAGACATTAATGGGGAGGAAGAGATTCATTACGACACTGCTCTGTACCCAGAGGATGCCATGTGAAGGTTGTTCTCTGGGTGACTAAACAAGGGGCACACTTACTTTAATAGCCATATTAAAATAGCACAAGGGTAGAATATTGAATAGAGTATCTTTAGAAGATAAATTGTTTAAGGTCTCACTCAGTGTTTAGAAAATGTTGGTTTACTTTTTTTTCTCCTTCTCTCTTAGGACAGTGAGTTTTTACCCTTCCACATAACCTAGCCCTTCTAACATGAATTCACCCTCACAATGAATCTAAAGAACAGTGTGAACTGAAGTGATCCTGTTAGACATTAAGATCTCATCCGAGAGCCCTGGTAAGAAATCTGGATTTGCATTCTAAATATTCCCGATCCACTTGTTGGTTGGTTGGTTGTTGTATATTTTCCAATATTAAAATCAGAAGAGCCAGACACTCATAACTCAGAGAACTCCTCTGAATTCCAGTTTATGGATGAAATAGACAGGGCTAACACATATAAAAAGAATGAAATTTATTCCCAGAGGCTAATGAACCTTTATTTGCTATTGTAATACACTGTGCAAATTAATCTTAAACACGTGTTGGTATAAGACTGCTAAGTGTCGATCACCATTAAGACAAGGGAGGCATTTGAAATCCACATAATTCTAGCTTACAGACATAAGAAACATGATTGAAGAAAAAATAAGGGATTACCTTGAAGTCTACCCAAATCAGATTCTCTAGCTCTCCTAAACATTGTCAACATATATAGATCACAAGGAATAGCAACATTCAAAAGAATCTAGACACTAGAAAATGCAGCTCTGATAAAATTGAATTTTGCCAAGTTTGGTAAAATTTTCAGATTTACCAAAAGGAGGAAATAATACTTTTTTTCCTTTAATGCAGTTACGTTGACAAGAATCCCTGAAAATTCTCAGAATTTTTGCATTACAGCTTCAATACATATCTTTAGAGAAAATGGAGCCCATCAAATGGTTGACCCCTCAAGAAATCTGCTATTCTTAAAAAACATATAACAACTTTATTAAAATATAATTCACATATTGAAAGAGTCACCCTTCTAAGGTATATGATTCAGTGATTTCTAATGTATTTACAGAGCTGTGCAACCATCACCACTCTCCAACTTTAGAACTCTTTACCACCCTCCACAAAAAAAACCCTGTACCAATTATAACCACTACCTCTTCTCCATTGCCCCACCCCTCCAACTATTAATATACTTTCTGCCTCTGTGGATTTGCCTATTCTGGGCATTTTATATAAATGGAATCATATAATATGTGGTCTTTTCAGTCCAACTTCTTTCATTTGGCATCATGTTTTCAAGGTTCATCCATATTGTGTATCCATGAATCCTCATTCCTTTTTATGGCTGAAGAATATTTAATTATATACACATCTGTTATACACCATATCTTTTTTTTTTCTATCATTTCATCAGTTGGTGGATATTTGAATTGTTTTTCTGTCTTGGCTACTATAAATAATGTAGCTACAGAAATTTTACAAAGGTAATATGTGGATATATCTTTTTATTCTCTTGGCTATATACTTAGAAGTCAAATTCCTGGGTCATATGGAAACTCTATATTTAACTTTTTGAAGAAATGCCAAAATATTTTTCCAAAGGGGCTACACCACTTTAAATTCCAATTAATACAAAGCTTTTATTTTCCAACAACATATCAAAATTTTAACATCTAAGTCTGTCAAAAGCATTAACCTCCCATGTCAAAGGAAAAGATATTCCTCAATCTGTACCTGGAATTTCATCATTCATCACCACGCTTTCTAGTAATTCCTACCCTTGCTTTATTGTCAGGCTGTCCTACACTTCTCCTTCCTTCCTCTTACCCTACAAATATGCTAATGTGGTGTCAAGAGCAAGGAAGAGAGAGAACATCTTGACCTCTCTCAAACTCTCTGAACTGCAGGTTAAAGAGGTGCTTATTAGTTTTATAAATTAAATAGTAACTGTGGCATTTTATATAAAAGTTGATAAATAACTATCAAAATTCTCCATCTTTCCCAGAGCCACTACTCTAGATATTAAATCCCAAGAGTCTATCTCAGAAATCTCTCTAGCTCCTAATGCTTCTTTCTTAGTTGAAGATATAATCTTTCTCTCCTGGGGACTATTGTAACACACTGGGTTGTTTTTCTACCACCAGGCTTCCACTCTCTCCAATTGTTTTTCCAAATTGCTTTTAGAGTTAACTTCTGAAGCACTTTTAATAGTTTCTTGTTATTGGGGCACCTGGGTGGCTCAGTAGGCTAAGTGTCTGCCTTTGGTTGTGGGATGTTGTGGGATGGAGCCCCATGTTGGGCTTCCTGCTCCTCCCCTTCTTCCCCTGCTCATGCTTGCTCTCTCTGTCTCTCTCTCTCAAATAAATAAATAAAATATAGTTTCTTATTATCAATAAGAAAATATCACAACTCCTTGTCATAGGATAAACAATCCTCCTTTGGGATATACTCCATCACTAAATGACTTTCCTAACAAGCCCATCACCCTGTGACTGAACTTCATGGAAATTATCATTCATCACAAAACTTTCTTTTTGATATTGTCTCTATGCTCTTACCAGTATGTTAACATTGCCTTTCTACTCCATTGTTCTCTTCTTAACACTATCTCCATTCTTCTCCCATTAAGTCCCCCACAAATTAAATGTTTTCTCCTCTATCAATATTTCCATATCTCAATAGGAATTAGAAGCATCATTCTCGGAGTCTCCAAGGTACTGTGATCATTTCTCCATCTTATCTATGCAGTTTGGCTTACCATATTGTGTTAGATTTTTTCCTATTTTTATACCCCTCTTCTCTACTAACCTATTTATCAAGGCAAGGAAGCATGTTTTATCAGTTTCTGGATCCCCAACACATAACAGAATGCTTAGCATATCTTCTAGTAGTTGGGGTCTAATCAAAGAAGCAGAAGCAGAAGGATGGATGAATGGACAGATGGATGAATGAATAGACAGAAAGAGACAGAAAGGTAGATACTGATTGATTGAGTACGGGGAATTAGCTTACACCTTATGGGATAGGGGACTGCTATATAATCTTCATAAGGCTATCCTTACATCTTATGTTGAAGCCCAAAGTCCAAAGGGCAGACAGTTGATACTGGAAGATTATAAGCAGCCTAGAATCTGAAGAAGATTAGCCGGAACTCATGAGGATGGACTGAAACCTGTGTCTGTCTTATAGACTGTAACCTTGGTGATGAGGTTATCCTGCAGATGTCAGGGCTCTTTCCTCATGATGCTGAACATAAACATTCTTAGCCAAGGAATCAGAGAAAATAAAGGAAGATCAAGGGAGAATGTAGAGCAATTCCATGTTAGCCTATTGCTCCAAAACAATAAACTAAGTGGCTTAAAACAACACACATTTATTATCTCATCCTTTTGGGAGTCTTGACATAGTTTGCCTGATTTCTTTGTTTCAGAATCTCACACAGATGTAATCCAGGTATTAGCTAGGTCTGTGGTTTTATCCAAGGTTCAGATGTGGAAGACTATTCTTCCCCACTCACATGTTTACTGGATGAATTTAGTTTCTTGTTGTAGGACTGAGGGCTTCAGTTTCTTGCTGTCAACCAGAGGCTCCCTCAACTCCCTACACAGTGCTCTCAGTTTCTTGCCATGTGGGCCAGCAAGAGAGACTACAGCAAGATGGGCACTATAATTTTATGAAACATAACCATGTAATTACACACATGTAATCATGAACATCCTATCTCTTTTATCATATTCTAATTGTTAGAAGAAAATCATAGGTCCTACCTACCCTAAAAGGAAGGGATCACTACACAAGGGCTTGAACACTAGGAAGTGGGAATCACAGTGGTCATCCTAGAGTCTGTCTGCCAGTGTACCCCTACTGACCCCCAATGATCCATGCCCCTCCATCTGCAAAATACATTGACATTCCCCCAAAGTCTTTAAGAGTCTCATCCCATTACAGCATCTGTACATAGTCTAGAATCTCAACATCTAACTCAGGTCCAGGTGAGGATGAGACTTCTTGAATATGATGTCTGGCATGTGATAAAATTTAATCCTGGCTTAATATTGGGTTAAAAACATTTTGAGAATCAGATGCAGAATTTTCTAAATTTCCTTAATAAGCTCTAAGGGTAACTATCTCACCTGCTTAGCTTTGAATTCCCACAAAGTGGGACCCTTTGTACTTAATGTAACTTACTCAATGGCTTATAAGTAGTAATGATTCATAATGTTGACCAATTAATGATCATAAATAGCCAATTAGCTGATCATAGTTAAAAGACACAGTTGACTTGATGTTATAGCTATACTTCATCAGTCCATTTTCACTTAATATTCTGTTATATTTTTCTTGTTTGGTTGATATCTGCTGTCTAGTGCATTTCTTCTCTAAAATTCAAATCCCAACCAAGGTTTGAAGATGAGAAAACATCATGCTCAGCTGATTCCTCTGAAGTGCCATTAAATTCTATATTTTTCTCTAAAAGTTCTGTGCCTGTTGCTGAAAGAAGGTATCAAGTTAGTGAGACTTTGTATGAGAAATATCATTTCCAAGGCTTGAAATGTCTTACCCTGATTAATTTACAAGTTAAGTCATTGTCTAGAGAGTATCAATTATAGGCATGAGTTGCATTCTTCATTAATCATTTATTAACCCCAAACGTATTTACTGGATGCTAAATCTGGGCCAAGACTTGTGCTGCGCCCAAGGAATATGGCAGTAAATGGATAAGAACTCCTTCCTCATGGAGCTAACATTGTAATAGAGCAGAGAGACAATTTAAAAAAATGAACAAAATAGATCATTTCAAATTGTGACGAAGTATATGAAGGAAACAATAAAATGCACTGAAAGAGAAAAATAATACACAGTACTTCTACAGATGATGATTGAGAAAGACCACATAAAGACCAATATGCTGAATGAAGCCTCAAGGATAGAAAACATGAATCATATACTAAATGTGAATGTGCTGGGCATTAGGTTAAAGCTCATCAAAAGGAGGAAAAACATGTGAAAGGCATTAAAGTGTTTGGAGCTGAGTGGAAGAAGCAGGCAGGAATCATATGAGAACACACAGGGAGATGTCAAAAAGGCAATTCTAAATGCAAAGCTAGAATAGATATCATAGAAGAAAATTGAGCTGGATATACATTCATATACATTCAGAAGTCACCAGCATAGGGATAGTATTAAATGTTATAAGAACAGATGATATGTCTTTGGTTTACCTTTCCTAAGAGCTATACTTCCTTCATTTTTATATGAAATAGGACCTACAGAAAATGATAAAATCTACAAAGCACATTGTGGTAAGCTTAAGTAAATTGGGACTACACAGAGTTTGGTAAAAATATGTCTACTAATTTCCCTTTGCAGTATGTAATTATGGTAAGAGTCACAGGTTGGTTTCATTAGGAAACAAACTTTGAGGTGGAGATTGCATGCAGGAGGTTTATCGGGGCATGCTTTGGGGACCAATACCTGTAAGGGAGTTAGGAAAACAGAACTGGGCCGAAGGATAACTGTTATGCGTTAAATTGTGATGCAGTCCTGCAGAAGACTCTGCCAATCCCACCTATTGAGAACTCTGGAGCTGGAGGTGATTCTCAGAGCTTTCCCAAATAGTGGCAAGAGGGCAAGGCCTTTGCACTCCCACATTAATTAGTTATTGGATGCAAACTCTCTCCAGGAAGAGGAAATAACCTTGGCCAAAGGAGCTCCCTTCAGGAAAGGACAGTTTTTAAGGAGGGCTTTAGCTAAGAGCCATCAGCAAGCAACACACCTGACAGAACAATCTGTGTGGGGGCAGGGAGGTTCTCGGGGGAGAAATAACACAACCACTGATACAAAAGCATTAAATACAAAGTATCAGGAAGATATTAATAGGGAATCTGTATAAAACTTTCATATAAAATGTTTTCATATTTTTATTTTTTTTGTTTTCATATTTTTAATGAGAAGCTTGAGTATGCTTCTGTGAATGTAACTTTTTATATTAGGTTATACACTTGTAATTGTTACACATAATTGCTTTTTAATAATCATCTCTTCAAATTATTCACAGTTAACCCTGATGAGAAACTGTATAGTTAGTGATTAAAATGTTAAATCTTATTTTTTACAACTATGGAAAAATTTTCAAGAATTTAGATTTTATTTATATATTGTAAAATAATTATTTTTCCCAATGACGAGTGTAGTGTCAAATTTTTTCATGAAAATGTGAATGGATTTCAACTACAACTGAACTTTTGCCATGAAAAGAATTTCAAAAGAATGGTGAAGGTTTAATTTACAAAAAGGGCATCTGTTGTTAGGACTCACCTGGCAGCTGGTTTGGTCATCTCAGAAGGGGCAGTGGTGTGCCCTACAATTGCCACTGAAGCAGGTGCCCATGTACTAAAGAACATCCTTGGTTTTGCTCAATGTCCCGTTAACCACAAAGCCCCACACCAGAGGAACAGTGACATACATTCTGGGCCCCATTCCATTGAAATCATCTTCCCAGGAACCCTGAATATGGCTGCTCACCACAGAAAATGACCAAACAGTCCAGGCCACCCCTTGCCCTGAACACACACTAGAGGGCTAAAGGAATCTTTAACCATGCCATCTCGTGGCATGGTTAAAAAGTCACTGGGAACTGAAAACATCATTTACTATCCCTGTATTTAACAACACAAGGACATGACATCAATAAAAAAAAGACAACAATTAAGTTGATTCTCATTATTTACAGCAGTTATGTTCTAAAATGTCTAAAAATACTGGGGTGCCTTTGTGGCTCAGTCGTTAAGTATCTGCCTTTGGCTCAGGACATGATCCCTAGGTTCTAGGATCAAACTCCGCATCAGGCTCCCTGCTTGGTGGGAAGCCTGCTTCTCCTCTCCCACTCCCCCAGCTTGTGTTCCTGCTCTTGCTGTCTCTCTCTGTATCAAATAAATAAAATCTTTAAAAAATAAATAAAATAAAATAAAATAAAATGTCTAAAAACACTCAATTAGTGAATACTGAATATTTCCCAAGGGGAAATATACAGGTTTCTGCAAGCCTCTAGTCACTACATTTTTATAGATTGATCAATATATAACCTTATTTTATGGATGTTTCTGTTTGAAGATTGTATTCAATGGCACACACACACACATACACACACACACCACTGTATATATAAATAGTTGATTCATTAACGCTGAACTCACAGCCAACAGTACTGCACCTCGTGCCTGAACAAAGTTTCTCTAACACATGCATTTTCTCCATTAGGCACATCACAGCCTCGTTGTACTTGGGAACACTAGGCAGCACTTTAGCATCATGCCTGAGGGCCATTTTAAAGAGCAAAATCCCAACAAAAAGCACACATACATGCAAAACATGGCACTGAATAGGCCACACAAAAGGCACTTGTTTATGAGAGCAGAAACACGAAGGCAGCACGTTGCCTTGCTCAACCTCAGCTGCTGTTGTCGCTCTGCACGGAGCCACAAATAACCACGGGGACACAAGAAGTATCGATTGGGGGCTTACAGATAACTTGTAGCTGGCAAGCAAATGTGCTAATACCGAAACCGTGAATAATGAGAAGCCAGGTACTTACTCCTCGAAAATAAAATGTCAGGGTTGCCGCCTGGGTGAGTCAGTCAGTTACGTGTCCAATTCTTGGTCAGCTCAGGTCTCGATCTCAGGGTCATAAGTTCAAGTTTCACATATACTGGGCATGGAGCCTATGTAAACAAACAAACAAACAAACAAGCTGTCAAACAACCAGGCTCCCTTGAAGACCCTCACCCCACTGAGCCCACTTATCCAAAACTGTCATAATCTCTGCCCAATCCTAGGCAGTTCACCTCTCAAGAGCACCTTCAGAATCACCCAGTCAAGGCCCTCTAATTTCTTCTATTTTTTGTTTTGTTTTGTTTTGAGACTCTATAAATTTGGCGGTTTTCCTTACTTCAGTAAGTCTAATAAACTTAGCTTTACCTGATGAACTATTTCTTTCTTTGTGATGATCTTTTGATCAGCCTGTAGCCAGCACCATTTTCTTCACAGCAGTGTTCCTGGAATATACGGTCATGGCAAGTTTTTCTGTGGTATGTGGGACCAGGGACCTCTAATAGCATCTTTAAAATTATTTGAATCTAAATTGAATTGAAAACCATGACATTTCAGTAACTACCCTCCCCTTGCCCCTCAGACACACACCTCTCTCAGTGAACAGTCATTCACTGGAACAAGCTATTGACTCCCTTATTCTTTCTCTTTTGGTTTAAGGATAAAGACAATTAAAAATACCTGTGGTGGAAAATTAAAATAGTGCTGAGCAATGGAGGCAATGTGCTTAATTACTGTGAGATGGGAGATAGATGGTAAATGATTCTTGTGTCAATTTGAAGACATCAGCACTCATATTTCTCACATGATATGGACTGTGACCTGATCTCACATTTATTCAATTAAGCCAAGGAGTAAAACTCCAAAATGTTTTTTTTTTTCTTTTCATATCTGCCAAATCAGCAAGACTCTTCGATTTATTGTGATAATTATTACTATTACCAGCCCAAATTCCAAGGGTCGAGTAAAAGGTGGGGTGATCTCGGAACCTTATATAAAAACTGTACTAAGAATATGAACCAAAAGTAGAGAGCAAAGGCTCTAGTCCTATTCTAGCACTAACACCAGGCAAGTCACTTGCATTCTTGAGACCCTGGTTACTATGTCTACACCAGAAAGAAATAGAATTAGATATCACTGAGGTTTTCCTCATTTCAGACTTTCTATGATTCTTATTGACAGATTGTATGACTTGCCTTGTATCCTTGGTGATTGCTTTTTGTACATATACACCTTCCAGAGAAAATGGCATGTCTGCTACAGCCTTGTTTTCTCATGGTTTAGGACTATAAGAACTAGAAAATCTACCACATGCAGGTGTTGATAACTACTTAGTATCAATGGGGGTTATGGGCATGTTTCAGAAATAACTAGAAGTTTTAAGTCTCCTGAGTTTCAGGATACAAAAATATTCAGTATCTTCAAGCTCAGTAGAATCTCAACAGAATGTCTGGTTTCCTCCTTCCTTGGTTGCAATTAACAAATGAATTAACTGAGGCCAAGAGGAGGCAGCCTGAGGCGAGTCACATTGTTAACATTACTACCAAAGAAATAACTAGTTTTTAGGGAAAAAACAAAACAAAAAAACAAAACAAAACAAGGGGCTCCTGGGTGGCTCAGTGGGTTAAAGCCTCTGCCTTCTGCTCAGGTCATGATCCCAGGGTCCTGGGATCAAGCCCCGCATTGGGCTCTCTGTTCAGCAGGGAGCCTGTTTCCCCCTCTCTCTCTCTCTGCCTGCCTCTCTGCCTACTTGTGATCTCTGTCTGTCAAATAAATAAATAAAATCTTTAAAAACAAAACAAAACAAAAAAACGCTTTAACAACTAAATAATGTGATCATCACTCATTGGTCCGGCTGTCAGTTTGAGGATAAAAGTAAGAAGATTTTCAGTTAAAGGTAACGAAGATATTTTATTTCAGAGTAGAAGTTTTTGGACAAACAGTAACTGATAGTGTAGCCCCTAGGGATTTCACATACATGTCATCAGTATCTCCTGCTTGAGAAGGCCATCAACAGAAGGACTAGCCATTAGGCTTGGAGAGGAAGAGGAAAAAACAAATCTTAGATAACATGTCCAAAGCCAATGTTCATGCCTACTTCTTCTCATAGGTTCCTTGTGTTCTTAGCCAAGTGTGGGGCCTGATATCTGATCACTATGGCACCTTCCCACTCAAATACAAAAGATCTCTGTATCCTGAATGACACAATTAATTTTTGGCTTAAAAGGAACTTCTCTGCTCTAAATGGAATGCTGTCTTTGGGACTAAAGTTCTCAATAAAAGATTCTATTAACTTGCAACTGCGCCCAATTTGTGAGTGTTTTTTTTGCCAGTTTAAACAAACAATTAGAGAAAATCAACGGGAAATGCCACCCAAAAAAGAGATTCCTCCTAACAGCGCCAATAGAGCATCTCAAACAGATATGGAAGGCTAAATGCCAGATACAGGTTGCAAATATTCAGTAGCAGCTTTAAGGGCCCCTGGTGTTCATTTAAATTATGCCATGCAGTGAAATGCAATCACCTTCCATGCACAGACCTGTATAGCACCAAAGCTTGATTCTTACTACCAGTGTTAGACGTGGAAGAGGAACCTTTACCCTCGGGCCACTTACCTGCAACATATGGCTGCTTCCCACATGGTGGAGAATCTATTTTAACCAGTTCACAAGGATGATTCCCTTCTTTCCATCTTGTATATATATCCTGGATTCTGAGAGAGACATAACTTTATTTAGCTCAATTACTCTGGATTCTTAATAACTATCTGGGTGTTTGTGGTTTCTAGTTTTGCTTTGTTTTTTATTCCTCTCCATTTATTCTACAGTCATCTGCCTCCCACTTCCCCATTAGACAATCACAGGGAAGCTGGAGAGATCCCATCTGTGCTTTTCAGGGGGCGAAATCAAACAGCCTTGGGACAGGTGGAGCAGGCAGCAGGAAGGTGACCCCAGGCGCACAGCAGGTGGGGTGAGCGGCACAGGAAATGAGCGGGCAGCAGGCAGTCTGAAGGGCAGAAAGGCCCACGCTGCCTGCATCCAGGCAGCAAATCAAGCAGAGGTTAGCAGGTAAGAAGGGTGACAGGAGGGCAGACCAGGCATGTGACCAATAGGGAGGGAAAAACAGAAGGCAATTAGCCAGGGGGAGAGGGCAGATGGAGGGCATCTGCCAACAATTATCAGGGGAAAGGGTAGCAGGAGGGTAATAATAGGAGGCAGTTCTGAGGGGCAAGAGGACATTAGGCAGGAGACACGCAACAGCAGTGAGATCACCAGGCATGCCTTACCTGGGAGCCAGCGTTGAGCGAAGAACCTTCCTAACCTTGGGGCAGGACCACGCAACAGGCAACTGGGGCAACAGGCAACCAAGCGATATACTCAAAAATTATGTGGCCTCCGGAGTCTGGGGGCCTGTTTCAAGTTCCCGCTCCAGGAAATAGTTGCAACTGCATGCCTCGATCCATTCTCTGAAGGACCTCAAAAAACCGCTGTCTGTTCACAGTAACAGAGAAAGCCGGGGCCAACTGAAGAGCAGACCACTAGCCTATCAGGTAAAATTTTAAGGAAAGGGGGAAATAAAGAGAAATTCCATTTTCTAGGTGTTCTTCCGGGATCAGGCTCTGTCAGACACCTCATGTATAACCCATCCAGTCCCACGGCCACGCTTGCATGTTGCTGGTACTTTGTTTATTTTTAAGTCAAGAAAATTGAGGTTAAGAGACAATGTGGCGCTGGCCCAGGATCACAGAGGTGGAAAGTGAGAGCTGTGATTTCCACTTGAACCTCTCTGAAACTCCAACTCTTTCATCTTTTATAACACAGTGGGTCTCAAGGATGGGAAGCTCTCTTTTGATTACTAGCAGATGGTATATCTTCATCCTTAAAGAAAAAGGCTTTGATTTTTGTTAAACACACATTTCTTCAAGGAAATACATATTACAAAATAGTATTTCTCAGATCTGAATCATGTACAGACTCTCATTAAAGATCCAAAAGGCCTGGCCCACCCTCATACCCCAGAGATCTTAGTTTGGGTGGCAGCACTAGAAACTGTGAAAAAGATGTTCAGCAGCTCAATATGAAAAGTAGCCTCTTTGAAACATCCTGTATTGGTGATCTCTGTAGAGCCAGTCTCTCTGCTCTGCATGCTCACTGAGCCTGTGTATTGGTTAGGATGCTTTCACCGGCAATTCATAGGAAGCCCTGGTCCAGCCTGACAGGACTAGTAGGACGTTTGCTTGGCATCAAAGGAAGTTTGGAGGTGAAGAAGGATCCAGTAGCTCTCTCACTGTTCTCTTGCTCTGCTCTATTCCATGGTGTCTTCCGCTCTAGCCCTGCAGCAGAGGGGGGCCCCAGCAGCATCACACGTTGAACCCAGTAGTGGTCTGTGCTAGGCAGAGACGATGAACTGTCAAGTCTGTGTCTCCTTCCTAGGAGTAAAGAAAAGAAAAGGACTCGGCAACCCCTTCACCCAAGCACACTTCTCCATACAACTCATTGACCAAAAATAATTATATGCCGGTTCCAAACCAGTTACCTGGAAGAGGAATGGGATTATCATGATGGATAATCCTATCAGAATCCACTCTTCCTCTGAGCTATATCCTTAAAAAAGGAGATACCTGAACATAATGAACACTCTTTTAGAAATGAGGGGAAAGATGGATGCGGGATAGGCAACAAAGACTCTTTGCTCTAGTCCTCAATTAATGATTATTGAAAAAACAAATGACTAAATGTGAATGATCTCTGAGCAGGTTTGACTGGGAAAGGGAATGAAAGCACCGGATAGGAATTGTTTCTGGATCATTACTCATCCCAGAGTGGCAATGTGACCTTGAACAAATCACTTCATTTCCTAAGCCTTGGTTTCCTCATTTGTAAAGTGGAGAATACCTGCCCCATTTAACTCTCAGTGTATGAGAATTAAATATATATGTGTAAATGCTTTGTGTATGACAAGGGGTTATGTAAATGTGAGGCATTATTAATATTCAGAATTTAATCAACCCAGTTATTCTGTCAGCGAGAAAATATTTACTATTTTTGATAAGCAAAGTACAATTTAAATGTGAGCCCTGGAGACCATGGAAAGAAGTAACATGTAGGAAATACGTAATACAGAGGAACCAAAATATTACATGTCTAAGATTATATCATATATCCTTAAAAGAACGACACCAAGAAACTTAAACCGTGTCATAAAATTGGATATATATTAGAAAAAATAAAGTTATATTCCTATACCATATTTTTTTAAATGGCAATAAAATAAAGATAAAATATGGAAATCTATTAAATATTAGAGAATCTCAGGATGGGAAGGGCCTTCCCAACAAAGTTTCAAAATCCTGAGGTCATGGGGAAAAATACTGATATAACTGAATGCATTAAATTTTAAACATCTCACTGTAAAATATATCACAAGCAAAAAAAAGAAAAGAAAATTACAATCTAGGATAAAATGTTTATAACACTTATGACACATAAAGTATTAATATCCATGAAATACTTTTGAAGTAAACTAAAAAGCAATCGAATTTAAAACTGTAACATTTTTGTAAGAGTATTAATTTCCAATGTAATATAAGATGACCTTTAATTTAAAATTTTTTATGTTATTTCTTAGAGTGACCTAAGAAATAACATAAAAATTTTAAAATTAAAATGAAATCATAACAAAACACCATTTTCCCACTATTGACAAAACAATTTGGAGGCTGAGAACCTATGGAATAATTACAGTGTATGGAAGGACACATTCTGCTGTGGTTGGGGGTGGGGGTTGTGGGGGAGAGAGGAGGATATAAACTTGTTTAACTATTTTGGAAGCCAGTTTGTCAGTGTGTAACAAAAACTTAAGTGCCCAGAGTCTTTGATTCAGTGGCTTACATTATAAAGATCTATTCTGCATGATGTATGCACAATGTACACAAGAACATATATAGCCACAATTCATTTAGTTGTGGAAACCTCAAAATAACTTAAATACCTACTGACAGGATATTGGTCAAGTAAATGGCAGAAAAGATGTATCATTTGATGCTCCCATTAAAAATATTATGGAATTTCCATGTAGTAATATGAAAAGATGTCCAAAATGTATGGCCAAGTGACAAAAGCAAATTAGAGAATTTAGGTAATCTATGTTCATATATTTTTTTAAATACCAACATACATTTGCCTATACACATGCTCACTCTCCTGCTCACTCTCCTTGATCACTTGTGCGTGCGCTCGCTCTCTCTCTCTCTCTCTCTCCACACACACACACACACACACACACACACACACACAGGCAAAGATATATAGTAAAAGGATTCCGAAGTCCAGAGTGAGAAGCATGATGCAATATTCTGAAAGAATAGGGAAGTCAGGGCACCTGGGTGGCTCAATCGTTAAGCATCTGCCTTCGGTTCAGGTCATGATCCCAGAGTACTGGGATCGAGCCCCGCACTGGACTCCCCACTCAGTGGGGAGCCTGCTTCTCCCTCTCCCTCTGCCCCTGCTTATGTTCCCTCTCTTGCTGTGTCTCTCTCTGTCAAATAAATAAATAAAATCTTAAAAAAAAAAAAAAGGATAGGGATGTGTCTCTAAAGGAAATAAATGCAGATTTTACACTTTGGCTTAATAACTCTTTCAGGTCTTAGCTGCTCCTCCATGGGCACTGGCTCATTCCACCTCCTCTGGCACCTAATCTAACTATAACTCCAGAATGACACATTCTCTTCACATTTTCTGATGTTCTGTTTCCAGACTCCCCTCTCAAAAACCTCATCTTCTTTTTTTTTTTTTTTTTCAAAGAAAGGCAGACTGCCACATGCAGCACTTCATTGGAAGTCTCAGAAGCTTAACTACCCTAAAATTCTCCTACAAATAGATCTTGAGAGCTTGTTTGGAGGTTCTAGCAGGGGAGCACAGCTACTCATATACCCTTGACCAAAGAGTGGTCCTCCTCTATCAGGGAAGGTCATCCTCTTCAACCGAGAGCGCAGCTTCAGGGGGGACACACATGGAGCAGTAAGGGAGGACGGGGACACCGACCTAGCCAGCCAGATTAGCTGAATCAACCCTGGTGACCAATGGGGTGGCAGATGTCGCAGCCAGATCATCCTCACATCCAAAACCCCCATCTTTTAGACTACTACATTTCAGGATGGTATGACACCCTCCAAGAATGCACCTATTCTATATGGTAGCCACTAGTCAGATGTGGCTTGAAACATGACTAAGTAGACATAGGTAGTAATTTCTCTGACATTGGTCATAGGAACATTTTTAGTTATGTCTGCTAAGGCAAGGAAACAAAAGCAAAAAACAAAACAAAAAACTATTGGGGATAGATCAAAATAAAAAGGTTCTGCACAGCAAAGGAAACCATCAACAAAACAAAAGGATAACCTATTGAGTAGGAGGAGATATCTGCAAATGATATCTCTGATAAGGGCTTAATATCCAAAATATATAACAAACCCATATAACTCAACACCAAAAAAAATCTGATTAAAAAATGGGCAGAGGACCTGAACAGATATTTTCTCAAAGGAGACACACAAATGGCCAACAGATACATGAAAAGATGCTCACCATGACTCATGATCAGGGAAATGAAAATCAAAACTACAATGAGATATCACCTTACACCTGTCAAAATAAATAGTTATCAGATAAGAAATAACAACTGCTGGATGAAGATGTGGGGGAAGAAAAAAAAACCTCATATATTATCAGTGGGAATGTAAATCAGTACAGCCACTGTAGATAACAATATGGAGGTTCTTCCAAAAAATTAAAAATAGAAATACCATATGATCCAATAATTTCACTACTGGGAAATTTACCCTAAGAAAACATTCATTTGAAAAGATATATGTACCCCTATGTTTATTGCAGCCTTATTTACAATAGCTAAGATATGGACACAACCTAAATATCCACTGATAGATGAATAAAGATGTATGGGGGGGGTGTGGGTGTGTGTGTGCACGCACACATGTGTGCACGCAATGGAGTATTATGTAGTCACAAAAAAAGAATGAGATCTTGCCATTCATGACAACCTGGATGGACCTCATGGGTATTATGCTAAGTGAAACAAGTCAGACTGAGAAAAAGTAATACCATATTATTTCACTCACATGTGGAATCTAAAAAAAAACACAACAAATGAATAATCAAACAAAAGCAGACCCAGACCTATAAGTACAGAGAACAAACTGATGCTTGCCATCGGGTAGGGAAGTGAGAGGATAGGCAAAATGCATGAAAGGAAGTGGGAAATACAATCTCACAGTTATGGAATGAAAAAGTCATGGGAATAAAAAGTACAGCATAGGGAATATAGTCGATGATATTGTAATAGGATTGTATGGTGACAGATGGCAATGGCAGTCATGTATAGAAATGCTGAATCACTGCTGTATACCTGAAAATAAGGTAACAATCTGTGTTAAACATACTCAAAAAAATTAATACATATAAATATATGTATACATATATGACTGTTTCATACTTAAGTTTATTAGCTCTCAGAAGGGCTATATTATTCATTAATAGCCATAATTTTGATATATGCTTTTTGTTTCAGTTATTTTAATATTTCATCCCACCTTAAGCTTCTAAAATCTAAATCAAAATAAGTACTAATATTGGAAATAAAATAGTGCCTTGTCCTGGGAGGAAAAAAAAAAAAAAAGAAATGTGACTTGTGAAAACTGAGATACATTGTAAGTATAAAATACTTGCCATATTTCAAAGACTTAGTATGAAGAAAATAAAGTATCTTATTAATAATTATATACAAGACTATAGGATTCCTCCCTAGAATCCTACATTCCACCCCCCCCCACACAGTTTCTATCACTTGAAACTGAGATTCAAGTAAAAAGTGAAATAGTCTTAGAAACTATGAGTTGGGACATGGAAAGTGAGTATAATTCTATAATGAATCTGAGGTTTCGATACTGAGTGACTGAGTTATGCAAGGGCCATTAAGAAATAGCACAGAAGAAGCAGAGAGGGTTTCAGGATAAGGCAATCTACTTGCTTTTAAACAGGATGAATGTGGAGAAGTAGCTATGCCCAGCAGGTATTTGGAATGAGAACATCAAACTGCAGATAAAAGTTTCAAATGGTGATTTCAGAAAGGGAGACATTCATAGTCAGTATATCTTAGAAAACCATCTAATCAAATAGATTTTAAAATATTCTGTTATTAAAGCTTGTCAGAATTAATTTTGACTGACCTGCATTTAAAATAAAGATGTTATATAATGTTAGGTTTATATTTATCTGAACACATCAGTGATTAGGAAAATTCTTAAGAAGTAGCAAAATAAACAGTAAACAAGTAAAATATGTATATTCCCAGACATGTCAATGTTTTACACTATTATTTTAAAAAATGTAATTTTACATGCTCATATCCAATCACAACGTTATTTTTCATTTTCAATTAAATGACCAGATTTAATTTTGCATGGACAGATACTATACTTGGGTATGGATGGTTAGGAAAGATATCCAAAGCATCTTTCACCAAACATCATATATATCAGGTTCTCAATAATTTGTTGTTGAATGACTAAATAGATTAATACCTTCAGAATTGGAAAATTAAAATCTAAAGATCATTTAAAAATAACTACAGATTCATTTGCCTCAATTTCACCATATTTCATCATTGACCCAGGATGCAGTAAAATAGCCCAGTAAATTATTTTTTTCCAGAAAAGAATAATTCCTTTGGGACAGATAATGAATGTTAGTGAAGAAGAGGGTAATATATATAGTTCCTGGAAATAACAAAAATTCCATACTTTATCTCAATAAACCTGATTAAAAAATGATCAAAAGTCCTAAACAAACATCTTATCAAAGAAGATACACAGAAGGCAACTAAACATATGAAAAAATGTTCAACATCATATGTCATTAGAAAATTGCAAACTAGGGGCACCTCGGTGGCTCAGTCAATTAAGCATCTGATTTCAGATCAGGTTATAATCTCAGGGTTTTGAAATCAAGCGGTGTCTTGTTCCCCTGCTGGGTGTGGAATCTACTTAAGATTCTCCTTCTTCCGGGGTGCCTGGGTGGCTCAGTGGGTTAAAGTCTCTGCTTTCAACTCAGGTCATGATCCCAGGGTCCTGGGATCGAGCCCCACATCTGGTTCTCTGCTCAGCAGGGAGCCTGCTTCCCCCTCTCTCTCTGCCTGCCTCTCTGCCTACTTGTGATCTCTCTCCGTCAAATAAATAAATAAAATCTTAAAAAAAAAAAAAGATTCTCCTTCTCCCTCTATCCCTCCTCCCTCTAAAAGAAAAAAAAAAAAAAAAAAGAACCTTGCAAGTTAAAATAACAATGAGATACCATTATATGCCTTTACAATGGCTAAAATCCAAAATACTGACAACACTAAATGCTGGTGAGGATGTGGAGCAACAGGAACTCTCATTCATTGGTGGCAGAAATGCAAAATGATATATTACCTTGGAAAATAGTTTGGTATTTTCTTACAAAATTAAATATGCTCTTACCATATTGCAATTGCACTTGCTAGTATTTACCCAAAGGAGGTGAAAACTTATGTCCACATGAAACCCTGCACAGTGATATTTTTAGCAGCCTCATTTATAACTGCCAAAACTTGTAATCAACCAAGAAATATTTAATTAGGAGAATGGATAAGCTCTGGTACATCTAAACAATGGAATATTACTTAGCACTAAAAAGAAATGAGCTATCAAGACACAAAAAGACATGGAGGAAACTTAAATGTATATTACTAAGTGAAAGAAACCAATCTGAAAAGGCCACTATATGATACTATATGATTCCAATTTTCTGACATTCTAGAAAGGGCAAAACTATGGAAATAGCAAAGCAGTGATTGCTGGGATTAGGTAGAAAGGAGGGATGAGTAAGCAGAGCACAGAAGACTTTTATGGCAGTGAAATTACTCCATATGATACTACAATGGTAGATATATGTTATCATACACTTATCAAAACCTATGGAAAGTACACTACCAGAAGTGAACCCTGATATAAACTGTAGACTCTGGGGGATGGTACAGTGATGTAGATTCATCATCAGTATAACAAATGCACTGCTGTGGTACAGGATTTTGATAATCAGGGAGGTTGTATGTATGTGGGAAATACAGATATATGGGAATTATCTGTATTTTCCACTTAATTCTGCTATGAACCTAAAGCAGCTCTATAAAATAATGATTATTAATTTAAAAACACATATAAAAACAGAAAACAGAAAAACTGTCTAGCCAAGATTGAGTAACAAACATCAGATTTATCCTTCTACCCAAAACAACTAAAAACTGCATATAATATAGGAATCAATGATTTTGAAGATACTGAACATCAGGCATTAAAGGACATAGATCCCTGAGTGAATGAAAACAAACAAGATGTGCCAAATGCCTTCCCCAACTTATTGCCTGCATAGAGTCTTTTGGCTATGATGCAAAAACAGTGCAAATTTATAACATTTTTGACAAGCAATGCTTACAAAACTCCCCAATCCCTCAGTTCTCTCAGCTCATCTAGAATGAATGGCAGTCCAACCAGAAAGGGACTGGCTGAGAAAACAAGATTTGCTCTATCACTTACGGAGGAGGTTTCTACACATCCAAAAAACTCAGTGAACCCCAAATAAGATAGACTCAAAGAGAATCAGGCACATCATAGTTAAACTACTGAAAGTCAAAGACAAAGGGAAATTTTTGAAAGCACCAGAAAAAAAAAAAAAACATATACTGCATACAGTAATACAAGAATACAAGTAATGGGTGAATTCACACCAAGAATAACGGAGGCCAAGAGGCAGTGCAATGACAAAAGTGTTTGAATAAAATGTCAACCAAGATTCTGTATTCAGCACAAATATTCAAAAATAATATGAAATAAAGACATTTTCAGATAAACAAAGACTCAGAAAGTTCATTGCTAGCAGGTCTGCTTGTAAGAAATACTAGATGAAATCTTTCGGGCTGAAAGAAAGTAACACTAGACAGTATCTCTTATTGTGGAAGAAATGCAGAGAGCCAGAAAGAATAAATAGATGCGTAAATACAAAAATCTATACAAACATTTTAATCAAAAATATATAAAAATAAAATTATTTCATTTTTAAAAAATATTTTTGTATAATAAATATAACACCATATTGTTGGAATTATATAGAGGCAATATATGACAATAATAACACAAAGAGAGGAAGAAAAGGATCTATAGTGAAGCAAAGATACTTCACTGAGATCACATTTGTAGTATTCTGAAGTAAATTATGATCAGCGGAGATGCATATTATAATCCTTAAAGTAACCACTAGGAAATAACTAGAAATAATATAATGAACAGCGAAAGTAAAATGATAAAGTATAAAAAATATTTATTTATCACTAAAGATAGTGGTAAAAGAAAAACAGAACACTAGAAAAAGAAAAGAGAAACGAAAAGCTAAAAGCAAGATTCAGGCATAAATCCAACACAGCAAGTTATATGAACTGTAAATAGACTAAATATAACAAACAAAGGGTAGAAACTGTCAGATTGACCAAAAACAAAACCTAACTATATGCTAACTATGTAACCCATCTTATGTTCAAAAACACAAATAGCCTGGGTGGCTCAGTCATTAGGTGTCTGGCTTCCTCTCAGGGTTGTGGTCCCAGAGTCCAAGAATCAACCCCCGCATCTGGCTCCCTGTTCAGCAGGAAGCCTGCTTCTCCCTCTCCCACTATCCCTGCTTGTATTCCCTCTCTCACTCTCTTTCTCTCTCTGTCAAATAAATAAATAAAATTTTTAAAAACAAAACAAAACAAAAAACAAAACCAAAAAACTCAAAACACAAATAAATAAAAAGTGAAAAGATATAAAAAAGGTAAAACATGAATTCAGTAACTATGAAAGCTGTAGTCATATTAATATTATACAAATAGACTTTAATACAAGAAATATTATTAGAGAAGGAAATATTTATTTCATAATAATAAAAAGTATTAATTCATCAATCAGTAAGATATGACAGTTATAAATATTTGTACACTTAGCCACAGTGCACCAAAATACATGAAGCAAAATTTTGTACAGTTTAAAGTGGAATCAGACAATTCAAAAATAACAGCTTTCTTTTTTTTTTTTTTAAAGATTTTATTTATTTATTTGACAGAGAGATCACAAGTAGGCAGAGAGGCAGGCAGAGAGAGTGAGAGGGAAGCAGGCTCCCTGCTGAGCTGAGAGCCTGATGTGGGACTTGATCCCAGGACGCTGAGATCATGACCTGAGCCAAAGGCAGCGGCTTAACCCACTGAGCCACCCAGGCGCCCCCAAAAATAACAGCTTTAAATTAAAATAACCCACTCTCAATTATGAATAGAATAATTTACACAGAAGATTATCAAGGATAAAGAAGACTTGAATATACTATAAAACCAAAATTTCACAGATAGAAAACTGTAGAACATTATACCTAACAACAGCAGAATACACAGCTTCTTAAATGAACATGGATAGACTATATTTTATGCCATTAAAAAAAAAAATCTATAAAGGACTGAAATCATACAAAGTATATTCTCCAACTACAATGGAATCAGATTAGAAATCAGAAACAGAAAGAATCTTAGGAAACTTATAAATATATGGAAATTGGTCAACCCCCTCTTACATAACCAACTGGTCAAAGAACAAATCACAAGACAAATTAGATTGAAAACAAAAACATAACATGTCTAAATTTACAAGATGCAGCTATAGCAGTACTTAGAGGAAATTTATAGTTTTAAGTTCCTATATCAAAAAAGAAGAAAAGTCTCAAATCAACAGCTTAAATTTCCACCTTGAGAAACTGGAAAATGAAGAACAAATTAAAAGCATAACAAACTGATGGAGGAAATGGTAAGGAAATTATAAAGAGTAAAATAAAAATAATGAAATCAATTTAAAAAAAAACAAAATTTATTCTTTTTAAGAAAATCAACAAAGCTGATAAACATTAATCTAGGTTAAGTAAGAAAGTAAGACAGAAAATAAAATTCCCCAAATTGGAAAAGAAAGCAGGAATATCAATACCAAAACATTCAAAATTAAACATATTTTAAAAGAATATTATGAATTAATTTATTAACAATCTAGACAATGTAGATAAAATACATATTTATTTGTAATCCCTAAAGCAATCATTACAAAAATAACAAAAAAATTTTTAAAGATTAACAGAAGAATTAAAACAGTCTACTAAACAATTATTTAACACAAAGGAAGGTAATAAAGGAGAAATAGAAGAACATTTTTAAAAAGACAGAAATAGAAAACAAACCACAAATTACCAAAATTGGCTCAAGAAGAATTCGACTTTGTTGAGAACTGTGATAACAAAAAGATTTGTTTTTATTTCATTGTAATTAAAATTTCCCCACCATAAAAAAGCTCAGGCTCATATGGCTTCACTGGCAGATTTTAACAAACTTCCAGGAATTAGAGGGAAAAAAGAATGCTTCCTAGCTCATCTAATAAAGATAGCATAATCCTGAAATGTAAACCGGACCAAGACATCAAAAGAAAATAAAAGGGACGCCTGGGATCAGTGGGATCAGTGGGATCAGTGGGGGCTCAGGTCAAGATCTCAAGGTCCTGGGACTGAGCCCCTGCATTGGGCTCTCTGCTCAGCAGGGAGCCTGCTTCTGCCTGCCTCTCTGTCTACTTATGATCACTCTCTCTGTCAAATAAACAAATAAAATCTTAAAAAAAGAAAGAAAGAAAGAAAGAAAAGAACAGGTTAGTTTAGACATGAAATACTCTTAACAAAAGATTAGCAAACAAAATCCCACAATATATGAAAAGAATTGTGCACCATGATTTAGTCAGATATATTTTGGAATACACAATAGTTTAACATCCAAAAATCAATTAACATGATCCAGTATGTTAGTAGGGTAAAGGGCACAATCCATGTGATCATCTTTTTTTTTTTTTTTAAAGATTTTATTTGACAGACAGAGATCACAAGTAGGCAGAGAGGGAGGCAGAAAGAGAGGAGGAAGCAGACTCCCTGAGAGCAGAGAGCCTGATGTGGTGCTTGATCCCAGGACCCTGAGATCATGACCTGAGCCGAAAGCAGAGGCTTTAACCCACTGAGCCACCCAGGTGCCCCCATGTGATCTTCTTAACAGATGCACACACACTCTAGCTAACACAATCAAACACCCATTTATGATAAAAACTTTCAACAAATGAAGGAAAGAATGGAACTTCCTCATCCTGATAAAGCACTCCTTTAAAAAAAAACCCACAGTTAACATTCTCTTTATTAGTGGAAGACAATTCTTTCCCACTTGAGATCAAGAATAAGGCCAGGAGGGGCGCCTGGGTGGCTCAGTGGCTTAAAGCCTCTGCCTTCCGCTCAGGTCCTGATCCCAGGGTCCTAGGATCGAGCCCTGCATCAGGCTCTCTGCTCTTGAGGGAGCCTGCTTCCTCTTCTCTCTCTGCCTGCCTCTCTGCCTACTTGTGATCTCTGTCTGTCAAATAAATAAATAAGAAATCTTAAAAAAAAAAAAAAAAAGAATAAGGCCAGGATACCTGTTCTCACTACTTCTATTCAAAATTATCCTCGAGTTTCTAGCAAGTTTAAAAAGCTAAACAAAAAGAAATAAAAGACATCCAAATTTGAAAGGAAGAAATCAAATTGCCTTTATTTGCTATTGACATTAATGTCTCTGTAAAAATTATTTTGTCATTGTTATAGGGTAAAAGAACAATAATCAAAAACAACTTCTATATGATAGCAATGAACAACTGGAAATTAAGAATTTTAAAAAGTATTTAAAATAGCATAAAAATATGTCAATCCAGGAGAACACCTGACATATGTGAAAGACCTACAAACTAATAACTAGAATATATTATTGAAATAAATTAACAAAGACCTAAATAAATGGAGATATATACCATTTTCATGGGCTGAAAAATTCCAATGTTATTGGTAAGATGTTAATTCTTCTAAACTAATCTATATACTCAGTGAAATCCCAATCAAAATCCTGGCAGGCTTTATTAAAATGACAAATTGATTTTAAAATTCATATGTAAATGTGAGGTTCCTAGAAAAATCAAAGTTACTTTGAAATGAAATAGAACAACAAAACTGGAGGACTTACCTGACATTAAGAATTTAAGACAGTGAGGTAGCAAGACAGAAAAAAATAAATTAATGAAAAAAAAACAGTCAAGAAATATATACATATGCAATTAATTTTCGTGAAAGATGCAAAGTCAATTCGGTAGAGAAATGATAGTGTTTTTAAAAAATGCTGCTGGATCAACTTGGTATCCATACATAAAAATATTAACTTTTGAAATGGCCTACTTCTTGCAGTCTGACAGAGGTTTCTTTTTTTTTCTTTTTTTTTTTTTAAGATTTTATTTATTTATTTGACAGAGAAAGATCACAAGCAGGCAGAGAGGCAGGCAGAGAGAGAGGAGGAAGCAGGCTCCCAACTGAGCAGACAGCCTGACTCAGGGCTCCATCCCAGGACCCTGGGATCATGACCCGAGCTGAAGGCTGAGGTTAAAGCTGAGGCTTTAACCCACTGAGCCACCCAGGCACCCCTAAAAATATGAACTTTTATCCATACTTTGCTTCATATAAAAACAGACAATCCACTAATAAATTTAGCAGGACATTTTTATACTTATCAAAGAAGATACATAAACAAACACATAAAATATGCTTAACATCATTATTTATTAGAGAAATATAAACTGAAATCTAAATTAGATACTACTTCACATGTTAGAAGTTCTAATTGAAGGACTGACCATATCAAGTGCTGCCAAGATTTGAATCAACCAGAACTCTCATAAATTGCCGGTGGGTTTATAAAATGTTATAATCCTTTTGGATAACTTCTGCAATTTCTTAAAATGTTAAACATATGCATACCATACAACTTAGCTACTCTACTGATAAGTATTTACCGCAGAGGAAAATACGTTTTTAGAAAGACTTTAGGTTCATAATAGCATTGTTTGTAATAAGTCCGTGAATGTTCATGTAGTTTATTTGTAATAGCCAAAAACTAAACATCCCAAATGTCCATTAACAGGCGAATAACCAAAATGTGATCTATCTACACATTGAACTATGATTCAGAAATAAAAGTAATGAACTACTGATATATCTAAAGACATTGGTGAATTTCAACATAGTGAGGTTAAGTGAAAGTAACGCAACAAGAAAAAAGTACATGCTACATAATTCTGTTTATAGAAAATTCTAGAAAATGGAAACTATAGTGATAGAAAGTAGATGAGTTGTCACCTGGGAGCAGAGGATTAAGGAGTAGGAGAAGGGGATTACCAAGGGTCACAAGAAGATTTGGGGGTGGGGGTGATGAATATGTTTGTTATCTTGATTTCACAGATGTATGCATATGCCGAAGATTATCAAATCATATACTTCAAGTATGTGCCATTTATCATATGTCAATTACACCACCACATAGCTGTAAACACACACACACACACACACACACACAGGAGAGAAAGGAGTGAATATTTCACTCACATAATCATCATGGACAAATCTATGCTTCAGAGGTAGGAAAAATAAGAACCAAAGAAAAAATACTGCACATTTAACAGAGGTAGAGACAGAAACAGAGAAAGAGAAAGATAGTATGTGCATTTAGTTTTGATGGAGTACCTATTATTGAGGTCTTTCTATCCCTTCTTTGATCTCCCTTAAATATAATCGGAATAGGTCGAGTTAACTGGAAAATTTGAAATTTAGTGAGGTTCTCCAGCTATGGGAAGTGTATTGCAGTAATCCAGAGCTACCATAAACAGTTGCTCTGTACCTAGGGAAACCTGGCTTTATCTCAGAGATGGACTAAATATGAGATGTAAAACAATATCCTCTATCAGATTATTGGATGTAAAATATATTACTGTAATTAACATAAAGAGTAACTGCTTCCAATTTATCTTGCTCTAAATTTTATACTTGCTGAGAGGAAGAGACACCTGTCATCAGATATTGGTAGTTTATCCTTGGGATTTTAATGACTTTTGAGGATGTCCTTCATTATCTCTTTGGATCTTAGTTTCTCCATTTGTAGAAAAAAATCAAGTATTTGGGGATATTTCTGTGCAGCCAGGATTTGGTAGGATAATAAACTGTTTGATAACTCATTGTGGTCTTTGGCACAAGCACAAAGCATTATTATTGTTATTAAATATTATTAGCTAGGGTATGGTGCTAGACTGATAATTACTTCAAGGAATACTTCATAAAATGCTAACTGTAGAGTGTACATAAATTTATATATCCATTAATATCAAACCTGCTATGAACAAATATTTTGGAAGACTGCCAACATTATTCCTTTTACGGTGTTGGTAAATTTCAATTTATATTCAAACCTAGCCCCTTAATTCCTCACATACAACTCTCTTCCATACCAATTTAAGTTCTTTGGGTTGAATAAAACAAATTCATTTTTCCCTTCCATTAGAAGGATAACAGCTAATGACACAGTTTTATGAGGGAAAAACTCCACTTCCTATAGTTTAGCTGTGGCCATAGCTTTATGTTGTAGTATTTGGTAAAAAAGAGATGATGGTAAAAATTAGGAAAGTTGGGAGTTAACCTTTGAGAAAGTAAAGAAAAAAGAATTAAATACCGCTATGTTAATAGAACTGGTCACACATATATTGTTGAATCTGCCAAAAACAACATTCATTAGAAATCAATTTTATTGTCATTTCAGAATGCGTATCAACTCTGCAATCAGAATTGTGAGGGGTCAGGAAGAGGTAAGAGGTATGTACCAGCTATCAATACACACAAATGTTATCATACATATATACCTGTATGTGATTCAGAGGTAAAATGTCTCATTTATAAGGAGACTCTGGTACTAGAATGGTGGGCCATTCTAGTCCCAAGACCACTTCGCCTACCATCACCCACTTCTTATTTTGGAGACTTCCAATTCAACAGAAGAATGAAAAGACCAATATAATGAGTATGTATATACTCATTACCTGAACCCACTAATTGTTAACACCTTGCACCATTTACATGTACTCTCTTGCTCTCTCACTCTCTCTCCCCTTATGTTTACAGAAGCATTTGAATATATATTGTGTACATTCCTAAGTCTTCTTACATGTTCTGAACTGGGGCACTTACTTTTAGCTGCTGATACCGAATTTCATCACTGCCCCCCCAACAATGAGTAAAGTTCAGGTTTTTCTATAGGTTAAATATGTGTGGACACACCTTAAGAAATTCATATATAGAGACGTGGGTCTGGGCATGTACAGAGATTCCTTTTCAATCTTTGTTCTCCAGATGGGCACCTAGAATAGGGGTGACCACACAGTTCCTTTCCTAATCCAGGACACTTCTAATAGTGGAAGGAGGCACTGTTCGTAATTCCAGACAGCAGCTGTAAAACAAACTGCCTCAGGTGTACTGGAACCTGTGGTCATTCTACCTCGACCGTGTCATGTAGGTACAGCTGCTGAGGAATAGTGGGCACTGACTTGGGCGCTTAACCTACCTCTGATGGACACAATCCCAGAGGACAACAGGCTCCTCTGCCAAGTGATGAATCTGGGGAACAAGTCCTATGTGATTAACCCTCTAAACAGTTCAGACTAACTTTTTGGTCTTTTTGAAAACAGGAAATTTATTTACTTAACAGAAATGAATCCAGTGTAAATGGGATACGTTGTCAGCTGTAGTAATATGTGAGCTGTAGTCAGGGTGATGTGTAATAAGTCAATAAGCCGGCCTTGCCAGATACTCAAACTCCACCACTACTGCCAAGTCTCCCAAGTAATCTGTCATGAGTCCTTTACCCTGTAGCTTGAGAAAGCATCAAAGGTCAGGTATCTGATTGCTGGACAACACAAGAGTCTTTTTCCCTAAATTGGGCATATCTTAGGAAAGTGATCATGCAAATTGTTTGATTTATCCATCTGAATGTAATTGTGCAAGTCAAAATGGCCATTTCCTCTCATCCACTGTCTGGTCTGGGTAGACTATTAAGTCATTCTTTTTATAGGTAGCTAGCAAGTATGAACAAGCAGTCTGTTACTAGAAAAAGAAATAATATCAAAACAGGGCAAAAGTCACCAATATCAAGCTATCATTAGAAAGGTCAGAATTTAAAAAATAAAACATATAAAAGAGATGGGTATTTTAAAATAATCTACATCCATATAAACACCACCTCAAGTCACTATGGACTAGTCTAACCAAGCAAAGGAGGAGCTGGGGAGCATGACTGCGTGATACCAAAAGAAAGACTATCCCCTATGATTAAAGTTCTTTTGGGACTCACAGAGAATGTCCTTTCTGGTTTCAAGAATTCCCTGGGCCACTACCCAGACCTCTTGGTTCCTGGGGCAAGGGCCATTTAATTCCATGCCCATGTGAGTATAAGGAGAGAAAGAACAACTTTCCTAATAAAAATTAAAAAAAAAAAAAAAAGGAGGCAAGGCCTTATAAATAATACTTAACAGAAGATGACAGATGGGTACAATAGCTGGAAGCATGGTCCCGTGTAAGTATCAGTCTGAAAGATACTACTGAGCTCTGAGCTATTCAGGAAGGCTTCAGAGTAGAGGTGCACATGGAGCTGAGATTTCACATGTGGATAAGAGAGAGACGGATAATAAAGACAGTCTTTTAAGGAAGAAACAAAACAACTGAAGATATGGAGGCACGATATAACTCTACATTGTGTTGAATGGATAAATAAAGATAATATGTTATGGGTTTCAAAGCTCTTTTATTTGTTCCATCTCATTTAATCATCATAGCCAATTCTAGAGATTAAAGTGGGCCATATTATCATCCCCAAATTATAAATGAGGAAACACATATAAAGAAAATAAACCTGCTAAAGTTCCTTTGAGTCCTGAATGGCAGTGTTGGATCTAGCAGACACATATTTTTGTAGTATTAGCCTTATACTTATTTTCATCTTATAGATGAAAAAAGTGAATTCAGGAAAATCAGCACACAAGTGGCAGTCTCAGATTCCACACTCCAGATTTCCCACTATATCCTACTGACTAAAGAAAGAGAAAATGAAGGCCAAAAGATCCATTTAGAAAGGCAATCCCAAAACACAAACAAAGGGGGGAAAGCTGTGATATCCAAATGGAGTCTTTTTCACTACAAGAAGTAGGTAGCATCTCAGGGAACAGAGATGCTGAAGAAATATCAAGGGACACCAATCAGAATTCCCGAGTATTCCAGCAGCTTTCTCCAATGTGTAGCCAGTCCTGGATATAAATATTGTATTTGTTACTTTCTCTGTGCTTTCTCCCAAGTTTTCCCATGCTTATGGAGTTCTTGTTCCCTCTACTCTACCTTCTCAGTCCCTCAGGGTCTTGTTCCATGAATGCTCCTCAGAACCCTTATTCGTCTTCCCCTGACCTGAGCTTCTATGGTACTTGTCTCTGAAAGAGACATGAATAGGCCCTTGTTCTGTGCACACTGAAGAGGGCCTGTGTTCTACTGTTGATCCCTGTGCCAAGGCAAAACAGAATGCTGCTGTTTGGTTTTGCTGAGAGTAAACTAGTTCCCAGAATATCATGATGTGCTTGTTCTCTTCCCCTTTGATGCAAATTTAGGAGTCATTTCACTCTCCAAATTCTCTGCTTCCTGACTTCTACTGATAGTTATTTTATATTTTAAATAATTTTGATGGTGGACAGATGCATTTTAGAAATGCCTGTTCCATATTTTAACACTCTTTTTCAAAAGGAAGGAAAGCACACCAGTTTGCTACATGTGGGGAATTGAAATCTTGGCTCACTGAGTCTACCTTTCCCTCAGACCTAGAGCACAATTGAATTTTCATCCAGCACCAGCTTTGATTTCAAGCTGGGAGAGCACAGGTGTTTGAAGGCTTAAATCTCTCATTTTTTCACATGTAGGGAATGAACAATGTCTCCTGTGCCCTGGCACCCATCGCCATGCCCCTCCTAGCACTGAAAGAACCGATCGGCATGATCACAGCGCATTTTGGCTTCTTTCTCTTCATCCTTCTGATTTAGGCCAGACACTAGCCAAGTCTCTCATCATTTGGCTTTGCTCTTGGAAACTGGCAGAAACTTAAATATAAGATATTCATGCTTTGTTTCCTAATCACTGTAAAGGGGAATGCTGTTGTCCTGGTGCCACTTGGAATACCAGCTCTGGTCTGTGCACTCTAGAAATCTGCATTGCAAATGAAGTTTCTTGGTTTTGCGATCGATATTTAGAAATGATAAAAAAATCAGTTGTAATTTTTTTTTAAGATTTATTTACTTATTTCAGAGAGAGAGAGCCCATGCATGCATGAACAGGGAGAGGGAGAGATTCTCAAGCAGACTCAAACTAAGCTCAAAGCCCAAAGATGGCATGATCCCATGAACCCTGAGATCATGACTGAGCCAAAATCAAAAGTCGGACACTTAACCAACTAAGCCACCCAGGCACCCCACTCGTAATTCTTTTTTTTTTTTTTTAATATTCCATTTATTTATTTGACAGACAGAGATCACAAGTAGGCAGAGAGGCAGGCGGAGAGAGAGGGGGAGGCAGGCTTCCCGCTGAGCAGAAAGCCCAATGCGGGGCTCGATCCCAAGACCCTGGGACCATGACCCGAGCGGAAGGCAGAGGCTTTAACCCACTGAGCCACCCAGATGCCCCACCCCACTCGTAATTCTTAAAGTAATCTTAAAAGGCCCTTTTTAAGTTGTAAGTTGCAGGGGTAATAAAAGTGATAGGAATATGCAGTCAGCCAAATGTGGGTACAATCATGACAACAACATACGTTGTGACTTAAAACAAGTTCTTCTTTACTTATTGAGGCTATGTATTTTTTTTCACTATATACTTTGCTAAGCACTTTAATAGCATTTTAAAACTTAATCTTCACAAATATCTGTGAGGTTGATATTATTATTCTCGGTATACAGATCATGAAATATAGATTTAGAGATCTGAGTAATTTTTAAGAGGACTACACACTATGACTCAGCTGAAATATAAACCCAAGTCAAAATGACTTCAGAATCAAAGCTCTTAGTCATTGCCCTATATTATTTTCACCAATATGTAATCATTTCTCCCTATCCAGAAGGCATAACCTTCCTCTTCACTATGTATAAGTTTTTTGCTGAATATTCATTGTTCATATTTCTTTATGAAGCACATATTTAAAGAAAGCTCCCCTTTATCCAGAGCCACTTACTTAACATCTCTTTATTGAGTAGCTTCTAGTCTGAGGAACTGTGCTGGGGATAGAATGATGTACACATTACTGCTTCTGTCTTCAAGAAGAGTATTATTTACTTGGGAAGACCAACAAGCATTAAGGAATAGTAAGTATTTTGCTGGAGGTCCACCTACTATGCTTTATGAGCACATCGGAAGCTTTCCTAACATAGACAGGAGAGGAGATGTAAGTACGAAAAAGTCTTCTTAAGGGAGGATCAGAAAGAGAGTAGAAGAAAAAGATGTTCTAAGCCAAGGGATGGCGTGGAGAGAAAAGATGGCATAAAATCATCCTATCACCTACCACATTCAGTGAACCATTTGCCTTCTCATGTATTTAACACTCTTTTGATTTAGTTTAGTCACCTTGTTTTCACAATAGTTTTTTGTTTTTGTTTTTGTTTTTTTAAATAAGATCTCTCTCCCACTATGGCATATAGTTCTTAAAGGAAGGAAGAGACCAAGTCTAGTGGTATCGTTCATTCCTAGGTTCCTCAGACAGCAGGAATGAGTAACTACTGATGATGACTGTGGTGGCAGTGGTGGTGGCAGTGGTAGAGAGAAGAAGGAAGACAAGAGGTGGATTGTAAGGATACACATTGAGACAAATAATGTATTGGGACAGATGCAGAACTATGAATGAAATATTGAGCTCTTCTATTTTTATGCCTAGGATGAAACTTAAAGACACAACAGATATTGAAGAATGTCATCCTCCTGACTGCTCTTCTCTCAGATGCAGAGGTAGACTTCTGAATAGAGTGACTAATACATCGGTTCTGAATACTTGGTACTAGAGGAAAGATATACTTTTTTCAAGGCCTAAAAAAAGCACTAAGAATTAAGAGCAGTTAACCAGAGGAAAAAAGTCCATCTGTTACTCATGGCATCATTTCCCTGTGTCTCTAGTCTATGCTTTTTCACTTAGGCAATGAGCTGTTTTTTCTCCTGGAAAAAGTAAGCAGGGTGAGCAAAAACTCAATCATTAAAAACCTAAGGGACTGAATGGGTGATAATACAAAGCATAAAATATGAGTAAGTGAATTGAAAGAATGTGATTTTTATGGTCATATATTTTGATGGCATTCTAAGAATAAATTCAAGAAACCTCAAATAATGAGTTTTCAATGCTAGATCAGAGAAAGTTATGCCAATTTCTTCTTAGGATCTTATTGCTAAAGATGTTATAAATTGTAAAAACTTGGCACCCAATTTGAGCCATGACCACATATAAACACCAGATTGGGAATCAGAGTGAGAATCAAATGCATGTTTTTGTGTTCTCTAGGAGTGGAATCAATCCTGTAACATACTCTCTCTTGTTCCACTGGATTCTACTCTGCCGTAATAATCATTTTATTCATGATAATACCAGCAACAAAAACATACATTTTTCATTTACTTTTTGCAAGTCACTATATCAAGAGATTTACTCAGATATAGTCAGATTCTTTCTAGAATATCTTCTTGTCTATCCTTTATGGCCCCAGTTTAGGGCTATGGTTCCCATTCTATCTTCTCTTGATTCATTCACTTCAACTGACTTCCCCCTGTCTTGAATATTTATGACACTTGTTATCCACATCACTCATTTGACCTTCCAATGTTCTTTGAGTCATAGCTTCTCATCTAAACTAAATTATAAGTTCATGAAGGTCAAAGAAAAGAAATTGTAAATATGGTGACAAGATACAAAATTTTACAGAATATTTCCAAAAAGTTAATGCCTATTCATTCCATAAACTTTTTTTTTTTTTGCATTTATCATATTAACTTTGAGGTCAGAATATATGGCCACCAAACTGGATAATTTCTTATTCCCCAATGATTAATACTGCATATGGCAGTGATTCTAATACAAGAGTTAGCAAACTGCCTCCTGTGGGCCAAATCCAGATGTACAGATCTGTTCACATATTGCCAATGGATGCTTTCTGAATATATAACCCCAAAATTCGTGACTTAAGCAACACAAATATATTATCTGACAGTTCTGTTTATAAGTCCTACACAGATTTCACTAGGCTAAAATCAAGTTGTCAGCAAAACTGTATGCCTTTCTGGAAATTCTAGGGGAGAATTCCTTTTCTTGCCTTTCCAGCTTCTAGAAACCATCTAAATTCCCTGGTTCATGCCCTCTTCCTCCACCTTCAAGTCAGTAACATTGCACCTTTCTGACCGTACTTCCATAGCTACAACTTACTTTGACTTGCTACTTCTACCTCTCCCTCCCACTTTTAAGAACTCTTATGATTACATTGTGCCCACCTGGATAATCTATGATAATTTCCCTATATCAAGGTAAATTGATTAGCAAACTTAATTCCTTGACCTTAATTTACATGTAAGTAACATATTCACGATTCTGCAGGTTAGAGCATGGACATCTTTGATAGGCATTATTCTGCCTCCCACAGATAGTAATTATATTTCTTCAATAATTGACATTTTCTGTTTTCAATATTTCAAATATATATATATACATATGTATATATTTGAAATATATATATATGAATCCTGAGAGTATTCTGGAAGAAGTAGACCTTAAAAGATTATCAAAATGTGCTTCTGCCTTCATACAAAGTGTGCAATTCATTTCACTCAACCTTGTTTTAGTGATAGTCTCTCAGATGAATTTAGAAACAGTGACCAATGGGGTGAATGAAACAAGTGTAGCCTTTGAAAGAAACAGCTATTGAATGATAATGAAGAGGGAAGATGACTACCAAGCTTCCACTATCTCAGATAATCCGGTATCTGATGTAAGGAAAAACTGAGAAGGATTTTGAAATGGGTGTAATGGTTACTGGATCTCCTTTCAGCAGAATGCTAGCATAGTCTAGCAGACCTTTCAGGGTTATGTGATTTTACAGGCTCTACTGCTTTCATCACCTTTGACTAATTGTTTAAAACTCTGCAAACTGTACAAAACTAAGAGCAATGCACATGAATTTTGCCCCAAAATATGCCAATTAATTTTGTCCAACAGAGATACAATTGATTTTCACTTCTGTTAAAGAAAACCAAGCTGGACAGTAGTTAAAACATTAAAAACAGATTTTATTCAAGAATTATTTCAATAGTGGAATAAATAACTCAGTATAGAAACAGCCTCAATTCCTATTACAACATGGACAGAGAAGATTCAGAAACCCAGAAAGTAGGGTTGGAGTGGGGTGGTTAGTGGATGGAAAATACTAAGAGGAAACATTAGGAGTCAGTGGAGATTCTGGCTAAAACCACTTGAAAGGATTCTTGCTGAAGGCAGACCAGGGTGATCAGATGCCAGAGGTGGGGGATGACAAATTTGACCCAGAATTAAGAGTAATCAGGTATCGAGGGTGGGACATCCTCTCTAAAGTGACTCAGAAGGATTTTTTGCTAACCTTGGAGAAAGATGCTGTAGGATAGACCCAGGAGCCCAATGCTGATGTCTAGTTAAGAAGAGGACTCAAGACACCTGATTACTTTGGTCAAAGAGAGAATCTTGGTCACTTTTCTTACAAGATATGTTAAGCAGTCTTAATGCTTATTAGGAAATTCTTTGAGAATTCCTAATTGCCTAAACATACAGTTGTTATTCAGATGTTCCTTTTAACTAGTTTTAGAACTTTACTGGTACTATCATTAACTAATTAATAGAAAAAAATCTTTGACACGCATTTATTATCTATTTCTATGAAAGTCATGATTTAATTTTTTTAAATTACCCTTGAACACAGATAAAAGAATACAACCTTTTCTCTATTGTATAAATCTGCTATCCATCATTTTTCAATTGGCTCGGAATTTAGAAACAATTTATTCCGGAAACTGACTAATCAATGATGAACATTTTTGGTTCCTGTTGCAATAACTACAGAATTTCTTGAGTGATTTTCAGTAGTGGTAACTAACCACCTTAAAGTGTTCTGATTACCCTTAGAAACATAAACAATACAATTGAATCTAGATCCTCTGCTCCATGTAAATGTCTAAGAAGGAAATAGAGCCACAGAAAAACCTATTTAAAAGGGGGGAAAAGTAAGACAGAAAGAAAAAATTTCAAACTTTGCATATTTTTGCACATAACTGCCCAAGTCCAGAGGTTTCATCCATAACATGCAGTGTAGGAGGAAGAAAGAGAAAAAGAGAATACCAAATTTGATGAGAACAGTGAATTTGTGTGAAAGCTGGCTGGTTTCTTCCCTCTTAAAATTCATGTTGGGATTCTGCTTAGTTTAATGTGCTTATGTGTGTGTGTGTTTTCTCTTTCAGCTTGGATAACAATAACATCAATATTTTCTTTAGGATGTTCCGCCCTGGAGCATGGTAGAATGTAAGGCAATTGGAAGTCATACAGAGTGAGGACCCCTTAGGTTGCCTGCAAGCAACTTATCCAAGTGGGAGCCAATGTTACTGTTTCCCTTCAATTATGCTTGTTCTTTTTTGTTTTTCCTTTTCAAGCCTGTTTTGGATTGTAGAACCTTGAATTGGAAACTCAACATTAGCAATTCAAATTCTAAACTGAGCTTTTTAATGCTAAATACTTGTGGATATCATTTGAGAAGATTGTCAAGTTAAACAATGTAGATTTTTCATATATACAGCAAAGTGACTTTGCAGATATTACTCAGTTAAGATCCAAGCCATGATATTCATCTTGTGCTCATGCATAAAATCCAGAACCAGCAAAGTATTTTGTAAATTCAGCATTTAGTTATCTCTTACCCATTAAGAGGAAGAAAAGCAAACATTTCCCCCCTCCCCAATACTTTTATTCATGCCTGAAGCTAAGCAAGGAGGAAGGGAAAAGGTTTTTAGAATTACAAATAGAACCTTTAAATTGTAGAAACTTGCTAATTTCATTTATGAAAGCACTGCCTAACTTCTGCTTTCTCTCTCAGTTGTTATTCAAATCTCTGTCCCTAGCCAAAGAGAAAGAGAGAGAATAATCCTACTAGGAATTTAGTGAGTTTTCTTTTAGAGATCAGACATAAATGCTGCATATTTGAATATGCAAATTTAATAGAACAGATTGCCAAGAAATGAAAAATGGTTGTATGTTTAGCCCTAGGAAGTTAGCCCAGCTTAATAGAGCTGACAAAGAGTTAAGGAGTGCCCACTTGCAAAACTCAAACAAGGAAGAAAGTGCATATAATTTGCTTACCTAACAGGAAGGGTTGCTGAAAAGTGGGCTGGATGTAGAGACCTAGATTCTCCCAAATTAGCCATAGCATTCTTTTAAAAGGCCTCAATTTCTTCCTATGTAAAATAAAGAGGTTTTCTTAGGTGATCTCTGAGATTATTTCCACCATGAATATTTGGAGACCTCTTTCTAGTATATCCAGTAAGTTCACACTCTAGGAAAGGGTCTCTCAAGCCATAACTGAGCACATAAAGGTCACATAGTTCAGTGCAGTTTGTTTACAGATTCGGAAAACATTCACCCTCACTTCCTGCGATCATAGCTCTCATGCCATATTCAAGTCTTGTACAGTTTGCCCTTTTTCAGTAATCCCGGTGAGTTTAACAAAAGTGGCGGTTTCGTCAAATCAATTTATATTTTTCAGGTCTGCAAGGAGGTCTCTATTTAGCTGCTAACTAATCAAGGTTTTCCTCTTTAATTCTTCTCTTTTTGTGTGATAACGCTCAGACACCTTGTATTTGGAGGTGTGAGAAACTGAAAATTAGTTGCTCTTTTGGATTTACAGTAATCATTCAGGCAGCTTGTCAATCTCTAGCCCACGTGACTTTAACATACCACTCTGAGAATTCCGTCAAAACTGTCCTTGGATAGGAAATTGGGCAAAATAAGCCAAAGATGGCAAAAACAACAAAAACTCAATCAGCTTGAGAGAGAACTGGGTAAGAAAAAATAAAAATTTACCCTGGGCCCAGTTTGAAGATTTAGAAATAGAGTCACATGTGTCTAATTCTGACCCCCACAGTATAATTCCAACCCTGTTTAGCTAAACACTAGGTCTTTGGATTATATCGTTTCTTCAGTTCTATCATTTTGTTGGGTGGCAGCATATACACCATCCCAAAATATGCCTCTTTGGCATAAAAACTGTTTTGAGCTAATTATTTTGAGAAACATCAGACATAAGAGAAGCTCTAGAAACAGAGAGGAAATTATGCTTTTGTACGGGAAATTTACATATATAAAGTAAATTTCCATTTGTAAGGGTGTCTTTTTCTCCATATCAGAAAGAAAAGGATGACTAAATCTCCAGAAACTCTTCTCTATGGAGAAGGCACTGAAGGAAATCTGCATAATTTCCTGATCACCTCCCCATAACTAGTCATCCTAGACCCCTGGCCTAGTCTATACCCTTTTCTTTTGCCTTTAGCTGAAAAATATATTTAAGGATGGATTTTAAAACACCTCTGAGAGTTACTCATTTTCTCTGGGTATCTCCCATGTATACATGAGGTATACATGTTAATAAACTTTTATTTATTCTTCTCTTGTTAATCAGTCTTCTGTTACAGAGTTCTCAGCAGAGAACTCAAAAGGTTAGAGTGAAAATTAGTTTGTTCTTCCTCCTGCAATTCATTGTTAGAGGTAATATTTATACTTGCCACTCAGCAATGGCCCTGGTTTTTTTTGTTTTTTTTTTTTTAACATAATAGTAATTGTTACCGTCAACATTTATTATTTATAATAAACCAGGTTCCAGGAGTCCCTGGGTGGCTCAATCAGTTAAGTATCTACCCTCAACTCAGGTTGTGATCCCAGAGTCCTGGGATTAGCCCGGCACTGGGCTCCCTGTTCAGCAGGGAGTCTGCTTCTCCCTCTCCCTCTGACCCTTCCCCTGCATGTGTGCTCTTGCTCGCTCTCTCTCTCAAATAAATAAAATCTTAAAAAAAAAAAAAAAAAAAAAAAAAGCCAGGTTCTGTTCTGAGCACTTTATGGACATGAATTCACTTGATCAAAAAAGTAAATACTATTTTTATTATAACTTTATAAACAGAACTAGAATTCAGATGGGTTAAGTAAGTTGCCCAAGCTGGTAATTGATGGAACTGGGATTTGAATCCAGACTCTCTGGCTACAGAGCCAAGTTCTTAAAACGTAATTTTGCTTTCTCTCATAATATTAGAAGCTAGAGATAATTTTATGTATAATATAAATATCTTTTATAAGGTAATTCCACGAGAGAACTTAAATAGAGGGCAAAGGGCATAAGAACTTTGCAACCTATGTAGAGTACACTATCTAATAAATTGCTTGATTTCTCCAGATAATTCAATTCCTTTGAGTGAAAAATCTGTTCACAAATGGGTATATAGCAAGTAACAAGTAAAGAAGTACTACTAACATTTCTAACATAGGATTATGAAATTTTTTGTAAGAAAAATAGGATTGTGCAAACCAAAATGATTTATTGTCTATATGGATCCATCCTCTTCGCATATTACTAATTCTTACTTTCTTTCCAAATGTATACATGGTTTGAACAGTGCTCTTATTTTGACACAAAAAATGGTATCTGTACTTCTCTCAACAATGTTCAATTTATGTGAGTTTAATGGAATGACTCTACAATGATCTTCAAGAATACACAACGTGGTTTTATCGCATCTGTAGACCAGCTATTTCCAACTCTACTGAAAAGAAACCACAAGGAGAAAATGAGAGTGAACTGCAGCATGGTGAGAGAGAGCAGAGCATTGTGCTGTATGTCAAGGGTAACATGAGTATTACAATATGAGGATAGATCACAGGGAGTTTGAGTTAAGCTGGATGCCTCTCCCAAAAAGAAGAAAAATTTGGCTAGAGGGGAAAATTGGGAAGAACTTTTTGTTTCCTCTCATTCTGCAGGTCTCTTTGGGCAAAATGGTGCTTGTGATCCATGCTGCCACTGATATATCATCCTTGGAATGGATCCAGTTCATCCTGATCAGTGAAACTGGCCACAGTAGAATAAGTATATATATTTACAAGACGCAACTAAATAAGGACTAAGCTACTCTTTCTATCCCTCTCCCTGACATGTGGGCAGCACTTTCCCTTGCCTGAACTTCAAGTCACCTATAACAATAACAAAAAAATGACTTAACTGTTACAAAAATAAATCTCCAAACTGAAATACTTATCAAAATATCAAATACCAAAATTGGATTTCTCATATAAAAATCTATGAATATTTAACAGAAACCCTTAGCTTTTATGTATTCATGTATATTTCCATATACAATTTAGGCAGCTAGGTACTGGGGCACTGAAGAGAAAAAGACCTAATTAGCACTCATCTAAATTGGAGAAGAAATGTAAAGGAAAATCTAAATAATTCTAGGATTGCATTGCCTTCGAGGAACAAATTGAAATAGAGTTTTAAAATAGTCAAATAAGTTATAAATATGATGCTCTGAAATTCTTCCTTGTGGTTTAAGTTAGAGAGCACTGCAGGAAAGCAAAATGCATTTACGTGCAATACAAGTATTGCATTTTATACTGTGTTTGCTTTTCTCATTTTGAACAGCCTTTTGGTAACCCAATGAAATCTTGAAATCTAAGACACTAGAAATACATCAGATTAACACTCAAACAGAGATACAAAAGAAGCACAATCAATAAACCCTCCTAATAGCTAACCCATCAAAGATGCTAAGATCTCTTAAATGAACAATATGCATGTAAAAACCAATGTTCCTTCTTCTTGACTGATTTCACACTTGTGATTCTCTCCACAATCCTTCCATTGACTAGCCTTGAGATTTTTCAGGATGCTGGGAAATATCTTGGTCATTTTACCTCAGTTTATACCTCTCTCTCTCTCTCTCTCAAGCTTTTCTCCTTCCCTAGGGCTACAGTCCTATCTAACCCTCCCTCTACTCTAACTTTCTTTTATTCTCTTTTCAGAGATTTTAAAGCAGCACAAAAAACTAAATAGGTTGGGACACGTTGACAACCAGTCAGAAAACTCTGAACCTAACCTAAAAGGAAGTACTGAACAATCCAGCAGGACTGGTGAAGATACAACAGAAAGTATATATGGAGATCACACTAGGCTAGAGCACCTTGTTTTGCAGTGCAGTCATTCTCCAGTTCATGGGAGGGGTAAAATATTTCTTCTGGACAGTTCTTACCATATTTGGAGATCAATTTTAAGCCACTCCTACTTTTAAACTATTGAACATAAATGGAATTTATATTCTGAATGTAAGGCTGGGGCACCTGGGTTGTTCAGTAAGTTAAGTGGGTTAAGTGTCTGACTTCATGATTCTGGGATCCTGGGATCAAGCCCCAGGGCTCCCTGCTCAGTGGGAAGCCTGCTTCTCACCCTCCCCCCCGCCCTCTGCTCCTGCTTTCTCTTGCAGTCTCTCTCCCTCTTTCTCAGATAAACAAATAAAATATTAAAAAAAAAAAAAAGACAGATATCATTTGAGCATAAAAAAATGAGTGGCAGCACTGGTAGGTTTTCCTACCCATGCCTCCATGTTTCCCACTTTGTGTACTTTATGGACTCTGTAATATTAAAAATAACTCATGGCAAAAATTCTCAAGTTCTACAATATCCACCAATGAGCGCAGGGGATAAACACAGTACTTGAGTAGAATCGAAGGAAGGATTCTAACATAGCAGCACCAGGAGTTAGTGACTCAGCAGTCAGGCCAGGGTGTTAGATGGATCTGAGAAGGGAAAGGGTTAAGTAATAGGCAGAGAGAGACAGGAGGCCCCCCACTAGGCTATGAGGGTATTTCAGGTATGAAGAAGCTGAGACAGAGCAAAGACAAAGATCAGGAAAATTTAGACCACTCTATGCCAATCATAATTAGGGTTAAAATGTTTTTCTAATAATTACATTGTGAACACAGAAAATAAAAAAAGCCAAAAAAACTGATCAGGCCTCAGAGGAAAAGTTCCCTATAAAGATTAACCAGACCTAGAAATACATATCTCCAGATCATAGATGTCACAGAAACTAAAACTCATACAATGTATGTGTCATGTTTAATTCCAGGCCACTGACGTAACCACCGGCAAGTTTCCTGGTAAGGTCCTAACAAAAGGCCAGAGATGAAAAGCCCTCGTTGGCAACCCAGTCGGGACCCCCTCACTCTCGAGAGCTTTTTCTGTATCCTTGTTTAATCAAACTCTTATCGCTTTGCTCACCCCTCTTTGTCCACGAGATTCATTCTCTGATTCTGTGAGACAAGAACCTCGCTCTCCTGCTTCAGTTCTAGAAGTGAATCTAGTTCTTTCCACAGTCATTGCCTCTAGAACATGCCCTAAACCAAATAATCCAGTCTTCTCTATCACTCAAATCACTAAAACAACAATGTTTTCACTACTTCAACCTTTTATATAGTGTGTATATGGACATATTTTGACATTTAACTTTCCTCAACTCTAAATAATGGGTTTGAACTTCTATGCCTTTAATCCTCTTTGATTGCATATAGTCAACATTATAAGACTTTATTTATGAAGATAGCCACCAATTGTGTTTGTCAATAATGAGATGATGGCTTTTAAAAATTCACCTTTAAAAAGTTTAAAATACCATGTGAATGTAAAGTATTGTTATTATTATTTCAGGCATTCTTTTTTTTTTTTAATTTTTTTTATTTATTTATTTGACAGATAGATCACAAGTAGGCAGAGAGGCAGGCAGAGAGAGAAGGGAGGAAGCAGGCTCCCCGCTGAGCAGAGAGCCCGATGCGGGGCCCGATCCCAGGACGCTGGGATCATGACCCGAGCCGAAGGCAGAGGCTTTAACCCACTGAGCCACCCAGGCGCCCCTATTTCAGGCATTCTTAAACACCAAATTACTTGTCCAATAACAAAATTTTCTGAGGTTGAAAATTATGAATGTTGAGATTGCTCAATTAGGGAAATTTTTGTTGTAAGGAAAGAAACTCTCATAAACCAACCCATTTTTTAAAAAGATCTTATTTACTTATTTGAGAGAGAGAGAATGAGTGAGAGAGAGAGAAGGAAGAGGCAGCAGAGGGAGAGAGAGAAACAGACACCCCGCTGAGCAGGGAGCCAGACTCCTGCCTCCATCCCAGGACCCTGCGATCATGACCTGAACCAAAGGCGGACACTTAACGAACAAAACCACTCAGGCATCCCAAACCAACCCCCACCTTTTTTTTTTTTTTTTTTTTTAAAGTACATAGGAGTTAAGCTCATAGACATATGAAAATGAGAAGTGAAATACAGTTAGGTCACATACACAATGAAATTAGAAAAATCAACTATAGGAGTATTTGAGCAGGAAAAATACCCTTTATTTTGATCTTTGCCAATCACTTCCTCCCCACACCAGACCGTGGAAATGTTTTGCTTAAATAACTTTTATTGTTATTATTTTATTATAATACTTTCCTTGTACATCAGTGGGAACTATCTGTAGAAATAAACAAGCCAGAGATCAAAATGCTAACATGGCAGAAAGAGAGGTCTCACGAACACTGAGCTGAAAGGACTACTGTTTGATGGTTAATGCCCCATGGTAAAACTAGACCCAAAGGAGAGGATGACAACAGTAGTTAGGCCAACCCAAGAAGGACAGATTCTACCTAGAGATTCTACCATCCACCTGTGAAAGATCTTCCTGTGGTCCAAATAGTTCCTGCAAGCGGAGTAGCCTCCACCCCTCCCAGCTCAGAGGATCATGCTCATGTGTCTTCCTTTCTCTCTTACTTTCCCTACTACTCCTTCTCTACTTTTTCAGACTTAAGAGAAGGAATGGAAGATGCAATAGGAACAAACATTATATGAGTGTAATGAACTCTTCCTCTTCAGAGTTTCCAATTTACTCTGCACAAGCTTCTAAATTAAGCTTTCTCCTAAACAAGGCAAAATCTCAGAAATGTACTGGATATGATATAGTCCATGATATCAGGAACTAAAGCTTCTCCTCAGTCTCTCATGGAGCTCCTGGAGTTTTGTTGTATGGATATGCCATTCCCAGCTTACTTATTAGGTCCATACTTTTTCTATTTATGTATGGTTTCTCTGATCACCTATAACGTTCCCTGGCTTTTGCACCATTTGGTGTCATTTCACTATCTGGTTCCAATGTTACGGGAACTTTCTGTTCGAGCGTGGACCATCATGTGATGAGAGTCTGCCAGTTCATTTTCTTAAGGTAGAATATCACTGGTACCTTTGAGTACTTCTATTTAATTATCTGTGGTCTAGATATATCTTTGGGTGATGGGCACAGGCAATGGAGGAAGTTATGTGGCCTTTTGACCACTCAGCTGGTTTTGTAAGTAAAAGGAAATTTTCTGAGAAATAGTCAGGGAAAAAACTCTACAACATGTCTAGCATAAGGGTCATCTATTCTAAATTCCCATCTCCCTATTACACATTTGCCAGATGTTCATCTAGCCCCTATTTGAATACTTCCCATGATGGGAAGTTCATTATCTTTGAAGTAGCCTATTGCACTTGAGAATATCACAAATTATTCAAAACTTCAATGGAGCTGAAATCTACTTACTTATAAATTTGATCTATATATCCTACTTATGCCCTCTGGGGCAGTAAAATCTCATTATATCTTAAAATGACAGGATTTCACATATTTGAAAAAGTTAAAATTCCCCTAAGCCTTTCTTCTCTAAACTAAATATTCTAATCATCATTCTTTGGACAAAAGTAAAAATACAGGTGGACCCACATTTTATATATTAGAGATACTGAGGGGGGAGAAAAGCATATATAATTCAATTTACTCAAAGTACAAAGAGCTGTATTATGATACACAGAGCTTTGGTGCATTTGATGTTAGAGGCCCTGAGAGCAAATCCTGACACAGTCATGTGAAGACATGCCATTTAAATTCTTTGATCAATTTTAGAGCTGAGGAAATAGAGACAAGATACTTAAATAATTTGTTTGAGGTTTCATGAATTGTAAAAATGTGGTAGCATCAGATGGCACTGTACCTCTAAGATAAAGTGTACGCTCCTTAACTTCTCCTATGAGGACTTTTATAGCCTAGATTACCAGTCTCCTAACTTTTCTCTCCAATCCCATCTTTCCCTCCTCATTTCACTACTCCGTATGTCTACATTCCCACACTAAGATCTCATCATAGACTAGGCTCTCCTTTACTGCAGTGCCATCTAACATGATGTTGTCTCTTTCTGGAATATTTCTCCCCCAAATCATCACTTGAATAACTTCTACTCCTCGCTCAATTCCGTATATCATCTTCTTCAGTCTTCCTTTGAATATCTAGAACCAAGTTCAGTGCCACTGCTATGTGCTCTCCTTGCATTCCATTGTTTCCTCATTAAAGTAAATATCCATCTTTTGTTTATTTACTTGTCTAACGCCTTCATAAACTTCAAGTTCTCTGAGGGTGGATATATCCATCTTTTTCTGTATACCCAGGGCTTAGTTACAGTGTTTAGCATATAACAGGAATTCACTTATCTGCTGAATAAAGATTTCAGGGGTGTGTGTGTGTGTGTGTGTGTGTGTTGGACAGGACTCTGGCTCCTAAGTAGTTAACTGTGCAATTAGTATATATTTACAAGATAAATGTGACAGCATCCATATATACTGATATTATGTCAATAAGTGTTTTAGACGGGGGGAAGTGAGTACAGTCACAATTGTGAGAAGCAAAATAGTACCTCATTTGTCTAAGATGCTTAAATATTTAGACTTACTTCTGTTTGTCAATTTGAGCATATTCCTACCAGTCGCCCTTACAGTAACATTTACAGAGCAGAGAACAAATGGCTCCTAGGTCCTACTTTTATTCTGACTGTCCCCATGATGGCCCTGAGCAATTGGTTTCCTCCAGCTGAAATGTAAACATTACCAAGCAGTGCCCTTCTCACGGGTACCCCTGCCTCACTGTCCACTAATTAAAGCTTAGTCATACAGAAAGTACCTGTCTTTATCCATTTGACAAAGGCAGTATGAAAGAGTCCCTGAGCTATTTTAATTTCTGGTTTCTGAATATTCTACACAAGAGAGAAGGGAAGCAAATGCATGTGTTTCCCTCCAGGCACCTTTCCCAAAGGAATAAACTGCCAGCTTTTTCCAACATTATACATGACTCAATGTATAATTCGACTTAATGTTGAAGTCCTTCAATGCATTCATTTCCTGGAAACCACCTGGGCTTCAACTTGAAGACGGTCATTCTTAGAAAGTGTTTTGACACATTAGTAAGGAAACAGATGACAACATTATATGACTACGTTTTCTTGAAATTTTAAAAGTGCATCATAATTAGCTATTTTTTTTTTCCTGAAAGAAGATTCAAGGAAAGACTTATGAAATAACCTACATCAAGCAAAGGGTACTGCCAAGCTTACTCTGGGAAAGTAAATTTGCATCTCTGGAAAAGCGTGTGCCTATGGATCATAGATAAATCCACCTTATTAACTGACTCCTCAAAAAACTGGATCAACATGCCTCAGCAGCAAATGCTAGAGCTCAGTATTTTCCTCTTTCTTTATATCCTCTCAGAGCCCCAAACTAGCAGATAGGGAAGGCAGGGCAGGGCAGGGCAGGAGATCTCAGGGTCACCCCCTGCTCCAACAGCTCATGTCCTTCTCTGGACTGCCATGACTTTGAAGTAACCGTAGCAGTGTATAAAACAGGAGTGATCACATGGCGAGAATGGGTCTGATCCTCCCACATGACCTCAAATATCTGGCATCTCTGATACCATCATCCTTGTCTACCAACTTCAAGAGAACCATTCATTTTTTGCCTACTGGTCAGAAAATGTCTTCCCATTTTACCTGTTCCTCTTGGCCCGCTAACAGAGTGAGGCTGACATTTTCTTAGCATCCACATCTTTTGGGCCATCAATTCTCTCCAGTACCATCTAAAACCATACCTCCTAAAGTGCCACGGCCATATATTTTTGGCTATCTGGCACTCACCTCTTTCCTGTGAGCAGAAAACACTTTGCTTTTCTCATATGTTGCTCTCTTACAAGCTTCACCTTTAATGAATCACTTTGTCAGCTTTATCGCTCAGTTTTTTCTTTCCAGAATATTTGCGTGATGGGTATCTATATCAGAAAGGGTTTGGATATATCTTCTAAGTTCCATTTGGAACCACAGCCCTTCCCACACCTAAAACTTACTGCTAAGTCTGGTTCACCAGACCCCCACTTCAAGGACAACTTGGCTTCCAGTGAATTTTTCTTATCTTTCAAGTCCATCCATATAATGTCTGAGCAGTTAGAGATGTTCATTCCTAGGAGGCTTTGGGGCCCCACAAAAATCATTAGATAAGAATTTTTCACACGGACCTCTTTAAACACACTGACATATTCAGAATACCTTTGACCTTATCTTTCTAAATGCCTAAAATGACACACCTATCCTGTCCCTGTAATTAGAAAAATCATTGAAAAAGATGCCAAGGAAACAACTCAGAGTGTAGAAAACAGAGTTCTATTCTGTCCCGAGTCCCTTTTTTCTTTGCTCATCTTAGCTAATTTCATCCCAAGTGTTCTGATGACATTGTCAGATACGGAACCTCTTACAGTTAAGACTGACTTCACCAATGCCCACATCCCTGTGCTCTCTACCTGATGGATAATCACCCACATTACACATTTGTATTGACAACTGAATAAATGGTCAAGGTTCACTGTGGGGGAGACATTTCCAGTTTTGTAGAAAACATATAGTTGACTCAACTGCTGTGTTTTGGGGCACCACCACTTCATTGAATCAGCAGCCTCTAAATGTCTTTTCTTTGTTACATTCTGAGGACCATATACTAGAACCGTTGGTGAAAGGCAAGAAAAGGACAGTAAAAATAGTAGAGTAATAACACCCTGAAGCCACCACATGCTCCCCGCTCTCCGCTGGCACATATCTATTATAGAAATTATCATTGTCCTTGACAATAATAAACAATAAATCCCCTAACAAGTAGAAGTGAATGATTGCTACTTTGTGGTTTAGCAAACCCATAAATGCAATTAAGTCCAAAGGATCAGGAAAAGAGAAGACTGATGGGAAATGAATATTTAGAATTTATGTTTTTGGAGTTGTACTGTTGGCCTGAATGTTGAGACAATAAATAGATTTTGTCTAGGAATTTGGTAGAAGTTACAACTAACTTTTCAAGCTAGCCAATAGCTTATTTGAGTTTTAGCTTTAACCCAGCTAGACATTATAGGTCTCTCAATATGTGACATTTCAAATTGATTTTTTGTGTTCCTTTTCCCTCCTAGTAAGTACTAGTACAATCTTACTACTATACAAGAAGTGATCAGAAGTTATTAATTTGGGGAATATTGAGCTTGTTCTATATAGCAAATATGAATTAGGACTACAAATAGCCTGACAATCAATCTGGAATTCATAATTATCATATAATGTTACTTATTTTATTATCTGAAAATATAATGAAATACTCAAAACAGTAAGTAATATCTATTCTTGAAGTAAAAGGAATGTAACTGTTGTGTTAATGTGATGTTAGACATGTGTTTGAGTAAAAAGCAAGGTGATGTGGTTAGAAGAGCCTATTCCCAAGACTTGAGGGTCCAGGGTTTGGTCCTATTTCCTCTCCTGAGTAAGTAAGTATCCCTTGGCAATTAATTTAACAATTCCAGGGCTCATCCCCTCTAATGAAAAATAAGTTTCCTCAATATTGATCTGTAGGATTTCTTCTACCTCTGAAATTATGATTCTACAGTTCTGTTTTGTTTTTCCTAAGAGATTTCCTATTAATTTTTTTTACATGACAAAGAAGCTCACAATCTTACAAAATATGGTTAGGGTGGCCTTTTAGTTCCAATTTTATAAACCATACAATTGCAGCTCAGTAAAGTCTTGATTCACCTAGTGACATAACTAATTTAATACCATGAACATATTTAAGATGGGGATTTCTGGGTTTTCCTGGCATTACAGTACAGATATATAAAAGGTAGATGTAGACAATGGGATGCTCTTGGCAAATAATTTAACTGCTTCAATCATTTGTGTTTTTGTTTGTTTTTCATCTGAAAAATCAAGAGTATAATATCTCTCTGGCTATTTTACCATGTTAATGTTAAATTCAAATGAGTTGATATATGAGAAAGAATTTTGAAAGCTGTAAAATGTTATTTAAATATATTAACCAGTCTACATACTGATGCTGAAAGCACCAACATCATTTTTAACTGAGCTGTTTTATTTGACTGTATACATTCATCATCATAACTGGATAACTGGAAATTCTTGCTTCTTTTTTGCTATATAGAAAAAACAGGCAATACGTACATGCTATATATTTTGTATAAGGTTTGTTTGAAGTTTTTTGGTGAAGTCAAAATTCAGATTTATTAATTCATTCAACATATAATTACTGAGTACCAACTACCTGCCAGAGGCTGCTTAGAGAATATAAAGGTAAATAATACAGACAAGCTTCTGGCGTCATGAAATGTAGAATCTGGTGAAGGACCACGAAAAAAGATACCAGATATTGATAAGTTCTTTGATTAAAAAAAAAAAACAAAACAAATAAACAAAAACAATGGGATAGTTAAGGAACAATGAGCTGAGATGTAAATTTCTGTAAGAAGCAGTTAGATGAAGTGGATTACATTGTGCTAAATATACATGGATAAGTCACCAGCTGACTAGGGATATCTAAAGAATACTAATGGATTAAAAATTAATCTACCAAAATGATTACAGAAACAGAGAGGTGAGTTCCATCCTTAATCCTCTTTCATTTAATAACTGTACCAATATGCTAATTCATTTTTTGATATATTTATATGGTTTAAAACCTAACAAACTACTAATATCAGAAAAGGGAAAAGCAAAATAATAAAGGGCAATACAAAAGAAAAATACTATTAAAATATTTTTGCAAATAAAAACTATTGGTAATTACTATCGACTTTTATTCTGAGCCTTCCAGCTATGAGGCAAAGGGGGAAATACCATGGTATATATAACTCTCATCTTATAATTAAAGAAAAACATTTTCCTTTCCTCAGCTTTTCCTCCTCCTCAACTCAGAGAACCACTTGAAAAGAAAAAACTATGTGGAGATCTTATGCAACATAACAAACAATGCTATTATAGCAGTCTTATCAAAAACGTGTGTTGTAAATATAGCTATCCCTTTATCAATGAAAGCCAGAGGGATGTGGTTTAATTGTATCTTCAAAAGCAACCTGAAGAGTCCTTGTGTGGTGTGTGTGGAATGGGGCAAGAAGATAAAGTGATTTTTGACATGCATCTTTCTGATGATAACCTGGTTTAATAAAAAGAAGACAATTTAATAGAGACATTGATAGAAAACAATGACTCTGAAATTTTTTGATGGCTTAACCCAGGGAGAGTAGAAAGTATGTTGGATGACAGAATCAGGATCCACTGAAACTATAATATATGACCTGAATATAATGAAGTAAAATTTAACGGGTCTAATCTTAATGCCTAATGATCTAATGCCTAATGCTAATGCCTAATGTTTACTATTGGAGCCAATATCCAATATCCAGTTACACAAATCCGGGAATAGTTAGAGATGTGGTGGAGTAATATGTAATATGAAAAGTACTTATTAAGAATTGCCAAAATGCTAACTATGAATCAACAAATAATAAAGCATTTCCAAAATCATAAATCAGCAAAGGTTGAGAGTAACATCCATACGGTATTAAAGGATAATAATCTCATTTTATTCTTTGCTAATCAAACCTCAATTTACATATGTCACATAATTCTGAGCCCTAAATTTAAAAGAGATAAGCTAGAACTTGTTCAAATGATGGATGTTAGAAGAAACTAAATTCATGACTTAGGATATTCGATTAAAAGAATTAGCAAAGTTCAGGTTGGAATAAGGAACGCTGAGTGTATTATAGTATGAAGATTGGTTTGCTTCAAAGAGCTGACAAAGGTTCATTTATTCTGTTTGACCACATGAAGCCTGATGGGTAGAAGATAAAAAGAGGCTGATTTTAGCTCCACATAAGGAAACTTGTCAAAGATACAGTATCAGATGGGCTGCCTTTGGAGGCAGGGGTTCTCATTCCCTAAAGGTCACTTGAGTGGAGAGCATTTGAGGACTGAGATGTGGTTGGTCTAGAAAACCATTAACTTCTAAACCTATCTTTGATATTTATTTTTTCTACCGAACATAGATTGTCATCTTTTTTTCTTTTACTTTTTCTTTTTTTTTTTTTCATTAAAGAGAAAGCAAATTTTACAGGAAGAAAGTGAAACCTGGGGAATCACCAAGTTGAATTTGAGGATGTTTTATCAGAAATTTATATGCCTATGACCTCCCAAATGGGAGGTGATGTTAATTTCTACAACTAACCTTTGGTATTTTATTCTAAAAGTCAGGATAGGTATGCATCAAAGTAGCCCAACAATGCTGATATTAATGTCCTTCTTTAAAAAAAAATTTCCTAAAACCATTTGGGTTTACTCCTGATGAAATATGCCAACATGAGTAAGGAAAAATTGTCACTATAGTATCCTTTTTTGGATAATGAACATTTCGCTTGCTACCCCTGCTTCGATCACCTGGCGATACTGTTCTTTCATTTCTCTCCCAGCAAGCCTGGCTTTCTGTAGGGCAACTGTTGGGTAGTACAACAGCTGATCTCAGCTCTCAGAGGGTTCATGCTGAGCAGCTGGTTGGATTTTGCTTTAAACTTGTTTGCATAGAGCTGCTGTGTACAGCTGTTTACCCCATCAAGTTTATCTCCCAAACACAGCACAATATAATTTATTTTTATAGGGAATTCTTCATAATAGGGGATCGCAAATGGTTTCTTAGGGAGAGTCAATCATAGAATAAAGAGGAACAGAAGGATTGAAGGGGAGTTGTAAAGTGAGAAAGTGACATATGAGAGGTGAATATTCCAAGGAAAGCAAGAATTCCAGCAGGCAAGAGGCAAGACTGCAGGGGAAAAAATGGGAAAGTTGATGAATGGTGGTGGGAGAGAGTGAGTCAAAGTGGCAGGGACCCAGGCATCAAAGGAGGCAAGGTAATGAGAAGCACCTGTGAAAAATTCCCAGTCTGTATTTTTACCAGTTTACCTTAGGGCTGCATTGACAAACACCAAGAACAGAGCCAAGTTTTTAGGTTATTGACAATGTTTTGTTTATCAAATATTATCATGTAAATTTAAGGAACATTGACCTAAGGATCACCTAAAATGCTTATTAAAAACACAGATTCTGTAGATACAAAGGACACATTGGCAGTTGTCAGAGGTGGGGGGGTGGGAAAAATGGATGAAAGGGTCAAAGGGGTGTCAAAACTTCCACTTAACAATGAAATAAGTCGAAGATGATGAACAAGTGGAGTAGGAGTAGGAGACCTAAATATCATTGGTTCCAAGGAGTTCAGCTAGATAGTTATCAAACCATTCCGAACACCCACAAACACAACCGGAGATCGAAGAGAAGAAGAGCAGCAATTCTAGGAACAGAAAAACGACCACTTTCTGGAAGCAGGTCATACAGAGAACTGAATCCAAGGCAATATACAGGAAGACAGATCAAGAGGGGGGGAGGGCCAGTTCCTGGCAGCAGAGCACAAAATGTGAACTTTTAGAAGTCTGCTCCATTGAAGGACATCTCTCCAGAGGCTAGCGGGGGGTGGAGACCTCCCAAAGAAAGTGTGGTCTCAGGACCTGTGGGATCACAAAAACACCAGGGGGTCTGAGTGTGGCAGAGCTCCCAGGTACTGGAGTGGAGAAGCCAGCTGCAGAGATGGAGCCAAGAAATGGGCTTTCAGCTCAGGGTTACCTTAAACTGTATCCAAGGCACAGTCGGACCACTGCTCTTCGAGCAGGGACCCCACAAGTGGCAGATCCGGGAAGACTTACCTTACTCTCCTGTGGGAAATGGCACAAGAGCATGCTGTGGGAATAGGCTGGGTTTAAAGACTCCAAACAGGGCCAGGCACCAAAGATAGAAATACTTGGTCACAGGTAGGGTGAGCACTAAGTGCAACTGAGACCAGGTAGACAGGAATGATTGATTGCTTTCTCTGAGGGTGCACCATGGAGTGGGGTCCTGAGATCTCAGATCCTATAGGGCAGGCCTATAGGGAGGCCGCCATTTTCATTCCCATCCTCCAAAGCTGTACAGAAAGGGTTCAGGGAAAAAAAGCTACCAAGAGCAAAACTGAGCAGATTACTTCGCCTGGCCCCTGTAAAGGGTGGTGCAATTCTGCCTCCGGCAAAGCCATTTAAGAATCATTGCAACAGACCCTTCCCCCAGAAGATCAACAAGAACATCCAGCCAAGACCAAGTTCGCTGATCAATGAGAACTGAAAAACTTCAGAGCTATGGGAATACAGCACATAGAATTCATGACTTTTTTCCCTTCATTCTTTAGTTTCTCAATGTATTTTTTTCTTGTTCTATTTTTTCATTTTTCCTCCTTCCTATTTTAATGTTTTTTAACTATTTTTTCCTATCAATATACGTTTATACAAGTCTTTTAAAATTTCCATTGTTATATTCTATCCCTTCATTGTATTTAACCTCATTTTTTGTATACATATAGGTTTTTCTTTCTTTAAAATTTTGGGATACAGTTTCTTCTAATAGATTAAAATGTAGCCTAAATCTAGTGCATGGCTTTGTTCTAGTTTCCAGTCACATTCTTTCCTCTTTTTTTTTTTTTCTTTTTTCAACCTTTTCTAATATTATCAATTACTTTTTTAGAATTTTTTAAAATTTTCATCTTTACAGTCATGCTCCATCCCTTCATCATGTTTACCCTTATTCTTGTATGTATATAAGTTTTTCTTCCTTTAAAATTTTGGGAGGCAGTTTTTCTAACAGACCAAAATACACCCCAAATCAAGTGGGTGGCTCTGTTCTATTCACCAGTCTAATTATATATATATATATATATATATATATATACATATAAAAAACTTTTTTTCCTCCTTTCTTCTCCCCCCAGTTTCGGGCATCTTCTGATTTGGTTAGTGTATACTTTTGTGGGATCATTGCTACACTTTTAGTATTGTGTTCTCTCATTCATCTATTCTCAACTGGATAAAATGGCAAGACGCAAAAACTCATCTCAAAGAAGAAGAAGAAGAAGAAGAAGCAGTATGACAGCTAGGGACCTTATCAATACACACATTAGTAATATGTCAGAACTAGAGTTCAGAATGACAATTATCAAGGTGCTAGCTAGGCTCGAAAAAAGCATGGAAGATACTAGAGAATATCTTACTGGAGAAATAGGATCCCTTTCCGGAGAAATAAAAGAACTAAAATCTAACCACACTGAAATCAAAAAAGCTATTAAAGAGGTGCAATAAAAAATGGAGGCTCTTACTGCTAGGATAAATGAGGCAGAACAGAGAATTAGTGATATAGAAGACCAAATGATGGAGAATAAAGAAGCTGAGCAAAAGAGAGACAAACAACTACTGCACCATGAGGGGAGAACTCAAGAGATAAGTGATACCATAAGATGAAACAGTATTAGAACAATTGGGATCCCAGAAGAAGAAAGAGAGAGAGGGGCAGAAGGTATATTGGATCAAATTATAGCAGAGCACTTCCCTAATTTGGTGAAGGTAGCAAGTATCAAAATCCGGGAGGCACAGAGAAACCCCCTCAAAATCAATAAACATAAGTCCACACCCTGTCATCCAACAGTAAAAATTACAAGTCTCAGTGACAAAGAGAAAATCCTGAAAGCAGCTCAGGACAAGAGGTCTGTAATATACAACAGCAGAAATATTCGAATGGCAGTAGACCTATCCACACAGACCTGGCAGGCCAGAAAGGACTGGCATGATATGTTCAGAGCACTAAACGAGAAAAATATGCAGCCAATAATACTATATCCAGCTAGGCCGTCATTGAAAATAGAAGGAGAGATTAAAAAGCTTCCAGGACAAACAAAAATTAAAAGAATTTGAAAACACCAAACCAGCCCTACAGGAAATATTAAAAGGGGTCCTCTAAACAAAGAGAGAGCATAAAAGTAAGAGACGAGAAAGGAACAGAGACTATATACAGAAACAGTCACCTTACAGGCAATACAATGGCACTAAATTCATATCTTCCAATAGTGACCCTGAATGTAAATGGGTTAAATGCCCCAATCAAAAGACACAGGGGATCAGAATGGATTAAAAAAAAAAAAAAAAAGAAAGAAAGAACCATCGATATGCCATCTGCAAGAAACTTATTTTAGACCCAAAGACAACCCCAGATTTAAAGTGAGGATGTGGAAAACAATTTACCATGCTAATGGACATTAAAAAAAAAAAAAAAAAAAAAAAAAGGTGGGGTGGCAATCCTTATATCAGATAAATTAGATTTTAAGCCAAAGACTATAATAAGAGATGAGGAAAGACACTATATCATACTTAAAGGGTCTGTCCAACCAAGAAGATCTAACAATTTTAAATATCTATGCCCTAACATGGGAGCAGCCAATTATATAAACCAATTAATAACAAAATCAAAGAAACACATCAACATAATACAATAATAGTAGGGGACGTTAACATTCCCCTCATTGAAATGGACAGATCATCTAAGCAAAAGATCAACAAGGAAATAAAGGCTTTAAGTGACACACTGGACAAGATGGACATCACAGTTATATTTAGAACATTCCATCCCAAAGCAACAGAATATACATTCTTCTCTAATGCATATGGAACATTCTCCAGTATAGATCACATTCTGGGTCACAAATCAGGTCTCAACTGGTACCAAAAGATTGGGATGATTCCCTGCCTATTTTCAGACCACAATGTTTTGAAACTACAACTCAACCACAGGGGAAAAGTTGGAAATACCTCAAATACATAGAGGCTACAGAGCACCCTAGTAAGGAATGAATGGGTCAACCAGGAAATTAAAGAAGAATTTTAAAAAATTCCTGGAAACAAATGAAAATGAAAACACAACTGTTCAAAATCTTTGGGATACAGCAAAGTAGGTCCTTATCAAAAAGAAAAGAGAAAGGACCCAAATTAATAAAATCATGAATGAAAGAAGAGAGATCACAACCAACATCAAAGAAATACAAACAATTATAAGAACATATTATGAGCAACTATATGCCAGCAATTTGACAATCTGAAAGAAATGGATTTATTCCTAGGGATGTATAAACTACCACAACTGAACCAGGAAGAAATAGAAAACCTGAACAGACCCATAACCAGGAAGGAGATTGAAGCAGTCATCAAAAATCTCCCAACAAACAAGAGGCCATGGCTAGATGGCCTCCCAGAGGAATTCCACCAAACATTTAAAGGAGAATTAATACCTATTCTCCTGAAACTGTTCCAAAAAATAGAAATGAAAGGAAAACTTCCAAACTTATTTTATGAGTCCAGCATTACCTTGATCCCAAAACCAAACAAAAACCCCGTCAAAAAGGAGAGTTACAGACCAATATCCTTGATGGACACAGATGCGAAATTTCTCACCAAAATACTAGCCAATAGGATCCAACAGTCCATTAAAAGGATTATTCATCACGACCAAGTGGGATTTATTCCTGGACTGCAAGGTTGGTTCAACAGTTGCAAATAAATCAATGCAATACAATACATTAATAAAAGAAAGAACAAGAACCATATGAATCTCTCAATAGATGCTGAAAAGCATTTGACAAAGTACAGCATCCTTTCTTGATCAAAACTCTTCACAGTGTAGGTATACAGGGTACAGACCTCAATATCATCAAAGCTATCTATGAAAAACCCACAGTGAATATCATTCTCAATGGGGAAAAACTGAGAGCTTTTCCCCTAAGGCCAGGAACACAGCAGGGTTGTCCGCTATCACCACTGCTATTCAACATAATACTAGAAGTCCTAGCCTCAGCAATCAGACAACAAGAAGAAATAAAAGGTATCCAAATCAGCAAAGAAGAAGTAAAACTCTCCCTCTTTGCAGATGATATGATACTTTATGTGGAAAACCCAAAGACTCCAAAACTGCTAGGACTCATACAGAAATTCAGTAAAGTGTCAGGATATAAAATCAGTGCACAGAAATCAGTTACATTTCTATATACCAACACCAATACAGAAGAAAGAGAAATTAAGGAGACGATCCCATTTACAATTGCACCCAAAACTGTATGATACCTAGGAATAAACCTAAACAAAGAGGCAAAGAATCTATACTCAGATAACTATAAAGTACTCAGAAAATTATAATGTAATGTAAGGAATCTATATTCAGAAAACTATAATGAAAGAAATTGAGGAAGACACAAAGAAATTAAAAAAAAAAAAGTTCCATGCTCACGCATTAGAAGAACAAATATTGTGAAGATGTCTACGCTACCATTTAATGCAATCCCTATCAAAATACCATCAATTGTTTTCAAAGAAATGGAACAAATAATCCTAAAATTTATATGGAACCAGAAAAGACCCCGAGTAGCCAGAGGAATGTTGAAAAAGAAAACCAAAGCTGGGGGCATCACAATTTTGGACGTCAAGCTCTATTACAAAGGTATAATTATCAAGACAATATGGTACCAGCAGAAAAACAGACACATAGATCAATGGAAGAGAAGAGAGAGACCAGAAATGAACCCTCAACCCCATAGTCAACTAATCTTTGACAAAGCAGGAAAGAATGTCCAATTGAAAAAGGACAGTCTCTTCAACAAACGGTGTTGGGAAAATTGGAGATCCACATACAGAAGAATGAAACTGGACCATTTCCTCACATTACATACAAAAATAGACTCAAAATGGATGAAAGACCTCAATGTGAGACAGGAATCCATCAAAATCCTTGAGGAGAACACAGGCACAGCAACTTCTTCCTAGAAACACTGCCAAAGGCAAGGGAAGCAAGGGACTTGCCTCATCTGGGACTTCATCAACATCAAAAGATTTTGCGCAGCAAAGGAAACAAAACCAAAGACAACCGACAGAATGGGAGAAGATATTCACAAACGATATATCAGATAAAGGGTTAGTATCCAACATCTATAAGGAACTTGTCAAACTCAACACCCAAAGAACAAAGAATCCAGTCAACAAATGGTCAGAAGACATGAACAGACATTTCTGCAAAGAAGACATCCAAATGGCCAACAGATGCATGAAAAAGTGTTCCACATCACTCAGCATCAGGGAAATACCACAATGAGATACCACCTCACACGAGTCAGAATGAATAAAATCAACAAGTCAGGAAACTACAGATGTTGGTGAGGATGCAGAAAAAGGGGAACCCTTCTACCTTGTTGATGGAAAGGCAAACTGGTGCAGTCACTCTGGAAAACAGTATGGAGTTTCCTCAAAAGTTGAAAATAGAGCTACCCTGTGACCTAGCAATCACACTACTGTGTATTTACCCTAAAGATACAAATGTAGTGATCTGAAGGGATACATACACCCAAATGTTTATAGTAGCCATGTCCACAATAGCCTAACAATAGCCAAACTATTGAAAGAACCTAGATGTCCATCAATAGCTGAATGGATAAAGAAGATGGATAAAGAAGGATAAAGAAGATATATATATCATATATTTTATATATATATATCATATATTATATATATAATATATATATATTATATATATATAATATATATATAATTATTATATATAATATATATATAATATAAATATAATATATATATAATATATATATATAATATATATAATATATATTATATATATAATATATGATATATATATATGATATATATATATATATAATGGAATACCATGCAGCCATCAAAAACCCTCCAAATCTTGCCATTTGCAATGACATGGATGGAACTAGAGGGTATTATGCCAAGCAAAAAGTCAATCAGAGAAAGATAATTATCACGAGGAATTTGGTATGAGAAATTTGAGAGTCAGGGTAGGGGTTCATGGGGGCTAGGGAGGGAAAAAATGAAAGAAGATGGGACCAGGGAGGGAGACATCATAAGAGACTCTTTATCTCAGGAAACAAACTGAGGTTTGCTGGTAGGTGACGGGAGAGGGATAGGGTGGCTGGGTTATGGACACTAGTGAGGGTATGTGCTATGGTGAGTACTGTGAATTGTATAAGACTGGTGTTTCACAGATCTATACCCCTGAAGCAAATAATACATTATATGTTAATTAAAAAAAATAAGTCATGGAATACAGTATATAGCATCATGACTACGGTAAATAATACTGAATTGCATATCAAAAGTTACTAAGAGAATAGAACTTAGAAGTTCTCATTATAAGAAAAAAAGCATAACTATATGTGGTGATGGATGTTAACCAGAGTTATTATGGTGATAATTTTTCAATATACACCAGTATCAAATCATTAGGTTATACAGTAGTCTCACCTTATCTGTGGGGGTTATGTTCCAACATCCACAGTGGTTGCCTATGACTGGCATAGGGTTCAGATTGTATCAAACCCTATATATAACATGGTTCTTTTTTTCCTATAAATACACATCTATGATAAAGTTTAATTTATAAATTAGGCATAATAAGAGGTTAATAACAAGAATAATACAACAATTATAACAATATAATGTAATAAAAGTTACATGAATATAGTCTTTTTCTCTCTCAGAATATCTCACTGTACTGTACTCACCCTTCTTCTCGAGATAATGTGAGATAAAATGCCAAAAATTCCTAAAATTTGATGAAATGAAGTGAGGTGAATGACACTGGCATTATGACATAGCATTAGCCTAGTATTGACCCCACTACTGACCTTCTAATACAGCAGAGGGAGGATCATCTGCTTCTTGACTGTGGTTGGCCACAAGTAACTAAAACAACAGAAAGTGAAAACTTGGATAAGAGAGGGCCAGTCGGGGGCAACTGGATTGCTCAGTCATCAAGCGTCTGCCTTTGGCTCGGGTCATGATCCCAGGATCCTGGATTGAGTCCCGCTTGCAGCTCCCTTCTCAGTGGTAAGTCTGCTTCTCCCTCTCCCACTGCTCCTGCTTGTATTCCCTCTCACGCGCTGTCTCTCTCTGATAAAGAAATAAATAAAAATCTTAAAATTAAAAAAAAAAGAGGGGGGTGCCTGTGGACAGCTGACACCAATGGTTAGATCACAATCTCCTTGGGAGCTGCCCAGTGTAATCTGAAACTGGCCCCAGTATTTGCAGAAAAAGGAGGAACTGAGGAAAGAGTCAGGCCACTCCAGATTGGTAGGTGGCAGTTTTAATAAACACAGGAACTTACATTTAAGGTTTGTCTTGCTTGGCCACAAGATGAGTAGACTTCTGTATCTGACTGCCAGATCTCAAAGTTTATATAGAGGCCTTTACCAGGCTCAATCACATAGACCATCCAGATGGTCGCAACCTCACTATCTCAAGGCTATGTCCTTGGATCAACTTCTGGAAGTGGGTAAGGCAGCAAGATGCACATCCCAAAGGCAGGGGAGAGGGCAGGGAGTCTATGATTGCTGGGGTCCACCTCATATGTCAACCAGCAGTCACAGGTTCTTGATGACTTCCAATACTAATATAATGTTTTATGTCAATTAGATCTCAACAATACTATTACTAATAATAACCACAGATACTGGCTCTGATCCTAAATCTACTAAAGTGGAATTTCTGAAGGAGAGACCTAGAAAACCTTATTTTGAACCTGTGATTCTTATGAGCATTTCAGTTTGTGAAATGATTGAGGAACGCAACTGGTTGCAAACAACAGAATAGCCAGCTGACCACAGCTCAATCCCGAAAGTATTTATTTTTTATTTATTTACCTGTTTTTACTCGAAGGGTCTAGAAGTAGTTAGCCACTGACTCATAGCTTAGAGATACCATCAGAGGTCCAGGTACATGTAATCTTCCCACTCCCACATCCTAAGCTAAAGACTGTTCGCTTCATATACTTTGAATGGGAAGCTATCACAAAATGGCTGCTTCAGTCCAGACATGGAGTCTTCATTCAAGGCAGGAAAGAAGAGAAGAAAGAGAAGGCAACAGAGTTTGCTCCCTTTTCTCAGAAAACGTAAAGTTTCCCCCAAAAGTTCAGCATTTTCACTTAGGTCCCATTGGAATACAGTGTGATGGAGCCATTACTGAATTAAGAGGAAGCCAAGAAGGAAAATATTAAACAGTCTCTAGTAAAGACAAGCAAAGAAGAAGAAAATTGGGAATAATGTTGAGTCAGGAAGACTATACTGTCTACAAAATTGATTTAGATCAATTTTAGAATTTTATGGATGAAGAATCCTGGGCTTGCTAGATGATGTGATTTCTTTCAGCATGGAAAGGATTACAGTTACACTCTGTTGGCTCTGACTCAGTGAATTATCCTCTGAGCTACCTTGACACCACACCTGTTCTATAAAGGTTTTCAATAGTATCCTCTAAGATCTGACTTTCTGTTTCCGATTCTGGTTCCAAGTCACAAGTTTGTAAACACACTGTACCTTATTGGTAATAGGGATTCCTGAATCCAATGCCAGATTAATTAAATGACAAGACTGGGAGTCATACCTGGATATTTTTTTATTAACATATAATGTATTATTTGTTTCAGACCTGGATATTTTTAACACATGATTATGAATTCTTCAAGCTTTTGGATGAGCTGGCACTGTGAGATTTCACACAGAAAAGGCAGAACCAATCAACATCTATTTTGCATCCATTATTGACCACAGGAAAATGATCTTCACACTTAAAAGGATAGGATAGACTTGATTAGGGGAAAATCAAAACCTCAGAAACTTTGGAAGAGGGTTATGGATAATTGCTTTAAATAATTTCAAAGTTCTAGAAATAAATGAATTACATCAAAGGAAAACAAAGAAATCTGTAAAAAATTGAGGTTAGTAATTTCGGTGAAAAGAATCACAGAGAATTAATAAGGTGGTAAAAAAGCAGAAACTGGGAAAAATATTCCATAAATAAAATTTTCCCAAAGCTCAGGAGTTCTCATTCTTCTCACTGAGAGTTCTTAAAACTATTGACCTGGAAGTCTTAGGAAGATTATTAAAATACGGTGTAAAAAGACTTAAAAAAAAAAGTGATGATTATAAGGAACCACTCAAATTCTCTATGAAGATATTACATTTTTCAACAAGGCATCTGTGACACAATCTATGAAATGCTTGGAGAAGACTAAGCTAAAGTAGGGCACGGAAGAGCATGGCAAAGAAAAACAGATCTATAGCTTTGTTGTTTTCTTTTTTACGATGACCCCCAAAATTAAATGTTTGTATTCTAAGGAATTTGAATTTTTATTTACAAGTGTCACTTATTTTCTGTCTGTATATAATTTAAAATTAAAGCTAAATTTCTCTTTAAATCTTATACTTTTGCTAACTTATAATTTATTATTCCTAAATTGTTAAGTTTAACTACAAATTTTAAAGTAGTATTTATGGACATCTATTTTTCTTCTAATATATTTCACGTATAAATCCAGATTTCAGAATAATTAGAAAGCATAGGCAATGAGTGAGTGGGGCAGGTGTGCCATAAAATTGGGCACAGTTGTGTCATCTTTATGATATTTTAAACCATTTCTCATTTATTTTATCCTAAAATATGCTGTTCTCATTTAGAGACAGATGTTATTTAAAAGCATTCAATGCCTTGTTTTCAAGAATATTTCCTTAATAATATCTGTTCTGATAGGTCATAGGGAATTAAATTATAAGTCTTTGCCCTGACATGATTGCATCTTAAAAATAAGAAAAATTCTGGGGGCACCTGGGTGGCTCAGGCAGTTAAGCATCCAACTCTTGATTTTGGCTCAGGTCTTGATCTTAGGGTCATGACATCAAGCCCTGTGCCAGGCTCTGCACTCAGCACATTGCTTGTCTCTCTTGCTCTGTTCCTCCCTACCCATCCTCTGCCCCTGCTCACATTCTCTATCTCTAAAATGAATAAATAATATCTTAAAAGAAAAATTCTGAAATGTATAGATGCAGTTTCAGAGTTTAAAAAAAGCTAATTTTAAATTACGACTTGGTTTTTGTTTTAATACAAATTAACCACATATGATATGTATATACCTATTTTTTTCCTCTTTTTCCTTCTGTGGCACATACATGTATAAGCACAGGCATGTGTAGGAGAGCAAGTGAGACTAAAAGAGAGAGATATGGATGATATTCAGATAATATGCAGCTTCTTTGTTCAATTTCAGCTGGGCTATCTTTAGAACAATTAGGTAGCTATTATATTAATTAGTTGAATGACATATTATTTGCTTTGTTTTATTTTTACTTTTTTTCACAAGAAGCTGTGATTTTCATATTTTTGAGTCTATTGTATGAAAACTTGGGAAGATTGATTTTGATCAAGTGAGTTAACTTTAATTCAGGATTCCATTAATAGGAAGATATATATACATAATTTTTAAAATACTTAGACTATACAGAAGAACTAAAGTAAGAAAACATAACTTAGTATGAACTCACCACCTGAAGTCTAACTTCACTAGCGCCTTCATGTGTGTTCTACTCTTTCTGCAGTGAACATAAGACTGAGTTCACACTACCGTCAGTAGTGTTTTGTCCTCTGCTGTGTCTTTCCTTCTTACTTTTATTTTTAAAATAATTTTAGGAGAGATGGGATTTATGGGACCCCAAAGCTCTAGATGAAATATTGGATAAGGACATCTGGGTGTCAATTCTATTTCCGTCCCTTTGATGGCAGATGGTCTTGCTGGTGCTGACCTCAGATCCAGATCAGTAGGGCCGGAGGTTGTGAACATCATCCTAAACAGAAGGTTTAGCCTGTCAGACTTAAGTTCCGGAGTGGTACAGAAACGAGGGTATACACAGTCAGTAGTACAGCAAGAATTCAGCTTCTTGATTATTCAGTTTCAAGACCCTGCCTGGGTGGAGAATGTCTGGCACTGGCTTTGCTTGAAGGAAACCTAGAGCGACGGGTAAGTTGCACTAAGGCAGGGTGTGCCAATTCTCCGTCTGTGCTATCACCTCACTTTCCTTCAGTTCTGAATCCTGGGTAAATAGATGACATCCTTAGAGAAGGCATCATCTCTTTCCTCAGCTCTGCAAGCCATATGCAATGCTGCATAGTGTACCATGAACATGGTTTCATGAGAATGTACAAACATGTTTGCCTTGTTGTACAGAAGCATTCTATTGATAGATATTCCAGTAATTTTCAAGTTTTCTTTATTACAAATAATTCGGCATGAAACTTTCTTGTACATATATTTATGTATCTGCAGGGTAAATTCCTAAAGTAGAGTTGCTTATAAGATTGCAACCCATTTTAAATTTTTAAATGAGGTATGCTCATTTTAAATTTTGATATAGACTCTATTTGATTTGTACACCATCATGAAATAACATAGGTTGCAAAATATTTAAAAGAAGACTGCCTTCAGATAATGCACTATTTAAGTGGTACATAGTTAACAAATACACATTTAATACAAATTATAAACAAGCTGAAATCTTCCACATTATTATTAAATATTCACCACTAAAGTCCACCATTTATTTGCATTTTAAGTGCATGTATGTCACATCTCTAAGCCCAATTAATCAGCTGGTGTCTTTGGTTAATGTTGATTTTAGCTAAAATGTGAAATTCTCTCATAATAGCACAAAGCCAGACAAATAGAGAAACATGTTTAGCACCATGCAAATTAATGCAAGGTCATAGGCAAGACCCACGAAATAATTAAACCAGGTTAAGGGAGCCATGATTTGGGAGACTAAGAATTTTAATTAAAACTGTTATTGAGTTCAAATGAGGGGGTTCTGTCTGTAATTAGTGAGTAATATCTTTCTGCATTAATCAACGTCACCAAAAACTGCCTAAATTAACACTTTGCTTTTCCTATATTGCTTCAGGTTTGCGGGGTTAGTGGGGAGTAAGTTATATAAAAAAGTAATTAAGATTAGAAGGACACTTTTAAAAATCTTGCTTTTCTACCTGATTTAATCTTGGGTGCCATACTTGACAGTAGTGAATTAACACATATTTATTGAATACTGACTACAAAAGAGTCATGGTTGGAACTACAAAGAAGGTTTAGCTGCCACTTAAGAAGGACATATGATGTGTTAGGCACTGAATTAGGCATTTTATAAACATTGTCTTATTTTCTTCCCTCACAAATTTTTTCATAGTTGAACATATTTTTTTCAGAAGAAATGAATGAATTACCCGAGGACTTAGCTGTAAATTACAGTGGAGATCATGAAAATGAGATTGGAGAACATGTGCAGTCAAAATGGACCCTACCAAGGAGATCTGCCCTACCCTGTCTCTGTCAGGGGTGGACAGCCACAATCCTTCCTGCCTACCTCATGCCTAACAGCAGACCAGAGCACACCCTCTGGTGTGATGTGAGAGGAGGAGAGAACTCTCTTTGGTGACTCTCACCAGACAGATAAGTGACTCATTCCTTGGCAAACACTGACTAATAGGTAGGGGGAGAGGGCAAGAAAGTTGCTGTCACATGTCCTTTAGAAATTGGAGGCCAAGAATGTAGAAGTACATCACTAACAAATTTTGGATTCAAACTCAGTGAACTGACAAGTCAATGTTCTTGCAGTGTACTCTTCCCTCTCCATAGGACCACAGTCTCCTCCAGTGGGAAAGAAAGATGCATACATATCTCAGTCCAGAGACTTCTGTTTCATAATGCTCCTTACCTTGGGCCCTTGCTTAGTCTCCAGGCTGGGAGCCCAATTTTACCAGGGGGTCAGATGCCAAGGTGTTTGGGACGTGATAAAGTAGAACTATGGAGAATTACAGGGGGCTCACGTTTCAGGATTCTCTTACTGACAAATTATTCTTGAAGGTTCTTTTTCCCAGAAGCAACATGGTGCTTCACTTCACATATTGAAACAGCTCATAGGAACTGAAAACAAAAGCCTTTCTTCCTTCCTTCCTTCCTTCCTTCCTTCCTTCCTTCCTTCCTTCCATTTATCCAACAAATATTCACTAAATGTCTGCTACGTGCTGGGCCAAAACATCTATCAAAATATTGCTTAACTTCGTAGCTCATCTTTTATGAAGATCTGTATAATTTTTCATGAGTCCTAATATTTCTCTTCTCCATAACAATCTCACCTTTGTTATTTCATCAAAACATTGGTTTCTTTAAACAGCTGTTAAATTGTTTGAAACCCTATAAAAAGGATTGTAAAAGTGGATTAACATCAGCCCATTTCCCTCTGTTGAAGATCCGTATTAATGTTTCGTATGAGTAAAATGAAACTCCAAACCTCAGAAATATTTCAATTACTTTGTTATTTGGGGAAATTTTGCTGTTTGCTTTTGTTTCATCAATGATGGGGTTATGTGGCATTTAGGAAAACAATTTTGGGGACAGATTTTGAAAAAAAATACATATATATATGAAAATTTATAAATTGAGGCATCTTATTTTTCGCTGGCACTATCTCTCTGCTTCATTAAGGCTATATTTCTTCCTCTTTGCCCAGGAAAACTGCTTCTATCTCCAAAGGCAAGTTTGAAATTCTATTAAACTTAAATTGCTCAGTTACTGCAAGATCCAGACGTGCACGTGCGTGTGCACCACCACCACACACACATCCCTGCCCCCCCCCCCCAACATGTATTTTGGGAAAAAAGTCAGGGCCAAGCGGTAAAAAGGCATAATACATAAAATAGAAAATGAAATGTAAAAAGAAGAGATACAACCTGAGAAAAGGAGCAGCAGAGAACAAGGGTGTGTTAATGCACAGTCAGCTTTTGAATTGGGAAGTCTGAAAGAGCAAATAGTTTCTGAAGCAAATACGCATGACACGACTATAGATTTCTGGATAATTAGGCATGAGAAATGGTAAGTGATATATTCACCTACTGCATTTATGTTCTTTTTAAGGTACCTAGCATTTTTTTTTTTTCTGTAGATGGTTTGAGGCTTGGAAGTCAGTTGAGGGTAAAACTGAAAAGAGTGATGGAGATTCTTCTAAAATAGTTTTTGCTCCCCCCACCCCCACCAAAATAAGGGTTTTGTCCAAAAAACAGGTCAATTAATTTGACAGCTAAAGGTGACCTCCTAAGTTTCACTGAGTACCAAACACACGGTGTAGAATTCTTAAAGGACTCAGGTTACTGGGATGCCTGGGTGGCTCAGTCCTTTGAGCATCTGCCTTTGGCATGGGTCATGATCCCGCCGTTCTGGGATCAAGTCCTGCATCTGGTTCTCTGCTTGGCGGGAGCCTGCTTCTCCCTCTCCCTCTGCCTGCTACTCCCCCTGCTTGTGTGTTTGCTCTCTCTTTGCCAAATGAATAAAATCTTTAAAAGAAAAAAAGAGGGGACTCAAGTTACCTTTTTTTTTTTTTTTTTTTTTTTCAGTTTTGGGAACATAGCAATAACAAGTACAGAAGGAACAGCTGAGAGGATTGGACTCGCTGTCCGTTAAAGATTGGCTGATGTCAGAGTCTAGAAGGCTGGTTGGTTTCTAGTCTGTGGACTCTCGCTATATACAACATGACTTCTTCATACACAGGAGGGTAAGACAGAGAGTCCTACCCCCTTTGTGAATTGGTCATCAGTTTGTTGTTGTGCTGTTTTTCCCCCACTGGTGCCTTGGAAATATAAAGTGCCCCTATATTAGATAATCTTCTGTGTAAACACTCTGACACACCATAGAATAAATACAATAATCAATCATGTTTTTACAAAGTATCTATTGTTATTAATTGGCCAGCTCTATCCTTGAAGCAGTTTCAATAGTCTCAACATGATAGGAGTTCTAGTGGACAAAAGAGAAGATAAAATTCAGTCTTTAGCAATTTCCAGATTTAACTCTTATTAGAGGGACCTGAGTAGAACACAAGACCTAGACAAAGTGAATGCTACATAGTAGTGAAGAATTTTGGAAAAGCAAGTGGTTTAGTCAGAGTGCAAAGTCTGGAATCCTTAGTGTTTCCAATGAATGTCATCTGTCATTTTCCTGGGAGGCCACTCATGGTATCAACCCAAAGAGCTGGCCTAAATGCTTTTGTTCAGAGGAAGGAAATTGGGAGTGGAATCACAGATTGATATTTTCATGGGGAAAACTACCCATTTCTAAGTGTTTTCCAGTTCTCTTCTCCAGCCCATCAAGTCTGAGCCAGAGTCTTCCACTATTCAAGCTTCCTAGGGTCATTTCCTGAAGCATCCCACATTGTTCTCTCTTCTTCATGGTTCTATGGCCTCTCTGCACACCCAAGATCTTTCCTCATCATAGGGGATTGAATTGCTCCTAGGAGAGTGTTAATTGTCTCTTTCTTCCCCTCCTTTCATTCACGTATGGATGGACACACTCCTTCATTCACCCACTCCATGAGCACTCATTAAGAGACTTCTATAAGCAGGTACTATTCTAGATTCTTGGGATACATCAGTGAACAGAAGAGATAAGGAGCTCTACCCTTGAGGAGTTGAAACTCTATCAAAGGGAAACAGACTGTTAATAATAAACATACTAAAAGATCTACATAGCAGGGAGAATTGAACCATTTAATTGGAAACAAATGGGAGGGGAATGCGCAGAAGGAAGAAGGGGCAACAGGTTGCATATCAAATAGGGTTGCCAGTAGAGGCCTAACTGAAAATATGAGATCTGAGAAAAGAGAAGCAGCAAGAGGCCAGGAGGGGTGGAGCCAGGATAGCAAGGAAGAGGACCATGACAAATGAGGTCAGAGAGGGAATAGAGGAGACAGATCATGTAGAACTCTATAGGCCCTTGTAAGAACTTTGAATTTTATTTTTAGAAAATTTGCTTAATCTATAAATCCTAATTACGAAATAAAACTTTGGAAAAAAAGTCATACTAATTTGTAGAGGGCTGACTGAACTAAATAAACATATGTGACTTTTTTTCCCTTCTGATTTGTGACATGAACTCATTTCAAAAACTTATGCTCTATATCTAAATTAAAATACCTAACACACATTTTTTAATCTTTTAAATTTAGGGAAAAAATAACCCTAGAACTATCCTCAAAAATATTTATTTTTCATCTCTTCAACTACATCGAAGAGGACTGGTTGTACTAAAATCTATGTCTGATCCGGTGAGCTTAAACTCTAGCTTAAATCCTAACAACAGTGGTAATGACTGATATATGGCTCCACAGCTCAAGTAGAAACAATGGGTAAAAGTTACAGGACCAAAAGTCACAGCTGAGCATCGAACAAGGCACCTCAAAAGGTCCAAATATGGAAAATGAAGCAGGGATCTCCCCAGTAGTGAATACATTTAAAGAGAAGCATGGTGATCTTCTAAAAAAAATTTTAGGATGATTTGAATGGGGAAGACCATTTCTTAAGAATTCTAGAACTCCAGGGTGCCTCAATGCTTCAGTGGTTGAAGCCTCTGCTTTTGGCTTGAGTCATGATCCCGAGGTCCTGGGAGGGAGCCCCATGTCCGGCTCTGTGCTCCACAGGGAACATGCTTCCTCCTCTCTCTCTGCCTGCCTCTCTGCCTACTTGTGATCTCTGTCTGTCAAAAAAAAAAAAAAAAAAAATTAAAAATCTTTAAAAAAAAAAGAATTCTAGAACTCCAATGGACTTTTTTCATGAATACTTTTTTATGAATACTTATTATGAGTCAGATATTTCTAGAAGCATTTTATATAGATTACCTCATATAACCCACACTATTCTCAAACCTTTGAGTCTGGATTTTATTGTGTTCACTTTACAGGAGAGGCAAATGAATTGTCCAAGTTTATAAAACTAGTGAACTAAGGGGACAGTATGTAAATTCATATCGGTTTTATTCTAAATCCTTCACATTTTTTGTTGTTGTTATTCCTTCCATACCAGCTCTCAGAGATCAGAATCTGAAAATAGTCTACAATCCAACCTTTATCTGATTATTACTTTACTTATTTTCAGAATCCATTCTGCTCAGCAGTCATATATTAAGTTCCTCACACGCTCAAGGCATTGTTCTAGTGCTTTGAGGCACAGGGGGAGGACACAGACATGGAAGATATTCATTACAATTACATGATCAGAGAAGTAGAACTACCCCTAGGGTACTGTGATCTTGATCTTAATTCTATTTCCTGAGTACACTCCATGTATCTCTCTCTCTCTCTCTCTTTTTTAACTTCAGTGTCTTTGTTTTTTTATGCTGCCTATAAGACTATCATCTAATTATCCAATGGATAAATACCTCAACAGCTTTATTACTCAGTTGTAAATAGAACCACCACCAAACCTGGTTGCAGTGAAGGCAAACACACAGTGAAGGATATTTATTGACTTATGTTACTTGAAGGACAGAGTTTGAATTAGTTTCTGGGTCACTAGGTCCACCAGCTCCCATGGTGTCATCATGTCCTGCCTCGTGTTTACTTTTCCACTCTCTCCGATTCACTTCCTCACCCATCTCTCTGCCTGACTTATCTCTACCTCATTTACTTATCTCTTATTACAAGAAAGTGTTTCTTGTACAGCAAGGTCCAGCATGCAAATAGCTTGGGCTTCAATTCCTCTCAACTCCTTGACCCTCAAGTTAAGACCTCTGATCTTCTAGCTCTTTTTTTTTTTTTTTAAGAGTTTATTTATTTATTTGACAGACAGAGATCACAAGTAGGCAGAGAAGCAGGTGGGGGGGGGGGGTTGGCGGGGAGAGGGAAGCAGGCTTCCTGTTGAGCAGAGGCCTACGAAGGGCTCAATCCTAGGACCCTGGGATCATGACCTGAACCAAAGGCAGAGGCTTTAACCCACTGAGCCACCCAGGAGCCCCTGATCTTCCAGTTCTAAATTTTAAAAAATTTCCCAAAAGAGGAAACTTAATAAGGCCAGCCTGACCTGCTGAGTAGGGTACTATGAATGGCTGGGTATGGTCATGGAGCAAACATGGGTCACAGGACAAACATGAAAGCAAGGGCCACGGGATTGGAAAAATCCCACCAGAATTACACAATCAAGCTTGTAGGGAAACAGTTCCTCCAAGGAAAATGGGGTATGTTAGAGGAGCCCAACAGTTAATCAACACATGTCCACCTTAAGTCCCATATGAAATGATATCTTCTTCACAGTGTCTCCTGAGCCACACGACATGTATGATCTTTTCCCTTCTAAAATCCCTGACACACTGGCCATCTAGAGTTTCAATTGTCATTTACAGCCATGTTTATACCGTAAGTGACTTAGATCTTTTACATGAAGTTCTGGGCCAAACTCATTATTTATAATTCCCTGAAACCCATGGAAGAATATCTCTCCTGAAAGCAGAGCCTAATGAGCACATGTCAATGGGAGACAGAGAAAGGAGCTTATGCTGGGAAAAAAGACATGAACTCTTTAATTGACCCACAAATTCATTTATTCAAACATCTTCCTTGGAAGGCTACCATTTACCTGGCATTATGCTAGAAGCTGATTCAATAACAATGACAAAGACCAGGTGTTGTTCCTCTCCCTTTGAGCATACATACCAGTGGAACTGGATGTTCAGAAAACAAGCAAATAAGCACAGAATGCAGAAGTATCTGTGGCATTAAGAAAAAAATTCCTGGAGTACTATGTGGGGCATAACTAGGACACCTAACTTGGATTGTGAGGTGAAGGAAAGCCCATTTGGGGAAGTGCAATTTCAGCCAAGCCCCAAAAGCTGAGTAGTAACATGAAGGTGAAAAATAGGACCAAAGTGGCCTAGATGAAGAAATAGTGTTTGTGGGGGCACCTGGGTGGCTCAGTGGGTTAAAGCCTCTGCCTTCGGCTCAGGTCATGATCCCAGGGTCTTGGGATCGAGCCCCACATCGGGCTCTCTGCTTGGCCGGGAGCCTGCTTCCCTTCCTCTCTCTCTGCCTGTCTCTCTGCCTGTCTCTCTGCCTACTTGTGATCTCTGTCTGTCAAATAAATAAATTAAAAAAAAAAAAAGAAATAGTGTTTGTGAAAGCTTATAGCATTTCAGCATTTTAAAGAAATGGCAAGAGAGTCTGTGTGGTTGGTGCTCTTGGGAGTAGAAGCACACTACATTTCATCATTCCTTTCTCCTTCCACATGATGAGTTTTTCCAATCTTTCCCTGGCTCTCACAGTGAGGGATCTGGACAGCCAGGGTCACCCGAGAGAGAGGTCCCTGTGGAAGGTAGGACAGCAACATCAAGACTGACAAGGCACCAAGGCTATATATTTGCCAACTTCACTCTATTGCCAATGGCAAAATGATACCTTCTGGAAACAGCACTAAGGAGACTTAATTTGACAATTTGGATATCTAATTCATCCCCTTTAGAACTGGGACATGTCACAGACCGTGTCTGAATTTTCTATTCTTGTCTATACATTGGGAACACTCCCTTACAAAGTTCAAGTTTTACATGATGTAGTGTGCACAATTTTAAAAGATAGAAAGTGATATGCCCAGGCAAAGATTTGGGGCTAAGGACTGGTTTTTGTATATTTAGCATTCAGGTTAAACCCCTGCACACTGCTTACTCTTACTACAACATTCCTGGTACAGAACAATAAGCTCTCTCTTGTGCACACGTGCACGTGTGTGTGTGTGTGTGTGTGTGTGTGAATGAATATGTAATGAATGTGGTGAATTCATGTGCTGCTCATGTTTTGGCTTATGTGGGATGTGTGGCATGCAGGCATGTTTGTGGTGTGTGTCTGGCATGAATATGTGGTGTGTACAGTTGCATATCCCTGCATGCACATGTGTATGTCTCTGTGTGTGGAACATGAAAGTGTGATGTGGGGAGGGACACATGGGCTGAAGTCAGGAATCTATTATCTGTAAGTATCCAACTTCATTCCAATTCCTGGGCATATCCCAGAGATTGTAAACTTTGAAATAAACCTAGGCCTTTGCTTCCTAAGTCTGGCAGGAGTCAAACCAGAACCCTCTAGGAAGCAACAGAGGCTGTGTTGCCCAGGCTTGGGGTTGCCGCCAGTCTCCTAAAACACTGCAGATCCCTAAAAGGCTGTACCAGGAGACAGAGTCCATTGGCAGATGCATGCTCTCAAACCTCCAGTGTAGCAAGACCTCTCCAGGCCAACCTTGGGCCAACGGAAGCTGGAGAGAGGAGACTATATTCATGAAATCAGGTTTTTCAGGGTGCTTAGGTGGCTCAGTGGGTTAAAGCCTCTGCCTTCAGCTCAGGTCATGATCCCAGGGTCCTGGAATCAAGCCCCGCATCGGGCTCTCTGCTCAGCAGGGAGCCTGCTTCTCTCTCTGTGTCTCTGCCTGCCTCTCTGCCTACTTGTAATCTCTGTCTGTCAAATAAATAAATAAAATCTTAAAAAAAAAAAAAAAGAAATTATTGCCTCAGCATCTGGCCAGCCCAGTTGGTAGAGCATGAGACTCTGATCTCAGGGTCATGAGTTCAAGCCCCATGTCAAGCATAGAGATTACTAAAAATAAATTAAAAAAAAAAAAAAAAGAAAGAAATCAGGTGTTGTGACGACAGTCAGAAAGAAGCAAGTGCATTCTTCAGGTTTTCTATAATCCCCCTTTACTCAACTGTGCAGATATTTGTATACTGGTTCCTACATATCCTACAGTACAGGAGAGCAAACTGGAAAACTATGCAAGACATAGAGCCACATACAAAACTTCTCTCATCGCTTGTCCCCAGGGTGGTGTGTGGACAAAGAGGGGACTCCAGGGGCAAGAGTGCCAAACATGACCTCACATATTCTCTGGACATACACTGCACTGATTGTACCTCCAGAACATACCAGAAGAGATTTTTAAATCTAAAGCAACGCCTTCAAGTTCTATTCACTATACACTGGAGGCCATGTCCATCTTGGGAGGGAAAAAGGATATAACGAAGTACAGTTCTTCCTCATGGAAAATTCACAGTCTAATAGAAAGACAAAGATTACTAGCTAGAAAACAATTATGGAAAAATACGATCCTGGATTAAATTCTCAAATTTGAAGTACAGAGATGGAGGAGATCCATTAAGAACATCTTTATGAAAAAAAAAAAAAAAAAAAAAAAAAAAAAAAAAAAGAACATCTTTATGAATGGGGATTGAGTTTGGCGCTACAAGTTAATGGATTTTGTTAGCTACACTGGCAGACAGTGGGAGAGAGGGGCAGAGAGAGATCACTTGGATAGGACAGATTCTGTACTTAGAAAAGTGTGAGTATTTGAAACAAGATGTTTATACTTTAAGTCCTCTAGTTACCTCTGAGGTAACTAGTAAGTCCTCTAGTTACCTCTGAGGTCTCCAAGGGCCTACAATAATGATGCCTGGAACCTCAAACAGTAAATACAGACCCAAAATCTAAAAAGAAAATTTAAAAATCAAAATTACAAGTATTTCATTACACCTGTAAAACATAGCATCACTTCCACTAATCAGCTGTACCTCAACATACAAATGTGATATTTGATGTAGCTGCTTCTTGGTATGATGAGTGGTATGAAAGAGTGGTCAGAACCAAGAAGGTCTCAAACAGGCGCTACTTTAAAGGACAGACTCCAAGGGGGAACCTAAAAAAATGTTACTTTTCTAGACACTGTTTCACTTATCTGAAAAACAACGGAGTTTCTAAATTGGGCTCCCCAGAGGCCTGGGCATCATAAATCCATAAAGGAACCATAGAAATTTTACAAATTTACAGAGATAATTAAATCAAGTCTTGGAGTAAAGCAGTCAGATTACGTAGTATTTGAGGATTGTATTCAATCACTACTACCTGGGGGTAAAACTTGTATAATGTTTTATCTGAATGTACATGCAGATCCTGCTAACTACAGTCTACAGAACCTAACCAGCTGTACACTGTTGTTTCAGTAAATGTTTTGTTATAAAGATGAGAGTTACAAACAATGCAAAGAACCTCAGTGATACATTTAGAATTGTGCTGAAGCCAAGATCTGGAGCTACAGAAGTGCATCGCCTGTCTACATTGCTCTTACACATCAATATGCTCTCACAGCTATTTAACAACTGTTCTTTCTACAAATTCTGTAGCTTATCTGACGTGTTAAATACTTTTACCTGAATTTGGCAGACAGGTAAACCAAGTTAAAGAGGCAAAATTGAGTCTAAGTCACAGAGCTGGTTTTAAGGAGGAGCTAGCCTCTTATCTAATAATCCCAGTTGTTCCCATGATGTCCTCCTGCCCCAGAATTCTATGGGGCACTAGTTTTTTTGTTGGTACTCTGTCTGTGTGTGTGCATGTGTGCATGTGTGTCCTAATAGGCTAGCATATTAATAAATTTCTAGGAGTGATATGCAGTATTTATTATTTCCCAGAGTTATTTTATTAAAAATCATTTTTCTAGGTATTCCAAAGAACACATTTTGAGAAAATTTTATCCCTCCATGAAATCACTATTAATCTCAGAAGAAAATAGGTCTCTACCATAGGACGTACTATACCTTGCATATTTGATCGTATTGTTGATAATAATACACAACCATTTCAAATCTGTTATCTTCCTCCAAGAAATTTGCAAAACCAAGTAAGATATGCCTAATGCAGTTTGTTTAAGAAACCCCGATTAGTGGTTCAGACAGATGCTTTCCGGAATAACAACCAGTGAGCTGTGACTGGAACACTATGAAATGTTTTGCACATAAAATGAATCCTTATGCATGGAAAGTCAATATCTGTTGTGAGTGGTTATCGTCTGGTGGTTAGTTTGAAGGGCTGGGAATTAGAGTAGCTCATTCCAGCTGAGGCTCTCACTCCTCAACGAAGAAGCAGGCGCCAAGAAGTTTACACAAACCCAAATGTGTTATGTTCTGGCTTTGTCCCAAGTTAGCACAAAAGGCACAGCCCACACCTTTGGAGTACTTGCCATATGCAAAGAGTAAACTTTGCCAAAAGAGAACAAGATTTCTCTTCAAAGGCAAAGAATGCTTTATATTATCCCCCCAAAAGAGTCTTGATATTTCATTCTGTATAGAAGAGGGAATATGGTAGCCACTCAATAAACCTACTTCATTAAATTTAGTAATGCCGAACTTCTTTCATAGAGACAGAAAACTTGCTTTGTGCCTATATGTGTTTTTCTTATATCAATGGCATATATTTTAGACCAGAAGCTCTAAGAAGGCAGAGACCATGGGATCTTTCTGATATCAAATCAAGTACTAGATTCAGTTAATTCAGAAAAAAAGCAGCAAGTCCATTTATATAAAATTCTGGAAGTCAACTGGAGCTATTCAAATCATAAGCTTAACTTTTCAGCCATGAGTTAGATATGATGAGGAACTTACACGCTTTTAAGTAACCAATTCCATCAAGACTTATTACTGTTCAAAATAAAAATGCTCCTAAATTTTATCCATGGAAAAAAGGTTATCTCCTTATCTTTGTATTCTTTTTAGCTGGTTCTTCTCCCTACAATAGTTCTTTGTCTGTCTGTGAATATATGCCATTTTGGTGATTATTTCTCTCCCCTTTTCTCTCTCTTTTTCTTCCTTCCGTCCCACTTCTCTCTCTCCCAATTTTTCGTGATGGTTAACAGTCAGTAACTGTTGGGCTAATAACATGAGAAACACACCTAGGAAAAGAAATTAAGAAGAAATTAAAGAGGACTTTTTTTTTTTTTTTTTTTTTAAGTAGCCACTGTGTGACTCCCCTGTGGTCCTGCGGCCATATCCTAGTGCCTTTATAGACAATGTATTCATGGAAGGAAAGCCTTAGCTTTCACCGCCATTAAATGCAGGAAGGTGTTCCATAGTCCTAAACCAGACCAGGATGGAATAATGGAAAATCACAGAACCGGAAAGTAGTAGAGTTTGGAGGAACTTTAGGAGACACCTAATCTAGTACACATTGTGTAACAGTTACAACCATGGGCTCTTGACTCAAGACTGTGTTCAAATCTCCTCCTGTTATTTTCTAGCCCTGCCATCCCTTTCAGGAGGACTACATTTTCGTTGCTTTGGCTTTATCTATAAAATGCAGATAATCATAGTTCATATTTCAGGAATCCCTGTGTTGATTAAATGAGTGTAACATCTGGCATGTGGCAATTATCTCATAAATGTTGTTCTTGTTACTATTATTATTATTTAGTAATAACAACCATTGTTATTAAAGGTAGGAGGAGGAGAAGGAGGAGGAGTGGTACTATTTATTATAGGAGGAAACTGAGGTGGACAGAGATTAAATGAACTTTTTAAAGTCATAAACATAAGAAGGGATAGAGCATCTTAACTTCAAAAGCCATGACTCATCTCAAACCCATGTCTAAATGTCATGTCTTGGCATTCCCCAACTCTGCCTTCCTTTTCCCACATTCAGGAGCCATGCCCGACTTGTGCACTTGCCACCTCCTAGGTCTGGGATAGCACTGTGACATGGCAGAAGGTTCTTGCTACATAGAAATGAATAGCAACTTTAGGATCACACAAAGGATCAAGAGTAAGGGATGAAATAAATTATGAAGTTGCATCCAGAGGACTTAAAATAATAATATTTTAGATTCTGAGGATAGAAAATGATGATGCTTTCTTGGAATTTTAAGAGTTTTAGAGAAGTAAAGATAAAGCAATTCAGACATAAGTTAAAACTAGAAAGAGAGCAAAAGGGGCCCAAACCAGTAAAACTACAGCAATATAAACATGAAAAGAAAATATATAAATTTCAGGCAAGCCAGTACTGAAGAGTTTATGCTTTTGCACTGCAAAAATTGAACGTATGTGTGTAATCTATTAGTGCATATAAAGTTTGTTTAGTGAATGGTGATTGTTTTATACTGAAGGCTTTTCTTTTTACTTTTTCATTTCTCCTAATATTTGAAAACTTGCTAACAAAAGATTGTGTCTTCATTTCAGGTAACAGTAGCATCTGTATAAGTGAATTTAGTTCTAACCAGTATTTTATTTATGTTTCAGCACGCTGATAATGAACCAAAGTAACAAATAGTCAATTAAATATGTTTAAAAATTTATTAAGGAAAATTCTATATATTGATTAAATTGTATTCACTTTTTATAAACACCAGAAAAAGGCTTTAATTACAGTTAAAAGAAGAATAGAAATGTAAAGATTAAAGATTTTTGTTACTACTCTGAGGTCTACATATTTGAATACTAAGACTTTTCTATCACTACTTAGATAATTCTAGAACTTGCATTCTCAACAGAAATGTAAATTGGTTCCTGAGGATGAATAAACTTTTACTTTCTCTATGTACAAAGTGCAGATAGACATATAGTACCTATACAGAAAACAGTATGTTATCAAATGAACATTTCATGGGGAGAGCAATTAGGAAAACACTTTCTAAAGGCTCCATGGAAGGGAAGGCTAATAACCAAAAAAGACTGAGAAATACTGGTCTAAAATTTCAAAGCTCAAATCTTATCTGTACTACCCTGTTTTAATTCAGAAAAAGAACATTGTGTCTCTTAAATACACCCTCCATCCTGTAGTAGTTTGCTTGTTCTTAACCTATCTTTACTAAGTTTTCCCATGTTTAAAACAGTTTGCAGGAGAACAAATCTAGGTTTAACTCCCACTTTAAGTTCTACTTGCATATCCCATGCAATGGAACTAACCTCGCTTAGCCTGTATTTTCTTTAAGTCTGCAGGGTGAAATAGTAGCACCCACCATATACGGATGCTAAGGGGAGTTAACTAAGGTACTACAGTGCAGTTATTTAGCTTAATGGGGCACTCAGTGGGAGTGTGGCCTTGAGTATTGTGATTGTTCTAATTTTCAGTCTTGGATTGCTACTTCCACGTGAAGGCTGTAACAACCATGCTTTTGAAGCCCAATCAAAACCAATGAATGAAAGGTGACTGCGTTTTATAATCTGGTCCTCCCTCATGCAGTTCTTTTTGGACAATATTTCAATCTAAACACATTGCAAAATAAACCGACACATACATGTGTAAGTATGTCTAGCTGCACATGCAGATAAATATTTAAGACAGTCAAAGATCAAAGAGCACTTTGGAGAAAGGTTAAGGAAAGGAAAGGAAAAGTTAACAAACATTGTTCAAAAAAATTCCTAAGTATGGCAGAAGGGTAGGATTAACTGACTGTTTTCTAATTCTGCATAAGAGTATACCACGAAAAGAGATACCAATCGCATTTCATTATAGCAATGCTGCAAAAAAATTCATATTATTTCATCTTGTAATGATTTTTTCTGTGAACCATATTTACCCTTGGCATGAGCTCGAGCTAAAAACAAAACAAAACAAAACAAAAAAATCCATCAAATATTTATAGGGCACTCAGAAATTTATAGTGACTTCAGAAATGAAAAGATGTTTTCTGATATACTTAACTCCGTATTTCCTTTCCTCCTCCAAGATGATTTGTTTATTATAACTGCCGTTTGCATAGCATTTTATTTCTCTTCTAGGGTGGCAGCTGAATGGTGACACATGAAAGCTGGGGAAGATTAGGAGAGCTGACCAGTAATGCCTGAGACCAGAACCCAAACTTGGAAGAGCTGGGCTGATACAGAGCTGGACACTGTGCCTTTGCACCTAGAGTCCTAACAATATACACTCTTCTATCAATTGCTTTTTTTAAAAAGCCGTAATTAAACAATACTTAAGCAGTAAACCAACAAGTATTTTATTTTAGAGACTGCATGTTTTATGAACAGCCAAGAAAGAAATTATTATGTAGTGTTATTAATTGTAGATTATTTGTTGCAACCAGATCAACAAAATGCCATTACTGTGACCATTCCTCCTGGGATACCAGAATGACTTTGTTATGCAAAATGTCTCCCTGTAAAGCTTTATGCCAGGATCAGATTTTACTATGACAGCACTTTATTCTACATAGCTAGCAGCACAGGATGTTGCTCTCTGATCTGTACTGGAAACATGAGGGGAAAGAATCCTTATTGCTCCCCTTGCTACTCTTAGAGAAAACAAGAAGGTGAACTAGCAGAACTCTGAACCAGGAGCCTCAGGTTCCAGCCTCACAATTAACCTTGGAAAACCCACTTACCCTGTTGTACTTAAATTTTCACAGCTGTATGGTGTTAATAATAATTCCTGATTTAATGACTTCCTAGGGTTATTGTAGAGCAGAAGCATTGTTTGTCCCCAAGTATGTAGTGACAGGCAGGTGTGAGGAGCTCAGGCAAATTTTTTATTGCACAATGACATGGATGGGACAAGGGTAAAGGCCAGGCTGCCCATCAGAGTTGATATTAAAAATATATAACAAGGGGCTGAGTTGCAGTGCAGATGGAGTGGATGCTGGAGAGGTATATCAGGGAGTATCATCAGTACCCCAACCCTGGCATTCTTTGCCATCGTAGCTAGCTCATTCAGGACATATTCTGAGCTTCCCTTGAATAATCAGTCTCTCTAGACATCCCTGTCATCCCTTCTCCTTCGGTGGGGGAGTCATCTCCTTCAGTGTCTGCCAGAGAGAAGAGCTTATTACATTACCCTTATTAAATTTCCTTTTGCTCTTCAACTCTCATTGCCTATGCCCTCTCATTTCTATCAGGCTTATAACATTTAATTTCTCCTTTCCTCTGCTATTATTGAGTCCAATTTTTATCCCAATTGTGAGGCTACAGGATGTAGCTTCCATTCCAGTGGGAGTTCTCCATGGGGGCTTTTAGAGTGACAACCTGACTTATTAATATCATTACTGATTAATCATTTTAAGTGCAAGAAATATGTTGATTACTCTTGTTTGAACTTTCCAAGTATCTATGGCTCCTGTATTAAATGAGACTTCGTTTTACTCCTCATTGGTAAAGACTTTTTTTTTTTTTAATTTCCTTCAGCCGTATCTTCCTAGACTTGTGATCAACCAATGGCAATGAGTTCTATAGTAGATTAAACTGTAGGTTGGTCCTTTTTGGAAACCTGAAATAGTTCTCCCATTCGTTTGGATATAGTTGATGATTCTCTCGCTAGCTTTCAGGGTTCTTTATAACCCCATTCAATAAAACAGTAAGAATCTCTTAGGATATCCAGGGATATCTCTACCTTGTCATGTCTACTTGCCATTATCCTATTAGTTTATTTAGGATTATTCTGCTCTGTCTCATCCCCACCCTATCATGTTTTCACATCTTTCTGTTTGCTTTTTTAATGTCCTCTCATCTCTTAAAATCCTACTCCCCACCTAGGGCACTGTTGAAGTCCTGGTCTTTCCCACATAGTTGAGATGTCCTCTCTCTACACACATTAGTTTTACAACATTCAGTAATGTCACTTACTGTCTTAAGACATTAGCTAATTTGTCCATTGGTATTGCCTCCCTCGCCTTATTCTGTAATTTCTGTGAGGTCAATTTATTTGGAATAGTCTTTTCTCTTGTCTTATAGGCCTCATGGAGATGGGCAGAGATAGGCACAAGGATGCTAGACACTTATTAGTGTGCAATAAAGTATAATCATCAACACTTGGGAAGCACTTGCTTTGCAGGCTGGCTCCACATCCATTAGAGCAGAATGATCTATTGCTGAGTCTATTTTAAACATTTCCACAGAATCACTGGGCTTGTACATGTCTATAGCAGGGGTCTTAACATCACATCCAAGAGTTTTTTTTGTTTTTTTTTTTTTTTTCAACCAAGATTTATGTATTTATTTGGGGGAGGGAGGGGCAAGGAGAGAGGGACAGGGAAAGAAGCAGACTCCTTGCTGAGCAGTCCCAAGCAGCTTGATCCCAGGCTGAGATCATGACCTGAGCCGAAATCTAGAGTTAGTGGCTTAACTGACTGAGCCACCCAGGCCCCCTCACATCCAAGAATCTTAAGGGGTATTGAAGAATAGGTTTCAAAGATCTTATGAACGCATTTAAAATTCAATGCAAAATGTTGTGTGCATTTGGTTCTGTCCCTTATCCATTGTTCTTCCCACCCACAAGAATTTACAGCTTCAAACCCATTCTCAAAGGAGTCTGTGACTTCCTAGGACATTAGGAACATTCATACTGAGCCTAGGAGGATATTGCCAAAGCCAACCATTGCACACAGTGGGGGTGGGTCAATAGGCAGAAAAATAGATTGGAAAAAAATGATTCCAATTTTCTTTCAAACTCTAGCCTTATTTCTTAGTGAATTTAAGCTGTTATATCAGGGAATGCCTGTCCAGGTCTTTTACAAGAGATTTCTATAGTTGTCTAGGCAAAAATGTTCTTTTTTCCAGGCCCCCTTCTTCCTATGGGGAGTCTTCCTCCCAAGCCCATCAACTGCCCAAAGCTTATCAGTAGAGCTGTGCCCCAGGCTGTGTACTGGTGGGGTAGAATGCCTAAAGCAAATCCAGAATTAAGGAGTTCCACAGGGAGTGGCCCTGGGGAGGAATTAAGGAAACAGGGCTCTGATTTTCCCTCTAGCAACAATCCTGTTTCCCCACCAGCCCTTTAGGGTGAGGAGTAAGGCTCAGCGTGAATTAATATCTCAAAGCAAGCCTGCCAACCAGGTCCACAGTAATTGTCTCCCCTTCTTGTTTTAGGAAAAGAAACCCTCATTTCTGATTTTCCCCTGGACTATAAGCTCTCATTCTTCTCCTATCCGCCTGGGCTAATGCACTCCAAAATTGCTTTTTGCTCACAGTTCTGATGTTCATCCTTTACTTGGCCTCCCTCTAGGTTAACACTGACTTTCTGAGGGTCTAGGGTGGGGGAGGGAGTGGATGCATTATGCTAATAAGTTCTCTCTTTCCTCCTAGAGTGGCAAATCCCAGTTCTCAGGAAGGCTCTTTCACAAGGCTTTTAAACACCTGAACTACTCCTTTGAGGATCAGTGAATGTGGAACACAGTCTTAGACTATAAAACATGGAAGCAGAGACAAAGTAAAGTTTGCAAAATGTGTCCTAAACTAGATGGGAGGTTTACTTGCCCTTCTTCACACCTAGTCCTCCTTTTACCACCAGTTCTCACAACCTCACCTGCTTCCAGGTCTGAGAATTTCAGGTCTCATGAAAGGCTGAGCAACTTTCACACTGCCACGAGGAAGAATGCAGACCATTCCAGCAGCGTGTGCTGTTCTGCATCCCGTGGTCAAATGTACACAATGCCCTTTATCAATCCAATAGACTAACAACTCCCTAGACCCTCAAGTCCAAGCATCCTAAGTTCTCCAGGGCCTCTTTGGTTGTGACATAGAACCACAATTCATACTCACTCTTATAAAAACTTGTGGTTAAGAATGATAAGTTTTAGAGAAAAAGACAATCTCTAGGAGGATGAGTACTTGCTTTAACCTATGACAATTATAGTCAGCTAAACTTCCAGCACTATTTCTATTAACATCCCTAGCCCTATTTAGCTCTCTCCAGCCATTGCCTGGCAGGGGTTCCAAGACTCATCTGAGCACCTTAATATGGCTTGTGGTATTCATAGTCATTTTTCCCTTAAAAGGCATCTTTCCACAACAGGTGACAGAGAGTCATTTTAAATATGGGCAAGTTTACACTTAAGAAGAAGATAAAGAGAGTAACATGTTTATGGTGAGATAATACTATCCGGTTTATATGTTTTCTCATAGGATTTGTTTGAATTAGAGTAAATATACAAGTTGGATATAAGTTGTAACAAAATAATCAAATTGACTGAAACACATTCCATACATTGTCTTGAGGGGTTTTTGTTTTTGTTTTTGTTTTGGTGGTGGTGGTGGTGGTGGTGAAGGGTTTGTTTGCTTTTTTGTCCCCAATCTATTTCTGAAGTATTTACTGAACACTCTGGAATGCTGAAGGAATTTCAAAATCTGCAGACACAGTGAATCTTCTCCTTTATGAGTTATCTCTTTACTTAGAGAAAAAAAAGAAAAAACTATATAAGTTAATGGCTAAGATGTGTTCTTCTCCAAGAGTCAAAATTACTTCCAATGAGGACACAGAGAGACAAGAAGCACGCAGAGAAAATGCTATACGAAGACAGCAGAGGTCAGGGTGATGCCAAGGAATGCCAACAATCGCCAGTAAACCACCAAACACTAGAGGAGAGGCATGGAAAAGATCCTTCCTTAAAGCCTTCATAAGAAACAAACCCTGCCAATACCTTGGTCTTGGACTTTAAGTCTCCAGCACTGGGAGATAATACATTTCTGTTGTTTAAGCAAAACAAAACAAAACAAAACTTCCAGTGGCATTGATGTACTAAGTTCAATTTCAGCAAACTCCTGAACTACATATAAATATATTACTAAGTTGTTTTATGACTGTACTGTCAATGGCTGAATCTTCTTGATTCATAATTATTTCACCCTGTTAAACTAGCAAAGAAAACCAAATCACAAGTCTCAGAGATGGTTCTGACTGTAAATTTCTTTCCAAAGTCTTTATACCTTTTGGTATAGGCCAGGAACACAAAAAATGTCAATATATTTGAATATATTGCCCAAATGACCCCAATACATTTGGAGGCATACCTTGTTCATCTCTGTTACTTATTTCTTAATGTCCTTTCTCAATTTAATGTGGCATTATCGCTTAGGTAAGAATATGAATGGGCAGGTGACCAAAAACCAGAAATCATCTTTATAATGTGCAACATATAATGGACCCCTAGGACAAAAAAGAATCCAGAATGAATAAGGTTCATTTTCCTACCATTATGACCAAACAGGAGCTTGGACTTCTTACTAAGTTGAATTTTAGGCGGGGGTGGGGGGGTGGGGGGGTGTATACTATATCCGTATTTCTCAGTTTGTGGACTAAGATTACACCACTTACCCAAGTATCTCTCAAAATCTCTGTAAGTGGCAAACTGTAATGCTGCTCTTGACAGTAGCGTACTCATATTTCAATGTGGCTGGTCTTTAATTATCTCCAGCCCAAACTCCCATGTAAAAAATTTCCATGACTTTCCCTCTTCCTCCTATTGCTTAAATATGAAATGTTGCAGAGGCTAACTATGCAGACTGTTGTGAGAGTTGCAACCCCATCTGAGATGAGAAAATAATAAAATGGTAGAGTAACTGATCATTTCTCATTCAACCTAGCTGCTGAACAAAACTATTTAGAACAACCCAGTGCTGGGAACTTAGAAGAGCTCTATATAGGCTCAGTCAGGAGGGTGGTTTGGTGAAGGAAGAGCTGAGCTGAGCATAGGCTCCACCACTCAAGATGAGGGGAGGAGGTTGCAGGACCATGGTCCAAGTCTACCTTGGGACATGCTGGTCCCAGGGTAACCTGTTGCTGCTTCTCCTCTCCATCATCTACTGCCACTGATTCATTTCCACATCTAAAAGCCAGTTCGCTAACAATCAACAAAAAGTCTATGCTGATGTGAAGCTGCAAAATCAGCAGTTTGCCCTTTCATCCACCTTCCATTTCTTTAACTCTATACGCCCCTGTGTTCTATAGGTTTCTTTAATGTATAAATAAATTATGAAACAAGTCTCAGGCTCTCAACACGTGTTCAAACTTTTGATAGGTACTAATGGGATACAGGTAAGAATGAGGCATTCCCTTCATCACAGGGAAATGGAGAGCTGTAGGCTACTTGACAATATTCCTGGTGCCTATTTTGAAGATGAACAGAAAGGGTGTGCTACCTGGAGTGAGGGAGCAGACATTACAGGCAACTGAAGGGTGTCCTAGGACCTGGTCATAAGAGGAGGAACATTTACCCATGGCAGTGGAGTTAGCATCACTGGGGGGAAAACAAGGACTTTAAGTGCAACACATCAAGGATAAAGGGTGAGACAAGGTGATGCTAGAAAGGAGACAATGGGTAATGGGGGCTGAGGCTGAGATGATCAAAGGCAGTCTGGAATGTGGCACAAAAAATGGGTCAAGACCAATGGTTCAGAATTAAGGCTGTGAACAGCAAGAGAGCACTGGAGTTCACCTTTTATGAAGTGCCTGGTGTGTGGCCCTGGTGTAAGGGTGAAGATGTGCAGAAACTATGCAGGTCTGTAGCAAACACAAAATGTGTACTTAAGGAAGAGACCTTATTACAGGGCAAACGCTCATTATAAATATAAAGCACATTATTGTACTTTTTCTAAATAATTTACCAATGGATTCATCTATGTGTCCCATGCAGAAAAACATTTTGATGATAATTTAAAAATTCAAGAACCTTGATTAATTTGCATGTTTTGTCTGTAGTAATTCTCCCATTCAGGCTTACCTGCCAATCAAAAATCAAATTCCTGGGACTTGTCCCAAACTGCTTCATACCTCTAACACTGCAGGGTGTTTTCTCACTCTGTTTTTACATTTCATACCAATTCCCACGTGCTCTAGCCTTTCTAATTTAGGATGTCAATTGATTAGAAACCTTAGCTTCTTCCCAGTCTATACCTGGTTTTACTCCCTGAATGGTTCTGCATTGAAAGCCTGGTAAACCAACTCACTTAAAGAATTATGGTAGCTATAGAAAGCCCTAGAAAGAGAGCCTTGTTGAGCACTGCCCAGGCACCTAGGTCATACCCTTATTGATTCCAGCATTCTTCAAAATGCTGGGTCCTGTCTCGATATCCTTCTTTCCATAGCATCACTGAATCCCCTCCCATAGTTTTGATACTCCTTGTTAGATGAAAAGGTTCTCTTTCTTCCCATCAATATGAGAAAATAGAGTAAGCTATTATATCAAAAGCATTTTCCACAATTGAAAATCAAATTACAAGGCTATCTTCATTAACTATCCCCCAAATCACAAAGAGCTACAAGCAATTCTTTTTGCAGGTGGGACTACAAAGAATGTATGACCAGCACAGCACCAGACGGTCTTCAGTGCACTAAACTGAATTGGCCTTATAAAATTACTTTTTCAACACTTTTCTTAGGGAGGAAGATAATATGTATGCGTGAAAAGTTAAATAATAATACAAGGAAACAGTATGAGCAATGTAAGTTGTATATGATTAATTAGCCAGCAAGCACTATCAGCAGTGAATCTTATAGTTTAGAGGAGAGATTAATCAGAACAGGGGTGAACTGGAGAGGCTCATTAGTACAGTACTACATGGTTAGATCTTGAACGATGGTGAGAATTGGTATAGGCGGAAAGGCAGAAGGGAAGCATTCTGGGAGAGAAGAGCTGGAGACATTCATAGAGAAAAAAAATACCTGTTTAGAGGCTGCAGAGTCACTTGTAAAAGAAGCTATCAGGGGCTCAGGGGTGCCGGGCTGGTTCAGTTGGTAGAGCATGTGACTCCTGATCCTGGGGCTTTGAGTTTGAGGTCCAAGTTGGGCATAGAGATTACTTTAAAAAAAACACACACGTCAAACAAACAAAAAAGGAGCACCTGGCTGGCTCAGTTGGTAGAGCATGTGACTCTTGACCTCAGGGTCGTAAGTTCAAGCCCCACAGTGGGTGCAGAACCTACTTCAAAAAAGAGAGAAGAAGAAGCTGTCAGAAATGCAGCCTCAAATCTGTCCTCTTCTTTCATAAGGACAACTTGACAGGAGTATCTTTAGAAATGTTGAGGGCTCTCCTCTATGGATGAATACTACTACCTGGACATCAGATATTTCTAATTAGGGCCCTCTCACCAAAGTGGTGTGGCGAGCAGCACCTCCTACCATTCCTGGATGACATTGCTTTTCCTTCTTCAAAGACCTGCTCCAATCTATTCCCTTTCCAAGCAACTATGGTAGTCTTATTCCTTCAAAGGATCCTTGTTTCAGCAGAAAATTAATTTTGGTGGCAACTAATAATAGCAAAAGGTTGGGTCTTTCCACGCTCTAAAAGATTCACAGGTTTTCTATAAAAATGCTAAGACACTGACAGCTTTTAAAGGAGACTCTAAAGCAAACATGCCTCATAAGAAATATTTTGCAAGAACTCAATTATATGCCATTATATGATAGAAATGAGGAAAGAAAATACTTATTCTTTCATTTAGGTAATACACCAAAAGCAAAGGTAGGTATACAAAAATAAGGAAATATGATGAATCCACCTAAGACCAAGATGCCCTAAATCATGTGCAGAAATTTTACTGAGTAATCAAATAAGACTAATGAAATAGTGCCCTGATAAGTGAAAGGCAGACTGAGATTTACTTACTGGGGTGGTGAGAAGAGGTATGTGGCTTTTCAAAGGCAAATAAAGGTAAGGTTCTACCCCTAGGAATCCCATCATGTATAGATAAGAATTTTCAAGGAATAAAAATTCAAATATACCAATAGCAGCTTAGGATATAAAAATAATACCATGCAGGTTATAAATATGGAAAAATGATACTTCACCAAAAACATAAAAACACTCTTCTATCCTCCATAGGCAAACAAGTTCTACAAGCAATTTTTCAGCAGTGGCCTATAAACTTCATGAGTTTGGACTGACTAGAAACACTGCCGTCAGGATGCAGACAGTTATGAAAACGATGTAGAAGGTGAAGATAGCACAGTCATTGCACTGAAAGGGCTTTCTATCTATTTGGGGAGAACACAACCACTGCCAAATGTCAAAGAGGGAAATAAGTCTTCGAAAAAATAGCCCCAGTTCTCTCTATGTTCTTGCCCTCTGATTTTCTGCTAGTACTTCCCACTAACTAAATTCACTCAGAAGGGAGCAAGACAAAGCAAGCCATAAAAGTCAGTCTCTTGGGCCAAAAACAAGAGAGAGAAGTACTGAAAATGAATCTGGAAGGTAAAATAGGGACAGGATATTGCAGGAGTAGGAGACCAAAGCAACCCACCTCTTAGCAACTCATATATTCAGGAAGGTCAGAGAAATCTTTTTGGGACATCAAGACGCTGTCCTACAGGCTGTGAACCTGACCTTAAATAGGCAACCAGTACATAATATCATTGACCCAAGGAGCCAGATGACTCAAGAACTTGCTTACAATTCCAGTAACTTTGGACTCAGTGAGCTTGGTAGATTGTATTATCATCTGCAATATTATTTTTCCTGCCTTGGGCAAGGATGATGGCTTTTTGCCCTATTTATAGCATGCTTGGTCATATGACTTACTCTGGCCAATTCAATGTGATTAGAACAGGTTTCAAATTAAACTATGGGAGGCACAAAGAGGAAATCAAAAAGCAAGAGAAGGAACAAGTTCTTTCCCTCTTCCTTCTGTTTCAAATCACATCTCTGACAGAGGCTGCCTCTACAACTGACTGCAGTCCCTTCTGGGCAGTGGCAGTGTTTCTAGTTAGTCCAAACTCATGAGGTTTATAGGCCACCACTCATTCTCTGTGGTGGCAGCTCTCATTGAATTCCCATAACACTATTTCCTCTCCCTGGTTCTCCAAGTCTAGAAATGAAATCAGCCTCTAATGATGGCTAGCCCCTGAATGCTTCAACATGGCCTTCTTGGTCCCCTTAACCTTGGCTATACTTCTTCTGTAAGCACCCCTTTTATTCCAATCTCTTTCTTTGAGTTCCATTTGGTTGATTCCTCCCACCCTTGACTCTGTGTTTGCACAACACCTCATATATAACATTACGCTTCTATAGTAGAACCACATAATATCATTTATGTGACTTATTAAAGATACTCTATCATGCCTGACACTGAAGAACACACACACGGGTGTTTTTGCATGGAGGTAAATACTGAACCTAGTAACTTGGGTTGAAATCCTCTTAATTTTCTTCAACAGCAATTTTCTGAGTTTGATTATTTCTGTAATTATGTTCATATTCTCAAAATTTTCCCTGGGAAGACAAGCCTTTTTGTTTTTGTTTTTGTTTTTGTTTTAAATAATGATTTAGTGTTCTTTGGGAAAAGACTACCTGGCAGCTGGATGACATTTGAGGTATTATTTTAATTTCTGATTCCTGACCCTTCATTATATCATCCTCCTATTGAAACCCAGCCAAAATCAGAAGCATAATTCAAATTTAAGATATAACTTGTTAACTCAGGTATTTTAATCAATTAGCCAGTAATTCAACAAGTTATTTGTGTCAATTACATTCCGAGGATTTTCTTGGTGATGGATGGTAAAAAGAGGAGGAAGGGTTTCTACTTAAGGGTTACTAACAATCCAGTTGGACAAGACCAATACACATGAAACAATTAGTTAATAGTATAGGATGGTATATGAAAGCATTCCTAATGGGGCGATACAGACTTTAAGAGCTTTGGGAGAGAAGAGGGAAATCAATAAAGCATAGAATATTCCAGGAAGGCTTTAGCTTGAGGAAGCACGCAGTTTATATTTTGGAGTGGAAGGTTTTAAGGCTGTGTTTATCCTGAGGCATTGGCAGTGTCTCTCTAAATATATGCCACTCACAGGATGGAAGAGGCCATAACACACAACAGTGTCTACTAGCCGTCCATTTCCCATAATACACAATGTCGACACTGTTGGGGAATTTCCCAACTGGCATCCACATGAGCCAATGTACCAAAATCATAGAAAAATTACTAGATAACAAATCTTCTTTGTGTACTTCTATACACATAATAAGAACAAATGGTAGCAACCTTCCTTTGCAGGACTCTCCTTAAATGGTTCTAATACAAATCACATTACACTGAAATCCTGGCAGGGTATTCATTAGAACACCTCTAAAGTCTGCATGGAGTGCTTAATAGGTAAAACAAGTGATAGGAATTAGCCAGTCATTCTACTACTGAACTCACCATGAATCTTTTTCTAGATTTAGGTAAAATTTCTGGAGACATTCTCTTTGCTACACAAAAAATACCACCCAGACTAGTATATATCTTGTCAACACTTGTAATTTCCAAAACAACATTTATCTGGTATTTAACAAATATTTATAATAATAATAGGCATTAATTCAGATCAGAATTAAATAGCAAATGCTACAAAACTTGGATTAAATAGGATTTATTGAGTTTCCACACAATAAAGTATTAAACTGAAATCCATTTTTCCTTTCAGTTCTTCTTTAGAAAATGAAAATATTAGAAAATACTGACCCACTTTACAATTTTACACACACACACACACACACACACACCCCTAATCTTTATTGAGCAACTACTCTAAGCACTCTCGTAGGCCTTATTTCTGCTTCAATCAAGCCAGCTGGGTGACTACAACTCTATTATTTGAATTCTTTGAAGATGGTGTGATCATGGATTCATTGTGTGTATCATTGCCAACTTTTGTCACTGTCAACTTAAAAGTGGGTAATACGACAGCATGAGGAATATGAAGGGAAATGTTCATGTGTGAGTGGTATTTTAGACAAGGGGAATTGAGATGATCATGGAGTGTCTTTGCCAGGTGAGGGGGGATCTGTGAGCAGTACACCACTACAAGGTGGGGACACGAGAACATATCTGCTTTCATGGACAGGGATGCCTATGTCAGAGGCCATGCCCTGCCCTCCCAGAAAGGTAGCAAAAGGGATGGCTACTGCACTCACCAAGAAGAGGACATTGTGACAGCAGGCAGTGTAAGCATCAGTCAACATATATGTTTGTTCTCTCAGGCATGTGTGGCATTTCTTTCCAAAAAGCTGGTGTAGATAATAGTCTAGATAAGTAGTGACCAAAGCCTATAGCCAGAGATTGTATTTAACAAAACAAAATTTAAATCCTTAATGACATTTCTTTCTTTGTAATCTGTCCCTTTTTATCTTAAAATTTGAACTATTAGAAGAAACCTATTGGTGGTTTCTTTCCATGGTACCAGGAATAGGATTACTGTTGACTTAAAGTTGCTGATGAGTGCTCCAGTGAAAAGAAAGGAAAGCCTCAGGCCCTAAAACACTGTCTGAGGTCCTGCTGAGCAAAAGAAGGTCTTCTTCAGATCAAGGTCAAGAGAGATTAGCATAGAGAGTATACCTCCTTCCCTAACTCTCAAAAAACCCACCTGGCTAAGTCCTGTTTTACCTAGAGTGTTACCTTAAATCATAAAACCTTAGTTGATGGAATAAAGCTCCCTAAGACAGATTTTTCTCTTGCCTGTTTCAATTGTTTTAAATTGTTCTACATCTGAGAAAAGACATTTTAATCAAATCTGGACAGAATTTGGGGGAAGATAAATGTATTCTGAAACGTAGAAAGATGGACTTCCTTTGGATATTGTCATAAGATACATTAAAACTACAGCTATAAAGAAGCTGCTTATAACTGGTTACCTATACTTTAAGTTTTAGAGGAAGTGTTTTCTACCAGATTGGCCATGCATTTTTTTTTAAGATTTTATTTATTTATTTGACACAGAGAGAGAGATCACAAGTAGGCAGAGAGGCAGGCGGAGAGAGATAGGGGAGAAGCAGGCTCCCTGATGAGCAGAGAGCCCGATGCAGGGCTCAATCCCAGGACCCTGAGACCATGACCTGAGCCAAAGGCAGAGGCTTAACCCACTGAGCCACCCAGGCATCCCATGGCCATGCATTTTTTTATACATATGTAATGCGCAAATATATATGTCTATATTATATATGGTATAATTTAGATGGCTATATAAAAATTATATATGTGTGTGTGTGTGTATATATATATGTACACATATAAACAGATATACAGATATATCTCAGATACTTAAACACAAAATAACATAGTATCACAGCCATCAATGTTAATATAGATCATTCATCTCATCTCTCATTTTGAAGATGAGCAACAAGAAAGTCCAGAAATTTGACTTCATATAGTCAAATTCATATTTACTTCATACTTCATATAGTCAAAGACCATATCAGAGATATGGTCACCATATCTCTGAATTTGCAGTCACACACTCCGTGTGATATCCACATCGTTCTATGTTATTCTGAATTACGGCAACTTTTCCTTACCCATTTGGGGATTTTTATTGAATTCATATGTACAATCACGTTGTTAGTTTTTTGGACCAAGTAAATATAACCACTTGACGCCTCTTTAGTCTTTCACAGTTTCTTTTGCCATCCCATAGCCTCTTAGCTACCAATGATTGCTCTGGACAATTTTCTGGTAGTAATGCTTAAGGAATGGACAGTGGCCATCTGAGACTATTTCCGTTTTTCCTTTAAACAAGCTTAGTGGACTGTATGTCTTCTTCACATTAGTTTCCTGGTGAGGACATAGCTGTCCCAGTAAGACCGTCATCACTCAGATCTGGCAATTCTAATTGTTGAGTTACTCTGACAGCCACCTCAGAATCCACCCAAGAAAAATGAACACAATTGCTCTCCTCTACTTCTTCTCTTCCTTATAACTGCTATTGTTTATAATCATATCTCAACTTTAATCAAGCCTCCTGCAATATGATGTTTGGATCTGCTAATTTTCATTATTTTGAATTTATTCCATAAATATCTCAAATTATCTTCCTGTATACGGAAGCAAATTTCAGTATTATAAAACCATTTCTCATTATAACTGAACAAATTAATTTCAATTTTCAAAAAGACTTTTCAGTGCTTCTAAACTTAATTAATATTGTCAAATTCAGATATTTATTTCTTTGGTGCCAGTTTCTGGTTAAACATTATATGCTGGAAGTTGCTGGTTTACAGAAAGGTACCAACCTAATTTTTCCACAATATTCTTTGGACAGTAGTTAATTTAACTAGATTATTGTTTGGGGGGGGGGGAGTTTTATCAGCTTTGCCATTTTTCCTAAGTTATTTTTGCTGAGTTCCCTTGCTAAGAAATGAGAAGTAGTCAAACCAGCAGAGAAACTAAAAGCTTGTTTTGGCTGAGCTAAATCTCCTTAGTGGACACTGAATGTGTACAGTTTTCTCTGTATTTCCATGCTTCTACAGTGTCAGGTCTCATTTGTTGGGACTGAAACACCAGACCATCAGCTCTTGTATTTCCTTAAGTTAGGATATCTGAGTAGGATCTTCTGAATGTAGTATGTTGAATGGGAACAAATTTATTAAAACATTTTGAAAATACATATAGGAACTTTTAAAACTAGAACAGCAATGTGTTTACTCATGAGTCAGGAATCCAAGATCAACTCTGAAGAAAACAGATCGATGTGATTAGAAGATAGGTATTCAAAGTGAAGGAAATAGGGTAATCATGAAACATGTGGGGACAAGCATTTAAACCGAAAATCCTGGCCCAGCAAAGGGTCACCTCTGTGCAATGAGAGAATTCAAGACTAGAGAAATACCTGAGTTATTGTGATAAGAAACCCAGCTTGGTCAGGTGTCATGTTTGTATTGGTGCCCTTTACAAGCAATGCACCCATCCAGCATCCTGCCGTCGGAATGCAAGCCATCTCTACCATCATTACTGTGCATGCCTTTGGTGCTCATCTGAATCACCCCAAAGGAGTAAGGAGAGTTGGACTGAGAGAAAGACATCAAAAGATACACTCCCTTGTCCATTTGTCTGTCTGTCTTTTAGACTCATGTTTACCAGGGCAGGAGACCTCAGCCAGAGGCTCAGCGGCTGTAGCGTGCTGTCCGAAAACATAAACACAGTGCGTCCAGCTGCCTGATGGGGGACTCTGCTAATTGGAGAAGTCTGCTCTGGTCCCCTGTCACCAGTTGGCAGACAGAACAGTCTGGGCTGAAGCTGATTTCCAAAGTCAGGCATTCATTTATCTCACTGATAACAGGGTATGTGCAGAGAGAGGTAGCAAAGAAAGCAAAGGGCGGCTGCAGTTGAGGTGGGGACGATATGAATGCCCCAGTATCAAGGACATGCTGCGTGTAGGGGCTTGACGGTTTAGTCCTTTCTCCAAAGTTTAATTAGTCACTAATTATAAACAACTCTCTTTTATTATGGATGCATTTGGCCAGTGCTGTGATTTTTTTAAGAAACATGTTCTCATCTCAACCAAGTTCCAAATGCTAACGTATCAATGTCAGAAACTGCAGTCAAGCACAACCTGTCCCCAAATCCCAGCCCCTTGAAACACGATGGCTCATTAATAACTTAAAAAGGATGATGACACTGATACTATTTATAGGGCCCTGCCAGGCAGGTCTGCCAGCGTTAAAGAAATTAACATGGAGAAATTGTCAACTGGAAAACATTAGTGTTTATCAACAGATCAATCAAACTTCAACAACTGTAAACTGTGCTTTTAGCTAAGTGAAACGTATTGACAATGACAGCCACTTACCCACCTTGCTGGGGAGCCCTATATTCCCGTGTCGGCCCCAAACCAGGCAGACTGTCCCCTTGACACTGCAGACATGATCCCACTCCACAGCTGCCTTTTAGGGAAGAATCGGCCTGCCTCTCTCCCATATCCAGGGGCAAACCGGAATGACTGGGTGGTGGTCTCAGTTGTGTATTAATTAGCTTTGACTGCCAGTTTGGAAAGTCTCAAGCACACTAAATTAAATATCAAGGTTAGTGGCTCGGGGAGCCAAACTCTAGATTTATGTACACTTGATGAAAGGAAGACGCTATGATTTAAGGAGTTTTTCTTGGTTCTCTCATCCTTTTAAAGCAATGCTTGACTCTCATTGTTGTATATTTAGAGATGGTTCTATTTTCATTTCTGGGCTACATCGGTGATGATGACATGGCTTCGGAACCTGAACAAAGCTGGAGAGCTCTGATAGGCTGCTGGTGATGTCATCCCTGTGCCTCTAATGCCCAGGAAAAGCACCAGGGACTGACTGTTTTCCTGACTTTTCTTTTCTCTCTCTCTCTTTTTTTTTTTTCATTTTTCTTTCTTCTTTTTTTTTCCCCCCAAATACGAAATCCCACTTTCACACTAACAGTGCGTTTGGAGTTTCATATCCTAGCAACGTTATCACTAAAGGTAGCCGGTGACCGCTCCACACAGCCTGGCACTGCTGTGGCTTGATGCACAGTCTCAGCTCTCGCAGAGAGGATTTTGTGCTGCATCACACTGAATGTTGCTGCTCCGTAATTTCTTGTCATTATAGCAAACCCTTTCACGTGCTCCCTTTCTGCAACCCAGATGATCAACACCTGTCAAATTCGACTACTCGCACAAATCCTAAACACAGGAGCCTAACAGTGGTAGGAGGGCTTGAAAACCAGGGAGAAAGAAAATACGGCCAGGGTACCTAGTTTCAAAACGATGATAGCCCCAACTCATCCCCCAGGGTTCTTCTTGTGTTTCATAAAGCCTCACCAACTGGCACCTTTTGTTCATTTTATGCATACATGCCTAAAACTGCAGGATACTGGAAATGATGTTTTTACTGGCACTGGAGTGGGAAGGCCTGGGGGCACCTGGAGTGGGATAAAAGGACAGCTCTTGGTCCCTATTTAGAGGAGCTTATTTTTGTCTTCAATTTGCAACAAATGTCATATCCTTTTAAAACAAAACAGAACACCACCAATCCCGCAATGTTATTTTGACATTGCAAGTAACGCCCTCTCTGAGCCCCACGGTCTCATCTATTAAGTGAGACAATAAAACACACCTGACTGGGAGTTTGTGCCCATTCAGGGCTCCACTGTATCTAGAGCACACAGCGCATCACAGGAGCAAAACCAGAATCTCTTCCTGCCGATTAGATTCCATGCTTTGTGCTACGAGCAAATAAAGATAACAAGGGATGGTAAAAAGTAAACAAACGGGACAAAAAGGAAGTTGAGAACCATGAAACATTGTCCACGGCAGGCCAAGGGGTCAGGACACTCTCAGTTCGAGTGCCCACTTTTCCTTGTCCCTTCATAGCTGGTTTTCACCCTGGAGTAAAAGCTACACTGCTAGAAACTGAGGAGAGATGAAGGAATCCTAGAGTAACTTGACAAACCAAAATTAAAAAAAAAAAAAAGAAAGAAAGAAAGAAATTAGATGTGTCTCTCTACCTGATGCAAAAGAGTTTGGAGAGCCTGAAGCCAAACCCTCCCTATAGCATTTCTGTGCAGGAAATTTAGCAGGTCCAGGAGGCTCTGAAAAAGGAAGCTAGTAGTTATAAATGGATGTTTGCAAAACACTGTTCTGACTTCTGTGAAAATTACAAAGTAAATATATCAGTCATGGACCTTGGCCTCAAGACTTATGATCCAATTTTAATATCCTAACAAATTTATAAAAAGCAAATGAAAATAATTGTTCAAATGGCAAATGTGAGTTCAAGATAACAGAAGACATGTCAAAAGGCAGCATGTGATTAAGTGTGACTTGCACTGTACATATAAGTGTTTTATAGGAATTCAAAAGAGAAAGATTTTACCCCTTAAACAAAATGGCCAGAAAAGGTTGGATTAAAGCATATGAGCTACCCTCTGGGCTTCCAGAGGTCAGCTTTGATGTGGATAAACACGGAGAAGCAGAAGAATGTTGTTCAAGAGGGCAGGGAAAGTGTGAGTGACAGCAGACTAGAGCCACGACTGCCTTCAGGAAGTGGCAGGACACAATGTGTATAAGGGTGTGGAGGAAAACATAATGGGCAAGTGTGAAGGGTTCTGGTTAGGGACAGTGGACCCTAGGCAGTAAATCTAGGATTGTGCATTAACATGGAAGAATTCCGTGGATCTGAAGTGTTCCATACAAGCAGTATATGCACTGGTTCCTTGCTTTCTGCCCCTCACATATCTCTGACACTACATGTTGTCACCCACTTCCTTCTGGAGAGTAAGGTCTGGCCCCGATTCCCAAAACCCCACTAAATCCCATCTCAACACTTCAGCTTTCAATGTGTTCAATAATTGCACATTCTAGTATTCACAAATTGGCACAATTTTTTCTTTGGAATGAAACATGTCCTTGTTTCTGTTTGTTTCAGTGTCCCATATTGTTTTGATGTGGGGGAAAAAAAGGTATTTTAAATTTGTGAAAAAGTTCACTCAATGTAAACTATTTAATGTGTGTCTATAATGCTGAAATAATGCACATTTTTTGAATTGGCTTGATTAGGAACTTGAGCATCATAATTGTTTTCATTCTGTACTCTCTTATGTTCATTTTCTAGTTAGAAGCTATTTAAGATCTATTCCTTACATAACTCATCTTTCCCCTTAGAGCTATGTACAGGGGCCAAGGTTTATAGGTTGCCAAAGAAACTACAGTGCATCCCAGAGAACAATGGAAACACTGCTGACAAGAGTGGGATTGTGCAGATCACAAAATAGAACATCCTCCTCCCTCATTTTCCTTGTGAAATGTCCTAACTCATTTTGAAGTGTTCACTGTTTTGGACCAAGTCTAGGCTTTATTCTTTGTTCCTTTTTATTTATTTATTTTAAATTTATCCAGCTCTTACCATTTTTCTCTATCCAGTTAAACTAGTGGAGCATTCATTTAAAAAATGTCCTGGCCACATAAGTGCGCAAGACACCATCCCACTAGGAGGCAGGTACTGCCCATACAGGCACTGTCTCAGTCTTGAGGGAGCAACCCCTATAATACATGTCCAGCCAAATAAATTCTGTTTTGAATGATTGTTCCAGTCACATTGGACAAGTAGTTCTGAATCAATATCATTTCAGAATTAACTAATTATAATACTTGCACTGACACATTAAATGTTTCCAAGCAGGAATTTTCAAGCTCATTAGAGAAGAAGTGCTATGATCTTAGGGGCAGAGAAAATCTTCAAGTGACCTCTGCTTTCTGCATATCATAAGCACATAGTCCCCAGCTGGACAAAGAGAGACCAGTTTATATATTAAAGTGGCAACAAACCACAAAAGCTACTTTATTCTATAAATAAAGCTCTATGTGTGGCTTGGAGAGAAGGTTTTCTAGTTTATTAAGAAAATTTACTCTTTTGAAGTCTGCCTTCCAAAGTACCTATTTCACTACTTATGAAAGGTTTATCCATCCCTTCCTTCTTTTTAAAGCTCTTCCTTCACTACATATTTATCGAGGGACTAATATGCAGCAGGCATTGTTAATGCTGAGTGTATTCACTGGGTGAACAAAACAAGTGTCTTCTCTGCTCTCCTGCATTGTGCTATGGGAGCACAACGGGGCACAGTGATCTAGAGATGCAGAGAGAGGAAACTTGTCATGTAGGGGGTCAGAGGGAGTCTGTGAAGAGTGGACATTAAGCTTACACATGAAGGCTCTCCTGGGAAGAGCAAAGGGAACAGGATGCGCAGAAACCCTGAATTAGAAAATAGTTGAACAAGTGTGCCCAAAGGAAGTCCAAGGAAGGGGCTAGGACAGAGTGAAGGGGGGACAGAAAGGCATGAGATGAAGTTGGAAAGGAAAGCAAGGGTCTCATGGGCCAAAGCATGGTAGATGAAATAGAATTCAAAGTGAAAGGGGAAATGTTGAAGAATTTTAAGGATGTGGAGAATTTGGGGATGCAAAATGATCACACAACTATTTTAAAAGATTACTCTGACTGTTATACAATGAAGGCAATGCACAGGCTAAGAATGTTAATGGGGGAATAATTAGGAAACATGTGATGGTCTGGGTGAGAGAGGACAGTGGTAGCTTGGAATTGGGTTAGAGCAGTGGGGATGCAGAGAAATATATGCACTGAAAATACACATGTACATGCACATTCCAGGACATGCAGATCAACAGAGCTGTGAATGAATGAGAGAGAAAGTATGAGAGACAGAGAGAGAGAAGAATCAAACTGAGCAGATGGACAAATGATGGAACCCTTTCTGGATAAGGGTTGGGAGGAAATTGCATTGGGAAAAAGAAAGTTGAGAATGCCACAGGGATCGTCTCAACCTTGAGATTCTCTGAGCCATCCAAGTAGCAACCTTGTAAGCAGGTGCTATGCAAATCAGAGCTCAAAGAGAGGTTAAGGTGGATTGAAACATGGGAGTCACCAACATAGAGATGCTACAGGAAAGGAAAACCTCCTTCTCTTTCTGCCCTTCTAGGTTCTCCAGCTGGAGCCCTATAAACTGGACTGACAAAAGACAAATTAGTAAGAGAAAAGCAGACACATTTATTTAATATGGGCTTAATGATACAGAAACCTTCATAAGGAAATGAAGATTCAAAGAAATGGGTAAATCTGAGTGCTGTTATACTAGGGTTGATGAAGAGTGGAAAGTCATGGAAAATGTGCTAAGACAAAAGGGGATGAGCTAAGGGTAGTAAACTGGAGGAAAGTGAATGGCGGCTGCTTCAGATTCCTCTCTGCATCAGTCCATCTTCTGCTGTAAAGATGCTTCTTTACTCCAAGTATAGGAGGGTACCTCTCACATGAGGGTCCTCTGACCTGCTTCAGGAAATATGATGAAGGTCAGAGAGTCTTTTTTACACCTGCTGTCTCTCAAATTCCTTCAGCTTAAAATAATCATTAGGCTAAGGTGCCATATTTTGGGATAGTGTGTCCTGAACCCCATCAATGCCTTTTAATAGCATGGCAATGAACAAGATCCCCTAGGGAAAAAATGCAGAACAGAAGGTCCTAGGACTGAGGGAATTCTAATATTTAGATGCTGGGTAAATAAGCAGAAATTGAAAGATGCTGAGGAAAAGTGGTCAGAGAAGTAGAAAGAAAATTAAGAAAATGTACTATCATAAAAGCCAAAACATGTAATGTTTGAGAAGAAAAAACATTCAGTTTGGAATGTATAACAAGATAAGGTTAAAAAATTCCAATGGGCAGAGGCTACTCTTGGTGTAGGGGTGCGGACATAAGCCAGCCGCTGTGACTCGAGGCCCACAGGCGGTATTATGCCTTGGCATCGCCTAGTTTTAAAGTCAGACCTGGAAAATTTCCCCAAGCATATGTCACTACTTTACATGTGGTTACATAATGTTCCAGAACTGGTCTGTTGGTTAAGCGGTGACAAAGATTTAAACCCGTTGTTCAATTGAACTTTTCAGTTATTCTTACTTGATAATGTCTTTGTGTGTCTAAATATATACTCAAACACAGACTGGGGCCAATGTATTCAACAAACAAGCAAACAGAAAGCATTCAATGAAGGGGAACAAAACATCCTGTTTCTGAATGGAGAAGAAGGATTTGTATTTATTTATTTTATTTTTCTATTACTCAGCTTTTTAAATTTTGTTGCTCAAATTCAGCAGATAATTGTTTAAGTCTCTACAAGAGTCACGCTGTGGAGTCTCGGCATGAAGTTGGCTATACCAAAATGTGCAAAATTTGAACTCCCAAGGAAATTTCATCTCTTCATGTCATCAGACTCAAAACACCCAAAAGACTGGAGATTTACCTTTGTCTGTTGGACCTCTCACTATGTCAGTGAATCGCCCTCTTCAGCAAAATTCTCAGGATTCTCAAAGTTGAAACGTCTATGGGCCATAGAAGTTTGGAACATTTGAAACATAAAAGCAATTAAATGTGCCCAACACACATGCAAACACACATACAACACATCATCCCCAAGATGAGCCATCCAACTTCTAATAAAAATTTCTGCCAACGAGCAAGCTATGAAAGCAATGCACATTGTCTGCATAAAAGCTTCTTTTGACGAGAAAATGACTATTAATGAGAACATGTTCATTTCTGGCATCAGGCTTAAAGAGACACAGGTCATAAATCTCTTTGATCTTCTTGCTAAAGCTAGAATCAAGCAAAGAAGCAAGTTCATCCATTAAAAAAAAATGCTTTTGATTGAAATGATTCCATTTAGTTACAAGTAATTTATCATGTTATTCTTTCCCTTCCCAGGTTTACTTTATTTTCCATTCTCGACTCCATCATCACAGGTAAATCTTTGCGAAGGTTTCAGCTAGATGTTACTTTGGGGCTTCTTATTTGACGAGGGTCAGGCAAAACTTCCAAGAGAAATGTGTGTGCGGGGAGGTATAGTTTGCGGGGTGAGACAAACAACAATAGGAATTCATAAATTTTAAACAACAACAAAAAAATGTCTCTCGCAGCTCAGCCTGTAAACCTCCACGCCTTGCTTTAGATGTGCCAACACTGCCCTCTCTTGCTCATTCACAGCCTACATTGAAACCCTGGTTTCCGTGCCCAGCCTCATAGATTGCAGCACCCCTCTTTCTTCCCACTGCTCCCCGAAACTCATCCTCAAACACAGAATGCAGAGTTCTTATAAGGTTCTTCTCCAGTTGAATATGTTCACTTTTTGAATTAAATGTGCTGCCTTCCGTGTTCCTGTTCCCTGCCTCCCTGCACACCTGCTCATGTCTTAATACAAAGCACCTCAGAGGAGCAAGCCTCTCACTAGTGAAGTCCCTTTGGAGATGTAATGCAAGCAGTCCTGGCAGGAGCACAGGCATCTCCACTTCCTATAAGGAGGCCTGATTCTATTTCCAACACCCTTTGAGAATGCACTTAGATACTTCCATGCTAGATGCAAGGGGGAATCAGGAGTCCTTTCCTGATCATCTCAACGAAACTTCCTTAGCTCCCTCGGTGAGAAGGGTGGGAGCCAGAGGTTCACCGCACAAAGTCAGAGGGGGTGTCCGCATGCCGTCCACTCTACAGAGAAGGCAAGAATTACCAAATGCTCACGTCCATATCCTATCCAGTTTTCAACAATAACAAAAATTTGAGAGAACAATTTTTCTCTCAGTCTCTGAAAAATTAAAGTAGGAGATATTAAAGCTCAAGTCACTGACTGATACACTCAGTGATCCTTCTTGCTGCCCTGCATAGAGTTTTGATTTTGGTCACATGAATCAGAATCACGGGACGGAGAGAAGTGTTGAAAACAAAATGCTCATTTGAGTCATTTTACAGGTAGGATTTAGAACTCTCACAGTTGCTCACTCTGGGTTGTGAGGTACTCTGTAAGTGTATGCAGGACACATGGGAGAGTGCAGTGAGATGAAGAAAAGCAGAGTCAAGCCTTCAACAGCTGCTGCTACCTAGGTCAAATAGTGGTTTTATTTGGGCAGGAAAGGGGTTATGGAAAATCCCCCACCTACCCCATTCAAAAGATATTTGTGTAAACAAGAATGTTAAATAGATCCCATCTGTCTTGCCCCTTCTGATTAGGAATTAGCAACTGTCTAAAACACTGGATAATGAAGGAATCTGATAACCTGACTGAGCTCAACAGGGGAAAAAAGATCTGAGATCAATGGATGGTACATACCACTGGAGTGGGAATAAGGAACGTCTGTCTCCATGAGATTGATCAGCCATAGTGGGTCTAGATTTGGCATTTCTTCCTTGGATGCAGACACATGACCTAGAATTATGTTTTGTTTATCACATTTAGAGTGGATTAGCTCATCTGCATAGCAGAATGCAAAGGAGAACAGGACAGGACACTTCAATGGGCAGGGGAAAGGGACAAAACTAAACTCATATACCTGAAGAGAGAGAAACAGAACTTTGGGGTCCTCAACAGTCAAGAAACAGCAAGAAGGTAGACCAAGGTATCACTAAATGAGAAATGGCTGGAGAAAGGACTGAAGGGTGAGGCAGGTGATCACCGGATTAGAATACAATGTTGAGAAGCAGGTTTTCAGTATTTCGGTTTCCATCTGCTATCAGCTTGCTGTCTTTTTCTCTTGTTGTCATTCTCATATTTCAGTATCCAGTGGTTCTTGGCTTTCTTTCCTTTTCATATATCCCAATGTGCTCTTAGGGAAACCTCTCGCATTGGCCACCCAACTGAGATATTTTGCTACTGTCATTGTCAAAATATACCTGTTTCATCTCTAGGCATTTGGAAATGGCAAGAGAGGTGAAAAACAAGTTTGTCAAATGCCTACTACATTTTTATACCCGACTCCGTAGTGTAGACTTTTAGAACCAGAAATGACCAACAATGTAGTTGAATAGACATTATCAGCTTTTGTTTGCTTGTTGTAATGGAACAAATATTGAACTTGAAGTCAGAAGGTGTATATTCAAATCCTGTGATTCTGCTGCATGCCATCTGGGTGACCTTGGCCAAGTCACTTAACCTCCCTGAGTCTAGTTTCCTGTTCTATAAAATGAGGATAATAATTCCTGCCTTGCCAACTTCACAATGTTGCTGTGAAGATCAAATGAGATACTGTATGTGAGAGTTCTTTGAAACACTACAAAACACTACACAGATGCAAGCTATTGTTACAAAGCTGAATCCCGGTGGGTTCCTGTATTTTTTGAGCCATACATGCACATGCTGGGTCTGGTCTATCATTATTTCTAAATATGGCTGGTCTATTGGCTTCTGAAGTTTCCACATGAAATATAGTCTGTGTATTTGCTTGAAGCCTCTGCTCTATGTCCTCAAATAATGGGCCATTAACTGTTACATTCCAAACCAGCAGAACCAGCATTTCTGACCTTGTACCTGTGACCTGCAGAAGTACTATTGTATCTCAGCGATAAACGTACCTGAACTGCAAGGTGCTTAAAAGATATATTTAGTGCATAGGCATTTCATTTGTCACTGAGCAATTTTACAGTGTCTGATATAAGCTGGAGATTTTATGATCTATAATCAAAGGCTTTTGCAGACACCTCTCCTTAATTTGGATTTGTGGCAGTACTAAAAAATGGGACTTTCATCTTTGGATCCATTTCACTTACTTGGATAAAACAGCCATATATGCTTTTAAGTGCAAGTCACTTAAAATTTCAGACTGTCCTTAGTAACACAGGAACTCTTGACACAAACTTATGCTATTGACTTAAGGAAAAAAACATTGTATTTTTGGCCCCTTTGATCACCCTGAAACCTTTCTTGCACCAGGCTGTTTCACTCCATTAGACCAATGTGCTATAGATCTAATGGTCAAGGGTGGAGGTGGATATTTCTCCTGTTATAATTATATACAGAGGCTTTATGACTGAAAGATCCATAGCATAATGGAGATAGACTCTCAGAACGTTAGAACTAGTCAAGAACTTCCAGAACACCTCTTTAAAGAGTTCCATTTTATTTATATAAATTCTCAGTCTCAAATAGACTTAGAGGTATACCAAAAGGCACACTTCTATGATTGGTAAAATAAACACTGGAATCAGTATCCGGTTAAAGTATCCTTTCTACAGTACAAGAGACAACCTTTTTATTATAATATGAGTAACATACCCATTTCTGCACATGTTCATAAATTCCTACAGATAATTTGAGCCATGAAATCTTGCTAGATGGCAGGTATCACCTTTTCCTGCCCTATTGGAAATGTCATGAAATAATGGAGAAGTATTCCTTCCTTCTGCAAACTACCGAAGAAGTTAGATCTACATAAGGGCTCTACCATATATTTACCACCACTATGTGAAGAGATTGCATGCATTTACAAACTGAGAAAAACCAAGCGACCTCAATCACAAGAGCCACTCTTCCTTTTCTTTCACATTTTACTCCTTGTTAAGCTAAAATATAAAACCTTGTGATGAAATTAATATTGTGTCCATCTCTCAGCTTTCCAAGACTCTGCTGCATGATCTACACCTCAGAAGGGGCTAGAAATTCTCTTTCCACTTGGCCTCAGTAAAAAGATCCCCCCTTCCTTCCATCATTTCATGTCTAATGACTCTGGCCCTACTTTGTTGGTTGTAAATCTCATGGCTCGCCACCTCTAGAGAAACCAAAGGTCAGCCATCAATAGTCATCACCCCTATCCCATCCACCCTCCAACAATGTGGGAGGGCACTACACAAGTGTGACTAGGTGATGAGAATTACTGAATCCATTTGGGATTCTAGCTGCCACAAACTAAGGGTAAAAAACATACATATTGAAAGGGATTAATAAATTTAAGAAGTATTTAAGGAGATTTTTTTTTTCAGAGATCTGAAAAAAAAAATTGTGTCTGTTTCTTAAACAAGCAGAGAGGCTTGATATTACAGTCTGCAGCACAGTATGTTCTCAGATGCAGCTAAAATATTTCTTTGGTGTCATGTTGCCCCTGCCTCATGTCTGAATACACCTTGGATGGGGGAAGATGGCAGGAAGAGGAAAAGAAGAAAGAATAGCAGGTGCACCAAGATCAGTCCTACAGCAGGGTGAGCACTGCAGAGCCACCACTTACAACGCACTGCTTACCGGTGCCAGAGCACGTACATACCTCGAGGCCTTCACGGTTCTGCTTCCCAGGCCAAGTATCATCCCCCAGTGTCTGCGCCTATGCTGTGCTCTCATTGGTGGGTATTAGACGTGCTGGTCTTCCCTGAGCAGTGACCAGCGTGTACCACACCCATATCAAAAAACTGAGATGCCACTTTCTCACAGAATTTTTCCATTCCTTCTTCATCTTAAGTGTCTCCCTACTGCCTGGAAGTTAATAATGTTTCTCTTTATGTTGATGGGACAATTCTAGTAAGAGAACTGGCTGGCTCCATGATGTCTCAGAAGCTAAGCCATTTTCAGGCACAACTTTATCAGCAACAGCATGTGAAGCACCTCAACACAAAGGAGGTTTTCCCTTGGCTTGAGCTCAAAATTGGGTCTTGAGCCAGACTGCGACCAAGTTCATAGTGTGTAGACGCCAACAGCGAGAAAGGAGATGCCTCTCCTCTACAGGGGATGAAGGAAAATGAAATTAAAATGGGATTTGGCACAGCGTCCCCCACACCTGAGCAATGGATAAGCATTTTAAGGAAACACCGAACACAACAGAACACAATGAGATGTAAGGCGCAGGGAGAAACTCTTCAGGTAGCCAGATTCTCTTAGCAGTATTCAGTAGGTGATTGTTTAGAAGATATGTTTCTTCCTGAGTGGCCTTAGGTCCAAAATGATTTGGAAAAACATAAGAATAAAATAATTAAGAGAAGAACCATAGAGCTGTATGTCAGAAAACATAATTCAACTGCCTTACCGTAAGTGCAAGTCCTGCAGTGGATGAGCCTTCAGGGTTGGACTGATTCAGACATGGCTCAGTTCTACCATCCCACTTGCTTTCATGGTGCCAACATGATCCTATGACGAGATTCTCCAATGAGGACAGATTTGTTGCTACGGTTCCAGGCTTCGGATCTGCAGAACCACCATCATCCTCAAGGAGATAAAGAGAACTTTTCCCCTCTAGTATCTCTAGTAAAAGTTCTGAAATTAACTCTGTTTAGATTGCTTAAAACAGATGCTTAATGAGTGTGGCCAGGAGAACAGAATGTGCTGATCGGTTTTTAACAACCAGGTCCCTAAACAGGGGCAGAGGTAGAGTCAGAGCTCTTTAAAGAATAGGGTCCAAGAGGAGGGGTGAGGGGTAGACACCCCAAATAAAATTTGGTTTATTTTCAGAAGAGGTGGTTGGTGAGAGTAGGGGGAGCGGTCGATTCTGGGTAAGCAGCCAACGATATCTAATCTTATCTATGTTGTTATTAGTGGAAATAATAACAAGATAACAAAACAATAATAACTAATTTATTTGGGAGGAAAGTTTGTTATCTGTATCAGGATTTTAAATGTTTATTCATTTTTTTTATTTTTTTTTAATTTTTTAATTTATTTTATTTTATTTTTTTTATTTTTTATTTTTTTTAAGATTTTTATTTATTTATTTGACAGAGAACATAAGTAGGCAGAGAGGCAGGCAGAGAGAGGAAAGGAAGCAGACTCCCCGCTGAGCAGAGAGCCCCATGTGGGGCTCGATCCCAGGACGCTGGGACCATGACCCGAGCCGAAGGCAGAGGCTTTAACCCACTGAGCCACCCAGGCACCCCAATTAAATGTTTATTCATTTTGACACAATTCTATTCCTAGTGATCTCTGCCTGACAGAAATACAAGTGTGCAGACATTTAAGTTCAAGACTATAGGTGATTTTCTTTTTACTTGATATATTAATTTAAAAAATAAAATGAAACCTAAATTCATTCATTTAACAAGCATCATTGAGTACCTACAATGTGCTAGCACCACTTAGGCCTGGGAAAAGAGAGTTAACAACAGAGCTACTATCTTGGCCTTCATGGAGTTTATAATCTAGTGATCTTAGAGTCTGTGACTGAATACATAGTAAAATAGATTTGTGGGTTCTGACTTAGAAGAATGTCTGAGAATTAGAGAACTTAGAAGAATGTCTGAGTATTTTGATAAGGGATAATAGGCAAGTTTCAAAATATAATATGCTATAATTTTAGTTTTTAAATGAGTGGTACATGTATATCTAAAACTAATTTACAAAATGAGCACCAAACTGCTAACCAAGGGTTATTCTACAATGGTAGGAAAGGGTGACTTTTTCTTGTCCTGTATCCACTCTGTATTGGTTGACATTTTTTCAATACATATGCAGAAATTTTGTAATACGAAAGTCTCTAAAAGGAAAGAAAGATATCCAATCAGTCATACTGGTACTGACTTTGGTATGGAGAGCAAGCACCAAAGTAGGAAGAAGAAGATAGAGGAAAAGGGGGGTAGTAGGAGGAGAAGAGACTGAATATATAAATGAACAACGGCCAGATCATATATAAAAAACAGAACTGTGACCTGCACCTGCAGCCACCTGCATAGGAACCCAGCCCCCTTACCTATAGCAAACAAGCCAGGAAGTCAGCTTCTATAACCAGACTTACAGGAAGCCAGATTGCTATCTCTATTGACAGTCCAGGAATCTTAACAATATTTTCTGCGATAACTGACCCAAAATGGCAATTTGTTTCTGACAGCTTCCCTAACTTTTGTCCCTGTTTCTTTCTTTTTTTTTCCTTAGATTTTATTTATTTATTTGTCAGAGAGAGAGAGAGAGAGAGAGAGAGAGAGAGTGTGTGTGTGTGCGCGCGCGCGCGCGCACAAGAAGGGGGAGCTGCAGGCAAAAGGAGAAGTGGGTTCTCTGCTGAGCAAGGAGCCTGATGTGGGGCTCCATTCCAGGACCCCAGAATCATGACCAGAGCCAAAGGCAGATGCTTAACTGATTGAGCTGCCCAGGTGTCCTCTTTTGTCCCTGTTTCTAACTTAAAACCAACCAGAGAAAATTAAATATGCACTGTTAGCCAATCACACAGATGTCCTGCTTCTAGGTCGCCCAACCACAGCCTCCCTATGCCAATAGCCTCCAATCAGGGCATACCTAAAGCCATCCCTTTTTTCCACCACAAAGTTTTCAAAAGTCCTCTGCCTTCCTTTGAGTCTCTGACCAAATGCCAAGTGAAGCAGCTGACTCCCTCGCTATAGAAAGCACAAAACTAATAGCCTTTGCTTTTCTCATTTGTTTGGTCTTCATTTATTTCCACAAGAACAAGAAGACAGAGAAGGAGAAGAAGAAGAGGGGGAGGAAGGAGTCACAACACTTGATTTAACATAATTTATAAGCTTACTGAGAAGATAAATCCATCGGGCCTGAAACAATGAGAGAAATATCATAGAGGACAGACTCAAAGACTAAACAATTACGGGGCTCGAACTGTAACTTATTTGAAATTCAGGAGAAGAGTTCTGTGGACTACAACACCCATGGATCAAGTCAGGCCTTTATCTAAAAATAAGAACAAAAACAGCACTTTCTCCTTGGGCTATCAGGGAAATCCTATCTTCAGTGTCCTTTTGGAGAGAGATGCCATAATCAAGACCTGATATTCATACTCATTCCCTACCAAAGAGGAACAAAATGGAATGCTTGACTTCTAGATTATGATCTTTCTCACCACACCTCCCCCTTTTAGCCTTACCTAAATCTGTGACTTTATTGAAAATTCCATTCATTGCTTCAGGGAAAAGGCTAAAAAAATAAAGTCCTGGACTCAGGAGCTGACTAGCAATTCAAAGTATTTGTATTATTTTTAATGTAAGCCTGAACTATGTGGTGGAGGGGACTGAATTCATGTACTCTGGTGTATTATAGTGATTCTTTTTATTATCAACATTCAGACATGATACACTGTGCGGGGAAAGTGAGGCTTTGGGATTCAAATAGCCCATAATTCCTTGGTCATGAGCTCCCATTGTACAACAATGAGACAAGAACACTTATCATGCTAAGCCAAAATTGTTGCTTGGCATTCTACTTCTCAATTCTATAATATCTATGGGAAGAGGTGCCTTCTTCACCCTGTACTATCATAACCCATGTATAGAACATCAAACTGGCCATTCTTCATCTTTGTGCATTTTTCTTTTTTTTTTTTAATTTTATTTATTTATTTGACAGAGAAAGAGATCACAAGTAGGCAGAGAAGTAGGCAGAGAGGCAGGCAGAGAGTCAGGAAGAAGCAGACTCCCTCTGAGCAGAGAGCCCAAAGTGGGCCTTGATCCCAGGACCCTGAGATCACAACTGGAGCCGAGGGCAGAGGCCCAACCCACTGAGCCACCCAAGCACCCTGTGAATGTTTCAGATGAGTGAAATTTTGAATCAAATCCTAACTTCCATTTACTAGCTAGAATCTTGGGAAAGATATTTAATTTCTTAAAGTTCAATTCCGTGATTTACAAGAGGAATTAAATAACACTCAGCTTAAGACTGTTCAGAGGACTGGGGTGTCTGAGTGACTCAGTCGGTTAAGTGTCTGTCTTTGGCTCAGGTCATGATCCCAGAGTCCTGGGTTCAAGCCCTGCATTGGGCTCCCTGCTCAGCAGGAAGTCTGCTTCTCCCTCTGCCTGCTGTTCTCCCTGCTTGGGCTCTCTCTATCTCTCTCCCTCTCTAAGACTGTTCAGAGGATTAAACGAGACAATATAAAATAAATAGAACATTAAATATTGCTTGTATCTTTTTTCTCCTCTCCTCAAGGAAGAGGTTGCTTAGTATCTTCTAGTTCCATCTACAAAGGGAAAAGGAAATACACTTAAAGATTTTATTTATTTATTTGAGAGAAAGAGAGTGGCAAAGCAAGGGGAGAGGCAGAGGGAGAGGGAGAGAGAGAATCTCAAGACGACTGCATTGAGTCCAGAACCTGACACAGAGCTCTATCTCACGACCCTGAGATCATGACATGAGCAGAAACCAAGAGTCCCACACTTAAACCACTGAGCTACCCAGGTGCCCCTGGAGGAAGGAAATATATTTAAATCACTTATTTGCAACATGAGAATTTCTTGCCATCACAACAACAAAACCAAGAATGTGCTATTGAGGATAACTGGTAGAAATTTTTAAAAGAAGAAGAAAATATAAGGAAAAGAGCTGACATTTTAGGGCCAATGTTCTATTTTCATCTTGGAAAAAGCTTTCTGAAGTAGAGAGAATAGAAAACTTTCTCAGACTTTCAGGCTTCATAAAGCTAGTGGCCATTTCTGCTAAAGCTAGTAAAAAGATAATTAATGCTGGAGAAATAAATACTCCTAAGATTATTTAACATTTGCCTCAATCTGATCTTCAAAACTGGAGGAGCATGTCTACAAAAATCTGATTTTTTTTTTCTTTCTGTGAGCAAAGGGTTGGCAACAAAGTGATTTGGAATTACCATCTTGCTGTGACACTTCCTTATGAAGTTACTTTGGGCAAGGGTGAAGGAAAAGAAAAAGAAACCTAACATTTATACAATTTATTTCAGTCTCTCCCCTCATAATTTTATATAGGAAGGATCTTTGCCATTTTTTTAGAGGAGGACCTTGGGGTTTAGGGAAGTGACTTCCCAAGGCCACATAGCAGACAAGATGGGTAAGTAAGGTTTTGTTTTGTTTTGTTTTTTGTTTTTTGAAGAGATTTTATTTATTTATTTATTTATTTATTTATTTATTTGACGGAGAAAGCACAAACAGGGAGAGTGGCAGGCAGAAGCAGAGGGAGAGGGAGAAGCAGGCTTCTCGCTGAGCAGGGAGCCTGATGCAGGGCTGGATCCCAGGCCCTGTGATCATGACCTGAGCCAAAGGCAGACGCTCAACAACTGAGCTACCCAGGCACCCCAGTAAGTAAGGTTTGACTCCAAGTGTATCTGGCATAACCACGCTCCTCAACCAACTTTTATTTTTAACTATATCATATGGCTATTTGTAGTTTACTTTACTGGCTCTTTTCCTAATGTGTTGAACAATGTGATGACATTACATGTTATAATTTTATTTTCCCTGTAGCAAGAAGGTTTTATTTTTCATCTGAAAAGCTATACATTTTAGCACTTGTTGGTCTAGTATAAATACCAATTTTGTTTTTATTAATTAAACTCAGAAATTAACCCAACTAGGAGAAAAGATGAAAAGGAATCTGAAAATAAGAATGTGTCTGAGATTTCTTTACCCCTTCATTCACCTATAGGCAAATGTTTATTGAGGTTCTTTTACTTATCAAATAATATTCTTAAGTAGTGGCATGGGGAGACTTGCTACAACTGTGATCTGTAGACCAATGCCACTGTCACCTCTTGGGAGGGTATTAGAAATGGAGAAACTTAAGACACAACCCAAGCCTCAAAAATCAGAAATCACATTTTAAATAAAATTTCCAGTTGATTCATATGTACATTAAAGTTGGATGAGCACTGTAAAGTAAACAAGATATTCACTGGCCTTTAATTAGGGGGGAAAAAAAAGAAAAGAAAATTAAGAAAAAATATAGCCAGTCTATTGTTTAGGTAATACAGACAAAAGTACTTAATTATATATTTATTAATCTGTTATGATAATATGATTGTATTATTATTGGACTAATTCTCAACACTGGATTATCCATTTCGGGGGAAAGCTGAGCAGTTGGTACTCTTATTATGAACATCCCCAATTCTCCCATTCATTCAACAGATCTTTTAAAATATTTAATTACTTCTTGATTACAAAGATTTAAACAATGGGGGAAAATGGTGCTAGGTAACATTTATAGTAGCATCTTGGAAACCATGACTAACTTAACCAGAACGAATTGCTGGAAAGCACTGCAGAGCTATCAAAAGTGCCACTTTTGGGATGCCTGGGTGGCTCAGTTGGTTAAGCAGCTGCCTTCGGCTCAGGTCATGATCCCAGCATCCTGGGATTGAGTCCCACATCGAGCTCCTTGCTCAGCAGGGAGCCTACTTCTTCCTCTGCCTCTGCCTGCCACTCTGTCTGCCTGTGCTCTCTCTCTCTCTCTGACAAATAAATAAATAAATAAATCTTTAAAAAAAAAAGTGCCACTGTTATGATGTCCAGGGATGACACCTACCATTTCTTCTTCTTTTTTTCATTTTATTTTATTTCTTTTCAGTGTTCCAGAATTCGTTGTTTATGCACCACAAGCAGTGCTCCATGCAATACGTGCCCTCCATAATACCCACCACCAGGCTCACCCAACCCCCCACCTCTCTCCCCTCCAAAACCCTCAATTTGTTTCTCAGAGTCCACACTCTCCCATGGTTTGTCTTCCCCTCCGATTTCCCCCAACTCACTTCTCCTCTCCATCTCCCAATGTCCTCCGTGTTATTCCTTATGTTCCACAAGTAAGTGAAACCATATGATAATAGACTCTCTGCTTGACTTATTCCACTCAGCATAATCTCTTCCAGTCCTGTCCATGTTGATATAAAAGTTGGGTATTCATCCTTTCTGATGGAGGCATAATACTCCATTGTATATATGGACCATACCTTCTTTACCCATTTGTCTGTTGAAGGGCATCTTGGTTCTTTCCACAGTTTGGCGACTATGGCCATTGCTGATATGAACATTGGGGTACAGATGGCCCTCCTTTCCACTACATCTGTATCTTTGGGGTAAATACCCAGTAGTGCAATTGCAGGGTCATAGGGAAGCTCTGTTTTTAATTTCTTAAATTCTTAATTTCTTAAGGAATCTCCACACTGTTTTCCAAAGTGGCTGCAACAACTTGCATTCCCACCAACAGTGTAAGAAGGTTCCCCTTTCTCCATATCCTCTCCAACACATGTTGTTTGCTATCTTGTGAATTTGGGCCATTCTAACTGGTGTAAATTGGTATCTCAATGTGGTTTTGATTCAAATCTCCCTGGTGGCTGATGATGATGAACATTTTTTTTCATGTGTCTGTTAGCCATTTGTATGTCTTCTTTGAAGAAGTGTCTGTTCATGTCTTCTGCCCATTTTTTGACATGACTATCTGTTTTGTGTGTCTTGAGTTTGAGGAGTTCTTTATAGATCTTGGCTATCAGCCCTTTATCTGTAGTGTCATTTGCTAATATCTTCTCCCACTCCATGGGTTGCCTCTTTGTTTTGTTGACTGTTTCCTTTGCTGTGCAGAAGCTTTTGATCTTGATGAAGTCCCAAAAGTTCATTTTCACTTTTGTTTCCTTTGCCTTTGGAGACATATCTTGAAAGAAGTTGCTGTGGCTGATGCTGAAGAGGTTACTGCCTATGTTCTCCTCTAGACACCTACCATTTCTTACTTAGAAAACACTTTTTTTCTGTCATATATATGATGAGATAAAGCAGCCTTTTCTGGCTCTTCATATGGAGGCTTTGGATAGTTACATATTCTAGAATACAGTTGGTTAAATGAAATATTCATTTTATCATTCAAAATACAGACTGGAAATGCACCCGATGCCCACTGGGAAGCATCCAAGAAGATAAATTATTGGGAAAAGCAGATTTTGCCTTCTTCTTTTCTTTGGTCTCTACGCTTTCCAAATCCAAGCTTTTTTCCCCCTTTCCTTCCCCTTTGAGAGCATTTTAAGAAGATAAATACAGACTTATCATTTTTAGCCCAAATGTATGTTTTCAAAATAAGTTGTGGTTCTGTCTGCCAGCAGTAGGCACCCCTGTGTTCACTAGTAAAATTCCGCCAAACCCTGTCCTCATGGGCACCTTTGCACTCTAATTGCCAAAAAGGAAGGAAAAAAAAGCTTCACATCAAGTATGTGGCACCCACGGGATAGAAAAGCAAAGAATATGCACATGAACAGTAACATTTTTCAAAAAAGAAACATAATTTCCTGGAGCAGTGATAGGTGAATGGATTTTTCTAGAGATATTCGCTCTAAATTCTAGGCATTAATAACATCACTGCCCTGGATAGAAACTTGCACACCCAGGGCCTCGAAACAGTAGTCACGGCGACACCCAGATATCAGCCCTAAGGATCAGACCCAGGCGAGAAAACAGGGTGGCCTTGCAGACATGTCCTCGCAGCTCCACTGCACATCCCCAGGAAGCACCACCCACATGGACTCCAGTATAAATGGCATCTCTCCAGGTTGTATGGGATGGCCACTGGCACCTAGGCTTCCTCCTCAGTAACAGTCTTCTCTTTCAACAGAAAAGTGTTAACACCTCAGTCTGACATTCCACCTCCTCCCACCCTCCCATCCTTACCACAGCTAGATATAAATTGGGTGAAATGATATAAAATCTCATAGTATATCTCTTTTCTGCCCATTTCTTCTTTTGGTCAAGGCCACCTAAAATGTACTTTCAGTTTTTTATCTAAGCTGGCTCTCCTCTAGGACATCCAAAAGAGTGAGCAAGAGAGAGAGAGAGAGAGAGAGGGAGAGAGAGGGAGGGAGGGATAAAAGTAATATTTGAACACTTTGGCTTCTCTTTTGTTTATTCACCTTTGAAATCCTATAAAAATGGTGGAATGACCAGTGAATAAAAAAGATATATTTGGCAAACAAGGTAAGTGTCTTGAGCTTCTGCAAATCTCAGACTATGGCATAAATCTGCAAACAAGACTGTCTCACCAGTTATAAATTTCATGTGGAACTTCCGGTAGTGTTTGGAGGACTCTGCAGATATCCGCCACAGATGAAGTTGATAATCAAAGTTTCTCCTCTTTGTACACCGATTGGGGTACATCTGAATTCATTCTGTAAATGTATTCTTTTTATTTTTTATAGAGATTATATTATTTTAAATATCTCATTTACATGGGTGTAGCAACTTCCTCCATTTTCAATAAGCAATGAGAATAGGTACTCAAAGATGTTTGAGTAAATGAGATTGTGAAACATTGTGCTAGAAATTCATTGCAGCAGGAGTTTCCTGAAGGAAAATTTAAGACAAAGGCTTAATTATTGAAAAGTTAAACATATAATTGAGATTTCAAAACCATATCCAGTTAAATTGATATCTGAACCTATGCCAAATTCCACATAGACAATAAAGTAGACAGTAGGCATAATGATGATATAAGAATTCAAGATGCAGAAATCACGGGGGGCCAAATGATCAGGAAGTTCTCCCAGGAAGAGAAGTCTTAGCTACCATTTGATGAATGTGTAAAATTTGTATAAATCGTGATGATTTCCATATACCCGTTTAAAAAGAGTTTGATCTTATTGGCTGAGGAATGTTCATTTAAAAAGGGCCAAAAACCCAAGGATTTTTATATGTCACCATAATATTTACCAACATGAGCGCAGTATTTGCTTTACAAATATAAGACATATGAAGATGCTTTTTCTTTTTTTTTTTTTTTAGAGTGAAGCAACTTTCTGAAATCACAACTGCAGTTCTCTGAAGATAGATTATACTTTTACCACTTACCCTTGTTTTGATTCAGGACACATGACGGAAAGTAAAAATTGGTGCCGAATATTATCAGGCTTTCCAGACAACTTTAAAGTATGTGTAATCTAATTAGCAGAGAGGAAATGTCAGAAATGATGTCAGGACTCAAGGAAGATGGGAGCATTCCTGATTAGAATTCTTCTAAAAATTGGTGTAGTCAATAAGCACGTATGTAGTAGTCTTCTTAAAATTGTCCTAATCAATAGACACATGCACAGTGATCAGTTTAACATTTTTAAATGGAGCACTGGTGTAAAATAAATTCATCGTACTCCAAGTCCATCTATCTCTCCTCAACCCATTTTAAACCTGCCCTTGATCCAGGTCTCCAAACAACGATCATACTGGAAAAAGAAACAAAAAATTTGAGTGTACTTATTTTTCTAAAATCATGGCTTTGAAGGCTCTATGCATTGCCCAGGCAATACAAAAAGTATCTACACACCCTGAGTTCTGGTAAAATAAATCTGCACAATGAGTGTGTGTGTGTGTGTGTGTGTGTGTGTGTGTGTCTTTTTTAAAGCTTTGTCTCTTTAACAATAGCATTTCTATAATGATTTAATGATGGGTGCTGATAGTTAGGGGCTGCCTTCTCCCTGAACAGTATGAATAAAGCAACAGGGCATCTGTGATATGCAGACTTATAAATCTCAAGACAACAAGGGTCATTTGGGTTTCCCATTGCTCACAAAGCACCATTTATATTTCCCCTATATTTTATTTATTTGTTGGAGTGTTTCAATGCACTTTTTTATATTTCCTTTACTTTTGAGGGCATTGACCCATCTCTTTCTTAAGAGCATAAAGAATGAGAACAGAGATTAAAAAATAATAATAACTCCACATTAGGCTCTTCACTTCCCTTCAGTCTTCAGTGAAAATTTAATAACATTTGAAACCTGATTCTGTCCTTCATGTCCAGGAGGGTGTTAGTAACTTGCCCTTTTATTTCCCCATCCAATACAAATTCTTTCTTTTCTAAAAGAAGAGTAGCCAGCAATTGGGCAAAACAATTTTATTCCACTTAGAAATGGCCCCTGGAGAGTGCTCTGTGAGAACTTTCTTCCAGACGGCTCTAGTCCTCAGCCTGGTCCTTGGCAGGGAGATGTGAGCACACTGACAGATTAAGCAGGTTATGTGCTCTCTAATCCTGCAACCTGAGGACTCCAGACTTTACCAAATGGATCTGTGCCTCATTGTCCTCCATGGTCTCTATTAGCATCATTTGCTCTCTTGGGATCTTAATTATATAATTGCAATTTTTTTGCCAGGATCTCCGAAAGGAGAGACTAGGAAAGGTCCTTTCATAATAGACTAACACACTGGGGGCAAGACTTTTTAATCAGGAGGTCACCTTGACCTTGGTACTCTAAGCCTCAGTTTCTTCATGTATAAAACTGTGATTAAAATGCCTGCGTTTTGTGGTTGCTCATAAGATGATACGAGATTCAACAGCCTTATAAATGTAAAACACATGATTGTCCCTACATTTAGTAGACCCTCAAAGACTTTAGTTTCCTTCTCTCCCTCAGGCTTCTGTTACATCTCCACCACAGTACTAGCCATGGAAATCCCCATCAAATTGGGGAGTTCTTTGGAATTCATGGAAAATGTTAATATTTCTCACATGTGACTAATGAGACCCCTTGAACCAAAGCTGAACTCTAAAATCCTTTTGGAACTTTTTCCCTCCTTATCCATTATTACAGCAGCTCATATCAGAGCATCTGTCAAAAATTGCAGTGGGACACATTTGGCAGTTACTTTCCCGCTCATTCATTTAATGTTATCAATTAAGGGGCAACCATAATCGAAGAACCCATGGTATAAATGAAGATACTGAGCCAAGTGAAGTTTAAAATTAAAAGAAAAAAAAAAGAAGTAAAATGTCTGTGATATAGGACTCTTGCCATTACAGGGTGCACTCAAATTTGTGACTCAGTGTATCTAACCTGGGTCTCCAAAATGTGATTTTACCATGGGATTAAGTGTAACTAGGTCATAAGGCATGGACCCCAAGGATAGTTTTGCAAATACAAATCTGCAAATGGATTTCTCTGTTCACGGGAGATTACATTAACTTTATCTGTAAGGCTTTAGCAGGTCTGCCATTTTGTTGGGAAAGGGCTTTTTGAAACATCCATGTTTTCTGATCTCTAAAACAACTTCCCCTCTATCTTGTGAGTGAGTCTGCCTCTTTCACAGGATGGAGTCGATAAGGGCAATGACCTAAAAAGTACTGCCACCTGAGGTATCCGGGTACATTATCAGCCTAATGAGAGGGAGGAACCGCCACGTAAGATTCATTGCACATCAGCTGTATCTCACAGCATAGACAGCAGCAGCAAAGTGACTAGAAGGTGGTCCTGCTTGCCAGCCTCAGAGCTGCAAGAAGTGCCCCCTAGCAACAGCAGCCCGGGCTGTGGGGAGGCAGCCTCATGCGATGCCTCCTCTCCTTCAGAGGCCATGTTCTTCACACTAACAGCACCCCTTAGCACTAATTCAGATGGTAAAATAACACTGCCTCTGCCCTGCATAATCAAAGAGCAGAAGGAACGTGGCACCAAGAAGCCCGGGCGTGAGGAAGTAATAAATATGTTTCGAGATGACAGTTTCAAGGAGCCTGAGTCTGCACGGCAGAGTTGAAAGCAGACAGCTCCAGATGGCAAAAGCTGCCGAGGAGATGTCTTGGAGACCAGCAGTGTCTGAAAGGAAAGAACAGAACACAGGCCAGGTCTGGATCAGAGGAAAAGCCCCAGAGACGTGAGATGAGATGCGCCTTTTGAAACAGCTGGGAGAGAATAAGAAATAAGGAAGGGACTGAGCCAGTTCAACTATTCTTGTAATAGGATGAGGTTGCTTTATTTCTGTATCTGAAATCAGTTCCCTTTCAAGGCATTTCTTTTTATTCCACTTTGCTTTAGCCCCTGCCTCTTAAGTTCTGTTTCACAGGGCACCCACACTACATAAATAAAACCACTTTGGAAACTCCCCCCTCAGTCATCTTGGGGGCATGCATGATAGGCAGTGTTGGTATAACTCAGCCTTTTATATATTCTTAACTACCTGACATAAACCCACATTTAAATGTCACCAGTAGCAAAGCCAAGAATAAATTCACAAGCATGCTTGCATTCAAGCACGAGAGCACAAGTGCACACACACACGCTAAAAACAAACTTGCCAATTTACAAATGAGACATCAGAATCCATTAGGACAAAGGTGGCCCTATGGTTTAAAAGAGTAAATAATTGGTTTCTGTCTTGTGTCATGTTTTAATTAAAGATAGCAATGCAATTTACAATATATCTGGAAATTATTAGAAACCTTTTTTTCCAGAGGCAAAAAGGATCAATACCTTTTTGTCTCAGTGGCATAAAACATCCCAGGTTACTTTGTCCCTGTTTTTACCAGCAACTCAGAGTTGAAAGTAAACATTAAAGTGATGAGGGTGAAATCATATTCTGAGAGTAAATGAGGACATTCTGAAATTAGCTAAATTGTTTGCTTCAATAGCTTTCGAGACATCAATCTGGAGCTCTTTGCTCTAGGGATAGGGACAAAGGAAGAGGTAAGTGATTGCGCAGGGGGCGGGGGAGCTTTCTGTTTTTCAAGCAGAACAGTCAAAACTATTAGACAAAACCAAGAGCTAAAAATCTGTGGAAATGGATGGTGACAATTCATCCCATTTCTGGGAGGAACTAGAACAATGCAGCGAGCTCTGTGTGTTTCTCTCCATAAAATGGGTTTTCAAAATTTGCTGCTGCTTCTTAGGATAATGAAAGTAAAATATTAAGTTAGGATCCTGGAAGAAAAAAATGCTGCTTCTGTGGGAAATATTTTGAGAAATGACCAAATCCAGAGGCAGGAAGCCTCTTTTTCAGCTTCTGAAATGAGCCTTTTTCCAGGTCTTTCCTACAGAAATGTAACCATCCGATAGCATTTCAGCACACTACACAGAAGTGTAGAAATGGAGAAAATAGAATGACCCTCCAATCATTATCTATAGGACATTACACTGATAAATGGTGGTGTTAATGAACCCAAATGAATTTGAATCCTTTCTCCCTGCAGTTATTTTGATAATACTGGAATCTACTAAAGTGCATGGAATTAACAATTAAAGGGGGTTAAGCAGACACTTAATACTTGTTCTATTTTGCACAGTTTGGCAGTAATGCATCTGCTGTAATCAGGGTTTTTATTTCTCTTTGGGAAAAAAAAAAAAGGAAATGTTTATGTTTTGGAAGCAAAGCCTCCAGGAACCGTGGCTCCTCCGTGCAGACCCCGCATGTAACTGTTTGCCTTGTGTGTGTTGGTGGCCTCCCAGGCGCGGCTGGCCTGTCTGGCTTTCTCCTTTTGCAACAGCTCCACCTTTGGGCTTCTAAAGGGAAAGGTCTTTTTTGCTAAAGGATATAAAAACCCATAACAACTAGAAATATGCATTCCATCCTCAAAAGCTTTTGTTCATGAAACTAAAATATAAATTCATTTCCCCCCTCAGAAAGAGAGACACAAGGAAAAAAAGGGAAGAACTGGGAAAAGAAAAGAAGACGGACACAGGAGATAGGAGAGCGCAAGAGGGGAAAGGGAAAGAGAAGAGGGAAGGAAATCAGGAAAACAAGGGGAAAGCATCCTTTCTTGACCAGAGGAAGATGCAGCAGGTCGTGGAATCATTCTTTGGTGCTTTCCTGCCTGGACTGCTGACTTCTGGAAGGCTGACACTGACCCAGGGTCCCAGATTCCTGTTCCAGACTTCCTCGGCTACGCCATTTTCCTATCGCTTGTTTATAAACCATAGCGCCAGTTTCATGAATGAGAGACTGAGAGAAATTGTGGATTTCTGTGAAGCCTATTTTTTAAAAAATGAGAATTAAATATAATGTTTGCACTTTGGTAAGGATCTTACTATTTCTTTCTGAATGTGAAATAGTCTTGGATTCTTTTCGGACGGGTATGGCTTCACTCCCAGGAAGCACGACCCTGGCTAACTAGGGATGGACACAGTGGGGGCTGGGGGGATGACACAGAGAGACTTCTTAAATTCCACTGTCCACTCAATCCCAATCTTTAGATGTATGAGGATGAGTCAGTAAGTATCCTGGGAACACACAATCCATAGCTCAGTTGGCAAGGCTGGCAAGCTAAGCAAATCTTTGTCTGGGGAGATTAGTTTGGGTCTTTTAGTATGAAAGGATCAGAGAAAAATATAAACCCAAAATAATGTGTCTTCAATGAATTTAGATTTTTTATAACCAAATCTATGAAGTTATGAGGGAAAAAAAAAAAGTGTTGCAAATAGAGTGGAAAGGACACTCTGACACCTCAGATTAACTCCAGAATCTAGGCAATTCCATGCACTCTGCTGTGGAGCTTTTAATTCTGACCTTCATAGCTTCGAATTTGGGTTAGCTCTCATCTAACTACTTGCTATCTCTTCTCTGAAAATCACCTTGCATAGTTCATCCAGATCCAAAATCCAAAAGTGCCTCCTTCAATAAATAACTCCCTGCTCAAAATCCTCTGAGTTCTTTGCATTGTTCACAGATTCAACTTCATATTTCTCAGCCCTAATACCAGGGTCTTTGCAGAACTGCTCCTAAAACTCTCTCCCAATAATCCCATACAGGAACAGTCCTTTCTAGTCAGAGTAGGCATTCTATGCCTCATCCCCATGACCACTGGGGCGTCCCTGATAAACCCATTCCGTAAAGCATCCACTCCCTCTTATAAATCTGTGGTTCTGATTATATAAGCACTCACTGAGGTATATACTTTAGAGGGGATGATGCTGTCTTATCTTAGTATATATGAGTGTATTCCTGATATTTTTAATTCGGCTGGGTTCTAAGCTCTTTGAGGGCATATCCCATGCCTATTTGAATCTTCTTGCAACAGTCAGAACAGTGTTTTTGTATATATGAGGTCTTAAATTTTAAAAACTTATGGATTTTCTGCATTGAGTTTTCAAGTAAAATGAGTGTTCCAGTTTTTGTGCACCCAAATACTTCACACTGGTATCTTTTTTGATGGCTTAAGGAGCCAGTCATTGAATAAATCTGACCTGCAGAAAAGCAGGCACTTTTGCTTCTAAATCTTTACTATTTAATATTTAGCCAGTCCCTATTGCAGAAATAAGTAGGATCTTTATATTATCTCTTATACCTTCCAGCTATATTTACATGCTTTTTACATTTATTTTAAGTATCTATAAATCTTACATAAGCTGAAACCAGGAAATAGAAGTCTTCTTTTTTTTGGTGCATAATTTTTCATATACCCTATTTTACTGGAAGCAAACTAAGCTCCAAGAACTCTTGTGACTCTTAACTATCACTTAGGCCAGGAACGTATCCAATATATCCCTATCTCTCCCTATTATGCATATCCACATTTTATTATTTTTTAATTTGGCCAAAGAATAATGGGTACTCAAAAATCACAATTTATATATTCTCCATTTAGAAGGCATTCTATGCTTCCTTTATGTTCCAAGAAAATGTTCTTTCCTTAGCTCCTGAACAGTGAATTATTTCTTAACTAGGGTGCTTATGTTTCCATTGGTCCCACACATGACCCAATGGAGTAAGTGCAGAAACCCTTGAAACATAGTGAATAATGCTCTGAGGGCATTGCATAGCAAAGATGGTAAGAGTAAGGGAAGGCTCCTCATCACACTGAGAAGTCTTTTCATCACTGCTGAGGAAGGTGGACTTTGAATGTTTGTGTCATGGAGTAAAAACGATCTTTATCAGTCAACTGATTATACCTATCTGTTTTGTACAAAACATTGTGTTTATTGTGAAAGAAAAAAAAGAAAAGTCACAGCTTTGCCCTCAAATTCTGAGCAAGGCTATAGAATCTTAAGACTAAGCACCTATAGGGGCACCTGGATGGCTCAGTGGTTTAAACCACTGCCTTCAGCTCAGGTCATGATCTCAGGGTCCTGGGATCGAGCCCCGCATCGGGCTCTCTGCTCAGCAGGAGAGCCTGCTTCCCCCTCCCCTCTCTCTGTCTGCCTCTCTGCCTACTTGTGATCTCTGTCTGTCAAACAAATAAATAAATAAAATTTAAAAAAAAAAAAAAAAAAAAAAGACTAAGCACCTATAAGGCAAGAGTAATTTGTAAGAGGTAAACTGGGGCACCTGGGTGGCTCAGTGGCTTAAAGCCTCTGCCTTCGGCTCAGGTCATTATCCCAGGGTCCTGGAATCGAGCCTGCATCGGGCTCTCTGCTCTTCAGGGAGCCTGCTTCACCCCCTCCCCCTTCTCTCTCTGCCTACTTGTGATCCCTGCCTCAAATAAATAAATAAAATCTTAAAAAAAAAAGAAAAAAAAAAAAGGTTACATGCTGAAAAAGCTTAGAGAACATTTTCCAGATCCGGAATTAGAAGGGGTATTCCAGGCCCATAGAGGATTTCCAATATCCCCCTTGTTGGGATTGGATTTAAGCAACATGGTGGGATGCCTGGGTGGCTCAGTCTGTTAAACAACTGACTATTGATTTTCACTCAGGTCATGATCTCAGGGTCATAAGATCGAGCCCTGAGTCAGGCTCCATGCTCAACTCAGAGTCTGCTTGAGATTCTCTCCCTCTTCTTCTGCCCCTCCCCAGCTCATGTGCACATGTGCTCTCTCTCTCTCTCTCTCTCTCTCTCAAATAAATAAATAAATAAATAAATAAAATCTCTCAAATAAATAAATAAATAAAATCTTTTTTTTTTTCAAGTTTTTTCCCCCGTGCATACTCTACGCTTTTCTTTTTTTAAATATGAATTCTAGAAAGGTGCTGGATTCATGAATACACATCTTCCCACTCTCATCCTAACATTTTATTTGTAACCAAGCCCATCCCCTCTTCCAGACTGAATTATTCACTCTTCATTCTAGGCTCCTTGTATATACCTCTATTTTACAGTAATTATTCATTTTGTGTGTCTGTCCCTCAGTAGATAAACATTTATCAAAAGCAAAGAATATGTCATATATACCTATGTATCCTCTTTACCTAGAACACAACCAGGCACATAAGAGTGATCAATAAATACTTGTTAAAGTGTTCCAGTGAATTGTAAGCTGCTTTAAGAGAGGGGATTATATTGTGATCACATCTACATCCTTAACATGTTTAGAACAATGTTTTGTAAATAGATGAAAATCAATGGCTATTTGCTGCTTTAAAGTTAAGGAAGAAACACATGAGCTAAACTCTGAGAGATGAAAGCTAAGTCACGGCAGAGCACATCTAATTTCCAGGTTTGGGGTTCAGATACAGAGCCCAGGCCATTAGTTGATATGAGAAATACATTAGATAACATACATTTATCTTTCCCTTCATCAGAATAGTGTATCCCAAAAAAATTTCTTTTAAAGAATGAAGTTGTCATTTATTATCATGGCATTTCATACTTGTTTTCGGGTTCTTTTTCTCAGCATCAGATTCAGGACTGCACTGTGTCTCAAGTAACTTGTACCACTTTAGTAAGTGCTAACTGTGCGTCGATGGGGCAGTTTAAATGTGTCCGAGGAATAATTGTTCCTGGTCTTTCACCTTAATGCCTTTAAAATGATCTCTGCTTTGTTTTTTAAAAGTGACTAAGACAGTCTGATATCAGAAAGGGCTGAATAACTATTCAGGGCAAATGCATTCCAAGTCAGAAATGGCGTTTGCTCCCTATAGTTCACATTATAAATTCATCTTGTGGGTCTCTGGAGTAAGAAAAACAATTGTTTCTTGGTGTACTTTTATTTCCCCCCTCTAGGCTATTTACTCCGTGACTGCTCAGTACATGTAAATAAATATGTCATTATCCCTTTCTATTTTCAGAGTAACAGCAATAGGGAAGAACTGCAGTAAATATCAGGACATAGGTGTGGATATTGAGGAGTTTTGGAAAATCAGAAATTCCCTCTTTCCCTATGATCTATGAGAACAGGGCTGGATGGACAAAATTAGAGGCTTGGTGTAAGAGGATTCTCCAGAAGTAGAACCAATGGGATATACACATATGGAGTGAGAAACACAGAGACAAAGACAGACAGATTTATTATAAGGAATTGGCTCATGTAATCTGGAGGCAAAGAAGTCCCCAGATCTGCTGTCAGCAAACTGGAGACCCAGAAGAGCCAGTGTTATAGTTCCATTTTGAAAGCCAGAAGGCTTGAGACCTAAGAACAGTATATTTTTTGGTTCAAGTCTAAAGGCAGGAAATTACAGATGTCCCAGTGTGATCAATTTAGGCAAGAGGAGCTCCTTATTTCTCAGGCTTTTTGTTCTGTTCAGGTCTTCAATTGACTGGATGGGGTCTACCCACATTAGGGAGGCTAATCTGCTTTACTCAGTCTGCCAGTTCGAATGTTAATTTCATCAAGAAATGCCTTCACAGACACACCCAGAATAATGTTGACCCAGTGACTCAGTCAAGTTGACACACAAAATTAACCAACCCAGTTGGTATTGCTTAAGAACATAACTGACTCCTGAATAAATGTGTGTGTGCGTGTGTGTATGTATGTGTAAAATTTCTCAATTTAAGCACTTGAGAGGTGCCTGGGTGGCTCAGTCAGTTAAGCAACCAACTCTTGGTTCCAGCTCAGGTGATGATCTCAGGGTTTTGAGACTGAGCCCCATGTTGGGCTCTAGGCTCCATAGGCTCCAGGTTCTATGCTCAGTACTTAACACAGAGTCTGCCTGAGATTCTCTTCCTCTCCCTCTGCCCATCTCCCTACTTGCACATATGCTCTCTCTCTCTAAAATAAATAAATAAAATCTTTTAAAAACATTTAACCACTCGTTATCTCATTGTATGTATTTGTATTAATGCACTAAAAATACAGGTAAATACCTGTTTAGTCTTCAGTAAGTTCCTAGCACCCTACTAAACGTTTTACATACATAACCTCATTTATTACTCAAAACATCCAGCAGGGTATGGGTCTTCTCATGACTCCAATTTTACAGATGTAGAAACAAAGTCTGAACCAGGTAAAATACATCTCCCCAAGTCATAAAATTTGTAACTCACATGCCAAGACTAGAATCCAGATCTATCTATTTTGTACAACATACCTAAAAATCATGACACTCAGAAAATCTGCATTATATGCAGAATCTGAAGATTTAAATAAAATAGTCCTATTTTGCAGAATAATATTTCTGCCTTAGAAGCCAGTCTTCAAGAAAATATCATTAAAAATATCACGATTTAACCCTCTGTACACGCAGAGGAATAGTAGTAAGAGGAATTTCTGAGTATAATTCTTGGGATGGGGCATACTGAATTATAAACTCATGAACTCAAAACCACTATTTTTCTCTGGATTCCCAATATCAGAGTGTTCAACTTTCATTTTTCTAAACAACTTCTGGGTTAGGTCTAATTCAGGACCCCCTTTTGAAAGCACAGTTAAACACATATGTTCCAATAAAATTATTATAATGTTAGGTCGTAATATGACAAACTATACAATAGACCTGGCTACCTTTCAAATTTTGGAGTGAAGAGCCATACAAAAAGCACATATGAGACACAAATTTTTGTTGCCCTTCAGAATTTGTGTTGTTCTTCCACAGCAGTGTTAAAAAAAAAATCCAAAAGCACATGGTTCTTATGTGGTAAGGATTCTAGTAACCACATTTTCCATCAAACTACAAGTTCACTTTTGAGTTCACCAGGCAATTTATGTTTGGTTATGTTATTTACCATAATTCCCTACCTCCAGACCATATCACTAGCTTGACAAAACATTTAAAAAAACCTAACAGAGACTTTTGCTTATAGCTGTAATAGAATAATTGGTAACAGATTAGCCTCTCTAATTATAAAATTGGGCAAAATATATGAAACATACTATTTTCAGATAAAGGATAAGATGTAATACATGACCACAATCCCAAAAGGAGGTAAATGATGAAAGAGTTTCAGAACTGTACATAATTTCTGCTTGGACACATTTTCCAGGCCACAGCATGTGTGGAGAGCTCAAACAGACCATGATGATCTTACATCATAAGACAAGGGACAAAGATAAGACTTTGGGGGCTATGATGCTAGCTGAATTTTGCAGGTCATGGTTCCAAAGAGGAAAGAGCTCCAGAAACCTGTGTAGGGCCCCTTAGGGCTTTGAAATAAAGGCTAATCAGAGTATGCCAAGGATGAAATTCTACATGGCCAAGCAAAAGCACTAGTACAGAAAGAATAACTATGGGGGAACTATGACCCAAATAATTGATGGGGTTCACACAGGACTAAGAGATTTGAGTTCTGACAGCCAGAGTAAAGAGAAAGTATTGAACAGCTCAAGCAATCAGTCAAGATCCCAGAAAGACCAAATCATAAGTGCAAGCTTATCTGATCCTAGAGTAAACATTTACCTAGACTCAGCCTATTCAAACTTAAAACAAAGCCTTTAAAGAAACAACTGACCTACCGGCAAAGTAACTTCCGCAAAGTAACTTCCTGCTTGAAAGAAACTTAGCATTCTTCAAAGAAAAATAACAAAATATAGATACTCAACAACAAAGAAATTATAATACCTCACACAATACCAAAACTTACTAGATATGTGAAGTAGCAAGAGAAGAACCAGAAAAAGAAACAATAATAATAAAAGCCAGAAGAAATAAACCATGGAATAATGGAATTGGCACACTAGGGTTTTAAAAAAAACTATTACAATTTTGTTTAAGGCAAAATATACATGGAGGAACACACACACACACACACACACACACACACACACACACACACTTAAAAGTTAATAGAGGGCGCCTGGGTGGCTCAGTGGGTTAAGCCTCTGCCTTCAGCTCAGGTCATGAGCTCAGGGTCCTGGGATCGAGTCCCACATCGGGCTCTCTGCTCTGCAGGGAGCCTGCTTCCTCCTCTCTCTCTCTCTGCCTGCCTCTCTGCCTACTTGTGATCTCTGTCTGTCAAATAAATAAATAAAATATTTTTTTTTAAAAGTTAATAGAAACTACAAGGAAAAAGATCTGTGAATTTGAAGACAGGGTACTGGAAACTATTCAAACTTCAGAGACTATAGAGGAAAAAGGAAATACTTCCAAATTCATTTTATGTGGTCAACATAACCCTGACACTAAATCCAGAGAATATCATTATAAGGAAACAAAATTACAGACCAACAGTCTTCATGAATCTATATAAAAATTACTAATGATATATTTCCAATTCAATTCAGCAACATATATAAAGAGTAATATACAATGACCAAGTGAAGTTGACCCTAGAAATGCAAGATTTGATTAGCATTCAAAAACATACCAGTGTTTTACACCACATTAACAAAAATAAGAGAAAAAGTATAGGCCATAACAATAGATGCAGAAAAACAATGGAAAAAAATTCAACATCTATTTATGATTAAAAAACTAAATAAACTATCAGTTTATAATTTATAAACTGATAGTTTATTTAGTGATAAACTAAGTGATTTATGATTAGTGATTTATGATTAGTGATTTATGATTAAAAAACTAAATAAACTATCAGTTTATAAATTATAAGCTGATAGTTTATAAATTATAAACTGATAGTTTATTTAGTTTTTTAATCATACTTCTGACTTCTGACTTCTTCAAGCTGATAAAGGACATGTATGCAAAACCTGAAGCTACTTTCATATTTAATGGTGAAAGAATGAATACTTTCCAATTAAGATTAAGAATAAAGAAAAGAGTTCACTTCTTGCCGCTTCTATTCAACATGGTACTAGAGGTATGTGCATATTCAATAAGATAGGAACATAAATAAAAGGCTTATAGATTTGAAGGAAAGATGAAATAGTGTTTTGTTTGCAGACAATTGATAATGTATGTAGAAAACTCTAAATAACCTGTAAAAAACACCACTGGAACTAACAAGTTAATATAGCAAAGCTGCAGGATACCAAATTAATATACAAATATTAATATATATATATATCATATATATTAATATATATTATATTAATATACAAATATAGAAATATATATACACAAATATACAAATATATATATATATTAATATAAAAATTCAATTGTAATTCTATGCCACAAATTATTCTATGGGTTCGGTGTACTCTCAAACAAAAATTGCAGTAAGCGTCTTGTAGAAATTGATGTTATTATCTAAAATTTGTACAAAAATGCAAAAGACCTAATGTGACCAAAGTAATCTAGAGAGAGAAAAATTTGGAGGATTTATAGTAGCTGGCATTCAGATCAAATATAAATCCATATTGATTCAGGCAATGTGGTACTGCATAAAGAAACACAGATTAATGGGAAAGAATGGTGATTTCAAAGATAGACCCACTTGTATTTGTTCAATTGATTTCAAAATTTAAGGTAATGCAATGGAGGAAAATAGAACATTCCAAAGATATTCGGGAACAACTGCATAACTATATAGAAGATAGAGAGAACCTCAACCTCTACCTCACACCATACAAAGATTAAATGCTAGATGGATTATTGCCCTAAGCCTAATTAAATTTATAAAGCTCTAGAAAAAACATAGTCATAGGGTATGCGATTACCTCTTAATTAGAAATGGATACATTTTATTATCATTTAAAACTTCTCATTAAGAGGGGCACCTGGGTGGCTCAATGGGTTAAAGCCTCTGCCTTCAGCTCAGGTCATGATCTCAGGGTCCTGGGATCAAGCCCCGCATCAGGCTCTCTGCTCAGCAGGGAGCCTGCCTCTCTGCCTACTTGTGATCTCTATCTCTGTCAAATAAATAAATAAAATCTTAAAAAAAAAAAAACACAACTTCTCATTAAGAAACAGTGTTCAGAAAATTAAAAGGTAAGCTATATATCGGGGGGAAAATATTTGCAATATATGTTTGTGACAAAGGATTTCTCTAGAATAAACCACTTAGAAAAGTCAATATAAAAAGACAACCCGACTTTGAAAATGTGTAAAAAACTTCAACAGGCACTTTACAAGTGAAGAGATACACCTGTATTAAAAGCATGACAAAAGCACTCAGTATTATTTCTAATCAGGGAAATGTAAAGTAAAATCCCAATGAGACACTACAGTACACCCACCAAAATGGCTAATATTAAAATACTGACAACACCAGATGGTGGTTGGTGAGAATATTGAGCAAACAGATCTCTCGAACACTGCTGGTGGAAGTGTAAAATTGTTCAAACACTTTGGAAACAGGTCTGGCAATTTCTCATAAAGTTAATTATGCATATATTCCATGACCTAACAACTGTACTTTTAGATACTTAACTCAAAATAATAATAATAATACCACAAAAAAACTTGTATAAGAACGTGAACAGCAACTTTAGTCATAATAGCTAAGCACTAAAAACAATCCAAATGCCCAGTAGCAGAAAAACAGATTAAAATATACTATAGTTTGGGATGCCTGGGTGGCTCAGTTGGTTAAGCAGCTGCCTTCGGCTCAGGTCATGATCCTGGCGTCCTGGGATCGAGTCCCACATCGGGCTCCTTGCTCGGCGGGAAGCCTGCTTCTCCCTCTGCCTGCCACTCTGTCTGCTTGTGCTCACTCTCGCTCCTCTCTCTCTCTCTCTCTCTCTCTCTCTGATAAATAAATAAATAAATAAATAAATCTTTAAAAAAAAAATAAAAATAAAATAAAATATACTATAGTTTACTTACACAAGGGAATAATATGTAGCAATAAAAAGGAACTACTGATACATGAAGCAACATAGATGAATCTCAAAAAAGGTATATTGAGTGAAAGAGTAAGATACAAAAGAATACAGTATAATTCCATTTCCAAGAAATGTTTAAACAGGTAGAATGAATCTATGCTAAAAGAATCAGATGAGTAGTTGTATTTGAGGTGGGATGGATATTTACCAGGAAGTACAACTTTCTGGGGTGATAGAAATATCCTCCATCTTGATAGAGGCATGGGATACACAGATGTACGCATTTGTCAAAACGTATGAAACTGAACTCTTTGAGTCTGTGTATTTCATAGTACATAAATCATACTTCAATCAAATATTCCAGACCAGGGATGCCTGGGTGGCTCAGTTGGTTAAGCGGCTGCCTTCGGCTCGGGTCATGATCCCAGCGTCTTGGGATCGAGTCCCACATCGGGCTCCTTGCTCGGCAGGGAGCCTGCTTCTCCCTCTGCCCCTGCCTGCCACTCTGTCTGCCTGTGCTTGCTCTCTCTCTCTCTCTCTAACAAATAAATAAATTTAAAAAAAAATATTCCAGACCAAAAAAATCCAGTGGAGAGCATATGTTTGGTATATAGTAAATACTCAATAAATCTGTGTAGGATAATACTATTCCCAGGAAGAATTCCAGAGAGAGATTGTTTATTCCCTCCAAAGAACTACAGCCAATATTCAGGAAACAACTCAAAAAGAATGTCAGTTGCATCATTTTTGTTCATAATGGATATCAAAATTATTTTTCCAATATTGATTTCTGTTCTGAGTGAAACTAAAACAGATCAATTTGCTCAATTCAATCTGCAGAGGGATGTAGGTGGTACTAAAGTGGCTCTTTGGGAAAGCAGAAGCCTAAGCAAACACAGATCTTTAGGCTTGACCTCTACCTTTATCAAACCCAAGCCACAGACTGCGATTACATTCCTCAAAGTCCGTTTGACAGAGAGGAAATGTCAGTAACAGTCATACTTAGCAGAAATTCATTAACCTGCAGACCTTTCCCATTTGGGGCAATATTCTCTCAGTCTATTGACGGCATATTCATTTCTCTAAGAATGGCCTCAGATGCACTTCCTCCTTGAAGTCTTTTTCAAGCTTTGCAGCCTGAAATGATCTCTACATCTTCTAGATCTTATGGCAATTTCCTAGTGCCTCTATTATAAAACCCATCACCTTTTACTTTCTATTACAGCAATTTGGATACCTGCTTTATCCCCTCCTGGATTGCAAACTGCTTTAGAGGAGAGAGATTGTTCTGTTATTTTATACTTCCAGAGAAATACCACACTGTAGTTGTCCATCCAAATATTACCAAATAAGTGCATGAATAAACAGAAGAATAGAGAAAGTTTGGATCAATGGAGAGAGAAACTCATAATAACAAACAGCAGAATGTGATTTTTATATATTAGTCTTTCTGTAATTTTATAATTATCATTTTTTTCAAATGTATTTATTGACCATAATCATTAGAAATTGCTCCAGCTGGGCCTTTGGGCAAAAGTTGAATTAGACCTTGTCCCTCAAGGTGATCACAAATAGGAAAGGGAGATGGATACATAAGTAAATAATTTGTGAAACAATGTATCAGGAGATCTAATGGAAAAGTGTTCAGAAGAGAGTGGCAGCACAAAAGAAAAAAGTAATCGTATCAAATGGTGGTTTGGAGAATTTATGAAAGAAATTTTGGATGACTTTCACATGGTAATAATATAACAGCTAACTCTATAAAGAGAAAACTAGGCTATGTTCAAATCCTTTAATCCTTTCAACAACCCCAGGAGTTACTACTCTTACTCCTATTTTATAAATGAAGAAACTGAGGTGCTAAATTTACATATTTTGCAAAAGGTCATTACAGATAATGGTGAGATCCGGATTCAGATACAGGAAATTTGAACCCAGAACCTTCATCCTCTATCACAATGATCTGGGTCCGGAAACATGAGTAGGCATTGCATCTCTCCACATGTCTGGTATGTGTGCCAAATCTTGCTGCTTTATGCAGAAACAGAACTTACCAGAAACATAAAAGGATTTCTTAGAGTATCCAAACAGGTATTGAATATCCAAACCTCAAAAAGAGAGGAACTATGTCAGATTAATGGGTTTTAGCAGCTAGAGATAATGGGCTTCTCTCTTGGCAGCCTTTAATTCTAGGATCATGTGTAAATCCCTGGATCAGTAAATTGTGGTCAAGGGCAGGGTCATACTGCAGAGAGGCCACCACTTGTATAGTCATATGGGTTGCCATTTACACAATAAACTATTTATAAACAATGCGGAAGATGTCACCTGGACTTAACACAATATTTATACTCACAGGGCAGCTCCAATGGCTGTCATGTGACTGATGGAATGGGGCAATTTCCAAAAGAAAAAAATTTTTTTAAAGATTTTATTTATTTATTTGACAGAGATCACAAGTAGGAAGAGAGGCAGGCAGAAAGAGGGGTGGGGTGGGGTGGGGAGGGAAGCAGAATCCCTGCTGAGCAGAAAGCCCAATACAGGGCTCAATCCCAGGACCCTGAGATCATGACCTGAGCCGAAGGCAGAGGCTTAACCCACTGAGCCACCCAGGAGCACCAAGAAAGGGAAGATTTAAACAGAAATAAAGCAAAACAATACAACAGGTATTACGCTGCAAGACAATACAACAGGTATTATGCTGCAAGGATAAAACACAGAATTCTCACCTATAAATGAGTCTCGTGTATTTTATATCACCTAAAAATAGCATCAAGCCATCTCTCTTAGTCCCTGCTTGTATTCCTATACACTGTAGCACTTCTGAAAAGAAGGCCCCATTTTTTCAGTAATTTCATTTTTTTTAAAGTAAAAATTATTTGAGACTGATTTCACCTGGATTAATATACAGTACGTTTTCCCCCAACTCAAGACATTACGTGGAATTGTACTGACATTCACATTCTCAGCTATTTTGCATCATGGTGTGATGAGCTGCATAATTAATAAACTGAGTAGCCCATGATTTGAATCAGTTGGTGGAAGATTCAAGACCGGAGCACTACATTCAAAGGCAAGTCTAGAAAAAGGCTGTTTGCTCACAGGAATGGTGTTGATATATCTTAAGCGCTTTACCTCCTTTGTCTTTGTGGAAAAAGGGAGAATGCACAGAGAAAATAATATAATGGTATTATACCACTAGGTACCTATTAAACACTAAGTCCTATGTGCAGATTACTTTACCTAATCCTCCCAGTGACACCCCAGCCTTTTCCTTATTTTACAAATATGAAAACAAGTGGAGGCTGATAAGTGATTTACTTATATTTATACTGTTAGAAAATGGCACAGGTGGAACTAATGCCCACATTTGTATTGATACCCTTCTATTTCAGGTGCCCCTGGTCACTGATCGAGACTCTATGGCTTGACCAGAAGCAGTAGGGCATTCCACATGTATTGGCACATGCGGCACACTCACCACCTGGCACAATCACCTCCTTTCAACCTCAATGTTTCTTTCACTTCAAGGGGATATTATAATATTGATATTCAATCAATTCCAACTTAGTAAAATTGAGAAGAGAAATTTTAGGTTAGGGAAACTGAGGTTATTTGGCAAGCTCAATTACTAAACATGGCATTGTTTTTTTAAGTGGTAGAGCTTCTGCCATTGGTAGCTTTTGTCCAGCACACCTGTTGTTATTTTCCATGAGTCTCTTTCTCCTTCAGTGGGGGCCATATTCCTTGTCTTAGTGTTGGGTATAATTACAGTTAATGACAACTCACATGAAGAGTCATTTCTTGAATCCAGTAATACTTAACTAGACTTGAAAACAAAGAGGCACCACCAACACAGAGTAGAAGAAATCTTATCCAAGGAGTTAGGAAGCTCTACCCACATTGTTGGCTTATCAGTGACTTGTAAGTTGAAACTACAAATAATGCGGCCACTCAGGTGTTCTTTTTTCTCATCTATCAGTTACAACATGTGTTCTAATCTGTAAAAAACAGAGCAAAGGCTTGAGTGAATGTCTGTGCTTTAGCTAAATACAAAACACACTGTTACACATTGCTGTGGCTTACTTTGATGGACATTTTAAAAGAAACCACTAATCCGTCACGTTTATAAAGTGCAAAAATCAGGAAATGAGAAGGTAAAAATGGAAGATATAAAAGATATAACTTCCAAGAGATTGGTAGAGGAATCAAAGGGTCCTAGGGGCCAAATAGCCAAGTGGGATTTGTGCTGAGGCAGGCCGATGGTGGCTGGCACTGAATTTCCAATACAATAAAAATAAAACTTCAAGGTCCCACAAACTTCAGCTAATAATGACTAGAATTAAATACCTCAAAATGCAAAGGTCCTCTATACTCACCTGCCTTTGTCACATTTGTTGCACACCTGATGATACCTGGCAAAATCCTCCCTGACTTCAGTGTATCTCTCAAGAATGTGAAGCTATTTTGACAAATGTGGAGTCTAAAGAATCAGAGGTCAGAGGCAAGAATCCCTTCTGGCCTGCTAATAGAGCTCTGAACTGAAGGACTGGCTCATCCCTTTGAGATTTTGTTTTACGTAAATGTTCCCACCTCCTGGAGAGTCCTCCCTTATGACTTTGTTAGAAAGGCTGTATATTTACAGATTTCATTTAGGGAAAGCATTTGTTCATTCAGGGAAAGAGAAAAACTAATTCCCTGGGGCGCACTGACATTGATAAGAAATAAAGCCAGAGCCCAACAATAGTGTGAGACCAGGAAAAGGCCAGCAAAGTAGAATGAAAGTCACAAGATGTTTCAACTGCACACAAAGGAAAGGGCAGAACCTTTTGAGGAAGCAAAGCCATCTACTGGAAAGTTCTCTTTGGGTGTGTATTTTGAGGATAGAGGAAGTAAGGGGAGGTTGTCTATGGAAAGGTAGCCCATAGGGTCTTCAGAGACAACCTCTTGGTCCAGCCATTTTGCTGAAGAGGGTTAAGTCTGTCTGAAACAGCGTCAGCTGGCTGGAAAACTATTTGACCTTCATGGGATCATCAGTCACTCTTTTGCTTGAGTGGCTGAATGAAGAGTATGTCATTCTGTCATAGCAAAAATCTGGAGAAGGAGAAAAAAATTAAATCGATCCTCTCCATCTCAGAGAGGCTTAGTTTCATTGGCATCTAACTGACACAAATACTCTTCACTGGGTTTCTGTTTGCTGATAGTCATTAAATATTCCTGTCTTTGACTTCACAGCCAAATGCCCTGGCTGATGAGTGGGACAATACTCTCCACTCTTAAAGGATGGGGTTGGAATTATGCTCATTTTAAATGTTTTTGATCACAGAGGTGTGTCTGTCTGGGTTCTCTCTTTCTCCCTTTATAACGTTAACTACATTCACCAAATACAGGAAACTATAAAAATAAAAAACAATAAAATCTACAATTCACATACACTGACATCTCTAGTCCTGTCCTGGCTGTTAATTGGAACCAATCTATATACAAATATGGATTGCAGATGAATAATTAAAGCAATATATGAACTTTTAGGTTTTCAGTTATTATTAAAACTTAGAAGAGTGATTTTAAAAAGAGAGAAATGAGTAGGTTGACAGTATGGCAAGCAAGAGTCCTGGGTGACATGACTTAGCACCATTTTGCCACAAAGTGTCCCAAGTGGGAGACCTTGATTGCCTTGCAGTTTTCTGTTTGTTTGCCTGTTCACTTATCTTTGTATCCCACTGCACCCTGCCCCCCGAAGTTAGATGGCAGTGAAATGGTACTGTGACTGGCCACAGTTTTTTCCCAAGACAACAGTAAGATATGGAGTCAGTCCTCTTTCCCTTAAGAAAAGAGTGAATAGCAATTGTCCTGGGTGGCTTTCAATAACTAGCAAGATTAACCCCAGAGAAACCTCTTGTAGCTGGGACATTGATTGGTCTTTCTCATCTGAGTCTATTTGAGGAGCCTCATCCCCATCTTTAAAAGGGAAGAGGATGAGGTCAAGGTCAGGAGTTACACACAGTCTCATTTTCTTCTTTAGAATTTCTGTGCTCAGGACAGGTCTCTATATACAGTCTACGTGGGAATTGAGGGCATCACCCAGAGACTTTATACCCTAAAAATGCTTTATTTAGAGAGTTATATACTTCAGTTTAGAGAGTTTTACTTTTTATTTCTTGCTTCAACTTACCTGAAAATTACCTTAGGACTCCATTCTGCTTTGCTACAATTGATCAGACCACAATCTTCCTACTTTATTAAAGAAACCAAATGTCTGAAACTAAGCAGCAGGAAATGAAGAAAAATCTGACAAATACTAGATGCTAGATAAATGGAATTAAAATTATCAAGGTCTCCAAATGAGCTTTTTCTTTTTCACCGTATTTCCTTCCCCCTACCCCTGATTTATATAATTTGACAAACTCCTTCATTTTAATAGAAACTTTGTGAATCAGATTCTTGAAACCGCCAAAGTGTGTCTTTTGGATCATCTTTCTTGTCAACAGTCAAATAAATAAAAATTATGCTGAATCTATTAGCATTTTTTAATTCTTGCTTAACTTTAGTAGTTAAAGCAATGGAAATCAATAATAAAAGCATGTACAATGTAAGGCACTGGGTTCAGAAAATTTGAGATTTGAGCACAACTGGGAAGAAACTGGTATGAGAAAATCAAGTCTGGGGAGGATGTGCGTGTGTGCAGTCCTTTCCTTTAGCTTATGTACTCACCTCCCTAAATTATCTGGGTATGACCTTCTTTCTTTCTTTTTTTTTCTTTTATTTCTTTTCAGCGTAACAGAATTCCTTGTTTTTGCACCACACCCAGTGCTCCATGCTATGCGTGCCCTCCATAATACCCCCACCTGGCTCCCCCGACCTCCCACCCCCTGCCCCTTCAAAACCCTCAGGTTGTTTTTCAGAGTCCATAGTCTCTCATGGTTCATCTCCCCTTCCAATTTCCCTCAACTCCCTTCTCCTCTCCATCTCCCCATGTCCTCCGTGTTATTTGTTATGCTCCGCAAATAAGTGAAACCATATGATAATTGACTCTCTCTGCTTGACTTATTTCACTCAGCATAATCTCTTCTAGTCCCGTCCACGTTGATACAAAAGTTGCGTATTCATCCTTTCTGATGGAGGCATAATACTCCATAGTGTATATGGACCACATCTTCCTTATCCATTCGTCCGTTGAAGGGTATCTTGGTTCTTTCCACAGTTTGGCGACCATAGCCATTGCTGCTATAAACATTGGGGTACAGATGGCCCTTCTTTTCACTACATCTCTATCTTTGGGGTAAATACCCAGCAGTGCAATTGCAGGGTCATAGGGAAGATCTATTTTTAATTTCTTAAGGAATCTTCACACTGTTCTCCAAAGTGGCTGCACCAACTTGCATTCCCACCAACAGTGTAAGAGGGTTCCCCTTTCTCCACATCCTCTCCAACACACGTTGTTTCCTGTCTTGCTAATTTTGGCCATTCTAACTGGTGTAAGGTGGTATCTCAATGTGGTTTTAATTTGAATCTCCCTGATGGCTAGTGAAGATGAACATTTTTTCATGTGTCTGATAGCCATTTGTATGTCTTCTTTGGAGAAGTGTCTGTTCATATCTTCTGCCCATTTTTTGATATGATTATGTTTTGTGTTGTGTTGAGTTTGAGGAGTTCTTTATAGATCCTGGATATCAACCTTTTGTCTGTACTGCCATTTGCAAATATCTTCTCCCATTCCGTGGGTTGCCCCTTTGTTTTGTTGACTGTTTCCTTTGCTGTGAAAGAAGCTTTTGATCTTGATGAAGTCCCAAAAGTTCATTTTCGCTTTCATTTCCTTTGCCTTTGGAGACATATCTTGAAAGAAGTTGCTGTGGCTGATATTGAAGAGGTTACTGCCTATGTTCTCCTCTAGGATTCTGATGGATTCCTGTCTCACATTGAGGTCTTTTATCCATTCGAGTTTATCTTTGTGTACCGTATAAGAGAATGGTCGAGTTTCATTCTTCTACATATAGCTGTCCAATTTTCCCAGCACCATTTATTGAAGAGACTGTCTTTTTTCCACTGTATATTTTTTCCTGTTTTGTCGAAGATTATTTGACCATAGAGTTGAGGGTCCATATCTGGGCTTTCTACTCTGTTCCACTGGTCTATATGTCTGTTTTTATGCCAGTACCATGCTGTCCTGGTGATCACAGCTTTGTAGTAAAGCTTGAAATCAGGTAACGTGATGCCGCCAGTTTTATTTTTGTTTTTCAACATTTCCTTAGCGATTCGGGTCTCTTCTGATTCCATACAAATTTTAGGATTATTTGCTCCAGCTTTTTGAAAAATACCAGTGGAATTTTGATCGGAATGGCATTAAAAGTATAGATTGCTCTAGGCAGTATAGACATTTTAACAATGTTTATTCTTCCGATCCAAGAGCATGGAATGGTCTTCCATCTTTTTGTGTCTTCTTCGATTTCTTTCATGAGTGTTCTGTAGTTCCTCGAGCACAGATCCTTTACCTCTTTGGTTAGGTTTATTCCCATGTATCTTATGGTTCTTGGTGCTATAGTAAATGGAATCGATTCTCTAATTTCCCTTTCTGTATTTTCATTGTTAGTGTATAGGAAAGCCATTGATTTCTGTACATTGACTTTGTATCCTGGCACGTTACTGAATTACTGTATGAGTTCTAGTAGTTTGGGGGTGGAATCTTCTGGGTTTTCCATATAAAGTATCATGTCATCTGCGAAGAGAGAGAGTTTGACTTCTTCATTGCCAATTTGGATACCTTTTATTTCTCTTTGTTGTCTGATTGCTGTTGCTAGGACTTCTAATACTATGTTGAACAAGAGTGGTGAGAGTGGGCATCCTTGTAGTGTTCCTGATCTCAACGGGAAGGCTGTGAGCTTTTTCCCATTGAGGATGATATTTGCTGTGGGTCTTTCATAGATAGATTTTATGAAGTTCAGGAATGTTCCCTCTATCCCTATACTTTGAAGTGTTTTAATCAGGAACGGATGCTGTATTTTGTCAAATGCTTTTTCTGCATCAAGAGGACCTATGACCTTATTTCTTACCTGCTGTCCTCATAGATTTGTATTTATCAGATTATGTTTTGTCTGGATCCTGTGCTAGACATATTGTATCTTATCTCTGATCTTCATTCACAAAGCTGAAAGCTAATATTCATCAATCTAGGTTACAAAACATGTGATACACCTTGGAACTGACCCATCTTTCTTCAAAGTTGGCTCTATTCCAATGCACCATACTTCTGTGTGGTCAATTATATGGCACTGAAAGTAAACATGGGTGTTTAAAGAATGCTAAGAACTCCATGGTGGTTTGACTTAGCATCTGTATTGCAGAATAGGTGAGAAGATCTTCAAATACCAGAGGTGAAGATTGAACTGTATTCATAATGAAGCTACAGACAGCCATCCAAGAAGGGGCAGGATATGAATGCCACTGACATCCTAATGAATGTAAGCATGTTCAGTCTAACTTTCATTTTTGGTATATAGGCTCCTACACAGAGCCAGAATACAACAGGTATTGTTCAATATTTTTTTAATAAAATAAATGAAATTCAGTTATGAATCTACTTACTGAACTAATTAAAAATTAAATCAAGAGCCACAATCACTTCTATTCATGAGCTAGATGTCATTGATCAATTTTGATGCCAGAGGGAGGATTCAAACCCAAGCTCCTATCTCATCTGGACACTTACCGAACAATTGCATATTAAGTACTGGCTACTTGCAACACATATCTATTGAGCACATGTTATTCACAGAAAATATATATTGAACCCATGTTATAAAAAGAACCAATTTGGTGCTTTGTAGACACCAAGAAATTTACAATAATGCCTCCCTTTCAAAATACTTAAAATCCAGCTACAGAGATTAGACTTAATCATTTGAAAGCTTTATTAATAATAAAAGAGCAATAGAAGTTCACAAGTAAAAATATAAGGAAATACATAAGTATGTAGCAGGTAATGCCTTGGCTAATAAGTAATTCAATTCCTATAACAAACTGCCTCCCAAATTTAAAGGCAAGTTTCCTCACACCTGTTAGAATGTCAAAATGTTAAATGTATAAGCTGTGCAGATTTATTTGTGAATTGGGTACTTAGAGTAGGGTTTTTTGTTTTTTGTTTTTTGTTTTTGTTTTTATCAGTGTATTACAATTGCGTAAAACCAAATCCGACAAATTATAAATCAGCTTGGTGAGCTTCAAGTGAAAAGAATGTTACATTTTCATTTAGGCACTGACTATAACCATCAGGTCACAAAGGAAATGAATCATGGAAGCGAAAAAGATGACCTACTTCTACCCCCATAATCTGACAACCACACCCTAAATCAAGAGCAAATGTAATCGGTATGGCCAACCTCATGGCTTCTTCTGGGGCACCTCTTACTGTTCTTTTCTGTCCCTACCTTTGCATTTTTTCAAGGCTCATGTTCTTCTCATTTGTTATAAGATCCTCCTACTGATATTTTCACCTATTTCACAGCCACAGATGAACTCCAAGTAGTGCTAATATCGGTTTTTGGTTTCCCCACCAAGTTCAGTGTAACCATATTGATGGAAACCACCCTTTTCTGGTTCTCAGGTGTATCGTGTAACAGATACAATGTAAACCAGTTTGTCCTCCATCTGGCAAGAAGGTTATCCATGTTCTCATGGTGGAGCAATCACTTTACCAAAAGAAACAACTCATCAATGAAGACACCACTCCTGGTCACTTCCTCCATATAATGCAAACATATATGTATATATCAACAAAAGAAACAAATAGGCAGGTTACCCGACTCAGGCCCTACCTCAGACCTAGGTCTAGCTCTACATATTGGATGAGAAGGTGGCTGTGTAATAGGAGGGTCATTAGAGATGCAACGCAATTCCTAAATGATTTGCAAAAGTGTCATTCTCTGCAATTAAAACCCCCTGCAACAGTCACCTCCGTGTGAGATACACACACAAATGTAACTGCTCTTCCTGTAGAATGACATCCATGTGCATCGGCAACTTCAATTTTTGGTCGATATAAAACCTACAGTTAGAGTTATCCTTTAAGTTAGACACATTTTTAACAAGGCTGAAGAATTAAGAAAGATGTAGTTGTGACAGAAAGTATTTATCTGGGAGATCAACACTGGAAATTCAGAAAGGTTCACAAGCTATCTTATGGGTATTTGGGAAAGGAGGCGTTTTTAAAAGAAAGTGTTTAATACTGTAATGACTTAATTTTTTTTTTTTCATTTCACAATCTGGCCAATGGCCTGTCTATACAGTTTACCTGAGATAGTTGAAATTTTATATTGTTTAGAGACAGTTCAGTAACTGAACCCCTTCCATTTATCTGCCCTTCTGAAGGTTAAGAGCATTGTGTCATTTCTAGATTTTACATACTCTTCCGCCATTAACACCACTACCAAGACACATCAGATCCCTTTACTGCTGATGGAATTCAATGAAGACCATTGACTCTGCTATGGATGAGTATTGGTTAAAGGATTCAGATCTAAGTCTGCCTTTTTATTTTAATTCATTATGTAAATCCTGAAACACTTCTTCAGATATATTCAAACTCTTCTTTATGTTGTAATCTATATGATAATGCCATGAAAATCCCATCAAACATTTTATTCTGCTCCATTCTTTGATGATTTACAAAGTGATCATACCTACTCTGCCAGAGAACACTTCTTTGCAGCTATCATCAAAATACAGCCACTTTCAAGGTGGTTGAATTACATGTCTCTATTACTTGTCAGCCAACAAGAAGAGTGACTGTATTTGTATATGTTGGCAAAAGTATGTAAAAGCAAAGAAATTAGCATAATCATTCTGTTCACCAGTAATTTATTGGACTAATTTGTGCAAAACACTGACCTAAAAGATCCATTTTATTGTGAATGGAAGGGAGGAGGGTTTAATGATAGTTACCATTTAATTTGTTCCAAGAACTTTAGAAAGAATCTTAAGAATCTCAGCAACCATTAAAAAAAAAAAAAAATCTCAGCAACCATATAAAATGCAAATTATTTCAAAAAGAATTTCCTTCAATATTGAGGAGACTGGGGCTTAGTGAGATTGAGTAACTTTCACCAAAGTCACATGGTTATGTAGTTAGAGCAGGAATTCAAGCCAGGTCTCGGACCCTAAAGCCAGTACTGACATTACTACAGTCTCCCTCTAAATAGCTCCCTTCCCGCTGCCATAGATCAAAGTCTTTAAACATCTCTGAAATGGTTAAGATGCAGAAGTGATCAGCAGTCTGCTGAAGCTTCGTCCTTCCTGTGCCTGTTTTCACATGAACTGTATCAACTGGGAGCAAACTTAGGTACATCTAAATCACCACCTCAGTTCTCAGGCCATTGTCCAGTTCCAGAGGAACTGGTCACCAAGTTCAGCCACAAGGTGAGGTTTAATGACTCCTCCACAAATAGACACAGCATCTGGATTTTGTTGGAAGAACTTACAGCTGCAGTCTTTCTCCCTCTGGTTCCCCTTTGCTACTCCTTCCACTGCCAGCACCATATACTGATTAAAGTAGCACCCTCAGCCCTGCCCTGAATCCCATTTCATCACTCTCTCAATTTTCTCTTCTTCTCTTGAGGCCACGCTAGGAGCTTCAGCTAGGGTAAATATGTCTGCCTTGCTCTCACTAGCCCTCCAAATAGGGCAGTGCTTCTCACATCGTGCATCAGAACCATCTCTCCTAGCCATCCCTTACCCATCCTGCTCTGATTAGTAGCCCTGGGTGCAGCTATGGTTTTCTTATGATGATGTATCAAAATTTGAGCACCAAATCTTCAGAGATTCTAGCTTTCATACCTCCAGCTATGGAGTGTGATCGTGTCATGACTGGAAAGAACTCTTATAACCTTGACATGTTTATGCCTGATTATATTACCCATCAAGTAGAAAGATTCACTTTGCAAAACTATGTTTCCTGTGGATAGAACCCATCTTTCTTGTTCACTGGTTGGTATAACTTGAAAGCTACTTATGGAGCATGGCACATAGTAAGTGCTAGATAAATATTTAACTAATTTGAATCCATGTTGGAAGGCTGAATGGATGAATGGATGGATGAGTGACATGCCTGTTGGCTGGACTACCCTGTTCTCTCCTCCCTCCTGCACACACTTGCCCCCAGGATAATAACAAGAACTGTTCCTTAGAATTAGAGTCTTATTTCATCATATCAAACGAGTATATTACCCAGGATCCCTGCACAAAATAACTGTAGGTAGTTCTATGAACCAGGAGAGCTTCAGTCAAACCTACAAAAGTTATCAAGTCCTGCAAGAACATATTTTTACCTTCTGGGAAGGTGACTTCATGTATAATACAACATATTTATCAAAGTGACGAACATTCAACCATCCATTTTCTTATCCTGGTTCTAATTGTTTTGTTTTTCTTTTTCCATTAAACGTCCTCATCCATACTGACCAAGTTAATTTTGTTTTGTTTATAAAACCTGATGAGATTTTAGCCAGAAGTGGCATGGCCACAGGCCAGAGTATATATTCATAAGAAACAATATTAGTGAGAATATGTCTTTGGTTTTTATGATAGGTTTTGAATCAGATTTTCAATGACTTAAAAGTTTTCTTAAAGTGTATACCATGTGCCTAAATTTTTTTGACATTTATAAAGAAGGTTATTCTACGCCTGAGCTCTTTGGTTATCTGACTACTAGAGAATATGATGCAGAGAACACTTACTGCAAGGAAAATGTTCTTTTATGGCATCCTTTAGTATGCATTATAGCTCTAAAAGAAATGGAAGCCAGGATTTCCAAATATATTAGGTTCCCAAAGTTATCACTCCACAATATTTGACACAAGGAGAGAGGATAGGTGAAGTTTGCACAGTCCTTGTTAAAACCTGGGTTTAATGATTTTTTTTTTAGGACAGTCATATTAAAATGGGATCGTTAAAAATATACTGCCATTCCAGCAGCATAAAAAATGCATACAATAAGTTCACACAATGCATACCGATAATGACTCAACAAAATAAATGGTGAAATGAAACCAGCATTGCTCACACTGTGTTTAAAATAACCTTTAGGCATTTGGGAATTTTTATTGGTAACAATTTGGTGGCAAACTACTCAGTGTAAAAGAACAGTTTAAAAGCTAATAGGAAAAATCTGGCATTAATAATGTGGTAGATTACAGTGAGAACAATAGTGAGGTTACTGCAGAGAGCAATGTATCTAGATAATTAAACTTAAACCATTTTGGTTCGACAGCAGTGCAAGATATGCCTGCTGGGAACATGAGAGGCCCATATGCAAAGCTGACTCTGAGAGTAAGAAGTTGGCTTTCTAGTTACACAAGTAGATTGAAAGGAAGATCTGAGCAATATAGGGAAAAGAAGGCAAATCACTGGGATTCACTAATGATCCTCTCTCAGCTTTATTTTTCTTTAACTCTAAAGATTATTATTATCATTCTAATCCTGAATTATTATGGTAAACACCATACCTCACTCTTAACTTTATCTGTTTTAGGGGTTATGAGCAAACAAATATGTAAAAGACCTTAGAGATCATACCAAGATGAGCTATAGACAGAAATATCCCTCATAAGAAATTGAAGTCCTGGTGTGGTTACTTCTTCCAGATATCCATGAAAAGTCCAATACCATCTCTGTGTCTCAGTTTCTCAGGAAACATGATAATGAAGCAAATGCTAATCAGGATCTGGTCATGCAGAGTGATTAATTAATAAGTGATTAGATCTTATCATATCTAAATGATTTTGTTGGCAGTCTTGGATATGTGTTTCTTAGAAGTCCACTGCTATCTGAAATTGATTCTGACAAGTAGTATAAAGGGGGGGAAAAAAGAATTACAGAGTTTTATTAATGGCCAAACCATAACAGAAATGGATCTGAGCTGAGCCTATACACAGAATATGATCATGGATGTTTAGATATCAATGTTGAAAACAGCTGAAATCCATTGCATTGCTGATGTGAAAAAATAATGACTGTGGGATCATCCTACTTATTTTTAGTTCTTTTTTTTAAACATTTTATTTATTTATTTGAGAGAGAGAAAGTGAGCAAAAGAGAGCTCAAGCAGAGACAGGGGCAGAGGAAGAGGGAACAGCAGAACTCCCCTGCTGAGCAGGGAGCTTGGGATCATGACCCGAGCGAAGGCAGATGCTTAACCAACTGAGCCACCCAGTCGCCCCTTATTTAGTCTTTTGAAATGATTTATATTCCTAGCTCTTTTTTGTTTTTTTCTTTTTTCTTTTTTTTTTTAAGCTTTCCATCATATTAACCTTGTTAAAATCCTAGATGAGACAGACTGTCTCAGACCCTACAACTCCTTCATTAAGTAGAAAGGGAAAGTATATTTTGATTTACATTGGTCTAAACATGACTCTAAAATCCTGACTCAAAATTTGTCAAAGACTCGATAATTCCTCATACTTGAAGATCAAATGAAACATTTCCTTATATATTATTTACATTAAGCATTTCACTTAGTACTCACAACAGCTTTATAATGCTGTAGGATAAAGACGCTGAGCCCCTTTGAGCTGACAAGTTTTGCTCATGCTGCCCAGGAAACTTGTTCACATGGAAAGTCACAGTCTTGGACAATGAGATCCTGCACAGTTGAATTAAATACACATTCAACTGTCATGATAGAATGGAAATGTTGAGTTTGGGTAATTATTCTGTGTTATAGCTTCAAAAAAATAGCTACCACAATATCTCAAATAGAGAAATCTGAAAGTAGGAGTAAAAAATTTCAGATCCACTACCCTTCAACACAAAAACAAATCAGCAAACCTGGACCATTCCAGGGAGGAGGCAGAAGCTTTGATTCTGCTTCACTTTGACAAATGACCCTGAATTCAGATTGGTGGTGTTAACTTTCAATAACCGTATACATAGAGTTACCAGCAAGAGAAAAGTGTGTTTATCTCCTCAGTGCTGTTCTCAAATAAATGTATTTATAACCTAGAAGTCACCTCCAGAGGACCAATAAATGGCAAAACAATGAAGAAGAGGAAGAGGAAGAGACAGAAGGAGGAAAAGGGAGGAGACGGAGGAGGGGGAAGAAGGGGAGGAAGAGGAGGAGAAGGAGAATTCTTCTGAGTCCTCTCTGTGCTCCTGACCTTTTCAACCACAGACTTAGCACCATCATGCTCTTTAGATTTAATTCAATGAGATTTGGTTGTTAACAAAAAGAACCCAGAAACTGCCATACCGCCCAAGATGGCGACTACATGTAAGGATCACTTCTTGATACTCTCTTCTTGTATTCTTGTCCTTTGCCTTTCCTTTCTTAGAGCAAGAGATACTCTGAAGGGGGGGGGGGGGGGGCAACTGCTAGATGGGAGAAGAAGAAGAAGAAGGAAAAAAAAAAAAAAAAAGCCTGACTGCAGCTTAGCTTTGTGAATTCAAGAAGTGTGTGTTTGAAAAATGAAGGTGCATAAGTTAGCGTAGCTCCAGGGCACCAGCTTCCCTAGTGTTAGCATAGCTGACACACTGACAGTTTATATGGAATTTATGTGCCTATTTCCTCTGCTTTTTATGGGAAAACATGTTGTTACCTTACAGCTGCCCACATCACATGCCGCCAATCCGCCTCTGAGCCATAGAGCACCTTTCTCAAGGAAACGTACATACATCAAGGGCTTATGTATTTTTTACAATGTTGTAAGGGGAAAATAATAAAATATGGGTTATTGTGTACACCATTCCACGGTTTAATTTTTTTTTATTTCACTGGTTTAATTGACTCTGACCATTTTTATTGCCCTTTTCCCCACCTCATCTCGCCATTTTAATTGTTTATGTGTTTGTGTACAATTGGATCGCATCTGGAAAAGGACAGGAGCTGTAACCACAACTTAAAAGCCAATTGTAGAGCTTTAAAAAGTAAATAAAGCATTTAAGCTGCCACATAAGTGTAAAGATATATGCAGATGTAAACAGAAGGAAATGTACGTTTTAAAGTAAAATGCTTAAAAATCAGCTCTTCTTTTCAATCACCTGCAAGAGCCCTGGATCCTTTGTGCTCTCTGGCTGGTGGAAGGCAGTACACAAGAGCGCACGGCATGGGTCTCATTCTACCTCTTCCCTTGGATTACTGAGGGGCTCTGCATGGGCCAGAGCCAGGCCCTTCACCTGAGCAGGGCTGAGATTCCCTCTTGCCCACATTCCCGGAGCCTGTCATCAGCCAGCCTGATACCATCACGGTGGTACGGTAGCATTTCTTCCAGAAAGTATCCCATTTTCTCTTTTACCCTCTATTCCTATCCTTTCAATGAGATGCTAAGTGAAAAATCAACAATTTATATCAACTTACATCTCCCAGAATTATGTATACTTGCAAATATGACCTTGTGAATCAACCTTTAATTGGGAAGTGAAGAATGTAATGCAATCAATGAAAGAGAAAAAATGGCGACAGATTCATGATAAAGTATAAGAGGCACTTTCTTCCTTGCAGTATACAGGACTGGCTCTGGACCCTTCAAAAAGAAATAAATGGAAATATGATTCAGCATTCATCTTGTCAGGTTCCCACCAAACATGCCTGCTCAAACTTATTGGACTACCCCTCCTTATGGACATATAACTAGGCAAGAAAATTTTAAAAATAAGGAGATTTTCACCTAAAGGGGAAAGACAATGTATATGAACTTAGCCTTCTAATGGGCAGTCTGTACCCTGAACAATGTAAAGAAAGCATTCTCTCTGTTCTTCACTATGGATGCCCATGTATGTGTGTACACGTGGATGTGGGTGTGTGTACTTGTATAGGTCCATCTTGAACACTTAGGCTTGATCATCTTGCCACAGTTGGTGTGCAGACGCTTTTAAACCAGCTAAATCATTAGGCAGATGGAGATTTTAGCTCCAAATATTATTAAACTCCTCTACCAGACTACATTCTGAAAAAAATACTGTGTAAATGTACAGAAAAAAAATGTCATAATCTACGATGCTGGCACAGGAAGAAGTATCACGTGGTGACAAGAGGCACATGGTCTGCACCTCCTGCAATCCACCCACTGAAACTCCCACTGCTCACAGGGTACCTAGTGAATTACAGCAAAATCATGTTGTCTTCCAGGATTAGTTCTTTTCTCTGTAATGTCCTATCTCCAAAATGACACATCACCTTTTCTTTCCAGTACTCTGTATGAAAACTGAGACAAGGCCAAACTATTTAATTAACACATATGTAAAAGATTTGCAATTAAAAAAGCAAATAAACACAGATACTTTCATGAATTAAATTGTCCGTTTTACACAGTATGTATGGTTTATTCATCTTTGTATCCAGCCCACTCTGGAGCTGGTCTCCTTTCTAACTCCTAACCTTGTCTCCACATGGCAGAGGCTTTTTTTCACTCTGCCTGCTGGGAATCCTTAAAGTTAAGGCCAAGAAAAGTCAAGAACTGCAGAACAGTCTGCTTCAAGTATATGAATCCTATCACATGGAAGAGAAATTTGACTTGCTTTGGTGGAATTCTGGTATGTGAAATTAAGATCAATGAAAGTGATGTGAAGATATGGTTCAGCTAAGGATGAAGAAGCACCGGATTTTATGAAATGAGATGCTTTAGGATCCTGGGAGTCAGAAGTAGAGTCTGAAAGACCAGCCAGTAAGGACATAGGACACCCACATGTGAGGGCTAAAGTGGTTCAGCCCTAGGGCAATCACTCCCTCTTCATCTGTAATCAATGACTCTATCATGTTTTAGTTAAGATTCGTAAATAAATAAATAAATAAATAACCGAAAGGAAGAGCACCCCCCCCCCCACCATGTAATTCATCCTACTATTAGGTAGAGATGGCATCTGCCAAATTCTGGGTCTGAAAGAATGTCTAAGGTGGCTATAAATGCTAGGAGGTCTTAATTACTTGCAGGACATAAGTCTTTGTGATCTCAGAGACATAAGAGGTGGTACTTGTTCCTTCCTGCAGTACTTAGATAGTTGTGGGGATAAGTTCTCAGTTTGGTTTTATCTAGTATTGGTTTTAGGTTTCATGTATTATCCTATTTATAAAGAGGTTATGCATGGCCTAGTTCATGGCTCTGTTAGCATTGTTTCAGAGGGACAGAAATATATTCTACATTCTTTTTGCCCTACAGTTGTTCCTCCAGACCAGGAATATATATAAGAAGAAATATGACAAATGTAATCTGCTCTCATGTCAACCTGCATTTATTTAAAGTGAAAAGCCAAAGAGATCAGAAAGTCTATGTACCAAAATTTGTATAATCAGTGCCACCTGACACAAAAACAGGAAACAACTTCAACTTCCTGCCTCAAAAATGTGATAAAGAGAACATGGTCCATGGCATGCTTGTATATGTGTGTGTGTTTATATTTTCAATGAATGAAGGTATGTGACAAGCAACTCATTTTGCTGCATTTTTTCCCTTATATCCCCTACACTTACTTTAAAGACTAAAACAATAAAAACAGGCCAACCTCAAAGGAAACCTAGAGAGTCTTTCACAGAACTCCTTCTCTTCACTGCTGGGAAACCTGAAGTCCAGGGGGATGGAATGTCTGGTCCCCAGCTGCACAGATGGGGACCATTGACAGAACCAGACAGAACCAATGACAGGACCAGAGCTTGGCAACAGTTTCCTAATCTTTCTCCCATAACAGCCCTTAAACAAACCACTGGTGAATTTCCCAGTGGCTGAAGTGCATTGATGGTTTAATCAAAGACCCAGATTGAAGTTAATTTTGTATATCCATCATGTGAATTATGGATTTTAGGATACTGAAAGCCACACCTAAAAAGTTGGTTTTCATAGGCATCCTAGTTCGCTACTGTTAGGAAGGCTAGATTTTTGATGATGGATGAGATTCAGTTAAAGGATTACTTATATAACAAAATTGCTAATACTTGTTGAATGCTTGCTCTGCCAGTCTCAGTTCTGAGTGTTTTCATATATTAACTTTATTTAATCCTCAATACAGAAAAATGATGTGATTAACATAATTATCCTCCTTTACAGAATGAGAAAACAGAGATTCAAGATGTGTACCCAATATCACAGTTATTAAAGACATAGGTAGAATTACAGTCTATACAATGTGGTTTCAGGGGCTGCTTTCTTAACCAAGTTACCGAGTTTCCCTGCAGAATTACCGTATCATGGATGGTTACCTATGTTGAGTGATTTGAAAAGAGCGAAAAGTCCCAGAATGCATTTATATCTTTTATTTATCTTTACTGGTTCCTGAAACTTCTAGGGAATCTAGGCAGTGTTATCAGCAGGACCATATATATGCACACACACACACACACACACACACACACACACACAGACAACATACACAGTCACACACAAAAATATATGTATATATGTATATACATATACACATATGCACAATTATTATAATATACACAATTATTACAAATAATTGTCACTTTGAAAAACAGACCTCTAAAAGAAAGGCACTCAGGACAGGTAAGTTTTGAAATATGTTTGGTGGTAGTACTAGAAAAATCCAGATTCTGCAAGGACTTAACTGGATAGTCAGAATAAGATAAAGCTAAGCTAGTAAGAAGCTTCAGGAATCTTGTCACAAAAGAAGACGCCCAGATTCAAAAAGAAGGAAGCAAGCAAGATGAAAGAAGCAGGGAATTGGCAAATATATACCATACACACGCATGTGCACGTACGTGCGCACGCGCGCGCACACACACACACGGGTATACTGCATATGTAAATACATATGCTTATATCATCTGCATCATAATGCTCCCAAATGCAGTTGTTTAACTCTTAGAACTAGAGTTATAATAGATGCCCACCTGTCCTATTCTTTATTAACTGAAGTCCCAGCTAAAATTCAGTGTCTCTTCAGTCTGTTCTTTAAATTAAATTTCCTCTAGTCTTATTTAGGTCCTTAGCCCCTCAGTTCTGGACTGATATATTAGGCTGGTATTGTTCTATGAATTCCTCTTTTGAACATTGCCTTTTTTTTTCTCCAATCCTTCCTGTTTCATTTTAACCAATGCATTTGCTAAGTCAAATATTTTTCTTAAAGTTTCCCCTTTCTAAAGCATACACTTCTTTGTCATAGCATTCAAGCCCATCCACAGTTGAACCTCAACCTGTCTTTTCAGTCCATGACTCCTTTGACAAGTCCTGTCAAATGGATCCACTGGCCACGCTCAGAATATGCTGTCTTCCTGCTTATAAGCCTTTATTGATGGCATTTCCTCCATTTACAGTCCCCTCCCCTACCTTTGACTCCAAAAATCCTACTTTTTCTCAAGATCGAACTCAACTGCTATCTCCTTCTAGTTTTTTTTTATTGTCACAATCAGGAAAATACTTTCTGGTAAATTCTCAAGGACTTTTAATGCTGTAACACCAACTGCATGCTGCCTGTAGTTCTTTGCATGTAAGTTAAAAATATGTAGGAGTGACTCAATCAATATCTGTTTTCAAACTGACTTGATTGCTGACCATATTTCTTCTTGAGCCCTAATAACATGCTTTTCCACACCAACTCTTTCTCTCAAACTATGCATGGAATTAGGTTCTGGACATGTAGAAGTTCTAAATGAAGCTCTATTGAATGAATAGATGATAAGTATATCATGATTTGTCCACTTACTAGCTTTCTGACCTCATTTCTTCCTACTCACTCTTATTTTCATGGTATTACCAGGCGTACCCATGCGGTTACCATGATGGCCCCCTTTGCCTTTCCTCAAACCTTCAAGAATAGTCTTGAAGGGCTTTGCTCTTGTTGGAATGTTCTTCCCACAAATAACAGCCTGGCTCACTCCTTCACCAGAAACGGGTCTCTACTGAAATATGACCTATGCCTATGCTGCCCAGAGCAATCTATACTCTCAATGCCATCCTGATCAAAATACCATCAGTATTTTTCAAAGTGCTAGAACAAACAACCCTAAAATTGGTATGGAACCAGAAAAGACCCCCAATTGCCAGGAAATGGTGAAAAAGAAAAACAAAGTTGGGGGCATCACGTTGCCTGGTTTCAAGCTTCATTACCAAGCTGTGATCACCAAGACAGCATGGTACTGTCACAAAAACAGACACATAGACCAATGGAACAGAGTAGAGAGCCTAGATATGGACCCTCAACTCTATAGTCAAATAATCTTTGACAAAGCAGGAAAAAATATCCAGTGGAAAAAAGACAGTCTCTTCAATAAATAGTGCTGGGAAAATTAGACAGCTATTTATAGAAGAATGAAACTCGACCATTCTCTTACACCATACACAAAGATAAACTCAAAATGGATGAATGACCTCAATATGAGACAGGAATCCATCAAAATCCTAGAGGAGAACATAAGCAGTAACCTCTTTGACATCAGCCACAGCAACTTCTTTCCAAAGACAAAGTTTCCAAAGGCAAGGGAAACAAAAGTGAAAGAGACTTCATCAAGATAAAAAGCTTCTGCACACCAAAGGAAACAGTCAACAAAACAAAGAGGCAACCCACAGAATGGGGGAGGATATTCACAAATGACCCTACTGACAAAGGGCTGATACCCAAGATCTATAAAGAATTTCTCAAACTCAACACCCAAAAAACAGAAAATCAAGTCAAAAAATGGGCAGAAGACAAAACAGACATTTCTCCAAAGAAGACATACAAATGGCTAGAGGACACATGAAAAAATGTTCATCATCATTAGCCATCAGGGAAATTCAAATCAAAACCACTGAGGTACCACCTTACACCAGTTAGAATGGTAAAAATTAACAAGGCAGGAAACAACAAATGTTGGTGAGAATGTGGAGAAAGAGGAACCCTCTTACACTGTTGGTGGGAATTCAAGTTGGTGCAGCCACTATGGAAAACTGGAGATTTCTCAAAAAATTAAAAAGGGAGCTACCCTATAACCCAGCAATTGCACTACTGGGTATTTACCCAAAAGATACAGATGTAGTGAAAAGAAGGGCCAAATGTACCCCAATGTTCATAGCAGCAATGGCCACAATAGCCAAACTATGGAAAGAGCTGAGATGCCCTTCAACAGATGAATGAATAAAGAAGATGTGGTCCATATATACAATGGAATACTGGTCATCAGAAAGGATGAATACCCAACTTTTGCAGCAACATGGATGGGACTGGAGGAGAGTATGCTGAATGAAATAAGTCAAGCAGAGAAAGTCAATTATCATATGGTTTCACTTACTTGTGGAATATAAGGAATAACATGGAGGACATTAGGAGAAGGAAAGGAAAAGTGAAGGGAGGAAATCGGAAGGGGAGACAAATCATAAAGACTGTGGACTCTGAGAAACAAACTGTGGGTTTTAGAGAGGAGGGGGGGTGGGGGATGGGTGAGCCCGGTGGTGGGTATTAAGGAGGGCACCTACTGCATGGAGCACTGGGTGTTATATGTAAACAATGAATCTTGGAACACTACATCAAAAACTAATGATGTATGGTGACCAAAATAATGTATGGTGACCAAAAGAAAAAAGAAAATGGAGGACATAGAGGTGTAACATTCCTGGGAGCTTGCTTCTTAAGATATGCTCTAAGGGTGGCCAATGTAGTATCATCCTCCTTTGTCTTGCTCTACCTTTCTCTCCACAGGTTTTCCCTAAATAAGTCCCTTTTATGTCAAAAAAAAAAAAAAAAAAAAAGGAGAGAGAGAAGAAATGTCACCTAATCAGAAAAGTCTTCTCTAACCATTTTATATGAAGTTATAGATCCTCCCAACATCCCTCTCAATCTCCCTGGCCCTGTTTTTACTTTTGTTTTTTTTTTAATCTGCTTATCATCACCCAACATTTTAATTATTCATTTATTTGTTTATGGTCTGTCTCTCCCCAGTTAAAATAAAATCCATGAGAAGGAGTTTGTCCTTTAGGGGTATGAATAGCGTCTAACAGGAGCTTAAGAAATATATGAAAGGAATAAAGGAGTAAGTTATTTAATGTTTGTTTTAATTGTTTTCAGTAGGACATGAGTTGAAGAGAACACAGAAAACCTCACTGTCTTCAAATCAAAGTTATTTTAACAAAAACTGTAAAATAAAGCCATATATTCCAGATATGTTTACCTTCTTTGTTAGTAGATGCATATAGGAACTTGGCTCAAGGGGCTTAAACTCAAGTCTGATCCATTCTCTGGATCCGGCTGCCAATCTGTAGGGAATTCTAAGGACAGAAGCACATGCTGAACTGTGCCATGAGTGTGCACTCAGCAGCACAGACTGTGGGAAACTATACAGGTTAAAGTAGCCAGATTTTCAACAGATAACTCATAAAGGCAAAAAAGGGATAGAGGGAGAACTTGTAGACCAAAAGAGACATATTGAGTTAAAAAAACAGGCAAGACTAATTAAACTAAGCTAATCTGGAGATACACATTTGGGTAATAAAACTATAAAGGAATGCATAGAAATACTTGCTTAGGAAGTATGAAAGTGATCACTTTAGGAGGGAGGGAGGGCTGAATTGGGAGTCAGCCCACTAAAGGGTGCTGGGTAGATTACAAAGTTCTATTTCTTGATCTGGGTGGTCTGGGAGTATTGTCTTATAGTGAGTTAACTAAGTTCAGGCATTTTGTGTGTATGTGGGTTGCTGTATTTGTTTTATGATACTTTATAATAAAATGAGGAAGCAAAAGTCTTGGCTCGCAAATAAGAGCGTCTCTATTTTAAAGTTTCAGTCCATGCTGCTGCATCATCTGCTCAGGGGTGGTCTGCCTGGTGCCTTTGTCTTCGCAATCCCCATGAATACACTGAATCACACATCTGGCAAATTCTGCAGTTTAATCCCATTGTCTCATCACCTCCATCATCTTCCTCTCTCCTTCACTTTCAACTTGTCCAATGAAATCAAGAATTAGTCTATGTGCTCACTGCCCTGTCATTTGCTGCTTAGGGAAACTTGAGAAAACTACCTAATTACCTCATTAGGAATGGGGAATGAGGGCAGGAAGGGGAGAGGGAAGGAGAGAGAGGGAAAGGAAGGAAGGAAAGGGAAGAGAAGAAAGAAGATGGAGGGGGGGAGGAGAAAGAAGAGAAAAGGAGAAAGATAATTCTCTATGTATATTGTGCCTTTGTCTATAGCCCTACCTTGGGTGAAAGGGAGAGTGAGTGGAGTCTTAATGAAGACTCTGTTTATTTCTTTATTTTCCCAAAGCAGGAAACTTTGGCCCTCAAACAGTTTTAAGGATGATTAAAGCAATGATGAAATTTATTGATTGATTCCAAATTTCCTCACAGGAGTGATTAATTGCATTTTGGACTTTGAGAAATTCCAAAGGAGATTGCAAGAGAAGAGAATCTTGATCTTGGGCTGTGTCTGGCTCCTCTTTTTTTCTCCCTTTTTACTGTTATGAAAATAACAGCTCTAGATACACAAAGACAGGAAGAATATGTCCAGTGCTTAAGAAGATTTAAAGAATGATCCCCTCCGAGTCACTGCACCTCCACAGACATTTTACAATGTGCTGAAGACACCTAGTCAATAATTTAGGAGAAAAAAAAATCAATATGCGGACACTGCATAAGCCCACAGCCAGAGCACCTCATGGAAATGTTGGCAGTTTCTAATGGCATGAAGTGATGTGATTGGAAGAATTTTTTTTTTCCTGGCTTCTTCTTGATATTACAATGGCATAATTTAATTTAACATGACTAAGTTCTCATTCTTCTGCTGGCAGCCCCTCAGATGGGTCATGGAATAAGTGTTCCAAAATAATGGCGTTCAGTTAAGGGAGAAGTAGAAAACAAAGTAGAATCCAGAGGAAAAGAATGGATTTCCCCTCCTATGGAATTGTAGCCCTTGTATCTCCTTTAGCTCTACTTCCTGGCCTGAAGTGAGTGTTGAGTCATATTTCCAAAGCAGGCAGACTCCATGTGGCTAAGGCAGCTAGGACCCTTCTCTGTATCATAAGAATAATGACTAATATTGATCAAATGTTTTAATAATGCCTGACACTGTGTTATGGCCTCAGACTTAATCCTCCCCATGATACTGTGCCAGAGACCCTGCCATAACTACCACATGCAGAAGTAGACCCAGAGGCTGAGGGTTTAAGAGATTGGACTCAGCCAGAGACAGAGGAGCTACGGTTTTAAACCAGCAGAGCACTCCAAAGTCCATGCTCTCAAAAGCAAACTACCTCACTATTTGTGGTCCTGACAAAAGTGAAATTACTCTTCCTGTCACCACACATCACACAGGTGAAAAGGTGATCTGTTTGCCTTTGAGATGCTACTGAAAGGGGCAAGATGAAGGAGAAATTTAATAGCATCTGGCCTCAAAAACCAGGAATTCAAATCCAGACGTGTAGATTTTCTGATTCTGTGACCATGAGCGACTTTCTTATTCTCTCTAGGCCTCGGTTTCTTCATCTATAAAAGGGATACTTTTCTTACATTGTTGGGAAGAGAAAATGGAATAGCACATATGAAAGCTTATTCTGTATTCTGACGGGTCATGGGAATATGAGTTGTCTGTGAGGAGGAAACTGAGGCCCAGATATATTAAGTAGCTCACAGTCACATAGCTGGTTAATCAAAGCTTGTGTTGAGAATCTAAGTTTTTTCAGGCATATTTTTATAAAACTTCTCTCAAAAAACCTGCCAAAATCAAATTTAATTAATACCTATTAGTCTTAGGGCTTTTATAAGTAAAAGTGTTAATTTGTTAGCATCATGCTTGGCACACTGTAGATATTCAATAAATATGAGGTATTATAGTTATTAATATTATTTTCAGCTTTGTTGTGAAGAAAACATCAGATGAGAAATACAGAAAAATTTTTAAAAACAACATAGGATAATCATAATGTCAGATGAACGTAAGACATTATGTTCAGTATCATGGTCAAATTTAATCGCTCGTAACTCATCACCAATACCGTGTCAAGTAGTGCTTGATCATAATGCTACCAATGAAGAAAATAACTGGTCCCTTCTACAAAGGGACTTACCTTCTGGTCCAACCCAATACTTAATCTGAGTAGGTCTCATAAGCCCAATCAATGTGAATATACAATCTTTTTTCTTATCCTTCACTAGCCAATGTGGGTTTGAAAGGCTTTGAAGGAAATTATTTTCTCCTGTTGTTATAACCATTTCACCTGTTGTAAAAAGAAGTAGTCCAGTAAGCCCTTGGTTTCCCCCAAAACTAACTGCCCCTTCAATGGCTCCTGGAACCAAAGGCCATTTACAGGGACAAAGTGCACAAATCATTCCCCAAGGACATCTACCCACACGTCACCTGTCCCAGCTGGCATCATTTTTGTCCTGATTAACTGGGCCAAGTAAACAACATAAGTAGATACTGGTGGAAAGTGGGTGAGAAAACAGCAATACGCAGTGTAGGCGGGGGGGGGGGGGGGACGACGAAGTCCATTCCCATTATTTTACTGCTAGATGCTCGAAGCAAGCAGGACAGAAAAACAGTGTGTTATTAGTCCTCTTTAAGTTTCTGCCACCTCTTCATGAAGTTCCCTATGGTGACTTGAGTATCCTTAACTCCGGCTCCTTGTGTGGATCCCTAAACTGCAGATCACCATTGAACTGAGGTCTGGTGACGACCTTCTCTGGGCTGTACCATGCTGCATCTGAGCTCCAAACAGCTGTTGAACTCGTAGATAAGATACATTGAGTTTGAATCAATTGGCCTGACTCCTCTGTCTATAGCAGGAAATGCATTCTCGCTTTCAGCTTGCACAAAACAAAAGCCTGTATCAGGCTCCTGGCACCTCCGTAGTCAGGAGATGGCCATGCAGCTGGGTGAAGCCAATGACAGCCTCTCCCTAGAGCTGGGGGCTTTTCCCACTTGTTTTCTTTTTTAATTTGTCGACCTAAGCTGTCTTTCTACCTTTTGAAAAGGACATAAGAAGTCTGAGCCCAGGGAGTTTCCCACCAGTAGTGCCTGCCAGGAACTGAAAGGACCAATTAGCAAGGTCCCCTATCCGGGATCTCTCCTCCTCTCGCTGACTTGCTGGGGACTCATAAATTACCCATGCTGAGGCAGACGCCGAGACCCTGGGCACCTGCTCACAGCTCTTCAGACACCACAAACTGAACGCGAGCTTCCCTCTGAGAGGGCCTGCGGGACTTTCACTAAACTTGCCTCAGTTGGAAATCAGTGGTTAACTAGGTCATAGGCAGCTGATAGCAACTCTAAAAAGAGTCTGCTAGGGAATGGCTTTCTTCAGAGAAAAAAGTTTATTCTTTAGATAAGGAGGAAGAGCTGGAAGAAGCTAGAAAAGGGACCAAGGATTTAAGAAAGAGAACAAAGGGAGGAGGTGAAGGAAAGAAGGAAGGAAGGGAGGGAGGGAGGGAAGGAAGGAGGGGGGAAAGAAGGAAGGAAGGAATAAAGGAAGGAGGGAGAGAGGCAGATTTTACATTAGCTGCTGTCTGGTCTTCAAAATAAACAATGGTATTTTGGGAACTTGATGTATTAGGATCTGATTTTCCCACTAGGGCTCAATTGTGTGAGAATCTCGATACAGACTTTTACGAGAAGCCATGCCATGTTGTATCTCTTCTGATTACGATGGACATGAACTCAAACATAAGTCCTACTATGAATTCAATTCCTTCTCCAAGCCACCAAACTGATGTATTGGTCTATGTTTCCTCATCTCAAGTATGAGTTTGGACTAAATGTATTTTTTGGGCTTTTTTGTTGTTTGTTTGTTTGTTTTAGTGTCCTTTGTGGGTTTACTAGAGAACACCTTAGGTTTCTTTGGATATATATATGCCATAAAATCAAGTTACATTTAAAAGCAGAATTCTCAGCTTGTTTACCCCCTGTTCCTCTGCTTGTGTCTGCTGTCTTGGGAATAGACTCACCTCTGGCTCCCTGGCTTAGTCTTTAACCTAGGAGCATCTGTGACTTTCCTTCCCCATTCTACCTTGTCATGAAACAAATCTTGCCAAGTCAACGTCTATAATGTCCCCACACCTGCTGTCTCCATTCTCACTCTGAATGTCTATTTGGGGCCCTCATTTCCTTGAGCTGCCACTCCTGAAACTGTCACTCATTGGTTTTCCCACTGTCTGTGTCATTTTCTGTCCAGCCTACATGCTACACTCTAAAGGCTCATTTGAAAGTACCCTCAATAAACTAATCTGCATGTGGATACAATCACAAATCATCAGTTTGATGGCCACCTTCTATAATCTAGCCCAGCTTTTCCCCTTTCTCCGTTGACTCCACAAACTGCCCATTTCAGCCACTATGAACAGACTGCATTTTTGTTGCCTTTCTGTTTTGTCCATGTTCTGCCTTCTATGTCTTTCCTACTACCTTAGCCCACACCTGCAGGCACTGCTGAAATACCACGTCCCTCAAGAGAAATTTTCAGCATCCCAACTTCAAAATAACCCTCTCCAGCCCTTTTATTTGAGTTTCAGTTGTAACTATAATACAGAACTGCTCTAATACATTAGTCACATGTAGCTACTGAGCATTTGTGTTATGGCTAGCCCAAATCAAGATGTGCTACAAGTGTAAAATACACACCTAAGATTCAGTATTAGGAATGTGAGATAGGGGTGCCTAGCTGGCTCAATTGGTTGAACATGTGACCCTTGATCTTGGGAGTCATGAGTTTAAGCTCCAAATTGGGTGCAGAGCTTACAATTTTCTGAAAAGGTATAAAATATCTTATTAATCATTTTATATAGATTGCAATATCAAAATTATAATATTTTGAACAATTTTTTTAAAATATTGGGTTAAAGGAAATATGTTAGAGTTGATCTTATTTATTTCTTTTTACTTATTAAATGTGACTACCAGAAAATTTAAAATGATTCGTGTGGCTTATACCATATTCCTACTGGACAACAATGCCATAGAGCATTTGACATTTCATATTGTATTATCTTAATATTATTTTACTATTAATGGGCCAGCCTCCCTAGTAGGTTGCAAACCTCAGTAGGAAAGGAGGCAAGTCATCTTGTGCTTTTTTTGTTTTGTTTTTTTAGTATTGCAACAACACCTTTATAATATATCAAATATAGTATTATATTTCTAGTAAATAAGAACAGATTTTACCTACTCTGGAACTACCAAGAGAACAAGGTAAAACTGCTCAGGTAATTCTTTTTGAAAAGTAAAGCTATCAGAGGCTCCGTTTCTGTTCTGTAAAGAAGCGGATTTAACAACTGTAGGATTGACCAAATGAATTTAAATTAGTACAAAGCCATATGTTACTAGTAAGGTCTTTTATGCCTCTACCTTTCCCATCCATGTGGCTAGCAACCTAAAACCTTCCTCACATAATTTTAAGAATCTGTAATGGTTCCTCATTGCCCATTACCATGGGCAATGGTCAGCTGCACCCACAGCCACTAGGAGCATCTTGGAGATAACTCAGAATGGAGTTAGGAGGAGAAAATGACTTCTTGTTCTTGTTCTTGTTCTTGTTCTTGTTCTTGTTCTTGTTCTTGTTCTTCTTCTTCTTCTTCTTCTTCTTCTTGTTCTTCCTCTCCTTCTTCTTTTTTTAAGATTTTTATTTATTTATTTGACAGAGATCACAAGTAGGCAGAGAGGCAGGCAGAGAGAGAGGAGGGGAAGCAGGCTCCCTGCTGAGCAGAGAGCCCGATGCAGGGCTCAATCCCAGAACCCTGGGATCATGACCCGAGCCGAAGGCAGAGGCTTTAACCCACTGAGCCACCCAGGTGCCAGAAAATGACTTTTCTTATATGAGACAAGGCAAGAAGCTATGTTTTGTGGGTGGATGCTACAGGAACAGATAGCTAACTCTTGCATGTTTACCAGAAGTTTAGCAAAAACAAACCAAAAGAAAAACGTTTTAAAATGTAAAATGTATTTTTTAATGTGAAAAACATGGATAAATACTAAATATAAAAATACAAGTTATACATATGTAATAATTTTTCTAAAACTAATATTACCCTTTATATTTTAATGTATGTGTGTATTATATCACAGGCATTTTCTTTCTTTCTTTTTTTTTTTTCTTTTTTTTAGAGAGGGAAGGGAGAAGGAGCAGAGGGAAGAGGGAGAGAGAGAATCCATGGCCAGCACGAAGTACAATGTGGGGCTTGATCTCAGGACTCTGCGATCATAACCTGAGCAGAAATCAAGAGTTGGGCGCTTAACCAACTGAAACATCCAGGCACCCGCTCCCCTCACAGATATTTCCTATGCAATAAAACACTCCTTGCAAATAAAGTACTAAAGATTGTTCCAGTCTATGAATGTACCAATTTTTTTTTTGTTAGGTTTTAGTTTTGTTACTTTTCCTCATTGATTTTGGCATACAAATAACATTACAAGTATATGCATGTTTTTAAAAAGATCTATTTATTTATTAGAGAGAGAGAGAGCGAATGTGGAGGAGAGGCAAAGGGAGAGAATCTTCAGCAGACTCCCCACGGAGTGCAGAGGCCTGATGTGAGGCTCAGTCTCACGACACTGAGATCATGACTTGAGCCCAAATCAAGAGTCAGACAGTTAACTGAGTCACCCAGGCACATGCATGTTTCAAACAAATTTTGGTTCTATTTATTTTTAAAGATTTTATTTATTTATTTGACAGAGAGATACAGTGAGGGAGGGAACACAAGCAGGGAGAGTGGGAGAGGGAGAAGCAGGCTTCCCTCTGAGCAGGGAGCTGGATGTGGGGATAGATCCCAAGATCCTGGGATCATGACCTGAGCCAAAGGCAGATAGATGCTTAACTGACTGAGCCACCCAGGTGCCCCCAAATTTTGATTATATTTATATAGTCTCCTTAGAAACAACTTCTATAACCAGTATTATTAGATTTAAAAGAATGTCTACTTTGAGAGCTTTTTTAAAAAAAATTTTTGTTAGTAAACATACAGTGCCATACTGTTTCTAGAGTACAATTCAGTGATTCATCACTTCCATACAACACCCTGTGCTCATTACTACAAGTGTCCTCTTTACTACCCATCACCCATCTAGTGCATCCCCCAACCACCTCCCTCCATCCACCCTCAGTTTGTTCTCTCTCATTAAGAGTCACTTATGGCTTATTTACCTCTCCATTGTTTTCTTTTATTTAAAATTAATTAATTTAACATATAGGGTATTATTGGTTTCAGAGGTAGTTTAGTGATTCATCAGTCGCATACAATACCCCAGTCTCATTGTATAAAGTGCCCTCCTAAATGCCTATCACCCAGTTACACCATCCCCCTCCCCGCTCCCCCTCCAGCAACACTCAGTTTTCTTCTTAGAGTTAAGAGTCTCTTACAGTTGGTCTCCCTCTCCATTTTTTTTCTTTTCTCCCTTCCCATATGAAAGCTTTTGATACAGGCAAGCTAGGGTAAATATACAGACATGTATTTTAGTAAAAACAAAATAAACAAACACCACTCTTTTTATTATCTTTTACTGCTATTCCAGAAAGATGGACTCAACATATTTTCTTTCACACTGCAGGAACAGAAGGTAGTGCCAACTGCCTTTGCTATATGAATCATTAATGATCTGGGATCTGGGTTCTAAGCAACAGTGAAATCTATGGTGAAAGAGGAAAGAAAGGGTTTAAGAAGAAGCCCAGTGGAAGCAACTGTTCTTGAAGGAGAAATAGGGAAGTGTCGAATAGAAACCAAATCCAGACTTGGTATTTGTTTGGAGAGACTTTGAAAGTGTTATCACAAGGCAGGGAAAGAGACTCTCACAGTAAGGAGATAGGGATTATTACAGTAGAGAGAATTCTCTCACCACAAGATCTGCAAGCATCTCTAGGGTGAGACCAAAAGAGTTATTTATTTATTTATTTATTTATTTTAAGAGTTTTTCATTTATAGGGAGGAATAAACAAGCCCAAAACGAAGGGAATGTGGGGCAGTGGGATGAAAGATGTGGTGTGATGAGACAGGAGATCAGAGAACGTTTTGCCCTGAGGATGGTCTAAGGAGGTGGATGAAGTTTAAATCTGGGCTGTACTCTCGTTCTGGCTCAGGCTCAGGGTAGGCACAAGTTCAGGGATCTGGGGGGAAGGAAAGACTTAGCAGAAGTTTGGCTAACAAACATTTTATTTCAATTGGTCAGTGGGGACAAAACAGTTCAGTTAATCATTTATAAGACAAAGAATGGGAATTTGGAGTGTCTACGTCTTAAATAAACAAGGCATTATTCCTTGTCATAAATAAACAAGGAAGGGGGCATCTGGGAGTCATTATCTCTGTCATGGGGAAGAGTGCTTCTTTGCAGTAAGCTGTCTCCAGAATCGAAAAGGATAGGGGGAATTTCTTAACCTGCGCTATTTCCAGGAGCACAGGGCTCAGAAGGATTTTCTTAAATCAAGAGTCAGAAAAGGCTGGAAAAGAGGGAGTTGGGGGACAAACATTTTCCCAGACAGAATGGTTGCTGTCCTCCACCACCCTTGCTGTGGGGAAGGGCCTATGGAGCTGTAGTGATGACCCCTGGAGCCTGAATAATCTCTGGCATACTGTCCATGTGGTATGGATATCCCTCCTGTGGGTGTTCACCTACATCCAGAATATTCTCCAGCAGAAGTAATCAAGAGTAAAGCCTGCCTTACCATAAGACTTTGCTGGTCCCTTCTAAATATCTAGACCTCATGGAGCTAAATGCCTAGTGAGCAGATAGGTATATAAGTAAATAAAGAAAACCATATAGAATATGATAAAAAGTAAGAGGGCATGAAGGAAAGTAACAAAGATGTCTATTTTAGGTAGAGCAAGGAGGGAGAACCATCTTAATGTGTATTTTGGTCTCGGCTTAAAACAAATATTCTATATCATATTTAGGAAACTTTATTTTTATTTCACTACACATTATTTTCCTAATATTAAATTTAAGTTATTCATAATTTGTGCCTATGTGTAGAACTGAATTTCATTTATAGTTTTCTTTTTTTATTTTTCATTTATCCGGCTGAAGGTCAATGTTATACTATAATTTTAAAATTAAGAGACTTTTCACTTTCTAATAACATAAGGGAGCTATTTTTCCAATGAAAGAAAAGAGTCATTTACTGAAATATTTAGTTAGGTCAAGTAACATGTTAAAACTAATTATTTAATGGTTTTTAAATTTTTAAAATGAGTTTTAACTACTGAGATTTTCTATTTCTTCCTGAGTTATTATAATCACATTTTCTGAAAATTATTAATGTTCTCCATATATTCAAATATAATTACATATGACTTTCTCAGTATTATTTCCAGCTCACCTATCTGTGCATCTACTCTATTTCTTTTACTAATTTGAATATACATGTCCTTTTTTATTTTTTATGTTAGTGAGCATTTTATCTGTTATTTGTTTTTCTAAGAAGCTAAACAAACATATAATTCCACTCTCTTTCTGCCTTCTTAATTATTAATCTTTTTATTTTTAGCTTCATTATTTTATTTTTCCTCAAAATCTTAAGACTGTATTATTTGAAGAACTGTTCAGAGAAATAGTTTATAAATTTTCATGTAGCTTCATATTTTCTGTTTTAACGTTTACTATTCATTTTGAGTGTTCTTATTGGGAGATCTTAGAATAATATTCAGACAATTTCTTACTTTTTATATCCTACCCACAAATAGAATTCCTGCTTTTCTTCCTTCTTTCCTTTCTTCCTCCTTCTTTCCTTCCCTGCTTGCTTTTCTATCTATATATTCTGAATCTCCTAGTTTAGGTAAGTATCTTGTCAAAGCTTTCTTTTTTTTTCTTATTCATTTTACTTTTTACCCAATCTGAAAGTAATCATCTAATAAATCAGAGAACTGTCTTATAACTGTATTAGTAAACTGGTTTAGTTTACATCAGTTTTCTTCTTTTATGCTTTGTACTTAATACAAATCCTTGATTTCCTATCCTTTGCTAAATGAATTCTATTTTACCTCCCACATTCTGATTCCCTTCCATAACTTAGGAAGTACAGTTTAATTCTAAATTCTACTTGTAGCTTTTTTTACATTTTAGAAAACAGATGTGTACTTTATCCTGAGTTTTTCTCTATTATTGTCTTATTGACAATGTTATTAAAATGTATTTTTAAATACAGATGCAGGAGGTTTGTATACTTATACAAAAATACTTAGTACAAGAAAACTTATGAAGGAAAACTTTCCCCATCAGATGTCAAAAGATATTAAAAAGTGCAATAAACTGAAAAATATGGTTCTGTTGCAGAATACCTACCTGACCAGTGGGAAAGAGAAGTAAATTAAGAAACAGCCTCAGGAATTCAGGAAAATTCAGTGGATGAAAAAGTTAGCATTTCAAATAGAAGGAGAGATGATGGATTATTCAATAAATGATATTGAGGAAGATAATTATATATTCGAAAAAAGTGAAGTTAAGTCTATGCCCTATTCCAGAAGCACATATTCTAACGGGAAAGGACAAACTGACTAATAACATCAATTCAGGTATTTCTAAGAAAATAAGGGAAACTAAAAGGGTGTAGAGTACTCATCAGGGTAGGGGTGGTGAGGAATTTTAAGAGGGAAATGCTGAAAACTTTTTTAGGAGAAGTATCTATGAATCAGCCATAAAACTTGGGAAAGCACATTTCAGGCCAAGGGCTTGACTAGAAATGGGCACAGTAGGCTTGACTATGAAACAAAGGCTAGTACAACTACAGCTTGAGAAAAAGTAAAAATAAAAATGTTAAAATCAAATTAAAATAAGAGAAATTCTTTTTAAGCCAGATTGGCAAATTTTATTTAGTAGCTACCTAGTTTGACAAAAGTATGGGGAAATAATCAGTTTTACAATCCTAGTTAGATTGTAGGTTCATAAAATCCATGTGGAGGTCAATTGGCAGTATCTATCGAAATATGTAAATGTATATCTCATTACCCATAGTCCCTCTTCCTAACATTTATCTGATAGAAAAATTCACACAAATAAGCAAAAGAATATGTGTTACAGTGTTGGTAGTAGCAAAAGATGGAGATAAACATGTCATAGCACAAACCACGCAATGAAATATAAGGCAGCTGTTAAAATAATAAGATCTACTGATTTACTGATCTGGAAATGTTCCCACAATACACATATTGCTGTTATTTTGTTTTATTTAAAATTGTTTTACTCTCAACAAAGTGGTTTTAGAGTGAATATACCTCATTTATATGTGACAAACCCATAGCTAACATCATACTCAATGGTGAAAAACTGAAAGCTTTCTCTAAGGTCAGGAACAAGATAAGGATGTCTACTCTAGCCACTTCAATTCAACACAGTATTGGAAGTCCTAGCCTCATTCAATCAGACAAGAAAAAGAAAGAAAAGGCATCTAAATTGGTATGGAAGAAGTAAAACTGTCACTAGTTGCAGATGATATGATACTATACATAGAAAACCCTAAGAATCCACCAAAAATTTTTAAAACTCATAAATGGGGGCATCTAATTAGCTCAGTCAGTAGAACATGTGACTCTTGCTCTAAAGGTCATGAGTTCAAGCACCATGTTGAGCATAGAGCTTACTTAAAAAAAAAGTAATAAATAAATTCAGTAAAGTTGTAGGATACAAAATTAACACAGAAATATGTTGCATTCTACACACTAATAAGGGAGTAGCCAAAAGAGAAATTAAGAGCATAATTCCATTTACAATGGCACCAAAAAGAATAAAATACCTAGGAATAAACTTAATCAAGGAGATGAAAGACCTGTCCTCTGAAAATGATAAAACATTGATGAAAGAAATTGAAAATGACACAACCAAATGAAAGATAAACCATGCTCATGGACTGAAAGAATTAATATTGTTAAAATGTCCATACTATCCAAACCAATCTACAGATTTAATGCAATCCCTATCAAGATACCAGTAGGGGTGCCTGGGTAGCTCAGCTGGTTGGGCATCTGACTCCGGGTTTTGGCTCAGATCATGATCGCAGGGTTGTCAGACTGAGCCCCAGGTCGGGATCTGCTCTCAGTGAGGAGTCTGCTTGAAATTCTCTCCCTCTGCTCCTCCCCCTGTTCATGTGTATGCACGTGCTCTCTCTCTCCCTCAAATAACGTGTTTATTATTTATTTATCTATTTATTTACTTATCTCAGAGGGAGAGAAAGAGAGAGAGCATGAGTGGGAGGGGCAGTGGGAGAGGAAGAGAGAAACTCCATGCAAACCCCATGCTGACCACAGAGCCCTATCTGGGGCTCGATTTCACTACCGTGAGATCAGACCTGAGCCGAAACCTACAGTCAGAGGCTCAACCATCACCCAAGTGCCCCATAAATAAATAAGTCTTTTAAAAAAATGCCTGTAGTATTTTTCACAGGACTAAGACCAATAATCCTAAAATTTGTATGGAACCAGAAAAGACCCCAAATAGCTAAACAGTCTTGAGAAAGAAGAACAAAGCTGGAGCTATGACAATCCCAAATTTCAAGATATACTAAAAATCTCTAATGATCAAAACAGCATGATGCCAGCACAAAAATAGACACATAGATCAAAGGAACAGAATACAAAACCCAGAAATAAACCCACACCTATGACAAAGGAGGGAAGAATCTATAATGGAGAGAAGACAGTATCTTCAATAAATGGTGTTGGGAAAATGGGACAGCTACATGCAAAAAATATGTAACTGCACCACTTTTTTTATAACATACACAAAAATAAACTTAAAATAGATTAAAGACCTAAATATGAGGCCTGAAACCATAAAACTCATAGTAGAAAACACGGGCAGTAATCTCTTTAACATCAGCCCTAGCACCATTTTTCTAGATAGCCCCCTCAGGCAAAAGAAAAGAAAGCAAAAATAAAGTACTGGGACTACACCAAAATAAGAAACTTGCACAGTGAAAGAAACTATCAACAAAATAAAAAAGCATCCTACTAAATGGGAAGAGATACTTGTAAATGATATATCCAATAAAAGAATAAAATCCAAAATATGTAAAGGACTTATATGACTTGACATTTACAAAAAGAAATAAAACATTTAAAAATCGAATTTTAATTAAAAATGATTAAAAAATGGACAGAGATGGGGCATCTGGGTGGCTCAGTTGGCTAAGCAACTGCCTTCGGCTGAGGTCATGATCCTGGAGTCCCGGGACAGAGTCCCACATCAGGCTTCCAGCTCCACGGGGAGTCAGCTTCTCCCTCTGACCTTCTCCCCTCTCATGCTCTCTCTCACTACCTCTCTCTCTAACAAATAAATAAAATCATTTTTAAAAAATGGACAGAGAGCCTGAATGGACGTTTTTCCAAAGAAGACATATACAGATAGCCAACAGACCAAAGAAAAGATGCTCAACATCATTCATCATCAGGGAAATGTTATCAAGACTACAATGAGATACCACGTTACACCTGTCAGGATGGCTAAAATCAAAAAGATAAAAAATAACAGGTATTGATAAGGATGTGAAGAAAAGGGACTCCTCATGTACTGTTGGTGGGAATGTAAATTGGTGTAGCCACTCTGGAAAAACTATGGAGATTCCTCAAAAAGTTAAAAATAGAAATACCTATAATCCAGTAATGCCACTACTGAGTATTTTCCCAGAAAAAAGGAAAATACTAATTTGAAAAGATACACACTCTCCTGTGTTTATGGCAGTATCATTTACAATACCCCAAATATAGAAACAACTTAAGTGTGTATTGATAGTTTAATACATAAAGAAGATGTGGTATATATACACAATGGAATATTACTCAGCCACAAAAAGAATGAGATCTTGCCATTTGAAACAGTATGGACGGATCTAGAGGGTATTATGCTAAGGGAAATAAGTCGGATAAAGAGAAATATCATATTTTCATTTATATGTGGAATCTAAGTAACAAAACAAAGCAGAAACAAACCCATACATACAGAGAACAAATAGGTGCTTGCCAGAGGGGTGGTAGGTGGGGAACCTGCAAAACGTTTTTCATTAAATACAAAACAAACAAAAAATTGTTTTATACAATGTATGTTTAAGTAGGAAAAACTTCAGGAACAGCATGTGTGATCAATTGTTATTTAAGATATAATTAATTTTAATGTTATACATAAATATATATGCAATGTTATATATTAGACATGAATTTTGAGGTGGGGGGACCCTGAGGTTCTAGCATGAACATATGGTATAGGAGATAAGTAAAACTTGAAAGTTTTCTCCAACATATCTTGAGTGTTATTTCTATGGCTATTTATGGTTACTTCTATGTTACAGAAATTCTTCATATGTTTGCCCATATCTGAAAAGAGTAGCATCTTATTTCCATGGCTGGGTACTGACTGCTATCAGAATTCTCCTTTCAGGTTCAAGGTCAAGGGCTGATTGATAATGCATTCTCATTGTTAGTTCCCTTCCAGTGAACCTGAGGTGGATAGGAAGGACGGCACATCTATGTGTGGGGAAGGCTTCATTGGGCCTTTTTTTCTGTAACTGGGGTTCCTTAACAACATTCCTCAAATTATATTATTATTGTCAAATAAAATGACTTTAGGGAGAAAGTGAGGCAGCTGTATCTTATAGTTTTATGATTAGCATTTTCCCCCCAGGACTGGATTTCTCCTTTCCCTTCTTGAGTGAATGAAATATATTTCTGAAATTCTAGAAAAGTGGTGTTTTTCTAAATCTGTGTCTAACGTAGTTGTTCTTTCATGAAGAGAAAAGGCAGAGCATTATTACATACATTTTCGATTAGCTTTGGATCCTGGTATAAGATGTTATTTACTGCTTAGGGGCTATATACACTCAAAATTTTCTTGGGGTGCCTGGGTGACTCAGTCAGTTGACTCAGTCAGTTAAGCATCCATCTTTGGCTCAGGTCCAGATCTCAGGGTCCTGGGATCGAGCCCTGGGCACAGAGACTGCTTCTCCCTCTCCCCCTCCCTGTACCTCTACCTCTCTCTCACACAAATAAATAAATAAAATCTTTTTAAAAAATTTTCTTAAGTGAGTCAGTGAGAATGAAAGATTTATGTTCAGAACCTGGACTATCAGCCCCTCAGAAAGGACAGCTCCCACTTCAAGAACAAACAAACCCCCACACAAAAAAAATCAAGATGCCACAAATACTATCTTCATTATTCTCATCAAATAATCTTTCCTTCCAATGGCAATTCATTTTATTGACTAAACCTACAAGAAACAAAGTAGACTGGTGTCTGCTCTTTTGAATAATGTTATTTTAGGCAGACTGGAGATGTAACATGCTCCTATGTCCTACCAGTTAAAATGTCCTATTTGCTGCAATAATATTTTAAATAAACTGACTTCCTGTTACATATCTCCCACAGCTTCCTAGTATATTGGTTTAGGTTCTGTTAAATTCATTGTCTAAGTCCTACAAGCACCCCTTTCATAAATCACCATTTCTTTGTCTGTGTGTTCATCATTTTCATTACTTACAGAAGGCTCACTTTTCTCTCTTTTGCTTAAATAAATATTTCCTATCTTTCGAGGTCTTACTCAATTCTTAACTGTTTTGAAGGATTCCTCACGTTCTTATTCATATTCCTTCATCATAATTCCTATAGTACTTATAGTTTGTACTGTATTTTTCCAATACCTAATTCAATCCTGATACTTAATTTCTTTTTTTCAGACTGTGAGTTCTACCAATGCACAAATAATACACTTCTATTAAATTATCTACAAAAAAGACACATGATAGGCATTTATTAATAAGCAGCACGGAGATTACCTGATTATTTAATTGATTACAGGAAATGATGGCTATAGCAGTGACTACTCAGGTGTAGACAGATGCACCAGCATCACCGGGGAACTTTTGAAAGCATGCATAACCTCTGCATCTTCTCATTCTTCCTCAATACCTCCACTGTGTCCATCTGGTGTTCCCACTCAAGGGGACATTCCTCTCTGTGAGAATCATCATCACAGAAAGCAAAGGGCATCAATGAAAATGTGTCATAATCTTCTATGTGACAGAGTGGAAAAAACTTTTTCACAGCTGAGCTAGAAGCACAGAGCATATAAGGCAGATTAAAGACATCAATGCTTGAAAGATAAGTCATATCCTCCTCCCTAATGAGAAATGTTTATTGGCGGGTTATTTGGGGATGGAGATAGGCCAAATTATGGAAGGTCTTGGAGATCATGTGGGCATTTTGGCTATCTATATCTATGTAGATATAGATATAGATATGCATGATTTAGAACTTGGCGTTTTTCACTAGAAAATATATTTTTACACCTCTTTCCATATAATGGTGTAGGAATTACATCATTCCTACTGTGTAGGAATTACATCATTTATCACCATTAGGTGATATTATTTAACAAAATGGAAAATAGCAAGTTTTGGCCAGGGTGTGGAAAAGTTGGAACCCTTGTGCATTGTTGGTGAGACTGTTGGTACCACTGTGGAAAACAGTTTCGCAATTCCTCTGCAAGCTAAACACAGAATTACCATATGACCCAGTAATACTACTTCTGGGAATATATCCAAAAAAACTGAAAGCAGGGACTCAAACAGATATTTGTACATCCATGTTCATAGCAGCAATATTTATAATAGCCAAAAGGTGGAAGCAACCCAAGTATCTATCAGTAGATGAATGAACAAAGTGTGATACATACATGCAATGGAATATTATTTAGTGTTAAAAATGAATGGAATTCCAATACATGCTACAAAAGATTAAATACTGAAAACATGAAATGTGAAATAAGCCAGGGACAAAGAACAAATATTGTCTGATTTCACTTATGAGGCACCTGGAATAGGCAAACTCATACAGACAGAAACAGAATAAAGATTGCTAGGGGCTGGAGGAATGAGGGAAGAGAGATCTATTATTTAGTGGGCTCAGAGTTTCTGCTTGGGACGATGAAAATGTTCTGGAAATGGATAGTGGAGATGACTGCACAACATTATGAATAGACTAAATGCCAATGAATTGTACATTTAACATAGTTAAAAACAGTTATTTTTTTTTTTTTAAGAGAGAGAGAGAACTAGAGCATGAGTGGGGTGGGAGGGGCAGAGGGAGAGAGAGAATTTTAAGCAGGTTCCACACTCAGTACAGAACCAAACATGGGGCTTGATTTCATGACCTTGAGATCATGACCTGAGTGGAAATCAAGAGTCAGACTCTTAACTGACTGAGCCACCCAGGTGTCCCGAAACAATTAATTTTATATTATGTATATTTTGCCACAATAAAAAAGGAAATGTTTGATTTTAAAAGGGATGTTTTTGATATATGGATAGTGTAAGCCCAACTTTCATATACCTATTTATTTTTTGTTTCATTTGCTTAGAATTATCTTATAGGAGACACCAACTACATTTATGTGTTTCAGGTTCTCATGTGTGAAAAACCCATTTCTTCCATCTGCCCATCTCCCTCCACTATGTTGCCCAAATCTCATTCACACACTTGCCCTACTCTTCTACACTGCAGCCATCAAAATCTACTCCCTTTCTCCTGACCACATATTCTAGACATCCAGTCTGGACAGACGGAGGGGTCATCCCATGCACACGCAAGTCCAACAGAATTCTATCATAATTAGGAATCTGAGTATGTTGCAAATGAAATGAGAAACTTTCTGTACTGTTGCTACCTCATAAAATATATTTCTACTTAATTTGATCGAGCATTCATAGATTTAACTATACTTCCTCATCTTAATCTTATCTCACTATTTATAGCCAGCTGTGAGTTTATTTTTTTAAGTAATTATTTTCATTCCAACAAGCCTCCTTTGCCATAATTGTCTAATGAATCCAGATTTGGGTGTTCTGTGACTCAACTCACATGAGTCTACTCAGATACCATTGCCTGACAATCTGACCAGCAGCTTTATGTTACCTATTCCTTTGTTTCTCAGGTAAACATTCATCATTCATTCTCAGGTAGCATTCATCATTCTAGGCAGTTTCAGTATTTTCTCATTATGACCAGAAGCTAAAGTAATTATCCCTTGGGCTTAGTTACTTCAGTGATGTCTCTTCAATGGCTTATAGTTCTATATCCTTCAGACAATTTTCCAGAATTCTCTCAATTTGGGAGGGGGGGTAGAAGGAAGTTGGAGTCAATGCTTTCTCATCATAATGTACTTATTTCATTCTCCGTTGTTAAATACTATTCTAAATCTTATAGCAGAAGCAAAATGATTATACAGTCAAACTTGTTATATAAACAAATTTGACTTTAGCTATACTGCTATTTATCCATAATCTTAATTTTGAAGTTCCATTAAGTTAATATGACTCCAAGGAGTAACTATTAAGAAAATATATGTTGATAGTAAAAACATGTAAGAGCTCATTTCAATAAATAAAAAGTTTTGCTGTGACAGAAGACCACATTATCTAATCAGCCACAGATACATAATGTGAGAGGGGGTGTGGAGAAGGAGGAAAGGAAGAGTTCCATTAAAACACAAAAATCAGCACCTAACAAATCAAACAACAAAACAGTAAAAAATCAGTGCACTGTGTTAAAGGTATATGATTCTGAATCTACCCCACAGGCACTTGAGTCATAGTTGGGGAGATAAAATCATGTGAGCCAGAGATCTGCCCTTGATAATTGTTATGGGGTTCACAAAAGAAACCTCTGAGGTGGTCGAGGCACACAGAAGGCTGTGTTAAGGTGTCAGGTACTTGGGAACCACCTTGATAAGTGGATAGGACTGAAAAGTGTGGAGAAGGCTTTAATGTCTAAGGAACAGTAAGATCCACAAAATAGTGGGGCCTGTGGTAGATGTGACGAGGTGATCAGAAGAATGCTGGAGATAACAGGAAGAAGTGAACTGATACTGAACAAAGTAGCAGTAACTCAGATGTAGTCAATTTGGCGGGTACGGGCAGCCTCTAGGTGGGGTGTTTTTTTTTTTTTTTTTGGTGGGTTTTGGGTTTTTTTTTTTTTTTTTTTTTTTACATTTTGCTTCTTCTCCTTCTTCTTCTCCTTCTTCTCCTTCTTCTCTTTCTCCTTCTCCTTCCCCTTCCCCTTCTCCTTCTCCTTCTTCTTCTTCTTCTTCAAGATTTTGTTTATTTGACAGAGACACAGCGAGAGAGGCAACATGCAGGGGGAGTGGGAGAGATAGAAGCAGGCTTCCCACTGAGCTGGGAGCCTGATGCGGGCTCCATCCCAGGATACTGGGATCATGACCCGAGCCAAAGGCAAAAGCTTAATGACTGAGCTACCCAGGCACCCCTGTAGGTGGGTTTTAAGACCAGTCTCTCTCAGGGCGCCTGGGATGGAGCCCCGCATCAGGCTCCCAGCTCAGCGGGAAGCCTGCCTCTCCCTCTCCACTCCCCGTTCTTATATTCCCTCTTTCGCCACTTCTCTGTCAAATAAATAAGTAAAATCTTTAAAAACAACAACAACAACAACAACAACAAAAAACAGACTCTCTATGGGAGCAATGGAGGTCCCACAGTAGAAGGAACATTTTAGGAAGACAAATCTGGTGGCAACATGCAAAATATTCTGAAAGGAGAGATATTATAGAAGAAAAAAAAAAAAGAAAGGAAGAAGAACTAATAATGGATAGAGGTTGTGTCCTTAAGAACCATCATTTTCCTGTGAGGTGAAGCAGGAAGTGGAGGGTGTATCGAGTTCCCACTGTGTGGATGGGGAGAAGCAATATACTGTGTTTCATTGTTTGATTTGTTTTAAATCATACTACTTACTGTGAGATTTCATAAACATTAGGGTTTATTATACTTTACAGTGGGGGATATTAAAAGTTAGAATCTACTGCTAAGATAATACTTCGAGTTTTTATTTTTGTCAGTTTGCTTTTTAATGTATAAGCATAAAGGAAATTACAAAACGTACACATAACCCTTTAACAGTATACATATTTAGAATTAAGTCAAAGAAAAATCATCTAAAGTAATAATAACATAACAGCTAACCTTTATTGAATGTTTACTATGTACCAGTTAATATTCTAAGCTTTTTAAAAATCACCACAAAAATCTTTATAAGGCAGGTACTATTATCTCCATTTTACAGACAGAAAAACCAAGTATTAGAGAAAATAAATTGTACAGGATTACAGAGATGGGAAGTGATAAAATCAAGATAAGAACCTGGGCAGTCTGCTTCTGAGCCCATGCTGCGAACCACCAGCCAACATGGCCAAAAAAGGAGTAATAAAGGAAATCTAACACCAAACCTCAGAACATAGTCACTCTGCTGTACATTAGATCTCTAGAACTATAATTAGAAATACTGTATAGTAATACTCAAAATTCTCCAAGAGGGTAGATTTTAAGTGTTCTTTCCAGAAGGGGAGGGAGGGGGGAAAGGTAACTGTGTAAGGCGATGGACATGTTAATTAACTTGCATGTGGTGATCATTTCACACTGTATACATATATTGCAACATCAAGTTCTACACCTTAATTATATACAATTCTGATAAAAAAAGAAAATAATAAAACACAATCCCTCTACTAATAATAGTAGCAGTGATAATTAGGAGGTTACAGAGTCTTCTAAAGATTGTTTTCACCACCATGTTACTGCATGATGTTCTCATCACTTGACAGGAGAAACTAAGGCACAGAGAGAATATTTGATAGAATATACTAGGAGCACCTGGTTAAGCATGAATTTTTTTAGGGCTTCAATACTCTTCTACTTTACATAGTACATACACATTACCACTAAAATGCAGCAAGTAACAGGGAAAAAAAAAAAAAAAGTAAAATGTCCCCAAAGAGAGGAAAGTCACCAAAAATCAAAACTGAGGGGAATGTCAGAAGTAACAAATAGCACCTGCAGAAAATGAATAAATTAGGTACTTATAATGCTTTATTATTTTAAATTATGGCACCTCTAGCTGAGCTGGGAAGGCTCTTTTTTCCCTGGTTATTGTATCTTTAAAAATATGAATTCCATCTCGACTGCCTCTTTAAATAAGATTAATTCACAGCATTTCCCATTTAATTGCTTTATCTGTTTTGGTCCATTAGATTCTATTTGAGAATATAGCTTTTATGATAAATTAAATTCTAGGGTTTTATTTTGACATCTAAGTTAATTTTTAATTCTGGAAAAAGTTCTGCCCTAAGCAATTTAGTTCTTTCAGAAGTGCTGAAAAAAAAAAAATGGTATTTGGAGCATTTTAAGTTAACCATGAAACAGGTATTTCACAGCCAACCAGACTGGGCGTTCATTGGGTTTTCTTAGTCTGTACCTCTAATGAAAGGTCTCTTTGAGGGATGTTTGTGTATTAGCTTTTCCTAAGATTTCTCAAGGGAGACTTCATCAGAGGTAATTGCTTGGTTGGTGCACACCTGACTATCAGGGTGGAAATGAATTTCCATGTCGTCTTCACTTGAGTAACTGAAAAGGTATTTGAGTCTTCCATATGTGTAATTCACTGTAAGTTAGTCAGGGCTTGGCCCTGAAATCAGAGACTCTAGAAGAATTAGAGGGATACAAACAATTAATAAAGGGATTAGGGCTTACACATGTATGAGAACAGCAGGGAGAGCAGAAAGTCAGGGGAGGACGGCTGTAGTCACAAGGTTGGCAAAACAGTCACTGATGGCTTCCGCCTGAGGTACTGGAGTGGGTGGCTGGCCAAGAAAATGCTTCCGTGTTTCCAAGTTTACAGGAAGGTCCTACCGCTGTCCCAGTCTACTTCGTCAGAGTGGAAGCTCGTACATGAGTTTGAGAAGCCTCTCCCTTCGGCTGCCATAACTTCCCAAGACCTGTGTTCTCTTCCACCTACTATATCTGAAGTTATTCAGAAAAGGGAGTTTTGTGAACTGTAGTTCCTGGCTTTTTCTCAGCACCACAGATTAAAAAGGTTAAAATTGGGAGTGCCTCAGTGGCTCAGTCAGTTAAGCATCTACCTTCACATCAGGTCCTGATCCTGGGGTCCTAGGACAGGTCCCATGGCAGCCTCCCTGATTTGGGGGGGAGCCTGCTGCTCTCTCTCCCCACCCTGTGCTTCTCTCACCCCCTGCTCATGCTCTCCCTTACTATTTTTCTCTCTCTCTCAAATAAATAAAATCTTTAAAAAAAAAAAGTTAGAATTGGCAGTAGTGATGCCCAGATGACAACAATGCAGCCTCTCTTACGAGACACAGGATAAAATGGGCCATTATATCATCCAGCTATGAGAGTCCAATACTCTTCCATACGTACAATGAGACTTTTATCTTAAAGTATCATGCTCTATTGAAAATCAAACAAGTCACTGTCAGTTTGGGCATCTATTAGGTAGCTGGCATTACAGTAGGTACTATGAATAAGATGATTTTTTTTTCTTTTAAGGCAGAAAATTAAATTATGGTCTGAAAAAATATACATTTTAGTTCTGTTTAAAAATCTGACATAATTTGAATGTTGAAAGGTAGCAGTAATTTCTGGGGTGCTTTAATGATGTGTTGAAATAAGGAATCTGGTTGTTTGAAATAAAGACTGATTCAGAAATTTTTAGACATTTGAAAACACATTTTTTCTACACATTTAAGACATAAACCTTGGGGGAACAAGAAAAGGAAAATTCTACTAGTTAATATTGGACTTACTAGTGGCCTATCTGCACTTGAACAGCTCATGGGAAGCTGAGCCTTCCAGAGATATGGCATACAATTTCGTGCCTTAAAACAGTTTTGTTTTTTTTTTTTAAGCGTTGAATATGTATCATTTTCACGACAGCCATCTGTCTCCTCAGTGTCTTTGCTGAAAAGTAATGTAGTAGACTTTGAAGTCTTGGGAGACAGATACCACATCTAGAACATCTTCTGTTTGCATTGGCCAACAGTCTCTATGTGGTAGAGACTCAACACAAGTGTATGGAAATAATATTTATAGTAATTTAAACAACATAGTCCTAGGCAATATTGAGAATGTGTACATGTGGAAAGTATTTCTTCCAAGTTATCTCACAGGGTAGCATTTATTTTCTTGGTAAATTTTCGCACAATGGTTTAGATGGTGGTGGCCCTTATCCTTAGTAACTCACCTCTGTCAGCACATTGTGACTGCACCATCTTTCTAAAACATACGCACTCTAAATAAACTTGTAAGACTGAGGAAAAAACTCAGGATGTCAGTTTATCCATTTACTGTAAATAATACTTTTCTACTGGGAAGATAAATCCCACTCATAGAAAATGAAATATGCAAAGTCTATATGTCCAATTATTTTCTTCTCGGGAGAAGGTGTAGGTGGGAAATGAGATAATAATAAGAATTAGTGAATATCTAATTCAGAAAAAAGTAATTAGTGGAATTAATATTCCCTGAGATTGGAATGGTCTCATCAAATAGGGCCAGAACACATGAAATCTATTAGAAATCTTCTTTGGCATCCGTCTCTACAGGATGGCCTTGCCAAAGGGAGAACACCCTAAGCCCTTTATCTAAAATTTTCACCCCCCTGAGCCGAGTATTGACAGGCATTGCAACATATGTTCCTGTGGTTCTTGTTTTTCAACCTTCCTCCTTCATGGCTGACCCAATTCCTTATAGTTCCTATATTCTTTCAGGTCACAGGCAATGATTGCAAGCTTAGGAAACAATCTGTTTCTTTTAGAAAGACCTGGTCTCTCTCTAATCTAGTCCACAATGTACGAATTTTGCCATTTTGCTTTCAGTGGGCATTTTTATTTTCCTCAAATTAATATCCATCATTTATTAAGAGATACACTTTGCATCAGATGTCATTTATGTGCTTTATATCTTATTTTATTTTCTTCCCAGCAACCTTGAAAGGTGGACACTATCATACAGCATTCGTTGATGAAGACAGTGACATTCAGAGTAGTAAATTCTGAACCAAATCATTCTGCATTGTGAGTGAGCAATCCAGACTGAGGAGTGGTCTGTTGACTCCAAAGCCTGTGCTCTATAAACCCCAGTAAGCTGCATGTCAAACACTGCCTTTCTTTGGATATAAATCATAGTTTCCTCACTCTTTTCTCTGGAACAAAATTTTACTGAATCCAGAAAAAATTAGATATTACTTTAGCTATTTTAACCCCTACTACCTCCCATTCATCTCTACAACAAAAGCTGCTAAAGTTGAAATTTTCTAAACTGGCATCTTTTCAGAAGGAAATGCTAAGTAGCTTTGTCCTGGATTATGTAATTGAAAACTGATACCAAGCTCTCTACATATTTGTGCCGGGTCCAGTCTTCAAAGGTCAAATAGTGCTGCCAATGAGTATTCTCATAGATTCAAGGGATAGTCCAGAGCAGCTACTGGGAAAGAGAAGCTGGGTGTCCATAGGTGGTTCAGGGAGCATACAAAACTCTCCAACAGCTACTCATCTCACTTAGAATAAACCTTTACGATTATTCTTTGTACTATGATTTAGAAGTCCCCATATGAACTGGCTTCCAATGATCCTGTGCCTTCAACACCTCTGCTCTCCCCTTTGCTCCATCACTAATCCACCAGCCTTCTCACTCTTCTTAAAATTTGCCAGGTATCCTCCTCCTTCAGGCCTCTGACATTCCCTCTGCCTGGAAAGTTCATCCTCAGGATAGCATCTGCATGTCATATTCTCTCTCTCTCTCTCTCCCCTTTTCTGTTCACCTCTCACTAGATAATATAAATTTTGTACTCCCTCCATTCAATATATTTGGTTCCTAAAAGATTGCCTGACATATAATTGAAGCTCAATAAATATTTTTGAATAAATGAAAATTGGATTTCAGTTAACTTTTTTTCCCAATAACCGTGGGTTAGGTAGAGAATGTAGCCACTGTCCCTGATCAAGAGTCCCTTATAGTAACTGCAGATTGTTACCAAGGAAGGAGCTTCCTGACTATGTTCTCAATATTGATGGAACTGATATATTCTAGAAGAGCACACATGACAGAATGTTATTACTAAGAAGTGTATGGCCAGTTTTAAAGCTTTGGAAAACTGATTTTTGTTCCTATTTGGTAGAAACACATCTCAAAACAACAGCTTCAAACCTTTTTATAGTCACCTACAGTTTTTCAGAAACCCACTTTTTTTTTTTTAACTCATTAGACATTAAATCCTACACTAAATTGTGGGCTTTTTAAAATTTTTGTCTGATGCTATCATTTCCTATACAACTAAGTCACTTTGCATATAGATGATTTTTTTCCCTAAGAAGAATACTTAAGTAATTTGAAATTAGGGATAAATATAATCATATTTTTTAGATAGTAAGGTATGTCCAGCCCAATTCAATATAAAGAGAGTAGTTAAGAAATGTCTTTGAGTCAATTTTTGCTGTATTAATTCAATTCATTCAAACAAAAATTGATTTAATGGTGTGTATTCAGCATTGTACTCTGAGCTATGGGGTCGAGAATCTATGGATGTTCAGCATATTTGGACAAGGATAGCGATGTTGCAGGGTTACTCACTCTGGGGTCTATATCAAACACAAAGAGGAATTTGGAAATGTGTACAGTGCTTTTGATTTCACGGGGCTGGGTCACACTGGTACCATTAAACACTAGGCATCCAGGGATGTTCAATAACCTACAACAGTCCCACAGAAACAAGAATCATGTTGCCCAAAATGCTAGTGCTACTACTACAAAATGCTAGTTGCTACTAGAATCTCTCCTTGTTGAGAAGGACTGGTTGGGGCATTGTGGGAATTAGGTTACAGAAAATGGTAAATTATACTGAAGAGATTAGACATTATCACCTAGGCAATGGGGATCATCAAATGAATTTAAATATGGGGACATTTGATTTCTTTAGGCTTTAGGAAGGAAACTCTGAACTAGCACAGGAACACAGAGGAAAAAGGGAGATCACATAGTGGGAAATCACAGCAGTACGGTTCAGGAGCTGTATCTTTTTTCTCATCTTTAGTGTAGCTCTGTTCAGGGCACTGGTAGCAATAAAGGCACCAAAAGTAAGAAAAATTCAGGAGGGAAGAAGAGTCTGTGCCCCAGAAATTCTAGTAAAAGTAGCAAGCCCATCTCTAAGCAGATTACCATACTTAGGTAATGGGACACAATGACTGGCTTCTTCTAATCATACCCAGTTCTAGAGCTGAGAGTGTAGCCAGTCTTAAACAAACCACCTACCTGAGAATAGAATGATTTTCTAAGGAAATTCAGTGTTCTTTTAGATAGTCATAAGAAAGAATAAGAGCACACAGTGGAAAAATAACACATAACTGTAGAACAGCATACAAAAGTATATATGGAGGGTCCCGAATGGTCAGCTGATAAAGTGTTCCACTTGTGATTTCGACTCAGGTCATGATCTCATGGGTCGTGGGGTTGAGCCCCATGTCAGGCTTGGGGCTTAGCAGGGAGTCTGCTTGAGATTCTATCCATCCCTACTGCCCCTCCCCCACTCAAGCTTGCTCACGCACGCGCATGTGCGCGCGCTCTCTCTCTCCCTCACAAAGAAATAAATCTTTGTTTAAAAAGTCTATATGGAAATTTGGAAACTTGTTCTTCCAAAAGTTCTCGTAGTTCTTGCAACATTTCACATAGAACCAACCATTTAGTAAACATCCAATAAAAATATGCTCAACTGTATTGTAATAAGTGTCTTACATTTTAAATTAAGCTTGCAAAAAAAAAAAAGATGTAACATTAATCATTTGATTGCCTTAAGTATATGGAGATATCTATATAACTAGTGGTATATTAAATACCGTATTATCCTATAGAGCTATTATAATAGCAAAGATGTTTCTATACTAGATGGAAAGATAGAAATAAAACACATGAAAAAAAGAAGAAACTGGTGCCATCGAGGAAGTCTTCGTGGAGGAGACGGGGGCCTAGGAGAACAGACAGAACTTGAATAAAGGGGTAAGGAATTGATACAAACCAACATGACTAAAATAAAGAAATGGGGTCAAAAGGATGAACCATGCCTAGTTGCAACTTTGGGTTTTACTAGTCTGCAGTTGATCCCTCCTGGCCTCAGATTTCTGACTGGAAAACGCAACTAATAATGCTATCTTCCAGGACTGCGTGGAATATTTACTTGGATGATATGTGACACAGCTCCTAGAACTGTGCTCAGAAGGGTTTTCTCAACCACCAGTTTGTTCATTCTTGGAAGATGTAGGTCTCTCCTATATAGGAGAAATGGAGTTAGGTTATGAAAACTGAGAAAATCAAGGTAAATTTATAGCTTTCACTGTGACAAAAGTCAAAAGACTGTGAGATGTGAGTTTCAAGTCACCTTAGGATCAGTCCTGATCATCTCACCCTTCTCCACTGAGACCTCACATCATGTCTCACCAGGAAATATATTTCATTTAGTTATGTGTCTACTCTTCTCATAAAAATTCGAGGGAAAGAAATGTCTCACTACTCCACAGATAATGTACTATCCTGAGTCCTTGCACAGAAATCTCTGGTCAGAAATAGATTCCCATGTAGAACACCCAACCTCCCTTCACCACCAACTCTTCTTAACTAAGTTTGCCATCGACTTTTGCATCACACCAAAATTCAAATGTTGAAGCCCCAGCCAATCCAGCAAGCATTGGATTAGGATGTGGTGTCTTTCCTAGGTGATTAAGTTTAAAGGAGATCTTGAGGGCCTCATGACAGGATTAATACCCACGTAAAAAGAAACCAAAAAGCTCTTGCAAGCTCTCTCCTTTTGTCTCTCTCTTCCTCCATCCCCGGCTTCACTGTCCTTCCTGCTGCTCCACAGGATACAGCAAGAAGGCAGCTCGTGTCTGCAAACCAGGAATAGGGCCTTCAACAGGAACCGAACAGACTAGCATTTAATCGTGCACTTCCCAGCCTCCAGAACTGCGAAAAATAAATGTCTATTGTGAAAGCTGCAGTCTATGGTATTTTGTGATAGCAGCCCAAAGACAAAGCTCTTGAAAAAAACAACAGGAATCAATGCCATGGGACTACAGATGACTGAAACAGAATCCAGCACTAAAACTTTTACTGTGTATATCAGTTATTTAACTTGATAAACCCACTGGAATGTCTGATAATAAGGCTTGCTTTCTTCTTCCAACCGAAAATTTTTTCTTCCCTATATTGTGTCCTTTTACAACCTTTTCTAAGAATGATTGTTTTCTTTTTCTAAGCATCAACTGTATAAGTTCCAGAATTAAGAGAAATGGCCTTAATTCTCTACTCTGCCATGTACTACTTCACATTCACTTACTTCACTCAGTTTTTGTTTTTGTTTTTCAAAATCTCCGACCCTCCAAACCTCACCCAGTAGGACCTGTTTCTTTCTATTTCTTCACTTAATTTTTTGTGCTGATTTGAGCCTTCTATGGTCAACTCCAGTCATCACAGGAGGGGTGGCAGCAGAGCTGGGAATAGACCAAACTCTAGTGACAGGTGTTGTTCTTCAGTCAGAGCAGGTGCACATAAAGCCAGAGGGATGCCTTGTGCAGGCAAAGCCATCAGCTCACTCTGCATCGAGGTAGCTGCCACTGTCTTGCTCAGAGCACATTGCTTTAAATGGAAGTCGGCTTTAAACATTCATTCAGATCGATTTATTCAAAAGTGTTTAAGGTTGAGCTGAGTTTATTACTACAGATGTGGTTGGGCCCTTACCATTTAGCCTAACGTTTCATCGGTTGCAAAGCCAAATACACCCAGGTGACATGTAGCGTCTGTTTACAGGAATGTGGGCTCTTTTATGGCAAAGCAGAGACTGGGGTAGAAGGTTTGCTAGAGAACTTGTTTTCATAATACTCTTAGGGGGTTAAAGTTTATGAAGATTTTAAATCTTTTCTCTTGGCTTGAATTATCTTTTTTTTTTTTTCTTTTTGCCCATCCCTGTCTCCAAAGAAAGCAATAAGCCTGTCAAAGGAGGAATTAATTAAGCAAATCAATCAGTCAGTTTTATTAAGGAATTACAAAGCCCAAGTGGAGCATTAATTATTCAGATAATGGGACATCTCTGAGCCTTTCTTTTCAATTATTGATAAGCTGCTATCTATCATCCAGACTGCTTTAGTACTGATTTAGTTGTGAATGAAGCCAGGTCATTCAGCCACAGCATATGCTAGTTATGAGCACTGCTGGGAGGCTGGGGTGAAGGAAAGGGCTGGGGCTCTGTGCTTCCCCCAGCATGAATGCAAACCGTCACCACCGTGAGACAAGGACCAGAGCTATGTGGCAGGCAACTCAGTGGAAAGCCTGTCGTGCTAGTGTCATCCAACTGATTAATGATGGGCACCAAGGCAATGGCACTGGGGTTTCTTTTCTTCTGCCACACCTAAACAAAGTAGCCTTTATAATAAAGCCAGGTCATTGTTTAACAGCTCAGAGAAAAGAAAAAATTGCCCTTCATTTTACATCTAGAGAAACTTTAGATCTTTTCATCTCTAGCATTAGAAAGAAAAACGTTACTTTCAACCTCAGATTATCTGTAATATCTTTGGTTTTAGTGTTCACCTGTGTACTGATGTGAACAAACATATAAAGGTATAGGAACAAAAGTTCTGTTCAACTCTTTTCTGTTTCGTGTGAAGAGATCAATCACATTCTCTCCTTTGTCAAAGATTTACTGAATATCTACTATGTGCAGAATCCTAACAATGAAACACTCAGACCTCAAGATACTCATGGTGCCATGATAAGGCATTTAATGATAAAATATATATTTTTTTTAATCAGAAAGTCCATCAGTCCCTCAAAAGTGAGTTCAAACTAAACAGAATCAAAGATTGCAGTATAGGAAAGAGGATCACAGCAATAAGTACACTAAATAGAGGTGCCAGGGTGGCTCAGTCAGGTAAACAGCTGACTCTTGATTTCAGCTCATGTCATGATCTCTGGTCAAGGCCATGAGACGGAGCCATGGGTCACACACTGTGCTCAGTGGGGAGTCTGCCTGAAATTCTCTCACCTTCTACCTCTGTCCTCCCCCTGCTTGTGTACACACTAAAATGAATTTTTAAAATCTTAAAAAAAAAATAAGTACACTAAATAGATAATTTAGTCCTTAAAATTCAAATAAGAAAATGTATAAAATCCAAAGGGCCCATCAAAATTTGAAACAAACTCTGGTGGAATAAAAAGGTACTTGGCTAAAAAAAAAAAGGAAAAAAAAAAGGTACTTGGCTGAAAAGGAGAGGAGGTGCTGGGGGAGTTGGAGAGCTTAGGAACATTCCTCGCTCTTAATATCACTAATGGTTTTGTTTAGGGCTCACTGGCCACAGATAGATACATTTCTTGAACTTTATGTGCTCAAGCCAAATCCTGAAACATTGACAATATATCTCAATACTTAAAAAACACAGGAGTCAGCAGTAGCTTATTGGAAAACTGTTAAGCAACACTGCAACACTACCTACTTCTAAGTGATCTCTCCCTCACCTGAACTCTTATAGAACTTTATATTACTCATATACCACTTAGCATATCCTGTGGATATTCAGGCAAAGGCTTTAAGCATGAGGCCATATTAAAAGCTCCTTGAGGTAATGTCAAAAGCATGAGCCATAAGATGAAACACTGATAAACCAACTTCATTAAAATTAAAAATGTTTGCTCCTGTAAGCAAGGTCTTCTGGTTGAAGGCAATGGATCAATGCTCATCTCCTTTTGCTCCACTCTTCTCCTCAATATCTTTCTAAAATTTAAAAAATACTTTAAAAAATACTACTTTAAAAATATTTTTAAGGTAGTGAGAAAAAAAAACCCAATATGAAATGTAAAAACTAACAGCAAATATAATGGGATTAGTATCTCCAGTTTAAAAGAAACACTTGTAAATTTCAAGAAGCTGGAAAGCAAACACAGGTGTAACTCACATGGAAGGTCAAAGAATACCACTGGTTTGAGTGCACATTAAAGAACGGACTTAAGGCAAGAGAACTCTTCGTTTTGTCTCTGTAAAACAGACATAGGTTCCAGGTTCAGAGAAAGTCTGAATATAGAACAGTTTGCCTCCCACTCTCTCACCTACTTTCCCCTGCACAATCTACCGGCACGGTGGTCTAAGCCTCAGTGAGCAGCATGATAACTCTGGTAATACTGCTAGACTCTCTTATCTTTCTGGCTCTGACACGAGGGAGTCCTTTGGTGACATCCTCCTGCCTTTTGCCTCTGGTTTCTCTAAATGACACAGTCTCTCTCTCCCTTCCCATTAGTATCAGCTTCAACTTTGACTGCAAAATGATCTGTTATGTTTAGGGAAGGGTCAGTAAAGAGGAGAGAACATTTGGCTTTTGTTTTGAATTTAAGTTTCTTGGCAGAGTGGTGGGTCCTTTGCATGTTCTGTTGGGTAGTTTGGGATTTGAATACTTTTCGAAGCTTGTTTTGTGTCAAAAGCTGAATCCTCAAATATTACAAACACCACCTCTAGATAACACAGAGCTTAATTGATTGTTTACTGTTGGAAACATCACTTTGCAAAGCTTTGGCAAAGTCTTGCGGGGAGAAGGTAAGATCAACATTTACTGATTTCATGCAGGTCTTTCAAAGCTGGGGTTTGATTAGGATTGGCTAAGAATTATGAAACAGTGTCTGGGACTGATGGAAAGAGCAAGATGAATATTCAGAGGCAAGGGATTCAGAGAATTTAGGGGCATATACTGTTGATGTTTTCCATTGAAGAGCAGAGCCTTTCAGGAAGTTCTTGTGAAGACTGATCAAAACATTCTCCTGGGCAGGAGACTTGGAAATAATTCAGCCATGCTAATGAAGACTTAGAGACAGCAAAGACATGCTAACATAGACTGAAGAATGGCACAGTCATGTTGGGATAGAAGGTGGTTCCATACTTAGTGCCCAGGCTATGTGTGGAAATTTATTTGTCACCACAGTATCTGTTAGTATGCAGATAATTATTAAATTTTCTCATTACTTTGCCCATTTGATTCGGAACTTTATTAATTACCTCCAGGTCATGTTCATTCATTCTCCTCAGTGATACTGAGGACACTGGCACTCCACAGGCCTGAGTTTGAATCCACTTTCTACGATTTCCTAGCAGTGTGCCTTCAATCAACTTACTTCATCTCTCTGAGCCTGTGTCTTCATCTGCAAAACTAGAATAAGACTGTTTACCTTAAAGAACAGTAGCCTGAATGAAGATAGCAGGATTTCAAAATGTTAAGATCTTTTTTTTTTTTTAAGATTTTATTTATTTGTTTGAGAGAGAGAGAGAGAGAGATCACAGGAAGGCAGAAGCACGCAGAGAGAGAGGGAGAAGCAGTCTCCCTGCTGAGAAGAGAGCCTGATGCGGGGCTCGATCCCAGGACCCTGGAATCATGGCCTGAGTTGAAGGCAGAGGCTTAACCCACTGAGCCACCCAGGTACCCCAAAGTGTTAAGATCTCTTTGTGGCATTGCTATATATGTACACTTTTACTGTTCTCTGTCCTCGTTCCTTCAGTTTTTGTCTAAATCTTCATTTCAAAAGACACTGGTTTTCCTCAAAGTTTGCCTATATTCTCACTTTGCCCTCCCAAATCTTCCCAAATTTCCAAGGCACTGGCAATTTTTTATGAACATTTATGTATTAATTGGTGCTTTCTTCTGATATTTATGCAGCCTTGAGCGTAGTAGGTTGGAAAGAGCACTGGGAATTTAACTCAGAAGTTCCTAACTAATCCTTAACTCAGCTACTAGCTCTCCCTATGACCTTGGGCTGCTATAGCCATGCTAACGTTTGGCTCAGTTTGACCTTGGTTCTCATTCAAACGCTGCCAAGTGTCTACCGTTTTGAAGCACTTCTCCAAAGACCATACGCTCATCCATACAATTTGGTCAATAATTTCCTGGAGTTTCCTGACATATCTCCACGGAACTTTTGGACTTTTCTGGGCATTATTTCAAAACGGTTGCCATGAAACCATGGCACCGACTTAATGAAACTCATTTCTTCTTCTATTCATTCATTTATGCCACAAATATTTATTTTCAATGACTAAGTGCCAAGCTTGATAGGAAGTCAGTACAAATGATTATAAGAATAGAATATAATTGTTTCTTTGCCTTGGAAGTCTTAACAATTCTCAAGTCCTCAAAATGAAAAAAAAGCTCCTCTCCCTTTTCACACTAAACCCTCAGTACACACATACACATTCGCACACTCACACACTCGTGTCACCATCCACAGCTGCCGAGCTTCACAAGCTCCTCCGTCTCTGTGCCGCACGTTTACTACGAGCGCCCCTCCAGTGGCACTGAGGCCAGGCCTCGGCCACAGAGTCACTGGCAATTTGTCTCAGCCATATTATTTCTCCTACCAGCCATTTCAGAGCACATCGCAGCCCTCTGCCTTTTCTCCATCGTTCCTCCATCTCATTTATTTTTTAGTATTTTCTCAACAGTTCCTCCAGACGCTCTCATTAAGCACCGGGCTAATTAACCTCCTGTTTCTGAGTCGTGGAGCTGTGGTGTGCTGCCTGGCCCTGCAGGAGGGCTCCCCCACCACGGGAGGAAATCGGCCCAGCTCCAGTCAGCTAACACACCTGCAAGAGCTCACAACCGGACCTGGCAACTACTCAGCAAGGCTGTTTTTTCGTATTTGTTGTTGTTGTTTTTGTTTTTTAAGCTTCTGCTCTTTTTCCAGGACAAGGATCCACCAGGGCCCCAGCCAGCCCCACTCACTGACAATACCAGTGATTGAAATCTCTCAGCCCCCAGAAGCAGAAGCTCTCTATTAAGTTTGCAGACATGTTTTCTACACTACGGGCCCAGTAGGCACTTAGCCGATCCTCTCCAAGATGCTCTGGTTCATGGCTAAGAGCAGCTGATGCAGCCTACACCACAGAGAGTCGTGCACTGAATTAAGAGCAAGGGATCACTGGCTTGTCCTGCAATGTGAACTCTCTGAAATGGCACCTCACCATGACATAGCTTTCCTCCCCATTTTGATATCCAAGCCAAAGTATATCTTAATCTCTTCTCCTAGACCCTAGAATAGCAAACGTTTTGAGTCACAGTTGTTGGAACAAGTATTAACTTCAGAGCCCCACATTACAGGAAGGAAAGCAGTAAAATAAAATTCTCTCCCTGACCCATTACCTGTATAGCTGAGACATGAATCTAATATTCTGCCCAACCCTGGCCAAGTCTGTCTAGGTTGAGATAATTGATGAGCTATTCCTCATTCATCTATCTTTGTACAGCCCTTGGATAAACTTTTTACAATAATAACATTGTAAGCTATTAGATGCTTTCTAACATTCCTTCCTTGGTCTAAATAACAGTAGTGCATCACTTTATATTTACCAAAAATGCTTTCAAGCCCACCTAGCTTATTTATTTTTCAATTGGACTAAAGTGTTACTATCATTTGAGATTTAGGAAAATATATCTGAGGTCAACCAAATAATAACGAGAAAACCAAAATTAAAAGACAGACCCTTAAATTCCAAATCCTAGGTTCTTGTTCTTATACCAAGTTGCCTTCCTCCTTCTGCCATCCTTAAAAAAAGGATATGTTGTAACTGTGTGACATTTTCTGTACATCTTCACATATGATTACCATGTCCCATCCAATGCAAGAATCCCTCCCCTCCCACCCCTGAGAGATAGCTGCCTATCTTTTGGCTACTTCCATTGCGGACAACTCCACTCAGATGAGTCTCACTTATCATTGCAATACTGTGCATTATCTGGTATGAGTCTAAAATGTTACTAATTTCATAAATGGGAAAATTAAGCTCCTAGGTTTAGTGACTTTCTGAACTGCTACTCATTAGATGGCCACTGCTGAAGCCCTAATGGTTGCTCTCAATCAACCCTCTGGAATAGAAGGGTAGCAGAAGAGTACAGAAGTAAGCTGACCCTACTACCTCTCTGACTGTGACCTCTGGCACGTGGGTAAATACCTCTTGCCATCTTGCTGTCCACACTGAATCTGACAGCCACTGTTAACCAGGCAGAAGGGACTGTCCCCATTTTTCTCACAGACACTAGTGAAGTCTGCTCCAAGGAAGGTTTCAGAACTTTTATGTCCAAATACTTAAGTATCAGGTTCAAAGCCACAAGTTAGAGCAAGTAAAGGAATTGTGCATTATTAGGAATTATGCTCCTGCTCTAGTTACTCTTCCTGTAACATTAAACAGGAGAGCAACTGTACCTGCCTGAGTCAGCGGGTCCAAAGGAGGCACCCAGGCCAATGGGTTTAGCCTCACTGTTCACCTTCTCCATGCCCAGCCCCCACCTTCTCATCTCCACACTGCAGCCCTCTCCCTTCTCTCACCACACTTTCCTTGGGCCCTTTCCCCCTTCCCAGAACATGACACAGAAATCTGCAAGGCCTAGATCTATTTCTGTATCTGATAATTCTCTCAGCCTGCTTTCTCTGATAAATGTCAAAGCTATTCTTCACCCAGTTCCTGAAAAGAAGACAAACTTGATTCTCACTATTGTGGAGGAGTTACTTGAGAAGTGATATATGAGAAATTAGTATTATTTCTACTTATATACTTTGTGCTTTTATTACAGATGAACCAAGAAAGCTCCTATTATTGTGATATAAAGGCATCATCCTGCTCTGCCTGGATCTTCAAGCTTTCCTAGCCACAACTTTGATGAAGGGAAATAGACTCAGATCCCATCTCTTGAAGCTCTGAGTGTCTCTCAGGACTACTGAAAGCAGAACAAGGGAAACAAGATTTCAGAGCAAGAGAAGAGTGGTGCACAGACTTCAGCCAGGTTTTCTGATAAAATATGTCTCCTGTGTGACTCTGTGAAAGTCACTAAACCCAACCTGGCCTTAGTCATCTCACAGGTCTGTTGAGAAGAGGAGCTAATAGGATTTTAAAGTTTCCTCTCGCAAAAAGAATCCAAAATTTTACCTTGCAAAGTAGCTTGTTCCATTGCTGAGTGACTCAGGATAAAAGAAAGTTATTTTTTTCATTGAGTCAAATTTCACCCACTCTCCCAACTGGAACCAACTACGCTGCTCTCCCTTCCCCTCCTCCACACAACAGAGCATCAAGTGTTTGGGGCAGCTTCCACTTTCCCTAAAGTTACCTCTTCTCCAGGCTGATTGTTTTCAGCAGTGCACATGCCTTGGTCTTGACACTTCATGTTAACATCTTGAGTAGTTTTGACACATCCATTAAAATAGACTATGGCTTTTGGGGCTGGACTTTCTTTATAGAAAGCATAATTACAATCTATGGAGAGCTTTGCTTCCTTTGTAACATTATTCTTCCTTCCAGAGTATTAGATTTTTTTTCATGATGACTTTAGAAGCACAGAAAAATGCCATTAATCTATGCTATGAAATCACTGACCTGGGGGGACCCCAGCTTCTCTCCACTCCAGATGTTTGCTTCAGACCCTCTGAGCAGTACTATATGTGAGAACAACCTCTGGGCAATCCTGCCAATGTCCTGGAGAAGAAAGGTGGTAATTCTGAGAATTACCAAATTTTGAGAATTTAGAGGTAGTAATCTCACTTTTTTTTAAAGATGATTATTTCTTTTCTTTTCTTTTTTTTTAAAGATTGTATTTATTTATTTGACAGACAGAGATCACAACTAGGCAGAGAGGCAGGCAGAGAGAGAGGAGGAAGCAGGCTCCCTGCTGAGCAGAGAGCCCAATGCGGGGCTCGATCCCAGGACCCTGGGATCATGACCTGAGCCGAAAACAGAGGCTTTAACCCACTGAGCCACCCAGGTTCCCAGTAAACTCACTTTTGGGTGAAATAATAAACAGGTAGTCAGTAGTGAAAATGGTATTAAATATCTTACCTGTCTGACTCCAAACCCCAAGCTCTAACCATTAGACTGTGAAGGAGGATGATGAGGTCATAATGGAACATTAAAATAAATTCAAAAGTAGCAGAGCAATGTTTCTGATTCTAGCTTAAACTAAGTAAATAAAAACATCCCAGGTCCTAGCTGAAAGGCTAAGGACAGACTGAGCAGGCGAATCACTATAAAGAAATGAACCAAAGATATCTTTGACTGTAATGAGGACAGAAGAGTAAGTTTCCGCACATCTCCCTTCTGTCTGCAAGCCCAAGGGCAGCTTCCAGCTCAGCAGGTAGAAACGTGGATATGATGTGACCTTGTGGATCAATTTCCCAGTATTCCTCCAGCCTTGCTGGCTACTCCTTCTGAAACCCTTTCCCCATCTCCTGACTTCTAAATTCCCGACTGGCATGCACTTTATACTGAACCCTCAGCTCTTCCATATCTAAAATTTTTCCCTAAGTATCCTGCAACCCAAACTGAAATCAGCCTTCTGGTCTAAAATCATGGAGGCCAAAATCTGGGAGTTATACAACCTAGACTGACCATCAGTCAACTAGTCACTGATGCCTCATATTCTCTCTCTCTCTCTCTCTCTCTCTCGCTCGCTCGCTATTAAAACTGAAACTTAATTTGCTGCCTTTCATTAAAATGCAGCCATGTTTTAGAAAATAGCATTAACTAAGTCTTTAGTTATCAATTGAGTTAGGTGGGGTGAATTTACTTACCTAGGACCTTCCTTGAGATAAGAAAGTATGGTGATAGCTAATGTGTAAAGCATGATCTCAGATGTGCAGTTCTCAACGGGATGCCCTCAGAAAACCAGGGCGCAGCACAGGGGAGATGTAAGAAGGAGAGGTGAAGCGGGTCATGGGGCCAGAAAGGGAATGAGTGCGTGTCAACTCTAATGCATAACTCCCAGCAGTTATGCAGAGCATCCTGCAGAGTCAAACTCTCAAAACATAAATATTTTTATCCAGAGGCAACATATTATAATGGAAAGGTTCTCAGAGAGGTTCATTAATATACCCCAGATTGCTCAGCCAATCCATGATGATGAAGAGATTACAGTCTAAATTTTCCTCCCAAGTCCATCCTCTTTCTCACCCACCAGCGTGTCTCTCTAGGGAGAGCAGTGCTTAGCACCTTCGGAGTGATAACATCAAATGGACTTGGTGTCCATTCGATGACAAGAGATGCTACTAGGTAAAACTCTGAAGTGTTCCAACATTGCATCTGGCAGACTCATCTTTGGTAAACCGTGAAGCCAGAATAGCTTGTTGATAAGGTTTCCACCTTCTTCCTTCCCTTCTCCTCCAAGCACGCACCTGAATAAATCCCTTGAATAAATCCACATTTAGTCTCCTTCTTGACAGTGTGGGTTTCTATTTTGTCCCCATCAACTTCTCCTAAAATTCAGATACCTTCTGCACTCAGTAGTTGTGGGAACATTAGACAATCCCTGCTATAGTGAACCCATAGTTGCTGATGGGCATGTTGCATTTTTTTTTTTCAGATATGCTGGGATTAAAAAAAAAAAAAGTCAAATAATTTGTTTTGTACAAAAAGCTTCTGAAAAAGCATTTGCATTTTGACAGGGATTAGAGCATAAAACTAAAGGAGTAAAACTTGGAAACCAAGTTTTCGGGCCCATGAAAGGGTGAGGCATTCACCCTGACATTCCAAGATCCCTGAGCTCATGCCACAGAGATATGAGATTGGTTCTTGAGTTAAATTTGGATTCTTAAGTATATTTTCTTGCATTATAGAAAAATTAAACTTATTTTCCAGTCCTTTAGACACTGTTGCCTAATGACCAAAGATAGGTTTTAACTTCCTCTATACTGAACCCAACATCAGAATCCTGACCGCCTCACCCACGCTCTGAAGCTGGTAGCTATATTCAGAAGAGCAGCAACCAATGTTTAACCCCAAGTTCTTAGGCCACTTTGATTTCTTTTTTCTCAGTTCATGCACATGACCCATACTTGTAGCCTTGTTTACTATGTGTTTTTTTTTTTTCCCCTACAATAATTTCCTTCACAGCAAGCATGATCCTGGCAGCCTGCCACATTGTAATCATCTGAGATTGGCTGCATACCAAGCTCCTTGGAACTTTGGTCTGTGTCTATGGAGAAGATCACTCTGGGGGGTTTCAATCCTACTTGCCAAGTTGACTTTGAACAAGTTATTTAACCTTCCTGGGATACAGTTTCTTAATCTATAAAACAGAGGTAATAGTGCCTTGGGAAAGCTGACATCGTATATGTTCTAGGTGATAGCATTTTCTAACTTTCCAGAGGTGCCCTAAATGAATCAAAACTTTTTGTATTAGCCCCGGCCTTCTACTTCGGATATGTAAGAGTCTTACAAAAATATTCTTACACGTTCCCCTGGTATCATGCTTACATGATATTTGCTTTTCCTATAGGCCAAAAAGTCTCTTCATGGCCATTTTAAATTGAATTGTAAGTACAATGTTGTGTACCATTTATATGATGGATATTATCTGTGGCAAAACCCAACTCTGCTCTGTTTGGATTTGACTCAAGAGTCTAAAAATGAGTCACACTGATGTGTATTGTCACATAATCCTACAGGAACTTCTCTTCAGTTTTTTGGCATTTAAATACAGGCGTCTGAAGAAGCAAACAAAGTACTTGGAACTTATGACTTGAAAGTCTTGCTCAGAACAGAAGGATCCCATCCCTCCCCAGTACAGTACGAAGAACACGAGAGCAAATGCTACAGTGGGTATAGTCTAAATCACAACTTGGCTGACTAACGATGTTAGAATTCTACTGTCCCAAAAGTCTAATCTCATTCACCTCAAGACACTGACTATAATCATTTAAATTTTGTCCTGAGATATAGAGTAGCAGGATACTTACTAAGAAATCTCTGATATAATGAAGAATATAAGTATACAAATAGTTCCGGATTTTATTCTTAGTAAAATTTATTTCCTTCAAGAGTAATTACACTGACTTCTTTTCTTTCACAAATGAAGATTACTATAATTTTTCCATTCTTGAAATGGATCCAGTGAATAAATCATTATTTTCCTCAAAAAAGAATTAGAGATAATAATAGCAAATAGCTCATAGAGTTGAGAATTAAATATAATAATACAGTATAAAGAGCTATTGACAGCACCTAGCACATATTCTGTACTCAATTAATGTTAGCTATTAATAAAATTCACACTTCTTTACCCACCATTCTTCCTTGTTACAAGATTCTATGACTCTAAGAAAGGAACATCATTCCTTTTAGAATATTATAAACACTTTCAGAAGTCCCTTGTCCCAATATCTGCTTACTGTAAAAATAAATAAATAAATATTAAAAAGTCATTATAAACTGATGGCTTGGTATTTGTTCTGCAATTTACATGCTGTGAAAAAGTCTCACTTGTTATTCAGAAAGCCTCCAGCTAGCAAGATGGATTTCTCTATCAAGTTATAAGCCAAGTTGTTGGGGTTATATGCCAAATGTCTGACTCAACTGCAAGAGTGAGTCAAAGAAACAATTCTAGTGTCTTTAAGAGCACTTGCACCAATGAGATTAACTCACTCTGAATCAACAATCTCACTGTTGAAGCCAAGACACCATTGTCAATCAACTCAACTAGAATATACCAACTACTCCAGAATTCGAGTAAACAATAAACACTATCTCATCCATTTATTATGTATGTAACTCAGGGAAAGAACTAGGCCATAACATTTCACTTTTTCCTGACCACACCAATTTTATATGAGCTTAACCTGGAAATTCCCTTAATGTTACCTATGTCATCTGACAGTTCGTCCCTCAGGAATCAAAGTAACCTGATAACCTCATTACACTAAGGTGTTAAGGACATCATGCATTAATGTTACTAGAAGAAACTGCCTTTTAAAAGAAGAGTCTAGACAGGGCAGTAGTTAATCAAAAGCACTGAAGACAAATACATTTTCAGACCTGAGTTGGTGAGGTACCCAAAGATACAGACAGAAATACTTGGCATTTCAGAGAGTACCACTTAAGCGACTCCTCTGAAACATAAAGTATCTTTGTAGGTATTTATTCATCTACACAAAAGTACTCAGTGAGAACTTAAGTGTTGTCAGAACGTAACACTACAGACATAAACAAAGAAAGCAAGATGGACATTCAACAACACAGTAAAGAATTATTGTGAGCACAAAGTGTAATAAGAGTGTGGACTCAGGACCTGAAGAAGTTGGGAGAGTCAGGCAATCCTTCTTTGAAGCCTTCTTACTAAATCCTAGTTGAAATTACATATGAAAGGGAATTTGAAAAGAGAAAAAAAAAACAACATTCAAGCAAAAGACCTGCGGTGAGCTGAGCCTGCCCTCTGCAGGGCACTGACACGGGGAGATGGGTGGGAACAGAACTTTAAGAGGAAGGGGCTCAACAAAATGTTAATGAGGCAAGCAACAGGCAGAGCCCCAGGCTTTATTTCTATATAAACTAAGGTCAATGGAATATTTAAAGGACGAAAGTGATTTGATTATATATATAGCTGTATAAGATATCTCTTGACTTCATTGTGAAGAAGGGGTTAGGTGGAAAGAGAAGACTGGTGAGAGATGAACAGAGCTTAGACAGGAGTAGAGGCTACAGATGAAAAGGAGTATAAGGATTTGAGAGCCATTACAAGGTAAGAACCAATGGAATTTTTGTGCTTGATTGTATATGGAAGCTGAGGGCCAAGGAAATAATCAAGAATAACTCTCAGTTCTCAGCTGGATGGATGACGGTGCCATTGGCACAGGCAGGATTTTCTGGGAATTCCAGGTGCTTCTGGTTCCAGATGGCTCTGTGAGTTTGTACTCTGATCATCCCCTCTGCTTTGCCACATAGTAATTATAGACAAAACATATAATGAGAAAACCAAAAAACATATAACTTAGGAAAAAATAAAATAAATATTTTCATGGACCAAAAATGGAATAGAAACACCAAATGAAGAGAGAGGTTAAAGCTATAGGTCTTCTCACCCCAAATGTACAAATAGTGATGGCCAGAAATTCTGTTCTTCTGGGGGAGACTAAATGCCCTGCATTTTGGAAAGGTGACTGATCCAGACTCTTTGAAACCACAGGAGGAAACCTACCATCAGTATAAATAACCTGTGTGAAACAATTAACAAAAAAACACAAACAAATAAACAAAAAAACTACTGACTATTAATACCTGGTTTCTATCAAGAGAAATGAAAACCTACATATTCATTTATAGCAAATGTTTAAGAAGCTTCATAGGTAATTGCCCCAAAGTGGAAACAATCCAAATGGCCCTCAACTAAGAAATGAATAAACAAGTTGGTCCATTCATACAACAGAATACTAAGAATACTATTTAGCAATTATATATATATATATATATATATATATATATACACATACATACTACATCTACAAAACTAAAATGTATGAGGCTAAGTGAAAAATCCAGATTCAAAAGACTACATACTTTGCGGTATCATTTATATGGCATTCTGGAAAAACCAAAACTAGAGGGATGGAGAGCAGATCAGTGGTCCTAAAGGTTGAGTGGCTGGAGGCTTTGACTATAAAATGACACCAAGCATTGGCAAATAAGAGACATATAGATCAACAGAAAAGAAGAGAGTCCAGAAGTATGCTCACATAAATATAATCAGATGACCTTTTTACAAAGGAGCAAAGGCAATACAGTGGTGAAAAAAACAGTGTTTTCAACAAATGGCACTGGAGAAACTGGGCATTCAGAGGTCAAAAGTTAAATGAAAACATAGTCCTCAGACTCTACAAAAATTAGCTCAAAAACGACAGATCTAAATATTAAAGACAAAACTAGAGAACTCCATAAGATGACATGGGAACCTAGATGACCTTGGGTTTGGCAATGACTTTTTAGATACAATACCAAGGGCACAATTTATGACAGAAAGAACTGATAACCTATACTTCATTAAAACAAAAATGCCTGCTCTTCAAAAGAAACTGTCAAGAGGATGAAAAGACAAGCCACAGACTGGGAGAAAATATTTGCAAAAGGCATATCCCGAAAGCACTGTTATCCCAAATATACAAAAGACTCTTAAAATTCAACAGTAAAAAAACAAACAACTCAATTAAAAAATGGGCCAAAGACCTTAACAGACACTTTACCAAAGAACAAACACATACAGATAGTAGATGAACATATGAAAAGATGTTCCATATCATATGCCATCAGGGAAATGCACATTAATACAACGAGATACCACTAAACACTTACTAGAATGGACAAAATCCGAAACACTGATAGCACCAAATGTTGACAAGGATGTGAAGCACAGGCACATTGCTCATGGGAATGCAGTGTTATAGCCACTATGGAAGACAGTTTGGCCATTTCTTACAAAACTAAACATATTCTTGCCATATAATCCAACGATTGTGCACCCGGTATTTACCCAAAGAAGTGGAAAACTTATGTCCACACAAAAACTCGCACACACATTTATAGCAGCTTTATTCATAATTGTCAAAACTTGGAAGCCACTAAAATGTCATCTAGCAGACAAATGGATAAATAAATTGTGGTACATTTAGACAGTGAAGTATTATTCAGTGCTAAAAGCAAATGAGTTATCAAGTCATGAAAACGCATGGAAAACTGAAATGCATATTATGAAGTGAAAGAAGCTAATCTGAAAGGCTACATACTGTGATCTAACTATCTGACATGCTGGAAAATGTAAAATGAAGGGACAGAAAAAGATCAGGGTTTGGGGGGAGGGACAAATGAATAGATAGAGACCAGAGGATTTCTAGAGTAGTAAAACTACTCTGAAACTATAAAACTGGATGCATGCCATTATAAATTTGTCCAAAACCTACAGAATGTACAACACTGGAAGTGGACCCTAATATAGACAATGGACACTGGGTGATAATGATGTGTCAGTATAGGTTCATCAACTGTAACAAAAATCACTCTGCTGGGGGTTGCTGATAAATGAGGGAGGCTGCAGATGTCTGGAGGCAGAAGGTATTTGGGAAATTTCTGTCCTTCTGCTCAATTTTTCTGTGAATATAAGACTGTTCTAAAATAACCTTTTTTTTTTTTAAAGGCAGCAGGAATATTCCATGCATTCATCAAAACCATGAACTATACCACAGTGAATTTTGCTATATATTAAGTTAAAAATAAATAAAAATTAAACTTAAATTATAGTTCTCAAACAATGTACAGAAAGGCACAGACATAGGTTCTAGACCAGGAACTGAGTCAAGATACCCCCTGGCTCTGCAGCTGCATTTGCAAGGCCTTTAATACCACTACCAGACAGGAAATCATACCTTCACTTGATATGGGAGCTGATCTATAAGGCTAGTTGGAGTTGTAGCAAAACCACCAGATGAGAAGAGGAGCAGAAAGAAGAGTAGATGTAAAAAAAAAATTAAAAATAAAATTAAAATAAATAAATAAATCTAATTCCAAGTAAGTAAACAAATAATCTACTAAAGGGGTTATTTCTCCATATGAAATTAAATTTTCAGGAAAGCCAATTAAAGAATTTAAGATGATTATGTTTCAGATGTTTAGGGGTATAACTATGACACACTTTTCATTATTTTAAAAGAAGAAATAACTTTTTAAGTAATGAATCCAGATACAAAATCCTAAAAAAATTTATTCAACTGAATCCACTATCACATAAAAAAAATACTATATTATGACCAACTTGGGGTTAATCCCAGAAATGCACATTTATAGGTTAAAAGATAATATCCATGTAATTGTTTCAAGACATAAATAGATTCCATAAGACAGTAAATAAAGTTAAAAGTAAATTCACATTAAAAGTTTTCAGAGAGCTAGGAGGAGAAGGAAATTCCCTAATATGAAAAACTATGTGTGTGTACGTGTGTGTGTATACACATGTATACAGCAAGCCTCGTTATAAGCAGGTAATGTCGGAATGAGGAATGAGATGATACACCCACTTTAATTAATTCAACTCTTTGACCTTGTATTAGAGATCCTAAATTGTGCACTGAGAGAAAAAAATGCTTAAAATTTGGGAAGGAATAATAAAAATTTTATTACCGTAATGATATGAGACTTCATTTAAAAGAATTTAAAGAAATTATGGATAAATTTTAGAATCATGGAAAAATTGAACAAGATGGTTGGATAATAAGATAACCAAACAAGAGTCAGTTACATCCCCATACACCAGAAAATACAGCTAAACAGAAGACAATATTATAAAATAATATTAAGTAACTAGGAATAAATCTAACAAAAGATAAGCAAAACCTGTACCAAGAAACTGTATTTTATCTGTTTGGAGTTATTAAAAAGTGGAAAGATATTGTGTTCAAAGAAGAAAATATTAGTTAATTTATAATTAATATAATTAAGTGAATTATTTCTTTATAAAATATATATGGGGGAAAAAAAGGAGGCAAGAATAGTCAAGACTTTTAAGAAGAGGAGTGAGGACAGGGGACTGATTCTACCCAACATCAAGTCTTGTTACAAACCAAAGGAATTAAATCCATAAAGTACAGACATAAGGAATAAAATAAAACTGCCATAGGAATAAAATAGCCTCTAAATAAACACATTTTATATATGACAAAGGTGGCCTGGCATACCAGTGAACATTCATGGCATTATTTATTAAAAGAGTTTTTAAAAAATTGACGATACCTGTGGGAGAAAAATGCTTTTGGATGTCCCACCTTACACCATACACAATAAATCAACTCCAGATGCATCTGCATGTGTGTGATGTATACGTATTAAAAATGCATTTCAAAATAACTTATGTGTGAAAGAGAAAATTACTGCAATGGATATTATAAAATATTTAGAAATGAGTGATAATTAAAGTATATTGTAACCAAATTTGGGAGTTACAACTAACATAGGACTAGGTAAGCATTAGAAGCAATAATTTAGGAAAAGAAAAAGAACAGGAAGAAAATAATAGAGCTAATTAAAGAAAATTAGAGGAAGAAATGAAATTAAAAAGCAATTTGCAGCCAAATATCCAGGAAGACATGAACAAAAAGGAGAGAAGAACATAAAAAAAGAGAGGAGAAAGAGAAAGAAGGCATATATTGATAACATCAGAATTAAAAATGGGAATAAAATATAGAATAAAGATTTTAAAAATTGGGCGCCTGGGTGACTTAGTGGGTTAAGCCACTGCCTTCAGCTCAGGTCATGATCTCAGGGTCATGGGATCAAGTCCCGCATCGGGCTCTCTGCTCAGCAGGGAGCCTGCTTCTCTCTCTGTCAGCCTGCCTCTCTGCCTACTTGTGATCTCGCTCTGTGTCAAAAAAAAAAAAAAAAAAAAAAAAGACTTTAAAAATCAACAAAGTAATGGGAAAATTTACATTAATTCATAGTTAAGATAAAGTAATTTTCTAAAATAATATCTAAAAAAACTCAGTATTTTAAAATGTAAATTCATAATTAATTCAATCTCTGTCAAAATGCAACAGCATTTTTCACAGAACTAGAATAAACACAATCCTAAAATTTGTAGAGAATCACAAAAGATCCTGAATATCAAAGTAATGTTGAAAAAGAATTTCGGATTTCAGGCTATATTACAAAGCTGTGATCATTAAGACAGTATGGTACTGGCACTAGAATAGATACATAAATCAATGGAACAGAATATAAAATCCAGAAATAAACCCATAATTATATAGTCAATCTTCAGCAAAGGAAGGATGGATATACAATGGGGAAAAAGACAGTCTTTTCAAAAAATGATGTTGGGAAAACTGGAAAGCAACATGCAAAAGAATGAAACTGGACCAGTTTCTTATAACATACACAAAAGTAAATTCAAATGGACTAAAGACCTAAATGTGAGATCTGAAGCTATAATAATCCTGGAAGAAAACACAGGCAGTAACTTCTTTGACATTGGACATAGCAACTTCTTTCTAGCTACGTCTCCTCAGGCAAGGGAAAAAAAAGCATAAATAATCTATTGCGACTACATCAAAATAAAAAGCTTAGCACAGGGAAGGAAATAATAAACAAAACTAAAAGTTAGCAACCTACATAATGGGAGAATATATTTGCAAAGGACATATCCAATAAAGTGTTATTATCCAAAATATATAAAGAACTTATAAGACTTAACATCCCAAAAATAAATAATCCAATTAAAAAATGGGCAGAAAACATGAATAGATATTTCTCCAAAGACACACAGATGGCCAATACAGACATGAAAAGATGCTCATCAATCCTTATCAATCAGGGAAATGCAAATCAAAACCACAGTGGGACATTATCTCACACCTGTCAGAATGGCTAAAATCAAAAACACAGGAAACAAGTGTTGGTGAGGATGTGGAGAAAGAGGAAAATTGTGTACTGTTGGTGGGAATGCAAACTGGTACACTCACTGTGGAAAACAGTATGGAGGTTCCTTAAAAAGTTAAAAATACAAGTACCTTATGGCCATCTATACCCCAATGTTCATAGCAGCAATGGCCACAGTCGCCAAACTGTGGAAAGAACCAAGATGCCCTTCAACAGACAAATGCATAAAGAAGATATGGTCCATATATACAGTGGAGTATTATGCCTCCATCAGAAAGGATGAATAACCAACTTTTATATCAACATGGACGGGACTGGAAGAGATTATGCTGAGTGAAATAAGTCAAGCAGAGAGAGTCAATTATCATATGGTTTCACTTACTTGTGGAGCATAAGGAACAACACGGATATTGGGAGATGGAGAGGAGAAGTTAGTTGGGGGAAATTGGAGGGGGAGACAAACCATGAGAGAAAAACTCAGTAACTATTTTAAATCATGAGAGACTGTGGACTCTGAGAAACAGAGGGTTTTGGAGGGGAGAGGGGTGGGGGTTGGGTGAGCCTGGTGGTGGGTATTATGGAGGGCACGTATTGCATGGAGCACTGGATGTGGTGCATAAACAATGAATGCTGAAACACCGAAAAGAAAATATAAATAAATAAATAAAACAAAATGAAAAAAAAAAAAAAAGTACCTTATTATCCAGCAATCACACTACCAGGTATTTACCCCCAAAAAATAGAAAAATACTAATCCAAAAGGATACATTCACCCTTATGTTTATAGCTGCATTATTTGAAACAGCCAAGGTATGGGAACAGCCCAAGTGTCCACTGATCGAAGAATGGATAAAGAAGATATGGTATATACATGCAGAAGAATAAAACTGGACCATTTCCTTACACCACACACAAAAATAGACTCAAAATGGATGGGAAACCTCAATGTGAGACAGGAATCCATCGAAATCCTTGAGGAGAACACAGGCAGCAACCTTTTCGACCTCAGCCATAGCAACTTCTTCCTAGAAACATCGCCAAAGGCAAGGGAAACAAGGGCAAAAATGAACTATTGGGACTTTGTCAAGATCAAAAGCTTTTGCACAGCAAAGGAAACAGTCAACAAAACCAAAAGACAACTGACAGGATGCGAGAAGATATTTGCAAATGACCTATCAGATAAAGGGTTAGTATCTAAAATCCATTAAGAACTTATCAAACTCAACACCCAAAGAACAAATAATCCAATCAAGAAATGGGCAGAAGACAGGAACAGACATTTCTGCAAAGAAGACATCCAGATGGCCAAAAGGCACATGAAAAAGTGCTCCACATCACTCTGTATCAGGGAAATACGAATCAAAACCACAATGAGATACCACCTCACACCAGTCAGAATGGCTAAAATTAACAAGTCAGGAAACGATAGATATTGGCGAGGATGCAGAGAAAAGGGAACCCCCTACACTGTTGGTTGGAATGCAAGTTGGTGCAGCCACTCTGGAAAACAGTATGGAGGTTCCTCAGAAAGTTGAAAATAGAGCTACCCTATGACCCAGGAATTGTACTACTGGGTATTTACCCTAAAGATACAAATGTAGTGATCCGAAGGGGCATGTGCACCCGAATGTTTATAGCAGCAATGTCCATAGTAGCCAAACTATGGAAAGAACCTAGGTGTCCATCAACAGATGAATGGATAAAGAAGATGTTGTGTGCGTATGTATGTATGTGTATATAAATATAAATACAAATACACACACACACACACACACTGAAATACTTCAAAAGAAAAAAAATCTTGCCATTTACAACAACATAGATGGAACTAGAAGATATTATGCTGAGTGAAATAAATCAATCAGAGAAAGAAAATTATTATATGATCTCTCTGATATAAGGAATTTGAGAAGCAGGGAGGGGGGTCGTTGGGGGTAGGGAAGAAAAAAAATGAAACAAGATGGGATCGAGAGGGAGACAAACTATAAGAGACTCTTAATCTCACGAAACAAACTGAGGATTGCTGAGGGGTCGGGGGGTAGGAATAGGATGTCTGGGTTATGGACATTGGGGAGGGTATGTACTGTGGTGAGTGCTGTGAAATGTGTAAGCCTGATGATTCATAGACCTGTACCCCTGGGGCAAATAATACATTATATGTTAATTTAAAAAAAAGAATGAGAAAAAAAGAAGATATGGTACACACACACACACACACACACACACACACACACACACACAGGAATATTATTCAGCCATTAAAAGGAATAAAATCTTGCCATTTGCTTTGACATGAATAGAGCTAAAGAGTATTATGCTAAGTGAAATAAGTCAGAGAAAAACAAGTACCATTTGATTTCATTCACATGTGGAATTTAAGAAACAAAGCAAACAAGCAAAGGGAATAAAATAAAAGGAGAGAGGCTGAGAGAGAAAGAGAGAGAGAAACCAAGAAACAGACTATTATAGAGAACAAACTGATGGTTACCAGAGGGAAGAGCGGTAAGAGGATGGGTTAAATAGGTGATGAGGATTAAAAAAAAAAGAAATTAAAATGTAAATTATAATAAAACTCTTTCAAATAGATGCACAGCCAAATTTTACCAAACTAAAAACTCTGATCTTCAGAATTTCTGAAAGACTAGGATATGTGACTAAGTTTAAGTGTGACTAAGTAATTTCTCAAGGCTAATTTAATCTTAATTCTAAAACTAGACAGGGTAAATATAAGAGAAGATAAGTACAGACCAATCGTATTGATGAATATATTGACAAATTCCTAAATAATTAGCAAGCCAATTTTGGTATTCAGTTCATGTATTATTTTTTAAATGGATTATAGAGCAAGGAAGGGTTAATGACATGAAAACAGTATAGCAGATGAAAGTCGTATTTCTATTATTTTGAAATAAATATAAAATACATACTTTTTGTTTATTTAGAACAAAAAAAAATCCAAAAACCTAAACTATCTCAGCTTTGGCACTAAAGTAATTCTGCCCTAAATGCAACATCATGTCCAAAAATTACTATTCCAGAAGATTGCATCCAGGGTGAACATCATAATGATACTGCAGTTATATAACTCACTGAAAATTTTTTTTAAAAAACTGAATGAGTTTGTCTTCCTGAAGCCACACAGATTTTTCCACCAGGTACAGGGGTTGTTGTTACAGGATTGGGAACACTTTCTTATAATGGTTAAGTCCAGTGAAAACTTGGCATAGTATGCAGGGTACAAAAGCAATAAGAAAAATGGTGATCTAGTTTCAGAGTCAAAGGCATCATTTACCTCTGCATGTCCAGTACTCCCAGGTGATATCTCAGAAAATCGTGCATGGGAGGGAGTTAAGTCTTTGTAAATTGTCTTGGTTTGAAATATTCGAAGGAGACCAATTCATTATAGATGCTCCCTAACTTGGAAAATCTAATTGAGAAAGTTCTGTTCCAAAGATATAAGAAAAGAGACAAGGACATAGAAAGGCAGCATTTAAAGATTTTCAAATTATTTTTTGAAGATTTCCTCTTTTTTATTTTTTTTGACTGAAGTATAATTAACATGTAGTGTTATATGAGGTTCAGGTGTACAACATAATGATTAAACAATTGTATACATTATTCAGTGCTCATCAAGATAAGTATAATTTTGATCCCCTTTATCTATTTCACCCATCTTCCCACCTGCCTCCCACCTGGCAACCACCAGTTTGTTTATGTATATATTTACACATGTATTGGTTTCTTAGGAATGCAGTCATCATTTAAAGCAGAATATTTACTAATGTAATCCCAAAGTAATCCAGCATATTAAAAATTAAAAGAAAATTAAAAAGAGGATCTTTTCACTTATTTCTTAGGAGAGCCAGAAAAACAGTTGGTTAAATTTTAGATTTGTTTCTGATAAAACTTTAAGCCAACAAAAATAGCAGAAACCTTCCCCAAAGTCATAAAGAGCACTATATTAGTTTTCTAGCGCTGCTGTAACAAACTTTGACAAATTTAATGGCTTAAAATCATACAGGTTTATTATCTTACAGTTTCTACGTTAGATACTTGACACAGGTCTCACTGGGCTAAAATCAAGATGTCAGCTGGACTGCATTCCTTCTGGATGCTCTAAGGGAGAAGCCACTTCCCCACCTTTTCCAACTTCTAGAAGCTGCCCACATTCCTTGGTTTATGGCTATTTAAAGGCTTTAAAGATAGTAATGGCTAGCTCAGTCATTCTTACACCTTTATATTCCATCCTTCTTTCTCTCTTTTACCTTCCTCTTCAGCTTTCAAGGACCCTTATAATTATGTGGTAGGATTCCTTTTCCTTCGGTGCCCACAGTTTTTGGTTACTCCACTCCAGAGAATGAAGAGGTAGACCATATGAAGAGTGGTGGGCAGCAAAGCAAAGTTTACTGAGCAGAGAGTACAAAGCTCCCGAGGAGGAGGGAGGAGACTCAAGAGGGTTGCTGCCAGAGTCTCTAAGTCTAGGGATTTTTATGAAAATGTTGGCAGGCTGTTTTAATCTAATTAAGCCTCCATTGGACCATCATCCAATCAGATTTTTGTTCACGCGCTCATCTACCTATCAGGTCGTTGTTCATGTGGGAAAGTGTGGAGGGCTCCGTTCAGGACGTGTAAAATCCTTTTAAGGGTAGTCTCCTCTGGGAGGTGGTAGGGTGTGGTTTGGGGTTGTCCCTGCCTGCCTTTCCTTCATTATTCACACTGGGCCCATGTGATTAATCTAGGATAACCACCTTATTTTAAAATCAGTTTAAAGTTACTAATCTTAATTCCATTTGTAATTTAATTTTCCTAGCCATGTTTTGTTACATATTCACAGACTGCTGGGATTAGTATATGGATATCTTTGAGATGCCATTATTCTGTCTACCACAAGAACATATAAATTAGGTTTGTTTTCAGCTGAGATTAGCCAAAACTCTATCAGAAAGGGTTTAAATAAAGTTTTCATTTGTTTCATGCTATAAGAAGACTAAGAAATAGCAGTCCAGGACAGTACGGTAATATAAGAATGACATCAAGGTCCCCAGATTTTTCTATATTTCTTCCATGTAAACTTCAATGGCAAAAAAGGCTATAAATCTTATGGTCACCAAATCTGCATTCTAGGCAGGAAGAAGGAAGTAGAAGGGGGAAGGGACAGTGTCTATGGCAAGACTGCTAAAAACTTTCCTGGAAACCCTCAGTTGACAGGTCATTATCCAGAACTGTGTTTTTAACTGCAATAAAGTTTAAAAATGAAAAAAAAATGTTTTGTTTTGGACATATTGCTGCCCTTTTTAAAAAGGGATTACCTATATGTAAGATGGAAAAGAGTAATGAGCATTGCATAAGTAACTAGCAGTGTCAGCAACTGGATTAATATCATCACATTTAATGGTGATATTTTAGAAGCAGAATTCCAATTAAAGTTAGGGATAGGTTAGAAATGTCCACTATCACTGCCTCTACTCATACTATTGGAGTTTCCAGTCAATGTAATAACAAGAAAAATAGTCTGTCTAAGAAAATCATAGAAGATGAGCACTTTGGCAATAGGACATCATAGATTCAGTTTTACACAAGATTTTGAGGCATCTATACAATTGGAAATGTCACTTAGACAGCTGAGCATATGGGTAAAGTTCAGAGAAAAACCTAAGGTAGAGATTCAAATTTGAGTCATGAATGAACATATGAGAAGAGGCTATGATTAAATCTAATTGCCTGGGGAAAGGGTAGAGAATAAGATTAATAAAAGGGAGAGTATTTAAGAATTATGATATTTAAAGGCAAAACTCAGAAGGAATTTCCAGTAGGAGTATACGCAAAAAAATAACAGAAAGAGAATAACAGAAAGAGAATTTCCAGAGAAGAAAGCAAGAGATGTTTGATTTTACTAAGGAGTCAAGAGGGGAAAAAAAAAAAAAAGGAAACAAAAAATGTTAAATTGATTTGAGGACATAGGTGGACTTTGGTGACCAGGGCCTTTGGTGGAGTAGTAGGGATTCTGATGCAAGCCTGATCAAAATGTGTTCAAGAGTCCATGGGAAATATAGAAATTGAAAATTAAAATCTCTCAAATATATTAGTTTTAAGGTAAGGAGAAAAATAGTTTTAAGGTAAGGCAGAGGGTGGTCTTGGAAGCTGAGAGTAGAGCTGAAAGTACAGTTTTCTTTACGACAGATTGAAGCTTAATGGCTAGTTGAGATGATCCTAGAAAAGGAATTGGTGGAAGTTTCAACAGAGGGAATGTATGGCCAAGAATATACTATTCCTAAATATACAGGAAAGAATTGAAATAAGGAAGATGGATACCTCCCTTTTTTTTTTTTTTTCTTTAAACAAGGTATAGCAAGAAAAGAATGAGTACAGATAGACATGGAGATGAAAAGGCAAAGGAGCTCCCATCTTATGGTTTCATTTTCCCCTGTTACTTGAGATATAAGATCATCTGCTGAGAATGGGCAGGGGGTAGGTGGGGAGAGCTAGAAGATTAATGTAAATGAAATAGCCATTGTAAAAGTTGGAGAGAAAACTGACCAGATAAACATAACAGAATTATTGGATAGTAATACTCTTTGAGACCCAGTTGAGATTGACGATCATGAATTCACAGTGGAATTATGTTATTCTGTTATGTGATTTTTTTCCCAACAAAATGTGTTATTTCCCGGTGATAGTTTTATCCAAGAGTTGACTTTGTCCCAGATGAGAGAAACAAAGGACAGAGGGGAAACATAATTTACCACTTGTAAAACGTTTAATTTTAATGGTGGGTCAAACAATCAAATCTGGATAGAAGAAGAGCGAAAGCAGCTTAAAAGCTTATGGATAACAAAACAAATTAAACAGGGGTCAAATAAACAGAAGTCTGAATCTTTATGGTAGGGCTATTTGAATGAGTAAGATGGAAAGATGGGAAATTGAGGCTAAAGAGCAATAATTTTGAAGTAGCGATTTCAGAAGCGAAAATGTTTCATGATTAACGTGAGGGGCTGAAAGGATTTGAGACTAAAGTGAGGAGCTGAAAGAATTCGAAACATGTTGATCATAAAAACAGACATTCTGAAGAGAAAAAGAATGAGTTGGGTTAGAGCAGTACAGAGTTGTTTGGGCCAGATGGTATAGTTTCCAGTGTGGGGCCAGAGAAAGATGGCCTTACCCCTTATCCTAACCAGTGGCTAGACTGAGCACTGAGGGATGCCATGACAGGAGGGCCCCTGCTGGCTACAGTTATGAACTGCAGCATTATACGGGGTGCTTTTCTGCATTCACAGAATATTTCACAAACCAAATAATGTTCCCTCTAGAATGAATCAGTCCAACCGAATGAAAAGTGGTATCTTCTATTCCCCAATTTCTTCAGGAGCGTATACACTGAAAACTGAGGAGCACAAACGACGCTAAGTGATAGAATGATGTGTGACTTCCAAATCTGGCTCTGAGATAGCCTTTGAGACCCCAGGGGTTTGGGTGCCATTGAATTTTCAGACGACCACCCAATATACATACACACATTTGGCTTGGCTACCCTGACTCTAAGCTTTTCAGACCTCCCTGTTGCCTCCCAGAGGCCTGAAACACACTCCAATGCTTTGGGATGTACCCTCTCTTGTGTTTAACCACATTAAATGGTGACAGCCTGTTTAGATTCACGTTCTTTTTGGTTCCTGTTGGTAACTGATAGGCTAATCAGTCAAAACAATTTATGCAGACGCACAAATGACTGAAGGTAGCACAGGGCCTTGTAATGTCCTTGCAACCAGTTCTTAACTCAGGTTGTTATCAGAGCTTTACCCTAAAAGAATGATTAATGGTGTAAGTTTCAAGCACTTTGTGAGAGACAGTGGAGAGTCTTTTCCATGAATGGAAGGTTTTTAAATTTCCTGAATTCATTTTTTTTTAAAGAATTTATTTATTTATTTGACAGAAAGAGACACAGTGAGAGAGGGAACACAAGCAGAGGGAGTGGGAGAGGGAGAAGCATGCTTCCCGGTGAGCAGGGAGCCCAATGCCGGTCTCAGTCCCAGGTACCAGGACCTGAGCCAAAGGCGCTTAAGGATTGAGCCACCCAGGCACCCCTTGAATTCATTCTTTTGTTTATGTGAATCGGAGAGATTGCTGGACATAGAACCATCATGCCTCAAACAGTGTATAGTCTGGAAAAAAGCCAGTTGTGTAAACAAAAAATTTAAGGTAATAGATGTTACAATAGAAATCCATAAGTACACAAAAAGAGACATACAGGTGAAAGTGGCTAATCCTCCCATTCTCTGATTTCCCCTAAGAAATTGCTCCATTAAATGACCCATTCTCTTGTGTTTCCTTTATGTTTCCCCTCTACTAGTCCTTTCTACTCATTCTATTACTCAAATCTCTTTCACTGAGAAATAAAAGACGATACCACCATATTGTTAACTCTGGATATTCTTCCATTTCTCTATATCTCTTCTAGCTTTCTTATCCAAAATGTTCTTAACTTTAGTTGCATACTAAAGGAGCTTTAAAAACTGCTGATGTCTGGTCCCAAAGATTCTGATTTTATTGATCTGGGAAGCATGCATCAGATTTTTTTAAAGTCTCCCAGATGTATTCTAAACACATGCAAGGGTAAGAGTAAATGTTCTAAAGGATGGTGAAGACTGAGCAATCTAACATATGCACAGCTTAATACATACGAAGCACTCAGTAAGTGACAACTACCGTCACATTAATCAGTAAACATTCATGTGCTTTCTGTGCGTAGATGTCACTATCTAGTTAATAGACAGAGTTGCCTGACTGAGGTTGAAATGACTTATGTTTCAAATTTCTTTCATCTTCAAACTGTTGACAGCTAAAAAGACATTTGGCACTCAGTTTCTCCATCTATAAAATGGGAAAATCACTTTGAAATCACGGAGTTGGTGAAAGTATTAGTTTGTCTGGGTAAAATGCTCTGTAGAGAGGGAAAAAAGAAAATCTACAAGAGCGAAGGATTATGGTCTCCCAGAAGCGTCTATAATTTGTAGAGACATTTATAGCCCGTCTGGTCAGTGAAGCCTGCAGTTTTGGAGCCTCACCCTTCTCAGCCTTAGAGCACAGATTGTAGCTAAACTCATCAGCCTCCATTAAGCCCCCGGCAAAATGGCTACGAACTAGTTGCTGTTGAAAATGTCTGTGACCTTTGCTCTGTACTCTCTGGGGTGGATGTTCAATCCTACATACTCCTAAAATGCCAGTGTTTACTGCTCCTCTTGGGAAAATGAGTGGTGGAAGTGGGGAAGAAGGGTAAATAGGAGTCTCCTCCCCTAAACATATTAATTGGATGAGGTTTCCTGACAACTAAACTGAACCTTTACCTATTTTCCTGGAGGGATTCCTAGTAGCTGTTTCCATATCCCATTTCAGTAATATTTAATATCTCCTCACTTCCCATTGTGCTCAAAGGTCTTCATAAGGACAGTGAAATAAAAAGGATGGTTCCTGGCACCTGCACAGAGTGATGCAAGAGAAAATTACAAATGAAAAAATAGAGCAGGGGTCTGCTGCCTTTCTTTTGGCAAAAAACCTGCTATAGAAACTAATGTAGATGAGGGGGCACTGAGCCATATATAAGTGAGTAATTATCTACTGTTACAGGCCTTATTATCTCTCCAAATGTTTGCTAAAATTCTGTTGGGCAACCATCTGGACCCAGAGATTTACCCGTGGATAGAGAGTGGATTGTTGTTTTAACTTGAGATGGGAAAATTTCTTTCTCTAATTCTTTTCTGTCATCTTCTGTTAAATAATTTAACTGAATGTCTCTTAGATAGCTTTCTGTGAGTCCTTGGAGTAAGTGGATTTTGTGTGATATAATCATATAAAATATTCTTTCAAAGTTGTTTTTTGTTTTTTGTTTTTTTTCCCTTTTCCCCCACCAGAGGATCCAAGGACAGTTTGCCATCTGTTGTAAGAATTTCATTAATGCACCTATTTTCTCTTTCTTTTGCAAGAGTGGTCAGTCCAAATTATTTGTAGCCCTCTCCTGTTTCAGGCAGGATTCCTGTTACAGGAGGCCCAGAAGCCTTAGCCCATCATAGTTAAGTCCCTGCTCTCTCATTATGGTTTTCTCTCAGGTGGCTTTGTTAGCTCAGAACAACAAAGCCTGTGTCCCAAAGCCTGGCTGGGTATCAATAATTTAACAACATGTCATAGACAACAGTGAACCATGCTGCTAGGGTTGAAATATTCCTAGGGCTCACCATCTATTATGCTCTGCTTTCTCAGTGTGCTGTGAATGGAGTACAGGTGGGCCCAGCATTTTCCCAACTCAGAAACTTACAAGATAATATAATGGCACTGGGGAGGGGTTATTTGCATTACAAAAGGATTTCATGCTTTACCAGAGGGTTCACTTTAGATTTCCTTTAAATTAAGAGCTCCTCTTTAGCATTTAAAAGTTTATGAACTTAATTAGTTTGGGGCTTTCTGGAAAACCTTCCCAAAGAAGAAAGACCTTAGTCAGATGTTATGGCTCTCCTTCAGACTTGAGTCGTCAAAAGTCTGAGAACAAAACATCCCCAAACCAGAATTTTGCTTTCGATATTCTTCTTGTCCAGATTTCATCAGTCTGCTAGCTTTGAGCCTGCCAACTGATCTGAACGGACTCACTGTCCTAACTTAGCCGCAAGACCCAGCTCCTCTCCACAGGGTCCAGAAAAAGTGCCCAAACTCTGAAAGCACCAGACAGCAATGCAGAACGTTTTATGTTCTAGTGGTTATCTTTGTGAGATGGGAAAAGGGTTTATGGTGCATACCCCATACATAACCATAGATATCCAGAACCCAGATTTACATTCTCTAAAGTCCCCCTCCAGGTCCTCTCCTTTCAGCCCTTCCTAACACAGTGCCTAAGCTCCAGCCTCTGGTCTCCACCCTCCTGGAGTCAGTCCTCATTGTCCACACCTGACCTGTGCAGGAATTCGACTCCATCTAGTCCGCTTCTACCTCCCTAATATCATCCATCACTGCACTCAGCTAAGAAAGAGCTCTCAGACCACCAGAATCCCTCATCCTCCTACCTTTGTTCTTTTACATAATAAGTGGATTTTTTTAGTCTCAATTAAACCGTCCCACCTTCACTAGAGAAGTCTACTCTTGAGAATGGCATGGTCGGAAATATCAAATAGGACAGGCCCAAGTTGGGGACACGACAATAGGTCATTCAATATAAATGTTCAGAGCACTTTAGACAGGGGACAATTACCATATACCCATGAAAGTCAGCGAATCATCAGGGGAGTTATTTCTCCCATAGTTCAAGTTGTTTATGCCGCTAGTCTTAGATTAAGTGAAAGTGAATTGGGGCTTTGACTCCCCTTCTCAGGATGGACTGGAGTTGCCTCCCTGATCATTGGGTTTCCAACAATAAAGGATTGTGATGTGACACACTGGAGTTTTCCCAGGAAGGGTTTGAGAGTTAAGTGTCAGACGTCAGCCATCAGGGGTCAGTTCAAAGAGAAGAGTGTCCTTTCCCTCCTGGGCCCTGGTTGTGTTTCTAGGACATATCTTGAATTCTCCTGTCCCTATCCTTCTTATCTGAATCAAGGGTGCTACCAGTAACGGCAGCTACCTTGCTTTTCTTCCTGCCTGTCACCCTCTAAGCCTCTTGGATGCCATGACCACAGAACTCTTCCTAAAACACTGCTTCCATCCCATCACTCCTCCTGATGAAAAAGGTACACTGCTTTGTATTGCCCTGCATTGGTTATACGAGATGTGACTGCATAATTTATTGGCCAGACCGAACGTATTTGAGAGTGGAAAAAAGCACTTTCGATATTTATGTCAGGACCATAGGTGTAAATGGAGATGACCTCAGGTAAATAGGGGTGGGTATATGTTGCCTTTGATATAAGCTCTCCACCTTGTATTTGAGATTATACACATGTAACTATATCCCATGCCACTTAAAATCAATCTAATCTTACTGTAAAGGTCAGAACACTACTGCCACTACTAAAAATTGTAACAGCAATGGCAATGACGATCATAATACTAGCAACCACTCCTGGATTCCCCCCATAGCAAGCACTATGTCTCACATTCATTTTTTTCACTCTCCACAAAATTCCTCTGAGAATTACTACTGCCATTTTAGCAATGAGTAAACTGATACAGACAGATTTAAATGCTTTGGCCAAGATAACTCAGCTAAAAAGTAGCACAACTGAAATGTAAGCCCAGGATTATTTGATTCCAGTCTTATGACTGCTTTGGCCAAAACCATCTCCTTGTATTTTTTTTTTCTTTTAAGTATTTTATAAAGCACATGGAGAACACTTAGAACTATGACAAATGGAATATTCTCCTGGTCTCAATGTTGTCTCGGCCATATTGCTTAACTGCAGCATGAATGTCACTATTCACATTACTGTGCTCCTTCCCAGCCCTTCATCTCTGCTTATGCTGTTACCTCTAAATTTATAGCCCTCCTATGTTCTCCTTGTCAATCTATAGTCGATCCATCTGGCAAAGCCCAGTTTAATTTCACACCCTCTGTGAAACTATAACTGGCTACTCAATTGACATTAATCCCTCCCACCTGGATCCTCCCAGCCTAATTATCCTCAGTACGACACAAATTGGCACTAGATTACAATTTTCCTCTTTGGTTTTCTAATTGTTTTGTGTGTTATTGTTCTCTCCCCAACTTGTAAGCGAAACCATGAAAGACAAGGATTTCCTAGAACCTTACTTCACTTGAAATTTGGCCCGATTAATATGACTAGAGCATTATTATTTTTTAAGGTGAACAAACTCACAAGAGATTAAATAACTTATCCACAATTCCATATCTAAAATGATAACCCCTAAAAGGACTGTTAAAAATTTAATATTGTTTTCTGTTCAAAAAAGGAGATTTTCTTAGTAGCATTATTAAGAGAACTTGAAATAAGATTTTTATTTTAAATGAATGGAAACATACTGAAACAATGAACTTAAAATGAAATACTATTGGTTTCTTAATAAATATTTCAAACTGGCTTGAGTTGTCTCATCCTGTGGAGGGAAAAAAATAACCTCCAGCATTTTCTATACACCTGCAATGGGAAGAAAACATTATCCTACTGCCTGAACCAGAGCAACCAGGGAGAACAAAAAGTATGTTCTCTGGTCTCAAGTTCATTAGAAATTTATCGGGACACCAAGGAGGGAGCTGACCTCGAATAGCTGCTTTGGCCACACTGTCCCAATCACAATACACTGAAATTCCCAAGGAAGCCAAATAGTGTATCATCAGCTTTGCTCTGGCTTCACTCCTTCTGCTAACAAAACGGTGAGACTTCTCCTGGAAGTGCTAGGTTCATCTGTTCTGCCTATGAATGATGATTTTATGTGGGGAAATAACTCAACAAGTACCATTCAGATGGTCAGCACCCTGCAGCTACCTCTGTGTCCAGGCCCAGCGCAGCATGTGGGCCTTGGCTGCAGGGTGTGATGGCTTTAGGACTGGTGGAATGGAATGGGTGCTGGACACACCACCTTCCAAAGATCCTCAGAGAACCATGAAAAGCAGGGACAAAATGGACACGAGACATTCTAGAATACCACACTGCAGGATATTATAATTACTAATTTGCAAAACATTGTATTGGTAGGAAATCCTGTGGCCCTTTCACAAAACACTTCTCTGAGTTACTCAGCAAGGCAAGTCCAATGAAAAACTAAAGTTAGCTAAAGTGTTATTTCTCTCTCCCCCTCTTTTTTGTGCACCAGCATCCTGGAGACGTTTCTGATGCCTAAGCCCTTATGCCCCTCGGTATTCTTTCTCTAGCTTTCTACTGCTTCTCATAATAAAAATAACAACGGCAAACATTTATAGATGGCTTATTATGTACCAGAAACTACACTAAATACTTTCCATAGGTTGCCTCTTTGATCCTCACAGCTACAACTTGAAATTGGTTATTATTCTTGTCTTGACTTCAGAGAGTCAAGGAAAGTAGGCTTAAAGCAGCTGAAGAACTTGCCCAGAGACACAGAGATATAAAAGTGGCAGAGCTGAGATCTAAAGCCAGGCAGGTCTGCCTGAGTCCGGGGCTTTTGCAGCCACACACCACACGTGCCTCACTCAAGCAGCTATTTTCTTCCAAGAAGGAAAATGGTTTTAGAAACTAGGTTACTCTGACATTACAAACATAATTGATCCTCCTCCCAAAGTTATTTGCATTAAAAGAAAAAGTAAAGGGAGACAACATACATAAACAACATTTAATGGAATACCTTCCCCACGGTAGGTTAGACTTTTCCTCTAAGACAATTCTTCTTAATCTGTTGTGAATTATTCTAGAACAATTTTCACCTCTATTGATCCTAGATTAGGGGATGAGGTGCTCTTCTGAACCACCAAGCTCAGAGCACTGTGATAAGATTATTAAAACCCTCTTTTCTCAAATCCCCAAATTCAAATCCCTCCACACATCTACCAGCAATTCCTTTAGTTTATAAGAATTCCTCTAGTTCAAGACTGATATTTTTCTTCATATACCAATTCTAATCCAGTCATAGATTCCTTCTTTACCATACATATATAACCCATAGCCTATATCTGAGTCTTAGACTTGATTAATCTGTTATGTTATTCTATAGTTAATTATGTCTTATTTTCTATCAAAACTACAAATTCTGCAGTGAATGGAAGAGAAGCAGATTGAAAGCATTATTTCTGTTTATATCCAGGACAAATAAAATATGGAGGAAATTCTTAAGTGAGATAATGGATGAAAATTGCCTATGAGTGGCTAGTACATAGAATGTACTATTTTAAATTTAAATTTAATTTTTAAAAATTTTTATTTAAAATTTTCAATATTTTACTTAAAATTTTAAATTTTAAGTTTAATTTTAATTTAATTTTTTTTATCTTAAACTTTAAAAAATTACCTTTCTCTTCTGTTTCCTTAACAAGTGCTTTTGAGTAAATAAAACCCTAGCTTTTTGATAGATAAATTTAACTATATATGTTCATTGCAATTAAAAATTGTATTTGCCTTACAATTCTGTTTATAACCAGGAACTGAACAGATGGCTAAGGGTCTGGTTGCAGGAACATCTCCCATTCCTTGAAATAAGATGCCCCTTCATTTAAGAAAAGAAGTTCCTGGGGGTCTAATTTCATGAGCAGGCTAGTCTAATTGTGTAAACTCCAAGTTTTCAGAATGTAGACCAAGATAATCAACTGTCCTCACTTGGGCCTCCATCACCTTTGGGATCAGTGGAGCCTGTCTCAGTGCAATTTACTACAGTAAGTCTGCTCAGAAGGCACCTGGCAGGACAGCCTAATTAAGTATTTACCCTGGCGGCCAAACTAGCTATTTCAGGCTCATTATGGTTTCCCAAAAACTAAAATTAATTTAAGTAAACAGAAAAGTGATATATTAAAAAAAATCTTATTTGAGTAGTTTGATTTATTAATTATATCAGCTCATTTTTTTATCTTAATGAATATTATTTTATCTCAAGCGTATGTTATTATTTGTATGGCAAGGTGCTCATGACTGGTCTGGGGTTAAAAAAAAAAAGTCATCAGGAGCCTCTGGCAAATAGACATTCGAGATATGGGTGACTTTACTTGTCCTCATAATTCATGAGCACAAGTTTGACACAATCTAGAATTCTTCCACTGCCACCCCAACTGGTAAAGGAGAGAAAAGTATAGTTAATGATTGGGGTCTTGTGGCATAAAGACCCAGGTTTTGAAATTGGGAAAAGATAAAAGAAAGGAAGATACTTGGATCTGTATGAAATTCTTTCTTGAGTAAGAACTGTTCAATAATATCACTAAATATGTCAACATTTAAAATATATTTTAAGGAAATAATTAGCTATATAATGTGACATCTTTCTTGTTACTTCCTGATGCATTTGTCAATCATTGTTGATTTGTACACACTTTTCTTTTAAATTCAGGAACTCCTTACCTGTATTTTCCTAAATGCCACATACTTATTTGTATTTATGACTTTGCAGTGGCCATATGATTTGAAAAATAAGATAGCATTACTAGAAACCAACATAGATTCACTTACAACAACATATAGCAAAGGAGATGCTTTCTAAGTTTTACAAATGGTACTAGACTGGGAAATCACAGGAGAAAACAGAGCAATTCTTTAGAATATATTTCATGCAGCTTGTATTTCTTCCTAATGTTAGATGCTTTTATTTGTTTGAATAAGAGACTGGGAACAGAATGACAATTATTTTTACGTCACTGTTATTACTCTGGTATGAAGGTCACATTTAATTGTCTCCATTAGTAATTCCTCTTCAAATGAATACTTTGTTCCCATGTTTACTCACATCTGCCTTTCCAAATAATACCCAGTCTCAAACTATACATGATTATACTGACCATATGAGTTTCCCAGCTCACTGAAGCCTCTTGCGCTCCTATCTCACCCTAAAACTTGCCCTGTCAGTCACTTCATTCCTTCCAACATTTCAGCTATATGTCCACTTCATGAATCCCCAATACTTCTTTGCCACTACCTCCAAGCCAACAATTTATCAATACTATTTTCCAGTCTGTAGCCTGTTAACTTTTTCATTGTCCAAGATCCATGTCTTCTCTTCCTTCCTTCCCTGGCTTACATCCCCAGGTCAATCACTTCCTCATTCCCTTACATATACCCTCATCTCCTTTGCCTTCCCCACTCTTCTTGGTGAAACTTATTTCTTCACCTCTCCCACTTGTGCACTAAAACTATGGAATGTAGGTTGGGAAAAAAGCAAAACAGAATGTGATAATACTAATTAGTTTCACTTGAAGTTTTTTTCTTTTCTTTTCTCTCTCTCTCTATTTTTTTTTTTTTTTAAGATTTTGTTTATTTATTTGAGACAGAGAGCACACAAATGGGGAGGAGGATCAGAGGAAGAGGGACAACCAGACTCCCCGCTGAGCAGGGAACCTGATGCGGGGCTCAGGACCTGAGCCAACTGAGCCGCCGAGGTGCCCCTCACTTTAAGTTTCTAACCATCCATCCCCTGTAATCTTCAAGAGGTCCCTGTAGTCTTTCTATATGTCCTTAGTTCCCTACACTCCACAGATTTATTCTAGAACGCAGTCGTCACTTTTCCTTTCTCCTTAAACTTTTACCATTCATGTTCCTGATCCTGTTGATGAGCTCACCTTTTATTTTACTTAAAAAATGAGGAAATAAGAGAACAGCATCCTTATCTCCCCTCGCCAAAGTCAACCAGTATACTTGTACTCTTTCTTCACATGCTTTTCTTCTGGTGATTCTCAATGAACTTTTCTTTGTCCACCTTGAAAGCCAAATATTCTCCTTGCACAATGTATCCTATCCTCTCCAAAGTATTCAAAGGGACTTATTCCTGCACTTTTACTTCTCTCTCTTTACCGAACCAATATCTCTGCTGTATTGTTCTCCTCTCTATATGCTGCCTGTAATGCCCCTCATTTTAACTTTCTGGGCTCTACATTCCCTTTATACATGTCTCTCTTCCCCTTTCTAGTAAAACTCATAGATGAAGTTCTTTATATTCATTCTTTCCATTTCTTCAAATCCAATGTGATCTTGCAGCCATTTCAATCAAACTTTCATCCAGTCACTCAGTGACACTCTTCCTGCCAAGTCGCCCAAAACTTCCATGTTGCTGAATCATTAGTCATTTCTCAATTCTAATCTTCCTCTCCTCTAGAGCAGCATTTGGCATAGTTAATCACTCTCACATCCTTAAAACACTTTATTCGCTTGGCTTTGGGAACACCGTGCCTTCCTGATTTTCCACTTACCTCACTGACAGCTTTCTCAGTCACCTTGGTTGTTTTGTCCTCATCTTCCAAAGCTGGGATTAAACGTCTCTCTCTTTTCTTCTCAAAAATCACTCTCTCCCTTGGAACATCCATCTGGTCTATGACTTTGAGCATCATCCGTCCACTAACATATCACATTTACATCTCCGGCTCAGATTTTTCCCTTCAGGTCTAGAACTGATTGATTTGTAAGTATCAAACTCAATAGAGTTAAATACAGAATGCTGGGGGCCTCTTTTCGTGACCTCATAGTCCTCTACAAGTATGGTTATTCCTCATCTTCATAATTCAGTTAGTTCCAAACCCAAGTATCATTCTTGATTTGCCTCTTTATATCATATCATTGTCCCCCAAAATATTAAATAATTATTTACTTTATTCTATGTAGTCTATAAATCCCATTAGGTCAGGGGCTTTTATTACTTTATTCACACCTTATCCCAGTACATAAAACAGTATCTGCCACTCAGTAGTAAATATTGTTTTTCATAACGAATGAGTGAATGAATGATATCCTCTCATCTCTGAATAGTTTTTGTTTTGCAAGTTTTAGTTTAACATCACTGTGTTATGTAACTGTTTAAGGGATACTTATCTCTATATAATTTTAATTAGCATCTATCCACATAATCTGGCAATTGATCATGTAACATTATATATTGTTATAGAGGTACTTAACACATACATGTATCTTTCACCCCATTTAAATGGTAAAGACACTTGAGAGCAGAAACCACATCTATTTTCTTGGTTCAGTTCTTCACATTATGTTCAGAACTTTAAAACTAAAGGACGACAGTGCTTCTAAAAAGCATTAAAGACTTCTTCCAATTACTTCTGATCTCAGAGTTAGAAACACTCTAATATTATCTGAAATAGCATTCCATTTACTTGGTTCTGGGGCAAAGCTTATGCACCTGGAGGCCATAAAAGGCATCAGCCGCTAAAGATGGCAACGCTACAAAAATTATTCTGATAAGGAGAGAAGATTAAGTGAAGTGCAACATTAAATAACAGTATTTGCATATCTCATTAGTACTTCCAGGATGCTGAATTCTGATATTTAAAAAAATTACGAATTTAACACTGAAGATCATAGAAAATAACAACTGGAAGTTGTTCTGAGGAAGGAAAAAAAAAGTGTGCTTTGGATAGCTAATATTTCAGTCTTCTTGGTATAATGAGTGTATCTTCCCAATCTCTAGACCAGTGGGGTACAGAAGAGAAGAGGCCAATCACCTGGGGTGAAGGATCAAGAAAGGGAGAAGCAAATGGGGGGAAGGAGATCAGCTCCTGTGTGGGGAGGGATCAAAACTATGGATGTCAATGTGTTTGTGTCAAGCAGTATTCTTTGGATATTATCAGGAAGACATAACAGTAAAAAATTAACCAGATGCCTATAGATTAACTACATTATCACAGGAAAATAAATCATGTACAACCTCTACTTTCTCTAACACATAAATGTTTGGATCTGTTGTTACCATATATCGCCTGAAATCAGTCATAAAACTCTTCTCTCCATACCTCTTATTTAACTTATTTGATTTGTCTCATTGCATTTCACATAAACTTCATCTATGAAGCTGTGAAGAATGCCAAAGCTTCCCCTTTAGAAATAGAAGTAACCATCCTACAAGTATCTCCTCTTGTGTCTTTGGTAACTCTCGGGAGATGAAGCATTGAAATGCAACATCTATGGCTTCTGCCAGCTAGATCCTGTCCTCAAAAATTACATTTTTGCTTTGGCAAAGAATGTATTTGGTGTATCTCCTCATAACTGCCATTTCACAGAGCTCTCTCATACTTTTTAAATGCCTTTGGAATCTGTTTTACCTTACTTGCACTTATTTTGTTAAGGAAATATCCTGAACTAACTGATTACTTTTCAGGTTTTATTCTACTATCTACATGGTCACAAGAGTGTTATTTCTGAAGTGAGACTGATCCAGCTAATCTCTGCTTAAAAGCTTGTGTGAATCCCCAAAAACACACAGAGAAAAAGCCCCAGCTTCTAGCATGGCCCTCTAGGTCACAAAGCTTGGCTTCAGTCTGTCTGTTCAGCTAGTGAACATCTTATGTTCTAGCTATGTCAACCCACCTGTAGTTTCTTGGCCTTAGCGTGCTCTCTCTCTCTCTCTCTCTCTCTCTCAATCTCTCTTGCCATTGTCTCTGCAACACCTCCTCTGTGAAGCCTTCTTTGGAAGTTCCAGGTAGAGTTGGATCCTATATATAATACATACCATATGAGTGAATGGTTTTACTTTTTTTTTTTTTTTAAGATTTTATTTATTTGACAGAGATCACAAGTAGGCAGAGAGGCAGGCAGAGAGAGAGGAAGGGAAGCAGGCTCCCCGCCGAGCAGAGAGCCCGATGCAGGGCTCAATCCCAGGACCCTGAGATCGTGACCCGAGCCGAAGGCAGAGGCTTTAACCCACTGAGCCACCCAGGCGCCCCTGGTTTTACTTTTGTATTACATTGCTCCCCCACTAAATTGCCAACTCTTCATGACAATGTAATATCTGGGTCATCTTTGTTTCCCCAACACTTAGAATAGGGAGATAAGGAAGAGCTGAGTGAGGAAAGGAGATAAAAAGGAATCAATTTCTGTGTTGGTACGTAAATTTTCCTGTGTACACTGTATTTGATTCCTTACATATTTTTTAATCTCCACAAAAACATGATAAAGTTATTATTATCCTTGGCTTACAAAGTGGGGAAACCAAATCCTGAAAAGGGCAAATGATTTGCCAAATGAACCATTAACAAAGCAAAAGCTCAGGAGAACCTGGGTGGCTCAGTGGGTTAAGTGTCTGCCTTCCACTCAGGTCATGATCTCAGGGTTTGGGGATCAAGCCCTGCATGGGGCTCTCTGCTCAGCAGGGAGCCTGCCTCCCCCTCTCTCTCTGCCTGCCTCTCTACCTACTTGTGATCTCTCTGTCAAATAAATAAATAAAATCTTTAAAAACAAAACAAACAAACAGAAAAAAAAACAAAGCAAAAGCCCAAACCTAAGTAAGTCTGCCTCACATCAAAATCTCTATTCTTGGGACACCTGGGTGGCTCAGTTGGTTAAGCAGCTGCCTTCGGCTCAGGTCATGATCCCAGCGTCCTGGGATCGAGTCCCACATCGGGCTCCTTGCCCCGCAGGGAGCCTGCTTCTCCCTCTGCCACTCTGTCTGCCTATGCTCGCTCGCGCTCTCTCTCTCTCTGACAAATAAATAAATAAAATCTTAAAAAAAAAAAAAAAAAAAAATCTCTATTCTTCTCATGATCCCACTGTTCCTGCCAATAAGCATTTGTTAAATAAATTAGCTAATGAATAAATGAATTTTTTCAGCTAAAAGCAGTTTCTTTTTAGCTTTTCAGTCGTACATATGGAAATTTTGCTTTTTGGCAAAAGTGACTAAAAGCAAAATCCATACATCGCTAAGTTCTCTCTAAAATTTACGTACCAAGAATTTCTGATTCTTTCCTGGGGAAATTCCTTCCTCTCTTGATCAATTTTTCTTCTTTCAGCACATAAGACACAGTACTAATTTTCAAAGTGAATCAGTGTGATGACTACATCTAGATGGAATAAAACGGGCTCCTTTTTGTAAACTCTTAAGTTCCTTTACTTTTTTAGCTTAGAGAGTTCGCAGTAACTTTCTTCCTGAATTTGAGATATCTAAAGGGCATTTGCCAATGGCATGAATCTGTTTCTTCAAAAACCATAGTCTGCACTATTTTAATGGAATTTTAAGAGTGCATTTTTTCATAACTGAGCCAAAGTTCACATTAGGGATACAAATATGTGGACAGGTCCCCAGGTGTCTGAGCTTAAACTCAATCATCCTGAAACTGAGAAAAATGTCAGATGTAAGGGTGTTTAAAATTGATAAAGGGTGCAGAGTCTATTAAAATATATAAGAATGGCATATATTTTTAGCACATATCAATATTTTCCTCTTTCATGCAAATATTTCTGACCAACAAATTTTTACCCCATGTATTTTGTTGAAATATATGTCAACCCTATTCTGTCTGTATTTCTTAGTCTTCCTCCTAAGTGTCTATTCATTCTGTTATCCTGGACTGAGTTTCTGTTATCCACTCTGGTTCCACCACTCTTCCTATAAAATAATTATGCCAAGTTATGAAAGTTCTCATTAGTTATTCTAATATATTTGAACTTTATGTATTAGACAAATTGGAATTAGTAGTTTCAAGCAGAGAATAAAAGTTGGGATGTGGAAATGGAAGTTTATCACAGTCTTCTAGTTTTGAATCAAACTGGGGAAAAAAAAGACACAAGTCAAACTGATGAAAGAGTCTCCACTTTATATCTGACAAAACTGGATCTGAAAACATGGCTTAGATGGATGACCATAATTAGGCCTCTTTATACTTTCCCTCCTAGTCTAGACCTCAAGATAACCCACCCCAGGGAGAGTTTTGTGTCTTCAAATTTGATACACTCATCCAGGATCCCTGCCCTGAATCTTGGTGTGTTTAGTCATTTATTTATCCAACAAACAATGATTGAGCACAGACTATGTGCCAAGTTCTCAGTGCTATCAACACAATAAAGAACCAAAAGTATAATCATTCTATCCTAAGTTTCTCACTACCGAGAAACAGAAGCTGGTAAGACCTATTCCCATCCTTCAGCCAGGCAGGTCTAAAAATGGGAATGGAGAGCTGAACCACAGGCTCTTTTCTCAGTCTCAATTATTGAGCCATTCCCCTTCCTCCTTCAGGGAGGGATAAGTGAGAGGATGTGGAAAAAGAAGGCTGAGTCATTTCTTCCATGATATTCTCTCCTGGAGAGTGTAAGTTCTCTCCATCAGCTGGAAAAATGAATATAATCAGCTTTGAGGATTAGAAAGATCACCCTATTGGCGGAATGGAGCATAAAGTAAAGAGGAACATGTTAAGTCCCAATGGTTTTTGTAAAGGAGCCTCTCAAAAACCTTTGTTTTAAAAATTAGAACTTACAAATGAAGTTGTCTTAATTATGGATGCACAATAACTATAACATGATGTGACTTGTGTCTAGAAGTTAGTGTCACTGATAAAGGTTAATGAATATAGCATTTGTCCCCAATTTCCTTTGCATGATCACTTTTCTGGTGGACTAGGTATTTTTTCTAGAATCGCTTGAGAATGTGAATATATTATTACATTAATAGACCACAGCATTACACTGCAATCACTACAAAACATGACAGAAATAATGAACAGAATTTACAGCGAGATTATTAGCAATGCTGAATTTATTTCCTATTTTATGATTTTCTATTGAAAACTGGACTAACTGCCCGGGACCTTGCAATTTTACTTCGTCATAATAAACGCTGTTGCTCTTCCTATGGTATGGTTCTTATACATCTTAAATTATAAGAACATTTTGTAATATCCTTCCAAATCACTGACACAGCTTGCTCTCATATCTCCAAACTTTGTAAGAAAAAATATTTATTTTTTTTTTTTTAAGATTTTGTTTATTTATTTGACAGAGGGAGACAGATCACAAGTAGACAGAGAGGCAGGCAGAGAGAGGGGGAAGCAGGCTCCCTGTCAAGCAGAGAGCCCGATGCGGGGCTCGATCCCAGGACCCTGAGATCATGACCTGAGCCGAAGGCAGAGGCTCAACCCACTGAGCCACCCAGGCGCCCCAGAAAAAATATTTTTATTGTAAAAGAAAAAAATTATTTTCATTTTGCATGTACTTTTTCATTAGAATATAGCAATACACTGTGCACCTATGAAGTGTTGTGTTTCGCTTTTAGCTCCTAGTTTTGCAATCTGTATGCTCACAACAAGCTTCGAAGAAACAGAGTGAGGGTATATTTCCCATTTCACAGATGAGGAAACTGAGGCATACAAAACGTCGATATCTTCCCTAATTCCACATGGGTAGTTATAGAAAAACAAGACAGAAGCCCAGTTTTCTAAACCATTAGCCTTGTGTACTCTCTTATAAAACACGCCGCCTTCACAAATATAGTCATTAGTCTGTGGCTGGGATTGTGATGGTGTCATGTCAGTGGGGCCAGAGCAACAAATTTAATGACACAGCTGGGAAAACTTAAAAGCCTGCCCTTGGCTGGGTCATAAGTGGAGGTTAATACAATGGTGCCATTACAGCCCTCTGCTTGCCTCCCAAAACCAGAGCACAGTTCAAGAGAATCATAAAGGTTCCACTGGGGGTTGGTTCAGGTCTGAACGAGCAGCCAAGGTCAGGATGGAAATGTGGAATAGACAGAGAACTATTGAGCCCAATGCAAAGTTCAAAGCTGCTCAGCCAATCCTATGTGACCCAAAGCCTACCCTCACCTGCCAATTAAATGAAGGAGATCATCCTCAGTTAGAGTTTAAATCAAGGCAGCACACTGTTTCTTGAGCTAAAGACCTAGAGATTGAATGCAACTTATTTCTAAATCAATCCTTTCCAAAGTAACATACTTGAAATAAGGCTATATTACCTGTCCAGACTATAAAAAACAAAACAAAACAAAACTCCCCCTGTAACTAAGTGTAACATTCCAAGGTCCCATTGCACACCTTGCACTCTCTACTGTGTACTATACCTTTAATTTCATAATATATGCAGTTTTAAATTCAACATTTATTTTTAACACCTATATTTTAATGAAACATGAAATATAAAATGAAACTCCAGTCTGCCTTGTATGAGCACGAAGAAAAATCCTAATTACCTGTTTCAAAAGTGTGAAGCGCTTTCTAATTTTCCACCAGCCAGTTTCCTTAGACAGCACTCAGTATTATAACTATTTATGCCAATTGTGCTATTTCATGCATAAAATTACCGCATTATTGTTGGAATAGATGCCAGAGAGATATCTAAGCAGGGTGCAATCACTTCACTTTCTATCAAATTGGGCTCCTGAAAGGTATCATAAATTTTATTAGAAGGCAAGGGGCTAATGGCAGCCAATCAGTGTTAATGCTGATAAAATTGCTGTATTTTACATTATAAAAACCAGATGATATTTTTGTCAGAGGGCCATCTTTTGTTTTATTAAGAATGCATCATGAAAACTATATTGTAATCACATAAGATACTTAGGAAAGCTGACTGCCCTTCCCCTGGACTGGGGGTGACATCTCTCTCGGGGTGCTCTGGCAGCAGTTGGTGAGGCAAGCTTTGCTCTCTGCTGCCTGATTAATGGTAGTATAAAATGAAGCAATGCAAAATGCATCCCCCACACTATGGGTACCATAATTCAATTGCATGCAGCTTTATTCTCTCAGGGTCCACTCTTTGGGAAACAAATATTAATGTTCCACTGTTCCCAGGTCCTTTATTGTGCTATAAAAAAATTGTTTTCGATTAACCTGCCAATTGAATCTGGAGAGCTGGATGGTTTTTAAGACTCCCTCGCTTCTTCCTGAGGCACCACAGTAAAGAGTGGCAGATTATGATGATACTGGAAAAGGCAAAAGATAGTTTGGTGCAGAGTTCCAGCCCCTTGGAATACTGCTGAGTTGTGCTTTACCAGAAGTAACTGTTACTTCCATGAGTTGAAGGCTAAAATGTGTGACCTTGGGCAAATCACTTAGCCATTCCAAGGTCTTTGTGTCCTTATCTCTAAAATTATGGTGTAACATACAAGAGTTTCGCAGGTACCTTCCGGCTCTAAAAATCTGATATTCTTACTGTACATACCCTGTGCACGCACGCACACACACACACACACACCCTGGAGAAATAACTTTCCTTCTTACTCATGCCTTTGTTAGCCATTCCTCACCTGCACTGGTATCTGGGTACCTGAGAGACTCACTACCATCAGAACTGAGGAAGCATGGGCTGGATAATCTGGTCTTTTGCTGTTGTTCTATTCCAGGAAGGAAACCATGGGACAATGCAGTTCTCTGTCTTCAGCATCTAGCAATAGTAAACATGAATTAAATAATTAAATAAGCACATCTGGATGTCTAATAAAGGAGATTGACCTCACTAATTTCTAATAATTAGATCAAGAATAAGATAGAATATAACTGTCAATTACAGTAAGACTTATGTTGTCTTCTCATGGATCCAACCACACATAACTTCTTCAGGGAAATGTATCCATTTTCTACTACTTTTAAATATTCTTATGGCTCAACACTACGTAGTCACTCAAAAATTCCTTTAGAACTCACTGGTTAGTGATAAGCAGTTGCCAGAATATGAGGAAAACATGGGTTGACTCGCATGCTAAAACACACCAAGAGAGTGATATTTGCTCTTAGAGGAATTAACTCCTTGGCAAGTACCAAATATATGTTAGATACTAAGCGGATATGTCTGCAACTATGCCTCTAATTTCTCTTCCTACTAAACTATCACTATGAATCCATTTTTTTCTTTAAAGTTGTATATATTTTACCTTCCCTTTACCTTGACTGCGGTATTTCCCAACTGAATCACTAAAGGCTCCCTTGTTCCACAATGTTCTATCCTACCTGTCAGAGTCAGTAATTATAACCCTGATACGAGTATTCCTAGAAGACTGGGAATGTGCATTAACACACACACACACACACACACACACACACATTTATGTGTTAAACAACACATAAATATTTATATAAATCAAGTTGCCCACATCTTATACAGTAACAAGCTACCAATGTTCTGTGACTACTGACTAAAACATTGTACTAACCAGACAGGGCTACCATACATGGTTGTAGAGTTTGTGTGCCACACAACAGCACAGCCAAGATGGTGAGTGGTTGTAAGTGTTTCACCAAAATGTGCATCTGAGTTAAAGAGGCAACCATCAGAAGGAAGGTGCACCTTTTTATTCTCAAGAAGTCATAACCCACTCTCCCAATCATGTACTCACAGAAGGAAGGTATGTTTTCCCAATTTACTCAAAGAGGCCATAAATCTACAGGGCACTAGTAAAACAAATGATTTTTTAAATCCACTACAAGTCCCCTACATGCTGAATCTCAAAAGATCTCTAACTCAGTCAGTTTCTACAAGCAACAGCAGCTATATCCTGAGAACTATCATATACCCTAAAGACAAATTCTCCACACCCTAAACCCCACTGACACCAAAGGAAACAAAGCTATGCCTCCATCCTCCAGTAAAACAATTTTTACTTGGACTGACCTAAGGTGGGGATTATTCTCCCCTAAGTTGGAGAGAATTAAAACAGACTCATACAGAAATGCTCAGAAACAAATAAAACAGTGTCTTAAGAGAACAAGAGGGAGAGGCACCTGGGTGGTTCAGTAGGTTAAGCATCTGACTATTCGACTCATGTGATGATCTCAGGGTCCCAGGATCCAGCTGAGTCAAGCTCCCCACTCAGCAGGGAGTCTGTTTGTCCCTTTCCCTCTGCCCCTCATCCTGCTCATGCTCACTCTCTCAAATAAATAAATAAAATCTTAAAAAGAGAGAGAGAGAACAAGAGGGAGCCAGGAATGCATCCACCAACCTGCATGGGTGACAGACAGGCACAATGTTCTCATTATGTACACAGGGCTGCCCCATTCTCAAAAGATGTCTTAATGACCTAGGGAGATTTTCCATTAGAGTTTTCTTAATTATTCCCACATTTACTGTCACCTTTATACCCAGCCTCATAGTTTAAGAACAGTGTATGAATGATTCTGAAATGCATTAACTATAGCTGAGCAATTGTTCCATTCAACCAGAATACAAATGTAATTCAAGGTAATGAATCCTTAACTATGAGCATGATAGAAGAATTGCCTCTTCTGGAAGGTCCCACAGTTAGTTAATACTCCACGTGATACATGATTTTAGAGAAACTAGCTATTACTTGGAGTTTAAAAGGCTTAGAGCATGTTTCAGAACTGTACACTGTGACAGGCACCATTTTTATGCATTCTACTTAAATAGCCAAATAATGAAAGTAAAACATACTTATTACATAATTAACCATGAAAGCAACATGTACCCATGACTCTTGTCTCATATACAGATTCTATTCCATTCCTAAACCTGTCACCATCCCTCATACCTCTCCTGAACCTCATATCACCTCAGAAATTGATAAGCCTGCATTCTAATCCCTGGCCACCTTCTAACATAAACCCCTCCTCCCAGTAATTTAATGTTTGCTTTTAGTCTCATCAAATGGTAGCTGAAATCAAAACAGATGCTTCGCAAAATGCCCCATAGTCAACAGAGCCTAGACCCTCAAGGTGTTTAAATTGCAATTGGGAAATTGAAATTAAACTGATAGGAAATACAAATAACAATGAAAATTTAACAAATATTGCAGTGGAAAAGGTGACACATGACTAATATCAAATAAGTGAACCTGAAAACAACTGATAGAGAAGGTCAAAGGGGGAAGTTTCATGGCAGATATAATCAGTGCTATGGGGCAGAGTGCTAAGGTCAGGAAAGAGAGGCACCTTGGTTCCACAATGGGAGGTAGGAATCCTTAAGACTCCATCTGACTCTTTCAGAATCTAAATATGGGTCTTTTGTTAACATGGGAAATGGACCAAGCCACTTCACAGATCATGACACTTCCTTACAGTGAATTTATAGAGGATTTACTCATGAGTCAGGAGACATCCTGGACCAAGCTGTGGTCAGGGCACGGAACCATATGGAAAGCCATGGTATCTTGAACACACACAAGTACAAAGAAGCATAAAGGGGATTTGTTTCCACTTTTTGGTGGTTATTTGTTGATGCTGTTTTAAATTTTTTTTTTAAGATTTTATTCATTTATTTTGAGAGAGAGAATGTGTGCAAGTGGGGTGAGGGGCAGGGGTAGAAGGAGAGAGAATCCCAAGCAGACTCCCTGTGGAGGCTGATGAAGGGCTTAATCTCACGACCCTGAAATCATGATGTGAGTCGAAATCAAGAGTCCGACATTCAACCAACTGAGCCATGCAGGCACCCGGATAGTTTTAAATTTTTAGATCTAGAAGATGGGTGGTAAACATCGTAGTCCACCTGAAGGGGAACATAAGAAAGAAATAGCTAAAAGGGAGGTGAGACGACAGAAGCTTGGAAGGTTGACTTAACTTCTATAAACAAAGGGAATTCAAAGGAAGTTTTACCAAATCAATTATGTGATGAAAGTGGGTTTACAGAATCAAAACTGGAGACTTGGACAGATTATGTGTGTGTGGATGATGACAGTAGGCATATTTAGGTAGCCAGCAGCTACACTTTCTATAAAATTATTTGTGATTGTTTGAAACCTCAGTGGCAACAGTAACATAATATTTGAATACTCAATGGGCTAAACCTTTCATGATTCCATGCACATGCTGATTACATGAAATCTTGATAATATACCCATACCCAATATATCTTAAAATCCTGATTGGTTTATAACCTTGCAATCTATTTGTACCCATTTATTATCTTTTATATAAAATCAGACATCTTGAGTTGCCTCTGATGCTGGATCTAAAGAGTTGAAAGAAGAAGAGATTAGGCCACAGGAGCCTTTTTGCAGAGAGGATATAATGCAAGAGATCAGCAAAGCAATAAAAGGGTCTGACTGTCCCATCCCTAGTATATGAAATTCAGTTAAAAATATAACACCAGGATTTTTTAATAAAGGGATGGAAGTATGCGGCTCCCGGCCTTGAAGATTCTAGTGCCAGATAAGCCTTTACAATTCAGACCTTGGGGAGGAGGGGGAGAGAGGTGGGAAAAAAAAAAAAAAAGAACTAATAAATCTCTAAAATTTGACAAGTGACAGATCTTTGTCTGGTTAACTGGCTATGCAAAGATTTTAGTAGATTCTTCTGTCATTCCCAATTCCTCTTATTCATAAGAATTTTATAATATTTAAATGACACAAGGGAAGGCAAGCCTATATTTGCTTTGCAGAACATTTCAAGATATGCACTCACAGTGTAGCTGTATTCCTGTGTCCACCACTAGCTAAAGATAAAATTGTATAATCAACTTCAAATCGGGGAAAAAATAAGTCACGCAATCATTTCCCTTATTTCATCATATAGTAACATTACTGAAACAATGGTACCTATGCTTAGAGCTGGTGTCAATAACATATCTGAAATCCATCAGTCGTTGAATTGCTACAAATACTTGGTTCCCCTTCCCATCTCTTCCTTTCTGAAACTCTTCCTCTCTACCTGTGTGTCTGTCAGTCTGTGTCACTTTTGTCTCCTCCCTTCTCTATGCCCTCTTCATACCGGTTTCTCTCTTGTCCTATCCATGACCCTCTCCATACCCTATACGTCTCCCTTAGTCCTTATAAATCTTCATGTTCTTCTTAATTAAAAAAGGAAAATGAATGCCTCTACTTAGCCACTTAGCTTGCGTTTTATTCTAGTAAACTTTTCCAAAACTCCAAGTGAAAAACAGACATTCCAAGCTAAACCCAAGGGAAAAGTTATAAGAAAGCAGCACAAATTAAAGCAGGGATGAAAAAAAAAATGTGATCTAAATTAGTGGAATTATTTTACAGAACCATTACCAGTATAGAGCAGGGAACTAGTTTCAAGAAGCTGGAGTAATTTTAATGAATGACTAAAACTGAATGCTACTAAAAAAGGCAATTAGCTCATAGGTTCAGGTACCCACTATGGGATCAGAGAGGTCTGGCTTGAAGCTTGTCTCTGCTTTTTCTGTCCAGGCATTCTCTCCAAAATTCTTCTTTATCTTTTCTGCGGTCTTTTTGCTTGCTCATCAAAAAAAAACAAAAAAAAGTAACTAGGATAATGTAATAAGGTACTTATGTAAAATCTCTAGCTAGCACTTTGTACATGCTCAAAAATGTTAGTCATTATTATCAATATTATGGTTTTCATTATTTTTAATGTCCACAGGAATAATAATTTACAAATTATATACTGAATCTCTTAAAGGCAATTAGCCATTCCATAGTTTCATGTTTTCTCCATTAAAGTTTAGCCAGTTCTTATTTTGATTTTTATTTGTGTAGATACATATATTTATAAAGGTTAATAAGTAAAGACTGCTCAAAATTCATAAGAAAAATCACAGTAGTTAGCTTCACCCATTGGCACTCTAAATTCCCACTTCTAGAAGTATTACCTTGAATTCTTTTATATTTATCTGAGTTTCCCCCTCCATGTATCTAAATGACTTGCTTATTCTAATTTTTCCTTTTTTCAGTTTTTGTTACTATCCGTTGAATTCCCACTATGGAAGATGAAAATCTGACTCTTTATCATTTCCCCACATACTCAGAAACACACACACTCTTCTTCTTTTCCTCTGGTTCCCCACAGTTTGTCACATTCTTTAGTTGAAGCAGTGTTCAGTGTTTATATAATTATGACTGTATAAATATTACTTGCAGCTGAACCCATTTAGTGTATGATTAGATTTCCTTTCTTGTAGAACTTTACAAGAGTTAATATTTACCGGGTTATTTTCAGTTGTTTAGTATTCTGTATATTTATTACTAACTCACCCTGAAAACTCCAACAGAAACTGAAATCTTGTCTCAGTATGTTTTAACATATCAGCTTTCTATTAGTTTCATGTCTTATTTGTATACAACCCATCCAGGGTTTTCCATCTTCCAACTCTAGTCCAAAGTGATTGTTCCCAAGGTTGCTGCAACACTATCATCCTGCTACCTCCTTTCACTACCAACCTCAGAATTCTGTTTGGTTCTCTCCTGTACTGGGTCCTCTACTTCTAATGTTTCTTCTTCTCTATTGGTACCAAACCTAATTTTGGTGGATATGTTTGTGCAATAGCTTTTTGGAAAAGGGAACCAAAAAAAGCAAGATCCCCCCACCATGGTTTTGCTTATCTGAACATTTTTATTCCAAGGGTCAGCATACTACGACCAGCCATAGTTAAAACTCTATGATTCATGTAAACAACTTTTAGTGTTCTATAGCCACACCCATTTTACTTATTGTCTACTATCTTGTTACAATTGCAGAGCTGGGTAATTGCAACTAAGACTGCTTAGGCTGTAAAGCCTAAAATATTTATTACCTGGTCCTTTATCAAAAACAAACTGCTGCCTCCTGCTCTATTCCATGCTCACTCCAGATTTATAATTTGAATAGAAACAGCATTTTAAAGGCATTACTCCCTTGTCTTTTAGCTTCCAGAGTGAATGTTGTCTGGTGCCATTCTGATTCCTGATCCTTTATATGAAAAGTCTTTTTTTCCCCTGATATTTGGAAGCTTGTGTAATCCTCTCCATGTGTGGGCACTTTTTCATATATTGCAACGAGTACTCAGTGTACCCATTCAATCTAAACGCAAACAGTATCTCTGATAATTTCTCCTCTTCGACTTTTTTTTTTCTTTCTGCGATTCCAATTAGTAAAATTACAAATCTCTTAGACTGCTCTATAATGCTATTTTTTGTTATGTTCCATTCTCCTGGCATTTAGATCTTTTTGGGAAATTTCCTCAAGTTAATCTTCCAACCTCTCTATAATGTTTTAAAGTTTCTGCTCTTTTACTCATTTCCAGGCTGGAAATGAGTTTTTAGCATTCTATCCTTATTTCATGGATGCAATTTCTTCACTATTTCTCTGAAGAATTATACCCAGCAAAAGTATCTTTCAAAAATAAAGCCCGATAAGACTTTTTGAGATACATAAAAGCTGAAAGAATTTATCACTGACAGAACTTCAATACAAGAAATGTTAAAGCACCTCTTCCAGTAGAAGGAAAATTATATCAAAGAGAAATATAAATCTATGCATAGAACTATGTGGGTAAATATGCAAAATTTTTTCTTATTTTTCAAAAATCTACTAATAAGATAGTTTCCTACTTTTAAAAAGGAATTATAAAGTAAAAGACACAAACAGGTTTATAACATAAATTAAAATGCATGACCATAGCGTGTGCACGCACACACACACACACACACACATAAAATCCAGGAGAAAAGGAAGTAAACTACTGAAACATTATTTTTTTTTAAGATTTTATTTATTTATTTGACAGACAGAGATCACAAGTAGGCAGAGAGGCAGGCAGAGAGAGAGGAGGAAGCAGGCTCCCGGCTGAGCAGAGAGCCTGATGCAGGGCTCGATCCCAGGACTCTGGGATCATGACCTGAGCCGAAGGCAGAGGCTTAACCCACTGAGCCACCCAGGCGCCCCCTACTGAAATGTTCTTATACTGTATACAAATCAGTACAATATCCTTTGAAGATAAACTGTGGTAAATTAAAACTGTGTACTAAAAACTCTAATGCAACTACCAAAATAACAAAGAATAGATAATAAATCAACAAAAGAGATAAGTAAGATCATAATAAAGTCATCAATTAATGAAAAAGAATGCAGATAGAGGAAAAAGAGGACAAAGAACAGAGGAGACAAATGTAAAGCAAAAAGCAAGACTGAGATCAATAATCACATTACATGTAAATGTTCTAAAACCTGAAGCCAGGGGCTGTAAGATTAGATAAAAAGAGCAAGACCCATCTGTACGATGCCTATAAGAAGTTCATTCTAAATAAAAGATGAAAATAAGTTAAAAGTAAAAGGATGGTAAAAGATATACCATGCTAACACTAATTAAACACACACACACACACACACACACACACACACACACACAAACAAAAACAAATGAGAGTGGTTATATTAATATCAGACAAAGTAGATTTCAGAGTAAAGAATATTATCAGAGATACAGAAGGCCATTTTATAATGATAAAGGGGTCAAGTCATCAGAAAAACATGGCAATTCTAAGTGTTTATGTACCTAAAAAGAGAGCCTCAAAATACATGAAGCAAAAACTGACACATTTGCAAGGAGAAATATAAAAAGCCATGCATGTAATGAAAACTTTCAAAATCCTTTATTATAATTGGTAGAAAAAGTGGACAGGAAGTCAACATCCTATGCAGAAGACACGAACAACATAATCAGTCTACTTGATCAACCTTATTGAACAGCAGAAGAATAGGCAATTTTTTTTCAAGTGTTCATGGGACATTCCTCAAAATATAAAATACTCTGGGATTCATAAAATGGAATAAATTAGGACTAAGTAACAGAAAGATGTCTGGAAAATCTTTTGAAATATTTGAAAGCTAAATAACATACCTCTAAATAGCCCATACATCAAAGAAGAAATTAAAAGGTAAAAAGAAAGTATTCTGAATTGAATGAAAATAAAGAGACATTAGTGGGATGCCACTAAAGCAGTATTTAGGGGGAGATTTATAGCACTAAGCTCTCAATTCAGTGATCTCAGTTTTTACTTTAAGAAGCCAGAAAAACAGGGTGCCTGGCTAGTTCCATCAGCAGAGCATATGACTCTTGATCTCAGTGTCATGAGTTCGAGCCCAACATTGGGTATAGAGATTACTTAAAAATAAAATCTTAAAAAAAAAAAAAACATAAAAAGAAGAGCAAATTAAATGGATGATTAAGCAGAATAAAGAAAATAAAGATCAGAATGAAAAGCAATGCAACAGAAAAATAATAAAGAAATAAATGAAACCAAACTTTTTGAGATAAATAAAATCATTTAATTTATGGCCAAAATATTCAGGAAAAATGAGAGAAAATAAAATATTATAATCATAAGGAATGGAAGAAGTGACTTTGGAAGTATTGCTATGCATATTAATGACATGAAAAGAATACTACAGATGATAGGGTTAGTAGGATTCTACAGATATTGCTAAACACAGTTTTAGCTGATAAAATTCATTTTTGTCAAATGTCACGTAGTCCCTATTTGTTCATATTTAAAAGTAGGTTACTAAAATACTAATTGAAAGCCCCGTATACATGAAATAGCTTGAGAAATAGTAAGCTTCTCTTTAAGCTGTTTGGTCAGGGACTCTGTTTTGTGTGTGTGTGTGTGTGTGTGTGTGTGTGTGTGTGTGTGTTGGTTTTGTTTTGTTTTGTTTTGTTTTGTTTTGTTTTTTTACTAATAGTGTATCCCAGCTTTCTTTCATGGGGAATCTGTTTCTGTTGGGCAAGTCAACATACCCAGAAGGCCACATTCAAATCTTTTATTGGTAGTATATAGGACTAGCTGTCAATATTTCTTTTTTTTAAGAAAATATGAAGAAAGTGCTTATGAATTTGATCATTCATGACAGCACAATAGGTTCCAGAAGTATTGTGCAAACAAGGCAATAGGATGGAGGAAGAGTGTAGCTCACAGATCATTTAAGTAATTCGACGGTGCTTAACATCCTATATCAGGAATGAGTTACGAATACTTAAAAAAATATATATGGGAACTTACACATTAAAAACTGTCATATCAAAGCTTTCAGATTAACCACTTTAAGAACATGGACTCATAATCCAATGGTTAGATACTACTGAAAATATTTCTTAAGCTTCTTTTGGATTTTCTTTTGGATCCAAAAGTATTTCTTATGGATATGCTCAATATCCTAAAGAATGAATTGTCTTGGGAGATATGCAAAAGGTAAATTAGATTATCATGGAAGATGATGAAACTGCAGATGCAATTCTGACCTCAAAAATGAATTGTTTGAAAGTAGTGGGACTTGAACACTAGTTCAGAAGAAAATTTCAGAAGAGAAATTCCAAATGCATTGTGAATGCTGACAGCCTCATTAGAATATATGTATCTACTCCCAAAATGACTACTTTGAAAGACAGCTCTCACTTGGATGTATAAATTTAGGTGTGTCAGCATGGGTGGGAGTAATTAGGAGATCCAATTAATTTCTTTACAGACACTCTTTGGGTAAGTATACTAAGGGAGGTCAAGGAAGTCGCCCCATTACTCACCAGCAAAAGCCTATTAAAGTTGAACCACCTCCTGAGAATGTGTGGCCGATGACAGCAGAAGACAAGAAGGCTACTGCTTTGATAAATACCCTAAGGGGCTGCAAAATGGCAGTGCTGGGAGGCAAGTGCCAAATCATGTTTGGCTTTGGCCCCATAACTTGTGATTCTGTCAAGGACTCATCACGTCAATTGGTGGAAAATGGATTACTGTCATTCTTCAAGGCACGGCACATCATTCCCCCATTGATTGGCATGCCAAATCCTTCACAAAGTAATGAGTCAGGGACGATTCAAATCATCATCCAACTGTCAGCTTGATTGCATAGTCCTCTATCAATGGGATTAAACTGGTATGGCATCCAAAATGTAATGAAAGGCATTACTTTCCTTGAAAAGTTGACAGGAAGACGGGGATGCTGGACCCAGGAGGCCTAGGCATATACAAATAATAATAATAATAATAAAAATGGGGAGAGTGAATTAAATGATATAAATATATCTTTTCAGCCTCACAGGAGATGCTGGGACTAAAGGGAATTACATTTCTCTTCAAAGAGAATTAGAGCTGAAAGGGACATTGTAGAAATCACCCCACTGCTACTTGTTCTCTAACAAAAAAACACTTAAAGAGAAGTGAGTCGCTAAGGTTAGTTAACGAGGAGAGAATGGGAAGACAGTACAAAGCATGTTCTTTGGAGGGGAAAAAAAAAGCCTCTGTTTTCAATCTGAGTTTTTCTATTTACTAGTTGTGTCATCATAAACAGTTCCCTCAGCCTCTCTCTTCATCTGCCAAATGGGGATAATTACAGGTATATCACCTATATCACAGGAGGATTAAGGGAGCAAACCACTGAAACAATGAGGGTCCTATCTTAATGTCTCCTCAGAAAAAATATGCTGCTGTCTTGCTCAATTTGCATGAGTACACACGAACAATGTGCTTGTTGTAAAGGCTCAGCATTCTGTCTTGGAAAAAGGTCATCTATGCACATATACACCTCATAAATATTATTTTACTTAATATGGTTTACAGAAATCATAAATCTTGCCAACATCACATACCTAGTAAGAGGTTAGGGTTTTCCTGGTATGATTCCAAAGACTTCTCTTAATCATGAGCTCTGCTGCTCTTCATGGTGATGATGTTCCTGGTTCATCAATAGTAGGAAACATTCTCCCATTTTTTTAGCCATTGCACAGGGATGTTGGACTATTTATACCCTGCTGTCTCATGTTCAACGCCCAATAGCTTCTATTGCAAGAGACCTGTCTTGCATAGAAGTAGCTACTATGTGATACTAAAGTGGAACTCACCTACAGATTACACCAACATTCATTAAGGTACAGTAAGCCGATAAGAGGTACATTATTTTGGACCTTAACATTTTGTTTTGTGGGAGGAGTATTACACTTCTACCTTTATCAACTAAAGGGATTATTTGATAGGTGACTAAAAAACAAGTATCTGAGGTATTATTAGGGCATTGGAACGTGGAAGGGGAGGTATCATTTTATGAGCAAAAACTGTTTCTGGAGTCAGACATAAGGACCAGGGTCAGAAATGTGAATCAAAGTAAACTATTTAAGCATCTATTTCATTTTTAGAAGTCCCACCATGCTCTCTACCAGATTCTTCAGATAAGGATTTTGTGAAAATTTCTGGAAATCACATCTTTAGAGTGGCATTGGCAAATCAGTATATTTAAAGAAAGTGACCTTTGATCAGACAAGTTGAGAAGATCTTGTACACTGTGTCCCTTTTAAAGAATCCCAAATGCTTACTAGCATATTAAAGTCTATAAGAAATCGTGTGGTTAAAACAAAGAAAGAAAGAAAACATTTAACTTTGTTCACTCCAGTATTTCTTTGCCTTCTTTGACAAGAGAAGTTCTTCCTTGTATAATGTCTATCAGAACCTATAATAGGGACTAGCTTATAGGAGGGGCTCAGGAATACTTTTAAGAATGCTGTGGAATAAAGTCCCCAATGGATTAATGTCTCATGGTTGTACTACAGAAAAAGCTGGTTTGATATATATATATTGTACTATGGCAGGCACTAGGGAAAGAGTAGAAAACGATAAATGTGACATATGCCTTGGCCTCAAAGGAGTTTAGAGTTTAGTGGATAAGGCAGAAATGTTCATAAATGACAATAGGGAGGCAGTATCACATAAATATGGAGAGTACTAGCTTTGGTGTTGGACAGAACTGGGTTCAAGTTCTGACAATTATCACTTACCAGCTGGATGGTTCATAGCACATTATTTAATCACTCCAAGGCTTTGGTCTTCTAACCTGGAAAATGGAGGTGGCAGTGTCATATCGTCCATATGAACACTACTTGATGTAATACATGCAAAGGGAAAAAACAGTATCTCTACTCAGAGTTCCCTATACCAAGCAATGTCAGAATATAGACATCACTACAATATTTGTTGAACGAATTCATTATGGCCTAATTAATTATACATTTAGAATTCCTACCTAGTACAGTGCTGTACATGGAATAGATATCTAAGAAAGCTTTGTCAAATGAATAAAAGAATGAATCAGAGAAGCAATGTCTAAGCTCAGCACATGCAACAGTCTCTTCTCTGGGTACATAATTTTCCTGCCTTGCCACTGCATTTTTAGCCATGATTATACATAAGCATTTGTGAATAGCCACCCTTCTCTATAACCCTCTTTGCCAGCTTTAAAATGTGTAAGCATGGCTGGGCTGAACTACCACAACCCTCTCCCCTGTATGTTTCCAGTTAAGGTAGGCCAAAAAAGACCCCCTTCAACCACCACCCGCTGCCATATTTTCAGGATGAAAGTAAAGTAGCAGCCACTTTGTATCTCATACCTTTCACTTATTTCATTTTTTTAAAGATTTATCTATTTATTTGAGAGAGAGAGAGAGAAAGCACAAACAGGAGGGGCAGAGGGAGAGGGAGAGAGAGAAACTCAAGTAGGCTCCACCTTGAACATTGGAGCCCCATGTGGGACTCCATCTAATGATCTGAGATCATGACCTGAGCTGAAACCAAGAGTTGGATGCTTAACTGACTGCACCACTGAGGTGAGCCCATGTCACTTAATTTCTAACTCCTATTTTCATGTGGGTAGCAGATGGGCCTTCAACAGTTCTCTCCTGGATCCTCCTTCAGTTTCTATAGCTCCTGGCCACGTGTGCTTAGCTCCATGACACACACCAGTTTTTCCTGCCCCATCAACATTAAAAGTAGCAAAAATTGCCATGAGTTTCAGTCCCTTCTTGAAGGTGCCAGCTCACATTGCATAAATCTTTCTCAATAGCCCCTGTTTCCCCTCTGGTAAGGCGAACACAGAGAAACTTACTTGGTTCTTATGAATATCATTAGGGTGCTGAGGGCTCTCCTTTCACATGTCTCTTCCTAACCAGAGAGACAAAAGGGCCACTGTAAAGCTCAGGCAGAGAGATGGGATCTTGTCCCAGCCCTCAACATACCAGCCTGGAGGCTGTGGGTAAATCCATAATTCTGTGAGTGGCAGTTTCTGCTTTATTCAGTGGAAGAAGCAGCTCTTCCCTTGCATAACTCATAAAGCTACTGCAGAGATAAACCATTACACTGAAAGTTAACATACCTTGGGAAAAAAAAAAACGGACAAATCTCTGGCATTCGCAAGCATTAATTATCATTTTGGCATCATTGTTATTCTATTTTTTGAAAGATTTTTTTATTTACTTAAGAGAGAGAGAGAGAGAATGAGCAGGGGGAGGGGCAGAGAGGGAGGGAGAAGCAGGCTCCCCAATGAGCAATGAGCCGGATGCAGGATTCAATCCCAGGACTCCAGGATCATGACCTGAGCCAAAGGCAGATGCTTAACCAGCTGAGCCACCCAGACATCCCATCATTATTATTATTCTTTCAAATTTATCATTTAATGAGCACTTACTTTATGTCATGTGCCATGCTGAGAACACATTTCATTATTTCATTTATACCCTATAGAATGGGCCTTATTCTCCCTATTATACTTATGAGAAAATAAGGTAGGACTCAGGTTAGTTAGCGAACTATCTCAGAGTTTTAGCGGTCTAACTACACAGTCAGAGCACCTACACATTTCTTTATAATATATAGAGCACGTAAAAAGTTGTGCAAGCTTTGTTTTAATGTTGAAAATATAGTGAGCTACCTACATTAGTTGTGTAATAGCCATGTTATGTAAAGTTGTTTATATTACATTTTACTGAACTGTATAATGATGTAATACTAAAAATGAAAAAGTATTGCATATCATATGACAATTTGATTCTAGACAATAGAAACTGCCAAATCACGTGGCTCATATCAGAGATGTTTCAGACTTAGGAAAGGTTAGTATGACTGACAAAGTAAAGAACTATCCCTGAGGCACCAACCACCTATCAATCAAAAACTCAGTTGATATTTAAGAGCACCTATTTCACTTCAAGCAATATTATTATAATTAGAGAAAATTGAAAGTAAGAATTTTAATATGGTAAATAGTAAATGTGGATTAAATCATTTGATATGTCTTAAAAGGTGATAATAAGGTTAAGATTTTAAGTGTGGGTTTTGAAAATCAGCATGTCATATTGATACATAATTGCTATTGGCTAAAGGTGCTTCAGAAAATATTTAGAATCTGAATATGAAGAAGGCTTAGCGTTTGATTGAGATAATGAAATTATTTATGTAGATAAATATATTTTCTATTTGAATACGAACATATTTGGTGCATGTGTCTGTTTATAGAGAAAATATGTGGGGGGTATGTGTGTGTGTGTGTGTATTTATGTGTTTACCCAAAAACCTGTTATCAAATCCATGTGCGTCTTGTGATCCATGGTAACTTAGAGTTGAGGGAATTTGGTACATGTATTTAAAGTGTTGTTAATTTTAAATCTTGCAAACTTAAGCTAAGACTCTAGATAGGTAAAATATTCTAGGTAAACAGTTACAAGAAGTGAACAATGTAGATAACGGCAAACAGGTCAACATTTTAAAACTACTTCATTTTAGAATATAAAATCTAAGATTTCAGAAAATTTAAGTTAACTAAGATCTCAATAAGTAAGCTCCATAAATGGTGAATATGAAGGCCGAACAATAATCCTTGGTATTAAGAGGGAGAAAAAGACAGGAGTCAGAGGGAATAAGCTAAAATCATTAATTTTTTAAAGGTATTTGAATGGGCAACTTTTATTTCCATAATAAAATGAAATTGCAACTCCGGAATAACTACTACATAAAATATTGAGAAGTAATTGTAGCAATCAGAACAATGAGTCTATAGCCTATGAAAATAAGTAAATGATAAATGATGTGAATTGCAAGCTTAGATAGAAAGATCAACCAAGATAGATCAGTATGCTCAGAAAGAAAGAAAGAAAGTAACATTATGTATGAGTTAATACAAAAGACCACAACAAATCATACACAACACAAAATAGTTATTTTGTATATTTGTATATTTGTATATACAAAAGAGATATTTTGTATAACAGAAATTCACTTGTTAGTGTTCATGACTTGGTGAAAATGGGAGAAATAATGCAAATACACATAAAATAAGACACTTTTTAAAGAAAACAAAAATCTCGAATGGGATGAAAGAAATTTATTCCAAATTAAAAACGGAAGACTTCATTGAGACTTATAACAACTAAGTAAATACTAGTGAAATTATGCTCCTGACTGAGCAGTTAATAGACTTCAGGGCATGTATGTGCGTACTCCCAACACTGGTACATATAGTTATGGTAATATAGGATGTAAACAAGTTAAATCATGGTAAACATTGACGTAACTAACAGGAAGCTCTCAAGTGAATGGAAAACATCAGACCTAATCGGTGACTGAATTTTCAGAACTATGAAACATGCTTGGGAGTATGTGCTTGGGATGCACAAGTTGAGAATATTCTTATATTCTCCTTTGTATAACAATATACCCTTCAGTGTATATGGTAGGATTTCTTTTGTTTGTCTATAAATGTTATCTCTTTCCAACGCAAGATAGAAAATGTGTTTTGGGATTGAGAGCTAAGAGCCAGACCTGGTAGAGTTCCATCTGGAACCAAACATTTTGCTTATGGGTATCTGGATTCCAATTCAAAGAAAGATAAATCTGAAAAAGTTATACACCACTTGCCAGTAGTGTCAGTCCATGGTTTGGTGAGAAGAAAGAAATATGTATTCTCCATTTTCTCTCTTCCACCTACTTCTTTTTATTTTATTTCTCTCTTTTTTTTTTTTTCTTTGTCTTTATTTTCTAAACTCCTAATGCCCTCCAATGTTTCTTAGCAAAGTTTTGGATATCAGACAAGGAGACTTCAATATTATTTGAAATTACCATGGTATAGTGCTCAAGTGAAATTTTTATTTTTTCTCCTAGTTATAAATTTAAAGATAACTGATGAAAAGATTTCACGTATCATCAGCAGAAAGCTGAGGTTTTACAGGAGAGAATTTAGGCTTTATATTGTCCATGAAATCTTCATATCTGAGCTATACAAAACACCTATCAGACCCTCCAGTCAACTCTTTGCTCACCTGGGCACAGCCCTACCACAGAAATGGCTACGTGGCCGGAAGGCCTAACTACCATGGTTTAAGAATGATGCACAATGAATGTGATCACTCCCCAGGCTTGAGTGCCACTAGTTTGGTGAACCCACAGGTTTTCAAATGTAATCAGTCATAGAAAGATCAGTGAAAATGTGAAGTAAATAGGTGTTCCTATCAAGCGCAATCCCTCTCCAGGTTTTCAAGTCCTTACACTGCACATCAGCATGGTTCAGATAACCTGGAATTCTGGGGGGTGCTGTTGTTGTTTTTAATATCCTTCCTTAACATATCCTTTGACCCATCTCCTCAAGGTCTTTCATCCAGTGATAGAAGGATACATGTAACTATTTTCTGGCCAGGTATTATGGGTTAATAATATGGCTTCTTAAACCCTATCTCGCTAATGATTTCAGGACCAGTAAAAGAAACAGTAACATTAGTTGTAGCTTATGAGAGCAGAGATGTATGCAACTCACACCATAAAGTCAGGTATTTACTTCACTTAGGTTTAAAGCTGGACCAGGTTTCCTATGCACGAATAATCAGACTGTACAGTTCAAAGTCACTTTGTATGTCCACAGCTCTCGAAAAATTCCCCTTTCCTTTGCCTGATAGATAAGAAACAGCCTGCTACATTTTTCTTAACTAAGGGTCTCATACATTGGCAATTTTGTCAACCTAGATGTAAACACCACTGCCACGTCCGAATCATAATAAATTTTGTTTACTGTAGTTAGACATTGGGTTTGCTTACATTTTAGTTAAAACAGCTGAAGATTTATCCTTCTGTCAGAGCCACTGGAAAATTGAGAGTCTCATGCAAGTTGTAAGCTTTCTGCTTAATCTTCTGGAAACTTTTCCAATTTTCCTTTAATAACACCAGGAGGCCAGTGGTATGCCACTTATGGATGGAGGGGGAGGAGTTCTCCATCCCAGTCCCCCTCCTTTACTCGGCTGACAAGCTCTACAGAAATGAAATGCAGTAATATACATTAGCACTAACTTATACACTAGGCTGTCACCATCAGGTAAAATTGATCACAAATTACTGATTACTGAATCAGGAAAGTCATCAGTTATATTGTACTTGATTACTTTCTCATAAGAGGAATATATTACTGAATATGGTGAGACTACTCATGCATAAGAATTTGGAAGTGACACCCTAGCAGCCCGCACTCAGGAGGGAAGGAGAATTGTGCTGAGGAAGTAGACTCTAACTTCCTTATATAAATTGTTTTAAATCAGTTATTAAATTATGATAAGACTGTGGTGTGTACTTGAAAATTTTTCAACTGTTTTCCCAGTTGAAAACTTGTAAATCACACATTCTTCCCTCTAGGAAGTGCCATGGTCACTTATATCAGCTATACTTCCTGGAGGGAAAGAACTCTGATACTGGTCAAGGTCACAAAACTAGGCCAATCTAGTTGATGGGCTTCTTGCCAGAACAAGAAACAAAACATTCTTTTCTTTGTGACTCATTTTCTCCTTGAAGACCCTTTTCGATTTGCCTTGGCTCTCCTCCTTCTTCTTTTCTCTGCAGTTTTGAGACATAATGGAAATTGCTCTTCCTTTACAAGAGGGTGGTCCACCCTTGAAAGACCATGTGGGCCAGGAGGGGGGTCATAAGACAGATCCTAAGCATGAAAAAAAGAAAAAAAGTGAAAGAGGTACTAACATCCACAAACTATCTAACCAATATGGAGCTGAAGTATTAGAGTGTGCTTCTCTTCACATATAAACAGTTTGATTGTTAGCAACTGATGGCAGGTTATTGAAATTCAAGCTCTGGGAAAAAGAAACTGACCATATAAGAGAAGTATAAAGTTAGGCTGACATCTCACAACTTATATCAAAATAAAGTCCAAATGATTAAGGCATGCCTCCCCCCACCCCCAAAACTGGGGTATATGGTGAGTCTCAGGGATAAGCAAAGGTGTAGAGGGAAGTATGGAAAGTCAAAGGATAAAGAGAAAGTATCTAATTGGATTGTCTATTTTACACAAAGATTTGGTATCCTTGCAGTTTTAAAATATTTGGGCTAATCTCTTATTTTTATTCAAATGCAGAGAGCAATATACTTTTATGTTCAGGGAGTGATTTAAAATACTTCATTTTTATGTTCTATGCCCTTCAGGCCCTCCCCTTCACCAGATTATCAGCACAGTTGGTACTATGTGAATACAGTTTGCTCTGCTGAGAAGGGAGATTATATTACCAACACGAACCCTGCTCCTGGTGCTAGTCTGCAAGTGATATTTAGTTCTTCGTGTTGGGCTGGAGTCACCGAGGCCTAGAAACTACCCAGAAGGGAGAATATTAGGAAGACCATATTCAATCACTAGTGTGAGACTGGATGTTCTCCTGGTTATTGACCATATTCTTCACTGTCTATGGTCAGATGTTGTCAGCTCCTCCCAACATGTATTACCTTATCTGCAGCATTCCTAGTTTCTATTCAAGGTTTTATTAACAAATGGAGGGACACCTAAAACCACAAAACTTCCTGACTGCATTGGTTCACTGCCTAGAGATTTATGGTCCAATTTCATCTACAAGTTTGCATTTTTTTTTTAAAATACAGATACCAGCTAGAAGTAAATCCAAGTCTTAATCTGGTTCCAGAATATGGATATTTGACCACTAGATTGCCTCTGTTGGCCCCAGTTCTAGCATCATACTCTCACAATTAATCATGGCCCACTCCATTCTAACAAGGAACAACTGTCCAGTTCAACTCGGAATTCCACAACTTTGATGCTTGTGAGACCAAACAGAGAGAAGACAGCCTCTTTTCAGATCACATGCCATATGATATTAAAAAAAAAAAATCTGTAATACAGGTGTTTACTTTTTATGGTGAAATTTGAAAGGAGATTCATTGTAATTTAGAATGTTAGGCTGATGTTTATAATTCATTATAAATGTGTCAGAGTAGTGTCCCAGAGAAAAAAAAAACAAAACCCAGTAACCCCAAACATTTAATCATCAAAGCTGGTTGTTTATAACAATAGGATATTTAATGTTATAGGACAGAAAACAAATGTCATGCAATACATTTTTTTTTTCTTTGTCTGAGCTTTAGTCTTCAGTAAGATCTGACAAATATTGGCATTATATGTCACTAAGAAGTAAAAGATCATGCTCTGACCTTCAGGAATCCCCACAATATGTACATTATGTTGATGTGCCCTTTGTTTTGTCTATCTTGGTTTGCTTTGGCGGCCTCTACAATTTCAGGATGAGCAAGGTTGTTTTACCAAGTTTTTGATGGCATCATTTTAACGAAGAAATTAACTAAAGGCAAAGACTTCTTCTTCCACTATTTCTTTCATTCTGACACAGACTGAAGACTTCACATCGAGAAAAGTGGACGCCACAAATGGCCCAGATGCTCATTTAGCATTATTTGAGGTCTACAGTGCCTTCACTAAAGCAGATGTAAACTTAAAAAAGAAGATCAAAATTTTTGTTTCTTCTTTTGCATTGGCTGTTGACTCACATGTCAAAAATGTGCATCACCTTTAAAGTTCCAGTCACATTCCTCCTGATCTACAGAAACATGTCCCACTCCAGAGCACTGCTCTTTTTACTTCCTATTTCTTTAAACTTCTAAAGTTCTTCTAATCTGTATTGTACAATTTATCATTTATTTATATTTTCCTGGTTTTTGTGCCAGTGATTTTGTTTCCCCAGCTAGAGGTTAAGCATATTAAGTAACTACATCTCTTCCTTCCTAGTACATGATATGTATGGCACATGGCATACTCTTGATAAAACAATTCTATTGAGTTTATTACTTAAGTACAGATTCATTTTAAAAGCAGACAGATAAAAAATAAAATATAAATACTATTAGATCCTCACTTTCTCTTATGAAGTCAGAGAAACTTCCCTTTAATATTAATTGTATATTTTTACTTTTCAAAGTAATTTTACATCTAATATAATTGATCATCATAATTGCCCTCAAAGATAAACAGAAATGACATAGTGTGTGAGCATGTGCTCAAACATGTGAGTGACAGAGTGTAGAACTCAAGACTCATAATTCTTAGCTGACATGCTTGACTCTAAATCATACTTGCAAAATTCACTATTCATTTCAGAAAAGTACACTTTTGATTTTTGTCAGTTAATGACATCATTAAGAGAGTACTACTGAAATGCAGTTGAAAAGAGGAGGTTTCACTGAGTTTGGTAGACCAAAGAAATTATTCCCCTTGCGTTCATGAAGTAGCCAAGTAATGGATCACACAAGGGTTAAAGTAGAGTTACTGAAAGAATACTCAGTTAGTGGGAGTAATTCTTAGCTGATATGCTTGACTCTAAATCATACTTGCAAAATTCACTATTCATTTCAGAAAAGTACACTTTTGATTTTTGTCAGTTAATGACATCATTAAGAGAGTACTACTGAAATGCAGTTGAAAAGAAGAGGTTTCACTGAGTTTGGTAGACCAAAGAAATTAGTCCCCTTGCGTTCATGAAGTAGCAAAGTAATGGATCACACAAGGGTTAAAGTAAGATTACTGAAAGAATACTCAGTTAGTGGGAGTAAGAGAATTAGTCTCAGTTTTGCACATCTCTGTTCTAAGCATCTGCAGTCTCAAGAATATCAAGGAGTTAATTTCAAGCATCCCTTCCAGCCTAATACTTTTGACTGACCTCTCCTTAGCATTGATAATTAGGAGTAACTTTTTTTATCATCCAATTCTATTATCTGTGTCTACTCTATTATTTGGGCCTTGGCATAATGCTATTATTTGAATAGATATTTGAATTGAGGCAGTATTTATTATAAGTTCCCAGTATAGATCACCTGGTTTGTACTTTAACTGTTTGGCTCATTTATATGTATATATTTTAAAAGCTAATTGGTGATCACATTACTTATTTAAGAAATCAAAACATGTTTCTTAAAAACATAAAGGCGAGTTTAATCAAATTCTACTGAAGAAAAAAAATCCCCATTCCTCTTTAAAATTTGAGAGTGTTCTGGCACACCTGGGTGGTTCAGTAAGTTAAGCCTCTGTCTTCAGCTCAGGTCATGATGTCAGGATCCTGGGATCAAGAGCCTTGCCATTGGGAATCTCTGCTCAGCAGGGAGCCTGCTTCCCCCTTTCTCTCTGCCTACTTGTGATCTCTGTCATGTAAATAAATAAAAAATCTTTTAAAAAAATAAAAAAAAATAAAATCTGAGAATGTTTTAATCAGTTAGCATTTATTAAGCACATATTCATTACTCTGGAATACTATATGAAGTTAGTTGAGAAATATAAAAAGCAAAAGGAAAGAATCCTACCCTCAAATGCCCAACAATTATGCTAGGGTGTAAAGCATGTAGAGATGCACAACTAGCTGACAATGCAAAGTCTTACATAATAAACACCAAATTTGCCAATTTCCATAAAGTAAGTATTCCCACGTTGGCTAATTTCAAGCCAACATGAGGTCATTGAACACAGGATTGTGGACTGATGCATAAAGTAAGTTCTAGCAAGCCAGTTCATTTGACTCCAGCACACCAGCCCTCCTGCAGAAGTTTAATTCAAGCAACGATTTCTTGGGCCAAAATGTTCAAGTATGATCTGTGGAAAAACACCTTTCATATCTCTGAAGGACAGTGGCACATGAACAGGGGATAACTGATGTGAAAGTATTCCTGATCAGAGGGATGATATAATAATCACAGTCCAGGGGCTCAAAGACAATGATAGGCTTGGAGAAGAGAAATACACCTAGTTAGCATAGCATAGAAGGATCCTAGAGAGTAGGTAAGAAATCTGGAAGGAACTACTGAGTGGTTTGGATTGTATCTTGCAGGTTTGCCTTTCCAAATATGTGAATAACATCTGTGTCTATAAAGAAATAAAAACAATAGTGATGAGTCCCAAATATATTTTTTCAAATATTAATTTGATGATCATAACCATGTCATTAAGAATTTTTTGAGGGTAGAGGGCACCTGGGTGGCTCAGTTGGTTAAGTGTCTGCCTTCAGCTCAGGTCATGATCCTGGGGGTCCTGGGATGGAGCCCCTTGTCAGACTCCTTGCTTAATAGGGAGCCTGCTTCTCCCTCTCCCTCTGCTGCTTCCCCTGTTTGTGCCCTCTTGCTCACTGTCAAATAAATAAATAAAATCTTTTAAAAAAAGAATTTTTGAAGGTAGAAATTACCAAGAATATTTGTATGGAGAGCTCTCCAAATTATAGGAGATCCCAGAACTATGAAATTACTCTAGGAAAAGAAATATCTTTTCAGCCAAATTAGATTACATTCTTACAGAAGTTATATTCAGTAGCATATTAGAGCTGGAAGATTCTTTTTTTTTTTAATTTCCCTCCAAATAAATCTATGTTCTGCCCTAAAGAACTTTCACTTCAACCCTTCTTCATGGCAGAATCTACTATTACAGCACTATTCCAAAATATTTCCAATTTTGTCAGAATCCCTACAGATAAGGCTTCTATTTTGATAATTCATGTGGCTGGATATCAAACAGCTGCCAGGATATCTACCAACATCTGCTGTTCAGTTTTTATCAGTTTGTCCCATCTGGCCTACATTCAACAGGACCCAAATCAAGACTGAACAAAATCACAGGACCTTCAAAAGCAATTTCACGTTATTTTTGGAAGCACTGAGTATTCTTTCTCAGTTGTTAGAGTCAGGAACTATGTTGTCTATCATCCTGTAGACAACTCTGAAACTTTTTAGATTAAACTTTTCAACACTCTTCCCTCCACCAAATGTTAACATTACTAAAATATGTGTTTAATGTTCATCTGTACTGGCTTCTATTTGGCTCAGAAATTCTAAATGTGATTAGAAAATAGTAAATTATTTGTAATTATGATGACTAAAATATATTTTAATCATTAATTTAATTTCTACAGGATTTCTTATCTTGGGCATTTAAAATTTTTCCCAGAACTCCTTCCATCCCTTCTTCCTTCCACTCAGTTCCAAGCAGAAGATTTCTGATAATATCCTTCCCTAATGCCTTACAGTACAATTTGTTATTAAGGATCTCCGATCTCTGCCCACACCTACTGAGAAAATAAAAGGGACCAGCATTTAGCCAAATACCCAGTAACATAAAAATTCACTGTCTATGAATCCACCATCTTCCAATTTCTCCTGGGTTAATTCCTCTCTTGTGAGCCTTTGTAGAACATGCTCAGTCCCAGTGTCTCCCTATTTAATAACTACCTGGCATTCTACTCACTTAAAAAAAAAATAAGTTATAGAATCTCACTTTTAAATGAAAAGATAGATACAAGAAAGCAAATGATCCTCCAAAAGTCATGAAATAAATCAATGGCAAAACAATGATGAAAAGAAGATTTAACTCAACAAAACCAGCCTCTTCCAAGAACTTCCCCAAATACCAGTAGCAGCCCAGTATGTGTTTGCTAAAGCAGAGTGGAGACATGTTTGTCACTTCAAAGAAAAATGTGGCAGGCAAATGAGAAGATGAGGGCATAAATGAATTATTTTATCCATACTTCTTTTTATAAAATCAAGATTAAAGGAAATAAAATATAGTTTGAAAAGAATTGCATTACAGTTGTACTATTTCTTTGTAAAAGGTCTAACTAGAGGAAACACACATTTCCACTGTGTCCTCACTCAAGGTTGAGAACTGAGATAATTTTCTATAATAAAGGCCCTAAAACAAATCCCACCTTCCTATAACATTCATAAAGTATTGTTTTCTATGAATGTTCAAGTGAATTTCTGTAATATTTTCTTCCATTTTGTTCTACCAGTGGTTTGGTGAAACCAACAATTCTGATGAGGTTCTCCTCCATAAGGGACTATGGATGATAAGCCAAGGACCATTATAGTCAGACAAAGTGGGTAATCTGGTTTCTAACTCTCACTCTAATAAATTCCCTTCTACCATCACCTACAGGTAACCAGGATCCAGGAATTTTTAACCCAATTTACCCCAAGCCCATTTCCAAGATCTATAAATGCCTCTCCCTCAGGTCTCTCCTCCTGGCGCCAGGAATAATGCCATCTCCCTCCTGGCCCAGGATGGTCCAGGGCTGAGGACAGAGTTTGGACATGCAGATGAAGTGTCCACACAAGGCACAAGACCCTCTATACTGCACAACAGATCTGGGGATGGGCAGAAAAGAACCTTAGTCAAGGGTAAATATCCAGGCACTGGGTCCAGGGCCAGGTCTCTCTACACCATCATAGTTTGCATAAATCCAAGAATTCTGCATTCAAACCAGATGCTTCTGGTCTTTAACATCTTTACCACGTTGTTTCATTCATTAATTTAATTTTTGAATATTTAGATATGTGGTATGAAGGCATCCTTTTGTGTTCTTTCACTAGCCCTGCAAATGTTAAAACACAGGACTGCTATCTACCTTCAACTCATAAGGGATGTGAATGTATATCACAAAGAAATGTCAGGTGATTTGATCAATATCATCAAGAATGGACTAGAATTCTTACTCAAAATAATTGTTGTTTAAGGGCTTTCAGGCAAAACTCAAATTTATGATTATAGAGCATTTTAAGCTCCCTTTTCTTTTCCAATTTTGCTGTCAACACTGATCCATTTGTTGATAACATGTCAAATTTCTACTTCATACATTCTATAGAGACTCCAAAACAGAATAATCCTTCAGTTTCTTTCTACTATATCCATTCCAAAAAAGTAGCAAATTTAGCCTAGCTCTCCATTTCTCTTTATAGAGCACTGGTATTTTTATTGCTATGAGAAATTTACATGCCACTTTCAAAGTGCTAATTCTTACTCAAAATAGCTTTGGCACAGTGTTATGCAAGATTTTTCCTCAAAAGGAAATGCTGAATCTACAGATCCAGTGTGGGGAATTTCGAGGTTGTGCCCAGTGACTTTACTATGTCTGCCAGGGAAGTCCCTCTTACTATTCAAGAGCAATTTCATCTTTGGTTTGAGCAGAACTTTTTAGCTTAATGGGTGATAATTTCCCCCTGTCAGACATCTCATATTCTGCATGCCCCCCATCTGGCCTGTGTCACATAAAGAGGAGGGAATGTAATTTCCACCCACCTGTAGAAAACAGCTAAGTTTTATTTCCTATGCGATTCCCAATACACTGCCCCGTGAAAGGAATTCATTATCCACAGATGAAGTAATTATCCTCAAGTAGAGTAGAGTTGAAGCACATAAACTTTTAACTCTGACAGGGATGGGTTTGAAGGCTGGCTCCCCCAACCCTTACATAGTATATGATCCCTGGCAAATTGCTTAATGTCTCAAAGCTTCCGGTTTCTCATCTGTAAAGCAGAAATAATATACCTGTCTTATAGAGTAATTGTGAAGATTAGATGAGACAATATATGTAAAGTTTCTGGCACCTGATGGGCATTCAATAATTACTATTATTATTCAAGCATCTAAATAATTACCATCATCCTGCTGTTAAATTTTTTACTTCATCAGTCACTTTTTTGTGAATGATTCCTTTGTGACCTCAAGTCTTTTCTCTCTAATTAGGCACCTCTACTCAAATGTCTCAGCATTACCTCAATATAATTTGTGTAATATAAAACAACATAGGTTAAAAAAAAAAGCCTCAAATTTCCTGAATGTAAAAAAAATGGATACATTGTTTAACTTTTTTAAAGCAATAATAAAGAAGATATGAAATTTATAGTGAAAATCTCTCTCCTCCCACGTCTTTCCTAAATTCCCATGGCTAAGCATGGTTACAATTGGGCATGTTTTCCTAATGTCATTTTTGATTCTTCTCTTTCATTCCTCCAGTGTGCGCAACCTATCACTTTTGTGCTTTGTAAATGCCTCTCACGCCTATTGCTGCTCCTTAATTTCCTTCCTATTAATACTGCTCTAGTTCCTCACCATTGCAAACCTACCTAAACACCTCCCTGATGCCTGATCCCTCTCATTTTCCTCCTTCCTCCCCCAGATTATTCCCCTATGCACGGTTCTACTGCTTACTGCATCTAGTAGGTTCACTAATCTACTCAGCTTTCAAGACCCTTTGGTAGCCATCCCTGCCTTTCTTATTCACCTAATGTATTATAGAATAACACAGATGATAATTTAACATAAAGTAGGTATTTATTTTGGGTTTATTTTTATCACCTCAGAGATTTTGTTTATGCTGTTCCCTCTTATTATGGTTGAAATGTGTTACCCCAAAATTCAGAGACTGAAGTTCTAGCCCTCAGTACCTCAGAACATAATTGTATTTGGACATAGGTATTTACAGAGGGATTCAAATTAAAATGAGGTCATTAGGGTGGATCCTGATCCAATATAACTGGTGACTTTATAAAAAGGGAAACTTGGAGACAGACATGCACACAGGGAGAACACCATGCAAACAAGAAGGCAGAGACAAGATGATGCTTCTGAGACAAGGAACTCTAAAGCTAGTTTGCAAACCACTAGAAGCTAAGAAAGATGCATGCAACTAATTTTCCTCACAACCTTCGGGTGCAGCTAATACTACTACCTTCTCTCTTCCTCCAGCTTTTGGCAAAAAAAGGATGGAATGGCCATGTAGTGACCTAGAAGCACCAAGTGTGAGAACAAATGGCTAACATGCCAAGAAGGGCAGAACAAGAACACTGTGAGCACCAAGTGTGAGAACAAATGGCTAACATGCCAAGAAGGGCAGAACAAGAACACCGTGAGTCTTTGATGGTATGCCTGACAGCCAAACTAATGCCAACAAATACTCTTCTCCAGACTTCTTATGTGAAGAAAACCAAGCTTTATTGGTTTCAGCCTTTAGTGAGAGCATGCCCAACTGACAATATGCTAAGAAAGTTAATTATATGAAGGGCTTGTTCACCTTCCATGGTTGGCACTTTTTTCTCCTGGCGTTTAGTAGATAAATGTTAGTGTTCTTCATTTTATGTTACGTTCTTTATGAAGCTGTTAACATCTGACCAATGTGGGCTTACTTACCCTGCATAAATCTGGAGGATAAGTTATTTTATTGCCAATAATCTGGCAATAAAATATTTATTGTTTCAGTTGTGATAGCCACTAGTGCTATTCTCCAAATATTTTTAAGCTTCATCATTCAAGCACCAATGAAGAATTTTATTGTTCTGTCCCATGTTAAGTTAAACATGACTATAGGACTTGTATCAAGATATATGAATGGAAATGATGTGTCACTTCCAGGGGGAAGCTTTAAGAATCAATGCACCATTCATGACAATCTTTTTGGCTCTATTCTGGCAACTGCCAATGCTCCAGATGGGAGCTACCAGCACTCTGTGTCCCAGAATAAAGATGGTGTGTTGCAGAGCCTTTCAGCTAACCCCCTCCATGGATATTTAATGTGAGTAAAAAGGTAACCTTGCTGTTTTAAGCCACTGGGGTTTTTGCTACCACAGAATAACCTAGTCTGACTAGTATATAAAACCATCTTACCTCGTGAAACAAGATGTCAGGTTGATTTGAACACTAAAACCTCCTATGGCCACCATTTTGGCTTCACTGATCTGTGATTTAGATCTTTTTCTATGTCTTTTATTAACATTCATATAGTTTTGTAATACTATATGGCTCTCATCCAGAATGGTTATGAATAATTTTATGACTTTATTAACCCAGGTCCTGCCCTCGAGGCACTTACGAGATCTATAGTGTATTGAGTTTCTCTATAAATATTCAGCACATGCACAAACCACTGGCAAAATGTAAAGCAACAACAGCATAAAAAGAAAAATTACCAAACACATTTAGAAACTGGAGACTTAAGGAAGGACAAAAGGGAGGGGGGTACTATTTATTTTTCAACACTTTCAGCCTTCAATTCCATAAAACCCTTCTTTTTTATGTGTTACTCTAAGTGTTATTAATAGTCATATCTGAGTTCAGAGCACCAATGGCAAAATCACAAGGTCAACAAGGTTTGTGTTACTGCCTCAAGCCTTGGCAGTGGTAACTGCTTCTCCATTTCCATGAAACTTTCTCCAATCTGTAGCTTTCTTTCCAAATCCTCCTTTTTCCTAGTGTCTTCTGCAATTCCTTTATGAAAATCAGACATTGAGGACAAAGACATCCATGGCTTACTACACATTATAATGACAGACAATTTGCATTTTAATTCTTCCTGCAATCATGACTTGCTGGGATCCTGTCCCCATTTTAATGATCTAAAGTACTGATGATCTGGAAGAGATGAGACTGAGTGTTGTTGGGAAAATTAGCTTCTTACCTCTGAAATCATTCAATGGAATTCCTTCATCCAATACATAATTGCAACTTTTTTCAAACTACACTAACCAACGGACACAACTGTAGTAATAATTCCTAACAGTATTACTGAGTGCCACTTTTCAGGACACTTCCCATGAGTTAATCCATTCAATCCTACCCACTATCCTGTGAGACAAATAACTATCCCCTTCTTTTTTAGAGGTCAGTTAAGTAAATTGGCCCAGGGATATACATTTAGCTTCTGCTGTATTTTGCCTCTCTGCTATTTTACATGTAGCTCAAACGCAGAGCTCAAATGGAAGCTATTTTCATAACCTCAGCCCAGGTTAGTCTGGAAGATAAATGGTAGGAGAAAGGTGATCTTTAATGGGTTTTTGGTTCAGTTTCAGTTCTCTTTTCCTTGCCCATCTGCTATAGACTGAATATGTTCCCCCAGCATTTATATGTTGAAATCTACTCCCTAATATGAAGGTAATTGGAGACGGAACATTTGGGAGGTGAGTAGGTCACGAGTGTGGAACCCTCATGAATGGAATTAGTGCCCTTATAAAAAAGGCCCCAGAGAGATCCCTCACCCCTTCCACCATGTGAGGACACAGCAAAGAGAACTGCTAGGAACCAGGAAGCAAGCCCTCACCAGCCACTGAATGTGCTGACCACGTGATCTTGGACTTGCCAATCTCCAAACTGTGAGAAATAAATTTCTGCTCTTCTAAGACACTCATTTATGGCATTTTGTTATCACAGCCTGAATGGACTAAGGTACCTTGCATAGAAATAACCTTTTCAAGTTTGGAATGTTTAGACCAGGTTATGCTCTGCCATCACCTTCGGCTATTTTGGTATTTTGTTTTATATCCAGAACCTTGTGGTCCACTGGACAGGAGATCAAATTCAGTGCCCAGTTTTGCATTCACTGGCTTACTGAGCTTTAGCTACCTGCCACCCTTGGAAGCCAGTTTTTCTGTTTTCCCATCCTGCCAATGATTATTTCAGAGATGGATTACAACATTCCAATTCAAGAATATTCCTTACATCTGGAATTGGGCTACCCACGTCAGAACTGCTTTTTCCCAGATCAGAGCTGTAGAATCCTCAAGAGACAGAATGGGTGAGTGCAGTGAAACCTGAAGTTACTTTTGTCTAACCATGAAGGTCATTAGATGGTCAATCAAATACGGCAGGCTTCTATTCCCCTTGCCTCCCCTCATGCTGCTATGACAGGGCACAGAATACAGTAAGAAGTCAATAAATGCTATTGACTGATATTCTTAAGTTCTTTGCATAATTTGTTGAGGAACTTCCCCTCTTTAATTATGGAACTCAAGTATATTTCAGGGAGTTAATTCTGCACTGGTCTGACTCATTTGCAATTTATTTTTTAAAGAAATTATTTGATGTCTAAGGGCCTTTTAAAAAAAGAAGCCATTTCCTTTTGAACAATGAAATCACGTTTCAGTGGCATAATTGGACTGGAACATAGACAGGCTCAAGTTTAGCTCTAAACTCAGAACCCATGAAGGTCGATTGGAAAAACGCAGTCGCCCATCCCAGTCTTAAGTGGCACTTTTTTTCAAATTGTGTCACAAACATGCATACAAAACAAGGGCTAAGTGTTACGGATTATAACCTAAAGCTTTCCAGCCATGTCAGTTAGGAGAGAAAAATAAAAGGAAACTTGCAATACTTCAACTGAACTTTCTTTCACAGCATGTAGGAGGGTGAGGGGAATCAGTTAGGTTCAAAAAAAAAAAAAAAAAAATAGCTTACACTGTGACCAAAAAAAAAAAAAAGCTTTACCATGCTTTGCTTTTCTTTCAGGGTACTATCAGTTTGGCTATAGCCTGAACAAACAAAATCTGTCTTTTTAAGAAACGTCAACTCTCATAACTACTCAATAAATCAAAAACAATAAAAGACGTGTCCTGCTCATAGACGAATGCACAGCAGTTATATCAAACTGTTTCACCTTGTACCCCCTTTGCTCAGCTACCCACATCTACCTATTTATAGCCCCATCCTAGCGCCCCTCCTCCATCATCGTGCAGCAGCTCATGTTGGCCTTCAGAGCTTTGTGGAATCTGTTCACCTTTGGATTTCTCCTCCTTCTGGGTCTAAGTAACTGCCCCGACAGTCACATTTACCTGTCACTGGCTTGTCTATTAGTAGCCTCAAAAGGATTTTTCCTGTCATCCGACAAGAAGAGATTTTGCAAGGCCAACAGATAAACAATGTGTGAAATGATATAAAAGAGATTAAATCAATGGAAGTAAAAGAGACGTCTCAAGGCAGTGAGAATTGCCACTAGCAATAAGTGGTTTTAGGGTGTACAGCTTTGAAGACTATACTTTAAAAAAAAATTCACAAAGATTGTTGCCATGAAGAAGGGCCCTAAATTCATCTGACTTAACTAATTTATTTTACAGGTATGGAAAGGTAGCCCAGAAAAGTCAAGAGAATTAGCCAACTTCACATGGTGAATTACTGACAACCCTGAGACTGGAACCAAAGTGTCCTAAATCTAAGCTTTTCTTCCCCGATTCTCTAGGGAACTCTGTAGTGTTTTACAAATTGACATGATTCCATAAATACTGAAGGGAGCAAAGTAGAGAAAGATTAAGGAAGGGAGGGAAGAAAGGATATAATATATTCTGCAGTCTTTGGACAAAGGATAAACTTTAGAAAGTGCTGTCCTTCCTGGCGTGACATGGAATGAAGCAGAATAAAACAGTGTCAAGAGAAATAAGGAATGCGGCTCCATTTGGGGTACAAGGAAGCAAGAGTCCTGTCTTAGAAGAGGTTAGGCAAGAGTATAGGCACAGGGGACATACAGAGAAGGAAACTGTCAGCTGCCCTTCAGAGAGTGTCTGAGCTTGTTTGACTCCAATGGAAATCTTCCAAAACTCTAAGTCACTGTCTCAGCCCCTCATCCTTCAGAGGTTTTCCCTCCCTCTGCTATTTAAGATCCATAATCAGTCTACTTTCATACAAGACCTTCCGTGGCACCAAATTCCGCCCTCTCAGCCTAACTACCCAGTACAAGCTGTGCCTTTGCAGTTCACTGAATTTATTGCCATTTTCAGAACTAGACCTGAATGCTACCATGACGTTGCTCAGACATTTCCACTTGGAATGCCCTTCTGCCACATTTTCAACTGTTAAAATTCTGTGTTAAAAAACATCTCTTTTTTGAAGCTGCACCCAATGCCCAATCATATCAACTTCTCTTTGTGGGGCCCATGACACTCTGTCCTACCTTACAGATTAGAGCTATGTGCTTTTTCATCTTATTCAGAAGAGACGAGGTTGTTAGTAAAGCTACTTAGGGACACGTCTGTCTTTCCCCCTAGGTTGTAAATTCCTCTAGGAAAGAGACTGTGTCTTACTTATCTGAATCTTCACTCAGCAGGGTCTTTAAGTAAGTGTCTTGCAGCACGTATGAGACTACACAATGTTTATTCCCTTGAACTGCCTGGACTTATCTTACCTAACTTATATTAACTTACCTTAACTATATTCTGTAGTCTCTGAAACTGATAAAAAAAAATCTTTATGTCAAATAAAATAATTGTCATTAAGGTGAAATAAATTAACACATAAGAGAAATGGAAACACATTGGAGAAACACATTGGAGAAACACTATTTAACAATTACCAGTAAACTAGATCAGAAATGCCTAAAAGTTACTATCTGCTACCTTAGCATGGTCAAATCAGCATTTATTATGGATTTAGAGGCATATAATGATTTTTTTCAGGTTAAATAAAGGAAGAAGAAAATAAAACAGAGTAGAAGAGAAATAATCACAGTCAACAAATGATGTCTCCAAAGGAACATCAATATAATGTAATTAAAAGTCAAGAAGAAATCTTTTCATTCTGAATGTACTTAAATTGTTTATCTCTTTACTGTTTGAAACATTTCATCAAACTTACTCAGCAGTTATTCCCTGTGGGCCTTTACAAGCACATGATAAATGTGAGGTTTTAAAATCCTGCTCTTTTGAGTTATTTTGATGTATTTTATTTTGAGTTATTTTGTGTGTCTGTGTAGAAGCATGCACACATGCGCACGCGTGCACCTGCATATACACACACACGAACACACACTCTGGAAAGACCACTGAATGGTAAGTCACAATGCCAACATATCTGAACCAGTGACACTGGGGGAGCACATCAGCTTCATGGATGGGAGCTTTCTTATCATTATAATTGGGGTACTGAAATGAGGATGTCTAAATTCCTTTCTGGTTCTTTAGCCCTTGTATTCTATGTAAATGCATACCATTTAAATAATCCTGTAACACTAAACATTTTAAAGCTTTTTAAAATATATACCTAGCAATCTGATAGGACTTTTTGGTTCTGTGGACCATCTTTACCTACAAAACCTTAATGGGGAGAATGTTTCAGATGAATCAATGTTCTGATTTAATCTCATATCAGGTGTTGCCATACAATCTTATTTTGTCTTCTCTCAGTCTGGTTTCACACATTTAAAAAAAAAAAAAAAAGCCCCTGGAAAATGTGTGCAAATTGTTAAATGTCAGCTGAATGTCATTTTCCAAGTTCGGCACTCAAATAGGACTCTCTGAAAATTGGTTGTCATCCACTGGGAGTTAAAGGAAAGATCTTTGAAAAGGTCCTCAGAGGCTTCATTTCTAGAGGTTTTTAAGGTCTCACAGGAGCTGACTGCTTCCCCACACAAGCCATTTTCCCCTTGGTCTGCTGCAATGTCAAGGTCCTTCCAGCTTCCCTGCCATTGATCATGCCATTCATCTGGCCAAAAATGCACCCCCTCCCCGCCCTCTATCTGTCCAAGTGTTACTATCCATCACAGAAGACATTACGGTACTTCTACTATGAAGCGGTCTCATCTCTGCAGCCATGCACAATCTCCCTTCTCTATAGCCTGACTGCACTCAGACACTGCACCCACTAGTCCTGGTTTTGACAAGGTCTGTTCACACTGCTCATTTCTCTTGTCTCAAAACTTGATTGCAACCCTTCAAGGTAGAACTCGATTTACCATAACACTCACGTGGCTTAGCACAAATTGGTCATACAAGGGGGCGTTCCAACACGTAACACTTGTTCTACCTTCATCCCCTATTATCCTTAACAAGCAGAGGAATTTGAATGTCTTCATTGCCATCAAAGATAGACCACACAGCTATTATTTTTTTTAATGGTAAGAAATTAAGGCAGTAAACAAAGAATTAAAAGCAATACTTCCCACTTTGGGTATATGAACATTTCAGAATAAAGCAACATTTGAGTCTGAAATACTTGGATCATTGTTTCCACACCTAATTAACTTTGCATCCTCTAAAAGCATTTGCCCAAAACCTAGGCTGCTATTCACAACCTAGATACAACTGCCACATCTTACTGGAGAGCTTAAATACCACAAATGCCCAAACTGAGTACCATTAAGGAGTGAGGTGTGAGCTGCCCAAGGATAGACATGAGTATCTGATGGAGCTACACCCTCTCAAAATCCTGGGCATTTGTCTTGCTGCCAGATTGACCTTCTCTTGAGAAATACGGTTATTTTTCTCTCATTGAGGTGGCATAATCGGTGTGTTGACTCTTGTTTTCCTTCCAGGTAAATGGGACAGAGATAGATGAAGAAAAATACAGAGGGAGCTTTGATGAATCTATGCAGTGTTTTATTGCTGATGCAGACGGATTCCATAAATTTCTAGAAACATAACACTTGAGGAAAGAGGGTGGGGGGTCAGAATTGAGGGTGGGGTGAGGGTAATGGAAGTCAATGCACCTTATCAGTAGTTGGGCAGACACACTCACTCTGCAGATGGACCTCATCACATAGGGAAAATCAGATGACATTGAATAGAGCTTAATGTTTTCATTAAAGCGAGAAGAGACTTTTACTTGCCTAAGAAAAATGTCTTAACTAAAAAATAGATTTTTCAAAGACCGCAGACAACAGCAAGGTAAAATGTATCTGATTTATGGCAGGTTTAAAAGGTCTTCTTCCCACATGTGAGTCTAGAGCCACCATAGGTGCCACAATAGGATGATAAATGGAGAAATAACTCAACAGGAAAGCAGCAAGGCAGTGGGCTCTGGGGTGGCGATGGCGACCCTGCCACTCAGCCTCAGAGTGAAATTTCAGGGCTGAGGGTGAGCAACTGTGTTACGGGGTGCAGGAGGCAGATAAAGAAAAGAGGGGGATGCTGGCAGTCAGAAAAGTAGAATTTTTATCCCAGGCTTGCCACTAATCATCTGCATAGCCTTCGGGAAATCATTTCACCTTTCTTTACCTCCACTTTTGCGTCTCTGAGTGAGAATAACAATGGCCCGTTCCACCTACTCACTGGGATATTATTAAAAAAAAAAAAAAAAAAAAAAAAAACACCACAGTGTGATAATAGATGAACTCGTTCTTTGAAGAGCTCAAAGCACCATACAAATGCAAGGTATTAATTATGTTCTAAAGGTATCATTTCAGTGAGAGATAAAAAAGGAAGGAACATATTATTAAATAACATATTTGAAAAGATAAGAGGCATATTGGGAGGGCTGCTTTCAGGAGATATTATAAAAGCTGGCATTCTATTTTCTAGACACCAGCCAGTCCTCACGCAAAAACACAGATCCGAGATGAGGGAGAAACAGCTGATGGTGTACAGGGGGTGAACCATGTACCTGGGTAAATTGCAGAAATGTACTGACAAAGTAAAACTGATGACGTACATAATAAGCACTGTGCATTAGCAAGCATACAAAAGACTTTACATTACAAAGAAGTGAGAGAAGAGAGAGGTTCAGGGCACAAAGTCACAAGATGAGCTTAAAAGGACAATTATGAGCAAGTACTCCTTCCTGCCCAAAGACATGGAAATATAGGTAATGAAGAGTCAGACTTTTGCTGAGGTCCATCCTGCCAGCGGCATGAACAGTCATTTCGGGGACTAGCTGGAGCTTCAGGTCCAAGCAAAATTAATCATTTAATAAATACTTAATGTGTAAGTAGTATGTGTTCGGATTTGTGCACTAGGTTGTGGGGGAGACAACAGAAGGAAAAGATGGGAAATTCTGCCCTTATAGGATAGCTAGCAAGAAAGGATGAAAATGTAGAAAACAGTGTTTAAATGTTAACCACAGGCTACTGACAATGAATATTACAGTTGGTTACTTGGTTATTATATCAGTTATATATTGGTTAGTTGGTTACTGTATTATAGTTAGTGTTATAGTTGGTTAGAAAGATAATAAGAGGGTCTGCTTCAGTGTGAACAGTACTATTAACTACCATTTTTTTGAGTTCCTACCATTAGGTAGGCACAGTATATTCAATGAATTTTTAAAATTCAAACATTGCCAGGTTAGCTCTTTTCCCCATTTCATAGGAGAGGTGATTGAGGCTCAAGGTCACACAACTAGTTAATGACACAGACAGGATTCACAGTTGGTTCTGACTATGCTACATTCACTGTTAGGCTGCTTCTCTGAAAGAAGCACAATTTTTTATCTCAGTGACATACTGGTGGAGAATATCATTTGAAAAAGAAGCCAACCATCCATGGCCCTCAAATCATACCAAATGGGCAACTGCTTAAACCACCTTCTTTGAAAAACTAGACCTGATGAAGAGGATGCATACACATAGGTAAATACATCAATATTACAAATCCCTGAAAGTATTACATATATGAAACTTAATAATTCATCTAATGCAAAATTATGTTAGACTGTTCTGTAGCATAGCCCCAATCCAAAAAAGGTGCCCCCTTTTCCTAACATTGCTATTGCTTCCACACTGCGAAATTCTTGTGTATGTACAGGCCGTGGGCTACCCAGATTAGTTATCTTCCTATGTAAATACCTTAGACTTCGCATCTGCTATATGATTTAATCCTGAGAGCCTGGAGCAAAAACAGAGAGAAAAAGATAATAAACAATAGTAACTAAAGAAAGAACATAAATATACCATGAGCAGAGAGCAGCAATACCTGCTGGTGCACTAGCACCATTCAATATTAGAAGCTTTATACTCCTTTAAAGTATTAACCAGTAGGGAGATTTTTCAGAGCTCCAAATCAACAAGATTCACTTTTTTCCTTATCCGAGATAAAGTCTCCTTTGTCCCTCAAACTCTTCATTTTGCTGAAATTCTATAGCTTGATGGACATGAATAAATAGCCCAAAATGATCAGTTCAGAGGTTCGCACACTTGGCAGAATTCAAAGTGCTGGGCTTCCAATGGGCATGAACATTAGACCTTCTGGAGTATTACCCACCCACTCAGAACATTTGACCATTTATTCATCATTCCTTATTTCCTCATTCCAAAATGGCCACATGTCGCCCTGCAATCATTTCCACACACATTGCACCTTTGGCAGAGGGTCTGCCATTCCTGTTTAAAGCAGTTATTGGTCTCACATTTATGATAATTTATCAAATGTCTTTTTGAAATTCCATTTTCTATGAGGGTATGTAAGAGATTCATAGCATCTTTGCTCTATTTGGTGAAAATTAAAAGCTTTGAAATTTCTTGGCCTCTTTCAAGAAGATAGCTTAAGGCAAATCCATTCTTCCCATCTCCTAAAGGGACTGACATCACCCTTGGTCAGTAGACATTCCTGATGCCAAGTTTGGCATGCTGAATCATTATTTTCTATATAATCTATTGCATGAAAAAAAAAATTCTGACATTTGCATTGGGAATTAGGGCCTAGTCTAAGAGCCAGGAGGCCATGCCGCCCCCTTAGCAAGTCATTCAACTCCTACCCGAGTATCAGTATCACATACCAAATACATGTTTGCTGACAACTCATCTTGTGCCAAGTGGGTCTAAGTGCCTGAAATTAGAGAAGGAAAAACAGGTCTAGGCCAGAAGCAATGTGAGTAATAGAATCCTTCAATAAAATTATGATTACCCCTATTACAGATGGGTTAACTGAGGCTAAGAGAAAGTAAGTAATGTGTGCAATAATCACAAAGCTCAACGGTGTCATGTTTGATATCAGGACTCTCTGGCTTCAAAGACCATGTTATGTTCAGTTCTTAGTAATACAGAAAGAGAGAATACATACTTTGAGTAAATGTCATGTCAAAGAATCTATAGTTTTACACAATTACCTGACATATGATTGAAAAGAAGTTAAAAGATGCCCCTCTCTCTGCTGTTAAATCATGCTGAAAGAATATGTGCACATGTATGCACTCACGCTCTCTCTCTCTCTTTCTCTCACAGACACACACACACACACTACTAAGAACTAAAAACCTGGTTGGAGCAGAGAGAAGCAGGATCACATAGCCACTTTTTTTTTTTTTTCAACCAATGCAACAGAAACCAACATTAAGAAAAATATACACGAGGGGAATAAAATCTCCAGTAAGCATCTATTGATAAAGATTCAGGACATCCATACAACCAAAAAGCTGGTAATCTATTTCTAGAACATGGGAAGATTTTCTCTTTAATTACAAGAACATAGTAATGTCACTAAAAATAAGAACAGTGAAACACCTAGTGCTGTTCAATGAAAATATAATGCAATCCACAAATGTGAATCAGATGTAATTGTAAATTTTCATAGTAGTCACATTAAAAAAGTAAAAAGAGACAAGTAAAATTAATTTTTTAAAGATTTATTTATTTGTTTTGAGAGAGAGAAAGAGAGAGCACAAGTGGGGGAGGAGGGCAGAGGGAAAGAATCTCAAGCAGACTTCCTACTGAGGGGGAACCTGACTCCAAGCTTGATCCTATGACTCTGAGATTATGACCAGAGCTGAAATCAAGCACCAGACACTTAATTGACTGAGCTACCCAGGCGGTCCTAAAATTAATTTTAAAAATAAAGTTTTATTAATTGTTTTAGTCAGTTCAAAGTGTTACAACAAAATATCATAGACTGGGTGGCTTTTAAAACACATTTATTTCTCACAGGTCTGGAGGCTGGGAAGGCCTAGATCAAGCCATTGACAGATTCAGTGCTTGATGAGGGTGTTTCCTGATTCATAGATGGCCATCTTTTTGCCGTGTTCTCACATGGCAGAAGGGATGAGGGAGTTTTCTTGGGTCTCTTTTATATGGGTATCAACCTCATTTAGGCAGGCTTCACCTTCATGACCTAATCACCAACCCAAAAACCCATTTCCAAAAGTCTTCACATTGGGGATTAGGTTTCAACATATGAATTTGGAGGGGTCATCACAAATATTCAGCCTATAGTACTCCATATATACAAAATACTATCACTTCAAGATATAAAGCACATCTCAATTCAGACTAGCCATATTTCAAATTCTTGGTAGCCACGTGGAGCTAACAGCTACCATAATGGATAGCATAGCTCTATACCATCCCCCCAGGAAAAGGAGCTAGAATGGGTGTGTGTCAACGCATCAGAATAATAGCTATTCTTCTTTTTGATCCTCTTGGTTCATAAGTAAAGGATCCAGATTGGCCAGACTACTGAGCAGTAAAGGGAGACAGAAAAGTCTAAGGAAAAGTTTCAAGGTAAGTATAGGCAGCAGCAATTGGCAACCTGAGGGACAGAGCTAGTCCACTCACCAGGAAAGCACTGAAATTGATGGAGATGAAAGAAAGACTTCCTGTAATGTGTACTTTTTCATATGCCTTAGACTATGAGTCAGCTGGTGGAGAAGGCCAAAGGATTTGGGTGATAATCTGCCCTCCAGAGTAAGAAGCAAGAGCTGAGAATATGCACCAGAAGCCCACCTGCAAACTACAAAAGACGTGGTCACTACTCAAGTTCATAGAGTGGGACCAATGGCTTATAGTCATACCCTCAGTTGACAAATATTTTGGTTGAGAAATTTTTCTCCCAGAAAAAAAAAAATTCTCAGAGAAAATAATAGCAGTAACTAGAGAAAAATTTAAAAAGCATCACAAATCAATGGTAAAAAAAATGGATTATTTTATTTTATAAATGGCAATAAGGTGAATTAGAAAAACTCTAGTTATATCAAAGTATTAAACCTTTCTCTTTAACAAGACAAGAGAAAGCTAGAAGAAAATATCAGAGAGTATTAATATTTTCCTAGGATAAAAGAGATTTTTGTAAGCATAGAACTAATGGAAGAAAGCCATTTGCGGGTGTGGGAAACAACCAGTGTGTTTGTATCAAAAACAGAACAGTTCTGAAACCCAACAAACATCATAGGCCAAATTAAAAACAAAGGACAATAAGAAAATACTTAATATAAATGTGTTTTTACAAATTGATAGAAAAATAAAAATAATGAGTTAAAGACATGTACAGACATATCAAAAAAAAAAAAAAAAAAAACCACACACACACAATAGAAAAGTAGATGAAAGGCATGAACGGACAACAGCCTGGCAGAATTCAAATAAACTGAAAACTGAATTATAATATACAAACTTACCAGTAAAAATAAACTTAATTCAAAAGACACTGTGCATGTGAAATCCACCTACAGGGTTGCTTATTATGGTATTATATGTACCAGCAAAAGACAAAAAATGGGAGGACTCTATGTGCTAATGGGAGGACAAATGGTCAAATTAAATAAAAATTAATAAAATAAAAAATAAACACTCTTTTAGAATAATATTTAATGACATGTTTTTGATGCATAATAAATAGGAGGAAAACTTAGTCTACAAATATTTATCTGATGTAACTCTGAATAAAGATGGTATATAAATTCATTTACATATATAATGTTATTTCTGTTAAAATGTTTGTATTTTAATAACAAGATATATAGGTTAGGTTTTATTAAGAATATATGTATATATGTGGCTCTGTATATAGATTAATTATATATACACACATATAAACACATACAAAGAAACATACACATATTTACAGAAAAAAACTTGAAATAAATATATTAATTTTCAAAATAGTTATCTCTGAAAAAGAGTTGTAAATTATTGTTATTTTTCCTGCATTTATATTTGTATTTTTTAAGTGTTTTAAAATAATCACATATAAGTTTATCATTAAGTTATTACTAATTTAAAAAATCCTAACTCTGAGCTATGAGTAGACAAAATGTTTAATATGGGGCAAAAGAGTGATGTGGCCATGAATAAAACTAATGAGGACTCTATTGCTGGAGACAAAGTACAATATCAAGTCATTTCTGGTTCAAACGAAAAAGTAACTACAGTACGTAATCCAGAAACAGATTATCCATAGATATGAATATAAGGAACTTAAGGAGGAAGAAATAAACATAAATAGGAATTAGTGGTGTATAAATGTGTAAAACTTGTACAAGTCCTTCAAGAGCTTTTAAAAATCAGAGACAATAAAGACTTGGGATTGGGAAACATTACTGCTAAGACAAAACTGTGGAGCAGCTCATGTGCAGAACTTCTTTTATTCATGTGTAGGAAACTTCTCTTCTCCATAAGTTCTCTTCCTTATAGAAAACTATTAAAGTCATCTGACTTCCAGTCTGAATGTTGTTGGGAAGGGTGGTGGAAAAGAGGCCGTATCAGCTTCCTGGGCTTTGCAGTTCAGAGACAGTGGCAGCTCTCACTAAATAGATCCTCCTCTGAAATAAGAATTCCAATGATAGAATAAGTAATAATTTCCATTTGGTTAATATAACTCATACTTTGCTTGTGTCCTGGCCAAAATCACAGGCCACTCATTGGGCCAAACTCTCAAACTAAACATTCCTTATAACTGAGTTGAAGTTATATCATTAGTATGTAACCCTCAACTTCTGAGAATGTGTCCTTATTGAAATAGACATTCTAGTTAACTGTATATGAAATCAACTTGATTTCAGTGATCTCAATCTTTATTCTCACATGACATTTCTTAGTTTACTTTCCTTCTCTTTCACTTCTACTCTGTCTTCATGCTGAATCCATTCTTTTTATTAGAGGCTGTCTTTTCAAATCTAGTTCCTCTGCCTACCTGAGAGAACTTCACCTAGCTGGTATTTATCTTCTACAGGCAGCCCACAGTGCAACACTGTGAGTGTCTGGCCTGAAGGAGGGTTAAAAAATAATCTGAGAAAAATTCCTCTCCAAAGAAACACATATATGCACACACACAGTACAGTTACTTTTTGTTGGGGGCACTGAGGACCACCAAAATAAAATAACACTTTTCTTTTCAGCAAATCTAGAGCCTAAATCATCCCTAAATCTGGGAACATGTCTGACCATTCCCAGATACCAGCGTCCTGTACCTTGTGCTGTTACAAAATCTTTTCACATGAAACAATCCTCTTTGAATTAATTGCAAAGCAGATTTCAGAGGGAGAGCCCCTTCAACAATTGGGACCTAGCCAGAGATCCCAACTCTTGTAACTTGTTGATTCCTCGGGTGAACTTGAATCTTCTTCCTGAAGGTGAAATCTGTCTTCAGAGTCCACTGAGCCTTTTAGTCCCTTGAAAGTTCTTACAGTGTCTATAAAAATTTCTGCTCTTAACCTTTCTTGTGTTATAAAAAGCACAGCCACGTTCCTCATAACTATTTGATGTCTTATATAAAACCCTTTATAAAATAAAATAAAAAAAAAATCTCCCCAGATAGCCTCAAAAGAAAAGTTGCCCGGCGTTGTCTTTAAACGGCATGCTTATTTAATATCGACATGAAGATAGAGTCAGGGCTCTGAATTCTGGACTGCCCATGCTGGCATCGAGGGGCACTGTTAAAACCTGCCAGTAGCTAAAATATCCCTTCTACTCCGTGGGGAGACAGTGTCAAGAGTAAAAGCCAGAAAGGGAAATTTTGGCTGCCATCCAAAAACAGTTGTAGAAAAGAAGGTTCTCTCTCCGACAGCATTCTGACATGCTTTCTTCAGTTTTGCCATGAAGTTGAAATCTTTCCTCAGGAGAGATGAGTGTATATATAAAGACAGCAGGCGCGTGGTGGGCTCAAGAATTTCAAACATGGCCCAATCTGACATGAAGGAAGGAGAGAGGGAGGGGGTTAGGGAAGAAACCACTGAACTTCCAGAAAGGGCTGTCAAAAACTAAGCCATTTCAACAGGTTTATCTTTGAAATACTTTTACTGCCAAATTCTTTTAGGTGCTCCTAATATAATTTGAACCCAATCCTTGGATAATTTTATATGTTTTTATGCTTAATTTCTGAGTTTGGATCCATCATATATAATATTATACATGGTCTATGTGATGCAAACTTTTGCATTTCTGAAGTAATTAGCATACAACACATTAATACTCAAAGAGCAGCTAAGAAATGCAGTCAAATTTAAAAAGCATACCTAGAAGGAAGGAGGGGTGATAAGGAAAATACACACAAAAAAAATCCTCCAATCTCAACTGGCAGTGACTCTCACAGAGAAGAGAGTGGCAGGCCTCTGTCTTCACGCGGGCTTACAAAGTCTGAAATGGTGCTGATGGAGGGGTGTGTCTGTGTGCACACACCAACATACAAGAGTGGGATAGGGCCAGGAGGACCTCTCAAGCACAATGAAACTTCAAAAAAGATATATATATATATGTTAGGGCCAATTTAACGTTAAAACCTGTTTAACTATTAGGGCCTGCTTAGCCAGAGCAACTCCATATTGCCTAGGTAGCCATATTGTTGTTTACATCCACGGACTTCATTCCGGGAATAAACGCCCCCGTAGTTCCTTATATGGTTCCAGATATCGATTCCGGGAGTAAACGCCTTAACAATAGAAGCCACGTACCTTGGGTCTGCGGTTATGCCCTATAAAACCAGCCTGTGAGATCGGGAGGGGGTCGCTCTCTTCGGAGGCGGCCCTGGCCAGTCAGTCTAACTTGTAATGCTTGGCATAGAATAAGGCTTTGCATAACTTTCACTTTGTCTCAGTCTCATTCCTTTGATAACGGACCCCAACATTTGCATCTGTTTCCTATACTCAGAAGTTATCCTTCTATAGAGAAAAGAGTAAAAATGTGGCAAACTAATTACATCAATGACTTTAAGAGTAACTACAGGGAGCATGTATGTTAGACCTTGACAAATAGGGTGGGTTTAACAAAAAGATCCTTATTTCCTGCTTTCATATATTTTGAATTGTAAGAAAGCTCAGGGTTTCTAATCTTAAGGTTCCTCTAAGGGATGCCTGGGTGGCTCAATCAGTTATGTGACCAACCCTTGGTTTTGGCTCAGGTCATGATCTCAGGGTCATGAGATCAAGCCCCGAGTTGGGCTCTTTGCTCAGCACAGAGTTGAAGAGAAGGAGAGTCTCTCCTTCTCCTTCTGCCCCTCCCCCCGCTCTCTCTAAATAAATAAATATCTTTTTAAAAAAAAGTCCCTCTTCATAGCTGTTAGTAAGTAAGCAAGGAAAGAAACCACGTATGACCATGTGTTAAGGAAGATGAATTAGATAAGCCTATATAGATATCAAAATAAACCCTGAAAGCATAAAGCACAATTTTCTTGATTTGTCTAAAACAGGAAGTTTCTGGTTCTGTCCTTGGTTACTTTTACTAGCTAGTTATCTTCTTTACAACAAAAAATTCTTCTTAACATCAATTTTCTCACTTCTCAAATTGCAATAATACCAATTCTTACTCTCAGTATTATGTGACTTCAAAGGGCACAATAGGTGTATCTTTAGCAGACTATAAAATGCTGCACACATGTTGATCATCATGAATAGTGGTAATATCTCTGATTCATTTCACTGACAAGATTGAAGGGAAAGAATATTTTATAGCTTCTTAGATTTTAATCAGTTTCTAATGCACTAATTTCATGGTCATAAAATATTAGAGCTGAAAGAGATCTTAGAAATCACTTCATTCAAACTTCCTCATTTTTAAGACCCAGAGAGTTTGTGACGGGCTCAAAGTCAAACAGCAAACTTAAAAAGTTATAGACATGCATAGAATAGAAACATGTATTCCAGATGCACACAGTTGTAACACAGGCTTTTGTGAGCTTGCTAGTGTTTTCTTTGATAATGTTCTCTGACTTTTTGTAAAAAATTTGTTTAACAAATCTTACCTTAAAGAAATTTCCTATAAAGGAAATTTCCTATAATAAAGGAATTTCCTTCTATTCAGCCAACAATTCTTACAATGCAGGGTTAGGAAAAATGACCCCATGAAAACAGTAGGTAGAGACAAATTTTAAAGTTATAAATTTAAGGGCTGCCTGGGTGGCTCAATCAGTTAAGCATCTGACTCTTGAGGTCATGATCTCAGGGTTGTGAGGTCAGGCTCCATGATGACCATGGAGCCTGCTTAAGATTCTCTCTCCCCCTTTCCCTCTGCCCCTCCTCCCCTTTTTCCTCTCTAACAAAACAAAACAAAACAAAACAAAATAAAAAGCTGTAAATCCTGGTTCTTTCCACAGTTTGGCGACTGTGGCCATTGCTGCTATAAACATTGGGGTACAGATGGCCCTCTTTTCCACTACATCTGTATCTTAGGGGTAAATATCCCATAGTGTAATTGCAGGGTCATAGGGAAGCTCTATTTTTAATTTCTTAAGGAATCTCCACACTGTTTTCCAAAGTGGCTGCACCAACTTGCATTCTAACTAATAGTGTAAGAGGGTGCCCCCTTCTCCACATCCTCTCCTGTCTTGTTAATTTTGGCCATTCTATCTGGCGTAAGGTGGTATCTCAATGTGGTTTTGGTTTGAATCTCCCTGATCGCTAATGATGATGATCATTTTTTCATGTGTCTGTTAGCCATTTGTATGTCTTCTTTGGAGAAGTGTCTGTTCATGTCTTCTGCCCATTTTTTGATGTGATTATCTGTTTTGTGTGTGTTGAGTTTGAGTATCAACATGCACAGGACTGGAAGAGAATAAGCTGAGTGAAATTAGTCAAGCAGAGAGAGTCAATTATCATATGGTTTCACTTAACTAGTGGAGCATAATGACATTGGGAGATGGAGAAGTGAGTTGGGAAAACGGGGGGAGTGGTGCAAACCATGAGAGACTGTGGACTCTGAGAAACAAACCGAGGGTTTTGGAGGGGAAGGGTGCGGGAGGTTGGGTGAGCCTGGTGGTGGGTATTATGGAGGGCACATATTGCATGGAGCACTGGGTGTGGAACACAAAAGAAAAGAAAAGAAAAAAGGAAAGGAAAGGAATAAAATTTTAAAAAATTTGTCATACAAAAGTTTTTTAACCACTTAAAAAAAAAAAGCTGTAAATCCAATCTCCCCATCCCATTGCTTCACCCCTTCTATTGGCCCTCTCTAGCTCATTATTATAAAGACTCCCGGCCATCTCTTGCAAGGTTCACATGCTCTGTTTCTTGGTGGCTTAGACAAACTCACCCCCAATGAAGCATCCCTTCATCAATTATATTTTAGCTAACCCGCCTTTTTTTTCCCCCTAAATTCTGAGATTTAGGTGATGATTTCCCCTCAGATCCTTGCATGACTATGTTTTGCCATTCATGCTGCCTCTAAAGTGTCAACTCCTTGGAGAGACTTCCTGAGACCTCTCCAATGTCTTATGTATCTCCCTGTTTTGCTCATTCTATCTGAAACAGCCTTATTTATGGATATTTTTGCATAATTAGGGTCAACCTCTGCTACTGGAACATAAGGTCCAACAGGGCAGCAATTATTCTCTTTTGTACAACTACTGAATCCCTAGTATCAGGCTAGATCAGTTAGTAAGCACCTGCCAAGCACACAACAATAGCCACTAAACTGTTTATGAACAAAATACAAGTTGTTGATAAACAAAAGAATGAATGGATGGATAAATAGATGAATGAGTAGATCACTCATAAGTTCTGAAAAGAAATGCTAAAATGGTGATCAGGATTGCTCTCATAATTGCCCATAGTTCTGAGCTGGTTGTAGCACCTTGGGAATAAGGACTGTGTTGGAGGAATTACATAAATATTGTCACTTGAGAGCAAGATGAAAGAATACCAAAGACAAACTTTATCGGTATCAGAATTTCACATGAAGCCAGGCCTCAGCATCAGACAGATTAACTAACTGTGTGAATTAATAGCTAAATGTTTAAAGCATCTTCAGTATTCAGGGCATACTGTATACAGGGGAGTGAGGGTGAACAAAGATACATAAGATGCAGTCTTCGACGTAAAGTCCGTAGAGTTTGCTTTAGGATCCAAGATATGAATAAATAACAAATTGTATGATAGTATAAAAATTCAATAAATATGTAAACTTCAAACAGTAACTGTTATATTCTGCATGTTTGTGCTCCCTCCCCCCAAATTCATATGTTCAAATCTAAACCCCAATGTGACGGTATTTGGAGGTGGGGTCTTTGGGAAGTTATTAGTTCTTGAGGGTGCAGCTCTCATGAATACATCAGGGCCCATATGAGAAGAAGTCAGAAAGTAAGCTAGCTCTCTTTCCACAATGTTGAGGACACAAGAAATCAGAAGTCTGTCATCCAGAAAAGGGCCCTCACCAAAACCTTACTATGTTGGAACCCCGATCTCAGACTCCCAGCCTCTAGAACTGTGAGCAATACAGTTCCATTGTTCTTAAGCCACCTGTTTTATGGTATTTTGTTATAGCACCTGGAACTAAGAGAATACCAAAGAAAGATACAAATCATAAAGTGAGTGACTGGTTCTGTGTCAGGTAAGTAGAACAGTCACAAAGTTCTGTAAGCTCAAGAGAGAAAGGAGTGCTGCAAACTGGTTTATATTGGTAAGGTTTACGTAGAAGGAATTTTCTTAAGTTGTTGCACTCATCATTTTAGGCAATGAGGGCTGTTTGGATCTCTTGATCTTTATTTAGTGCTAGACACATAAAGGTGAAAAGATTTTATTCCCCTATTCTACCATGCCCAAATACCTCAGTGAGGACTGTAAATGACAAAGGAAAGCATGTTGATACACCAGAGTTTGTCTTTGAAAAAACTGGGACATGGGCATAACCCACCTTTTTGGGGTTTCCTATTCCCAGGTCCATTTGCAAATGGCAGCAGGACTAGTGGGTTCAATCTGCTTAATAGTGGGGGATCAGTGGATTAGTGTTAATGTGACTAGAATGGTTTTCTAGCTAGAGTATGAGTAAACTAAATTCCTTTAGCTTTCTCTTTCATTCGCCAAACTGCAATTTCTCTTATTGCTCACATTTTTGATAAGGAAATGTTAACAGAGACTCAATAGAGTATATATTTTATACCTTTCCTTCAGTATTATCTTAGCATATCTACCCCAGATGGGGATGGGTTGAATGGGAATCCTCTTCCAGCAGGGATCAAAGGCTCAGGTCCTAGAGACACTGCACCCAGCAAAGTTCAAGCAGCCACTACTCTAGGATAAGAGCCTAGTTCTTCCAGGGTGGGATGCTCTTGGTGACCCTTTTGCCTTTGCAATCTGGGTCCTGCTTGTTAAACTCAGGAAAAGGGTGTATTCTTCTTTACCTTGGTTCAACGCTGTAAACTAGCACTGATCAGAGTACATCAATAGTGTCTATCAAATACTTGGAGAACAGTTACATGAATGCACAGATGCTTGGACGCATTTATAACAGATACACATAATGCTGTCAGATAATTCCTTTCATCTTAAGCTACCAGCTCTGTTCTCTGCAGGTAGTTGGGGACAGGCATCTGAAACACAGCTATTGGCATGACCGAGACGTGGGTACAAACCCCCAGCTCACCATTTTACCTTTGTAATCAAGTAAGATCATAATAAAGACTATGAACCTCAGTCCGTCTTTAAAATTTATAAAAAATTTACTTTCCAAGATGAAGACCAATGAATGGGATCATGTAAGTAACGGAATTATTTATTTTCATTTCCCAACTGTTAGAATTTTTTCATACCCTGATCTGAAAACAGGATTTTTGCTGGTTGGTGGCTTGGCTTTGCTTTCCCAGGTCTAAGACTGGAATATCTTTTTTTTTTTTTTTTTTTAAGGGAGGGAGGGGTTGAAGGAGAGTGAGAGAATCTTAAGCAGTCTTCGCCACCCAGAGCATGAGCCCTACATGGGGCTTGGTCTCACAATTCTGAGATCATGACCTTATCTGAAATCAAGAGTCGGATGCCCAAATGACCATGCCATCCAGGTGCTCCTAAGATTGGAATGTCTAATGCTTTTATCTACAGATATTAGATGTCTTGCTTTTTTTTTTTTTTTTCCTTTTTTCTTAGCTCTAACCTTTGCTGGGGGGAAGAAACCATAAAAGCTCTACAGTAGGGGAACAATCTGCCCCATACCCTGGTACATATAACAACATTCTGCTTCTTGGTATAATACATCATGAATAAATTTGAAAATGAGACTTAATTTATTTCATATTCTCTGCATTGTGACATTCATTTTGTAAAAATATTCCCACTCATCACTGCTTATTGTTCTCTCAGATAAAACTGTAAAATTGTGAAGGTGGTTAAGCTATTTATTTTAAAGCTAAGGCTCCTTCATCTCTCATATCTTTCTCCAATTTCCATCATTCTGTGACTCAGGCTCTCTCCTTATCATTTTCACACTGCACCCAGGCTTGGAGGCCATGGAAGAGCTCATCACTTCCTGGACAAGAGCATCCATATCTCACAGGAGCAGAAATGGGATGTACGAGTTCATTATCAGTGAAGAAGAGGGGAATGAGCATAACATTCAGAAGAGCTGCCGTGGCAAACCCTGTGCAAATCAGAGATTTGTGGAAATGATCACATTTCTACAGCCTACCTTCTCTCCACAGCACGCTCTGCTCATTAATTCATTAATCTTTGTACCACCCCTGCAGCGGAGGTAACTATTATTAGCCTGGGTTTGTAGATGGAGAAATAGAACTAAAGTACAGTGGAGTTCAGCAACTTGCACAGGATCACAGTGGGAGATGTTGTTGGGAGTGGGATGTGAGCCCAGAAGTCTTGTCTCCCAAGTGCCTGCTCTCGCAGAGATGCCCCTCCCATCTTGTCCATTAGCATAATGGTTAAGGGAGGCTGTCATTTTATTTCTTGGAGCTGCATTCACCCGAGCTACTGAACTCTCCTGAACACACATACAGCTGAGTTGTTCTAACATTTACACTGCGAAATGTCTGCATAATTCCTCTCTTTTCCTTGCCTACCTGTCAGCAGCTGCCCTGCCTGACAGAATGCACCCACTTGGTCATGAAAATATATTTTTGAAAAAAAAAATACTGCTACACTTCAGCTCAGTGCTACAAAAGGAGCATGATATTGTCACCTGGTGAAACAACACATTTCTTTCTGAAAGGAAAGGTATATCATATTATTTTTATGCACTGACCCTCTCTGTGTATCCCACGTCAAAGTGCAAATGACATTTTGGTTTATCACTGAGATGCTGATGATGAAAACGACCTGCCAGTGGAGACATTTGGCCTGTTCAACTTGTAACTCCTGGTTTGATTTCAGGAGACCTGTGCAGCAGTAGATCAGGGAGGAGATTCATGTGGACTCAGAGCCCACTGTGTGTCGTGCACTGTGCTACACATATTGATTGTCATAAAGCTACAAGATGGATACTGGTGTTCCAGTTACGTCTCTGAGGAAATACAGAAAGTATAAACATCCAAATGGTTCAGCTACCAACCAGCGCCAGGAATTTGAACTCAGTTCTGACTCTAAATCATGTTGATTCTATGTATTTGAGTATACATTACAATAAGAATATACCCATAGTATTGGACCTTAACTCAGTTGAACTAACCTTTTAGAATCTATACCTTTGAAGAAAGAGAGGCCTTAAGTTAATCATTTGCTGAATGTGAGTTCACAGCTATGCTAGATTCTTGGGATTCTGCTCACAGGTACACAGTTGACTGTCAGGTCATACTGTGATCACTTCTAACCATGAAGTAGAAACAAAATGCTGTATGAGTGAGGATGTCCAGCCTAGGCTGCAGAGTAAAAGAATATGAAGACTGGAGATGTTCTGAGGAGTTTAGCATTAGGATCTATTACAATCAAAGTTTCAAATACACAAATATGTATAAATTAGCTACCATGTGCCAAGCAATGTGACAGATCATCTCTCCATTCATATATGCTGACACTAGGTTCAGAGGGCAGATGTGACTTGCTCAAGGGAGAAGGCCAGCTAGTGAGTGAGCTAAGGCTGTAAATGGTCTCCTGACTTCCCGGCATGCTTGTCACCATGCATCATGGTTCTCTCACATCACACCCACACTTTGGGCACATCTGCCACACAGGAAGTAACCCTTCTTTTCTCTGCCTTTCTTCTTTCCTGTTCTGGTAAGTCCATTTAAGAGAAAGGATAATTAATCTTTCCCAAGAAATTGTCTTTAACATTTAGACTTCAGTATTTTTATATTTAGACTTTGATGAAAAAACTTACTAAATGTGGTGCTAATGACAGTTCTTTTCAGAATTTTTATTTGATAAATACATTCAGAAATATTTATGCACCTAGTTGTATTATTTAACACTTATATATAAAACAAACACCAGTAGAACTACTACATGGGTTAAGGAATAAGTCTTTCCTAGCACCTCAAAAGCTCCCATGTGACCCTTTCCTTTCCCAGTAAAGATAGCTATTACCCTGACATATAGAATAACCTCTCTTTTTTTTCTTCACAAACATAATGTTGAACAAAAGTAGCAAGACACTAAAGCATTCATAGAGTGCAATTCTACTCATAAAAAGTAAAACTATGTTGTTTAGTGATAAATATGTGTGCCAAAACTATTAAGAAAACAAATGAGTGATTTTTTTAAAATAATTTAAGTCAAAACACATCATCTCTGTGTAAAAAAAAAAAAAAAATCCTTCAGCAACTTTCCATCTGTGTAAAATAAAACTCTTACTCCTTATGTAACCCGCAAGCATGTGCAGGGTCTGACAGTGCCCATTTCTTTGACATGACCTTCCCTTGGCCATGGCATTCCACAGACACCAAGTTTAGTCTGTTCTCAGAAAAGGCTTATCCATGTCTCACAGCCTTTTCCGAGCCACTCTTTTCCAGGACCTTTGCACTGTTGGTACCTCATCCTTAGATCTCAGTTTAATACTACTTCCTCAGAGAGGTCCTCCCCCACCACCCTCAATCTAAACAAAATCAGTTCACCTTATTATGTTTCCATCACTGCATGTATGATTACTGACATTGTTTATTTACTCATTTGTATGATTATATCTGTCTGTCCCCGCTAGAACATAAATACTACAAGGGAAAGGGCCACCTCTGTTTTATTTGCTGTTGGCCTCTTTAGAACTGGAACGGTGCAGGTACACAGTAGATGCTGAATAAATAGCAGTTGAGTGAACTGGTCAAAGAACAGATCATTCTCTGCTTAGGTGGGGAATCCAACCTAAGAATGCATAAACGTCTCTTAGTAGAATTCAGCGCTTGTGGCAGGGAGCTGGCCAGTGGCAAGAACCAAACATATGAAGACAAAGACAGTGCCGATGGTAGAAGACCGGCCACAGATGCTGGGACATGGATTCTCATCTTAAAACTAAAATTCTTACGTAGGAAGTCATGAATTTTACCTTCTCCTTACAATTCCCACCCCATCCCCACCTCTCCTATTTTGGAAAGAAGCTCTTGATTAAACTACTGTCTGCCCATTCTAACTCTCCTCCCACACCAGTAACAGGAAAAGGGAGAGCTAAGGAGTACAAGAGAAATGTGAGAACTCAGCCAAGGCGGGCGGGGACTTTTAGAGATGCATCCTTGTCTGTGTCCAGTCCTAACTCATGCCACAGCCGTCATCCAGCCGTGTTATCAATGGACCACAGGTCCCATTCAGGGTCAGGTGACCTTGTGAAGCAGAAATAATATATCACAAAGATACAGTGTAATAAAAGATGTGTGCAAGGCTTGGCTGCCAAGCCAGCTTTTCTAAATAACATTCTGATTGCATTCGATGCCTCAGCAACCCCACTATTCTTGCTGCCCAGGCACTCTGCAGCCAATATATGCACTGGATGATGAAAAGCCCAGGGACCCACTGGGCAAAAGCCAAATCACATATCGGCAACATCGGCATAAGGGCATATAAAGCAATCCTGTTAAATATTTAGATGTGTAGGGCCCCAGAGCGTGACACACATTCAGCTAGAAATGTACTTTTTTTTTTTTAAACTAGGAAACGTGAGATTATAAACCTGTATAATATTGTGCCTTTTAAAAGGAAGTGAATCTGAGAAGGATTTGTTGCGTATTGACCTATGGGATTTAAATCATCACCATCAAATCACATGCCGCCTGGAACTGGGTTCATTGAATCACAGCATTAATCCCTTACATTTACATTTTTCCTTTTTTTGTTACAAATCGCTTTCACAAGCATTATGTTGTTTGATGCTCAAAACAAAAATCCATGGAGATAAGTTCATTAGCAAGTATTTTTTGAGCATCTACTGGACAACGCACTGAACTGTGCACTGTGGGTGGGAGATACATAGCCTTGCCCTCAACTGGAGAAAGTGGGCATCTACAGAAATGGACAGGTAATATCACCTCCTATAGGAAACTAAAATAGTAGAGTATAATAGCAAGAACAAGTATTTATTATGTGCCTATAAACTATACTAAGTTTATGGCTTAGAACCAATTATCCCACAGTTGTTTACAGCACAAATGAGAAGATAGGACATTTAAAGAAAATAATTAATTATAAATACAATATTATATATAAATGCCCACTGAGTGACCCAGAATATGAGAATGTAAAATTTTGGAGGAAGACAGGCTGAACAAGGTTTGTAGAAGAATTTATATTTGGGCTAATATTTGAGGGAAAGGTGATATAAAGGAAGTGTAAGGGAGCCTGTGTATATGGGAATGTATAAAATTGTCTTCCCGGTTGAGAGCTTATTCTTCACATGGAGAACAGCATGAGTTCTCAAGGGTTACAAAGTTAACCAGCTAGAACTGAAACGTATAGCAACCTCCCCTCCTGCAAAATGCTACCTATAAATGAAATTATCTATTCACCCGTTCAATAAACAGGGTCCAAGTATTGGAGGCAGGGGTCAGAAGACTGACACATGCAGACAAGGAAGCCCAACTGTGAAGATAGGAAGCATGAATTATCTAGAACACACGGGTGAGGTTCCTGGAATGAGCATATGAGCTGAATTAGAGGACTGATCAAAATTAGCAAGAGGAGACCTGGGGTAGGGCATTTCTGATAGAAAGAAATAGTAGAATTGGAAAAAGAAAGGCTTGCATGAGCAGACCAGGCCACCTTCCTTCTGGTAGCATGTGTTATCCAAGGCAGGAAACCCAGCAGAGCCCTTACTTATCTCTCTTTTCCCAAGTGAGGGCCTGGGTGGGATGGTTAGAAAGGAAGATGAAACCAAGAATGAGCCCTTCAGGAACCCAGGTGGAAGCATCAGCACCAAGCAGACAAAATCCAAGAACAGAGCCTCCCTCAGTCCACAGCAGTAAGCCCTGAGTACCGTGAATGTTCCAGAGATGCTATTTCTCAGATTATGCCCAAGGTCAAAGCATAGGTATAAAAATATCTGGCTATTGACAATAACAAAGTTGAGCTTGCTATTTAGTCTAAATGGTACATACACTTCTTCAGCCTTCTGCATTCTTCCTTCATCTTCTCTCCAGTTTTCTTTGGTGGCTCTTGAATATCTGAAGGCTTGCTCAAAACTGTTAAGTATATTGATCAAATCATTTTTGTTCAAAGTTAAGTGATAGAGTTAATTACAATTATACCTCTTGAACTTCTCTTAATGAACCATCTCAACCAACACTCTGAAGAAAAGTGATACTGTTTATAGTCATGCTACTATCAGGGTTAATTGTTCACTGGGATTTTCTTTGAGGAGAAATCCTCAGATAATCTCATCTGTTATTTCATCGATTAGGTAGCCAGAATAACAAAGAAACATGTAAGTAGATATAGCATTTTATTTTCTGTAATGTGGGAGAAACAGAGCTACCACGTGGACACTAAGACCAGGGAAACAGAAGTTAAGAAGAGATTCAACAACCAATTCAGGTATAACTGGAGACATCCTGCATGGAGAATTGAAAGCTGGAGACCTGGACCTAGATCTACCACTCCTCAGCTGTGACCCTCTTAGGATCCTAGTTCTTCCATCTGTAAAATGTAGGTAGTGCAACCACCATGGGAGGCAGTCTGCGCCTGTCTCATGTGCTTATTGTGTGCTTCTGACGAGTGGATGAGATCAGCTGTGTCATAATCTCTGCCATATTATAGGAAACTAAAAATGCTCACTTAGTAAGTGAATAAAGTCTAAAGAGGCTGAGTGGTGTTGGGCAAAGAGTGTGGCCTTTGGAGTCGGAGGAACAGGTTCAGAAAGTATACCAAATGACTGTGGGTAATCATGGGATTTCTCTGCATCTCATTAAACGAGATGCCACAGGTGAGGAGATAGCTAACACAGGATGAGGACAGTGAATGTAATGTTTATTTCATTTCCTCTTGCTTCAAAACAACCTATCATCCAGGACCTTGTATTTTCTCTCTAAGGTAGGTTTAAACTTAACCAAAAATCTGCATCCAAGTCCACAGAAGTATTACTCTGCCACCCACCCCACTCCAAATGGGTCTTTTGTTGAAACTCCTACCAGTTACCAAGCCACAGCTTGTGAAGCTTTAAGATTAAAGAGACAACAAGGAGACACAGTAAGCAAGTACTAATGCTTATGTCTGGGTGAGTTTGAGTCTCTGTTCAAATGTATGTTCAAATGTCGTCAAGAGTGTCTGATTTCCCTAGCAAGATCTGGATGAAAAATTAACTGGAAGAGAGCAGATCAATATGAAATGGTATATACGCTGAGGGCCCCCCCAGGATGGGTTTAATGTAGCCATAGCTGAACTATCAGACCAAGACCCCAGATGTTAACAGAGCCCTTCCCCAGATCCACACAAGATACCAACTACTGAGAGATGGGGCTAGGGTAGTTACGCACAAAGATCCAACCTAGAATGTGTCTCATTTTTACCTGTGTGGGAAAAAAAAATCACTACCAAATTTGCCATCATGGGAAATAATGTTCCTATTTTCCCAGTCTGACTTTTATTTTTTCGCATCTGAGGTTTTTCTCTAAATGGGTTATTCAGGCAAGTCAAAAAAGCAGAAAAATAAACACTGCTACTGTTTTCAAATTACAGCAACTACTATGGCTGTTAGTAATCCTGGATCTGTCCTGCCACGCTTCAGTAACAGTATTCCATACACTGGCTTCTTAACAGTAATCTTTAATGTATAGGATGCTTTGCCTTATTTTTTATCAGAACCTTCAAAACTGCATTTATGAGAAGCAATCTGTTATATAAATTTGAGTTTAGTTCTCCTAGCACAACCTGAGAAAGAAAAGAAATTCAAAGAAACAGTTGTTACTGTATTGTTAAAAATACTGAATCCAGCTAAAGTCCCTTCTCCTTCCTTCCCAAGCAGTGGGATAGGCTACGGCTCTCAAGTCTGTCAACTGGAAAATTCTTCCTAAAGGGCAAAATGCAACATTATGGATCACAGTCAACCAAAGGGGGAAAAAATAAAGTAGAAAATTGCCCTCCAAGCTGATAAAAACCCATCTGCCTCCCATGACAAGGCAGTGCCATTCTTCATAGCCTCCCATCCTGAAGACATTTAGAGGGTCATAATTTCCAGTTCCTTTTTCTTTTATTCTTCTTTCCTTTTCTTGGTGGGGGAAGGAGGTCTGAATGGAGCTGGTTGCTGAAGACTGAGAGAAGATGGCCTGAACTAATTCATCTTGTGACCTTTTAGTGCCTTCACAGTGAGGTGATTTAATAGCACTTAATCTGTCAAAAATCTGAAGCTTTGTAATAACTGTATATTAAGCCGGTTTTTATGGAGCATTAGCTAAAGTCTTTCCAGTTTACAAAGAAAGACAGAAAGAAAGAAGAAAGAAAACACTTGCCGTGTTCATCCTCATTAGGCTTCCTATTCATGAGTGGGTTCCTGTGCTGTGGAATGGCTAGGCCACAAGGCAGTTATGTTCCTGCCTTGCGGGGTGTCCAGAGGACAGCCAGACCATAACTGGCCTGCCTGGAGCACTGCAGGCTGGGCCAGTTTGCTGACTCTGGAAATGGATTTGCTATTGAGAGCCACTGGGAAGAGGCAAGGGCAAACCTCACAACTGGTCCCTGTGGCTGTTTTGAGTCCAGAGTATTTTGCTATAAAGTAAAAGAAATTGCAACTGGCTTGTCTTGATTCTTTTTCTCCCAACACTGACAACCAATTCTATGACACCAACTGGATGACCAACAATTCAATTCAATTCTGACACTATCTACCTCGAGTTAGCATCAGATCCCACAAGTTAAAAGGCACAGTCCCATAAGACTGCTCCCACTTCATACACCAGCCACAAGTGGGGTCCCCAGGTGACCTACACTTCAGACCAGAAACTATGGAGAGGCCCCACCCGAAGTCACCTGTAGCAGAAACTCAGATATGGCGAGAAGGGCCCATTATGAATAACAAAGAAGACATCTCTATATTTTAGAACATTCCTAGGGCCTCAGGAAGCCTGTAATAGTACCAGAAACAAAGGCTATACATTTTATTATACCACACTTGGACATGGACTGTATAGTCTGACAAGGACAGGCCAAGGCCAGGTTACAAATTTTACTGTGAGTGGATCTAAAACTCCACTTTCTGAAACAGTACACTTAAGTCCACCAGTGATCTTGCTCCTATTTCTCTCCTTGCCTAAAACTTGGATCATTTTTTCCACAGCGGCTTAAAACCCTCTCCTCATCAACTATTCTGCAGGGTTCAGTTTCAGCTCATCTCCTACATAAGCCTTCTTTTCCTGACTTCCCAATCCTTGTCACTCTCACTTCCCATTCCCTTCTCTGAATTCCTATGTCACTTGGAATCTGTGACACAAGTTTGGTTAATATTTTATTGTTCCAACTGGATCATAATTTCTGTGTATCTGGTGTCAAGTAAGATAGCACACTTATATCATGATAAACTGATGAAAATTTCATAGAAAATTTATTTTCAAAAGTAAAGACAAGATACAGAGAAACCAACAGAACACCCGTGCTAACAAGAGCCTGACTCCTGTTCCTAGGATTGAAGTGATGGGGGCCGGAGCAGCTGACAGGACTGGAAGGAGAGAATTGTACAGAGACAGCTCCGTTGACTGGATCTGTGAATTCTGCTAAAGAAAAACCAAACTCAGATTATACCACAGTGGGAACTGGGTGAATAAATATCCCAAACCCACCATCTCATTTCCTACTAGGGTTCTGCATTGGCTGAACCAAACCAAAAGCCATGGGCAAATGAGCCCATTGATGAATCCCATGCAGCTCAGTCCCCTGAGGCAGACAGAAGTTGGAGAGTAGTCTAGAAGTGCAATATAACTGAAAGCAGCTTAATCAATAATCATTGACATATGGATCCTGAGGCCAATAGCTATTTCCCAAGTCTAGGTAGGCAAATCCCCCTATATTGGGTCACAAAGACTCTCTTCTATGACTGCCATGCCCCAGTGCCCCATCTTTCTGCCTGGAATATTGGAAAGATGCTCACCAAATGTTCACCTTGAAACATTGCTGTTTTGATCTCTCTATTGACTGGCATTTAGCAAAAAGAACAAAGGAACTAAGGGACTATAGGGGATTCAAAGAGCTACAGCCAATGGATAAGGAATAGGATAAGACTTTTTTCTCTCACCTTCCATGAACCTGCCTTCCTAGTTTTTCTCCGAGCTCCCTGCAACTTCTTGGCTCCTTACACGCTCCACCTCCTTCATGCATTCTCTTTAGGCTCTTCTCTTTATCTGTACCCTTTCTTCCTAAAAGAGGGCTCAGCTGTCATGATTTTAAATACTATCAATATGCTTATGCCATAGAAGTGTTTTGAATCTCAAATCAGACCTTTTTTTAAAAATAAATTTTAAACATATATAGCAAGCTCCCCACCTAGCAGTTTTTATTGAATATCTCACATACATCTCAATATGTTATCATCTCTGCAGATGAACTCATTCTTCAGTTTTTCCTAACTCATTTAACACAGTACCTCCAATCACCAAGTTATTTAAGCCAGGAGGGTCATGTTATGCTGCCTCCTTCCTCCTCTCTATTCTCCAGCTATACACCTGTACCAAATCCTGCAGGCTCTCCCTTGCTCTTGAGTATGCATGGAATCTTCCTACTCCTCAAACCACCAGCATCTCTCACTGAACTACTAACTGACCTCTCTGCTTATTTTCTTTGTTCCTTACAAATAATTTTCCACACTGCTGGCAGAATGACCATTTTAAAATGTGAATCCAATCCTGCATCTTCTTCTTAAATCCTTTCACCAACTTCCCAATGCATTTAGAATCAAACCCAAATTCCTTCCTCTGTCTACAAGACTCTACATAATCAGGCTCTGCCCTCCCTCTTCAGACTAACCAGCCTGACATCTCACAACTCCTTTCGCTCACTCCTTGACCTACCAAGCTTACTGCTGCCTGAGAAGCTTCTTTATAGGTGCTCTCTCTTCTTCCTGGAATGTTCTTCCTGAAGAACATGCATGCTGACTATTTCACTTGGCTCAGGTTTCAATTCAAATGTTACCTCTTTGGAGAAGCCTTTCCTGATTGTCTCAAGTAAAATAATTGCCCTCCTTATCATCCTCAGATCTCACTCCATTAGAATGGTTTCATTCTTCCCAAACCTATATATATCCTTCAGAATACAATATCTGAAATTACATCATTTATTATCTACTCTTTTCTCCACTAGGATAAAAATTGCTGGTTATCACCAGTCCTCACTGCCTAAACAAAGGCTGGTACATAATAGTTGCTCAACAAATATATTTTTCCCCCAAATTAGTGGATGAATGAATAAAAGAAGGCATGAATAAAATACAACTCTCTCTTTCTTTTTCTCACTAATGACTCTTTAATTCAATTAAATAAGCAGCTATCTCATAACTTGATATATTAGCTGCTTATGTAAACAAAATTTATTTGCAAGATTTACTGCAAGATTTATTTTTCTCTCCAAATTCAGTGAAAGATTCTGAAGGCTGGAGAATAGATTTCATATAACTTTTTATCCCTCATGGCTTCCAGTACATTACATGCAAACTAGAAGTTGCTGGGTAAATAATTGCAGAAAGAATAAATGGAAGAATAGAATGGGAGGGAATGAAGGAACAAAGTACCATTTGTTTTGTATGATAACAAGCTCAGCATCCAAAATGAACAGCTCCCGCCAAGAGCGGCACATCCTCTTATGGAAATAACCTTCTCTATGTTTAATACTCTACCCCTGGTGTTCCTCATTTCTTGAAAGCTTAGTCCTTGCACAAAATCCGAAGAAATAAAGAGGCACAACATAAGCCCTCAGAGAAGCTTGGTTAAAGAGTGAGAAACAGAGGTAAGTAGCGGATATGATTTAAGACAGGTACTTCAGACTCCATAAATTTTCTCAGTCAGCATTAGAGCTGCTTAATATTTTACACAGCATTGCTTGCCTAGGTGTGACATCTAGAAAATCTCATAAATGTATAAGTTTTCTCTTTAGATTTGTTTTTTCTCCTGGCATCAGGGATGGTTTTTGTCCACACTGTCTATATTTCCCACCCTCCCTTTTTGCTCATTTTATCCCTATTATAAATATCTCCACTTTTCCTAGATTATAGTTAAGAAATCAATCCTAGATCATTATCTTCCTGTCTTTTTTTGAAGTAATACAGGCATACTTTGTTTTATTGTGCTTTGCTTCACTGTACTTAGAAGATAGTAATGGGGGGTTTTGTTTGTTTATTTTTACAAATCAAAGGTTTGTGGCAACCCTGCAACTAGAAAGTCCATTAGTGCCATTTTTCCAACAGTCTCTGCTCACTTCATGTCTCTGTGTCACATTTTGGTAATCCTTGCAATATTTCAAAAATTCTAATTATTTGTTATGGTGATCTGTGATCAGTTAATCTTCGGTGTTGCTACTGTAATTGTAGGGAGCACCACGAACTATGCTCATGTTAAGATAGCAATGTTAAGTGATAAATGCTGTGTGTGTTCTGACTGTTCCACTGACTACAGTCCCTACATCTTTGTCCCTCTCTTCAGGCCTCTCTATTCTCTGAGACATGATATATTGAAATTAGAACAATTAATAACTTTGCAATGGCCTCTAAGTGTTCAAGTGAAGAAAGAGTCACAAGTTTCTCACTTTAAATCAAAAGCCAGAAATTGATTAAATTTAGTGAGTAAGGCATGTCAAAAGCTGAGACAGGCCAAAACTCGGGTGTCTTGTGCCCAGCAGTTAGCCCAGTTGTGAATACAAAGGAAAAATTCTTCAAGGAAACTAGAAGTATGACTTCATTTGTGACCACGCAAATGTTAAGAAAGTGAAACAACCTTATTGTTGTTATGGATAAAGTCTGAGTCGTCTGGATAGAGGATCAAATCAGCCACAACATTCCCCTAAGTCAAAGTGTACTGCAGAGCAAGGCCTTAACTTTGCAATTCTAAGAAGGCCGAGAGAGTTGAGGAAGTTGCAGAAGGAAAGTCTGAAGTTAGCAGAGATTGGTTCGTGATGTTTTTTTTGTTTGTTTTTTGTGTTTTTAAAAGGCATCTGCTAACAGAAAAGTGCAGGATAAAGCAGCCAGTGCTGATGAAGAGGCTGCAGCAAGTTAAACAGAAGATCTAGCTAAGACCAGTAATGAAGGTAGCTACACTCAACAACAGATTTCAATGGAAAGCAGTCTTATATTGGGAGATAACGTCATCTGGGACTTTCATAACTAGAGAGGAGAAGTCAGTGTCTGGCTTCAAAGCTTCAAAGGACAGTCAGACTCTGTTGTTTGGGCTAATGCATCTGGTGACTTGAGCTGAAGCCAATGCTCACTCACATTCAAAAAATCTTAGAGCCCTTAAAAATTACGCTAAATCTACTCTGTCTATGCCCTATAAATAGAATAACAAAGCTGAACAACACATCTGTTTACAACATGGTTTACTGAACATTTTAAGCACGTTGATGAAACCTACTGCTTGAAAAAACATTATTTTCAAAATATTACTGCTCATTGATAATGCACTTGGTTACCCAAGAGCTCTGATGAAGATATACAATGAGAGTAGTGTTATTTTCATTCCTGCTAAAACAGTATCTCTGCAGCCCCAGAGATCAAGGAGTAATTTCAGCTTTCAAGTCTTATGTAGCTACCATGGATAATGATTCCTCTGATGGATCTGGGCAAAGTCAGTTGAAATACCTTCTGGAAAGGATTCACCATTCTAGATGCCATTAAGAACATTTGTCATTTGTAAGAACAAGCCAAAATATCAACATTAACAGGAGTTTGGAAGAAGTTGATTTCAACTCTCATGGATGACTTTGAAGGTTTCAAGCCTTTAGTGAAAGAAGTAACTGCAGATATGGTGGAAAATAGCAAAGGACTAGAGTTGGAAGTGGACCCTGAAGGTGTGACTAAATTGTTCATGATAAAATTTTAATAGATGTGGAGTTATTTCTTGTGGGTGAGCAAAAAAAAAAAAACAAAACAAAACAAAACAAAAAAAAACAACTTATTGAAAACTCAGATGGTGGTTAGCATTTTTTAGCAATTATGGAATGTTCACTTTTTAGACATAATGCTATTGCATACTTGATATCCTACAGTATAGTGCAAACATACTTTTGTGTTTACATAAAACAAAAAAATTTATGTTTACATAAAAATAAAAAATTCATTTGATGAGCTTTATTCCAATATTCACTTTATTTCAGTGGTCTGCAACTGAACCCTCAATATCTCCAAGGTAGGTGGGCAAATTGAGTTTACAACACAAAGAAAATTCCTTTATGTCAAATAAACATTGGAAGTCTGATGATTCCTTTAATCAGTATCTACTATACTAGGTTTGCCAGAATAAAAATAAAGATGTATAAAAAACAGGCACATTTATACTCCCTGCCCATGTCATGGATGTAAGGAGATTTCAAACTAGATTTTAATATAATACCACATTCTAGTTTGCAAACATGAGACCAGTTTTATTTTTTCTACTCAGCTCATATTCAGTACTTTCCTTATGTTCCATGTTGGTTCATTTCTAAATATCTTAGATATGTTGTGGGTGGGGGATGGGTAGCTAAATAGGATACAGTTCTGTTTCCTACTGGACATTAAGTTCCTTTGAGAAGGGATCAATTTCTGCATATTTTTTACACATCTTATATGGATCCCAAGTTGGATACATAACAGATACAAATAGTCTCATTAACATTTTGTTACATGTACGGACTTTTCCAATTTAAGTCAATCCCACTTTAAGCTTCCATGTGTTAGGCTCAGCAGTATCCATTAGCAGTCACGTTCTAGGCACTGACTTTACCCTCTGAGGTCCCGACAGGACCAGGAGGGATAAAAAGTCCAGGGAGTGGAGGAAACACTTCTTGGTCATCAATCCAAGCCCTCTGTAAATACCAAAGGCTGTCAGCTCTATTACCCTTGTAACCCTCATTGCTAGGCTGGATTCAGGCACCCTTCTACTGTTCCCAAGATTACAGTACTTGGACCTAGGCTTTTTGTTCTTTCACCAGGCCAGAACATCTGCCCAGTATTCTGCTCAGCTCTGAAAGTGCTACATGCAAGCAGGTTATGTGCCTCTATCACTAACGGAACCAAAAAATTCCAGGTCTCTTTTTCAATCTTCAGTTGGTCTCAAGAGATTAGACTATACTTGAACATCTCCCCAATAATCCAGTCCCCACTCATCCCTAACTAAAATGGGCTGGATTAGGTGGTTTGCAACTGGTGGCATCTATTTTATAATAAGTATTTGGTAATTCATGATTCACTATCCTGATTAAAATTCACAGCCTACTTTTTCATTCATTTCAAAAAAAAAAAAGAAATATGTAATGCCCTATTTGTACTATAAAGGAAAAAGTAAGAGGAAAAATACCTTATGATAAAATAGTGTTTCTATATGTCAATGCTGTAATATGATTTCACTAGATAATACCAGGAAAGACTCTGATGAGTATATCACCACAAAGAATCCTTATGACTTAACAACCACAAGTGTAGACTGATACAACTGTACTGTACTGACTGACAAATACCTCGAGCATAATTTTAGTCAGTAGTATAGTAATGATAACATTCTAAAGAAAACACACATAAATCCTTCCTCAATTTCCACAATATTCCCCTGTGTAATAAAGAATTTGATCTCAGTCCAAAGAGAGGGCTGGCCTTTTTGTATCCAGTTCTACCTTTAACACCTTGAATTTTCCTAAGTGGAGTACTTCTGTTATTCATGGTGGAACCCCATGGACATACTTGACAGTTTATGTTAAGAAGATGACTCAAGGGGTGCCTGGGTGGCTCAGTGAGTTAAAGCCTCTGCCTTCAGCTTGGGTGATGATCCCAGCGTCCTGGGATCAAGCCCCACATCTGCTCAGCAGGGAGCCTGCTTCCTCCTCTCTCTCTCTCTCTCTGCCTGCCTCTCTGCCTACTTGTGATCTCTGTCTGTCAAATGAATAAATAAAATCTTTAAAAAAAAGAAGAAGATGATGACTTAAGATGGGGAAGAGCTGTTCCAGAAAGACCCACCATATGAATAGACGATTGAGCCACAAGATACCAGCTAGACCTCTGGGCAAAGGAGAGTAAATGGAGACTGAGTTCAATTACATACAGTCAATGATTCAGTGAATCATGTCTACATAATAAAACCCCATTAAAAAACCTCTGGAGGGAAGACTAGGTGGCTGAGTTAAGCATCTTCCTTTGGCTCAGGTCATGATGCCAGAGTCCTGGGATTGAGTGCCACATCTGGCTTTCTGCTTATTGGGGAGCCTACTTCTCCCTCTCCCCCTGCCTACTGCTCTGTCTACTTGTGCTCTATCAAATAAATAAAATCTTTAAAAAAAAAAAAAAAAAGACTGCAGATACTGAAACTCAAATGAGTTTTGCAGGTTCACCAATATTTTGTGCATATTGTCACACATCAATGGGTAATGCATACTAAAATCATGGGAGCTTTGAATTTGGAACCCTCTCTAACTTTACCCTATGCAGATCATTTTTTGGCTGGTTCTAATTTATATTATTTTGCTACAATAAAACCATAATCATATGTATGCCACTTTATGGAGTTCTGTGAGTTGTTCTATCAAATTATTGAACCTGGGGAGTGTGTGGGGACTTCTGAATTTGTAGCCAACCAGTCTGAAATGAGAATAGTCCTGAAAACCCCTGAACTTGTGGCTGCTGTCTGAAATACAGGCAGGAGAGTAGTCTTGTGGAGACTTTTCCCTCAGAATGTACAATTTGTCTAATTCTTTAGATTATATTTTTGGAAAATTCAAGAAATATTAAAAGTCATTAAAATATTTTATTTTTTGTCTGCTTCTGATATTAGCAGCTTAGGTTTGTTTTAGAAAAACTCTATTGCTGAAAATAACCACAAAAAATTGAAAACCATTAGCTGGATGGCACAGAGAGGTATTGTGTCAGTGTCAAATTATGAAGCCAAGATCCAAGAGAGGAAGGAAGCTCAGGGAATGACTCCAGCATCTGGGGCCACTTTCCTCCTTAAGTTAATGGCCAATTTAGAAAGAAGAGGCTGAGAAGCTGAGAAACCAAGTAGAGCTTTCAGTAAACTCATATAACTAAGTGGCAAAAATTGGAGTGCTAATCTCCTCAAAGATCAGGAGCCCTGTACAATACTGTAAACTTGTCATTGGGATGTCAAAGGAGAATATGAATACGAATTCATAGGAATATGAGTGAATCAGAAATAGGTTAGCTTTATCAGGGACTGAAAGACAGATTTCAATGAGTATAAACTTTGACTGATAAAAGTCAATCTGGGATATCTAGTATAGAGTACTCTAGCTGCCTGTCACCATCACCACGAGCACACCACCACCTCAAATAACATAAACCAGAACCTCACCTTAATCTACTCTTTTTCATATATAATTGTTGGCACTCAGCACAAAATAACCAGGTATATAGAAGATAAGACATGACCACCAAGAGAAAACCAAGAGAAAAACAGAATAGGAACAGACTCATAGGGAATCAAAATAATAGAGTCATCAAAAAAAGAAGACTAATTTATTTATTATTGCTTTATTCCAGTAGTTAAAGGACAAAATTGATAACATTGGCAAAGAAATAAAATTACAAAATGAAATTAAATCAAATGCTTCAAGTGAAGCAAAAATATATAAAAAACTGAAATTAATAACTCAAATAATGGGTTTAACCAAAGATTAGACTTGGCTGAACAGAACATAGAAAACTGAAAGACAGCTCAGAAGAAAAATATCCTGACTAAAGTAAAAAGAGAGTTAAAAATGGAAAATATGGAATAGAACATTCATGATACAGTGATAGGGCTACATGCTTACAACTGAAATCCAAGAAAGAACAGAGATAAAATGGAAAGAAGCAATATTTCAAGAGATAATAGCTAAGAATTTTTCAAAACTGAAATTAAAAGATACAATTACTACACGCGTCAAATTTGTAGTCAAAGTTCAGACGTTATTACCAACCTCAAGAAGGATAACAACACTGATGCAAATAACACAAAAATCAAAGTACACTGCTAAAAGCCAAAAAGAAAAAGAAAAATCTTAAAAGCATATAGATAAAGAGGATTTATTACCTTCAAAGGAGCAATAACTGACCTCTTGAAAGAAAGAAGGAAGGAAAGAAGGAAGGGAGGGAGGGTAGAAAAAACGAGAGGAAGTGAGGAAGGGAAAGAAGGGGGGGTGGGGAGAAAGAGAGAAAATGAAACGAAATAAAAGCCAAAAGCCAATGGAGTGATTAATATCTTCAAGGTGGTGGAAAAAAATATCTGACAATCTAAAATTCTATATCCAGTGAAGAAAAACTAATGCCTCAAAAACAAAGGCCAAGTAAATAAATTTTCAGAGAATCAATAACTGATAGAATCTGTTACTTTCACATGCATCATAAATGAAATATTGAAAGCATAAGGAAAATGATCCACCTTAGAAGAAATTAAGAACATTGGACAGGGTAAATATATGGGCAAGTTGATAGAGATAGAGTGATAGAGGCAGAAATACATATGATAAACAGAGATATAAAATACTACACTTGGGGTGCCTGGGTGGCTCAGTGGATTAAGCCTCTGCCTTCGGCTCAGGTCATGATCTCAGGGTCCTGGGATCGAGCCCCACATCGGGCTCTCTGCTCGGCGGGGAGCCTGCTTCCCCCCCTACTCTCTGCCTGCCTCTCTGCCTACTTGTGATCTCTCTCTCTGTCCAAGAAATAAATAAAATCTTTAAAAAAATAAAATAAAATAAAATACTATACTTGGGGAAATTTTAAATGATATAAAAATAATGGAAAAAATGAGTATATTCCATTAATTTCATTAAAATTTTCATTTTAATTCTAGTATAGTTAATACACAGTGCTATATTAGTTTCAGGTGTACAATATAGTCATTTAACAAACTTATACATTACTCAGTACTCATCATGACTAGTGTACTCTTAACTCCCTTTACTTATTTCATCCATCCCCACCCATCCATCTCCCCTCTGGTGACCACCAATTTGTTCTCTATAGTCAAGAGTCTATTCCTTGGTTTTCCTCTCTCTCTCTCTTTTGTCCTTTTTTCATTTGTTTTGTTTCTTAAATTCCACATATGAGTGAAATCATATGGTTTTTGTCTTTCTTTGATTGACTTTTATTTCACTTAGCATAATACTCTCTATCTCCATCCATGCCTTTGCAAATGGCAAGATTTATATTATTGTTTATGGCTGAAATATATATATATATATATATTCCATTATATTTGTATATAATATTCCATTATATTCATATATATTTTCCATATATATATATGTATATACACACATACACACAAACACACATATATATGGCCCACATCTTTATCCATTCATTTATCATTGGACATTTGGGCTACTTCCATAATCTGGCTATTGTAAATAATGCTACAATAAACATAAGGGTGCATATATCCTTTCAAACTAGTGTTTCTGTATCCTTTGAGTACATACCTGGTAATGCAATTACTGGATGGTAGGGCAGTTCCTTTTTTAATGTTCTGAGGAAACTCCATACTGTTTTCCACAGTGGTTGCACCAGTTTGCCTTCCCACCAACACTGCGTGAGGATTCCTTTTTCTGTAAATCCTCACCAACGCTTGTTGTTCCCTATGAGAGGAGTGTATTTGGAGTAAAAGGACTCCAAGGTCCTTGCACAGTCTCAGGAATGAAAAAGTACTAATTTATACTAGAGTTTAATAAGGTAATACGTAAGTCCTTGGCTATTTTTAGAAAAGGCTAAAAAAAAGAAAGAAAGAAAAAACAGAAGAGCCAACAAGTTTGTAGATTTAAATCCCAATACATATGTAATTACATTAAATATATATGATCTAAACATTCCAATTAAAGAAGAGTTTATAAGATTGAAAAAACAAGGCTCAATTCACCAGGAAAATCTAACAATCAAAATTCTATGCACCTAAAAACAGTCAGTCTTTATAGTTAAAATCAAGGGGGTTCTAGACACTAGGCAGGCTTTTTGCTTTTATTTTGTTTTCTTTTAATCAATGGAACATTTGGAAGTTATACAGGACAATTTTTTATTTTTGTAAGACTGTCCTGCCCATTTCCAAATATATAGCATTCTTCCATTAAGTGTCAAAAATACCATAACATACTACCCAAATACCCACTAAGGAACAGTACTAAATCAATCATTAGCCTAGACCACCAGAACAGAAATAATAGAAGGTTGTTGCCCTGTAGTACAAAAAAATGGTAACTGCAACCTGGGACAGGGAAGCCTCAGAAATCAAGAATTCAAGGTGCTTCCTGTTCACCTTGTAAAATAGAAGGGGATAATTAAATTTCCCTCTCTTTAGTTGACAGTTACATAGACAGTGAAAGATACACATACACACCCCACTTAATTTCTCATAATGTTTCACAGATTATGGCCAAATGATTAAGAGAAAGCCTCCTAAGAATTCTAAAAGACTGAGGTTTTTTTCAGTCAAAAATCACTAAAATATAGGAGAGAATAAGTAATGAAAAAATTATAAGGATTTGAAAAAGAAAAAGATCACACCTATTTTGTGGGATATCTTCCGTAGTTAGTGGTTAGTATATTTTAAATGTCCCATGGATGATTCTGATGCATTGTGAGGGATAAGAATCAATGTCTCATGCTCTCAAGGCAAAGATTCACTGGTATTCTAACGCTATAACTATAACTTTACTTATTATTCTATGGCACAAAGGTTCCCAGTGTGAGAGTTTGGTTTGTTGTTTTTTTTAAAGGTTTTATTTATTTATTCATCAGAGAGAGAGGAGAGAGAGACAGAATGTGTATAAGCAGGAGGAGCGGGAGGCAGAGGAAGAAGCAGGCTCCCCACTGAGGAGGGAGCCCGATGAGGGACTCAATCCCAGGACACTGGGATCATGACCTGAGTCAAAGGCAGATGCCCAACCGACTGAGTCACCCAGGAGTCCTAAGAGTTGATAAAAATGGAAATTCATGGGTACTATACAGGGACTCTAATTTGATAAACCTGAAACTGTCTAGGAATCTGCATTTCAGGGCCATCAAGGAATTCCAAC